>NC_139344.1:487498869-488698869 GCF_055883805.1 Amblyomma maculatum | reverse complement strand
TAATCCAGATGGTGACACTGATGTGAAATTTTTTGCATCAGCCTTGAGCAATACGGATCGTCCACGGCACGTGAACTTCTCGGCTTCTTTGAACTTATCTTGCGCAAACCGGTGAAATGACAGGAGGCAGAAAGAGACAGTTTCTTTGGCACGATCACTGCTTCCAAGTGAGGGTTTCCTCGGTTTGCTGCTAGTTATGTAGGCTGGATGGTTGAAGTTGCTAGAGATGGCAGTGACGTCTGTAGATAATCCAGATGGTGACGCTGATGTGAGATTTTGTGCACCAGCCTTGAGCGATAGGGATCGTCCACAGCACGTGAATTACTCGGCTTCTTTGAACTTATCTTACACAAACCGGTAAAATGACAGGAGGCATCAAGAGAAACGGTTTCTTTGGCACGATCACTGCTTCCAAGTGAGGGTTTCATCGGTTTGCTGCTGGTTATGTAGGCTGGATAGTGGAATTTCCTAGGGATGGCAGTGATGTCCGTAGATAATCCAGATGGTGATGCTGATGTGGAATTTTGTGCATCAGCCTTGAGCGATACAGACCGTTTACGGCACGTGAACTACTCGGCTTCTTTGAACTTATCTTGCGCAAACAGGTGAAATGACAGGAGGCAGCAAGAGAAACGGTTTCTTTGGCACGATCACTGCTTCCAAGTGAGGGGTTCCTCGGTTTGCTGCTAGTTATGTAGGCTGGATGGCTGAAGTTGCTAGGGATGGCAGTGACGTCTGTAGATAATCCAGATGGTGACACTCATGTGAAATTTTGTGCATCAGCCTTGAGAAATACGGATCGTCCACGGCACGTGAACTTCTCGGCTTCTTTGAACTTATCTTGCGCAAACCGGTGAAATGACAGGAGGCAGAAAGAGAAACAGTTTCTTTGGCACGATCACTGCTTCCAAGTGAGGGTTTCCTCGGTTTGCTGCTAGTTATGTAGGTTGGATGGTCGAAGTTGCTAGGGATGGCAGTGACGTCTGTAGATAATCCAGATGGTGACGCTGATGTGAAATTTTGTGCATCAGCCTTGAGCGATGCGGATCGTCCGCGGCACGTGCACTACTCGGCTTCTTTGAACTTATCTTGCGCAAACCGGTCAAATGACAGGAGGCAGCAAGGGAAACGGTTTCTTTGGCACGATCACTGCTTCCAAGTGAGGGTTTCCTCGGTTTGCTGCTAGTTATGTAGGCTGGATGGTTGAAGTTGCTAGGCATGGCAGTGACGTCTGTAGATAATCCAGCTGGTGACGCTGATGTGAAATTTTGTGCATCAGCCTTGAGCGATGCGGATCGTCCACGGCACGTGAGCTACTCGGCTTCTTTGAACTTATCTTGCACAAACCGGTAAAATGACAGGAGGCAGCAAGAGAAACAGTTTCTTTGGCACGATCACTGCTTCCAAGTGAGGGTTTCCTCGGTTTGCTGCTAGTTATGTAGGCTGGATGGTTGAAGTTGCTAGGGATGGCAGTGACGTCTGTAGATAATCCAGATGGTGGTGCTGATGTGAAATTTTGTGCATCAGCCTTGAGCGATACGGATCGTCCACGGCACTTGAACTACTCGGCTTCTTTGAAGTTATCTTGCGCAAACTGGTCAAATGACAGGAGGCAGCAAGGGAAACAGTTTCTTTGGCACGATCTCTGCTTCCAAGTGAGGGTTTCTTCGGTTTGCTGCTAGTTATGTAGGCTGGATGGTTGAATTTCCTAGGGATGGCAGTGACGTCCGTAGATAATCCAGATGGTGAGGCTGATGAGAAATTTTGTGCATCAGCCTTGAGCGATACGGACCGTCCACGGCACGTGAACTACTCGACTTCTTTCAACTTATCTTGCGCAAACCGCTGAAATGACAGGAGGCAGCAAGAGAAACGGTTTCTTTGGCACGATCACTGCTTCCAAGTGAGGGTTTCCTAGGTTTGCTGCTAGTTATGTAGCCTAGATTATTGAAGTTACTGGGGATGGCAGTGATGTCTGTAGATAATCCAGATGGTGACGCTGATGTGAAATTTTGTGCATCAGCCTTGACCGATACGGAGCGTCTACGGCACGTGAACTACTCGGCTTCTTTGAACTTATCTTGCGCAAACCGGTGAAATGACATGAGGCAGGAGGAGAAACGGTTTCTTTGGCACGATGACTGCTTCCAAGTGAGGGTTTCCTCGGTTTGCTGCTAGTTATGTAGGCTGGATGGTTGAAGTTGCTAGAGATGGCAGTGACATCTGTAGATAATCCAGATGGTGACGCTGATGTGGAATTTTGTGCATCAGCCTTGAGAGATACAGACCGTTTACGGCACGTGAACTACTCGGCTTCTTTGAACTTATCTTTCGCAAACCGGTGAAATGACAGGAGGCAGCAAGAGAAACGGTTTCTTTGGCCCGATCACTGCTTCGAAGTGAGGGTTTCCTCGCCTTGCTGCTAGTTATTTAGGCTGGATGGTTGAAGTTGCTTGGGATGGCAGTGACGTCTGTAGATGATCCAGATGGTGACGCTGGTGTGAAATTTTGTGCATCAGTCTTGAGCGATACGGATCGTCCACGGCACGTGAACTACTCGGCTTCTTTGAACTTATCTGGCGCAAACCGGTGAAATGACAGGAGGCAGCAAGAGAAACGGTTTCTTTGGCACGATCACTGCTTCCAAGTGAGGGTTTCCTCGGTTTGCTGCTAGTTATGTAGGCTGGATAGCTGAAGTTGCTAGGGATGGCAGTGACATCTGTAGATAATCCAGATGGTGACACTGATGTGAAATTTTGTGCATCAGCCTTGATCAATACGGATCTTCCACGGCACGTGAACTTCTCGGCTTCTTTGAACTTATCTTGCGCAAACCGGTGAAATGACAGGAGGCAGCAAGGGAAACAGTTTCTTTGGCACGATCACTGCTTCGAAGTGAGGGTTTCCTCGCCTTGCTGCTAGTTATTTAGCCTGGATGGTTGAAGTTGCTAGGGATGGCAGTGACGTCTGTAGATGATCCAGATGGTGACGCTGGTGTGAAATTTTGTGCATCAGCCTTGAGCGATACGGATCGTCCACGGCACGTGAACTACTCGGCTTCTTTGAACTTATCTTGCGCAAACCGGTGGAATGACAGGAGGCAGAAAGAGAAACGATTTCCTTGGCACGATCACTGCTTCCAAGTGAGGGTTTACTCGGTTTGCTGCTAGTTATGTAGGCTGGATGGCTGAAGTTGCTAGGGAAGGCAGTGACGTCTGTAGATAATCCAGATGGTGACACTGATGTGAAATTTTGTGCATCAGCCTTGAGCAAAACGGATCGTCCACGGCACGTGAACTTCTCGGCTTCTTTGAACTTATCTTGCACAAATTGGTGAAAAACAGGAGGCAGCAAGAAAAACGGTTTCTTTGGCACGATCACTGCTTCCAAGTGGGGGTTTCCTCTGTTTGCTGCTGGTTATGTAGGCTGGATGGTTGAAGTTGCTTGGGATGGCAGCGACGTCTGTAGATAATCCAGATGGTGACGCTGATGTGAAATTTTGTGCATCAGCCTTGAGCGATACGGATCGTCCACGGCACGTTAACTACTCGGCTTCCTTGAACTTATCTTGCGCAAACGCGTGAAATGACAGGAGGCAGCAAGAGAAACGGTTTCTTTGGCACGATCACTGCTTCCAAGTGAGGGTTTCCTCGGTTTGCATCTAGTTATGTTGGCTGGATGGTTGAATTTCCTACGGATGGCAGTGACGTCCGTAGATAATCCAGATGGTGACGCTGATGTGAGATTTTGTGCACCAGCCTTGAGCGATAGGGATCGTCCACAGCACGTGAACTACTCGGCTTCTTTGAACTTATCTTACACAAACCGGTAAAATGACAGGAGGCAGCAAGAGAAACGGTTTCTTTGGCACGATCACTGCTTCCAAGTGAGGGTTTCCTCGGTTTGCTGCTGGTTATGTAGGCTGGATAGTTGAATTTCCTAGGGATGGCAGTGACGTCCGTAGATAATCCAGATGGTGATGCTGATGTGGAATTTTGTGCATCAGCCTTGAGCGATACAGACCGTTTACGGCACGTGAACTACTCGGCTTCTTTGAACTTATCTTGCGCAAACAGGTGAAATGACAGGAGGCAGCAAGAGAAACGGTTTCTTTGGCACGATCACTGCTTCCAAGTGAGGGGTTCCTCGGTTTGCTGCTAGTTATGTAGGCTGGATGGCTGAAGTTGCTAGGGATGGCAGTGACGTCTGTAGATAATCCAGATGGTGACACTGATGTGAAATTTTGTGCATCAGCCTTGAGCAATACGGATCGTCCACTTCACGTGAAGTTCTCGGCTTCTTTGAACTTATCTTGCGCAAACCGGTGAAATGACAGGAGGCAGAAAGAGAAACAGTTTCTTTGGCACGATCACTGCTTCCAAGTGAGGGTTTCTTCGGTTTGCTGCTAGTTATGTAGGTTGGATGGTTGAAGTTGCTAGGGATGGCAGTGACGTCTGTAGATAATCCAGATGGTGACGCTGATGTGAAATTTTGTGCATCAGCCTTGAGCGATGCGGATCGTCCACGGCACGTGCACTACTCGGCTTCTTTGAACTTATCTTGCGCAAACGCGTGAAATGACAGGAGGCAGCAAGAGAAACGGTTTCTTTGGCACGATCACTGCTTCCAAGTGAGGGTTTCCTCGGTTTGGTGCTGGTTATGTAGGCTGGATAGTTGAATTTCCTAGGGATGGCAGTGACGTCCGTAGATAATCCAGATGGTGATGCTGATGTGGAATTTTGTGCATCAGCCTTGAGCGATACAGACCGTTTACGGCACGTGAACTACTCGGCTTCTTTGAACTTATCTTGCGCAAACAGGTGAAATGACCGGAGGCAGCAAGAGAAACGGTTTCTTTGGCACGATCACTGCTTCCAAGTGAGGGGTTCCTCGGTTTGCTGCTAGTTATGTAGGCTGGATGGCTGAAGTTGCTAGGGATGGCAGTGACGTCTGTAGATAATCCAGATGGTGACACTGATGTGAAATTTTGTGCATCAGCCTTGAGCAATACGGATCGTCCACGGCACGTGAACTTCTCGGCTTCTTTGAACTTATCTTGCGCAAACCGGTGAAATGACAGGAGGCAGAAAGAGAAACAGTTTCTTTGGCACGATCACTGCTTCCAAGTGAGGGTTTCTTCGGTTTGCTGCTAGTTATGTAGGTTGGATGGTTGAAGTTGCTAGGGATGGCAGTGACGTCTGTAGATAATCCAGATGGTGACGCTGATGTGAAATTTTGTGCATCAGCCTTGAGCGATGCGGATCGTCCACGGCACGTGCACTACTCGGCTTCTTTGAACTTATCTTGCGCAAACCGGTCAAATGACAGGAGGCAGCAAGGGAAACGGTTTCTTTGGCACGATCACTGCTTCCAAGTGAGGGTTTCCTCGGTTTGCATCTAGTTATGTTGGCTGGATGGTTGAATTTCCTACGGAGTGACGTCCGTAGATAATCCAGATGGTGACGCTGATGTGAAATTTTGTGCATCAGCCTTGAGCGATACGGATCGTCCACGGCACGTGAACTACTCGGCTTCTTTGAACTTATCTTGCGCAAACGCGTGAAACGACAGGAGGCAGCAAGAGAAATGGTTTCTTTGGCACGATCACTGCTTCCAAGTGAGGGTTTCCTCGGTTTGCTGCTAGTTATGTAGGCTGGATGGCTGAAGTTGCTAGGGATGGCAGTGACGTCTGTAGATAATCCAGATGGTGACACTGATGTGAAATTTTGTGCATCAGCCTTGAGCAATACGGATCGTCCACGGCATGTGAACTTCTCGGCTTCTTTGAACTTATCTTGCGCAAACCGGTGAAATGACAGGAGGCAGAAAGAGAAACAGTTTCTTTGGCACAATCACTGCTTGCAAGTGAGGGTTTCCTCGGTTTGCTGCTAGTGATGTAGGCTGCATGTTTGAAGTTGCTTGGGATGGCAGTGACGTCTGTAGATAATCCAGATGGTGACGCTGGTGTGAAATTTTGTGCATCAGCCTTGAGCGATACTGATCGTCCACGGCACGTGAACTACTCGGCTTCTTTGAACTTATCTTGCGCAAACTGATTAAATGACAGGAGGCAGAAAGAGAAACAGTTTCTTTGGCACAATCACTGCTTGCAAGTGAGGGTTTCCTCGGTTTGCTGCTAGTGATGTAGGCTGCATGTTTGAAGTTGCTAGGGATGGCAGTGACGTCTGTAGATAATCCAGATGGTAGTGATGATGTGAAATTTTGTGCATCAGCCTTGAGCGATACGGATCGTCCGCGGCACGTGAACTACTCGGCTTCTTTGAACTTATCTTGCGCAAACCGGTGAAATGACAGGAGGCAGCAAGGGAAACGGTTTCTTTGGCACGATCTTCCAAGTGAGGGTTTCCTCGCTTTGCATCTAGTTATGTTACATGGATGGTTGAATTTCCTAAGGATGGCAGTGACGTCCGTAGATAATCCAGATGGTGACGCTGATGTGAAATTTTGTGCATCAGCCTTGAGCGATACGGACCGTCCACGGCAAGTGAACTACTCGGCTTCTTTCAACTTATCTTGCGCAAACCGCTGAAATGACAGGAGGCAGCAAGAGAAACGGCTTCTTTGGCCCGATCACTGCTTCCAAGTGAGGGTTTCCTCGGTTTGCTGCTAGTTATATAGGCTAGATGATTGAAGTTACTGGGATGGCAGTGATGTCTGTAGATAATCCAGATGGTGACGCTGATGTGAAATTTTGTGCATCAGCCTTGACCGATACGGAGCGTCCACATCACGTGAACTACTCGGCTTCTTTGAACTTATCTTGCGCAAACCGGTGAAATGACAGGAGGCAGAAAGAGAAACAGTTTCTTTGGCACAATCACTGCTTGCAAGTGAGGGTTTCCTCGGTTTGCTGCTAGTGATGTAGGCTGCATGTTTGAAGTTGCTTGGGATGGCAGTGACGTCTGTAGATAATCCAGATGGTGACGCTGATGTGAAATTTTGTGCATCAGCCTTGAGCGATACTGATCGTCCACGGCACGTGAACTACTCGGCTTCTTTGAACTTATCTTGCGCAAACTGATTAAATGACAGGAGGCAGAAAGAGAAACAGTTTCTTTGGCACAATCACTGCTTGCAAGTGAGGGTTTCCTCGGTTTGCTGCTAGTGATGTAGGCTGCATGTTTGAAGTTGCTAGGGATGGCAGTGACGTCTGTAGATAATCCAGATGGTAGTGATGATGTGAAATTTTGTGCATCAGCCTTGAGCGATACGGATCGTCCACGGCACGTGAACTACTCGGCTTCTTTGAACTTATCTTGCGCAAACCGGTGAAATGACAGGAGGCAGCAAGGGAAACGGTTTCTTTGGCACGATCTTCCAAGTGAGGGTTTCCTCGCTTTGCATCTAGTTATGTTACATGGATGGTTGAATTTCCTAAGGATGGCAGTGGCGTCCGTAGATAATCCAGATGGTGACGCTGATGTGAAATTTTGTGCATCAGCCTTGAGCGATACGGACCGTCCACGGCAAGTGAACTACTCGGCTTCTTTCAACTTATCTTGCGCTAACCGCTGAAATGACAGGAGGCAGCAAGAGAAACGGTTTCTTTGGCCCGATCACTGCTTCCAAGTGAGGGTTTCCTCGGTTTGCTGCTAGTTATATAGGCTAGATGATTGAAGTTACTGGGGATGGCAGTGATGTCTGTAGATAATCCAGATGGTGACGCTGATGTGAAATTTTGTGCATCAGCCTTGACCGATACGGAGCGTCCACATCACGTGAACTACTCGGCTTCTTTGAACTTATCTTGCGCAAACGCGTGAAATGACAGCAGGCAGCAAAGAAACGGTTTCTTTGGCACGATCACTGCTTCCAAGTGAGGGTTTCCTCGGTTTGCTGCTAGTTATGTAGGCTGGATGGCTGAAGTTGCTAGGGATGGCTGTGACGTCTGTAGATAATCCAGATGGTGACACTGATGTGAAATTTTTTGCATCAGCCTTGAGCAATACGGATCGTCCACGGCACGTGAACTTCTCGGCTTCTTTGAACTTATCTTGCGCAAACCGGTGAAATGACAGGAGGCAGAAAGAGACAGTTTCTTTGGCACGATCACTGCTTCCAAGTGAGGGTTTCCTCGGTTTGCTGCTAGTTATGTAGGCTGGATGGTTGAAGTTGCTAGAGATGGCAGTGACGTCTGTAGATAATCCAGATGGTGACGCTGATGTGAGATTTTGTGCACCAGCCTTGAGCGATAGGGATCGTCCACAGCACGTGAATTACTCGGCTTCTTTGAACTTATCTTACACAAACCGGTGAAATGACAGGAGGCAGAAAGAGAAACAGTTTCTTTGGCACAATCACTGCTTGCAAGTGAGGGTTTCCTCGGTTTGCTGCTAGTGATGTAGGCTGCATGTTTGAAGTTGCTTGGGATGGCAGTGACGTCTGTAGATAATCCAGATGGTGACGCTGGTGTGAAATTTTGTGCATCAGCCTTGAGCGATACTGATCGTCCACGGCACGTGAACTACTCGGCTTCTTTGAACTTATCTTGCGCAAACTGATTAAATGACAGGAGGCAGAAAGAGAAACAGTTTCTCTGGCACAATCACTGCTTGCAAGTGAGGGTTTCCTCGGTTTGCTGCTAGTGATGTAGGCTGCATGTTTGAAGTTGCTAGGGATGGCAGTGACGTCTGTAGATAATCCAGATGGTAGTGATGATGTGAAATTTTGTGCATCAGCCTTGAGCGATACGGATCGTCCACGGCACGTGAACTACTCGGCTTCTTTGAACTTATCTTGCGCAAACCGGTGAAATGACAGGAGGCAGCAAGGGAAACGGTTTCTTTGGCACGATCTTCCAAGTGAGGGTTTCCTCGCTTTGCATCTAGTTATGTTACATGGATGGTTGAATTTCCTAAGGATGGCAGTGACGTCCGTAGATAATCCAGATGGTGACGCTGATGTGAAATTTTGTGCATCAGCCTTGAGCGATACGGACCGTCCACGGCAAGTGAACTACTCGGCTTCTTTCAACTTATCTTGCGCAAACCGCTGAAATGACAGGAGGCAGCAAGAGAAACGGCTTCTTTGGCCCGATCACTGCTTCCAAGTGAGGGTTTCCTCGGTTTGCTGCTAGTTATATAGGCTAGATGATTGAAGTTACTGGGGATGGCAGTGATGTCTGTAGATAATCCAGATGGTGACGCTGATGTGAAATTTTGTGCATCAGCCTTGACCGATACGGAGCGTCCACATAACGTGAACTACTCGGCTTCTTTGAACTTATCTTGCGCAAACCGGTGAAATGACAGGAGGCAGAAAGAGAAACAGTTTCTTTGGCACAATCACTGCTTGCAAGTGAGGGTTTCCTCGGTTTGCTGCTAGTGATGTAGGCTGCATGTTTGAAGTTGCTAGGGATGGCAGTGACGTCTGTAGATAATCCAGATGGTAGTGATGATGTGAAATTTTGTGCATCAGCCTTGAGCGATACGGATCGTCCACGGCACGTGAACTACTCGGCTTCTTTGAACTTATCTTGCGCAAACCGGTGAAATGACAGGAGGCAGCAAGGGAAACGGTTTCTTTGGCACGATCTTCCAAGTGAGGGTTTCCTCGCTTTGCATCTAGTTATGTTACATGGATGGTTGAATTTCCTAAGGATGGCAGTGACGTCCGTAGATAATCCAGATGGTGACGCTGATGTCAAATTTTGTGCATCAGCCTTGAGCGATACGGACCGTCCACGGCAAGTGAACTACTCGGCTTCTTTCAACTTATCTTGCGCAAACCGCTGAAATGACAGGAGGCAGCAAGAGAAACGGCTTCTTTGGCCCGATCACTGCTTCCAAGTGAGGGTTTCCTCGGTTTGCTGCTAGTTATATAGGCTAGATGATTGAAGTTACTGGGGATGGCAGTGATGTCTGTAGATAATCCAGATGGTGACGCTGATGTGAAATTTTGTGCATCAGCCTTGACCGATACGGAGCGTCCACATCACGTGAACTACTCGGCTTCTTTGAACTTATCTTGCGCAAACGCGTGAAATGACAGCAGGCAGCAAAGAAACGGTTTCTTTGGCACGATCACTGCTTCCAAGTGAGGGTTTCCTCGGTTTGCTGCTAGTTATGTAGGCTGGATGGCTGAAGTTGCTAGGGATGGCTGTGACGTCTGTAGATAATCCAGATGGTGACACTGATGTGAAATTTTTTGCATCAGCCTTGAGCAATACGGATCGTCCACGGCACGTGAACTTCTCGGCTTCTTTGAACTTATCTTGCGCAAACCGGTGAAATGACAGGAGGCAGAAAGAGACAGTTTCTTTGGCACGATCACTGCTTCCAAGTGAGGGTTTCCTCGGTTTGCTGCTAGTTATGTAGGCTGGATGGTTGAAGTTGCTAGAGATGGCAGTGACGTCTGTAGATAATCCAGATGGTGACGCTGATGTGAGATTTTGTGCACCAGCCTTGAGCGATAGGGATCGTCCACAGCACGTGAATTACTCGGCTTCTTTGAACTTATCTTACACAAACCGGTGAAATGACAGGAGGCAGAAAGAGAAACAGTTTCTTTGGCACAATCACTGCTTGCAAGTGAGGGTTTCCTCGGTTTGCTGCTAGTGATGTAGGCTGCATGTTTGAAGTTGCTAGGGATGGCAGTGACGTCTGTAGATAATCCAGATGGTAGTGATGATGTGAAATTTTGTGCATCAGCCTTGAGCGATACGGATCGTCCACGGCACGTGAACTACTCGGCTTCTTTGAACTTATCTTGCGCAAACCGGTGAAATGACAGGAGGCAGCAAGGGAAACGGTTTCTTTGGCACGATCTTCCAAGTGAGGGTTTCCTCGCTTTGCATCTAGTTATGTTACATGGATGGTTGAATTTCCTAAGGATGGCAGTGACGTCCGTAGATAATCCAGATGGTGACGCTGATGTGAAATTTTGTGCATCAGCCTTGAGCGATACGGACCGTCCACGGCAAGTGAACTACTCGGCTTCTTTCAACTTATCTTGCGCAAACCGCTGAAATGACAGGAGGCAGCAAGAGAAACGGCTTCTTTGGCCCGATCACTGCTTCCAAGTGAGGGTTTCCTCGGTTTGCTGCTAGTTATATAGGCTAGATGATTGAAGTTACTGGGGATGGCAGTGATGTCTGTAGATAATCCAGATGGTGACGCTGATGTGAAATTTTGTGCATCAGCCTTGACCGATACGGAGCGTCCACATCACGTGAACTACTCGGCTTCTTTGAACTTATCTTGCGCAAACCGGTGAAATGACAGGAGGCAGAAAGAGAAACAGTTTCTTTGGCACAATCACTGCTTGCAAGTGAGGGTTTCCTCGGTTTGCTGCTAGTGATGTAGGCTGCATGTTTGAAGTTGCTAGGGATGGCAGTGACGTCTGTAGATAATCCAGATGGTAGTGATGATGTGAAATTTTGTGCATCAGCCTTGAGCGATACGGATCGTCCACGGCACGTGAACTACTCGGCTTCTTTGAACTTATCTTGCGCAAACCGGTGAAATGACAGGAGGCAGCAAGGGAAACGGTTTCTTTGGCACGATCTTCCAAGTGAGGGTTTCCTCGCTTTGCATCTAGTTATGTTACATGGATGGTTGAATTTCCTAAGGATGGCAGTGACGTCCGTAGATAATCCAGATGGTGACGCTGATGTGAAATTTTGTGCATCAGCCTTGAGCGATACGGACCGTCCACGGCAAGTGAACTACTCGGCTTCTTTCAATTTATCTTGCGCAAACCGCTGAAATGACAGGAGGCAGCAAGAGAAACGGTTTCTTTGGCCCGATCACTGCTTCCAAGTGAGGGTTTCCTCGGTTTGCTGCTAGTTATATAGGCTAGATGATTGAAGTTACTGGGGATGGCAGTGATGTCTGTAGATAATCCAGATGGTGACGCTGATGTGAAATTTTGTGCATCAGCCTTGACCGATACGGAGCGTCCACATCACGTGAACTACTCGGCTTCTTTGAACTTATCTTGCGCAAACGCCTGAAATGACAGCAGGCAGCAAAGAAACGGTTTCTTTGGCACGATCACTGCTTCCAAGTGAGGGTTTCCTCGGTTTGCTGCTAGTTATGTAGGCTGGATGGCTGAAGTTGCTAGGGATGGCTGTGACGTCTGTAGATAATCCAGATGGTGACACTGATGTGAAATTTTTTGCATCAGCCTTGAGCAATACGAATCGTCCACGGCACGTGAACTTCTCGGCTTCTTTGAACTTATCTTGCGCAAACCGGTGAAATGACAGGAGGCAGAAAGAGACAGTTTCTTTGGCACGATCACTGCTTCCAAGTGAGGGTTTCCTCGGTTTGCTGCTAGTTATGTAGGCTGGATGGTTGAAGTTGCTAGAGATGGCAGTGACGTCTGTAGATAATCCAGATGGTGACGCTGATGTGAGATTTTGTGCACCAGCCTTGAGCGATAGGGATCGTCCACAGCACGTGAATTACTCGGCTTCTTTGAACTTATCTTACACAAACCGGTAAAATGACAGGAGGCATCAAGAGAAACGGTTTCTTTGGCACGATCACTGCTTCCAAGTGAGGGTTTCCTCGGTTTGCTGCTGGTTATGTAGGCTGGATAGTGGAATTTCCTAGGGATGGCAGTGATGTCCGTAGATAATCCAGATGGTGATGCTGATGTGGAATTTTGTGCATCAGCCTTGAGCGATACAGACCGTTTACGGCACGTGAACTACTCGGCTTCTTTGAACTTATCTTGCGCAAACAGGTGAAATGACAGGAGGCAGCAAGAGAAACGGTTTCTTTGGCACGATCACTGCTTCCAAGTGAGGGGTTCCTCGGTTTGCTGCTAGTTATGTAGGCTGGATGGCTGAAGTTGCTAGGGATGGTAGTGACGTCTGTAGATAATCCAGATGGTGACACTGATGTGAAATTTTGTGCATCAGCCTTGAGAAATACGGATCGTCCACGGCACGTGAACTTCTCGGCTTCTTTGAACTTATCTTGCGCAAACCGGTGAAATGACAGGAGGCAGAAAGAGAAACAGTTTCTTTGGCACGATCACTGCTTCCAAGTGAGGGTTTCCTCGGTTTGCTGCTAGTTATGTAGGTTGGATGGTCGAAGTTGCTAGGGATGGCAGTGACGTCTGTAGATAATCCAGATGGTGACGCTGATGTGAAATTTTGTGCATCAGCCTTGAGCGATGCGGATCGTCCGCGGCACGTGCACTACTCGGCTTCTTTGAACTTATCTTGCGCAAACCGGTCAAATGACAGGAGGCAGCAAGGGAAACGGTTTCTTTGGCACGATCACTGCTTCCAAGTGAGGGTTTCCTCGGTTTGCTGCTAGTTATGTAGGCTGGATGGTTGAAGTTGCTAGGCATGGCAGTGACGTCTGTAGATAATCCAGCTGGTGACGCTGATGTGAAATTTTGTGCATCAGCCTTGAGCGATGCGGATCGTCCACGGCACGTGAGCTACTCGGCTTCTTTGAACTTATCTTGCACAAACCGGTAAAATGACAGGAGGCAGCAAGAGAAACAGTTTCTTCGGCACGATCACTGCTTCCAAGTGAGGGTTTCCTCGGTTTGCTGCTAGTTATGTAGGCTGGATGGTTGAAGTTGCTAGGGATGGCAGTGACGTCTGTAGATAATCCAGATGGTGGTGCTGATGTGAAATTTTGTGCATCAGCCTTGAGCGATACGGATCGTCCACGGCACTTGAACTACTCGGCTTCTTTGAAGTTATCTTGCGCAAACTGGTCAAATGACAGGAGGCAGCAAGGGAAACAGTTTCTTTGGCACGATCTCTGCTTCCAAGTGAGGGTTTCTTCGGTTTGCTGCTAGTTATGTAGGCTGGATGGTTGAATTTCCTAGGGATGGCAGTGACGTCCGTAGATAATCCAGATGGTGAGGCTGATGAGAAATTTTGTGCATCAGCCTTGAGCGATACGGACCGTCCACGGCACGTGAACTACTCGGCTTCTTTCAACTTATCTTGCGCAAACCGCTGAAATGACAGGAGGCAGCAAGAGAAACGGTTTCTTTGGCACGATCACTGCTTCCAAGTGAGGGTTTCCTAGGTTTGCTGCTAGTTATGTAGCCTAGATTATTGAAGTTACTGGGGATGGCAGTGATGTCTGTAGATAATCCAGATGGTGACGCTGATGTGAAATTTTGTGCATCAGCCTTGACCGATACGGAGCGTCTACGGCACGTGAACTACTCGGCTTCTTTGTACTTATCTTGCGCAAACCGGTGAAATGACATGAGGCAGGAGGAGAAACGGTTTCTTTGGCACGATGACTGCTTCCAAGTGAGGGTTTCCTCGGTTTGCTGCTAGTTATGTAGGCTGGATGGCTGAAGTTGCTAGGGATGGCAGTGACATCTGTAGATAATCCAGATGGTGACACTGATGTGAAATTTTGTGCATCAGCCTTGATCAATACGGATCTTCCACGGCACGTGAACTTCTCGGCTTCTTTGAACTTATCTTGCGCAAACCGGTGAAATGACAGGAGGCAGCAAGGGAAACAGTTTCTTTGGCACGATCACTGCTTCGAAGTGAGGGTTTCCTCGCCTTGCTGCTAGTTATTTAGCCTGGATGGTTGAAGTTGCTAGGGATGGCAGTGACGTCTGTAGATGATCCAGATGGTGACGCTGGTGTGAAATTTTGTGCATCAGCCTTGAGCGATACGGATCGTCCACGGCACGTGAACTACTCGGCTTCTTTGAACTTATCTTGCGCAAACCGGTGAAATGACAGGAGGCAGCAAGAGAAACGGTTTCTTTGGCACGATCACTGCTTCCAAGTGAGGGTTTCCTCGGTTTGCTGCTAGTTATGTAGGCTTGATGGTTGAAGTTGCTAGAGATGGCAGTGACGTCTGTAGATAATCCAGATGGCGACGCTGATGCGAAATTTTGTGCACCAGCCTTGAGCGATACGGATCGTCCACGGCAGGTGAACTACTCGGCTTCTTTGAACTTATCTTACACAAACCGGTAAAATGACAGGAGGCAGCAAGAGAATAGGTTTCTTTGGCACGATCACTGCTTCCAAGTGAGGGTTTCCTCGGTTTGCTGCTAGTTATGTAGGCTGGATGGTTGAAGTTGCTAGGGATGGCAGTGACGTCTGTTGATAATCCAGATGGTGATGCTGATGTGAAATTTTGTGCATCAGCCTTGAGCGATACAGACCGTTTACGGCACGTGAACTACTCGGCTTCTTTGAACTTATCTTGCGCAAACCGGTGAAATGACAGGAGGCAGCAAGAGAAAGTTTCTTTCGCACGATCAGAGCTTCCAAGTGAGGGTTTCCTCGGTTTGCTGCTAGTTGAAGTTGCTAGGGATGGCAGTGACGTCTGTAGATAATCCAGATGGTGACGCCGATGTGAAATTTTGTGCATCAGCCTTGAGCGATACGGATCGTCCACGGCACGTGAACTACTCGGCTTCTTTGAAATTATCTTGCGCAAACCGGTGAAATGACAGGAGGCAGCAAGAGAAACTGTTTCTTTGGCACGATCACTGCTTCGAAGTGAGGGTTTCCTCGCGTTGCTGCTAGTTATTTAGGCTGGATGGTTGAATTTCCTAGGGATGGCAGTGACGTCCGTAGATAATCCAGATGGTGATGCTGATGAGAAATTTTGTGCATCAGCCTTGAGCGATACAGACCGTTTACGGCACGTGAATTGCTCGGCTTCTTTTAACTTACTTTGAGCAAACCATTGAAATGACAGGAAACCCGTTTTGACGCCCTATTTACAGGAAGATAGGAGATGGCCTTTGTGACTATGTCTTCAGTTATGTTGATGACTTCTTAGGATATTGAATATTCTTCTTGACGACAATCTGCATGATTTAGCCGCTTACATTTGTATTGCTTAGGCCATGTTTTGAAGCTCTTTCACTCATGGCGTTCCAGACGGCAAAAGTATTAGGTTTTTAGACATCGTTATAACGTATGATGACAACGGGCACCTTTGCCGGGCCTATGCTCCTGGTACAAAGCAGGCCTTGCTACAATACAGCTCATGCCATTAAAAGCTACTGAAAGGAGTATAGCTAGGCTGCGTCTGCAGAAGGCGTTGCAGAAAAGCTGCTTTCATACCGTGCGAGGTTGCTTTCTGCAACAAGAGCAATGTTTAATAGAAGCAGGGCTTCCTAAACACGTAATTTAAGCAATCTCTGAAAAACTGTTGAAGGCAGTATAGACGAAGCAAATGAAGCCGGCAGACCAAGGGCAAAAAGGAAGATTGAAGTTGTGTCTTACGTGCCGACGCTTTCACAAAACATAAAAAATTAGTTGCGGTTTAGCTCCGGCTAACCCTAGTTGAATTGCGAAAGCAACGGCGAAAGTTTTTGTGCCTCCTACATTGTTCCCATATCACGCCTTATCAGTGTAAGGTGCTACATTATCGGGGACAACTAAGATCATCATTTAAGGTTATGACGCGAGAGCGTAAGCTATCAGAATATAAAGTCGCGCTTCAACCGTACGTGCCTGCGTGTCGTAGGGGCAGCGAAAATGGTAACTGTTTTGGCCGGCTGATTCTGATATCACCTGCCAATTACAGTTACTATATAGCTTTGCCAGAGTTACGCGTTCCTTTTCTTTCGCCACCAAGCCACCGTGTAACTCCGTGAAGCCGACCCGACAGGCGTCCAGCTGCATTGCGTGACACATCCCGGGGACGACGTGCTGCGCTCTGTGCGAGCTGCAGGGACGGTGGCTTATTCGATCAGGACAGCCAAAGCAGTCTCTTGTCGACTGCGTTTCAGCCTGGCAGCTCGACTTCTGCAAGAGCGACGTATGGCTTCACCGGACAACTTGGGTGCTTCTGCGGCACCTTCGCGCAACTCTTGCAAAGCCTATAAGTAACTCTATCTCTCATATGAAAGAAGCGACCCGAGTTGGCAGCCCCTGCCCGTGGCATAGAGGTAACCTGAATTCAAATGTCATATCCGCGAGGCGTCACCTCGTCTTTGCCCACGGGCGCTGAACCGCCGCGGAGCGAGCGCAATGACGAAGAGGGGAGAGAGCATTGAGGAAGAAAAAAATTGCCCACGATTACGGTTACATCCTCATGCGAAATTTGAGCGCAGCTCATCAGCTGTTTCACTTTTTCGATAGATTGGGGCAAAGATTACGAGCAAGACACGTATGTACAAGTACAGACAACTTTTTAAAATTTTTTTCATTAGTACTCCATCAAGAATTAACAGTTCTTGGCTGTCATGAAAGAAGCTTTGTGGTCGGGGAAATGAAGTGCAATTGAGTTATCGTAAGGTTGCGGGAAGCAACGCGTGGGCCCATAGGAACGTTGCACAACGAACAGATAGCAGCAACTAACTGATGCCGCTAGCGATTGAAGCGAGTGAAAACGGGGTGCACTGTGATCCGCTGAGAGCGAGCCGGCGTTTCGGTAACCGAAGAGCACCCTCGCCGCCACGCAAGCAGAGGGGGTAGCCCCTCCTCTTTCTGCATGGCGGCGACGTTGTTCTACGCAGTCACGTTGTCTTGACTCGCTAGGGCGGCAGCGGCATCAGTCAGTCGCTGCTAGCGCTGCCTTCGGCAACCCTCCCTCTCCTTTAATTCCTCCTGTTCTCCGATTGCTGCGCGCACTCCTGCCCCCATCGTTCGCCACCGAATGTAACCCCCCCCTCCTCCAGCGAGGCTCCGGTTGCCGTAGCGCCGGCTAGAACTGTGGGGATGAAAGGGGGGCCGAGCTGGTTACGAGGCCGATGACGCCAACGCCGACGCGAAACCCAGTAACGGGCGCCAAAAGCTGCGTTCTGAAAAACTAGGAGGGAGCGCCGCAGCGGAAAAGTGAAGCCTAGTCATAAAAAATATAATGGAAAGCATCATGGGAAATTAGCCGTCACGTGATACGGCAAGTGGTAGCCGGTAGCTGGTTTCGGTTGCGGCTTCGCACACTTCGCTCTGAAGGAATGCCTTCGCGTGGCCTTCGCTACGCGACGCCTGCGCTAGAAACCTGAGGCGCGCGCTGTGAGCAGGCGATGGATGGAACTTTGCACTTTTAGACGGGCCGATCCAGTAGGGGCTGCCGCCGCGACACAGTGCACCCGTGTATTTCGCGTGTATGGCTCGGTTCCCTCAGCTGCGCCATATGAAATGCTTGGGGGCTCAGCGCACAAAGACGAAGCGCGAGAACAAAAAGGACGAGAGGACGAAGCGCTGATCATCGCTTCGACCTGTCGTCCTTTGTGTGCTTGTGCTCCATCTTTGTGCGCTAAGTCCCGCAAGCATGGATTCAAACCAACTAGCCCAACAAGTACTGTCATATAAAATGCTGCGTACCGGGATGCTACACTACACGGATATATACCTCTCGGGGCTGTCGCTCCAACGGTCTGTATCATGTTATGCGCACTGCTCGAGAAACGAAACGTTTGTTTGTCAGGAAATATGCATGTATTCTTCGAGACGAAAATCATTTGGTTCATTTAGGAAACGCAGACCTCAAATACACATTGTTATGCTGAAGCCAGTACCCCAGGCATGTAACGTTATGTCGAATTTGTTGTCTCTCTAACGAAACCGAAGATGAAAAGGCAACCTGCAGTTCTCACGAGTGTGCCTATAAACACGGAGTACAATGCAACATTTGTAAACAAAGTAACTTATGTGTTACGACGAGACGCACAACTTTCGGTAGTCTATTCCGGTGGACTCTCCGCTGGGCTATCCAAAGTCACTAAAAAACACCTTGTACCCTGCTGCTTTTGAGTCTGGCAACTATGTTGGCTAAATTCCCAAGAATCATTGTGCGCAAGAGAGAGAAGGGAGCGGCGTCAGAGGAGGTTGGCTTGCGGAGGCTGCGCACGCTCCCTCCCAGTTTTTTACTTCCTCCATAGGATAGAGCGAGCGACCGTCATCGCCTTCCTACGGCAACGGCGTTGCCATGGCGATTGCGCGCCATCTGTTAGGCGCGGCGCTGAGCTCAAGGTCAAGCGGCGCGCGGCGCGACGGGCCACGGGCTAATCTGAAGAATGGTTCTACCTAGCGTTGTATTGCTTTCGCAATAAAAAGGCAGCCAATCGTCAGGGCGTTCAAGTGGCCTTTTCCGCTCCACGTAAACTGGCTATTTTGTGCACAATTACTCATAAGGAAAGGTCACAGTGCACGCTTAACCGCGAGACAAAGTTTGTCCCTTTCCCAACGCAAGCTGTGTGTTGCATTCATTTATACAGCTGGGATATCTACTGGACAGACAGTTCGGTGCTTAAATGAAGGACTTCGTATGCAAAAAAGATCTGTGCTTTCCAATGAGGGGGCCAATTGCCAAAACAGTGCCGAAAGCATGACCTCAGGCGGTTGCTTTTGGAAACCATCATTCAGTGGCGCGTTAAAACAGAGTCAATGCGAAATCCTTGAAACATAACATATTATCAGAAATGATCGGAATTGTGTCAGTGAAACGTCTGTGACCTTGTGCGGTTAGTATCTTCAGTTCTTAAGCTTGTTACAGTGCACATAGATAGCATGCTTTGGCGGGTATTTCATTTTCCTCGTGATTGTCATTATATATTTTCTCTTGTCACGTGCGCATCCTTTGCTTCTTCACTGAAGTACATATTTAATGTGAATGTCTTACTAATAAACTCAGTTGTCAGTCCAGCGTTGTGCATTTCTCTATCTGTGTCCTTCCACTGATTTCATTCTTTACCAATATGTACCAACCTCCCACAGTACGGAATGCCTTTTTCTCTTGACCACCATGATGCAGTAGTAGTCAGCCGGCTTGCACGACCAGCCAACCTTCTTTTCGCAGGCACTCTTGCTACCTCGGACGCCGCCGAGCATCGAGCAACAAGGCAGCCTGGCTTGCCAGCTGCACCACCCGAAACAAGTAGGTGGTGGACTGCCAATTGAAATTCTTGCCCACTAGCGACGAACACACTTGCTCGAGCAATGAAGTGCGCGTAAAGTTGAAATAACGAGTACGCATAAGGTCTTCCCTATAGTAAACATGACAGCTTGTTAAAGCCACCTTTTCATTCCGCCACATTTCGGCACTGAGATTCATAACTTTTTTTTCTTGAAAATATTGGGGAGCATGCTGCGATGCGATGCGAAACCTTATCCGCTATTGCTACTAATAGATCCAATTAAAACGTATTCATATTAAACAAGTAATAATTGAATAATTCTGCGAACATTTATTTCATCATCATCATCATCATCATCAGCTTGATTATACCCACTGCAGGGCGAAGGCCTCTCCCATATTTCTACACTTATCCCGGTTCTGAGCTAGCTGCATCCACTTGACCCCTGCGAACTTCTTAATCTCATCCGCCCACCTAACTTTCTGCCGCTCCCTGCTACGCTTTCCTTCCCTTGGAATCCAGTTTGTTACCCTTAGCGACCATCGGTTATCCTCTCTTCGCACTACATGTCCTGCCCATGTCCATTTCTTCTTCTTAATTTACACTAGAATGTCGGTAACTTGAGTTATTTCTCTGACCCACTCTGCACGCTTTCTATCTCTTAATGTTACCCCTACCATTTTTCGTTCCATAGCCCTCTGGGTTGTCCTCAACTTAAGTAAAACTCTCTTGGTTAGCCTCCACGTTTCAGCCCCATAGGTGAGTACAGGCAAGATGCAACTGTTGTATACTTTCCTCTTGAGCGATACCGGTAAGCTGCTAGTCATAATCTGCGAGTGCTTGCCAAATGCGCTCCATCCCAATCTTATTCTTCTTGTTATTTCCTTTTCATGGTCCGGATCAGCGGTTACTACCTGTCCTAAGTAGGCATACTCGCCTACTACTTCCAGTATTTCGCTACCTAATGTAAACTGCTGTTCCTTCCCGAGGCTGTTGAACATTACCTTAGTCTTCTGCATATTGATTTTCAAGCCCACATTTCTACTTTTTCTGTCTAGGTCATCAATCATTATTTGCAATTCATCTCCCGAGTTGCTTAGCAAGGCGATGTCATCAGCAAATCGCAGATTACTGAGGTATTCTCCATCTACCCTTATCCCTAACTGCTCCCATTCCAAATCTCTAAATACTTCCTGTAGACAAGCTGTGAATAGTACTGGGGAGATTGTGTCTCCTTGCCTAACACCTTTCTTTATGGGAATTTTGCTACTTTCTTTATGCAGAACTATGGTTGCTGTGCTGCCACTATATATATCTTCCAGCACTTTCACGTACGGCTCGTCTACCCCCTGATTTCGCAATGCCTGCATCACCGCCGAGGTTTCAACTGAGTCAAATGTTTTTTCGTAATCAATGAATGCTATGTATAAGGGCTGGTTATATTCCGAGCATTTTTCTATCACCTGATTGATGGTATGGATATGATCGATAGTAGAGTACCGTTTCCGAAACCCTGCTTGATCCTTTGCTTGATTGCAGTCTAAGGTTGTCCTGATTCTATTAGCGATTACCTTAGTAAATACCTTATACGTAACAGAACGTCAGCTGATTGGTCTGTAATTTTTAAGGTCCTTAGAGTCTCTTTTCTTGTGAATGAGGATAATGTTTGCATTCTTCCATGGTTCCGGTACCGTCGATGACACCAGGCACTGCGTATACAGGGTGGCTAGTTTTTCTAGCACGATATCCCCCCCGTCCTTCAGCAAATCTGTAGTTATCTGATCCTCTCCAGCTGATTTCCCCCTTTTCATAGTTTCTAGTGCTTTCTTGACCTCGTCCTTCGTCACTGGTGGAACATCTGACTGTTTTTCCCTACCGCCAATCTCATTACGGTCCTGACTACTTTGGCTACTGTAAAGATCTGTATAGAACTCTTCGGCTACTTTGACTATCTTGCCCATACTAGTGATGACTTTGCCCGCCTTGTCCCTTATCGCATACATCTGGTTTTTCCCTATGCCCAATTTCTTCTTTACCGCTTTAAGGCTTCCCCCGTTCTTTACAGCATGCTCAATTTTCTCCATGTTATACTTCCTTATATCGGCCACCTTGCGCTTATTGATTAGCTTTGATATCTCGGCCAATTCGATCCGGTCTGTTGGATTGGAAGCTTTCATACTCTGGCGTTTCTTAATCAAATATTTCGTCTCCTTAGACAGCTTACCGGTATCCTCTCTAACTATCCTACCGCCTACTTCTACCGCGCACTCAGTAATAATATCTCTGAAATTATTGTTCCTTGCCTCTAGGGTAATGTCACCATCCTCAGTTAGAGCTGAATACCTATTTTGTAGCGAGATCCTGAACTCTTCCGCCCTCCCCCTCACCGCTAATTCGTTGATCGCTTTCTTTCTTACTAATCTGTTGCGTTCCTTCTTCAGATTTAGGCTAATTCGAGACCTCACCATCCTGTGGTCACTGCATCGCACTTTCCCGATTACCTCTACATCCTGCACAATGGCGGGGGTTGAACACATTATGAAGTCGATTTCATTTTTAGTCTCTCCGTTAGGACTTTTCCATGTCCATTTCCGGTTCTTCCGTTTGTTGAAGAAAGTATTCATGATTCAGAAGTTATTGCGATCTGCAAACTCAACTAGTAACTCCCCCCTGCCATTCCTAGAACCAATTCCAGTCACCTACTGCCTTGTCTCCTGCCTGTTTTTTCCCTACCTTGGCATTTATTTACGAACATGCATTTATTTCCGCGCGTTAAATTCTTAAACTAGTGTCTTTTTAGGGCGGACACAAAATTTGAGGTTGATTTGAGATTCCACGGAGCGTTATTCCATATATGAACTTCGACGAAAGATACAAAAGTCCATACCGAAACGTATCAGGCTCCTTCTTTTCCTCTACGGTCGCCATTTATAGGGTTGTTCAGATTCTGCCACCAGGCTACACCACCAATCCATAGCTGAGGAATTTAGTGCCCAGTGGCCTAGTCCTCCTGCGCTGCCTGAAGGCTTTGTTTTTTTTTTGTTGCTGCATGGGCTTTCGAAGCGTTTTGTGGCTTCACAGCGAAGATCAGCAAAAAAGGTAAGGGCTTTTGTCCCCGCCCTGCGCAGCATGGGTTGCCTCATTGAGCTCCTTTTTCCTTCACCCCAACGCACCGCTACTTCAAATACGCGCCCCGGAACTGTGGCAAGAGCCTTCCATCTCCTGCCTAGTTTCTACTGTAGAAACACGAACCCGATTGCTCCTCTCCGCCGTGCGTGAGGAGATTGAACTAGAATGCAGTACGCTAGCTTGCCTAAACACAAATAAAATAGGGTGTCAACATGATTGCACAGTGAAAATTTAGTACCAGTGAAAATGAAAAGTGGATGCCAAAAATGGAACAGTGGCTATATCATGCAAATATTTTGCTTGTGTTTCATGCATATAATTGTGCAGGCTTCGTTAATCCCAGGTAGCACAGAATGTGGGGCCCCAGTAGGTCCGATGTAGGCAAGTGGGGCTGGGGCAACCATCATAAAACCTGCATCGGTCCCCGATGGGGCAAATGTGGGCAAGCCCCATTTGGGCTTACCCCTGCTCCTCCTGCATGGGTCCCATAGCGGCGTTTCTTGGGCTAATGCAGAGCACATTCCTGCATCCAGACCACAAGGGTCCCTTGCCGGATATTTCAGGGCAATCCAACCTAAATGTGGGCTTTTTATGGGAGAGCCCTCATAGATCCGAAGTGAGGCCGCCCCCATTAAATCTTTGTGGGACCAACATCGGCCGTAGTGGGGCAAGAAAACGGACATACCCACATGCTGCCCAAATCGGCCCCTTGTAGGTTACTTGAGGGCAGGTGAAATATGAATAAGGGCTCAATTTGGGCAAGCCCTCGTGAAGCCCAAATGAGGCAGCCTTAGCTAAACCGCTTTAGGTCCCACATAGTCTGTAATGGGGCTGGAAGGCGGGCGTGCCCGCATGGTACCAAAATCGGTCCTTTGTGGGGGCTTTGAAGGCCCGTGCAACAACAGGTGGGCTCTAGGTTCAAAAACAACGTCCAGCCCATTGGGGCTGCCCACATAAAACTGCTTTATATCCCACATGGGCCGTAATGGGGCTGGAAGGCGGGAGGGCCCGCATGATACCAAAATTGGTCCCTTGTGGGGAATTTGAAGGCACGTGCAACAGCAAGTGGGCTTTAGGTTCAAAACCAACACCCAGCCCAATTGGGGCTGCCCACACAAAACCGCTGTAGGTCCCACATCGGCCGTAATGGGGCTAGAAGGCGTGCGTGCAATTGCGTAATCATTGTTTCTAACTTTTATTTGCATTAGATGTTGCCCTAAATTATCGTTATAGATGATTTGTATAACAGTTGTGGCCATGTTTAGTCGATTAGAAATTTACATGGCTTTAGTTCTCGCGCTCGGGCAAATTGCGCTACAAATACTAAAACAAACTGATTGCTAACTGTTGCCTCTTATGTGGTTGCTTTGGACAGCCTGCAAATCGCAGTACAATATTACTGTTCAGAACACACATCTCCATAGCCTGAACAAGATGTACATGAAGCCATTTCGGCTAGATGAATGTTATGAATTATTGTAAAATTTAATATTGCGGCTGTTTAGAAAGTGCAGACATGTATAAAGTAATTACTTAATTATGTGCCTAAATATTGATTGGGAAAACTTGGACTAGGGCTTTCCATCAATTTCCTACGTCGGACCCCTATGAGAATAATGTGGGCAAGCCCAAGTGTGGCTACCGCTATAGAACCCGCATTGGTCCTATGTCATTTTCTGAGGGGCTAACTGAAATAAAAAAAAAAATGTTCCTCCAAAGCGGCTGCCCAAATCGGTCCAAAGTAGGACCATCGCGGGGAATTGGCGGGATGTGCCCTTTTAACAATGTCGGAAAAATGTGGGCAGCCCCGCAAGGGCTGCCTGCATCGGCCCCTAGTGGGGCCAATTGGGGCTTTGTCGACAGCCCGCTTCGGGCCTACGTCGGCCCCTCTTGCAGCACCCACATTGAGCCCACCGGGGCTGTCCTGCATTGCCTACATCGGGCCCACCGGGGCCCACCCTTCATAGCCCACTTTGTGCTACCTGGGATGTACCTTAAATGAAGTCGGGGCCTGTCTTGTTGAAAACGTTTTCTTTCTATTCTTCGTGTCCGTGTGTTCTTTGTGTCGCAGCAGCTTTGCTGACGCCGACCGGTGCTACTACCATCGACGCTTCGGGGACAGACTACGACAATGCCGACCACCCTGCTCCGCTGGACACAAGCAAAACTCCAACGGCAGCTCGTAGACACAGCTGCGAGCTGCTAACCTGGAGGCCCTCGCATTGTCGTGGCCGACCAAATTACAAGCAGCGGTTCTTTGTCGACGGTGGTTCTAACATCTGCTGCTACCCACAAGCCCATCTTCAAGGTACCCGTCCTCCTACGTCATTCCAGCTCATCGCGGCAAACTGGTCCGCAATTGACTTACGGCTTGCTGCACCTGCACGTCCAGCGTAAAAACCTACACCGTGGCCTTCATTTTGTCATCGCCAATGTCATCGAGCCAATCATCGGTTTAGACATTGTGGCGCACTACAATTTCCTTCCGGACTGCCGCCGCGACCGTCTCGTCGACCCGACAACGGGACATTATTCGTGAGGACAGCAAACGACTACCAACCAGACAAACATAAAAGTACTGGGTGTTAAAAATCATTCACAGTACCACGCCATCCTCGCCGAATTGCCCGATTTGACGCGCCCTAGCGGTTTGCCACGTGATGTGCAGCACACCATTGTGCACTACATTCGGATAACTTCAGGCCCCCCGGTGTTTGCCGTGCACGTCGCCCTGCCCCGGACCACATCACATAGCCAAAGCAGAGTTCAAAGCCATGCTCCATGAATGAACAGCCCGCCGCTCCGATGACCCATGCGCGTCGCCACTTCACCTTGTCCAGAAGAAGACTGAACACTGGTGGCCCTCCAGGGACTACCGTGCCCTTAACACCGGCGCCATACTGGACAGTTACCCCGTTCACCTTATACAGGACCACATTTATGGCTGCTACGTTTTCTCCGTGTGAAGGCCTACACGCAGATAGTCATCAACCCGGAAGACGTCTCAAAAACCGCAATCATTACCCTTTCGGCTGGTTCGAGTTTCTATTCATGAGCTTTGGCCTAAGTGACGCTGCAAGAACATTTCAACGCTTCATCGCCCGAAGTCGACCGCAGCCTCGACTTCTGCTTCGTCTATCTTGACGACATATTGGCCTTTTCACATAACACTCAGGAACACTACACGCACCTTCCACTTTTCGAACGCCTCGATGACCGCGGCCTACTCGTCAATGTTCCAAACAGCATCCTCGGCGCTTCAGTCGTCCGATTCCTCGGCCATTAACTTTCATCAGAGGGAATTCGACCTTTGCCTCAACCATGTCACATCAGCAAAATTACCACAACCCACCACCACAAAAGACCTTCGCCGCTTCCTCGGCATGCTGAACGTTTACAGGCCTTTCTTTCCACACATAGCGACAAACAGGCTCCCCTTCATGATGATTTGGCTCGCCTACGAGGACACCGACCCGTCACGTGGACACCGGCTTTAATGCAACTTTTCGAAGAATGCAAAGCTACTCTCTGTACCGCCACCCTTCTCTCCCATCCCGTGCCAGACGCTCCCTTGGGACTCTTCACGGGTGCCTATAACTTTGCCGTCGTGCCACCCTTATGCAACGCGTAGACAACACCTGGCATCCCTTGAGTTCTTCAAGAAACTCAGCTCAGAAAATGACCCCTTCTGCGTCCTTTCCCACCAACAAAACCAGAACCCCCGCCCTTTCGAGTTCGCCAGCTTACTAAAGAGAACATCTGGCGATATACGAAACAGCTCAACACTTTTGCACATTCTCGAAGCACAGCACTGCTTATCTGCACCGACCATAAATCTCTGACCGGCGCCTTCTCTCAACGCTGCGACGAACTCTCGCCGGTCCAGCAGAACCAGCTCTCGTTCATTGCCTAGTTTACCACTGATACCATGTCAGCGGGAAGGATAACGTGGTCGCCGACGTGCTTTGACGTGTGGCAGTTATCAGCTCTTCGGAGATAACAGCTGATGTCCTCGCCGGGGCTCAGACTACAGACATGAACTGCAAAAACTCTGAAGGACGGGTCCGATCACTACAACTGCAAATACCCATACTTGGATCGACACCTTGATATCAGAGGGCCATTTTCCGAGGCTCAGACAACGAACGTCAAACTGCAAGAACTTCTTAAGGCGGGTCCTCACTACAGGTACAACGAGTCCCCATACCTTGATCGACGACTATCTACTGCAACATGTCAACAGCGCGAAGCAGGCCTTAGGCGCCCCTTTCCCATCGCCGTGGCCTCTTCAACCAGCTGCATACTCTCAGCCATCCCGGCATACACGCCTGTACACGGCTCGTGGCCGACTGCTGTCTGGCACTCCATACATCGCGATTGCCACACCTGAGCGCGTAACTGCATTCAATGCCAGCACGCCAGTCACCGGGCATGTCACTTCACCGCTCGGAGTATTTCCCCAGCTTTCTTGTCAGTTTCAACACGTCCACCTTGATATCATAGGGTCCTTTCCCCACGCTGGACCCTATCGCTACTGCCTCACCGCCATCGATGTGTTCTGTATTGCATTCCTTGTTGCATTTGTTGCATTTTTATGTTGGGATTCGTTGTTCAGCAGAAACGACATCCCACAAAATACGTAATATTTTAAATACTCCTAACTGCATGAACTGGGTTATTGGTTTCATTCGGCCCTGGTTTCCAACCGATGCCTGCCATTATGTGAAAATAAGGGGCTGGGGGTGGTCAAGAGCGGCAGCTTTGATACCGCGCTACCTCCAGAAGAGATATACTTCTTGTAACAAGATAATTTTAATGTATTGCTTTATTGTGCTCTCAAGTCAAGATGGCCATTATGTTGCCCATTTGCAGTAAAGATGTTTCCTGGATCATCGGCACCCAAGAGAGGAATTCAGAATCGAAAACCACTATCTCTGTTGGCATTGTGAAGCTTCACTACTCTGTGCCCCATGATCAGCTATTTGAGGCAGTGTGGGACTTCATCGAGGATTCTGGTGCAGTCTAGTTCCAAAATGTATGTGGATGCTCTGTGGGTGGTTTTCTGAAACTGGTGCAAGTTCTGTGTTGCATTCCTTTATATAGCGGGAATATGTACTGGACAGACAGTTCGGTGCTTAAATGCCAGACTTCGTGAGCATGAAACATCTGTGTTTGCCTATGAGACGGCCAGCTGCCAAAACAGTGCCGAAAGCATAAATGCAGGCCGTTGCTTTTGGAAACAATCATTCTGTGGCGGGGTAAAACAATGAGTCAATGCGAAATCCTTGAAACATATATTATCAAAATTGATCAGAATTGTGTCAGTGAAACGTCTGTGACCCTATGCGATTAGTAATTTCAGTTCGTAAGCTCTTTACAGTGCACACAGATAGCATGCTTCTCCGGTTATTTCATTTTCCTCGTGATTATCATTGTATTTTTTCTCTTGTCACGTGCGCATCCGTTGCTTCTTTGCAGAAGGATATATATGAATGCGAATTTCGTACGAATAAATTACGAATGGGTCTAGCATTCTCCTGCGTGCCTCTCTCTGTGTGCGTCCTTCCGCTGGTTTCAGTCTTTACCAATATGTGCCAACTTCCCAGCTTTCCAGTCTACGGAATGGCTTTTTTCTCTTCATTTGTATTTTTGTGATGGCCGCCATGATACAGTATTAGTCAGCCGGCTTGCACGACCCTTCAACCTTCCCTTCGCAGCCACTCTTGCTCCCTCGGGCGCAGCCGAGCATCGAGCAGCAAGGCAGCCTGTCTTACCAGCTGCACCACCCGAAACAAGTAGGTGGCGGACTGCCAATTGGAATTCTCGCCCACAATCGACGAACGTACTTGCTCAGGCATTGAAGTGCGCGTAAAGTTAAAATCACGAGTACGCATAAGGTCTGCCCTAATAGTAAACACGACAGCTTCGCGAAAGCCACCTTTTCATTCCGCAACATTTGTGCATTGAGATTCAGAATTTTTTTTCTCGCAAATGTTGGGGAACATGTTGAGAAGCGATGCGAAACCTTAGCCGCTCTGGCTACTGGTGGATCAGATTAAAACGTATTCATATTAAACAAGTAATAATTGAATAATTCTGCGAACAATTATTTACGAACATGCATTTACTTCCGCGCATGAAATTCTTTCATCGGTGTGTTTTTAGTGCGGATACAAAATTCGAGGTATATTTGAGATTACACAGAGCGTTATTCCATATCTGAACTTCGACGAAAGAGAAAAGTCCATACCCCAAAGTATCGGATGCCTTCCTTTCCCCAAAACCTAACTTGAGGTGGCGGTTCTACGGTCGCCATCTCTAGGGTAGTTCAGATTCTGCCACCAGGCTACATCACCAGTTCATGGCTGAGCAATGCAGTGCCAAGTGGCCCTGTCCTCTTGACCTGCGCTGTCTGAAATTTTTTCTTTTGTGGTTGCGTGGTCTTCTGATGTTTTTTTTGTGGCTTCACTGCAAAGTCCAGCAGAGAAGGGAAGGCTTTTGTTTCGTCCTCCACAGCATGGGTCGCCTCATTCATCTCCTTTCTTCACCTCAACGCCCCGCTACATCAAACAATAGACGCCCCGGAACTGTGACAAGAGCCTTCCATCTCCTGGCTAGTTCCGCTTTAGACCCACGAACCCTATTGCTCCTTTTCGCCGTGCGTGAAGAGATTGAACTGCAATGCAGTACGCTAGTGTGCCTAAACAAAAATAAGTGTCAACATGATTGCACAATGCAAATTTGGTACCAATGAAAGTGAAAAGTGGATGCCAAAAATGTAACAGTGGCGATATCATGCAAATAATTTGTTTGTGTATCATGCATATGTTTATGCAGGCATCGTCAATGAACGTTAAATTAAATCGGCGCCTGTCTTGTTGGAATCATTTACTTTCTATTTTTCGTGTATGTGTGTTCTTTCTTTGTGTCCGGGTGTTTTTTTACCGTTAACAAAATGATTCCAGCAAGCAATTACCAACTAGCTCATCTTGAAGTTTAAATGAAGCCTGTCTAGTGTTCTTGTTATCCTTGCTTGTGTTTAGTGTTTTTCAATTGCGTGATCAATACCCAGGTTTAGACTAGGGTGGCCCTATCAATTAGGGGGATAGGGTAATAGGGGGACGCAAGTACTCATGCCCAGAATGATTACCGCACCCCTCGCCTGATACCTTATTCCCCTAAGCGGTAGGGGCACCTATTCTAAAGCTCCCTATTGTTGATGACATAGATATAGCAGGGACCAGAACACTCCTGGATTCGATTGTAAGCTGCCAGCTGTTACACTCAACAATAAATTGCTCTTTTATCAACGCTATTACATAACGGAAATATAGCTATAATTAGCTGAACTTCAGTCAACAGTCGTCCTTGCTTGTTTTTTCTTCGTGCCTGTCCAACCTTGGAAACTAGAGTTGGTAAGCAACAAAATGCAAATACGTGGAGGCTTGCCAATTTATTTTGTCCTCTTGAGAAGATCGATATTTGACAGACAAGGAATCCACTGAGAGGCTATGTTAAGTACCGTGCAGGCTGCTGGCATGTGCTCATGTTCACTTCGGCACTGAAGAGGAGGATTCACACTAATGGATGGATGGTAAAACATTTACTTCCATCGGCTTTAAGAGGTGAGGGTTCAGTTTGTGTGCCGCGCCAGATGGCCGCCAGTTGCGTACTCTGGGTGATGTCTTCGTCACATTCAGTTCGGGTCCGAGCTGCGCAGCACGGCCTTCCCGAGATAATCGTCGGCTGGCGGATAGGCCCCATGTAACGTGGTCTAAAGTGGCGTCGACGCCACACTCTTTGCGTTTGGGGTCAACGTGCTCTTTGAATATATACGAATATACATTGCGGAAAGATAGGCAGCTGATTTTTAGCTGGCACCAGATTACCTCCTGGACGCTCATCGATCACCATTCCTATTTGCTGCCCCTCTGCACCTAATGGCGCTGTCGTTTTCACCCCATCCGAAAGCTTCACATTTCGTTGGACACTGCTTCTACCAGTGCTCTTAATTGGGCTAGTTGGTCAACTAATTCAGACCTGGTGCTAGCGCACAAGAACCACATACACTGAAGGTAGGACAGGACACACAAGCGTGTGCCTGTCCCCTATCTTCAGTGCGTGTGTTTCGTTTGCGCTAGCACAATGTGCACACTGCTTCTACCCTCCGCTGTGCTCACTGTTCAAGACGGCTGCAGTCTAATTCAGGGCATCAAACCTTTACTGTGTCCCTCCTCGTTTCTTCAGGGTGAGGGTCTTGGTCATATACAGCACACGATGCATTGATTGTTGCACTGACTCGTCCTCTCGTCCTGTCCACACTCTCATTTTGTCTTAGTCTACTGCTTCCACCACCGCCCGTCTTTTGAGGTTCTGTCGACGCAAGCCTCGCCTCAGCACAGCACGCCAAGCTTCTTCACTTACTGGACAAGTATCGCTTTTTGTTCGACATTTTAAAAACTCGGCCGCAAGTCTGCCGTCACCCACGAGATTGCTGCCGGTACCCACAAGCCACTGCGTCAACGCCCATACCGTGTCTTGGCCGCTGAAGACCAAGTGAACGACGTACTTCGGCGGGGTATCATTCAACTTTCCAGAAGTTTGTGGGCCTCGCCTGTAGTTCTTGTAAAGAAATATGACAGAATACGATTTTGCATCGATTACCGGTGCCTTAACATCAGCAGCAAAGACGTTCATCCGCTACCTCGACTGCTTGCAAGGAGCTGAATTTTGTTCGTCTTTAGACCTGCGAACAGGAAATAGGCAAGTCCCTCTGGGGGATGCTACGCGAGCCCAGACCAGCTTTGTAACACGTGATGGCCTATACGAAACTCACTTCATGTCATTCGGACATTGTAATCTGCCGGCCACTTCTGAGTACATGATGAATTCCATTCACCATGACCTGGAACGGAAGACTTGTCTCTTCTATTTAGATGACATTGTATCATCTTGAGAATTTGAGAGCTACCTTCTCCATCGGAGTGCGTGTTAAACTGTTAGAAACTGGCCGGGTTGCAACTTAATCTGAAGAAATGTCGCTTTAGCGCTCGCAAACTCACGATTTGAGAGGACACCGTCTCCAAGGACGGAGTACTTCTTGATCCTTCCAAACTTCGCGCCCTCGCCGAGTTTCTGAAACCTTCAACCATAAAGGTACTCCTCAGCTTTCTCGGCCTATTTCCGACGTTCGCAATTTAGTCACTATAATCGCGCCTCTGACAAACCTCCTGCGTGGTAATAACGACAAGAGCGGTTAAAAGCTTCAGACACCGCTTTCACAAACCTGCGCCATCTGCTCTTTTCACCTGCCTACGGCATTTAGATCCAACTGATCCCACAGATGACAGTGGCGTTGACCTTGGCGCTATTCTTACGCAACCTAGATACTATATTTATCTGATCCTCGCCAGTTACTTCCCCCGTTACGTACGTCATAAAGCTTTCCTAACGTCATCCATTATCGCTTGCGATGGCGGAATGATTGATTGCTGTTCACTACTGCCGATCGCATTATGGTCCTTAGTGTTTTTGCTAAAGAACTGCTCGGCTACTTTGAGTATTGTGTCCATATTATTGACCACTCTGCTCGCTTTGTCCCTTAAGGCATATATCTGATTTTTGCCTGTGCCAATTTCTTCTTGACCGCTGTAAGCCTGCCACCATTCTTTAGAGCATTTTTTTCTCCATGTTATATTTCCTCCTGCCGGATAATTTACACCCATTGATTAGCTTTGACAAGCTGTTCCAGTTCTTTCCACAAAGCTGGGTGGAAGTTATTCATACGTTCGCGTTCCTAATAAAATCTCACCTTCTTACAAAATTTCCCTCTTATTCTCTCTAATCTACCACCTACTGAGGCCGCGCTCTCACTAATGGTATCTCTGCAGGTATCGTTCATAGCTATTGCACTAAGGCAGCCTTTATCGGTTAAGGCTGAATATTTGCTCAGTAGCGAGATCCTGAATTCTTCTAACTTCCCTCGCAGCTCTAATTCTTTGGTAATTTTTTCTTTCATTTAAAATTCGAATTCCAAGGGGACGTTCCCATCCTGTGGTGCATAATTCCAGGGTTAGAACAAAGTGTTAAGTAAATTTCATTCTTGGTGTGCCTAGCTGTTAGGGCTCCTCCATGTCCATTTCCGGTTCTTATTTTGCTGAAGAAGGTATGATTCTTAAGGTATTGTGCTCTCCAAACTCGAACTAAACTACTAATTTCCATATCCTATATCTGGAACGAATGCCATACTCACCCACTGCCTGGTCTCCCGCCCATCATTATTGATACTGTCGCCTATCATTATACTATACTGTTTTCACTTTCCCCATTGCAGATTCTATATCTTTCTAGGAGCTTTCGACTGCCTGGTCATCATTACTACACGTAGGCGCGAAGGCCTCTACAATAACCTTCAGTTTACACCGCTTATTAGGCTTAACTACAAAGTCTACCACCCGCTCATTATTTCTGTAGAATTCGTCTATATTACCACATATATAACCATCATCAGCCTGACTATACCTACTGCAGGGCCAAGGTCTCTCCGATATTCCTAAAAAAAACCCGGTCCTGTGCTAGCTGCATCCACTTGACCCCTGCGAACTTCTTAACCTTATTTGCCCACCTAACTTTCTACTGCCCCCTGCTACGCTTTCCTTCCCTTGGAATCCAATTTGTTACCCTAAGCGACCATCGGTTGTCCTCTCTTTGCACTACATGCCCTGCCCATGCCTATTTCTTCGTAATTTCGACTAGACTTTCAGTAACTTGAAATTTTTTTCTTACCCACTCAATAACACAATACATACCCGCCCTTCAATACGTATATGTTTCATGTGATCTTCCAACCTTACTAAGCAGCATGACATCCCATTTCATGCCTGATGATTCCTCGAAGAAGACTGCTAAAAGGTCCTAGTTTTAGACCAGGGTCAGGTTCCAGTGGCGGCCTGTCTGGAGCCAGACATTCTTAGCCCCCTTCGCTGCACTACAGTTCAGACCACAGTCGTGGTCAATTTCTTGGCAGCCACTGGTGATTGAGGGACGGGGGTTTGTGGGGTAGGGGGAGGTTGGGACCAGTTACTACGACAGGAAAGCCAAATCCTGTTCTGTTTAGGGAATACATTCCTGGTAGTGTCCACCTGCATCAGGTCGCACTCCATACCTGTTTATGCAATCCAATCAACATTCGGATTTTTTAATCCGTTAGGGAATTGCGCGGCACCACGATTCGAACCATGGCTCTCTCGCACGCGTGGCGGATGCTCTGCCTCTACGCCACCGCTGCAGGTGTGTTATATTTATTTATTTATTTATTTGATCATACTGCAGACCCAGTGAAGGGTCCTGGCAGGAGGGGCAACAATTCCAAAAGAAAACAGAAAAGCATAAAGTGCAAAAGCATGAACATAAAATTTACACAAGTACAAGCAAGACAGCAAATCAATGCACGGCCTTTTCTAAGGAATCAAAGTCCCGAAGGGATGATAATGGCAGGTTATTCCATTCGTTTATGGTGCGCGGGATAAAAGAAAAATTGAAAATGTTAGTTCTGGCAAAGTAAGGTGTTAGTGATTCGGTGTGCGTATTTCTTGTTGCCCTAGACGATGCCGCTTTAAGATACAAATCAGGAGCCATTGATAATTTATTATTTTTAGTAGAAAGAGGAATTTTAGCCTGTGTATTCTGCGCCGAGATTCAAGGAACTGTATGTTATGTTTAAGCATTAGGGTAGATGGTGAGTCAATGCTGCGATATTTAGAAAATATAAACCGAACAGCCTTGCGTTGAATTCTTTCGAGAACATTAATGTTAGTTTTAGTGTGTGGATCCCAAACAGTGCACGCGTACTCAAGTTTAGGTTTAATCATGGTGTTATATGCTAGCTGTTTGACGTCGGAAGGAGCTTGTTTTAACTTATGTCTAAGAAAACAAAGGTTGCGGAAAGAAGATGAGCATACAGTGTCAATATGTTTGTTCCAGCTTAGTTTATTCGTTAGTGTTACACCAAGGTATCTGTAATCTTCGACTTCTGAAAGGTTCCGGGTGTCTTTTTGTTCGTAATCCGCATAAATACTGTCTTGTCAGCATTTAATTCCATTCCCCATTTATTACACCATTCGCTAATACTATATAAGTTAGAATTAAGTAAAATCTGGTCGCCTCGAACATTAATTTCATTATACAATGCACAATCATCGGCAAAAAATCTAATTTGAACAGGGTGAGTAATGACGTCGGTAATATCATTAATATAGATAAGAAAGAGTAGTGGCCCAAGGACACTGCCCTGCGGGACGCCGGAGGTTACTGGAAGTTGGCTGGAACAGTGACCATCGATACTGACATATTGAAATCGGTTGGATAAATAAGCTCAAAACCCAGTTAATAATAAATGAAGGGAGACCAATTGTTTCTAGTTTATGGATAAGTTTACTGTGCGGAACTAAATCAAAGGCTTTCTTAAAATCTAGAAATATGATGTCTACTTGGCCGGAATGGTCAAGAACCTGAGCAAAATCGTGAATGACAGATGTAAGCTGGGTGGTTGTGGAAAAGCCTTTCCGAAATCCATGCTGGAATGGCGATAATATGTTGTTGTCGTCAAGAAAGGTATGTAGTTAGCTATAATATGTTCAAGAAGTTTGCAGCATGAAGAGGTCAACGATATGGGGCGATAATTATTAAACAATGCGGCATCACCTTTCTTATGTATGGGTACTACACGGGCAACCCTCCAGTCAGAAGGCAGACTTGAAGATAAGAGAGAAGCTCGAAAAATGATCGTAAGAAAGTGAGAAATCATTTCAGCATAACGATGTAAAAAAGAATTAGGTAAATTATCAGGGCCAGGACTTGCTTTTGTTTTAAGATTCAACAACGTTGCAAACACACCAGGTTGGGACACAAGATAATGTATGGGCTGTGAACAAGAAACAGGATTTACAAAATTATCTGCAGGTGTGGAAAACACGCTGTGAAAATGTAAATTAAACTTTTCAGCAATATCTCTCTTGTTTCTGAGCAGCGCCCCCTCGTGCCTCATCGAAGGTAGGAATTTCTTCTGTTTGCTGAGAAAATTCCAGAATTTCTGTGGGGCATTATGTATAAACTTCGGCAAAATAGTTTGAAAGTAATGGCGCTTAGCCGCTGCTACTGCTTTAGTCAAAGAAACCTGCTTCATTTCGATGGTGCTGCGGGGAACACGTGCTCTTCTTAAGCGTTTGAGTCTTCTTTTTTGATGCAAGATATCCCGCGTAATCCAGGAATTAGATTTGCCAGTTCTCTTTATTCTTGATGGAATAAATTTATTGACACAATGTGTGGCCATGTGTTTAAATTTAGACCACAGAACAGACGGGTCACTTCCTCAGTACAGCGAAGCGCTCAAAATCACAAGGACGAGGAGGGAACAGGACAATAGCTACCTTATCGAAAATCCCACCGTAGATTACCATAAAACCACCATCGTTTTGTGGTGGGTTTATGGTATTTAGAGTGGAAAAACGGTGGCCATGGTGTTTTTTTCGTGTCCATGATGGGCATGCTTTATGGTGGTCAATCTCGACCACCATACTGCCCACATCATAACCACCGAAAAATAACCATGGCCACCATTTTCCACCCTAACCACCAAAAATTTATTGTCCTGTTCCCTCCTCGTCCTTGTGATTTTGACCGCTTCGCTGTATGGACGATGAACCAACACGCCCAAACATTTTCCCTTCTGGGGTCACTTCCTTCAAAGCTGCTAAGACACAGATCTAAATAATCTAGCACGCTCTCATCCCTGGCACGCGAGAAATCTTTTACAAGTACGGTTTTCGACTGTCCGGCAAGTTTATCAGCAACAAAATCGCAAGCAAAATACACCATCATATGATCAGACAATCCTTTATGGATCGAAACAGTAAATGTTTCAAGAGAACGGCTCACAAAAATCAAGTCAAGAACGGAATTAGATGAACCATGAATACGTGTAGCTTGTCGTACTATTTGTTTTAAATTGTTACATAGCATGATATCAAACAAATGGCCAGAATGTGCGCAGTGACGTGAGACCGCAGAAGCTAGATCCCAATTGATACCGGGTAAGTTAAAATCACCAACGAGAAATATGTTATTTTGTTTGAAGGATGACATGTGTTCCGGCAAATCGCGTAAGAACTTAAAAGGAGAATCTGGAGCACGGTAAACCGCGACTAGAAGGATGGAACGGCCCCGAAAAAGTAGCTTAAGCGAGATGCTTTCGTGATCATCGATTTGTCGCTTGTCCTACTATTTGTTTTAAATTGTTACACAGCATGATATCAAACAAATGGCCAGGATGTGCGCAGTGACGTGAGACCGCAGAAGCTAGATCCCAATTGATACCGGGTAAGTTAAAATCACCAACGAGAAATATGTTATTTTGTTTGAAGGATGACATGTGTTCCGGCAAATCGCGTAAGAACTTAAAAGGAGAATCTGGAGCACGGTAAACCGCGACTAGAAGGATGGAACGGCCCCGAAAAAGTAGCTTAAGCGAGATGCTTTCGTGATCATCGATTTGTCGCTTGTCCTACTATTTGTTTTAAATTGTTACACAGCATGATATCAAACAAATGGCCAGGATGTGCGCAGTGAAGTGAGACCGCAGAAGCTAGATCCCAATTGATACCGGGTAAGTTAAAATCACCAACGAGAAATATGTTATTTTGTTTGAAGGATGACATGTGTTCCGACAAATCGCGTAAGAAGGAGAATCTGGAGCACGGTAAACCGCGACTAGAAGGATGGAACGGCCCTGAAAAAGTAGCTTAAGCGAGATGCTTTCGTGATCATCGATTTGTCGCTTGTCCTACTATTTGTTTTAAATTGTTACACAGCATGATATCAAACAAATGGCCAGGATGTGCGCAGTGACGTGAGACCGCAGAAGCTAGATCCCAATTGATACCGGGTAAGTTAAAATCACCAACGAGAAATATGTTATTTTGTTTGAAGGATGACATGTGTTCCGACAAATGGCGTAAGAAGGAGAATCTGGAGCACGGTAAACCGCGACTAGAAGGATGGAACGGCCCCGAAAAAGTAGCTTAAGCGAGATGCTTTCGTGATCATCGATTTGTCGAGTAAAAGACGTCTGAATATTGTTTTTAACGAGGACCGCCACTCCCCCACCTCTTGATAATCTGTCACGGCGAAATACTTGATAAGATGGGGGGGGAAATGTCTTTATTTTCCATTTCCTCGCGTAGCCACGTCTCCATGATGACAACAACATGCGGATTGTAACCAAGAACAATAGATTCAAGCTGTTTGCTTTTTTTGACAATGCTGCGCGCATTTATGTTTAGAAGTCTGAATTCTTTTTTTATCTGCTCACTGTGTCAGTCATTCTGTCGTGTACGTTGCGATGGCAGTTTCGCCCTTGTGCTTGTGATGTCATCCCATGAAAACATTTGGCCCGCCACGACCAATTTATCACTCACCAATTTAACTTGCATTTTTTTGTCCCTTTCTGCTTTGGCACTCTCCCATAAAAGTTTTCGTTTCCTAAGAGTTTCTTTCGAATAGTCGTTTTGAATAGACACATTGTTTCCTTTGAGCTTGTATGCGTTTTTAAGGACTGCCTGTTTTTCGTTATAGTCTTGAAAAAATATTACTACAGGCCTGTTGTCACTGCTTTTTCCTAAAGGATGAATTCTTCCCACAGAAGAGCAATGGACATCAAGCGTTTCAGAAAAGATTTCAGTCAGGACCTTCTGTTTTAGGTCAGATTCTGTCTCATTTGGCTCCTCACATACTCCGAAAACGACCAAGTTGGAACGCCTACTGTAATCTTCCATATGAACCAGTTTTGATTTTAATTCTGTGGAATACTGCGCTACTTGATATACAGAGACAAATTCCACAGAATGATCAACCAACTGGCCCCCGTGTTTGCATTTTTGATTTTAAGTCTTGAATAGCGCGTTCCATGTGATCAATTCGCTCAGTTTGTTTTTCGAAATCAGCAAAGCGCGTACTTAAGTCAGATATTGTTTTCTCTAAATTCCCTTGCTGCGCTCTGAGGGCTACATTCTCGGCCTTTAACTTAGTATATGCTGTGACTAACCGCATTAGTAGTTCTGAAGCGTTTTCATTGGAATGATCGGGTCCATGGTTTGATTCAAGCGTGCAAACACAAAACACATCTTTGACAATGCTAACGCAGCGCTGTGGGCACGGCAGGACCAAAAGTTCGGGGCAGTCACTTCAAAATGTAGTGGAATAACCACCAACCTGTGCAAAGCAGAAGAACGAAGCATAAGGCACCATGCCTAGGCGCGGTCCGCTGTGCCCACTGAAGCTGAATCCTGGCTGTCGGTCTTTTAAACGGGGGTCCGCAAAGGTCACGTGGAACGGAGGCGGTGCTTGCAGAAGGTAGTCGTTTCGCCAGATAACGAAATCCCCGGCGTCCGGTACCACATGATCCTGAAGGCACGTGTCGACTGATGTGGCATCTTGCGGAAGGGTCAGTTCGGACGAACCGAGCAGAAAAGCCTGTGCAAAGCAGAAGAACGAAGCATAAGGCAACATGCCTAGGCGCGGTCCGCTGTGCCCACTGAAGCTGAATCCTGGCTGTCAGTCTTTTAAACGGGGGTCCGCAAAGGTCACGTGGAACGGAGGCGGTGCTTGCAGAAGGTAGTCGTTTCGCCAGATAACGAAATCCCCGGCGTCCGGTACCACATGATCCTGAAGGCACGTGTCGACTGATGTGGCATCTTGCGGAAGGGTCAGTTCGGACGAACCGAGCAGAAAAGCCTGTGCGAAGCAGAAGAACGAAGCATAAGGCAACATTCCTAGGCGCGGTCCGCTGTGCCCACTGAAGCTGAATCCTGGCTGTCAGTCTTTTAAACGGGGGTCCGCAAAGGTCACGTGGAACGGAGGCGGTGCTTGCAGAAGGTAGTCGTTTCGCCAGATAACGAAATCCCCGGCGTCCGGTACCACATGATCCTGAAGGCACGTGTCGACTGATGTGGCATCTTTCGGAAGGGTCAGTTCGGACGAACCGAGCAGAAAAGCCTGTGCGAAGCAGAAGAACGAAGCATAAGGCAACATTCCTATGCGCGGTCCGCTGTGCCCACTGAAGCTGAATCCTGGCTGTCGGTCTTTTAAACGGGGGTCCGCAAAGGTCACGTGGAACGGAGGCGGTGCTTGCAGAAGGTAGTCGTTTCGCCAGATAACGAAATCCCCGGCGTCCGGTACCACATGATCCTGAAGGCACGTGTCGACTGATGTGGCATCTTGCGGAAGGGTCAGTTCGGACGAACCGGGCAGAAAAGCCTGTGCGAAGCAGAAGAACGAAGCATAAGGCAACATTCCTATGCGCGGTCCGCTGTGCCCACTGAAGCTGAATCCTGGCTGTCGGTCTTTTAAACGGGGGTCCGCAAAGGTCACGTGGAACGGAGGCGGTGCTTGCAGAAGGTAGTCGTTTCGCCAGATAACGAAATCCCCGGCGTCCGGTACCACATGATCCTGAAGGCACGTGTCGACTGATGTGGCATCTTGCGGAAGGGTCAGTTCGGACGAACCGAGCAGAAAAGCCTGTGCGAAGCAGAAGAACGAAGCATAAGGCAACATTCCTAGGCGCGGTCCGCTGTGCCCACTGAAGCTGAATCCTGGCTGTCGGTCTTTTAAACGGGGGTCCGCAAAGGTCACGTGGAATAAACCCAGTTAATAAACGTTGACTGCAAGTAAATAGCTAAAATTTCTAAAAAACTGCTCGCCGACACACCCGCCGAGTTCTGGAAAGCAACACACACAACATTAACTGGGAAGGAAAACCCTACCTTCAGAAAGAAGGGATATGCATCGGGTCGTGCATAGCGCCGATTCTGAGTAATCTGTTTTTATCCAAACTTGACAAGGCTGTTTCCAGCCACCTTGAAAGCTTGGACGTAATCAAGGTCTTTAGATTTGTTGATGATTTTTTTGTTCTTGTTAAGTGTGACCATGGCTCTCTTGAGCCAAAGGCTCAAAGCATTGTAACTATCATGAAAGAGCATTTTAAACCGCTTGTTCTAACATGCGAATTGCCCATTAATAATTCCATTAGATTTTTAGATATTAACTTCACCTTTCACGCTCATCACATATGCTGGGCCTATCAGCCGCGTAGCGACAAGCCGATGCTGCCATATCACTCCGCTCATTCTAAACTTGTGAAAAGAGGTATTATCAATTTATGTTTTCAAAATGCTCTCCGGAAATCTTGTCCACACATGATGAGCGATAGTTTTCAAGAGCAGTCCAGGAGGCTGACTAATGCTGGATATCCCGCCCATGTTCAAGTTTCTGTTGCCGAAAAACTTCTTTAAAAAATGAAACCAAAAAATCAATGCCACCCAAATCCGGTTCCTCTGGAACGGAAAAATCTTGTTGTTTTACCATATCTGCACAAGATTTCTCACAATTTGAAAAGAATTGGTCAACGAGCGAATGCGACCGTAGTGTTCTCGGCGCCGAAGAAACTTTTTACGTTGTGCAAGCTGAAAGAAACCAACACCAAAAAAGCAGGCGGATGCGCAATTAAGCACCAGAAGCCGTACGTCTCGTGCGATGAAGGTGTTGTATATAAAATTCCCTTGTCATGCGGGAAACACTATATCGGCCAGACGGGGAGATGTCTGAACGAGCGCCTAATGGAACACGCTCGCAACGTCAGAAACGGCCGGCTAGGCGGATCGCTAGTTGACCACATTCTCGAATGCAACTCAAAAACCTGTAAGCCTTTCTTTGATAAAAGTGTTGTAATAGGAAAAAGCAGAGAAAGAGTAACGCGCGAAATCATTGAAGCCGAAAAGATAAATAGTTCAGGATGCGCGTGTGTAAGCACACCTTCCATTCTCCTCTCAGATAAAGAGCTTGTCTTTCTAAGGAATTGATACTGTTTGCACATATGATTCATGTTTTTCTGGCGTTTATATATGATGCTTCAGGAGAATAAAATTTGTTGGAAGTTAGCGCTCGTGGTGTTCGTCTCTCGCTCTTGTGTCCTCGTCTTTTGCTGCGCTATAGTGTATTGGAATCATGTACCAACAAGCCCAAAAAACCACGCTACTCAAAATGGAGATGGGTTCTTTGCATTGTTGAGCCAGATTTTATTTTGGAACCTGCACATGGGCGACTAAAATGTCTTGATGCACTATTGACAACCTTCTGGGTACTTTTTATCTACAATGTGCTCGCAACAAGCATAAAAAACAATGTTTATATCAAAAACGAGGAGGCCCTAACGAATTTAAGGGGTGCCCTATCGAGCTTTATGCCCATGAAAATCATAAACGGTAAATACTGGTAGCCGGAAACTAAAATCGGTAAAAAAACAGATATACATATAGCCAAAAAAAGCAAGTAAAAGCGTTAAAATATAACGGTAAAATCACGGGACTGAAAGCGCGGCACCAAGTCATTAACAAAAGTGGCAGAGAGGGTCATTTATGAAACAGATTAAGCATTTACCCTGCCTCTCAGAAATTCCAATTCTTTTTGCGACAAGCACAGTGAAGGTGTACTCACACATTTACCCTGCCCTCACACAGAGGCAGGGTAAATGTTTTTTGCCCCTCTCTGCCCCTTTTGTGAATAACTTTGTGCCGCGATTTTAGTCCCTTCGCTATACTGAACGCCCTTGCTGGGCACAACCAGGCGTGAAATCGCAGCCCGCACATCATACGCGCCTAGTTTTTTATCATTCAACGGGCGAGACTCTATGCTGGGGGTGCGAAGTTGCGTCAGCTGTTGCACCCTCAGAGCTGACGACCACCGATAAGCCACAGCGAGCGCAACGCCGCCACACGGCTGCGCGCTTGCTCCGCAGCCTTCGGAGCAACCTGGTTACTTTTGGCAAAGACGGTACCTGTATTCGGTGCCAGATTTTATCGCTTTCGTATCAAAATTTGACACAACTTTCGTTGTGCGATCATACCAATCGCTGCCTAATCGGCATACGTCGGCTGCTCTAGATATCCAGACAAATTCGCCTTTATGACGGCCACAGTTTCGGTTGTGCTGAGCCAACATACCAACTTCGGGCAGTTATTGATGGTCTACCTGACAGTTCACAATCAGGTGGTTCGGTTCAGTCGCGGTGCTTCGCTCTCGTCAGAAAACTGCGGCTTATAGGCTGTGGCTACTGCTTACCACGATGCTTCCTTCACCGCAGCATCTCGGCGAGCGTCGATGCGACGGGTCGAGGCACGAGTATCCTCAGAAGTCTCCACTGGTTGTCAGTTTACAACAGCTGCGGTGATGTTCGGAATCGCTTCTCGACCAGCGCGGTCTCATGTCTTTTGGACCGCCGCTCTCTGCTTAACACCCTCGTACCTTCTACCGAACTCTCGTAGGCACCCGCGCCGTCACTCTCACAAGCATCCCTCGCTTCGGAGCGGTGAGATCAGGTTTTGGAGTTGTTCCTTTGTTTGTCCCGTACTGCATACGTGCCGCAGTCCTGCTCAACGATTGCGCGTCGTTTTTTCTCCGGCCGGAAACGGCAAAACGACCGCTCCTCGTTTCCCCTCAGCACGTTCCGCTCCGCAAGTGCAATCAACAATGATACCGGGATTTCATGAGGACCGGAGGACATTCCCGGCATATGTCGCAAGAATGAGGTTTTGGAAGCCAAGAGATGTACTGAATCAGTTTAAACGCGTTGTTCCTCCATTTGCATATCCTAATCACGTGACCTCGAACAGTGGGAGCAGAATGGGTGTCGTCAAAGGATTATGGCTAATATATAAGGGGTTAACGAAGGCGCGCCGAAGGGCCTTCATAGCACGATCGACCTTTCCATTTCCTACAAATTTTTCACTTTGTCTCCGCTGTGGTACTCACTTGCTGTATCGCACTTGTCCCAGGACTCGTAATGGTGATCACTTGCCCCCTTCAACTCGCGGACCTGCGGATATTGCCGCCTCTTTTATCGCAGTTTCGCAGCACGTAGCCAGGCGTAGCTATCCTGCCTGTCCAACAAATTTTCAGCGGTCGCTTCCGTTCTCACTTTTCACCCTCCCACTACACAGCGCGGCTTTTAATTACTAGCTGGTAAGTAATGCAAAACTGTCGCACTTCCACACAACTCTTAAATATCATCATCACATCGAAAATTTCTTGCTGGTTGAGCAGTTTACTGCCTGTAATGAATTTGCCTTTTCTGCTTTTAAGTTCCTCCGCATGGACGTCGGGACTTTTCTCTTCTGGAAATATATTATTTAAATACAAATATACATTATTGTTTTGCTTAAGTTTTCTTTATTGGCTTCACATTCGACCGCACGAATACATCAGTTATAGTGATCTGGAACTTGAGGCAACTTCCATGTTCATATTTAACCAACATTAAACTGGCATGACTTTTAGCAATAAAATGTACAGAATCAGTACTTTGAATGAAATATGAATCTTAACATTACCTCATAAATAAGCCTTACCTGTCTTAACGTGATATATCTTTATTTCAGATGTGCAGTCTTCATGCACGTACAACTGCAAAATGTCATGAGGCAATAAAGGACCCGGGGTGCTTGCACCTTAATTGGCACAAGCCACTATTTCAAATTCAAATCTATTGTGCATTACTTAAATGCAGGACACAGTGACAAAAATATTATCAGCAACTTGACAGGCCCTCGTATCCTTACAGATTGTGCAGCAAAAGCGCATCATAAACTGAATCATTAAAACAGTTTTGACGTCATTATAATGCAGTCCGAAAATGCATCACGTAATGTGTGTACACAACACATGAGGTACATAATTTCATAGAACCATTTTCAATATTTACCCAGACACTTACTAGGCAGCAAGCACAATTAAACAGAATTGAGCATATGATGTTTCACTCCGGCTTATTTTATATTATCTAAAATTACAACTTTTGAAATGAGCTATTGTTGTAACTCCACTTATAGCCGACATTTTCCTGGCTCAATTTGGTACTAAGCCCTGCGGATGTGGGGGTGGTGAAAATTTACAATATAGATGAATTCTATAGTATTAATGAGAGGGTGGCAGGCATTGTAATTAGGGTTAATAAGTGGCATAAACTGAAGGTTGTACAGGCTTATCCACCTACATGTAGTTATGATGACCAGGCAGTTGAAAGCTTCTACGAACATGTAGAATCGGCAATGCGAAAAGTAAAGACGCAGTATACTGTACTAATGGGCGACTTCAATGCCAAGGTAGGGAAAAAGCAGGCAGGAGACCAGGCAGTACGTGACTATAGCATTGGTTCTAGGAATAGCAGGAGGGAGTTACTAATTGAGTTTGCAGAGCGCAATAACTTAAGAATCATGAATACCATCTTTAGCAAACGGAAGAACCGGAAATGGACATGGAAAACTCCTAACGGGGAGACTAAAAATGAAATCGACTTCATAATGTGTTCAACCGCCGCCATTATGCAAGATGTAGAGGTAATCGGGAAAGTGCGATGCAGTGACCACAGGATGGTGAGGTCCCGAATTAGCCTAAATGTGAAGAAGGAACGCAACAGATTAGAAAGAAAGAAACCCATCAACGAATTAGCGGTGAAGGGGAGGGGGAGGGCAGAAGGATCTCGCTACAGAATAGATATTCAGCTCTAACCGAAGATGGCGACGTTACCCTAGAAGCAATGAACAATAATTTCAGAGATATCATTACTGAGTGCGCTGTGAAAGTAAGCGGTAGGATAGGTAAAGAGGATACCGGTAAGCTGTCTAAAGAGACGAAAAATTTGATTAAGAAACGCTAGAGTACGAAAGCTTCCTATCCAATAGACCAGGCCGAGATATCAAAGCAAATCAATATGCGCAAGGTGCCCGAAATAAGGAAGTATAACATGGAGAAAATTGAGCATGCTGTAAAGAACGGGGGAAGCCTTAAAGCGGTGAAGAAGAAACTGGGCATAGGCCAAAACCAGATGCATGCGATAAGGGACAAGGCGGGCAACGTCATCACAAATATGGACAAGATAGTCAAAGTAGCCGAGGAGTTCTATGCAGAACTCTAGAGTAGCCAAAGTAGTCAGGACCGTAATGAGATTTGCGGTAGGGAAAAACAGTCAGACGGACATTCCACCAGTGACGAAGGATGAGGCCGAGAAAGCATTAGAAACTACGAAAAGGGGGGGGGGGGCAGATCAACTGGAGAGCATCAGATAACTACAGATTTGTTTAAGGACGAGGGGATATCGTGCAAGAAAAATTGGCCACCCTGTACACGTAGTGTCTGGTGTCATCGACGGTAACGTAACCATGGAAGAATGCAAACATTATCCTCATTCGTAAGAAAGGGGACACTAAGGACCTTAAAAATTACAAATCAATCAGCTTACTGTCTGTTAAGTATAAGGTATTTACTAAGGCAATCGCTAATAGAATCACGACGATCTTCTATAGCAATTGGGCAAACGATCACGCAGGTTTTCGGAAATGGTACTCTACTATTGATCATATCCGTACCATCAACCAGGGGATAGAAAAATTGTCGGAATATAACCAGCCCTTATACATAGCATTCATTGATTACGAAAAATCATTTGACTCAGTTGAAACCTCGGCGGTGATGCAGGCACTGCGAGATCAGGGGGTAGACGAGCCGTACGTGAAAGTGCTGGAAGATGTATATAGTGGCTGCACAGGAACCATAGTTCTGCATAAAGAAAGTAACAAAATTCCCCATAAAGAAAGGAGTTAGGCAAGGAGACACAATCTCCCGACTCCCCAGTACTATTCACAGCTTGCTTAGAGGAAGTATTCAAAGACTTGGAATGGGAGCAGTTAAGTGTAAGGGTAGATGGGGAATACCTCAGTAATCTGCGATTTACTGATGACATTGGCTTGCTAAGCACCTCAGGGGATGAACTGCAAATAATGATTGATGACCTAGACAGGAAAAGTAGAAAGGCTTGAAAAGCAATATGCAGAAGACTGAGGTAATGTTCAACAGCCTCGGTAAGGAACAGCAGTTTACATTAGGTAGCGAAGTACTGGGAGTAGTAGGCGAATATGTCTACTTAGGACAGGTAGTAACCGCAGATCAGGACCATGAAAAGGAAATAACAAGAAGAATAAGATTGGGATGGAGCGCATTTGGCAAGCACTCGCATATTATGACTAGCAGATTACCGGTATCGCTCAAGAGGAAATTATATAACAGTTGCATCTTACCTGTACTCGCCTATGGGGCTGAGACGTGGAGGCTAATCAAGAGGGTTCTACTTAAGCTGAGGACAACCCAGAGGGCTATGGAACGAAAAATGGTAGGTGTAACATTCAGAGATAGGAGGCGTGCAGAGTGGGTCAGAGAAATAACTCAAGTTACCGACATTCTAGAGGAAATTAAGAAGAAGAAATGGGCGTGGACAGGACATGTAGTGCGAAGAGAGGATAACCGATGGTCGCTTAGGGTAACAAACTGGATTCCAAGGGAAGGAAAGCGTAGCAGAGCTCAGCAGAAACTTAGGTGGGCGGATGAGGTTAAGAAGTTCGCAGGGGTCAAGTGGATGCAGCTGGCACAGAACCGGCTTAATTGGAGAAATATGGGAGAGGCCTTCGCCCTGCAGTGGATATAGTCAGGCTGCTGCTGATGATGATGCTGAGATGATTTTTTGGGTTTTCTTATTGTCCGTAATGGGCATGCCCCGGGATGCGCCGCAGATGCGGTTGCGTTGTTGCTCTAATACATTGGGTTTCAGTGTTGGACTTCCGAAAAATGGGTATATTCAGTTTGTTGACCGGCGGGTGTGCCTTCGTCTGGTTCCGAGAGGTTGCGCGACCATGCTACGTCGCTTAGGACACGTCGTATTTCAAACCTTCCCCTCCACGGCAAAAAATAAAAGTACTGCGAGGGTGGATGTGTGCCTAACCTGGTTGCGACAAGTATCATTGGGCGTTGAAGACAGAGTAGATAGAGAGATATTGAAGGCCTCGATCATAACTGCCGCAGGTAATGAGTTCTGCGGCAATTCTTCATGGGCTTTTTTTTCCTAGAAAAAGAACGCAGGTTCCTCGGTACCTGATAGCCGATGTTTCAGCGCTTTCATGCAATTTTCGTATTTAACGTGGCCAGATTGGAAGCTTTGATCACCCGTTGGGTTTTTTTCTTGCCTTTTTTTTTAATCTATACAATTAGTAATTAACAGTCGCGTTCAAATGCGAATGAAAGGACAATTCCGAATGTTTCTGCGAGAATTGTCATCGTTAGAAGAGAGCGTACCAGTATATACTACCCACCATGAAGAAAAATCGAATATTATAACACCATCACAAATTACCTCATGGCAAATTGTCGTTTACCATACCAACACTTCTAAATGATTGCAGCAAAAGTAGTATCGACCTTTTAAAAAAATAAACACAAGATACGCAGCACTACACACTCCTGCCAAACGGTCTCATGACATTCATTGTGGTTTTATGCGTTTATTTTATGATTACCTGTATATCTGTTATTTCGTCCCGATGTATGTAATGGTTGCGGACAAAAATATCTATGTGTATGTGTGTGGTTCAAAGTTGTGAACAATGTATTGTATGTGTTTTCTTTTATTTTGTATACTCGCTTTCTGCTTATACGGGGGGCTGTAGGCTCTTGTCACTTGTCAAGCTACCGCGTTTGCGGGAGCTTTGACCAACAGCTGCCTTCATCTATTTTTAGCATACCTGTTTTTACTACAGGTGTGTGATAGTTTGATTAGGTTTTTATGTTGTTGACACTGCTGAATTTCCTGGCGCATGCTCACGAGTGAGACGCGTTTCTTCGACCACGCATGAGTTTCTAGTGCGCTCTTGTCCGTTCTGTTCTCCCTGTCTCTTCGTGTTTTATGGGCACTGTACTTAAATGGATCGTTACCAACTAACCCATTTTTTTTTATTTTACTGAAGCCTAATCTTTTAGAAGAAGCTGGGAGGACAGAAATAGGCACGCAGTTTGAAAACTAGTTTTCATAGGCAGGTTTGTACATCACCGCAAGCTTTGCGCTCTTTATATCCTCTGGAAATGTGCCGTAAGTCATGGATAAGCTAAAATGTTGGTAAGAACCGACAGAACGGTTTGTAGAACAAATTCTATCCGTTGTGTCTTGAGGACGTCAATGTCTCTAGCTTTACTGCTTTCAGTGCGAGCAACGCTAAGTGAACCTCACTGTTTGTCATCGTTGCAAACAACTCACTGTCCTTGTCGCAAGCACTTAGATAAGGTATATCTAAGTGGTATATCTAAGTGCTATGATATATCTAAGTGCTAAGTATATCTAAAAACGAATGACAGTATGTCGATACTGTCATTCGTTTTTTTTTTTTTCAAGAATAATGAAATAGGCAAAAAGGCATCTGCCAAAGCATTTTGGTAAGAATTCTGCCATCGCACAGCATTGATTCGTCTGATTTGATGGATTTATTGCGACCTAGGAGTAGATTGAGTGTGTACCACAATTTATCTGCATGAGCAGTGTGAACACTAAGGAAATAATATTGAAGTATGTAAGTTTTTCATTCCGGAGAAAGCTCGTGAAAGCATTTCTAACTTTTTTAGTTCGAGAAGGTCCTCTCTTTTTCTTTGCTTTTATAAATAGCGTATATTTGGATTCTCGGTGCTTCCTTTCCTTGACCAGCCATATGAGAACTCCTCTCCATTTTTTCACTAACTCGCGTTTAGGCGGCCAGCGGAAAGGTGCGAACGTGTTAGTTCTTAAACATATTTTACTGCAGGTCTCAAGGCGGCTGCATCGCTCGAAGTGCCTCGCGCGGCTTCCACTGGCCCCAGCACAGCCCGTGAGGTGAGTTGTTTCCCTTCTATTCCGTATCCGCGAATGTCGAAAGGAAAATCCTACACGACAAGAGTGATCACGCGTAAGATATAGGGGGAGGGGGGGGGGCTATGGCTTAAACATAGCGTTCATTGGTTACGAGAAAACATTCAACTCAGCGGAAATCAAGTGACGCAGGAAGAGGCTTTTTCTTATATTTACATTGGCCTCACTTAAAAAATTCCGAGAGCACTGTGGAAATGCAGGAATGCGAAAGCCTAAGCGTTGCTGTTACACACGCTGTATCGTTTTTTCTCTCATTATTATTATCAACCTAATGCGCCGTCATTATCATCGGTACAATTACCTTCATGGTGAACAAGGAGAAATATGCGCATTTCACGAACCCGGCTTCTACTAAAGTTCTTTAAACTTCATGCCGAAGTTCTACCTGTGAAACTGTGGCTTCACAAAAGAAAAATTTCTTTCTTCTGTTTATTGTCGGCTACGTGACACACCTGAAACCATCGAACATTGTTTTATGCCTGCAAAGAGGCGATATTATGTAGGTTGTTCTACAAAGAACACTGAAGAAACACTGTATTGAACTGTTACAACACTGTTAGAAAACAGTGTTCGGTGCCTAATGGCCACCCAAACATGATCATGAACCATTTGACATGATTTTCCTCCTTGGACTACACAGCCTGTGGAAAACGCCGATGTTGGACCGGAACACTGAGTCCCTAGTACTCATTTCAGCCAGATGGTGCACCACTTATGACGACTATCAATCGGACTGGCTCCCATTAGTGATGTTTTATCGCGACAGCGTTAAGGAGCTCGTGTCGCAGAAAAGCCGGTGTCGTCGGCGTCGGCGGCGTTGGCCGTGAGCGATAAATCCCGGCATGCACTTCATAAACAAAAACCAACTTCCAAGATGTGCTGAGTGGGAATCGAACCAGGGTCTCCGGAGTGTGAGACGGAGACGCCACCACTCAGCCACGAGTTCGATGCTTGAAAGCGGTACAAAAGCGCTTCTAGTGAATGCGGTGTTGCCTTAGAAACGTGCCGTAGAACGTTATCCTGCGGTGTATATCGGTAATTATGAGCATGTTACTTACAGAAGTCGCAGTTACACGAGTAGCGAAGTACGTTTCCGCTATATTTCTTCTGCGCTCTGCGCACATGCGGAGCCATCTTGCGGCAAACACAGAAGAACCCCTCCTCGCAATGTGCGGCGCTGCCCCGACACGTGGCGCGCCACTCGCCCCAGACGTTTCGCCGTGCACCCTCACGGGTTGTAGAATCAAGCGTCTTTCCTTTCTTTAGATCACTATCTTCGCTCACCCGCTTCTCCCCTTCGGGCCGCGCGGGTACCGGTGCGAGGATGCCCCAATACCCTTGCGTTTAATAAGTTTTCTCGCTCTCTCCCCTTCCAACATCCAGCGTGCGTCACTCGAACAGTGGTGTTTAGGCGACGCGGCTCCTCTTTCCGCTCACAGCGCGATTGCTAGCTGCAGCGTCTGATGCCGGACGCCCCTGACGTGATCGCTGCGCCGTAGCGCTTCTGCTGCGAAAGCGTCCCCTGCGATGTGTGCCGAGCTGCTTCCGAGGAATCATGCTTCTGCGTGGCGCTCCCAAGCGAGATAGAGGACGATCCCATCAAGGCGTCAGCCACATGATCGCGTCCGCATTCATGGCGCGTCGCTGCCCGGCTTTCTCCCTCCGAGACACCGAGTTCTTTGGTTCGTTCCGCTTGCTCAGGCGCACGTTTCGTTGCCGCGCCGAACGCTGCGTTGCTAGGCGCTCATCGCGTGATTCGTGAGTGCAAAGTCCGACGCGGGGCGCCTCATCAGTGATTGCTGCGCCGTAGCGCATTGTCTTACACTCCTTGGCAGGTCGACGGGTGTTGTATTGCAGGGCCTTGCGCGCTCGCTCTTGAGACGCGTGTGATGGAAGCGGCGCCGTCTACCAGTGCCGGTAGCGCTGGGCGGTGCGAACGAGGTGCAATAACGCTATCGCGTTCCACTCTTGAAGGCGAAGCTTAAGCGTCCTCCAAATTTTTTCTTCGGCGCCGCTTTAGTTCGGTTGTGTTAAAATTTGTTTTAGTTATCTGGTGTTGTATATTAATGCTGCTTCTTTTGTATTGACCTGTTTTCTTACCGAATTTTTAGTGTTGTACTTCAGTAGAGTTAGTTGTTGGGCTAGTCGGTATTAAGGACATAGTTTTCGGCGCAAAGGCACGCGGCCAAAGGAAAGAAGAAGAAGGAAAACTACACAGCGCTGAATCACAACTGTTTATTTTTCGACGCACACAAGAGTTATATACAACCAGACGCGCAGGCGCATACCGTGCCAGGGAAAAGATAAGCAAAACGAAACGCATCACACCTTTATCTCAAGAACTTAGAAAGGAAAATATTTTCTGCGTTGTACAAAACAACTGAGGTATCGCTAACACAACCTGACCCAGCCCTCTGAATATAATTTGCTTCTATCGTTTCACGGGTGGTTTTTAATTTGCTTTTGCTTAAAATCCTGACTCCAGAAAACAGCGGTGTACAATCCTTGCAAGTAGCGCAGTGCGCGACAAGGTCAGCACCTTCCTTATTCTTTAGATCTCTTGCGTGCTCCCTGAGCCGGTCGTTGATGCAACGCTTTGTTTGCGCGATGTACGATCTGCCACACGTCAGGGGAACATCGGGCAAACAAAGCGTTGCATCAACAGCCTGCTCAGGAAGCACGCAAGAGACTTCACGCAAGAGACGCATCTGCGCCGTCGTTGTCCACTTCTCCTCTTTGTCTCGTCTTTTTGCGCACGTATATTACTGTCCATCATGGTTCACCAACTCGCTCAAACAGCCGTTCTTCTACAGTGTATATCACTCTTGTGTGCGTCGAAAAATTAACAGTTGTGAGTCAGCGTTGTGTTCGTCCCTATAGTCTTCCTTCTTCTTTCCTTTGGCCGCGTGCCTTTGCGCTGAAAACTATGTACTTATATTTTAGTGCTGTGTTGTGACGTATTTTAGTTGTGTGGTGTATATTTTAATTGAATTTGTTCGGTTACAAGCTGATTACTTTGTAAATAATGTATGTAGCTCTCTTCTCTGTATAAATACGCGTAATAAATACCATGCTGAAAAAAAAAAACACCGGGCATGGTCAGTTGGATAAAGTGCTCGGCTGGGGATGCGAGGCATGGAGGTTCGATTTCCGGTTTTAGAAGTTTATTTTTGTGATTTATTCTTTTTCTTTTCGATCACTCTGCAGCGTCGAAGCATTATAGCAGGCAAGTGGGTACAACATTAAAGTGAGGAGCAGATAGACAAAAAAACTCCCATGAGAGGAAGAACAAAAAAGGGGAAGGGTAGACAACAAAGTAAAGAACAAAAAATACAAGAGGAGCAACAGTGCATTTGGTAAACAAATATTAGTTTGAAGGAACAATAAAATCACAAATCATTGATTAGCCATAAAAGTACATCTGGATGTACACTCACAACATCAGCTGGCAACTTGTTTCATTCAGAAATAGTACGTGTGAAAAATTTGTACTTTTTGTAATTCGTTTTACATGCCATTTCCCCTATTGTAAAACTGTGATCTGTCGTGTTAGATATACAGAAGAATAAAATGATGCGGTGCGTACACTAGAAGCTCTCCCAGACTAACCTTGTGCCCTCGCGACATCCTTACTGGAGGTAGTAAAATAGAAATTGTTCACAGTGCATCTGGCGTTTTGAATTACGTTTATAAATTAAAAAAACAGGAATTTCTGAAATTCCTCTGATGGTCACGAGACCATCGCGGGATACTCATCATCTTAGGTGCACAGAACCGTGGCGCATAACAGGAGTCGAACATTTAGCTGTTAAACGCATTCCTGGCGTAAAAAGTTGTGGATTGAAAAGGCGATGTTACAGGAGCTGCCGCGCTCTCAAGGCGAAGCCTCAGCGTGCCCCTCATTCAAACAGCCAGAACATGCATAACCATGATTAAAACAGCTTTCTCTCGTAGCATTAGGCTGAAGCGTGCCTAAACCCTAGTGCTTTAGAAACAGGATGTTCTATTCATTGTATTCTTAACCCAGCGCTAGCCAGCAGTCTGGTCAACAATTACTAAATGTATTACTATTTCACCAGTTACGCCTAGAGTATTTATTTATTGAGAAATCTGTCGCCCCCCTCTCGCTGTTTTTGATATCCATATCAATTTTTGCAGTTACGAAAGTGCTCTTCTCGGCAGTGCAGGGAGTGTTAAGCTGCACATGTGTGAAGCTGCCCGGTCAAAAACAACGCTCGACGAGCGAGCCAGTCAAATGCCGGTCTCGGGTGCTGCGAAAAGAGCACGTGACGCTGGCCCTCTCACACTGGACCCCACAGGACCGATCCCTCAGCAGCGTCTACTAGTAATTATGAGCTCCAATTCGTTCGCTATCTTTTGCCTTTCAAATCATTGCCAGCACTTTGAAACCTCTGCGGCAAACTCGTGGGCCAGAAGTTTGACAAGTGGCACAATCCGCCTTTTGCGCGAGTTTTCTGCGCATGCGCAAAGTCGTAGCGGCGACCGATGGAAACACATTGGATGGCGTCGACGGCGGTTCTCGGCGCCGCCAGTGCACGGGGGCTGGCGGCACCGGGCGGCATGATGGCCGTCACAGGCTTGGCAAAGCGATGCCAACCACATCTGCCGCGTAAGGTTGCCACTCTCTAGGCGTGCCGGAATGCAAGACGCGGTTTTCCAGGTTTCCTTCGGCGAGCCGCGACTTATTATTAGGGCCTACAAGCGTCAAGATGTGAATGGCTGCACCTTAGCGACCGACTGCATACTCGTTACAGGTATGTATGCATCTAACGGAAATGTGCATGGTGAAAAGTATCTACTGCAGTTTGCACCAAGACTGTAACCCACCAGTGATAGCCGCAATGAGCATTTGTTCGGCGCGTGTTTGATTTATGTGCGACGGAGCCTGATGGCGATGTATTTTGTCGTTTGTTTTCTTTATATGCAAAGGGGCTGGGTAGCGCAGATATCACAGGTGGCTGTGTACGCTAGACCGGATATTTAGCATGTTTTACCGCGACTGCCGCCTGACTAAAAAGAAAGAAAAAATTGGGCGTTTGTTGTGTTGCACCGCCGTTCGCAAGCAGAGTGGTAGAGCTGGTCATGAGGCTCGCGAACGCCAGTGTATTACAACAAACGCCGTATTTTTTTCTTGTTAGTCGGATGGTAGTCACGATAAAACATGCTAAATATTACGGCCTAGCGCACACCGCCGCCTGTAATATCTAAGCTACCTAGCCCTCTCGCACATAAAGAAAAAAAAAACGACAAAATACACCGCCATCAGGCCCCGGCGCAAATATAGCAAACACGCACCGAAGAAATCCTCATTGCAGCTAGTACTGGTGCGTTACAGGCTGGGTGCAAACTCCAATAGGTAATTTTCATCATGCATATTTCCTTTATATGCATGCATGCCTGTATTATCTGTGTTTTTGCCGCTCGGATCATATGACGCATTTGACATTCTTGCACAACGCACAGTATTTTTTTTTACCTTACAGGCTCGCCTTCGTGCTCGCCAAAGCATTCGGACTTTGTTCCTTCGGTGTACGCAAACAGATTCACTTCATTAGAAAGCTTGACAATCGTCGTCTTCGTCCAACCGTTTCCAACGGCAAAGAAACCGCCCGGCACAAATGAGTCTCCTGGAGGGTTCATGCTCGTTCATTCGCAGAGTGAATCGCTCTGGACGTAGAACAGCGTTGGTTCCTGACCGAGATGCGCATCCGATATGTAGGAGATGCGCATGTGTCACCAAGTCGTTGATTTAGGAGAAATGCGGTTGTGGAAGAAAGGTTGTGGATCCTTTCAGAACAGAATGATCATTCTCTGTGCACCGAGAACCTCTTCACCACTGCGACCACATCCGTTCTGAAGGCAGAAACCGGCTACAGCTGTGAATCATCCATTGCCAGGAAAATGCCTCGCGTTTCCTGCAGGTGTGCATTCCGGCCGGGACGATGCCCTTTTCAGAGGGTGGTGTATAAGTGCCTCTCTACCAAGCTTCGTAGATGAAATCCTATAGCTGCACGCGTTGAAATGACGCGATCAGGAAGCGATGCCCATTGCACCATGCCGGCGCCGCGGTGACCGCATTGTGCTCTGTAACTCAAGAAACCCCGCGCATATGCCTAGGTCACAGGAGACGATTCCACCTAGCTCTGCAGCATCAACAAACCCCTGGCTCGTTTGCCCTTTGAGATCCCCCTCTCTCTCTGTCTCCGCGCTTTCCTGTCTGCCGTGACTCGTGAACCTGCACACTGAGAGCGTCTCATTCTGCCACGTCGAACACGGCCCGGGCTACACGCTCTAACAATACGAAGACCGTATATGCATGCGTTATGAGTGGATTGTGAAAACGCTGTAACATTCCCCCGTACTGCGTTAACATAATATACTGCAATCACTGTCATTACTTTCTGCCCCGAGGGCAAAAAAGGGGGGAGCTTTCGCTCTCTACCTGCGTTGGCGTGGCCATTTCGTATGGTGTGCTTTCGGGTCGTCTGCTACACTGCCGCCCAATGTGTTTGTCGCCCTCTCCCGCATGATGGCGCCACATCCTTCAGCAAAAGGCGGATTAAGGCACCCTTCCGGCTGGTATGACAGCACGGGGATAGCTTCTGGCCACACCCGATGTCACACCTTAATAATATTGCCACGCCACTGACGACGACGAAGGGCTGTGATGGTCTGGGAGAAGAGGAGAAAGCGTTGGTGCCTGGGGCTAGTAGGCTTCACCTTATCCCACTGCCATATCACTGTAAATAAACACCCCTTTGCTATTTCATCGTAACAACTTGGTGGCAGGTGCTCCTTTCGATCCCTAAGTACGGTGCAGCAAGACCAACTGGAGTTTCGACGTAGTCGCCACCTTGCTGGACTGCCACCGCTTTCAACCATCATGGACCACACCGATTCTAACCGTGCCAGCCGCGACGCTGCAAGCCAGCCTGGTGACAGGCCTGCCCCCTCCAGCTCTATTCCCTGCCAGCCTTACCGGGAACCACGACCGTTTGCAGGGAAAGAAGGTGAGGATGTTGAGAAGTGGCTGCTTCATTATGAAAGAGTTAGTCGGTACAACCGGTGGGACCCTATCACCATGCTCACAAATGTCGTTTTCTTTCTAACTCACACGGCTATGACATGGTTAGAGAATAAAGAGGACAATTTGACAACTTGGGAACGGTTTGCCACCGAGATCAAACAGTGTTTTGGTGACTCTGTACCGAGCAAAAAGCGGGCTGAGCAGACCCTTGCCCAAAGAGCTCAATTGCCGGATGAAACTTGTACCACTTATACAGAAGAGATCCTCAGATTGTGCAAATGTGTGAATTCCAACATGCCCGAAGAAGACAGAGTCGGCCACATTTTGAAGGGCATCGCGGCTGACGTGTACAACTTTTTAATCGCCGAAGACACCCTTGAAACCGTCTCCGATGTTATTAAACACATCCGCGCTTTTCACGCTCTCAACACGCGTCGTATTGCGCCAAAATTTGGGCGGCTGGCCAACGTGCCTACCGTGGCCAGCCTTGATGACCACGCCCAACTAGATCTTCCGTCGACGATCCGGCAAATCGTGCGGGAAGAACTCCTGCGGCTCAACCCACTTCCCCTGCACGAATCTGCTGAGGTCTCTGTTCAGAGGGTCTCTAGACGGCCGGCTTCACCACCACAAGTGATTACAGTGCAGCCTTTCCCACAAGCTCCTGAAGTTGCAGCTTTTATTGACTATCCTCATATGCCTTTCGCCAACCGGAATGCGTCGATGCCTGACGCCCCAAGGTATGACGTCGCCTCAAGTGCACATAGATCTTCCATTCGATCTACCAGGATTCCAGAGCAGTATGAGTATTCAGCCAGACCTACGACGCACCCAGCTGTTCCCTGCTCTTATTCGCAACTGCATTTTCTACCTTCCCCGCCGATATGCTACCGCTGCGGCGTCGAAGGTCACATCGCCAGACACTGCCGTAGTAGGTTCCCACTTCGCTATAACCGTCCGGCGCTTCCAACAGTACCCGACAATCGGCAATACAATCCAGTTTTTCAACAATCAAATACTTAGCTTGGGTATTACCGCAACATCCATAACCATAATCTCCGCGACCACTCCCCTGCATCTGATAGAAGTGTTACTCCACCACCCGCCTTCCGTGCGCGTCGTTCCCCATCACCACGACGGCGCTCCATGTCGCCTCAGCATCCTCAGCAGGAAAACTAATCAGCGCGACCAATGGAGGTGAGGCCGCTGGAAATGTGCTGTGTGCCAACATCCCTCCAACAATAATGCTGAAAAACAAAATTCGTGAGTTCATTGATGGTGTGTATACATTAGCTTTGATGGATACGGGTGCGACTGTGTCTGTGATGAGTAATCAGTTTAGGCGCTTGTTGGGACGCAAAGTGATGTTTGAATATGACCGTGCTTCAACGTTTTGTGGTGTGAGTGGAGAGGCGTTGCGGCCACTGGGTGTGTGTAGTGCGCAAGTGTCTGTAGGTGGTGCAATGTTTCAAGCCGAATTCTTAGTCTTACCCCACTCTACGCATGACATCATTTTAGGAATGGACTTGAAGTTTTGTCGCGCTACCGGGGACTGCGGAAGTCAAGAGGTTCATTTTGACGGCTCGCATCTGCCGACTCTTTTTGAAAGTGGCCGCAATGAAGAAACAGTTTTTAGTATTACCGAAGACACAGTAGTTCCACCTTTGTCTGCCATGTTCGTCCCCGTGTCCGCTCCACTTCTCGACCAGGTTTCATTTCAGGCCGTGGTGCACCCTGTTCACTCAGCATGCCTGAAGAAAAATGTTATTATCCCTCACTGTATGATCTCCGTGCATCACGGTAGTGCCTCGTTATGGACAATCAATCCATCGTCCGAGCCCGCAGTTTTATCAACGGGATTGAAGCTTGCCTCCTGTGGACCCGATGCGCCCCACATCGTTGCTTTGGTCACAGATGCTACGAGTGCCACCGTACCTCTGCCTGCTGATGAAACTTCGATCTCCCGCATGATCAGCGCCGATCTCAGCTCAACTCAACGCCGCACTCTTGTGGATATTCTTCTACCCTTCTCGCCTATGTTTGACTTTTCTCAAACAGATGGACCGACCTCTCGCCCTGCACAACGGACCCATCGTACTATCGACACTGGTTCGGCTCGACCCATTCGTCAAAAGCCATATCGCGTGTCCCCATCTGAGCGCAAAGTCAGTCATGAACAGGTGGAGGACATGCTACGGAAGAAGGTGATACAGGAGTCATCTAGCCCCTGGGCTGCCCGTTATTCTTGTACGCAAGAAAGACGGTTCGTGGCCATTCTGCGTCGATTATCGGCGTCTAAATTCTGTTACGAAAAAGGACGTCTATCCTCATCCTCGCATAGACGATGCCCTCCACTGCCTCTCTGGTGCGTCCTATTTTTCTTGTCCTGATCTCAGATCTGGCTACTGGAAAATTACAATGGACCCTGCTGACAAGGAAAAAAAGAGCCTTCGTAACGCCAGATGGCCTTTATGAGTTTAATGTTATGCCATTCGGGCTCTGTAATGCGCCAGCCACACAGTTTTGCGCGGCTTACAATGGGACATTTGTCTTTGCTATTTAGACGATGTCGTCATATTTGGGAAATCCTTCCAAGAACACAATGACCGTCTAGTACGCGTCTTGAATTGTCTGCACAACGCCGCCCTAATTCTAAACTCGAAAAAGTGCCGCTTTGGAGAGCGCCAAGCGCTGGCGCTAGGACACCTTGTCAATGGTGATGGTATAATGCAGGATCACCAGAAAACTGCCGCTGTTGAGTCTTTTAAACCCCCGCAGACAGTGAAGGAGTTGCGCAGTTTTCTAGGGTTGTGTTCGTATTTTAGACGATTTATACATCGCTTTGCTGACGTTGCTTACCCATTGACGTGCCTTCTCAACAAAAACTCCACTTTTGACTGGACACCAGACTGCGACGCGTCATTTCGTCAGCTGAAGTTTCTTTTAATATCGAAACCCATCCTACGTCACTTTGATCCTGCTGCAGTGACAGAAGTTCACATGGACGCTAGTGGAATCGGTCTCGGGGCAGTCCTTGTCCAACGGCACGATGAACAAGAGCATGTTATCACGTACGCAAGTCGTACCCTGAGCAAGCCGGAGCGAAACTACAGAGTCACCGAACAGGAATGCCTGGCTGTAGTTTTCGCTGTGCAGCGTTTCCGTTCATATTTGTACGGACGGTCGTTTACTATCGTAACTGACCATCATGCACTCGGTTGGCTGCGGAACCTTCGGGACTCATGTAGTCGCCTCGCACGCTGGGCCCTCCGGTTACAGGAATATGACTTTGCCGTGGTGTACAAAAGCGGGAGGCGTCATGCAGACGCAGATTGTCTTTGTAGGATGCCAATGGCCACGACTGGACTTGACAGTGACGATTTCGACAATTATATATCGACCCTCGAGCGAGCGTTCCCCGACACGAATGTTTTCAAAACGGAACAGAAAAATGATAGCAATCTGCAGCCTCTATTTGCCGTCGATGAAGCCAGCGTACCTACAAGCCGTTTTTGTGTGCGTGATGGCCTCCTATGGAAAAAGAGTTATTCGCCTGTCTGCCAGCGATACCTACTCGTAGTTCCCAGACGCTGTGCATGGACGTATTGCGTGTTATGCATGATGATCCAACTTCTGGGCATTTGGGATCGGTTCGAACACTCCACCGTGCTCAAGAAAGATTTTACTGGCCCAGACTGCGCTCGACGATTGAACAATACGTTGCCAGTTGGCAGCAATGTCAACGCCACAAACGTCTAACTGCAACTCCATCTGGCTTGCTGCACCCTGTGAAGACCCCGACAGCTCCGTTTGATCAAGTAGGCATTGATATCGTAGGTCCGTTTCCGAAGTCCGTGGATGGAAATCGCTGGATTGTAATCTGCGTGGACTATCTCACACGTTACTGTGAAACCGCCACTCTTACATCTGCTACGGCGCATCAGGTGCTGCACTCAGTCATCTTACGACCCGGGCCGCCACGAATTGTCATCACTGATCGGGGCCGACAATTCACTGCTGATGTTATTGAAGAGCTCATGCGTTTATGCTCCGTAACTTTCCGACAATCGACGCCATACCACCCCCAGACAAATGGCATGACTGAGCGCGTCAACAGAACGCTTATCAACATGCTAGCCATGTATGTGGACGCAGGGCATAAGAACTGGGACACCATACTACCCTTCACGTATGCGCTTAATACCGCCACGCATGAGACGACTGGGTGCAGTCCATTTTTCCTTCCCTATGCCAGACCGCCACGCTACCCCCTGGATACTATCCTCCCCTTCACAAGCCGTGAAGACCCCTGCCTGGCTGAGGCCCTCTGTCTCACCGAAGAAGCTCGGAGAATCGCCAGATTACGTTCTGGTGCTTCACAAGAACGTTCTAAAGTGCGACACGATGCCAGTCACCGGCGGGTCACGTACTCTGTAGGTGATCTAGTCTGGCTGTGGCGCCCAATTCGGCGCCGTGGCCTACATCAAAAACTCTTGGCCCACTATGACGGACCATATGTGGTTGTCAAACGCAGCAGTGACTTGACTTATGCAATAGCCCGCCTGACAGCATCGGGTCGTCGGTCTGCCAAAACCGAACTATGTCATGTTGCCCACTTGAAGCCGTGTCAGCCTCGCACGACTCACGAACACGCCCAGAGGGCCTAGGCTGAGTAGGGGGGAAATGTCACGCCACTGACGACGACGAAGGGTTGTGATGGTCTGGGAGAAGAAGAGAAAGCGTTAGTGCCTGGGGCTAGTAGGCTTCACCTTATCCCACTGCCATATCACTGTAAATAAACACCCCTTTGCTATTTCATCGTAACAATATGTTGGCGTGCCGCTGGGTGGATTTGCTCGCTCTTTAAGGGGTGTGATGATGTCATAGCTCTGGTGCACCACCATGAGGCATTGCGTGATGACGTGATAGACATGGTTCTTAGCCATGACTGCCCACATGGTACACCACTTGACAACCATGCTGGTCACGACGCGTCAGCCGTGGTGGTTACGATAAGTATAGCACTTGTGCGCACATTTTCGAAACACTTGATCCGTGGTCTGCCGCTATATTGAATAGTTCGGATGGACAGAAAAGAATTTTGAAACGTGCGCAGTAATAACTATGACTGTTAATTAAAAGAAAGCACTTCGAAACTGCAAATAGGAGGCCCTATTTGCAGCTTCGGCTTTTTCGCCTCCTGCTAAAAAAATAAACCGGTTTTTAAATGCTCCTGGAGCATCCTTTAGAAGCCCACACTACACTCTTCCCTCTTTTTGATGTTTACTGTGACACATGGTTAGGTGCTTAGCAAGAGAGTGGGACACTGATTCTTAATAATCAGTTCTTTGTGTGTCACTTTCGGTGCTACTCTTCACAACTCCTGTATGTCATACTAGAAAGCGCGCGCGTCTGTAGAAGTACATATAACTCGTTCAATTTAATGTAATTGATTCAGTGTGGATATCATTTTTTTGTGTGTCTGCTGCAAGCAAACTGTGCTTATCATTAATCATGCAGGGAGAGCAGTCTCAGCCGCGCCTCCACAACGGCTCGTCTCTGGTCGCTTGGCGCAGAAGGAGACAGCTCAAGATTACAGAGATGCTGGCAGGAAGGAAATGAGCCATCAACAGAGTTCCCTGCAAGCGACGTCGAGAAGAATCCTGTTGTTCTTTCCTGCTTCAGTGGAAGCTATGCAGCGCTTTATACTGGCCACAAGCAGGCTAGCCTTTGTCTTTAGAGCTTTCTGTTCTGCAATAAATGGGGCAAATGATAAGAATGGTATTTTTAGCACCCGAAGAGGTTGCATGCCCAGTCTACGTTACCATTTTGTCGAGCGGCGCATTTCCCTGCATAAAAATCGATACCTCGTCGCAGTTTCTACCTTTTACAAGCAATGCTTCTATGGAAGTAGATCCACACATGTAGATGAGCATGAGCACTTTGTCGGCAATCGTGGGCTGATTTTTAATTTCAGTTTTTATTGCACTACCCGAGCTCTCAACACAAGGGTGACGTCACTGCTGCACGTAGTGCTTGAATGTCTCTCTCCCCATTAAAGGCGTACTCGGTTTCGGCCTTGCAAAACGGCAAGAGCATAAACTGCTGGGCTAGTCTGTGGATAATGTTTACCAGAGAGCACTACAGTACAAGACAGCGAGAAAGAAGCGGCATTGTGTGTGTGTCGCCCGTATTTCTTGTCTTGCGTCTGTTGTCGCTTGTTTAGTAAGCAATGGCAAAGGACGGCTAAGTTTTGTCTACCGATGAAAACTATAAAGAAACAGAAAGAAGACACCACAAAGCTTGCGCTGCATTGCGCATGCCATTGTCTCGTGTGCAAAATGCATGGCTGATGAGGGCAATTTTTTTCTCCTTTGCCTGCGAACATCGTTTTGTCTGACCTCCTTTGTTTTATATGTCTCCAGGTCCACACAGAAATGTGTGAGGCTTTATGGTTGTTTTCTTGACAGTGGATCAGTCTTGTTCGTATTCTTGTCTGATGCTGGCAGCTTTGTACCATTCCTCTGATTTCACTCGTGGGGTATTTCAGATCCTTCGACTATACTGCCTTGGCCAGTACCAGTCCTCAATTATGTGGTTGTGTAAATATCATTTATTACAGTTCTTTTCACAATGCACATTTGTTTTCAACTGTGGTTTGTCTTCTTGATTTTAGTGAAGGAAAAATCTTTAAAGAAAAAAAATGGTACTCACGGGACGCTTAGATTATTCCCATCAGCACCTACATAACAGTGCCACCTTAATAGTAACAGTATCTGACGCCACAACCAAAGGGACTGGTATGGCACTGAAAAAAAACACTTTAGTAAGCTAACCAGCGCCATCAGAAAGCTAAGAAAATTAACTAGTGGGTGGCGATAGTAGCAAAAGGTGCTCTCTGGTTGTCGAACAAAGAATGCCCGTTGGACTCGTCAACGCTCAATATAAGGTAGGAGAAGAGACGTCCAGATCGAGCCGCGAAATGTGTCTAGAACCACCTGGAACATTTTGGAAGCAGACATGAGTCACCTGAATCATTCTTGACACATCTCGGTGCATATCTCTGGAAAACGAAAATACTAAAGACGCGTCTCGATGACACAAAGTGACAAGGCCGCACTCCAACAGGTGGCAGCAGCAACAAATAAAGGCTTGAAGGGCAGAGTCATACAACTCCTTGCAGTTGCCTCACAATTAAAACGTGTTCCAGAAACGCAGACTGGTCAAGGAAAAGGAATACGTAAGTTCGAAGGTAATAAAAACGTTAGGGCTAAGGTTGTCTGCTTAGTGCATGAATGAGCAAGAAGTGATTGGCTATACACCTTGCACGGTAGCTGCCCTCTAGGTTGTTCTCATGCATCTTATCCTATCCTAGTGTCTCCTGCACTTATCCAGAGGAGGACCTTCCTCTTTTTCCAGTTTACCTCCTGTGAATCATGGCAGGTAGTTTATATATATCTGCAATGTGAATTTTCAAGCAAGTTGAGTCGATGTATTCGAATACATCAAATTAGTACGTCATTAGATTTAACTAAGGCTTCAGATTTCGTGGTAGTAATCAGGACTGTTTTGCTACACATATTAGTGCTATAGCAGCTGTAGCAATAAAAACTTGGTTTGTTTGTAGGGTTTCACGTCCCAAAGCGACTTAGGCTATCTGATGACGGCCCAGTTGATGAGTCGAGAGTAATTTCGACCACCTGGGGCTCTTTAACGTGCACTGACATCGCACAGCACACAGAAGCCTCCCCCGTCGAAAGGCAGCCTTCGTCCGGGATTCAATCCCGCATCCATGGGTTCAGTAGTCGAGCACGCTAACTACTGAGCTACCGCGGAGAGCCATTAGGCTGGAGGAACACTTGAACTCCGCCCTTAAGGATATGACGCGACAGTGCTAATTTGTCCTCTTTGCCAGCTCCCCTTGCGAATGCTCGTTGGAAACCATCCACTTTGCAACCTGATAATTCAGTAGTCGCGGATATTTGCCTTTATTATCCGACATACACTCATTAGCTTACAGTTGCAACCTTACGTTACGGGAAACACCTACCGACGTAGATGTAAATCTCTTCTTGAAGAAATTCGGATGTACAGGGTCGTCCACTCTTAGGGTGAACACGCGAGCACGTGACAGCTTTAATCGGAGCCCTACCACGTTCAAACCGTGTGCGAGTTGAAGTGAGATGGCAGCCCATGCGAAGCACCACCTCTAGGTCTCTAAATGCTGACTGTTTTGTTTCGATGTGAGGCCGTGTCATACGCGACGGCCCTTCGAAAAGAGCGGCCACATTTTCGCGTGTTGACTTCAAAGAGTGGAGGACCCTGTACGTGTCTGCGTGGCCCATAGGTGCAGCTTAACTCAACAAACAAGGATCATAAAAGGCTGCACGATTCACCTATCTCCAGGGTCTAAGCCTGAGTTAGCAATTGCTGGTATAGCTGAGCCCGTAAAATTTCTCTCACAAAGCCAACGCCCGCCAAGCCGACACCAGATTTTTGGGACAATAGGGAGTTTAGAATAGACTAAGGGGATAGAGGAATAGCGGGCTTCTCTTGCGTATACTCAGAGCGATTACCGCGCCCTCCGTCCTTTTGTCGAGCATTCTGTGAGTGCGCATTGTAACCCAGACATCACCCTATCGTCTTTTTGCGTGCCCCTGATCTAAAACTCCCTAATGAGGTCTTTAACGTCATCCCGTTAAAGATAACCTGCCAGTCAATTCAGCACACTTGCGCTAAGCAGTAAAGTAGGAATACATCCCATACCCTTTCTCATGAAATCGTGCTTCATGATTGCCTTGATACTCGGCCGCTCTGAGGGTTCCGGTTTGAACGTCCGCCGGATGAGGGCACTTGCGTCCGGAGACCCCGTCGAGGGGATGTGGTAGTTTTTCTTGATTCGTGCGTAGGTGTCTTTGCGCGATGAGGAATTGAACGAGGGTTCGCCCACTAGGAGTTGTACCCACATTAAACAGCTCTAATCCAATTTGTTCCCGCGGGATGTTTGCACCATTGGTGTCGGCAGCCACGTGAGCACTTTACGGTTTGATAGAATGCATGCACATCAGCTATGAGGATCGCCAACACGCACTGTCGGTAGAGAAGTCCTGGCAGGCTACTTATGGGATGGAAGTTGCTGTTTACCTTTGTACTTTGAATGCATTTTAGTATGCATACCAACATACGCCATAATTTCTTTGCCGCGTTTAAATGCTCATTACAAATACATATACACACAGCTCCTCGGATGAGAAACATGGCACAGTAAACGTTTAGTACGAATATCGCCTCTAATATGTTGACAAGACATAGGAAAATTGCGATATCAAGGCTGGAATGCAACAAAAAAATTAGAAAAAGCGTGATCACTGCCTGGGATACAACCAGCGTCCAAAACCTTGTACGTGCATTGTCCTCGCTAAAACAAATGAAGACTGTAGGACGGTTAAAAAAAGAGTCGTGTCAGTCCAATCATACCTTTCTCCGCATAGCGTGTTCCTTAATAATATGTGCGACCTGATACATTTTATAGCAGGCACCGAACTATTGTTGTAAACACAATTGCTGCAACTTGTTGCAAACATTTTTTAGTCGGTCAAGCATCACTCATATGACGCATCCGATAGCCCAGACATTCGCTTCGTAGCTGTGGCTTGTCTTGGCGAAGAATTCTGGAGCAACGTAGTTGTTCCAGAAGTCTCCTTTCACTAGGCGCGCGCGCCATCTCCCCCGCCCCATCCCTGCCCTTTTCCTTTTGTAACCACCCTCCTTTTTAACCGGATCGCAACCTTGCCAGCCGCGAGCGCGCCACGACATCGCGCTCGCATCTGCAGGCCTCGCAGGCTTTCTATAATAGTTTAAGCCAAACTGAGCACACGCACGAGCTTGATACTGCATTTGAGTGTAAAGAAGACATCTGCGAAGTGATTTTTCATCTCGTAGACTCGTCTATAACTCGTCGTTTTACGCAGGAAAGAAGACTTCAGATTGAGCGCGCCACGACATTGCGCTCGCGTCTGCAGTGCCTCGCAGGCGTTCCGTAATAGTGTAAGCCAAACTGAGCACACGCACGAGCTTGATGCTGCATCTGAATGTAAAGACGACATCTGCGAAGTGATTTTGCATCTCGTAGAGTCGTCTATAACTCGTCGTTTTAGTCAGGAATGAAGACTTCAGATTGAGCGCGCCACGACATTGCGCTCGCGTCTGTAGGGCCTCGCAGGCGTTCCGTAATAGTTTAAGCCAAACTGAGCACAAGCACGAGCTTGTTACTGCATCTGAGTGTAAAGAAGACATCTGCGAATTGATGTTGCATCTTGTAGAGTCGTCTATATCTCGTCGTTTTACGCAGGAATAAATACTTCGGGTTGAGCGTGCCACGACATTGCGCTCGCGCCTGCAGGGCCTCGCATGCGTTCCGTAATAGTTTAAGCGAAACTGAGCACACGCACGAGCTTGATACTGCATCAGAGTGTAAAGATGACGTCTGCGAAGGGATTTTGCATCTCGTAGAGTCGTCTATAACTCGTCGTTTTACGCAGGTATGAAGACTTCGGGTTGAGCACGCCACGACATTGCGCTCGCGTCTGCAGGGCCTCGCAGGCGTTCCGTAATAGTTTAAGCCAAACTGAGCACACGCACGAGCTTGATGCTGCATTTGAATGTAAAGAAGACATCTGCGAAGGGATTTTGCATCTCGTAGAGCCGTTTATAACTCGTCGTTTTACGAAGGACTGAAGACTTCAGATTGAGCGCTCCACGACATTGCGCTCGCGTCTGCAGGGCCTCGCAGGCGTTCCGTAATAGTTTAAGGCAAACTGAGCGCACGCACGAGCTTGATGCTGCATCTGAATGTAAGGAAGACATCTGCGAAGTGATTTTGCATCTCGTAGAGCCGTCTATAACTCGTCATTTTACTCAGGATTGAATACTTCAGATTGAGCGCGCCACGACATTGAGCTCGCGTCTGTAGGGCCTCGCAGGCGTTCCGTAATAGTTTAAGCGAAACTGAGCACGCGCACAAGCTTTATGCTGCATCTGAATGCAAAGAAGACATCTGCGAAGGGATTTTGCATCTCGTAGAGCCGTTTATAACTCGTCGTTTTACGAAGGACTGAAGACTTCAGATTGAGCGCTCCACGACATTGCGCTCGCGTCTGCAGGGCTTCGCCGGCGTTCCGTAATAGTGTAAGCCAAACTGAGCACACACAAGAGTTTGATGCTGAATCTGACTGTAAAGACATCTGCGAAGTGATTTTGCATTCGTAGAGTCGTCTATAACTCGTCGTTTTACTCAGGAATGAAGACTTCAGATTGAGCGCGCCACGACATTGCGCTCGCGTCTGCAGGGCCTCGCAGGCGTTCCGTAATAGTTTAAGCCAAACTGAGCACACGCACGAGCTTTATGCTGCATCTGAATGTAAAGAAGACATCTGCGAAGCGATTTTGCATCTCGTAGAGCCGTCTATAATTCGTCGTTTTACGCAGGAATAAAGACTTCAGATTGAGCGCGCCATGACATTGCGCTCGCGTCTGAAGGGCCTCGCAGGCGTTCCGTAATAGTTTAAGCCAAACTGAGCACACGCACGAGCGTGATACTGCATCAGAGTGTAAAGATGACGTCTGCGAAGGGATTTTGCACCTCGTACAGTCGTCTATATCTCGTCGTTTTACGCAGGAATAAATACTTCGGGTTGAGCGCGCCACGACATTGAGCTCGCGTCTGCAGGGCCTCGCAGGCGTTCCGTAATAGTTTAAGCCAAACTGAGCACACGCACGAGCTTGATGCTGCATCTGACTGTAAAGACATCTGCGAAGTGATTTTGCATCTCGTACAGTCGTCTATAACTCGTCGTTTTACGCAGGAATGAAGACTTCGGGTTGAGCGCGCCACGACATTGCTCTCGCACTGCTGGGCCTCGCAGGCGTTCCGTAATAGTTTAAGCCAAACTGAGCACACGCACGAGCTTGTTATTGCATCTGAGTGTAAAGAAGACATCTGCGAATTGATTTTGCATCTCGTAGAGTCGTCTATATCTCGTCGTTTTACGCAGGAATAAATACTTCGGGTTGAGTGCGCCACGACATTGCGCTCGCGCCTGCAAGGCCTCGCAGGCGTTCTTTAATAGTTTAAGCCAAACTGAGCACACGCACGAGCTTGATACTGCATCAGAGTGTAAAGATGACGTCTGCGAAGTGATTTTGCATCTCGTAGAGCTGTCTATAACTCGTCGTTTTACTCAGGAATGAATACTTCAGATTGAACGCGCCACGACATTGCGCTCGCGTCTGCAGGGCCTCGCCGGCGTTCCTAAATAGTGTGAGCCAAACTGAGCACACACACGAGTTTGATGCTGAATCTGACTGTAAAGACATCTGCGAAGTGATTTTGCATTCGTAGAGTCGTCTATAACGCGTCGTTTTACTCAGGAATGAACATTTCAGAATGAGCGCGCTCGCATCTGCAGGGCCTCGCAGGCGTTCCGTAATAGTTTAAGCCAAACTGAGCACACGGACGAGCTTTATGCTGCATCTGAATGTAAAGAAGACATCTGCGAAGCGATTTTGCATCTCGTAGAGCCGTCTATAATTCGTCGTTTTACGCAGGAATAAAGACTTCAGATTGAGCGCGCCATGACATTGCGCTCGCGTCTGAAGGGCCTCGCCGGCGTTTCGTAATAGTGTGAGCCAAACTGAGCACACACAAGAGCTTGATGCTATATCTGACTGTAAAGACATCTGCGAAGTGATTTTGCATCTCGTAGAGTCGTCTATAACTCGTCGTTTTACTCAGGAATGAAGACTTCAGATTGTGCGCGCCACGACATTGCGCTCGGGTCTGCATGGCCTCGCAGGCGTTCCGTAATAGTTTAAGCCAAACTGAGCACACGCACGAGCTTGATGCTGCATCTGAATGTAAAGACGACATCTGCAAATTGATTTTGCATCTCGTAGAGCAGTCTATAACTTGTCGTTTTGCACAGGAATGAAGACTTTAGATTGAGCGCGCCACGACATTGCGCTCGCGTCTGCAAGGCCTCGCCGGCGTTCCGTAATAGTGTGAGCCAAACTGAGCACACACACGAGCTTGATGCTGTATCTGACTGTAAAGACATCTGCGAAGTGATTTTGCATCTCGTAGAGTCGTCTATAACTCGTCGTTTTAGTCAGGAATGAAGACTTTAGATTGAGCGCGCCACGACATTGCGCTCGTGTCTGCAGGGCCTCGCAGGAGTTCCGCAATAGTTTAAGTGAAACTGAGCACACGCACGAGCTTTATGCTGCATCTGAATGCAAAGAAGACATCTGCGAAGTGATTTTGCATCTCGTAGAGCCGTCTATAACTCGTCGTTTTAGTCAGGTATGAAGACTTCAGATTGAGCGCGCCACGACATTGCGCTCTCCGTCTGCAGGGCCTCGCAGCCGTTCCGTAATAGTTTAAGCCAAACTGAGCACACGCACGAGCTTGTTACTGCATCTGAGTGTAAAGAAGACATCTGCGAATTGACGTTGCATCTCGTAGAGTCGTCTATATCTCGTCGTTTTACGCAGGAATAAATACTTCGGGTCGAGCGCGCCACGACATTGCGCTCGCGCCTGCAAGGCCTCGCAGGCGTTCCGTAATAGTTTAAGCCAAACTGAGCACACGCACGAGCTTGATACTGGATCAGAGTGTAAAGATGACGTCTGCGAAGGGATTTTGCATCTCGTAGAGTCGTCTATAACTCGTCGTTTTACGCAGGTATGAAGACTTCGGGTTGAGCGCGCCACGACATTGCGCTCGCGTCTGCAGGGCCTCGCAGGCGTTCCGTAATAGTTTAAGAAAAACTGAGCACACGCACGAGCTTGATGCTGCATCTGAATGCAAAGAAGACATCTGTGAAGTGATTTTGCATCTCGTAGAGCCGTTTATAACTCGTCGTTTTACGAAGGACTGAAGACTTCAGATTGAGCGCTCCACGACATTGTGCTCGCGTCTGCAGGACCTCGCAGCCGTTCCGTAATAGTTTAACCCAAACTGAGCGGACGCACAAGCTTGATGCTGCATCTGAATGTAAAGAAGACACCTGCGAAGTGATTTTGCATCTCGTAGAGCCGTCTATAACTCGTCGTTTTAAGCAGGAATGAAGACTTCAGATTGAGTGCTCCACGACCTTGCGCTCGCTTCTGCAGGGCCTCACAGGCGTTCCGTAATAGTTTAAGCCAAACTGAGCACTCGCACGAGCTTGATGCTGCATCTGACTGTAAAGACATCTGCGAAGTGATTTTGCATCTCGTAGAGTCGTCTATAACTCGTCGTTTTACTCAGGAATGAAGACTTCAGATTGAGCGCGCCACGACATTGCGCTCGCGTCTGCAGGGCCTCGCAGGCGTTCCGTAATAGTGTAAGCCAAACTGAGCGCACGCATGAGCTTTATGCTGCATCTGAATATAAAGACGACAGCTGCGAAGTGATTTTGCATCTCGTACAGTTGTCTATAACTCGTCGTTTTACGCAGGAATGAAGACTTCGGGTTGAGCGCGCCACGACATTGCTCTCGCGTCTGCTGGGCGTCGCATGCGTTCCGTAATATTTTAAGCCAAACTGAGCACACGCACGAGCTTGATGCTGCATCTGAATGTAAAGAAGACATCTGCGAAGTGATTTTGCATCTCGTAGAGCCGTCTATAACTCGTTGTTTTACTCAGGAATGAATACTTCAGATTGAGCGCGCCACGACATTGCGCTCGCGTCTGCAGGGCCTCGCAGGCGTTCCGTAATAGTTTAAGCCAAACTGAGCACACGCACGAGCTTTATGCTGCATCTGAATGTAAAGAAGACATCTGCGGAGCGATTTTGCATCTCGTAGAGCCGTTTATAACTCGTCGTTTTACGAAGGACTGAAGACTTCAGATTGAGCGCTCCACGACATTGCGCTCGCGTCTGCAGGGCCTCGCAGGCGTTCCGTAATAGTTTAAGGCAAACTGAGCGCACGCACGAGCTTGATGCTGCATCTGAATGTAAGGAAGACATCTGCGAAGTGATTTTGCATCTCGTAGAGCCGTCTATAACTCGTCATTTTACTCAGGATTGAATACTTCAGATTGAGCGCGCCACGACATTGAGCTCGCGTCTGTAGGGCCTCGCAGGCGTTCCGTAATAGTTTAAGCGAAACTGAGCACGCGCACAAGCTTTATGCTGCATCTGAATGTAAAGAGGACATCTGCGAAGGGATTTTGCATCTCGTAGAGCCGTTTATAACTCGTCGTTTTACGAAGGACTGAAGACTTCAGATTGAGCGCTCCACGACATTGCGCTCGCGTCTGCAGGGCTTCGCCGGCGTTCCGTAATAGTGTAAGCCAAACTGAGCACACACAAGAGTTTGATGCTGAATGTGACTGTAAAGACATCTGCGAAGTGATTTTGCATTCGTAGAGTCGTCTATAACTCGTCGTTTTACTCTGGAATGAAGACTTCAGATTGAGCGCGCCACGACATTGCGCTCGCGTCTGCAGGGCCTCGCAGGCGTTCCGTAATAGTTTAAGCCAAACTGAGCACACGCACGAGCTTTATGCTGCATCTGAATGTAAAGAAGACATCTGCGAAGCGATTTTGCATCTCGTAGAGCCGTCTATGACTCGTCGTTTTACACAGGAATAAATACTTTGGGTTGAGCGTGCCACGACATTGCGCTCGCATCTGCAGGGCCTCGCAGGCGTTCCGTAATAGTTTAAGCCAAACTGAGCACACGGACGAGCTTTATGCTGCATCTGAATGTAAAGAAGACATCTGCGAAGCGATTTTGCATCTCGGAGAGCCGTCTATAACTCGTCGTTTTACGCAGGAATAAAGACTTCAGATTGAGCGCGCCATGACATTGCGCTCGCGTCTGAAGGGCCTCGCCGGCGTTCCGTAATAGTGTGAGCCATACTGAGCACACACAAGAGCTTGATGCTGTATCTGACTGTAAAGACATCTGCGAAGTGATTTTGCATCTCGTAGAGTCGTCTATAACTCGTCGTTTTACTCAGGAATGAAGACTTCAGATTGTGCGCGCCACGACATTGCGCTCGGGTCTGCATGGCCTCGCAGGCGTTCCGTAATAGTTTAAGCCAAACTGAGCACACGCACGAGCTTGATGCTGCATCTGAATGTAAAGACGACATCTGCAAATTGATTTTGCATCTCGTAGAGTCGTCTATAACTCGTCGTTTTAGTCAGGAATGAAGACTTTAGATTGAGCGCGCCACGACATTGCGCTCGTGTCTGCAGGGCCTCGCAGGAGTTCCGCAATAGTTTAAGTGAAACTGAGCACACGCACGAGCTTTATGCTGCATCTGAATGCAAAGAAGACATCTGCGAAGTGATTTTGCATCTCGTAGAGCCGTCTATAACTCGTCGTTTTAAGCAGGAATGAAGACTTCAGATTGAGCGCTCCACGACCTTGCGCTCGCGCCTGCAGGGCCTCCCGGGCGTTCCGTAATAGTTTAAGCCAAACTGAGCACACGCACGAGCTTGATGCTGCATCTGAATGTAAAGAAGACATCTGCAAAGTGATTTTGCATCTCGTAGAGCAGTCTATAACTTGTCGTTTTACACAGGAATGAAGACTTTAGATTGAGCGCGCCACGACATTGCGCTCGCGTCTGCAAGGCCTCGCCGGCGTTCCGTAATAGTGTGAGCCAAACTGAGCACACACACGAGCTTGATGCTGTATCTGACTGTAAAGACATCTGCGAAGTGATTTTGCATCTCGTAGAGTCGTCTATAACTCGTCGTTTTAGTCAGGAATGAAGACTTTAGATTGAGCGCGCCACGACATTGCGCTCGTGTCTGCAGGGCCTCGCAGGAGTTCCGCAATAGTTTAAGTGAAACTGAGCACACGCACGAGCTTTATGCTGCATCTGAATGCAAAGAAGACATCTGCGAAGTGATTTTGCATCTCGTAGAGCCGTCTATAACTCGTCGTTTTAGTCAGGTATGAAGACTTCAGATTGAGCGCGCCACGACATTGCGCTCTCCGTCTGCAGGGCCTCGCAGCCGTTCCGTAATAGTTTAAGCCAAACTGAGCACACGCACGAGCTTGTTACTGCATCTGAGTGTAAAGAAGACATCTGCGAATTGACGTTGCATCTCGTAGAGTCGTCTATATCTCGTCGTTTTACGCTGGAATAAATACTTCGGGTCGAGCGCGCCACGACATTGCGCTCGCGCCTGCAAGGCCTCGCAGGCGTTCCGTAATAGTTTAAGCCAAACTGAGCACACGCACGAGCTTGATACTGCATCAGAGTGTAAAGATGACGTCTGCGAAGGGATTTTGCATCTCGTAGAGTCGTCTATAACTCGTCGTTTTACGCAGGTATGAAGACTTCGGGTTGAGCGCGCCACGACATTGCGCTCGCGTCTGCAGGGCCTCGCAGGCGTTCCGTAATAGTTTAAGAAAAACTGAGCACACGCACGAGCTTGATGCTGCATCTGAATGCAAAGAAGACATCTGTGAAGTGATTTTGCATCTCGTAGAGCCGTTTATAACTCGTCGTTTTACGAAGGAGTGAAGACTTCAGATTGAGCGCTCCACGACATTGTGCTCGCGTCTGCAGGACCTCGCAGCCGTTAGGTAATAGTTTAACCCAAACTGAGCGGACGCACAAGCTTGATGCTGCATCTGAATGTAAAGAAGACATCTGCGAAGTGATTTTGCATCTCGTAGAGCCGTCTATAACTCGTCGTTTTAAGCAGGAATGAAGACTTCAGATTGAGTGCTCCACGACCTTGCGCTCGCTTCTGCAGGGCCTCACAGGCGTTCCGTAATAGTTTAAGCCAAACTGAGCACTCGCACGAGCTTGATGCTGCATCTGAATGTAAAGAAGACATCTGCGAAGTGATTTTGCATCTCGTAGAGCCGTCTATAACTCGTCGTTTTACGCAGGAATAAAGACATCAGATTGAGCACGCCACGACATTGCGCTCGCATCTGAAGGGCCTCGCGGCGTTCCGTAATAGTGTGAGCCAAAATGAGGACACACACGAGCTTTATGCTGCATCTGAATGTAAAGAAGACATCTGCGAAGTGATTTTGCATCTCGTAGAGCCGTCTATAACTCGTTGTTTTACGCAGGAATGAAGACTTCGGGTTGAGCGCGCCACGACATTGCTCTCGCGTCTGCTGGGCCTCGCATGCGTTCCGTAATATTTTAAGCCAAACTGAGCACACGCACGAGCTTGATGCTGCATCTGAATGTAAAGAAGACATCTGCGAAGTGATTTTGCATCTCGTAGAGCCGTCTATAACTCGTTGTTTTACTCAGGAATGAATACTTCAGATTGAGCGCGCCACGACATTGCTCTCGCGTCTGCTGGGCCTCGCATGCGTTCCGTAATATTTTAAGCCAAACTGAGCACACGCACGAGCTTTATGCTGCATCTGAATGTAAACAAGACATCTGCGGAGCGATTTTGCATCTCGTAGAGCCGTTTATAACTCGTCGTTTTACGAAGGACTGAAGACTTCAGATTGAGCGCTCCACGACATTGCGCTCGCGTCTGCAGGGCCTCGCAGGCGTTCCGTAATAGTTTAAGGCAAACTGAGCGCACGCACGAGCTTGATGCTGCATCTGAATGTAAGGAAGACATCTGCGAAGTGATTTTGCATCTCGTAGAGCCGTCTATAACTCGTCATTTTACTCAGGATTGAATACTTCAGATTGAGCGCGCCACGACATTGAGCTCGCGTCTGTAGGGCCTCGCAGGCGTTCCGTAATAGTTTAAGCGAAACTGAGCACGCGCACAAGCTTTATGCTGCATCTGAATGCAAAGAAGACATCTGCGAAGGGATTTTGCATCTCGTAGAGCCGTTTATAACTCGTCGTTTTACGAAGGACTGAAGACTTCAGATTGAGCGCTCCACGACATTGCGCTCGCGTCTGCAGAGCTTCGCCGGCGTTCCGTAATAGTGTAAGCCAAACTGAGCACACACAAGAGTTTGATGCTGAATCTGACTGTAAAGACATCTGCGAAGTGATTTTGCATTCGTAGAGTCGTCTATAACTCGTCGTTTTACTCAGGAATGAAGACTTCAGATTGAGCGCGCCACGACATTGCGCTCGCGTCTGCAGGGCCTCGCAGGCGTTCCGTAATAGTTTAAGCCAAACTGAGCACACGCACGAGCTTTATGCTGCATCTGAATGTAAAGAAGACATCTGCGAAGCGATTTTGCATCTCGTAGAGCCGTCTATAATTCGTCGTTTTACGCAGGAATAAAGACTTCAGATTGAGCGCGCCACGACATTGCGCTCGCGTCTGAAGGGCCGCGCCGGCGTTCCGTAATAGTGTGAGCCAAACTGAGCACACACACGAGCTTGATGCTGCATCTGACTGTAAAGACATCTGCGAAGTGATTTTGCATCTCCTACAGTCGTCTATAACTCGTCGTTTTACGCAGGAATGAAGGCTTCGGGTTGAGCGCGCCACGACATTGCTCTCGCGTCTGCTGGGCCTCGCAGGCGTTGCGTAATATTTTAAGCCAAACTGAGCACACGCACGAGCTTGATACTGCATCTGAGTGTAAAGAAGACATCTGCGAATTGATGTTGCATCTCGTAGAGTCGTCTATATCTCGTCATTTTACGCAGGAATAAATACTTCGGGTTGAGCGCGCCACGACATTGCCCTCGCGTCTGCAGGGCCTCGCAGGCGTTCTGTAATATTTTAAGCCAAACTGAGCACACGCACGAGCTTGATGCTGCATTTGAATGTAAAGAAGACATCTGCGAAGTGATTTTGTATCTTGTAGAGCCGTCTATAACTCTTCGTTTTACGCAGGAATAAATACTTCGGGTTGAGCGCTCCACGACATTGAGCTCGCGTCTGCAGGGCCTCGCAGGCGTTCCGTAATAGTTTAAGTGAAACTGAGCACACGCACGAGCTTTATGCTGCATCTGAATGGAAAGAAGACATCTACACTCGTCGTTTTAGGCAGGAATGAAGACTTCAGATTTAGCGCTCCACGACATTGCGCTCGCGTCTGCAGTACCTCGCCGGCGTTCCGTAATAGTGTAAGCCAAACTGTGCACACGCACGAGCTTGATGCTGCATCTGAATGTAAAGACGACATCTGCAAAGTGATTTTGCATCTCGTAGAGTCGTCTATAACTCGTCGTTATAGTCAGGAATGAAGACCAGATTGAGCGCGCCATGACATTGCGCTCGCGTCTGCAGGGCCTCGCCGGCGTTCCGTAATAGTGTGAGCCAAACTGAGCACACACACGAGCTTGATGCTGCATCTGACTGTAAAGACATCTGCGAAGTGATTTTGCATGTCGTAGAGTCGTCTATAACTCGTCGTTTTACTCAGGAATGAAGACTTCAGATTGTGCGCGCCACGACATTGCGCTCGCGTCTGCAAGGCCTCGCCGGCGTTCCGTAATAGTGTGAGCCAAACTGAGCACACACACGAGCTTGATGCTGTATCTGACTGTAAAGACATCTGCGAAGTGATTTTGCATCTCGTAGAGTCGTCTATAACTCGTCGTTTTACTCAGGAATGAAGACTTAAGATTGAGCGCGCCACGACATTGCGCTCGCGTCTGCAGGGCCTCGCAGGCGTTCCGTAATAGTTTAAGCCAAACTGAGCACACGCACGAGCTTGATGCTGCATCTGAATGTAAAGAAGACATCTGCGAAGTGATTTTGCATCTCGTAGAGCTTGATGCTGCATCTGAATATAAAGACGACAGCTGCGAAGTGATTTTGCATCTCGTAGAGCTTGATGCTGCATCTGAATATAAAGACGACAGCTGCGAAGTGATTTTGCATCTCGTACAGTCATCTATAACTCGTCGTTTTACGCAGGAATGAAGACTTCGGGTTGAGCGCGCCACGACATTGCGCTCGCGTCTGCAGGGCTTCGCCGGCGTTCCGTAATAGTTTAAGCCAAACTGAGCACACGGACGAGCTTTATGCTGCATCTGAATGTAAAGAAGACATCTGCGAAGCGATTTTGCATCTCGTAGAGCCGTCTATAATTCGTCGTTTTACGCAGGAATAAAGACTTCAGATTGAGCGCGCCATGACATTGCGCTCGCGTCTGAAGGGCCTCGCCGGCGTTCCGTAATAGTGTGAGCCAAACTGAGCACACACAAGAGCTTGATGCTGTATCTGACTGTAAAGACATCTGCGAAGTGATTTTGCATCTCGTAGAGTCGTCTATAACTCGTCGTTTTACTCAGGTATGAAGACTTCAGATTGTGCGCGCCACGACATTGCGCTCGGGTCTGCATGGCCTCGCAGGCGTTCCGTAATAGTTTAAGCCAAACTGAGCACAAGCAAAAGCTTTATGCTGCATCTGAATGTAAAGAAGACATCTGCAAAGTGATTTTGCATCTCGTAGTATCGTCTATAACTCGTCGTTTTACGCAGGAATGAAGACCTCAGATTGAGCGCGCCGCGACATTGCGCTCGCGTCTGAAGGGCCTCGCCGGCGTTCCGTGATAGTGTAAGCCAAACTGAGCACAAGCAAAAGCTTTATGCTGCATCTGAATGTAAAGACGACATCTGCAAATTGATTTTGCATCTCGTAGAGTCGTCTATAACTCGTCGTTTTAGTCAGGAATGAAAACTTTAGATTGAGCGCGCCACGACATTGCGCTCGTGTCTGCAGGGCCTCGCAGGAGTTCCGCAATAGTTTAAGTGAAACTGAGCACACGCACGAGCTTTATGCTGCATCTGAATGCAAAGAAGACATCTGCGAAGTGATTTTGCATCTCGTAGAGCCGTCTATAACTCGTCGTTTTAAGCAGGAATGAAGACTTCAGATTGAGCGCTCCACGACCTTGCGCTCGCGCCTGCAGGGCCTCCCGGGCGTTCCGTAATAGTTTAAGCCAAACTGAGCACACGCACGAGCTTGATGCTGCATCTTAATGTAAGGAAGACATCTGCAAAGTGATTTTGCATCTCGTAGAGCAGTCTATAACTCGTCGTTTTACACAGGAATGAAGACTTTAGATTGAGCGCGCCACGACATTGCGCTCGCGTCTGCAAGGCCTCGCCGGCGTTCCGTTATAGTGTGAGCCAAACTGAGCACACACACGAGCTTGATGCTGTATCTGACTGTAAAGACATCTGCGAAGTGATTTTGCATCTCGTAGAGTCGTCTATAACTCGTCGTTTTAGTCAGGAATGAAGACTTTAGATTGAGCGCGCCACGACATTGCGCTCGCGTCTGCAGGGCCTCGCAGGCGTTCCGTAATAGTTTAAGCCAAACTGAGCACACGCACGAGCTTGATGCTGCATCTGAATGCAAAGAAGACATCTGTGAAGTGATTTTGCATCTCGTAGAGCCGTTTATAACTCGTCGTTTTACGAAGGACTGAAGACTTCAGATTGAGCGCTCCACGACATTGTGCTCGCGTCTGCAGGACCTCGCAGCCGTTCCGTAATAGTTTAACCCAAACTGAGCGGACGCACAAGCTTGATGCTGCATCTGAATGTAAAGAAGACATCTGCGAAGTGATTTTGCATCTCGTAGAGCCGTCTATAACTCGTCGTTTTAAGCAGGAATGAAGACTTCAGATTGAGTGCTCCACGACCTTGCGCTCGCTTCTGCAGGGCCTCACAGGCGTTCCGTAATAGTTTAAGCCAAACTGAGCACACGGACGAGCTTGATGCTGCATCTGAATGTAAAGAAGACATCTGCGAAGTGATTTTGCATCTCGTAGAGCCGTCTATAACTCGTCGTTTTACTCAGGAATGAATACTTCAGATTGAGCGCGCCACGACATTGCGCTCGCGTCTGCAGGGCTTCGCTGGCGTTCCGTAATAGTGTGAGCCAAACTGAGCGCACACACGAGCTTGATGCTGAATCTGACTGTAAAGACATCTGCGAAGTGATTTTGCATTCGTAGAGTCGTCTATAACTCGTCGTTTTACTCAGGAATGAAGACTTCAGATTGAGCGCGCCACGACATTGCGCTCGCGTCTGCAGGGCCTCGCAGGCGTTCCGTAATAGTGTAAGCCAAACTGAGCGCACGCATGAGCTTTATGCTGCATCTGAATATAAAGACGACAGCTGCGAAGTGATTTTGCATCTCGTACAGTCGTCTATATCTCGTCATTTTATGCAGGAATAAATACTTCGGGTTGAGCGCGCCACGACATTGCGCTCGCGTCTGCAGTGCCTCGCCGGCTTTCCGTAATAGTTTAAGCCAAACTGAGCACACGCACGAGCTTGATGCTGCATCTGAATGTAAAGAAGACATCTGCGAAGTGATTTTGCATCTCGTAGAGTCGTCTATATCTCGTCGTTTTACGCAGGAATAAATACTTCGGGTTGAGTGCGCCACGACATTGCGCTCGCGCCTGCAAGGCCTCGCAGGCGTTCCGTAATAGTTTAAGCCAAAGTGAGCACACGCACGAGCTTGATACTGAATCAGAGTGTAAAGATGACGTCTGCGAAGTGATTTTACATCTCGTAGAGCTGTCTATAACTCGTCGTTTTACTCAGGAATGAAGACTTCAGGTTGAGCGCGCCACGACATTGCTCTCGCACTGCTGGCCCTCGCAGGCGTTCCGTAATAGTTTAAGCCAAACTGAGCACACGCACGAGCTTGTTACTGCATCTGAGTGTAAAGAAGACATCTGCGACTTGATTTTGCATCTCGTAGAGTCGTCTATATCTCGTCGTTTTACGCAGGAATAAATACTTCGGGTTGAGTGCGCCACGACCTTGCGCTCGCGCCAGCAGGGCCTCCCGGGCGTTCCGTAATAGTTTAAGCCAAACTGAGCACACGCACGAGCTTGATGCTGCATCTGAATGTAAAGAAGACATCTGCAAAGTGATTTTGCATCTCGTAGAGCAGTCTATAACTCGTCGTTTTACTCAGGAATGAAGACTTTAGATTGAGCGCGCCACGACATTGCGCTCGTGTCTGCAGGGCCTCGCAGGAGTTCCGCAATAGTTTAAGTGAAACTGAGCACGCGCACGAGCTTTATGCTGCACCTGAATGCAAAGAAGACATCTGCGAAGTGATTTTGCATCTCGTAGAGCAGTCTATAACTCGTCGTTTTACTCAGGAATGAAGACTTCAGATTGAGCGCGCCACGACATTGCGCTCGCGTCTGCAAGGCCTCGCCGGCGTTCCGTAATAGTGTGAGCCAAACTGAGCACACACACGAGCTTGATGCTGCATCTGACTGTAAAGACATCTGCGAAGTGATTTTGCATCTCGTACAGTCGTCTATAACTCGTCGTTTTACGCAGGAATGAAGACTTCAGGTTGAGCGCGCCACGACATTGCTCTCGCACTGCTGGGCCTCGCAGGCGTTCCGTAATAGTTTAAGCCAAACTGAGCACACGCACGAGCTTGTTACTGCATCTGAGTGCAAAGAAGACATCTGCGAATTGATTTTGCATCTCGTAGAGTCGTCTATATCTCGTCGTTTTACGCAGGAATAAATACTTCGGGTTGAGTGCGCCACGACATTGCGCTCGCGCTTGCAAGGCCTCGCAGGCGTTCCGTAATAGTTTAAGCCAAACTGAGCACACGCACGAGCTTGATACTGCATCAGAGTGTAAAGATGACGTCTGCGAAGTGATTTTACATCTCGTAGAGCTGTCTATAACTCGTCGTTTTACTCAGGAATGAAGACTTCAGGTTGAGCGCGCCACGACATTGCTCTCGCACTGCTGGGCCTCGCAGGCGTTCCGTAATAGTTTAAGCCAAACTGAGCACACGCACGAGCTTGTTACTGCATCTGAGTGCAAAGAAGACATCTGCGAATTGATTTTGCATCTCGTAGAGTCGTCTATATCTCGTCGTTTTACGCAGGAATAAATACTTCGGGTTGAGTGCGCCACGACATTGCGCTCGCGCTTGCAAGGCCTCGCAGGCGTTCCGTAATAGTTTAAGCCAAACTGAGCACACGCACGAGCTTGATACTGCATCAGAGTGTAAAGATGACGTCTGCGAAGTGATTTTACATCTCGTAGAGCTGTCTATAACTCGTCGTTTTACTCAGGAATGAAGACTTCAGGTTGAGCGCGCCACGACATTGCTCTCGCACTGCTGGGCCTCGCAGGCGTTCCGTAATAGTTTAAGCCAAACTGAGCACACGCACGAGCTTGTTACTGCATCTGAGTGTAAAGAAGACATCTGCGACTTGATTTTGCATCTCGTAAAGTCGTCTATATCTCGTCGTTTTACGCAGGAATAAATACTTTGGGTTGAGTGCGCCACGACCTTGCGCTCGCGCCTGCAGGGCCTCCCGGGCGTTCCGTAATAGTTTAAGCCAAACTGAGCACACGCACGAGCTTGATGCTGCATCTGAATGTAAAGAAGACATCTGCAAAGTGATTTTGCATCTCGTAGAGCAGTCTATAACTCGTCGTTTTACTCAGGAATGAAGACTTTAGATTGAGCGCGCCACGACATTGCGCTCGTGTCTGCAGGGCCTCGCAGGAGTTCCGCAATAGTTTAAGTGAAACTGAGCACGCGCACGAGCTTTATGCTGCACCTGAATGCAAAGAAGACATCTGCGAAGTGATTTTGCATCTCGTAGAGCAGTCTATAACTCGTCGTTTTACTCAGGAATGAAGACTTCAGATTGAGCGCGCCACGACATTGCGCTCGCGTCTGCAAGGCCTCGCCGGCGTTCCGTAATAGTGTGAGCCAAACTGAGCACACACACGAGCTTGATGCTGTATCTGACTGTAAAGACATCTCCGAAGTGATTTTGCATCTCGTAGAGTCGTCTATAACTCGTCGTTTCACGCAGGAATGAAGACCTCAGATTGAGCGCGCCACGACATTGCGCTCGTGTCTGCAGGGCCTCGCAGGAGTTCCGCAATAGTTTAACTGAAACAGCACACGCACGAGCTTTATGCTGCATCTGAATGCAAAGAAGACATCTGCGAAGTGATTTTGCATCTCGTCGAGCCGTCTATAACTCGTCGTTTTAAGCAGGAATTAAGACTTCAGATTGAGCGCTCCACGACCTTGCGCTCGCGCCTGCAGGGCCTCCCGGGCGTTCCGTAATAGTTTAAGCCAAACTGAGCACACGCACGAGCTTGATGCTGCATCTGAATGTAAAGAAGACATCTGCAAAGTGATTTTGCATCTCGTAGAGAAGTCTATAACTCGTCGTTTTACTCAGGAATGAAGACTTTAGATTGAGCGCGCCACGACATTGCGCTCGCGTCTGCAAGGCCTCGCCGGCGTTCCGTAATAGTGTGAGCCAAACTGAGCACACACACGAGCTTGATGCTGTATCTGACTGTAAAGACATCTGCGAAGTGATTTTGCATCTCGTAGAGTCGTCTATAACTCGTCGTTTTAGTCAGGAATGAAGACTTTAGATTGAGCGCGCCACGGCGCTCGCGTCTGCAGGGCCTCGCAGGAGTTCCGCAATAGTGTAAGCAAAACTTAGAACACGCACGAGCTTGATGCTGCATCTGAATGTAAAGAAGACATCTGCGAAGTGATTTTGCATCTCGTAGAGTCGTCTATAACTCATCGTTTTACGCAGGTATGAAGTCTTCAGATTCAGCGCGCCACGACATTGCGCTCGCGTCTGCAGGGCCTCGCCGGCGTTCCGTAATAGTGTGAGCCAAACTGAGCACACACACGAGCTTGATGCTGCATCTGACTGTAGAGACATCTGCGAAGTGATTTTGCATCTCGTAGAGTCGTCTATTACTCGTCGTTTTACTCAGGAATGAAGACTTTAGATTGAGCGCGCCACGACATGCGCTCGCGTCTGCAGGGCCTCGCGGGCGTTCCGTAATAGTGTAAGCCAAACTGAGCACACGCTCGAGCTTGATGCTGCATCTGAATGTAAAGAGGACATCTGCGAAGTGATTTTGCATTAGTAGAGTCGTCTATAACTCGTATTTTTAGTCAGGTATGAAGACTTCAGATTGAGCGCGCCACGACATTGCGCTCTCCGTCTGCAGGGCCTCGCAGCCGTTCCGTAATAGTTTAAGCCAAACTGAGCACACGCACGAGCTTGTTACTGCATCAGAGTGTAAAGAAGACATCTGCGAATTGACGTTGCATCTCGTAGAGTCGTCTATATCTCGTCGTTTACGCAGGAATAAACACTTCGGGTCGAGCGCGCCACGACATTGCGCTCGCGCCTGCAAGGCCTCGCAGGCGTTCCGTAATTGTTTAAGCCAAACTGAGCACACGCACAAGCTTGATACTGCATCAGAGTGTAACGATGACGTCTGCGAAGGGATTTTGCATCTCGTAGAGTCGTCTATAACTCGTCGTTTTACGCAGGTATGAAGACTTCGGGTTGAGCGCGCCACGACATTGCGCTCGCGTCTGCAGGGCCTCGCAGGCGTTCCGTAATAGTTTAAGCCAAACTGAGCACACGCACGAGCTTGATGCTGCATGTGAATGTAAAGAAGACATCTGCGAAGTGATTTTGTATCTCGTAGAGCCGTCTATAACTCGTTGTTTTACACAGGAATAAATACTTCGGGTTGAGGGCGCCACGACATTGCTCTCGCACTGCTGGGCCTCGCAGGCGTTCCGTAATAGTTTAAGCCAAACTGAGCACACGCACGAGCTTGTTACTGCATCTGAGTGTAAAGAAGACATCTGCGACTTGATTTTGCATCTCGTAGAGTCGTCTATATCTCGTCGTTTTACGCAGGAATAAATACTTCGGGTTGAGTGCGCCACGACCTTGCGCTCGCGCCTGCAGGGCCTCCCGGGCGTTCCGTAATAGTTTAAGCCAAACTGAGCACACGCACGAGCTTGATGCTGCATCTGAATGTAAAGAAGACATCTGCAATGTGATTTTGCATCTCGTAGAGCAGTCTATAACTCGTCGTTTTACTCAGGAATGAAGACTTTAGATTGAGCGCGCCACGACATTGCGCTCGTGTCTGCAGGGCCTCGCAGGAGTTCCGCAATAGTTTAAGTGAAACTGAGCACGCGCACGAGCTTTATGCTGCACCTGAATGCAAAGAAGACATCTGCGAAGTGATTTTGCATCTCGTAGAGCAGTCTATAACTCGTCGTTTTACTCAGGAATGACGACTTCAGATTGAGCGCGCCACGACATTGCGCTCGCGTCTGCAAGGCCTCGCCGGCGTTCCGTAATAGTGTGAGCCAAACTGAGCACACACACGAGCTTGATGCTGTATCTGACTGTAAAGACATCTCCGAAGTGATTTTGCATCTCGTAGAGTCGTCTATAACTCGTCGTTTCACGCAGGAATGAAGACCTCAGATTGAGCGCGCCACGACATTGCGCTCGTGTCTGCAGGGCCTCGCAGGAGTTCCGCAATAGTTTAACTGGAACTGAGCACACGCACGAGCTTTATGCTGCATCTGAATGCAAAGAAGACATCTGCGAAGTGATTTTGCATCTCGTAGAGCCGTCTATAACTCGTCGTTTTAAGCAGGAATGAAGACTTCAGATTGAGCGCTCCACGACCTTGCGCTCGCGCCTGCAGGGCCTCCCGGGCGTTCCGTAATAGTTTAAGCCAAACTGAGCACACGGACGAGCTTGATGCTGCATCTGAATGTAAAGACATCTGCAAAGTGATTTTGCATCTCGTAGAGAAGTCTATAACTCGTCGTTTTACTCAGGAATGAAGACTTTAGATTGAGCGCGCCACGACATTGCGCTCGCGTCTGCAAGGCCTCGCCCGCGTTCCGTAATAGTGTGAGCCAAACTGAGCACACACACGAGCTTGATGCTGCATCTGACTGTAGAGACATCTGCGAAGTGATTTTGCATCTCGTAGAGTCGTCTATAACTCGTCGTTTTACTCAGGAATGAAGACTTTAGATTGAGCGCGCCACGACATGCGCTCGCGTCTGCAGGGCCTCGCGGGCGTTCCGTAATAGTGTAAGCCAAACTGAGCACGCGCACGAGCTTGATGCTGCATCTGAATGTAAAGAGGACATCTGCGAAGTGATTTTGCATTAGTAGAGTCGTCTATAACTCGTCGTTTTAGTCAGGTATGAAGACTTCAGATTGAGCGCGCCACGACATTGCGCTCTCCGTCTGCAGGGCCTCGCAGCCGTTCCGTAATAGTTTAAGCCAAACTGAGCACACGCACGAGCTTGTTACTGCATCAGAGTGTAAAGAAGACATCTGCGAATTGACGTTGCATCTCGTAGAGTCGTCTATATCTCGTCGTTTACGCAGGAATAAACACTTCGGGTCGAGCGCGCCACGACATTGCGCTCGCGCCTGCAAGGCCTCGCAGGCGTTCCGTAATTGTTTAAGCCAAACTGAGCACACGCACAAGCTTGATACTGCATCAGAGTGTAACGATGACGTCTGCGAAGGGATTTTGCATTTCGTAGAGTCGTCTATAACTCGTCGTTTTACGCAGGTATGAAGACTTCGGGTTGAGCGCGCCACGACATTGCGCTCGCGTCTGCAGGGCCTCGCAGGCGTTCCGTAATAGTTTAAGCCAAACTGAGCACACGCACGAGCTTGATGCTGCATGTGAATGTAAAGAAGACATCTGCGAAGTGATTTTGTATCTCGTAGAGCCGTCTATAACTCGTCGTTTTACACAGGAATAAATACTTCGGGTTGAGGGCGCCACGACATTGAGCTCGCGTCTGCAGGGCCTCGCAGGCATTCCGTAATAGTTGAAGCGAAACTGAGCACACGCACGAGCTTTATGCTGCATCTGAATGCAAAGAAGACATCTGTGAAGTGATTTTGCATCTCGTAGAGTCGTCTATAACTCGTCGTTTTGAGCAGGAATGAAGACTTCAGATTGAGTGCTCCACGACCTTGCGCTCGCTTCTGCAGGGCCGCACAGGCGTTCCGTAATAGTTTAAGCCAAACTGAGCCCTCGCACGAGCTTTATGCTGCATCTGAATGTAAAGAAGACATCTGCGAAGCGATTTTGCATCTTGTAGAGCCGTCTATAATTCGTCGTTTTACGCAGGAATGAAGACTTCAGATTGAGCGCGCCACGACATTGCGCTCGCGTCTGCAGTGCCTCGCAGGCGTTCTGTAATAGTGTAAGCCAAACTGAGCACACGCACGAGCTTTATGCTGCATCTGATTGTAAAGACGACATCAGCGAAGTGATTTTGCATCTCGTAGAGTCATCTATAATTCGTCGTTTTACGCAGGAATGAAGACTTCAGATTGAGCGCGCCACGACATTGCGCTCGCGTCTGCAGGGCCTCGCGGGCGTTCCGTAATAGTGTAAGCCAAACAGAGCACACGCACGATCTTTATGCTGCATCTGATTGTAAAGACGACATCAGCGAAGTGATTTTGCATCTCGTAGAGTCATCTATAATTCGTCGTTTTACGCAGGAATGAAGACTTCAGATTGAGCGCGCCACGACATTTCGCTCGCGCCTGCAAGGCCTCGCAGGCGCTCCGTAATAGTTTAAGCCAAACTGAGCACACGCACGAGCTTGATACTGCATCAGAGTGTAAAGATGACATCTGCGAAGTGATTTTGCATCTCGTAGAGCCGTCTATAACTCGTCGTTTTACTCAGGAATGAATACTTCAGATTGAGCGCGCCACGACATTACGCTCGCGTCTGCAGGGCCTCGCCGGCGTTCCGTAATAGTGTGAGCCAAACTGAGCACACACACGAGCTTGATGCTGCATCTGACTGTAAAGACATCTGCGAAGTGATTTTGCATCTCGTAGAGTCGTCTATAACTCGTCGTTTTACTCAGGAATGAGGACTTCAGATTGAGCGCGCCACGACATTGCGCTCGCGTCTGCAGGGCCTCGCAGGCGTTCCGTAATAGTGTAAGCCAAACTGAGCGCACGCATGAGCTTTATGCTGCATCTGAATATAAAGACGACAGCTGCGAAGTGATTTTGCATGTCGTACAGTCGTCTATAACTCGTCGTTTTACGCAGGAATGAAGACTTCGGGTTGAGCGCGCCACGACATTGCTCTCGCGTCTGCTGGTCCTCGCATGCGTTTCGTAATATTTTAAGCCAAACTGAGCACACGCACGAGCTTGATACTGCATCTGAGTGTAATGAAGACATCTGCGAATTGATGTTGCATCTCGTAGAGTCGTCTATATCTTGTCGTTTTACGCAGGTATAAATACTTCGGGTTGAGCGCGCCACGACATTGCGCTCGTGCCTGCAGGGCCTCGCAGGCGTTCCGTAATAGTTTAACTGAAACTGAGCACACGCACGAGCTTTATGCTGCATCTGAATGCAAAGAAGACATCTGCGAAGTGATTTTGCATCTCGTAGAGCCGTTTATAACTCGTCGTTTTACGAAGGACTGAAGACTTCAGATTGAGCGCTCCACGACATTGCGCTCGCGTCTGCAGAGCTTCGCCGGCGTTCCGTAATAGTGTAAGCCAAACTGAGCACACACAAGAGTTTGATGCTAAATCTGACTGTAAAGACATCTGCGAAGTGATTTTGCATTCGTAGAGTCGTCTATAACTCGTCGTTTTACTCAGGAATGAAGACTTCAGATTGAGCGCGCCACGACATTGCGCTCGCGTCTGCAGGGCCTCGCAGGCGTTCCGTAATAGTTTAAGCCAAACTGAGCACACGCACGAGCTTTATGCTGCATCTGAATGTAAAGAAGACATCTGCGAAGCGATTTTGCATCTCGTAGAGCCGTCTATAATTCGTCGTTTTACGCAGGAATAAAGACTTCAGATTGAGCGCGCCACGACATTGCGCTCGCGTCTGAAGGGCCGCGCCGGCGTTCCGTAATAGTGTGAGCCAAACTGAGCACACACACGAGCTTGATGCTGCATCTGACTGTAAAGACATCTGCGAAGTGATTTTGCATCTCGTACAGTCGTCTATAACTCGTCGTTTTACGCAGGAATGAAGGCTTCGGGTTGAGCGCGCCACGACATTGCTCTCGCGTCTGCTGGGCCTCGCAGGCGTTGCGTAATATTTTAAGCCAAACTGAGCACACGCACGAGCTTGATACTGCATCTGAGTGTAAAGAAGACATCTGCGAATTGATGTTGCATCTCGTAGAGTCGTCTATATCTCGTCATTTTACGCAGGAATAAATACTTCGGGTTGAGCGCGCCACGACATTGCCCTCGCGTCTGCAGGGCCTCGCAGGCGTTCTGTAATATTTTAAGCCAAACTGAGCACACGCACGAGCTTGATGCTGCATTTGAATGTAAAGAAGACATCTGCGAAGTGATTTTGTATCTTGTAGAGCCGTCTATAACTCTTCGTTTTACGCAGGAATAAATACTTCGGGTTGAGCGCTCCACGACATTGAGCTCGCGTCTGCAGGGCCTCGCAGGCGTTCCGTAATAGTTTAAGTGAAACTGAGCACACGCACGGGCTTTATGCTGCATCTGAATGGAAAGAAGACATCTACACTCGTCGTTTTAGGCAGGAATGAAGACTTCAGATTTAGCGCTCCACGACATTGCGCTCGCGTCTGCAGTACCTCGCCGGCGTTCCGTAATAGTGTAAGCCAAACTGTGCACACGCACGAGCTTGATGCTGCATCTGAATGTAAAGACGACATCTGCAAAGTGATTTTGCATCTCGTAGAGTCGTCTATAACTCGTCGTTATAGTCAGGAATGAAGACCAGATTGAGCGCGCCATGACATTGCGCTCGCGTCTGCAGGGCCTCGCCGGCGTTCCGTAATAGTGTGAGCCAAACTGAGCACACACACGAGCTTGATGCTGCATCTGACTGTAAAGACATCTGCGAAGTGATTTTGCATGTCGTAGAGTCGTCTATAACTCGTCGTTTTACTCAGGAATGAAGACTTCAGATTGTGCGCGCCACGACATTGCGCTCGCGTCTGCAAGGCCTCGCCGGCGTTCCGTAATAGTGTGAGCCAAACTGAGCACACACACGAGCTTGATGCTGTATCTGACTGTAAAGACATCTGCGAAGTGATTTTGCATCTCGTAGAGTCGTCTATAACTCGTCGTTTTACTCAGGAATGAAGACTTCAGATTGTGCGCGCCACGACATTGCGCTCGGGTCTGCATGGCCTCGCAGGCGTTCCGTAATAGTTTAAGCCAAACTGAGCACAAGCAAAAGCTTTATGCTGCATCTGAATGTAAAGAAGACATCTGCAAAGTGATTTTGCATCTCGTAGTATCGTCTATAACTCGTCGTTTTACGCAGGAATGAAGACCTCAGATTGAGCGCGCCGCGACATTGCGCTCGCGTCTGAAGGGCCTCGCCGGCGTTCCGTGATAGTGTAAGCCAAACTGAGCACACGCACGAGCTTGATGCTGCATCTGAATGTAAAGACGACATCTGCAAATTGATTTTGCATCTCGTAGAGTCGTCTATAACTCGTCGTTTTAGTCAGGAATGAAAACTTTAGATTGAGCGCGCCACGACATTGCGCTCGTGTCTGCAGGGCCTCGCAGGAGTTCCGCAATAGTTTAAGTGAAACTGAGCACACGCACGAGCTTTATGCTGCATCTGAATGCAAAGAAGACATCTGCGAAGTGATTTTGCATCTCGTAGAACCGTCTATAACTCGTCGTTTTAAGCAGGAATGAAGACTTCAGATTGAGCGCTCCACGACCTTGCGCTCGCGCCTGCAGGGCCTCCCGGGCGTTCCGTAATAGTTTAAGCCAAACTGAGCACACGCACGAGCTTGATGCTGCATCTTAATGTAAAGAAGACATCTGCAAAGTGATTTTGCATCTCGTAGAGCAGTCTATAACTCGTCGTTTTACACAGGAATGAAGACTTTAGATTGAGCGCGCCACGACATTGCGCTCGCGTCTGCAAGGCCTCGCCGGCGTTCCGTTATAGTGTGAGCCAAACTGAGCACACACACGAGCTTGATGCTGTATCTGACTGTAAAGACATCTGCGAAGTGATTTTGCATCTCGTAGAGTCGTCTATAACTCGTCGTTTTAGTCAGGAATGAAGACTTTAGATTGAGCGCGCCACGACATTGCGCTCGCGTCTGCAGGGCCTCGCAGGCGTTCCGTAATAGTTTAAGCCAAACTGAGCACACGCACGAGCTTGATGCTGCATCTGAATGCAAAGAAGACATCTGTGAAGTGATTTTGCATCTCGTAGAGCCGTTTATAACTCGTCGTTTTACGAAGGACTGAAGACTTCAGATTGAGCGCTCCACGACATTGTGCTCGCGTCTGCAGGACCTCGCAGCCGTTCCGTAATAGTTTAACCCAAACTGAGCGGACGCACAAGCTTGATGCTGCATCTGAATGTAAAGAAGACATCTGCGAAGTGATTTTGCATCTCGTAGAGCCGTCTATAACTCGTCGTTTTAAGCAGGAATGAAGACTTCAGATTGAGTGCTCCACGACCTTGCGCTCGCTTCTGCAGGGCCTCACAGGCGTTCCGTAATAGTTTAAGCCAAACTGAGCACACGGACGAGCTTGATGCTGCATCTGAATGTAAAGAAGACATCTGCGAAGTGATTTTGCATCTCGTAGAGCCGTCTATAACTCGTCGTTTTACTCAGGAATGAAGACTTCAGGTTGAGCGCGCCACGACATTGCTCTCGCACTGCTGGGCCTCGCAGGCGTTCCGTAATAGTTTAAGCCAAACTGAGCACACGCACGAGCTTGATACTGCATCAGAGTGTAAAGATGACGTCTGCGAAGTGATTTTACATCTCGTAGAGCTGTCTATAACTCGTCGTTTTACTCAGGAATGAAGACTTCAGGTTGAGCGCGCCACGACATTGCTCTCGCACTGCTGGGCCTCGCAGGCGTTCCGTAATAGTTTAAGCCAAACTGAGCACACGCACGAGCTTGTTACTGCATCTGAGTGCAAAGAAGACATCTGCGAATTGATTTTGCATCTCGTAGAGTCGTCTATATCTCGTCGTTTTACGCAGGAATAAATACTTCGGGTTGAGTGCGCCACGACATTGCGCTCGCGCTTGCAAGGCCTCGCAGGCGTTCCGTAATAGTTTAAGCCAAACTGAGCACACGCACGAGCTTGATACTGCATCAGAGTGTAAAGATGACGTCTGCGAAGTGATTTTACATCTCGTAGAGCTGTCTATAACTCGTCGTTTTACTCAGGAATGAAGACTTCAGGTTGAGCGCGCCACGACATTGCTCTCGCACTGCTGGGCCTCGCAGGCGTTCCGTAATAGTTTAAGCCAAACTGAGCACACGCACGAGCTTGTTACTGCATCTGAGTGTAAAGAAGACATCTGCGACTTGATTTTGCATCTCGTAGAGTCGTCTATATCTCGTCGTTTTACGCAGGAATAAATACTTCGGGTTGAGTGCGCCACGACCTTGCGCTCGCGCCTGCAGGGCCTCCCGGGCGTTCCGTAATAGTTTAAGCCAAACTGAGCACACGCACGAGCTTGATGCTGCATCTGAATGTAAAGAAGACATCTGCAAAGTGATTTTGCATCTCGTAGAGCAGTCTATAACTCGTCGTTTTACTCAGGAATGAAGACTTTAGATTGAGCGCGCCACGACATTGCGCTCGTGTCTGCAGGGCCTCGCAGGAGTTCCGCAATAGTTTAAGTGAAACTGAGCACGCGCACGAGCTTTATGCTGCACCTGAATGCAAAGAAGACATCTGCGAAGTGATTTTGCATCTCGTAGAGCAGTCTATAACTCGTCGTTTTACTCAGGAATGAAGACTTCAGATTGAGAGCGCCACGACATTGCGCTCGCGTCTGCAAGGCCTCGCCGGCGTTCCGTAATAGTGTGAGCCAAACTGAGACACACACGAGCTTGATGCTGCATCTGAGTGTAAAGACATCTGCGAAGTGATTTTGCATCTCGTACAGTCGTCTATAACTCGTCGTTTTACGCAGGAATGAAGACTTCAGGTTGAGCGCGCCACGACATTGCTCTCGCACTGCTGGGCCTCGCAGGCGTTCCGTAATAGTTTAAGCCAAACTGAGCACACGCACGAGCTTGTTACTGCATCTGAGTGCAAAGAAGACATCTGCGAATTGATTTTGCATCTCGTAGAGTCGTCTATATCTCGTCGTTTTACGCAGGAATAAATACTTCGGGTTGAGTGCGCCACGACATTGCGCTCGCGCTTGCAAGGCCTCGCAGGCGTTCCGTAATAGTTTAAGCCAAACTGAGCACACGCACGAGCTTGATACTGCATCAGAGTGTAAAGATGACGTCTGCGAAGTGATTTTACATCTCGTAGAGCTGTCTATAACTCGTCGTTTTACTCAGGAATGAAGACTTCAGGTTGAGCGCGCCACGACATTGCTCTCGCACTGCTGGGCCTCGCAGGCGTTCCGTAATAGTTTAAGCCAAACTGAGCACACGCACGAGCTTGTTACTGCATCTGAGTGTAAAGAAGACATCTGCGACTTGATTTTGTATCTCGTAGAGTCGTCTATATCTCGTCGTTTTACGCAGGAATAAATACTTCAGATTGAGCGCGCCACGACATTGCGCTCGCGTCTGCAAGGCCTCGCCGGCGTTCCGTAATAGTGTGAGCCAAACTGAGCACACACACGAGCTTGATGCTGTATCTGACTGTAAAGACATCTCCGAAGTGATTTTGCATCTCGTAGAGTCGTCTATAACTCGTCGTTTCACGCAGGAATGAAGACCTCAGATTGAGCGCGCCACGACATTGCGCTCGTGTCTGCAGGGCCTCGCAGGAGTTCCGCAATAGTTTAACTGAAACAGCACACGCACGAGCTTTATGCTGCATCTGAATGCAAAGAAGACATCTGCGAAGTGATTTTGCATCTCGTCGAGCCGTCTATAACTCGTCGTTTTAAGCAGGAATTAAGACTTCAGATTGAGCGCTCCACGACCTTGCGATCGCGCCTGCAGGGCCTCCCGGGCGTTCCGTAATAGTTTAAGCCAAACTGAGCACACGCACGAGCTTGATGCTGCATCTGAATGTAAAGAAGACATCTGAAAAGTGATTTTGCATCTCGTAGAGAAGTCTATAACTCGTCGTTTTACTCAGGAATGAAGACTTTAGATTGAGCGCGCCACGACATTGCGCTCGCGTCTGCAAGGCCTCGCCGGCGTTCCGTAATAGTGTGAGCCAAACTGAGCACACACACGAGCTTGATGCTGTATCTGACTGTAAAGACATCTGCGAAGTGATTTTGCATCTCGTAGAGTCGTCTATAACTCGTCGTTTTAGTCAGGAATGAAGACTTTAGATTGAGCGCGCCACGGCGCTCGCGTCTGCAGGGCCTCGCAGGAGTTCCGCAATAGTGTAAGCAAAACTTAGAACACGCACGAGCTTGATGCTGCATCTGAATGTAAAGAAGACATCTGCGAAGTGATTTTGCATCTCGTAGAGTCGTCTATAACTCATCGTTTTACGCAGGTATGAAGTCTTCAGATTCAGCGCGCCACGACATTGCGCTCGCGTCTGCAGGGCCTCGCCGGCGTTCCGTAATAGTGTGAGCCAAACTGAGCACACACACGAGCTTGATGCTGCATCTGACTGTAGAGACATCTGCGAAGTGATTTTGCATCTCGTAGAGTCGTCTATTACTCGTCGTTTTACTCAGGAATGAAGACTTTAGATTGAGCGCGCCACGACATGCGCTCGCGTCTGCAGGGCCTCGCGGGCGTTCCGTAATAGTGTAAGCCAAACTGAGCACACGCTCGAGCTTGATGCTGCATCTGAATGTAAAGAGGACATCTGCGAAGTGATTTTGCATTAGTAGAGTCGTCTATAACTCGTATTTTTAGTCAGGTATGAAGACTTCAGATTGAGCGCGCCACGACATTGCGCTCTCCGTCTGCAGGGCCTCGCAGCCGTTCCGTAATAGTTTAAGCCAAACTGAGCACACGCACGAGCTTGTTACTGCATCAGAGTGTAAAGAAGACATCTGCGAATTGACGTTGCATCTCGTAGAGTCGTCTATATCTCGTCGTTTACGCAGGAATAAACACTTCGGGTCGAGCGCGCCACGACATTGCGCTCGCGCCTGCAAGGCCTCGCAGGCGTTCCGTAATTGTTTAAGCCAAACTGAGCACACGCACAAGCTTGATACTGCATCAGAGTGTAACGATGACGTCTGCGAAGGGATTTTGCATCTCGTAGAGTCGTCTATAACTCGTCGTTTTACGCAGGTATGAAGACTTCGGGTTGAGCGCGCCACGACATTGCGCTCGCGTCTGCAGGGCCTCGCAGGCGTTCCGTAATAGTTTAAGCCAAACTGAGCACACGCACGAGCTTGATGCTGCATGTGAATGTAAAGAAGACATCTGCGAAGTGATTTTGTATCTCGTAGAGCCGTCTATAACTCGTTGTTTTACACAGGAATAAATACTTCGGGTTGAGGGCGCCACGACATTGCTCTCGCACTGCTGGGCCTCGCAGGTGTTCCGTAATAGTTTAAGCCAAACTGAGCACACGCACGAGCTTGTTACTGCATCTGAGTGCAAAGAAGACATCTGCGAATTGATTTTGCGTCTCGTAGAGTCGTCTATATCTCGTCGTTTTACGCAGGAATAAATACTTCGGGTTGAGTGCGCCACGACATTGCGCTCGCGCCTGCAAGGCCTCGCAGGCGTTCCGTAATAGTTTAAGCCAAACTGAGCACACGCACGAGCTTGATACTGCATCAGAGTGTAAAGATGACGTCTGCGAAGTGATTTTACATCTCGTAGAGCTGTCTATAACTCGTCGTTTTACTCAGGAATGAAGACTTCAGGTTGAGCGCGCCACGACATTGCTCTCGCACTGCTGGGCCTCGCAGGCGTTCCGTAATAGTTTAAGCCAAACTGAGCACACGCACGAGCTTGTTACTGCATCTGAGTGTAAAGAAGACATCTGCGACTTGATTTTGCATCTCGTAGAGTCATCTATATCTCGTCGTTTTACGCAGGAATAAATACTTCGGGTTGAGTGCGCCACGACCTTGCGCTCGCGCCTGCAGGGCCTCCCGGGCGTTCCGTAATAGTTTAAGCCAAACTGAGCACACGCACGAGCTTGATGCTGCATCTGAATGTAAAGAAGACATCTGCAATGTGATTTTGCATCTCGTAGAGCAGTCTATAACTCGTCGTTTTACTCAGGAATGAAGACTTTAGATTGAGCGCGCCACGACATTGCGCTCGTGTCTGCAGGGCCTCGCAGGAGTTCCGCAATAGTTTAAGTGAAACTGAGCACGCGCACGAGCTTTATGCTGCACCTGAATGCAAAGAAGACATCTGCGAAGTGATTTTGCATCTCGTAGAGCAGTCTATAACTCGTCGTTTTACTCAGGAATGACGACTTCAGATTGAGCGCGCCACGACATTGCGCTCGCGTCTGCAAGGCCTCGCCGGCGTTCCGTAATAGTGTGAGCCAAACTGAGCACACACACGAGCTTGATGCTGTATCTGACTGTAAAGACATCTCCGAAGTGATTTTGCATCTCGTAGAGTCGTCTATAACTCGTCGTTTCACGCAGGAATGAAGACCTCAGATTGAGCGCGCCACGACATTGCGCTCGTGTCTGCAGGGCCTCGCAGGAGTTCCGCAATAGTTTAACTGAAACTGAGCACACGCACGAGCTTTATGCTGCATCTGAATGCAAAGAAGACATCTGCGAAGTGATTTTGCATCTCGTAGAGCCGTCTATAACTCGTCGTTTTAAGCAGGAATGAAGACTTCAGATTGAGCGCTCCACGACCTTGCGCTCGCGCCTGCAGGGCCTCCCGGGCGTTCCGTAATAGTTTAAGCCAAACTGAGCACACGGACGAGCTTGATGCTGCATCTGAATGTAAAGACATCTGCAAAGTGATTTTGCATCTCGTAGAGAAGTCTATAACTCGTCGTTTTACTCAGGAATGAAGACTTTAGATTGAGCGCGCCACGACATTGCGCTCGCGTCTGCAAGGCCTCGCCGGCGTTCCGTAATAGTGTGAGCCAAACTGAGCACACACACGAGCTTGATGCTGCATCTGACTGTAGAGACATCTGCGAAGTGATTTTGCATCTCGTAGAGTCGTCTATAACTCGTCGTTTTACTCAGGAATGAAGACTTTAGATTGAGCGCGCCACGACATGCGCTCGCGTCTGCAGGGCCTCGCGGGCGTTCCGTAATAGTGTAAGCCAAACTGAGCACGCGCACGAGCTTGATGCTGCATCTGAATGTAAAGAGGACATCTGCGAAGTGATTTTGCATTAGTAGAGTCGTCTATAACTCGTCGTTTTAGTCAGGTATGAAGACTTCAGATTGAGCGCGCCACGACATTGCGCTCTCCGTCTGCAGGGCCTCGCAGCCGTTCCGTAATAGTTTAAGCCAAACTGAGCACACGCACGAGCTTGTTACTGCATCAGAGTGTAAAGAAGACATCTGCGAATTGACGTTGCATCTCGTAGAGTCGTCTATATCTCGTCGTTTACGCAGGAATAAACACTTCGGGTCGAGCGCGCCACGACATTGCGCTCGCGCCTGCAAGGCCTCGCAGGCGTTCCGTAATTGTTTAAGCCAAACTGAGCACACGCACAAGCTTGATACTGCATCAGAGTGTAACGATGACGTCTGCGAAGGGATTTTGCATTTCGTAGAGTCGTCTATAACTCGTCGTTTTACGCAGGTATGAAGACTTCGGGTTGAGCGCGCCACGACATTGCGCTCGCGTCTGCAGGGCCTCGCAGGCGTTCCGTAATAGTTTAAGCCAAACTGAGCACACGCACGAGCTTGATGCTGCATGTGAATGTAAAGAAGACATCTGCGAAGTGATTTTGTATCTCGTAGAGCCGTCTATAACTCGTCGTTTTACGCAGGAATGAAGACTTCAGGTTGAGCGCGCCACGACATTGCTCTCGCACTGCTGGGCCTCGCAGGCGTTCCGTAATAGTTTAAGCCAAACTGAGCACACGCACGAGCTTGTTACTGCATCTGAGTGCAAAGAAGACATCTGCGAATTGATTTTGCATCTCGTAGAGTCGTCTATATCTCGTCGTTTTACGCAGGAATAAATACTTCGGGTTGAGTGCGCCACGACATTGCGCTCGCGCTTGCAAGGCCTCGCAGGCGTTCCGTAATAGTTTAAGCAAAACTGAGCACACGCACGAGCTTGATACTGCATCAGAGTGTAAAGATGACGTCTGCGAAGTGATTTTACATCTCGTAGAGCTGTCTATAACTCGTCGTTTTACTCAGGAATGAAGACTTCAGGTTGAGCGCGCCACGACATTGCTCTCGCACTGCTGGGCCTCGCAGGCGTTCCGTAATAGTTTAAGCCAAACTGAGCACACGCACGAGCTTGTTACTGCATCTGAGTGTAAAGAAGACATCTGCGACTTGATTTTGTATCTCGTAGAGTCGTCTATATCTCGTCGTTTTACGCAGGAATAAATACTTCGGGTTGAGTGCGCCACGACCTTGCGCTCGCGCCTGCAGGGCCTCCCGGGCGTTCCGTAATAGTTTAAGCCAAACTGAGCACACGCACGAGCTTGATGCTGCATCTGAATGTAAAGAAGACATCTGCAAAGTGATTTTGCATCTCGTAGAGCAGTCTATAACTCGTCGTTTTACTCAGGAATGAAGACTTTAGATTGAGCGCGCCACGACATTGCGCTCGTGTCTGCAGGGCCTCGCAGGAGTTCCGCAATAGTTTAAGTGAAACTGAGCACGCGCACGAGCTTTATGCTGCACCTGAATGCAAAGAAGACATCTGCGAAGTGATTTTGCATCTCGTAGAGCAGTCTATAACTCGTCGTTTTACTCAGGAATGAAGACTTCAGATTGAGCGCGCCACGACATTGCGCTCGCGTCTGCAAGGCCTCGCCGGCGTTCCGTAATAGTGTGAGCCAAACTGAGCACACACACGAGCTTGATGCTGTATCTGACTGTAAAGACATCTCCGAAGTGATTTTGCATCTCGTAGAGTCGTCTATAACTCGTCGTTTCACGCAGGAATGAAGACCTCAGATTGAGCGCGCCACGACATTGCGCTCGTGTCTGCAGGGCCTCGCAGGAGTTCCGCAATAGTTTAACTGAAACAGCACACGCACGAGCTTTATGCTGCATCTGAATGCAAAGAAGACATCTGCGAAGTGATTTTGCATCTCGTCGAGCCGTCTATAACTCGTCGTTTTAAGCAGGAATTAAGACTTCAGATTGAGCGCTCCACGACCTTGCGCTCGCGCCTGCAGGGCCTCCCGGGCGTTCCGTAATAGTTTAAGCCAAACTGAGCACACGCACGAGCTTGATGCTGCATCTGAATGTAAAGAAGACATCTGCAAAGTGATTTTGCATCTCGTAGAGAAGTCTATAACTCGTCGTTTTACTCAGGAATGAAGACTTTAGATTGAGCGCGCCACGACATTGCGCTCGCGTCTGCAAGGCCTCGCCGGCGTTCCGTAATAGTGTGAGCCAAACTGAGCACACACACGAGCTTGATGCTGTATCTGACTGTAAAGACATCTGCGAAGTGATTTTGCATCTCGTAGAGTCGTCTATAACTCGTCGTTTTAGTCAGGAATGAAGACTTTAGATTGAGCGCGCCACGGCGCTCGCGTCTGCAGGGCCTCGCAGGAGTTCCGCAATAGTGTAAGCAAAACTTATAACACGCACGAGCTTGATGCTGCATCTGAATGTAAAGAAGACATCTGCGAAGTGATTTTGCATCTCGTAGAGTCGTCTATAACTCATCGTTTTACGCAGGTATGAAGTCTTCAGATTCAGCGCGCCACGACATTGCGCTCGCGTCTGCAGGGCCTCGCCGGCGTTCCGTAATAGTGTGAGCCAAACTGAGCACACACACGAGCTTGATGCTGCATCTGACTGTAGAGACATCTGCGAAGTGATTTTGCATCTCGTAGAGTCGTCTATTACTCGTCGTTTTACTCAGGAATGAAGACTTTAGATTGAGCGCGCCACGACATGCGCTCGCGTCTGCAGGGCCTCGCGGGCGTTCCGTAATAGTGTAAGCCAAACTGAGCACACGCTCGAGCTTGATGCTGCATCTGAATGTAAAGAGGACATCTGCGAAGTGATTTTGCATTAGTAGAGTCGTCTATAACTCGTATTTTTAGTCAGGTATGAAGACTTCAGATTGAGCGCGCCACGACATTGCGCTCTCCGTCTGCAGGGCCTCGCATCCGTTCCGTAATAGTTTAAGCCAAACTGAGCACACGCACGAGCTTGTTACTGCATCAGAGTGTAAAGAAGACATCTGCGAATTGACGTTGCATCTCGTAGAGTCGTCTATATCTCGTCGTTTACGCAGGAATAAACACTTCGGGTCGAGCGCGCCACGACATTGCGCTCGCGCCTGCAAGGCCTCGCAGGCGTTCCGTAATTGTTTAAGCCAAACTGAGCACACGCACAAGCTTGATACTGCATCAGAGTGTAACGATGACGTCTGCGAAGGGATTTTGCATCTCGTAGAGTCGTCTATAACTCGTCGTTTTACGCAGGTATGAAGACTTCGGGTTGAGCGCGCCACGACATTGCGCTCGCGTCTGCAGGGCCTCGCAGGCGTTCCGTAATAGTTTAAGCCAAACTGAGCACACGCACGAGCTTGATGCTGCATGTGAATGTAAAGAAGACATCTGCGAAGTGATTTTGTATCTCGTAGAGCCGTCTATAACTCGTTGTTTTACACAGGAATAAATACTTCGGGTTGAGGGCGCCACGACATTGCTCTCGCACTGCTGGGCCTCGCAGGCGTTCCGTAATAGTTTAAGCCAAACTGAGCACACGCACGAGCTTGTTACTGCATCTGAGTGCAAAGAAGACATCTGCGAATTGATTTTGCGTCTCGTAGAGTCGTCTATATCTCGTCGTTTTACGCAGGAATAAATACTTCGGGTTGAGTGCGCCACGACATTGCGCTCGCGCCTGCAAGGCCTCGCAGGCGTTCCGTAATAGTTTAAGCCAAACTGAGCACACGCACGAGCTTGATACTGCATCAGAGTGTAAAGATGACGTCTGCGAAGTGATTTTACATCTCGTAGAGCTGTCTATAACTCGTCGTTTTACTCAGGAATGAAGACTTCAGGTTGAGCGCGCCACGACATTGCTCTCGCACTGCTGGGCCTCGCAGGCGTTCCGTAATAGTTTAAGCCAAACTGAGCACACGCACGAGCTTGTTACTGCATCTGAGTGTAAAGAAGACATCTGCGACTTGATTTTGCATCTCGTAGAGTCATCTATATCTCGTCGTTTTACGCAGGAATAAATACTTCGGGTTGAGTGCGCCACGACCTTGCGCTCGCGCCTGCAGGGCCTCCCGGGCGTTCCGTAATAGTTTAAGCCAAACTGAGCACACGCACGAGCTTGATGCTGCATCTGAATGTAAAGAAGACATCTGCAATGTGATTTTGCATCTCGTAGAGCAGTCTATAACTCGTCGTTTTACTCAGGAATGAAGACTTTAGATTGAGCGCGCCACGACATTGCGCTCGTGTCTGCAGGGCCTCGCAGGAGTTCCGCAATAGTTTAAGTGAAACTGAGCACGCGCACGAGCTTTATGCTGCACCTGAATGCAAAGAAGACATCTGCGAAGTGATTTTGCATCTCGTAGAGCAGTCTATAACTCGTCGTTTTACTCAGGAATGACGACTTCAGATTGAGCGCGCCACGACATTGCGCTCGCGTCTGCAAGGCCTCGCCGGCGTTCCGTAATAGTGTGAGCCAAACTGAGCACACACACGAGCTTGATGCTGTATCTGACTGTAAAGACATCTCCGAAGTGATTTTGCATCTCGTAGAGTCGTCTATAACTCGTCGTTTCACGCAGGAATGAAGACCTCAGATTGAGCGCGCCACGACATTGCGCTCGTGTCTGCAGGGCCTCGCAGGAGTTCCGCAATAGTTTAACTGAAACTGAGCACACGCACGAGCTTTATGCTGCATCTGAATGCAAAGAAGACATCTGCGAAGTGATTTTGCATCTCGTAGAGCCGTCTATAACTCGTCGTTTTAAGCAGGAATGAAGACTTCAGATTGAGCGCTCCACGACCTTGCGCTCGCGCCTGCAGGGCCTCCCGGGCGTTCCGTAATAGTTTAAGCCAAACTGAGCACACGGACGAGCTTGATGCTGCATCTGAATGTAAAGACATCTGCAAAGTGATTTTGCATCTCGTAGAGAAGTCTATAACTCGTCGTTTTACTCAGGAATGAAGACTAGATTGAGCGCGCCACGACATTGCGCTCGCGTCTGCAAGGCCTCGCCGGCGTTCCGTAATAGTGTGAGCCAAACTGAGCACACACACGAGCTTGATGCTGCATCTGACTGTAGAGACATCTGCGAAGTGATTTTGCATCTCGTAGAGTCGTCTATAACTCGTCGTTTTACTCAGGAATGAAGACTTTAGATTGAGCGCGCCACGACATGCGCTCGCGTCTGCAGGGCCTCGCGGGCGTTCCGTAATAGTGTAAGCCAAACTGAGCACGCGCACGAGCTTGATGCTGCATCTGAATGTAAAGAGGACATCTGCGAAGTGATTTTGCATTAGTAGAGTCGTCTATAACTCGTCGTTTTAGTCAGGTATGAAGACTTCAGATTGAGCGCGCCACGACATTGCGCTCTCCGTCTGCAGGGCCTCGCAGCCGTTCCGTAATAGTTTAAGCCAAACTGAGCACACGCACGAGCTTGTTACTGCATCAGAGTGTAAAGAAGACATCTGCGAATTGACGTTGCATCTCGTAGAGTCGTCTATATCTCGTCGTTTACGCAGGAATAAACACTTCGGGTCGAGCGCGCCACGACATTGCGCTCGCGCCTGCAAGGCCTCGCAGGCGTTCCGTAATTGTTTAAGCCAAACTGAGCACACGCACAAGCTTGATACTGCATCAGAGTGTAACGATGACGTCTGCGAAGGGATTTTGCATTTCGTAGAGTCGTCTATAACTCGTCGTTTTACGCAGGTATGAAGACTTCGGGTTGAGCGCGCCACGACATTGCGCTCGCGTCTGCAGGGCCTCGCAGGCGTTCCGTAATAGTTTAAGCCAAACTGAGCACACGCACGAGCTTGATGCTGCATGTGAATGTAAAGAAGACATCTGCGAAGTGATTTTGTATCTCGTAGAGCCGTCTATAACTCGTCGTTTTACACAGGAATAAATACTTCGGGTTGAGGGCGCCACGACATTGAGCTCGCGTCTGCAGGGCCTCGCAGGCATTCCGTAATAGTTGAAGCGAAACTGAGCACACGCACGAGCTTTATGCTGCATCTGAATGCAAAGAAGACATCTGTGAAGTGATTTTGCATCTCGTAGAGTCGTCTATAACTCGTCGTTTTGAGCAGGAATGAAGACTTGAGATTGAGTGCTCCACGACCTTGCGCTCGCTTCTGCAGGGCCGCACAGGCGTTCCGTAATAGTTTAAGCCAAACTGAGCACTCGCACGAGCTTTATGCTGCATCTGAATGTAAAGAAGACATCTGCGAAGCGATTTTGCATCTTGTAGAGCCGTCTATAATTCGTCGTTTTACGCAGGAATGAAGACTTCAGATTGAGCGCGCCACGACATTGCGCTCGCGTCTGCAGTGCCTCGCAGGCGTTCTGTAATAGTGTAAGCCAAACTGAGCACACGCACGAGCTTTATGCTGCATCTGATTGTAAAGACGACATCAGCGAAGTGATTTTGCATCTCGTAGAGTCATCTATAATTCGTCGTTTTACGCAGGAATGAAGACTTCAGATTGAGCGCGCCACGACATTGCGCTCGCGTCTGCAGGGCCTCGCGGGCGTTCCGTAATAGTGTAAGCCAAACAGAGCACACGCACGATCTTGATGCTGCATCTGAATGTAAAGAGGATATCTGCGAAGTGATTTTGCATTAGTAGAGTTGTCTATAGCTCGTCGTTTTAGTCAGGAATAAAGACCAGATTGAGCGCACCATGACATTGCGCTCGAGTCTGCAGGGCCTCGCAGGCGTTCCGTAATAGTTTAAGCCAAACTGAGCACACGCACGAGCTTGTTACTGCATCTGAGTGTAAAGAAGACATCTGCGAATTGATGTTGCATCTTGTAGAGTCGTCTATATCTCGTCGTTTTACGCGGGAATAAATACTATCGGGTTGAGCGCGCCACGACATTTCGCTCGCGCCTGCAAGGCCTCGCAGGCGCTCCGTAATAGTTTAAGCCAAACTGAGCACACGCACGAGCTTGATACTGCATCAGAGTGTAAAGATGACATCTGCGAAGTGATTTTGCATCTCGTAGAGCCGTCTATAACTCGTCGTTTTACTCAGGAATGAATACTTCAGATTGAGCGCGCCACGACATTACGCTCGCGTCTGCAGGGCCTCGCCGGCGTTCCGTAATAGTGTGAGCCAAACTGAGCACACACACGAGCTTGATGCTGCATCTGACTGTAAAGACATCTGCGAAGTGATTTTGCATCTCGTAGAGTCGTCTATAACTCGTCGTTTTACTCAGGAATGAGGACTTCAGATTGAGCGCGCCACGACATTGCGCTCGCGTCTGCAGGGCCTCGCAGGCGTTCCGTAATAGTGTAAGCCAAACTGAGCGCACGCATGAGCTTTATGCTGCATCTGAATATAAAGACGACAGCTGCGAAGTGATTTTGCATGTCGTACAGTCGTCTATAACTCGTCGTTTTACGCAGGAATGAAGACTTCGGGTTGAGCGCGCCACGACATTGCTCTCGCGTCTGCTGGTCCTCGCATGCGTTTCGTAATATTTTAAGCCAAACTGAGCACACGCACGAGCTTGATACTGCATCTGAGTGTAATGAAGACATCTGCGAATTGATGTTGCATCTCGTAGAGTCGTCTATATCTTGTCGTTTTACGCAGGTATAAATACTTCGGGTTGAGCGCGCCACGACATTGCGCTCGTGCCTGCAGGGCCTCGCAGGCGTTCCGTAATAGTTTAAGCCAAACTGAGCACACGCACAAGCTTTATGCTGTATCTGACTGTAAAGACATCTGCGAAGTGATTTTGCATCTCGTAGAGTCGTCTATAACTCGTCGTTTTACTCAGGAATGAAGACTTCAGATTGTGCGCGCCACGACATTGCGCTCGGGTCTGCAGGGCCTCGCAGGCGTTCCGTAATAGTTTAAGCCAAACTGAGCACACGCACAAGCTTTATGCTGCATCTGAATGTAAAGAAGACATCTGCGAAGCGATTTTGCATCTCGTAAAGCCGTCTATAATTCGTTGTTTTACGCAGGAATGAAGACTTCAGATTGAGCGCGCCACGACATGGCGCTCGCGTCTGCAGTGCCTCGCCGGCGTTCCGTAATGGTGTAAGCCAAACTGAGCACACGCACGAGCTTGATGCAGCATCTGAATGTAAAGACGACATCTGCAAAGTGATTTTGCATCTCGTAGAGTCGTCTATAACTCGTCGTTTTAGTCAGGAATGAAGACTTTAGATTGAGCGCGCCACGGCGCTCGCGTCTGCAGGGCCTCGCAGGAGTTCCGCAATAGTGTAAGCAAAACTTAGAACACGCACGAGCTTGATGCTGCATCTGAATGTAAAGAAGACATCTGCGAAGTGATTTTGCATCTCGTAGAGTCGTCTATAACTCATCGTTTTACGCAGGTATGAAGTCTTCAGATTCAGCGCGCCACGACATTGCGCTCGCGTCTGCAGGGCCTCGCCGGCGTTCCGTAATAGTGTGAGCCAAACTGAGCACACACACGAGCTTCATGCTGCATCTGACTGTAGAGACATCTGCGAAGTGATTTTGCATCTCGTAGAGTCGTCTATAACTCGTCGTTTTACTCAGGAATGAAGACTTTAGATTGAGCGCACCACGACATGCGCTCGCGTCTGCAGGGCCTCGCGGGCGTTCCGTAATAGTGTAAGCCAAACTGAGCACACGCACGAGCTTGATGCTGCATCTGAATGTAAAGAGGACATCTGCGAAGTGATTTTGCATTAGTAGAGTCGTCTATAACTCGTCGTTTTAGTCAGGTATGAAGACTTCAGATTGAGCGCGCCACGACATTGCGCTCTCCGTCTGCAGGGCCTCGCAGCCGTTCCGTAATAGTTTAAGCCAAACTGAGCACACGCACGAGCTTGTTACTGCATCTGAGTGTAAAGAAGACATCTGCGAATTGACGTTGCATCTCGTAGAGTCGTCTATATCTCGTCGTTTACGCAGGAATAAACACTTCGGGTCGAGCGCGCCACGACATTGCGCTCGCGCCTGCAAGGCCTCGCAGGCGTTCCGTAATTGTTTAAGCCAAACTGAGCACACGCACAAGCTTGATACTGCATCAGAGTGTAACGATGACGTCTGCGAAGGGATTTTGCATCTTGTAGAGTCGTCTATAACTCGTCGTTTTACGCAGGTATGAAGACTTCGGGTTGAGCGCGCCACGACATTGCGCTCGCGTCTGCAGGGCCTCGCAGGCGTTCCGTAATAGTTTAAGCCAAACTGAGCACACGCACGAGCTTGATGCTGCATGTGAATGTAAAGAAAACATCTGCGAAGTGATTTTGTATCTCGTAGAGCCGTCTATAACTCGTCGTTTTACACAGGAATAAATACTTCGGGTCGAGGGCGCCACGACATTGAGCTCGCGTCTGCAGGGCCTCGCAGGCGTTCCGTAATAGTTGAAGCGAAACTGAGCACACGCACGAGCTTTATGCTGCATCTGAATGCAAAGAAGACATCTGTGAAGTGATTTTGCATCTCGTAGAGTCGTCTATAACTCGTCGTTTTAAGCAGGAATGAAGACTTCAGATTGAGTGCTCCACGACCTTGCGCTCGCTTCTGCAGGGCCGCACAGGCGTTCCGTAATAGTTTAAGCCAAACTGAGCACTCGCACGAGCTTGATGCTGCATCTGAATGTAAAGAAGACATCTGCGAAGTGATTTTGTATCTCGTAGAGCCGTCTATAACTCGTCGTTTTACTCAGGAATGAATACTTCAGATTGAGCGCGCCACGACATTGCGCTCGCGTCTGCAGGGCCTCGCAGGCGTTCCGTAATAGTTTAAGCCGAACTGAGCACTCGCACGAGCTTTATGCTGCATCTGAATGTAAAGAAGACATCTGCGAAGCGATTTTGCATCTCGTAGAGCCGTCTATAATTCGTCGTTTTACGCAGGAATGAAGACTTCAGATTGAGCGCGCCACGACATTGCGCTCGCGTCTGCAGTGCCTCGCAGGTGTTCTGTAATAGTGTAAGCCAAACTGAGCACACGCACGAGCTTGATGCTGCATCTGATTGTAAAGACGACATCTGCGAAGTGATTTTGCATCTCGTAGAGTCATCTATAACTCGTCGTTTTTCTCAGGAATGAAGACTTCAGATTGAGCGCGCCACGACATGCGCTCGCGTCTGCAGGGCCTCGCGGGCGTTCCGTAATAGTGTAAGCCAAACTGAGCACACGCACGAGCTTGATGCTGCATCTGAATGTAAAGAGGATATCTGCGAAGTGATTTTGCATTAGTAGAGTCGTCTATAGCTCGTCGTTTTAGTCAGGAATAAAGACTTCAGATTGAGCGCGCCATGACATTGCGCTCGAGTCTGCAGGGCCTCGCAGGCGTTCCGTAATAGTTTAAACTAAACTGAGCACACGCACGAGCTTGTTACTGCATCTGAGTGTAAAGAAGACATCTGCGAATTGATGTTGCATCTCGTAGAGTCGTCTATATCTCGTCGTTTTACGCGGGAATAAATACTATCGGGTTGAGCGCGCCACGACATTTCGCTCGCGCCTGCAAGGCCTCGCAGGCGCTCCGTAATAGTTTAAGCCAAACTGAGCACACGCACGAGCTTGATACTGCATCAGAGTGTAAAGATGACATCTGCGAAGTGATTTTGCATCTCGTAGAGCCGTCTATAACTCGTCGTTTTACTCAGGAATGAATACTTCAGATTGAGCGCGCCACGACATTGCGCTCGCGTCTGCAGGGCCTCGCCGGCGTTCCGTAATAGTGTGAGCCAAACTGAGCACACACACGAGCTTGATGCTGCATCTGACTGTAAAGACATCTGCGAAGTGATTTTGCATCTCGTAGAGTCGTCTATAACTCGTCGTTTTACTCAGGAATGAGGACTTCGGGTTGAGCGCGCCACGACATTGCTCTCGCGTCTGCTGGTCCTCGCATGCGTTCCGTAATATTTTAAGCCAAACTGAGCACACGCACGAGATTGATACTGCATCTGAGTGTAATGAAGACATCTGCGAATTGATGTTGCATCTCGTAGAGTCGTCTATATCTTGTCGTTTTACGCAGGTATAAATACTTCGGGTTGAGCGCGCCACGACATTGCGCTCGTGCCTGCAGGGCCTCGCAGGCGTTCCGTAATAGTGTAAGCCAAACTGAGCACACGCACGAGCTTGATGCTGCATCTGAATGTAAAGAGGACATCTGCGAAGTGATTTTGCATTAGTAGAGTCGTCTATAACTCGTCGTTTTAGTCAGGTATGAAGACTTCAGATTGAGCGCGCCACGACATTGCGCTCTCCGTCTGCAGGGCATCGCAGCCGTTCCGTAATAGTTTAAGCCAAACTGAGCACACGCACGAGCTTGTTACTGCATCTGAGTGTAAAGAAGACATCTGCGAATTGACGTTGCATCTCGTAGAGTCGTCTATATCTCGTCATTTTACGCAGGAATAAATACTTCGGGTCGAGTGCGCCACGACATTGCGCTCGCGCCTGCAAGGCCTCGCAGGCGTTCCGTAATTGTTTAAGCCAAACTGAGCACACGCACGAGCTTGATACTGCATCAGAGTGTAAAGATGACGTCTGCGAAGGGATTTTGCATCTCGTAGAGTCGTCTATAACTCGTCGTTTTACGCAGGTATGAAGACTTCGGGTTGAGCGCGCCACGACATTGCGCTCGCGTCTGCAGGGCCTCGCAGGCGTTCCGTAATAGTTTAAGCCAAACTGAGCACACGCACGAGCTTGATGCTGCATGTGAATGTAAAAAAGACATCTGCGAAGTGATTTTGTATCTCGTAGAGCCGTCTATAACTGGTCGTTTTACACAGGAATAAATACTTCGGGTTGAGGGCGCCACGACATTGAGCTCGCGTCTGCAGGGCCTCGCAGGCGTTCCGTAATAGTTGAAGCGAAACTGAGCGCACGCACGAGCTTTATGCTGCATCTGAATGCAAAGAAGACATCTGTGAAGTGATTTTGCATCTCGTAGAGCCGTTTATAACTCGTCGTTTTACGAAGGACTGAAGACTTCAGATTGAGTGCTCCACGACATTGTGCTCGCGTCTGCAGGACCTCGCAGCCGTTCCGTAATAGTTTAAGCCAAACTGAGCGGACGCACAAGCTTGATGCTGCCTCTGAATGTAAAGAAGACATCTGCGAAGTGATTTTGCATCTCGTAGAGCCGTCTATAACTCGTCGTTTTGAGCAGGAATGAAGACTTTAGATTGAGTGCTCCACGACCTTGCGCTCGCTTCTGCAGGGCCTCACAGGCGTTCCGTAATAGTTTAGGCCAAACTGAGCACTCGCACGAGCTTGATGCTGCATCTGAATGTAAAGAAGACATCTGCGAAGTGATTTTGTATCTCGTAGAGCCGTCTATAACTCGTCGTTTTACTCAGGAATGAGTACTTCAGATTGAGCGCGCCACGACATTGCGCTTGCGTCTGCAGGGCCTCGCAGGCGTTCCGTAATAGTTTAAGCCAAACTGAGCACTCGCACGAGCTTTATGCTGCATCTGAATGTAAAGAAGACATCTGCGAAGCGATTTTGCATCTCGTAGAGCCGTCTATAATTCGTCGTTTTACGCAGGAATGAAGACTTCAGATTGAGCGCGCCACGACATTGCGCTCGCGTCTGCAGTGCCTCGCAGGCGTTCTGTAATAGTGTAAGCCAAACTGAGCACACGCACGAGCTTGATGCTGCATCTGATTGTAAAGACGACATCTGCGAAGTGATTTTGCATCTCGTAGAGTCATCTATAACTCGTCGTTTTACTCAGGAATGAAGACTTCAGATTGAGCGCGCCACGACATGCGCTCGCGTCTGCAGGGCCTCGCGGGCGTTCCGTAATAGTGTAAGCCAAACTGAGCACACGCACGAGCTTGATGCTGCATCTGAATGTAAAGAGGACATCTGCGAAGTGATTTTGCATTAGTAGAGTCGTCTATAACTCGTCGTTTTACGCAGGAATAAATACTTCGGGTCGAGTGCGCCACGACATTGCGCTCGCGCCTGCAAGGCCTCGCAGGCGTTCCGTAATTGTTTAAGCCAAACTGAGCACACGCACAAGCTTGATACTGCATCAGAGTGTAACGATGACGTCTGCGAAGGGATTTTGCATCTCGTAGAGTCGTCTATAACTCGTCGTTTTACGCAGGTATGAAGACTTCGGGTTGAGCGCGCCACGACATTGCGCTCGCGTCTGCAGGGCCTCGCAGGCGTTCCGTAATAGTTTAAGCCAAACTGAGCACACGCACGAGCTTGATGCTGCATGTGAATGTAAAGAAGACATCTGCGAAGTGATTTTGTATCTCGTAGAGCCGTCTATAACTCGTCGTTTTACACAGGAATAAATACTTCGGGTTGAGGGCGCCACGACATTGAGCTCGCGTCTGCAGGGCCTCGCAGGCGTTCCGTAATAGTTGAAGCGAAACTGAGCACACGCACGAGCTTTATGCTGCATCTGAATGCAAAGAAGACATCTGTGAAGTGATTTTGCATCTCGTAGAGCCGTCTATAACTCGTCGTTTTAAGCAGGAATGAAGACTTCAGATTGAGTGCTCCACGACCTTGCGCTCGCTTCTGCAGGGCCTCACAGGCATTCCGTAATAGTTTAAGCCAAACTGAGCACTCGCACGAGCTTGATGCTGCATCTGAATGTAAAGAAGACATCATCGAAATGATTTTGTATCTCGTAGAGCCGTCTATAACTCGTCGTTTTACTCAGGAATGAATACTTCAGATTGAGCGCACCACGACATTGCGCTCGCGTCTGCAGGGCCTCGCAGGCGTTCCGTAATAGTTTAAGCCAAACTGAGCACTCGCACGAGCTTTATGCTGCATCTGAATGGAAAGAAGACATCTGCGAAGTGATTTTGTATCTCGTAGAGCCGTCTATAACTCGTCGTTTTACTCAGGAATGAGTACTTCAGATTGAGCGCGCCACGACATTGCGCTCGCGTCTGCAGGGCCTCGCAGGCGTTCCGTAATAGTTTGAGCCAAACTGAGCACTCGCACGAGCTTTATGCTGCATCTGAATGGAAAGAAGACATCTGCGAAGCGATTTTGCATCTCGTAAAGCCGTCTATAATTCGTCGTTTTACGCAGGAATGAAGACTTCAGATTGAGCGCGCCACGACATTGCGCTCTCCGTCTGCAGGGCCTCGCAGCCGTTCCGTAATAGTTTAAGCCAAAGTGAGCACACGCACGAGCTTGTTACTGCATCTGAGTGTAAAGAAGACATCTGCGAATTGACGTTGCATCTCGTAGAGTCATTTATATCTCGTCGTTTTACGCAGGAATAAATACTTCAGATTGAGCGCGCCACGACATGCGCTCGCGTCTGCAAGGCCTCGCAGGCGTTCCGTAATAGTGTAAGCCAAACTGAGCACACGCACGAGCTTAATGCTGCATCTGAATGTAAAGAGGACATCTGCGAAGTGATTTTGCATTAGTAGAGTCGTCTATAACTCGTCGTTTTAGTCAGGTATGAAGACTTCAGATTGAGCGCGCCACGACATTGCGCTCTCCGTCTGCAGGGCCTCGCAGCCGTTCCGTAATAGTTTAAGCCAAAGTGAGCACACGCACGAGCTTGTTACTGCATCTGAGTGTAAAGAAGACATCTGCGAATTGACGTTGCATCTCGTAGAGTCATTTATATCTCGTCGTTTTACGCAGGAATAAATACTTCGGGTCGAGCGCGCCACGACATTGCGCTCGCGCCTGCAAGGCCTCGCAGGCGTTCCGTAATTGTTTAAGCCAAACTGAGCACACGCACAAGCTTGATACTGCATCAGAGTGTAACGATGACGTCTGCGAAGGGATTTTGCATCTCGTAGAGTCGTCTATAACTCGTCGTTTTACGCAGGTATGAAGACTTCGGGTTGAGCGCGCCACGACATTGCGCTCGCGTCTGCAGGGCCTCGCAGGCGTTCCGTAATAGTTTAAGCCAAACTGAGCACACGCACGAGCTTGATGCTGCATGTGAATGTAAAGAAGACATCTGCGAAGTGATTTTGTATCTCGTAGAGCCGTCTATAACTCGTCGTTTTACACAGGAATGAAGACTTCAGATTGAGTGCTCCACGACCTTGCGCTCGCTTCTGCAGGGCCTCACAGGCGTTCCGTAATAGTTTAAGCCAAACTGAGCACTCGCACGAGCTTGATGCTGCATCTGAATGTAAAGAAGACATCTGCGAAGTGATTTTGTATCTCGTAGAGCCGTTTATAACTCGTCGTTTTACTCAGGAATGAATACTTCAGGTTGAGCGCGCAACGACATTGCGCTCGCGTCTGCAGGGCCTCGCAGGCGTTCCGTAATAGTTTAAGCCAAACTGAGCACTCGCACGAGCTTTATGCTGCATCTGAATGTAAAGAAGACATCTGCGAAGCGATTTTGCATCTCGTAGAGCCGTCTATAATTCGTCGTTTTACGCAGGAATGAAGACTTCAGATTGAGCGCGCCACGACATTGCGCTCGCGTCTGCAGTGTCTCGCAGGCGTTCTGTAATAGTGTAAGCCAAACTGAGCACACGCACCAGCTTGATGCTGCTTCTGATTGTAAAGACGACATCTGCGAAGTGATTTTGCATCTCGTAGAGTCATCTATAACTCGTCGTTTTACTCAGGAATGAAGACTTCAGATTGAGCGCGCCACGACATGCGCTCGCATCTGCAGGGCCTCGCGGGCGTTCCGTAATTGTGTAAGCCAAACTGAGCACACGCACGAGCTTGATGCTGCATCTGAATGTAAAGAGGATATCTGCGAAGTGATTTTGCATTAGTAGAGTCGTCTATAACTCGTCATTTTAGTCAGGAATAAAGACTTCAGATTGAGCGCGCCATGACATTGCGCTCGAGTCTGCAGGGCCTCGCAGGCGTTCCGTAATAGTTTAAGCCAAACTGAGCACACGCACGAGCTTGTTACTGCATCTGAGTGTAAAGAAGACATCTGCGATTTGATGTTGCATCTCGTAGAGTCGTCTATATCTCGTCGTTTTACGCGGGAATAAATACTATCGGGTTGAGCGCGCCACGACATTTCGCTCGCGCCTGCAAGGCCTCGCAGGCGCTCCGTAATAGTTTAAGCCAAACTGAGCACACGCACGAGCTTGATACTGCATCAGAGTGTAAAGATGACATCTGCGAAGTGATTTTGCATCTCGTAGAGCCGTCTATAACTCGTCGTTTTACTCAGGAATGAATACTTCAGATTGAGCGCACCACGACATTGCGCTCGCGTCTGCAGGGCCTCGCCGGCGTTCCGTAATAGTGTGAGCCAAACTGAGCACACACACGAGCTTGATGCTGCATCTGACTGTAAAGACATCTGCGAAGTGATTTTGCATCTCGTAGAGTCGTCTATAACTCGTCGTTTTACTCAGGAATGAGGACTTCAGATTGAGCGCGCCACGACATTGCGCTCGCGTCTGCAGGGCCTCGCAGGCGTTCCGAAATAGTGTAAGCCAAACTGAGCGCACGCATGAGCTTTATGCTGCATCTGAATATAAAGACGACAGCTGCGAAGTGATTTTGCATGTCGTACAGTCGTCTATAACTCGTCGTTTTACGCAGGAATGAAGACTTCGGGTTGAGCGCGCCACGACATTGCTCTCGCATCTGCTGGTCCTCGCATGCGTTCCGTAATATTTTAAGCCAAACTGAGCACACGCACGAGCTTGATACTGCATCTGAGTGTAATGAAGACATCTGCGAATTGATGTTGCATCTCGTAGAGTCGTCTATATCTCGTCGTTTTACGCAGGAATAAATACTTCGGGTTGAGGGCGCCACGACATTGAGCTCGCGTCTGCAGGGCCTCGCAGGCGTTCCGTAATAGTTGAAGCGAAACTGAGCGCACGCACGAGCTTTATGCTGCATCTGAATGCAAAGAAGACATCTGTGAAGTGATTTTGCATCTCGTAGAGCCGTTTATAACTCGTCGTTTTACGAAGGACTGAAGACTTCAGATTGAGCGCTCCACGACATTGTGCTCGCGTCTGCAGGACCTCGCAGCCGTTCCGTAATAGTTTAAGCCAAACTGAGCGGACGCACAAGCTTGATGCTGCATCTGAATGTAAAGAAGACATCTGCGAAGTGATTTTGCATCTCGTAGAGCCGTCTATAACTCGTCGTTTTACTCAGGAATGAGTACTTCAGATTGAGCGCGCCACGACATTGCGCTCGCGTCTGCAGGGCCTCGCAGGCGTTCCGTAATAGTTTAAGCCAAACTGAGCACTCGCACGAGCTTTATGCTGCATCTGAATGTAAAGAAGACATCTGCGTAGCGAATTTGCATCTCGTAGAGCCGTCTATAATTCGTCGTTTTACGCAGGAATGAAGACTTCAGATTGAGCGCGCCACGACATTGCGCTCGCGTCTGCAGTGCCTCGCAGGCGTTCTGTAATAGTGTAAGCCAAACTGAGCACAAGCACAAGCTTGATGCTGCATCTGATTGGAAAGACGACATCTGCGAAGTGATTTTGCATCTCGTAGAGTCATCTATAACTCGTCGTTTTACTCAGGAATGAAGACTTCAGATTGAGCGCGCCATGACATTGCGCTCGAGTCTGCAGGGCCTCGCAGGCGTTCCGTAATAGTTTAAGCCAAACTGAGCACACGCACGAGCTTGTTACTGCATCTGAGTGTAAAGAAGACATCTGCGAATTGATGTTGCATCTCGTAGAGTCGTCTATATCTCGTCGTTTTACGCAGGAATAAATACTTCGGGTTGAGCGCGCCACATTTCGCTCGCTCCTGCAAGGCCTCGCAGGCGCTCCGTAATAGTTTAAGCCAAACTGAGCACACGCAGGAGCTTGATGCTACATTTGAATGTAAAGTAGACATCTGGGAAGTGATTTTGCATTCGTCGAGTCGTCTATAACTCGTCGTTTTACGCAGGAATAAATACTTCGGGTTGAGTGCGCCGCGACATTGCGCTCGGGTTTGCAGGGCCTCGCAGGCGTTCCGTAATAGTTTAAGCCAAACTGAGCACACGCAAGAGCTTTATGCTGCATCTGAATGTAAACAAGACATCTGCGAAGCGATTTTGCATCTCGTAGAGCCGTCTATAATTCGTCGTTTTACGCAGGAATAAAGACTTCAGATTGAGCGCGCCACGACATTGCGCTCGCGTCTGAAGGGCCTCGCCGGCGTTCCGTAATAGTGTGTGCCAAAATGAGCACACTCACGAGCTTGATGCTGCATCTGACTGTAAAGACATCTGCGAAGTGATTTTGCATCTCGTAGAGTCGTCTATAACTCGTCGTTTTACTCAGGAATGAGGACTTCAGATTGAGCGCGCCATGACATTGCGCTCGAGTCTGCAGGGCCTCGCAGGCGTTCCGTAATAGTGTAAGCCAAACTGAGCGCACGCATGAGCTTTATGCTGCATCTGAATATAAAGACGACAGCTGCGAAGTGATTTTGCATCTCGTACAGTCGTCTATAACTCGTCGTTTTACGCAGGAATAAATACTTCGGGTTGAGCGCGCCACGACATTGCGCTCGCGCCTGCAGGGCCTCGCAGGCGTTCCGTAATAGTTTAAGCCGAACTGAGCACACGCACGAGCATGATACTGCATCAGAGTGTAAAGATGACGTCTGCGAAGGGATTTTGCATCTCTTAGAGTCGTCTATAACTCGTCGTTTTACGCAGGTATGAAGACTTCGGGTTGAGCGCGCCACGACATTGCGCTCGCGTCTGCAGGGCCTCGCAGGCGTTCCGTAATAGTTTAAGCCAAACTGAGCACACGCAGGAGCTTGATGCTACATTTGAATGTAAAGAAGACATCTGGGAAGTGATTTTGCATTCGTCGAGTCGTCTATAACTCGTCGTTTTACGCAGGAATAAATACTTCGGGTTGAGTGCGCCACGACATTGCGCTCGGGTTTGCAGGGCCTCGCAGGCGTTCCGTAATAGTTTAAGCCAAACTGAGCACACGCAAGAGCTTTATGCTGCATCTGAAAGTAAACAAGACATCTGCGAAGCGATTTTGCATCTCGTAGAGCCGTCTATAATTCGTCGTTTTACGCAGGAATAAAGACTTCAGATTGAGCGCGCCACGACATTGCGCTCGCGTCTGAAGGGCCTCGCCGGCGTTCCGTAATAGTGTGTGCCAAAAAGAGCACACTCACGAGCTTGATGCTGCATCTGACTGTAAAGACATCTGCGAAGTGATTTTGCATCTCGTAGAGTCGTCTATAACTCGTCGTTTTACTCAGGAATGAAGACTTCAGATTGAGCGCGCCACTTCATTGCGCTCGCGTCTGAAGGGCCTCGCAGGCGTTCCGTAATAGTGTAAGCCAAACTGAGCGCACGCACGAGCTTTATGCTGCATCTGAATGTAAAGAAGACATCTGCGAAGCGATTTTGCATCTCGTAGAGTCGTCTATAACTCGTCGTTTTAGTCAGGAATGAAGACTTTAGATTGAGCGCGCCACGACATCGCGCTCGCGTCTGCAGGGCCTCGCAGGCGTTCCGTAATAGTTTAAGCCAAACTGAGCACACACACGAGCTTGATGCTGAATCTGACTGTACAGACATCTGCGAAGTGATTTTGCATTCGTAGAGTCGTCTATAACTCGTCGTTTTACTATGGAATGAAGACTTCAGATTGAGCGCGCCACGACATTGCGCTCGCGTCTGCAGGGCCTCGCAGGCGTTCCGTAATAGTTTAAGCCAAACGGAGCACACGCACGAGCTTTATGCTGCATCTGAATGTAAAGAAGACATCTGCGAAGCGATTTTGCATCTCCTAGAGCCGTCTATAATTCGTCGTTTTACGCAGGAATAGACTTCAGATTGAGCGCGCCACGACATTGCGCTCGCGTCTGAAGGGCCTCGCCGGCGTTCCGTAATAGTGTGAGCCAAACTGAGCACACACACGAGCTTGATGCTGCATCTTACTGTAAAGCATCTGCGAAGTGATTTTGCATCTCGTAGAGTCGTCTATAACTCGTCGTTTTACTCAGGAATGAAGACCTCAGATTGTGCGCGCCACGACATTGCGCTCGGGTCTGCAGGGCCTCGCAGGCGTTCCGTAATAGTTTAAGCCAAACTGAGCACACGCACAAGCTTTATGCTGCATCTGAATGTAAAGAAGACATCTGCGAAGCGATTTTGCATCTCGTAGAGTCGTCTATAACTCGTCGTTTTAGTCAGGAATGAAGACTTTAGATTGAGCGCGCCACGACATTGCTCTCGCGTCTGCTGGGCCTCGCAGGCGTTCCGTAATATTTTAAGCCAAACTGAGCACACGCACGAGCTTGATACTGCATCTGAGTGTAAAGAAGACATCTGCGAATTGATGTTGCGTCTCGTAGAGTCGTCTATATCTCGTCATTACGCAGGAATAAATACATCGGGTTGAGCGCGCCACGACATTGCGCTCGCGCCAGCAGGGCCTCGCAGGCGTTCCGTAATAGTTTAAGCCAAACTGAGCACACGCACGAGCGTGATATTGCATCAGAGTGTAAAGATGACGTCTGTGAAGGGATTTTGCACCTCGTACAGTCGTCTATATCTCGTCGTTTTACGCAGCTATGAAGACTTCGGGTTGAGCGCGCCACGACATTGCGCTCGCGTCTGCAGGGCCTCGCAGGCGTTCCGTAATAGTTTAAGCCAAACTGAGCACACGCACGAGCTTGATGCTGCATTTGAATGTAAAGAAGACATCTGCGAAGTGACTTTGCATCTCGTACAGCAGTATATAACTCGTCGTTTTACTAAGGAATGAAGACTTCAGATTGAGCGCGCCATGACATTGCGCTCGCGTCTGCAGGGCCTCGCCGGCGTTCCGTAATAGTGTGAGCCATACTGAGCCCACACACGAGCTTGATGCTGCATCTGACTGTAAAGACATCTGCGAAGTGATTTTGCATCTCGTACAGTCGTCTATAACTCGTCGTTTTACGCAGGAATGAAGACTTCAGATTGAGCGCGCCACGACATTGCGCTCGCGTGTGCAGGGCCTCGCAGGCGTTCCGTAATAGTTTAAGCCAAACGGAGCACACGCTCGAGCTTTATGCTGCATCTGAATGCAAAGAAGACATCTGTGAAGTGATTTTGCATCTCGTAGAGCCGTTTATAACTCGTAGTTTTACGAAGGACTGAAGACTTCAGATTGAGTGCTCCACGACATTGTGCTCGCGTCTGCAGGACCTCGCAGCCGTTCCGTAATAGTTTAAGCCAAACTGAGCGGACGCACAAGCTTGATGCTGCATCTGAATGTAAAGAAGACATCTGCGAAGTGATTTTGCATCTCGTAGAGCCGTCTATAACTCGTCGTTTTAAGCAGGAATGAAGACTTTAGATTGAGTGCTCCACGACCTTGCGCTCGCTTCTGCAGGGCCTCACAGGCGTTCCGTAATAGTTTAGGCCAAACTGAGCACTCGCACGAGCTCGATGCTGCATCTGAATGTAAAGAAGACATCTGCGAAGTGATTTTGTATCTCGTAGAGCCGTCTATAACTCGTCGTTTTACTCAGGAATGAGTACTTCAGATTGAGCGCGCCACGACATTGCGCTCGCGTCTGCAGGGCCTCGCAGGCGTTCCGTAATAGTTTAAGCCAAACTGAGCACTCGCACGAGCTTTATGCTGCATCTGAATGTAAAGAAGACATCTGCGAAGCGATTTTGCATCTCGTAGAGCCGTCTATAATTCGTCGTTTTACGCAGGAATGAAGACTTCAGATTGAGCGCGCCACGACATTGCGCTCGCGTCTGCAGTGCCTCGCAGGCGTTCTGTAATAGTGTAAGCCAAACTGAGCACACGCACGAGCTTGATGCTGCATTTGATTGTAAAGACGACATCTGCGAAGTGATTTTGCATCTCGTAGAGTCATCTATAACTCGTCGTTTTACTCAGGAATGAAGACTTCAGATTGAGCGCGCCACGACATGCGCTCGCGTCTGCAGGGCCTCGCGGGCGTTCCGTAATAGTGTAAGCCAAACTGAGCACACGCACGAGCTTGATGCTGCATCTGAATGTAAAGAGGACATCTGCGAAGTGATTTTGCATTAGTAGAGTCGTCTATAACTCGTCGTTTTACGCAGGAATAAATACTTCGGGTCGAGTGCGCCACGACATTGCGCTCGCGCCTGCAAGGCCTCGCAGGCGTTCCGTAATTGTTTAAGCCAAACTGAGCACACGCACAAGCTTGATACTGCATCAGAGTGTAACGCTGACGTCTGCGAAGGGATTTTGCATCTCGTAGAGTCGTCTATAACTCGTCGTTTTACGCAGGTATGAAGACTTCGGGTTGAGCGCACCACGACATTGCGCTCGCGTCTGCAGGGCCTCGCAGGCGTTCCGTAATAGTTTAAGCCAAACTGAGCACACGCACGAGCTTGATGCTGCATGTGAATGTAAAGAAGACATCTGCGAAGTGATTTTGTATCTCGTAGAGCCGTCTATAACTCGTCGTTTTACACAGGAATAAATACTTCGGGTTGAGGGCGCCACGACATTGAGCTCGCGTCTGCAGGGCCTCGCAGGCGTTCCGTAATAGTTGAAGCGAAACTGAGCACACGCACGAGCTTTATGCTGCATCTGAATGCAAAGAAGACATCTGTGAAGTGATTTTGCATCTCGTAGAGTCGTCTATAACTCGTCGTTTTAAGCAGGAATGAAGACTTCAGATTGAGTGCTCCACGACCTTGCGCTCGCTTCTGCAGGGCCTCACAGGCGTTCCGTAATAGTTTAAGCCAAACTGAGCACTCGCACGAGCTTGATGCTGCATCTGAATGTAAAGAAGATATCTGCGAAGTGATTTTGTATCTCGTAGAGCCGTCTATAACTCGTCGTTTTACTCAGGAATGAATACTTCAGATTGAGCGCACCACGACATTGCGCTCGCGTCTGCAGGGCCTCGCAGGCGTTCCGTAATAGTTTAAGCCAAACTGAGCACTCGCACGAGCTTTATGCTGCATCTGAATGGAAAGAAGACATCTGCGAAGCGATTTTGCATCTCGTAGAGCCGTCTATAACTCGTCGTTTTAAGCAGGAATGAAGACTTTAGATTGAGTGCTCCACGACCTTGCGCTCGCTTCTGCAGGGCCTCACAGGCGTTCCGTAATAGTTTAGGCCAAACTGAGCACTCGCACGAGCTTGATGCTGCATCTGAATGTAAAGAAGACATCTGCGAAGTGATTTTGTATCTCGTAGAGCCGTCTATAACTCGTCGTTTTACTCAGGAATGAGTACTTCAGATTGAGCGCGCCACGACATTGCGCTCGCGTCTGCAGGGCCTCGCAGGCGTTCCGTAATAGTTTAAGCCAAACTGAGCACTCGCACGAGCTTTATGCTGCATCTGAATGGAAAGAAGACATCTGCGAAGCGATTTTGCATCTCGTAAAGCCGTCTATAATTCGTCGTTTTACGCAGGAATGAAGACTTCAGATTGAGCGCGCCACGACATTGCGCTCGCGTCTGCAGTGCCTCGCAGGCGTTCTGTAAGTGTAAGCCAAACTGAGCACACGCACGAGCTTGATGCTGCATCTGATTGTAAAGACGACATCTGCGAAGTGATTTTGCATCTCGTAGAGTCCTCTATAACTCGTCGTTTTACTCAGGAATGAAGACTTCAGATTGAGCGCGCCACGACATGCGCTCGCGTCTGCAAGGCCTCGCAGGCGTTCCGTAATAGTGTAAGCCAAACTGAGCACACGCACGAGCTTAATGCTGCATCTGAATGTAAAGAGGACATCTGCGAAGTGATTTTGCATTAGTAGAGTCGTCTATAACTCGTCGTTTTAGTCAGGTATGAAGACTTCAGATTGAGCGCGCCACGACATTGCGCTCTCCGTCTGCAGGGCCTCGCAGCCGTTCCGTAATAGTTTAAGCCAAAGTGAGCACACGCACGAGCTTGTTACTGCATCTGAGTGTAAAGAAGACATCTGCGAATTGACGTTGCATCTCGTAGAGTCATTTATATCTCGTCGTTTTACGCAGGAATAAATACTTCGGGTCGAGCGCGCCACGACATTGCGCTCGCGCCTGCAAGGCCTCGCAGGCGTTCCGTAATTGTTTAAGCCAAACTGAGCACACGCACAAGCTTGATGCTGCATCTGAATGTAAAGAAGACATCTGCGAAGTGATTTTGCATCTCGTAGAGCCGTCTATAACTCGTCGTTTTAAGCAGGAATGAAGACTTTAGATTGAGTGCTCCACGACCTTGCGCTCGCTTCTGCAGGGCCTCACAGGCGTTCCGTAATAGTTTAGGCCAAACTGAGCACTCGCACGAGCTCGATGCTGCATCTGAATGTAAAGAAGACATCTGCGAAGTGATTTTGTATCTCGTAGAGCCGTCTATAACTCGTCGTTTTACTCAGGAATGAGTACTTCAGATTGAGCGCGCCACGACATTGCGCTCGCGTCTGCAGGGCCTCGCAGGCGTTCCGTAATAGTTTAAGCCAAACTGAGCACTCGCACGAGCTTTATGCTGCATCTGAATGTAAAGAAGACATCTGCGAAGCGATTTTGCATCTCGTAGAGCCGTCTATAATTCGTCGTTTTACGCAGGAATGAAGACTTCAGATTGAGCGCGCCACGACATTGCGCTCGCGTCTGCAGTGCCTCGCAGGCGTTCTGTAATAGTGTAAGCCAAACTGAGCACACGCACGAGCTTGATGCTGCATTTGATTGTAAAGACGACATCTGCGAAGTGATTTTGCATCTCGTAGAGTCATCTATAACTCGTCGTTTTACTCAGGAATGAAGACTTCAGATTGAGCGCGCCACGACATGCGCTCGCGTCTGCAGGGCCTCGCGGGCGTTCCGTAATAGTGTAAGCCAAACTGAGCACACGCACGAGCTTGATGCTGCATCTGAATGTAAAGAGGACATCTGCGAAGTGATTTTGCATTAGTAGAGTCGTCTATAACTCGTCGTTTTACGCAGGAATAAATACTTCGGGTCGAGTGCGCCACGACATTGCGCTCGCGCCTGCAAGGCCTCGCAGGCGTTCCGTAATTGTTTAAGCCAAACTGAGCACACGCACAAGCTTGATACTGCATCAGAGTGTAACGCTGACGTCTGCGAAGGGATTTTGCATCTCGTAGAGTCGTCTATAACTCGTCGTTTTACGCAGGTATGAAGACTTCGGGTTGAGCGCACCACGACATTGCGCTCGCGTCTGCAGGGCCTCGCAGGCGTTCCGTAATAGTTTAAGCCAAACTGAGCACACGCACGAGCTTGATGCTGCATGTGAATGTAAAGAAGACATCTGCGAAGTGATTTTGTATCTCGTAGAGCCGTCTATAACTCGTCGTTTTACACAGGAATAAATACTTCGGGTTGAGGGCGCCACGACATTGAGCTCGCGTCTGCAGGGCCTCGCAGGCGTTCCGTAATAGTTGAAGCGAAACTGAGCACACGCACGAGCTTTATGCTGCATCTGAATGCAAAGAAGACATCTGTGAAGTGATTTTGCATCTCGTAGAGTCGTCTATAACTCGTCGTTTTAAGCAGGAATGAAGACTTCAGATTGAGTGCTCCACGACCTTGCGCTCGCTTCTGCAGGGCCTCACAGGCGTTCCGTAATAGTTTAAGCCAAACTGAGCACTCGCACGAGCTTGATGCTGCATCTGAATGTAAAGAAGATATCTGCGAAGTGATTTTGTATCTCGTAGAGCCGTCTATAACTCGTCGTTTTACTCAGGAATGAATACTTCAGATTGAGCGCACCACGACATTGCGCTCGCGTCTGCAGGGCCTCGCAGGCGTTCCGTAATAGTTTAAGCCAAACTGAGCACTCGCACGAGCTTTATGCTGCATCTGAATGGAAAGAAGACATCTGCGAAGCGATTTTGCATCTCGTAGAGCCGTCTATAACTCGTCGTTTTAAGCAGGAATGAAGACTTTAGATTGAGTGCTCCACGACCTTGCGCTCGCTTCTGCAGGGCCTCACAGGCGTTCCGTAATAGTTTAGGCCAAACTGAGCACTCGCACGAGCTTGATGCTGCATCTGAATGTAAAGAAGACATCTGCGAAGTGATTTTGTATCTCGTAGAGCCGTCTATAACTCGTCGTTTTACTCAGGAATGAGTACTTCAGATTGAGCGCGCCACGACATTGCGCTCGCGTCTGCAGGGCCTCGCAGGCGTTCCGTAATAGTTTAAGCCAAACTGAGCACTCGCACGAGCTTTATGCTGCATCTGAATGGAAAGAAGACATCTGCGAAGCGATTTTGCATCTCGTAAAGCCGTCTATAATTCGTCGTTTTACGCAGGAATGAAGACTTCAGATTGAGCGCGCCACGACATTGCGCTCGCGTCTGCAGTGCCTCGCAGGCGTTCTGTAAGTGTAAGCCAAACTGAGCACACGCACGAGCTTGATGCTGCATCTGATTGTAAAGACGACATCTGCGAAGTGATTTTGCATCTCGTAGAGTCCTCTATAACTCGTCGTTTTACTCAGGAATGAAGACTTCAGATTGAGCGCGCCACGACATGCGCTCGCGTCTGCAAGGCCTCGCAGGCGTTCCGTAATAGTGTAAGCCAAACTGAGCACACGCACGAGCTTAATGCTGCATCTGAATGTAAAGAGGACATCTGCGAAGTGATTTTGCATTAGTAGAGTCGTCTATAACTCGTCGTTTTAGTCAGGTATGAAGACTTCAGATTGAGCGCGCCACGACATTGCGCTCTCCGTCTGCAGGGCCTCGCAGCCGTTCCGTAATAGTTTAAGCCAAAGTGAGCACACGCACGAGCTTGTTACTGCATCTGAGTGTAAAGAAGACATCTGCGAATTGACGTTGCATCTCGTAGAGTCATTTATATCTCGTCGTTTTACGCAGGAATAAATACTTCGGGTCGAGCGCGCCACGACATTGCGCTCGCGCCTGCAAGGCCTCGCAGGCGTTCCGTAATTGTTTAAGCCAAACTGAGCACACGCACAAGCTTGATACTGCATCAGAGTGTAACGATGACGTCTGCGAAGGGATTTTGCATCTCGTAGAGTCGTCTATAACTCGTCGTTTTACGCAGGTATGAAGACTTCGGGTTGAGCGCGCCACGACATTGCGCTCGCGTCTGCAGGGCCTCGCAGGCGTTCCGTAATAGTTTAAGCCAAACTGAGCACACGCACGAGCTTGATGCTGCATGTGAATGTAAAGAAGACATCTGCGAAGCGATTTTGTATCTCGTAGAGCCGTCTATAACTCGTCGTTTTACACAGGAATAAATACTTCGGGTTGAGGGCGCCACGACATTGAGCTCGCGTCTGCAGGGCCTCGCAGGCGTTCCGTAATAGTTGAAGCGAAACTGAGCACACGCACGAGCTTTATGCTGCATCTGAATGTAAAGAAGACATCTGCGAAGCGATTTTGCATCTCGTAGAGCCGTCTATAATTCGTCGTTTTACGCAGGAATGAAGACTTCAGATTGAGCGCGCCACGACATTGCGCTCGCGTCTGCAGTGTCTCGCAGGCGTTCTGTAATAGTGTAAGCCAAACTGAGCACACGCACCAGCTTGATGCTGCTTCTGATTGTAAAGACGACATCTGCGAAGTGATTTTGCATCTTGTAGAGTCATCTATAACTCGTCGTTTTACTCAGGAATGAAGACTTCAGATTGAGCGCGCCACGACATGCGCTCGCATCTGCAGGGCCTCGCGGGCGTTCCGTAATTGTTTAAGCCAAACTGAGCACACGCACAAGCTTGATACTGCATCAGAGTGTAACGATGAAGTCTGCGAAGGGATTTTGCATCTCGTAGAGTCGTCTATAACTCGTCGTTTTACGCAGGTATGAAGACTTCGGGTTGAGCGCACCACGACATTGCGCTCGCGTCTGCAGGGCCTCGCAGGCGTTCCGTAATAGTTTAAGCCAAACTGAGCACACGCACGAGCTTGATGCTGCATGTGAATGTAAAGAAGACATCTGCGAAGTGATTTTGTATCTCGTCGAGCCGTCTATAACTCGTCGTTTTACACAGGAATAAATACTTCGGGTTGAGGGCGCCACGACATTGAGCTCGCGTCTGCAGGGCCTCGCAGGCGTTCCGTAATAGTTGAAGCGAAACTGAGCACACGCACGAGCTTTATGCTGCATCTGAATGCAAAGAAGACATCTGTGAAGTGATTTTGCATCTCGTAGAGTCGTCTATAACTCGTCGTTTTAAGCAGGAATGAAGACTTCAGATTGAGTGCTCCACGACCTTGCGCTCGCTTCTGCAGGGCCTCACAGGCGTTCCGTAATAGTTTAAGCCAAACTGAGCACTCGCACGAGCTTGATGCTGCATCTGAATGTAAAGAAGACATCTGCGAAGTGATTTTGTATCTCGTAGAGCCGTCTATAACTCGTCGTTTTACTCAGGAATGAATACTTCAGATTGAGCGCACCACGACATTGCGCTCGCGTCTGCAGGGCCTCGCAGGCGTTCCGTAATAGTTTAAGCCAAACTGAGCACTCGCACGAGCTTTATGCTGCATCTGAATGGAAAGAAGACATCTGCGAAGCGATTTTGCATCTCGTAGAGCCGTCTATAACTCGTCGTTTTAAGCAGGAATGAAGACTTTAGATTGAGTGCTCCACGACCTTGCGCTCGCTTCTGCAGGGCCTCACAGGCGTTCCGTAATAGTTTAGGCCAAACTGAGCACTCGCACGAGCTTGATGCTGCATCTGAATGTAAAGAAGACATCTGCGAAGTGATTTTGTATCTCGTAGAGCCGTCTATAACTCGTCGTTTTACTCAGGAATGAGTACTTCAGATTGAGCGCGCCACGACATTGCGCTCGCGTCTGCAGGGCCTCGCAGGCGTTCCGTAATAGTTTAAGCCAAACTGAGCACTCGCACGAGCTTTATGCTGCATCTGAATGGAAAGAAGACATCTGCGAAGCGATTTTGCATCTCGTAAAGCCGTCTATAATTCGTCGTTTTACGCAGGAATGAAGACTTCAGATTGAGCGCGCCACGACATTGCGCTCGCGTCTGCAGTGCCTCGCAGGCGTTCTGTAAGTGTAAGCCAAACTGAGCACACGCACGAGCTTGATGCTGCATCTGATTGTAAAGACGACATCTGCGAAGTGATTTTGCATCTCGTAGAGTCATCTATAACTCGTCGTTTTACTCAGGAATGAAGACTTCAGATTGAGCGCGCCACGACATGCGCTCGCGTCTGCAAGGCCTCGCAGGCGTTCCGTAATAGTGTAAGCCAAACTGAGCACACGCACGAGCTTAATGCTGCATCTGAATGTAAAGAGGACATCTGCGAAGTGATTTTGCATTAGTAGAGTCGTCTATAACTCGTCGTTTTAGTCAGGTATGAAGACTTCAGATTGAGCGCGCCACGACATTGCGCTCTCCGTCTGCAGGGCCTCGCAGCCGTTCCGTAATAGTTTAAGCCAAAGTGAGCACACGCACGAGCTTGTTACTGCATCCGAGTGTAAAGAAGACATCTGCGAATTGACGTTGCATCTCGTAGAGTCATTTATATCTCGTCGTTTTACGCAGGAATAAATACTTCGGGTCGAGCGCGCCACGACATTGCGCTCGCGCCTGCAAGGCCTCGCAGGCGTTCCGTAATTGTTTAAGCCAAACTGAGCACACGCACAAGCTTGATACTGCATCAGAGTGTAACGATGACGTCTGCGAAGGGATTTTGCATCTCGTAGAGTCGTCTATAACTCGTCGTTTTACGCAGGTATGAAGACTTCGGGTTGAGCGCGCCACGACATTGCGCTCGCGTCTGCAGGGCCTCGCAGGCGTTCCGTAATAGTTTAAGCCAAACTGAGCACACGCACGAGCTTGATGCTGCATGTGAATGTAAAGAAGACATCTGCGAAGCGATTTTGTATCTCGTAGAGCCGTCTATAACTCGTCGTTTTACACAGGAATAAATACTTCGGGTTGAGGGCGCCACGACATTGAGCTCGCGTCTGCAGGGCCTCGCAGGCGTTCCGTAATAGTTGAAGCGAAACTGAGCACACGCACGAGCTTTATGCTGCATCTGAATGTAAAGAAGACATCTGCGAAGCGATTTTGCATCTCGTAGAGCCGTCTATAATTCGTCGTTTTACGCAGGAATGAAGACTTCAGATTGAGCGCGCCACGACATTGCGCTCGCGTCTGCAGTGTCTCGCAGGCGTTCTGTAATAGTGTAAGCCAAACTGAGCACACGCACCAGCTTGATGCTGCTTCTGATTGTAAAGACGACATCTGCGAAGTGATTTTGCATCTCGTAGAGTCATCTATAACTCGTCGTTTTACTCAGGAATGAAGACTTCAGATTGAGCGCGCCACGACATGCGCTCGCATCTGCAGGGCCTCGCGGGCGTTCCGTAATTGTGTAAGCCAAACTGAGCACACGCACGAGCTTGATGCTGCATCTGAATGTAAAGAGGATATCTGCGAAGTGATTTTGCATTAGTAGAGTCGTCTATAACTCGTCATTTTAGTCAGGAATAAAGACTTCAGATTGAGCGCGCCATGACATTGCGCTCGAGTCTGCAGGGCCTCGCCGGCGTTCCGTAATAGTGTGAGCCAAACTGAGCACACGAACGAGCTATTTACTGCATCTGAGTGTAAAGAAGACATCTGCGAATTGATGTTGCATCTCGTAGAGTCGTCTATATCTCGTAGTTTTACGCGGGAATAAATACTATCGGGTTGAGCGCGCCACGACATTTCGCTCGCGCCTGCAAGGCCTCGCAGGCGCTCCGTAATAGTTTAAGCCAAACTGAGCACACGCACGAGCTTGATACTGCATCAGAGTGTAAAGATGACATCTGCGAAGTGATTTTGCATCTCGTAGAGCCGTCTATAACTCGTAGTTTTACTCAGGAATGAATACTTCAGATTGAGCGCACCACGACATTGCGCTCGCGTCTGCAGGGCCTCGCCGGCGTTCCGTAATAGTGTGAGCCAAACTGAGCACACACACGAGCTTGATGCTGCATCTGACTGTAAAGACATCTGCGAAGTGATTTTGCATCTCGTAGAGTCGTCTATAACTCGTTTTACTCAGGAATGAGGACTTCAGATTGAGCGCGCCACGACATTGCGCTCGCGTCTGCAGGGCCTCGCCGGCGTTCCGTAATAGTGTGAGCCAAACTGAGCACACACACGAGCTTGATGCAGCATGTGACTGTAAAGACATCTACGAAGTGATTTTGCATCTCGTAGAGTCGTCTATAACTCGTCGTTTTACTCAGGAATGAAGACTTCAGATTGAGCGCGCCGCGACATGCGCTCGCGTCTGCAGGGCCTCGCGGGCGGTCCGTAGTAGTGTAAGCCAAACTGAGCACACGCACGAGCTTGATGCTGCATTTGAATGTAAAGAGGACATCTGCGAAGTGATTTTGCATGTCGTACAGTCGTCTATAACTCGTCGTTTTACGCAGGAATGAAGACTTCGGGTTGAGCGCGCCACGACATTGCTCTCGCGTCTGCTGGTCCTCGCATGCGTTCCGTAATATTTTAAGCCAAACTGAGCACACGCACGAGCTTGATACTGCATCTGAGTGTAATGAAGACATCTGCGAATTGATGTTGCATCTCGTAGAGTCGTCTATATCTCGTCGTTTTACGCAGGAATAAATACTTCGGGTTGAGGGCGCCACGACATTGAGCTCGCGTCTGCAGGGCCTCGCAGGCGTTCCGTAATAGTTGAAGCGAAACTGAGCGCACGCACGAGCTTTATGCTGCATCTGAATGCAAAGAAGACATCTGTGAAGTGATTTTGCATCTCGTAGAGCCGTGTATAACTGGTCGTTTTACGAAGGACTGAAGACTTCAGATTGAGCGCTCCACGACATTGTGCTCGCGTCTGCAGGACCTCGCAGCCGTTCCGTAATAGTTTAAGCCAAACTGAGCGGACGCACAAGCTTGATGCTGCATCTGAATGTAAAGAAGACATCTGCGAAGTGATTTTGCATCTCGTAGAGCCGTCTATAACTCGTCGTTTTACTCAGGAATGAGTACTTCAGATTGAGCGCGCCACGACATTGCGCTCGCGTCTGCAGGGCCTCGCAGGCGTTCCGTAATAGTTTAAGCCAAACTGAGCACTCGCACGAGCTTTATGCTGCATCTGAATGTAAAGAAGACATCCGCGTAGCGATTTTGCATCTCGTAGAGCCGTCTATAATTCGTCGTTTTACGCAGGAATGAAGACTTCAGATTGAGCGCGCCACGACATTGCGCTCGCGTCTGCAGTGCCTCGCAGGCGTTCTGTAATAGTGTAAGCCAAACTGAGCACAAGCACGAGCTTGATGCTGCATCTGATTGGAAAGACGACATCTGCGAAGTGATTTTGCATCTCGTAGAGTCATCTATAACTCGTCGTTTTACTCAGGAATGAAGACTTCAGATTGAGGGCGCCATGACATTGCGCTCGAGTCTGCAGGGCCTCGCAGGCGTTCCGTAATAGTTTAAGCCAAACTGAGCACACGCACGAGCTTGTTACTGCATCTGAGTGTAAAGAAGACATCTGCGAATTGATGTTGCATCTCGTAGAGTCGTCTATATCTCGTCGTTTTACGCAGGAATAAATACTTCGGGTTGAGCGCGCCACATTTCGCTCGCTCCTGCAAGGCCTCGCAGGCGCTCCGTAATAGTTTAAGCCAAACTGAGCACACGCAGGAGCTTGATGCTACATTTGAATGTAACGAAGACATCTGGGAAGTGATTTTGCATTCGTCGAGTCGTCTATAACTCGTCGTTTTACGCAGGAATAAATACTTCGGGTTGAGTGCGCCGCGACATTGCGCTCGGGTTTGCAGGGCCTCGCAGGCGTTCCGTAATAGTTTAAGCCAAACTGAGCACACGCAAGAGCTTTATGCTGCATCTGAATGTAAACAAGACATCTGCGAAGCGATTTTGCATCTCGTAGAGCCGTCTATAATTCGTCGTTTTACGCAGGAATAAAGACTTCAGATTGAGCGCGCCACGACATTGCGCTCGCGTCTGAAGGGCCTCGCCGGCGTTCCGTAATAGTGTGTGCCAAAATGAGCACACTCACGAGCTTGATGCTGCATCTGACTGTAAAGACATCTGCGAAGTGATTTTGCATCTCGTAGAGTCGTCTATAACTCGTCGTTTTACTCAGGAATGAGGACTTCAGATTGAGCGCGCCATGACATTGCGCTCGAGTCTGCAGGGCCTCGCAGGCGTTCCGTAATAGTGTAAGCCAAACTGAGCGCACGCATGAGCTTTATGCTGCATCTGAATATAAAGACGACAGCTGCGAAGTGATTTTGCATCTCGTACAGTCGTCTATAACTCGTCGTTTTACGCAGGAATGAAGACTTCGGGTTGAGCGCGCCACGACATTGCTCTCGCCTCGCATGCGTTCCGTAATATTTTAAGCCAAACTGAGCACACGCACGAGCTTGATACTGCATCTGAGTGTAATGAAGACATCTGCGAATTGATGTTGCATCTCGTAGAGTCGTCTATATCTCGTCGTTTTACGCAGGAATAAATACTTCGGGTTGAGCGCGCCACGACATTGCGCTCGCGTCTGCAGGGCCTCGCAGGCGTTCCGTAATAGTTTAAGCCAAACTGAGCACACGCAGGAGCTTGATGCTACATTTGAATGTAAAGAAGACATCTGGGAAGTGATTTTGCATTCGTCGAGTCGTCTATAACTCGTCGTTTTACGCAGGAATAAATACTTCGGGTTGAGTGCGCCACGACATTGCGCTCGGGTTTGCAGGGCCTCGCAGGCGTTCCGTAATAGTTTAAGCCAAACTGAGCACACGCAAGAGCTTTATGCTGCATCTGAATGTAAACAAGACATCTGCGAAGCGATTTTGCATCTCGTAGAGCCGTCTATAATTCGTCGTTTTACGCAGGAATAAAGACTTCAGATTGAGCGCGCCACGACATTGCGCTCGCGTCTGAAGGGCCTCGCCGGCGTTCCGTAATAGTGTGTGCCAAAAAGAGCACACTCACGAGCTTGATGCTGCATCTGACTGTAAAGACGTCTGCGAAGTGATTTTGCATCTCGTAGAGTCGTCTATAACTCGTCGTTTTACTCAGGAATGAAGACTTCAGATTGAGCGCGCCACTTCATTGCGCTCGCGTCTGCAGGGCCTCGCAGGCGTTCCGTAATAGTGTAAGCCAAACTGAGCGCACGCACGAGCTTGATGCTGCATCTGAATATAAAGACGACAGCTGCGAAGTGATTTTGCATCTCGTAGAGTCGTCTATAACTCGTCGTTTTACTCAGGAATGAAGACCTCAGATTGTGCGCGCCACGACATTGCGCTCGGGTGTGCAGGGCCTCGCAGGCGTTCCGTAATAGTTTAAGCCAAACTGAGCACACGCACAAGCTTTATGCTGCATCTGAATGTAAAGAAGACATCTGCGAAGCGATTTTGCATCTCGTAGAGTCGTCTATAACTCGTCGTTTTAGTCAGGAATGAAGACTTTAGATTGAGCGCGCCACGACATTGCGCTCGCGTCTGCAGGGCCTCGCAGGCGTTCCGTAATAGTTTAAGCCAAACTGAGCACACGCACGAGCTTGATGCTGCATCTGAATGTAAAGAAGACATCTGCGAAGTGATTTTGCATCTCGTAGAGCCGTCTATAACTCGTCGTTTTACTCAGGAATGAATACTTCAGTTTGAGCGCGCCACGAGATTGCGCTCGCGTCTGCAGGGCTTCGCCGGCGTTCCGTAATATTGTGAGCCAAACTGAGCACACACACGAGCTTGATGCTGAATCTGACTGTACAGACATCTGCGAAGTGATTTTGCATTCGTAGAGTCGTCTATAACTCGTCGTTTTACTATGGAATGAAGACTTCAGATTGAGCGCGCCACGACATTGCGCTCGCGTCTGCAGGGCCTCGCAGGCATTCCGTAATAGTTTAAGCCAAACGGAGCACACGCACGAGCTTTATGCTGCATCTGAATGTAAAGAAGACATCTGCGAAGCGATTTTGCATCTCCTAGAGCCGTCTATAATTCGTCGTTTTACGCAGGAATAGACTTCAGATTGAGCGCGCCACGACATTGCGCTCGCGTCTGAAGGGCCTCGCCGGCGTTCCGTAATAGTGTGAGCCAAACTGAGCACACACACGAGCTTGATGCTGCATCTTACTGTAAAGCATCTGCGAAGTGATTTTGCATCTCGTAGAGTCGTCTTTAACTCGTCGTTTTACTCAGGAATGAAGACCTCAGATTGTGCGCGCCACGACATTGCGCTCGGGTCTGCAGGGCCTCGCAGGCGTTCCGTAATAGTTTAAGCCAAACTGAGCACACGCACAAGCTTTATGCTGCATCTGAATGTAAAGAAGACATCTGCGAAGCGATTTTGCATCTCGTAGAGTCGTCTATAACTCGTCGTTTTAGTCAGGAATGAAGACTTTAGATTGAGCGCGCCACGACATTGCTCTCGCGTCTGCTGGGCCTCGCAGGCGTTCCGTAATATTTTAAGCCAAACTGAGCACACGCACGAGCTTGATACTGCATCTGAGTGTAAAGAAGACATCTGCGAATTGATGTTGCGTCTCGTAGAGTCGTCTATATCTCGTCATTACGCAGGAATAAATACATCGGGTTGAGCGCGCCACGACATTGCGCTCGCGCCAGCAGGGCCTCGCAGGCGTTCCGTAATAGTTTAAGCCAAACTGAGCACACGCACGAGCGTGATATTGCATCAGAGTGTAAAGATGACGTCTGTGAAGGGATTTTGCACCTCGTACAGTCGTCTATATCTCGTCGTTTTACGCAGCTATGAAGACTTCGGGTTGAGCGCGCCACGACATTGCGCTCGCGTCTGCAGGGCCTCGCAGGGGTTCCGTAATAGTTTAAGCCAAACTGAGCACACGCACGAGCTTGATGCTGCATTTGAATGTAAAGAAGACATCTGCGAAGTGACTTTGCATCTCGTACAGCAGTATATAACTCGTCGTTTTACTAAGGAATGAAGACTTCAGATTGAGCGCGCCATGACATTGCGCTCGCGTCTGCAGGGCCTCGCCGGCGTTCCGTAATAGTGTGAGCCATACTGAGCCCACACACGAGCTTGATGCTGCATCTGACTGTAAAGACATCTGCGAAGTGATTTTGCATCTCGTACAGTCGTCTATAACTCGTCGTTTTACGCAGGAATGAAGACTTCGGGTTGAGCGCGCCACGACATTGCTCTCGCACTGCTGGGCCTCGCAGGCGTTCCGTAATATTTTAAGCCAAACTGAGCACACGCACGAGCTTCATACTGCATCTGAGTGTAAAGAAGACATCTGCGAATTGATGTTGCATCTCGTAGAGTCGTCTATATCTCGTCATTTTACGCAGGAATAAATACTTCGGGTTGAGCGCGCCACGACATTGCGCTCGCGCCTGCAGGGCCTCGCAGGCGTTCCGTAATAGTTTAAGCCAAACTGAGCACACGCACGAGCGTGATACTGCATCAGAGTGTAAAGATGACGTCTGCGAAGGGATTTTAAGCCTCGTACAGTCGTCTATATCTCGTCGTTTTACGCAGGAATAAATACTTCGGGTTGAGCGCGCCACGACATAGAGCTCGCGTCTGCAGGGCCTCGCAGGCGTTCCGTAATAGTTTTAGTGAAACTGAGCACACGCACGAGATTTATGCTGCATCTGAATGCAAAGAAGACATCTGCGAAGTGATTTTGCATCTCGTAGAGCCGTCTATAACTCGTCGTTTTACTCAGGAATGAATACTTCAAATTGAGCGCGCCACGACATTGCGCTCGCGTCTGCAGGGCCTCGCCGGCGTTCCGTAATAGTGTGAGCCAAACTGAGCACACACAAGCTTGATGCTGCATCTGACTGTAAAGACATCTGCGAAGTGATTTTGCATCTCGTAGAGTCGTCTATAACTCGTCGTTTTACTCAGGAATGAGGACTTCAGATTGAGCGCGCCATGACATTGCGCTCGAGTCTGCAGGGCCTCGCAGGCGTTCCGTAATAGTGTAAGCCAAACTGAGCGCACGCATGAGCTTTATGCTGCATCTGAATATAAAGACGACAGCTGCGAAGTGATTTCGCATCTCGTACAGTCGTCTATAACTCGTCGTTTTACGCAGGAATGAAGACTTCGGGTTGAGCGCGCCACGACATTGCTCTCGCCTCGTATGCGTTCCGTAATATTTTAAGCCAAACTGAGCACACGCACGAGCTTGATACTGCATCTAAGTGTAATGAAGACATCTGCGAATTGATGTTGCATCTCGTAGAGTCGTCTATATCTCGTCGTTTTACGCAGGAATAAATACTTCGGGTTGAGCGCGCCACGACATTGCGCTCGCGGCTGCAGGGCCTCGCAGGCGTTCCGTAATAGTTTAAGCCGAACTGAGCACACGCACGAGCATGATACTGCATCAGAGTGTAAAGATGACGTCTGCGAAGGGATTTTGCATCTCGTAGAGTCGTCTATAACTCGTCGTTTTACGCAGGTATGAAGACTTCGGGTTGAGCGCGCCACGACATTGCGCTCGCGTCTGGAGGGCCTCGCAGGCGTTCCGTAATAGTTTAAGCCAAACTGAGCACACGCAGGAGCTTGATGCTGCATTTGAATGTAAAGAAGACATCTGGGAAGTGATTTTGCATTCGTCGAGTCGTCTATAACTCGTCGTTTTACTCAGGAATGAAGACTTCAGATTGAGCGCGCCACGACATTGCGCTCGGGTCTGCAGGGCCTCGCAGGCGTTCCGTAATAGTTTAAGCCAAACTGAGCACACGCAAGAGCTTTATGCTGCATCTGAATGTAAAGAAGACATCTGCGAAGCGATTTTGCATCTCGTAGAGCCGTCTATAATTCGTCGTTTTACGCAGGAATAAAGACTTCAGATTGAGCGCGCCACGACATTGCGCTCGCGTCTGCAGGGCCTCGCAGGCGTTCCGTGATAGTTTAAGCCAAACTGAGCACACGCACGAGCTTGATGCTGCATCTGAATGTAAAGAAGACATCTGCGAAGCGATTTTGCATCTCGTAGAGCCGTCTATAATTCGTCGTTTTACGCAGGAATGAAGACTTCAGATTGAGCGCGCCACGACATTGCGCTCGCGTCTGCAGTGCCTCGCAGGCGTTCCGTAATAGTGTAAGCCAAACTGAGCACACGCACGAGCTTGATGCTGCATCTGAATGTAAACAGGATATCTGCGAAGTGATTTTGCATTAGTAGAGTCGTCTATAACTCGTCATTTTAGTCAGGAATAAAGACTTCAGATTGAGCGCGCCATGACATTGCGCTCGAGTCTGCAGGGCCTCGCAGGCGTTCCATAATAGTTTAAGCCAAACTGAGCACACGCACGAGCTTGTTACTGCATCTGAGTGTAAAGAAGACATCTGCGAATTGATGTTGCATCTCGTAGAGTCGTCTATATCTCGTCGTTTTACGCGGGAATAAATACTATCGGGTTGAGCGCGCCACGACATTTCGCTCGCGCCTGCAAGGCCTCGCAGGCGCTCCGTAATAGTTTAAGCCAAACTGAGCACACGCACGAGCTTGATACTGCATCAGAGTGTAAAGAAGACATCTGCGAAGTGATTTTGTATCTCGTAGAGCCGTCTATAACTCGTCGTTTTACACAGGAATAAATACTTCGGGTTGAGGGCGCCACGACATTGAGCTCGCGTCTGCAGGGCCTCGCAGGCGTTCCGTAATAGTTGAAGCGAAACTGAGCGCACGCACGAGCTTTATGCTGCATCTGAATGCAAAGAAGACATCTGTGAAGTGATTTTGCATCTCGTAGAGCCGTTTATAACTCGTCGTTTTACGAAGGACTGAAGACTTCAGATTGAGCGCTCCACGACATTGTGCTCGCGTCTGCAGGACCTCGCAGCCGTTCCGTAATAGTTTAAGCCAAACTGAGCGGACGCACAAGCTTGATGCTGCATCTGAATGTAAAGAAGACATCTGCGAAGTGATTTTGCATCTCGTAGAGCCGTCTATAACTCGTCGTTTTAAGCAGGAATGAAGACTTTAGATTGAGTGCTCCACGACCTTGCGCTCGCTTCTGCAGGGCCTCACAGGCGTTCCGTAATAGTTTAAGCCAAACTGAGCACTCGCACGAGCTTGATGCTGCATCTGAATGTAAAGAAGACATCTGCGAAGTGATTTTGTATCTCGTAGAGCCGTCTATAACTCGTCGTTTTACTCAGGAATGAGTACTTCAGATTGAGCGCGCCACGACATTGCGCTCGCGTCTGCAGGGCCTCGCAGGCGTTCCGTAATAGTTTAAGCCAAACTGAGCACACGCACGAGCTTGATGCTGCATCTGAATGTAAAGAAGACATCTGCGAAGCGATTTTGCATCTCGTAGAGCCGTCTATAATTCGTCGTTTTACGCAGGAATGAAGACTTCAGATTGAGCGCGCCACGACATTGCGCTCGCGTCTGCAGTGCCTCGCAGGCGTTCTGTAATAGTGTAAGCCAAACTGAGCACACGCACGAGCTTGATGCTGCTTCTGATTGTAAAGACGACATCTGCGAAGTGATTTTGCATCTCGTAGAGTCATCTATAACTCGTCGTTTTACTCAGGAATGAAGACTTCAGATTGAGCGCGCCACGACATGCGCTCGCGTCTGCAGGGCCTCGCGGGCGTTCCGTAATAGTGTAAGCCAAACTGAGCACACGCACGAGCTTGATGCTGCATCTGAATGTAAAGAGGATATCTGCGAAGTGATTTTGCATTAGTAGAGTCGTCTATAACTCGTCGCTTTAGTCAGGAATAAAGACTTCAGATTGAGCGCGCCATGACATTGCGCTCGAGTCTGCAGGGCCTCGCAGGCGTTCCGTAATAGTTTAAGCCAAACTGAGCACACGCACGAGCTTGTTACTGCATCTGAGTGTAAAGAAGACGTCTGCGAATTGATGTTGCATCTCGTAGAGTCGTCTATATCTCGTCGTTTTACGCGGGAATAAATACTATCGGGTTGAGCGCGCCACGACATTTCGCTCGCGCCTGCAAGGCCTCGCAGGCGCTCCGTAATAGTTTAAGCCAAACTGAGCACACGCACGAGCTTGATACTGCATCAGAGTGTAAAGAAGACATCTGCGAAGTGATTTTGTATCTCGTAGAGCCGTCTATAACTCGTCGTTTTACACAGGAATCAATACTTCGGGTTGAGGGCGCCACGACATTGAGCTCGCGTCTGCAGGGCCTCGCAGGCGTTCCGTAATAGTTGAAGCGAAACTGAGCGCACGCACGAGCTTGATGCTCCATCTGAATGCAAAGAAGACATCTGTGAAGTGATTTTGCATCTCGTAGAGCCGTTTATAACTCGTCGTTTTACGAAGGACTGAAGACTTCAGATTGAGCGCTCCACGACATTGTGCTCGCGTCTGCAGGACCTCGCAGCCGTTCCGTAATAGTTTAAGCCAAACTGAGCGGACGCACAAGCTTGATGCTGCATCTGAATGTAAAGAAGACATCTGCGAAGTGATTTTGCATCTCGTAGAGCCGTCTATAACTCGTCGTTTTAAGCAGGAATGAAGACTTTAGATTGAGTGCTCCACGACCTTGCGCTCGCTTCTGCAGGGCCTCACAGGCGTTTCGTAATAGTTTAAGCCAAACTGAGCACTCGCACGAGCTTGATGCTGCATCTGAATGTAAAGAAGACATCTGCGAAGTGATTTTGTATCTCGTAGAGCCTTCTATAACTCGTCGTGTTACTCAGGAATGAGTACAACAGATTGAGCGCGCCACGACATTGCGCTCGCGTCTGCAGGGCCTCGCAGGCGTTCCGTAATAGTTTTATCCAAACTGAGCACTCGCACGAGCTTTATGCTGCATCTGAATGTAAAGAAGACATCTGCGAAGCGATTTTGCATCTCGTAGAGCCGTCTATAATTCGTCGTTTTACGCAGGAATAAAGACTTCAGAATGAGCGCGCCACGACATTGCGCTCGCGTCTGCAGGGCCTCGCAGGCGTTCCGTAATAGTTTAAGCCAAACTGAGCACACGCACGAGCTTGATGCTGCATCTGAATGTAAAGAAGACATCTGCGAAGCGATTTTGCATCTCGTAGAGCCGTCTATAATTCGTCGTTTTACGCAGGAATGAAGACTTCAGATTGAGCGCGCCACGACATTGCGCTCGCGTCTGCAGTGCCTCGCAGGCGTTCTGTAATAGTGTAAGCCAAACTGAGCACACGCACGAGCTTGATGCTGCTTCTGATTGTAAAGACGACATCTGCGAAGTGATTTTGCATCTCGTAGAGTCATCTATAACTCGTCGTTTTACTCAGGAATGAAGACTTCAGATTGAGCGCGCCACGACATGCGCTCGCGTCTGCAGGGCCTCGCGGGCGTTCCGTAATAGTGTAAGCCAAACTGAGCACACGCACGAGCTTGATGCTGCATCTGAATGTAAAGAGGATATCTGCGAAGTGATTTTGCATTAGTAGAGTCGTCTATAACTCGTCATTTTAGTAAGGAATAAAGACTTCAGATTGAGCGCGCCATGACATTGCGCTCGAGTCTGCAGGGCCTCGCAGGCGTTCCGTAATAGTTTAAGCCAAACTGAGCACACGCACGAGCTTGTTACTGCATCTGAGTGTAAAGAAGACATCTGCGAATTGATGTTGCATCTCGTAGAGTCGTCTATATCTCGTCGTTTTACGCGGGAATAAATACTATCGGGTTGAGCGCGCCACGACATTTCGCTCGCGCCTGCAAGGCCTCGCAGGCGCTCCGTAATAGTTTAAGCCAAACTGAGCACACGCACGAGCTTGATACTGCATCAGAGTGTAAAGAAGACATCTGCGAAGTGATTTTGTATCTCGTAGAGCCGTCTATAACTCGTCGTTTTACACAGGAATAAATACTTCGGGTTGAGGGCGCCACGACATTGAGCTCGCGTCTGCAGGGCCTCGCAGGCGTTCCGTAATAGTTGAAGCGAAACTGAGCGCACGCACGAGCTTTATGCTGCATCTGAATGCAAAGAAGACATCTGTGAAGTGATTTTGCATCTCGTAGAGCCGTTTATAACTCGTCGTTTTACGAAGGACTGAAGACTTCAGATTGAGCGCTCCACGACATTGTGCTCGCGTCTGCAGGACCTCGCAGCCGTTCCGTAATAGTTTAAGCCAAACTGAGCGGACGCACAAGCTTGATGCTGCATCTGAATGTAAAGAAGACATCTGCGAAGTGATTTTGCATCTCGTAGAGCCGTCTATAACTCGTCGTTTTAAGCAGGAATGAAGACTTTAGATTGAGTGCTCCAAGACCTTGCGCTCGCTTCTGCAGGGCCTCGCAGGCGTTCCGTAATAGTTTAAGCCAAACTGAGCACACGCACGAGCTTGTTACTGCATCTGAGTGTAAAGAAGACATCTGCGAATTGATGTTGCATCTCGTAGAGTCGTCTATATCTCGTCGTTTTACGCGGGAATAAATACTATCGGGTTGAGCGCGCCACGACATTGCGCTCGCGCCTGCAGGGCCTCGCAGGCGTTCCGTAATAGTTTAAGCCGAACTGAGCACACGCACGAGCATGATACTGCATCAGAGTGTAAAGATTGAAATGTGGATTTAATGGTTGGTTGGAACGTCTAGCGCTGGCAGTACTTTGGGCACAAGGGATCGAATTACCAGCCGCAGGGCACAGCTTCAGCGCGAGCGAGATGGGCGCCGGAGACAAGCGATGGTGATGGCGATGCCGCAGCGTTTTCTGTTCTTTGTCTTCTTTACATTTCCCCCGCGTGAAGAAGTCGCCATCCTGGCGACTCAGGGAGAAGAGACGACCAGAGGGTTGTAATATGGCTTGAGGCGGCTAACGTGGACAACCTCGCGGCCGCGACGGCGGTGGTCGGAAGAAGGGGTGACTGGCTCGATGACGTAGTTCACAGGGGATGTGCGTTCCAAGACGCGATAAGGTCCGTGGTATTTGGTGTCTAGTTTGTTGGTGGCAGGAACGCATAGCCAAACGAAGCTGTCGGCCAGGAACGTGGGAGCAGGGGTATCGGTATCATGCTGATCTTTGCGATAGCCTTGAGTGTTGGAGGTAAACGTGCGAGCTAGCTACCGGCATTCGTCGGCCTTCTGTGTAATATCTGACAAGGCACTGTACTCAGAGGCATCTGGATGGTATGGCAAAATTGTGTCCAGAGTACAAGATGGTTCACGGCCATATAAGAGAAAGAAGGGCGAAAACCCAGTTGTTGCTTGGGTGGCTGTGTTGTACGCGAACGTTACGAATGGCAGTACCTGGTCCCAGTTGGAGCTTCCCGATTCAGATGTAACATACATTGCGAGCATGTCCCCAAGCGTACGGTTGAAGCGCTCCGTGAGGCCGTTTGTTTGTGGGTGGTACGCGGTTGTAGCCCGATGTATAGATTTGCAAGACGACAGGAGCTCTTGAACTACTTCGGAAAGAAAGACACGACCTCTGTCACTCAGTAGCTCGCGAGGGGCGCCGTGTCGAAGAATGAAGTGGTGTAGAAGAAAATGGGCTACCTCTCGGGCTGTCGCCGCGGAAAGTGCAGCAGTCTCGGCGTAACGGGTCAGGTGATCGACTGCGACGATGACCCATCGGTTACCAGCGGCCGTGCATGGTAGCGGACCATAAAGGTCGATTCCCACGCGATCAAACGGGCGAGCTGGACAAGGTAAAGGCTGGAGAGGGCCAGCGGGGTGGCGAGGAATCTTGCGTTGTTGACAGGCGGTACAAGAGCGAATGTAGCGCCGTACGAAATTGTACATTCCCCGCCAGTAGTACCTCTGACGAATTCGATCATAGGTTTTGAGGACGCCGGCATGAGCGCTTTGAGGGTCAATGTGATGGTGGGCACAAACCTCGGAGCGGAGGTGGCGCGGAATGACAAGAAGCCACGTTCTGCCGTCTGAGTTGTAGTTCCTGCGGTAGAGAAGGCCGTCCCGAATGGCGAAATGGGAGGCCTGTCGGCGGAGTGCCCGAGGATGCGTAGCCGCGGAAGTAGTGCCAAGGATATCCAGCAGGTTAGAAACCCAAGGATCTTGTCGTTGCTCGAAAGGCATATCCTCAATGGTGAGTGCTGACAAGAATGCTTGAGGAGGGGACGATGAGTTAGGCGAGCGCACCGGTGACCGAGAAAGAGCGTCGGCGTCAGAGTGCTTGCGGCCAGAGCGGTACACTACACGGATGTCGTATTCCTGAAGCCTGAGAGCCCAGCGCCCGAGACGGCCAGACGGATCCTTGAGAGACGCGAGCCAGCAGAGAGCGTGATGATCTGTAACTACCTCGAAGGAGTGGCCGTATAAGTAAGGGCGGAACTTCGTTACAGCCCACACGATTGCTAAGCACTCTTTTTCGGTAACGGAGTAGTTGGACTCGGCTTTGGTGAGAGCACGGCTTGCGTATGCGACAACGTATTCTGAGAAGCCAGGCTTGCGCTGGGCGAGGACGGCGCCGAGGCCGACACCACTGGCATCGGTGTGAAGTTCTGTAGGTGCAGTAGGGTCGTAATGGCGAAGGATTGGGGGTGACGTGAGAACATTGCGCAGTGTCGCGAATGCATCATCGCAGGCTGGCGACCAAGAGGAGAGGTTAGGGGTGCCTTTCAAGAGCTGTGTAAGGGGGGCTATGATGGTTGCGAAATTCCGAACAAAACGACGAAAGTACGAGCAGAGGCCCACGAAGCTTCGCAGTTGTTTCAAAGTGGTCGGTTTCGGAAAGTCAGCGACGGCGCGCAGCTTCTCAGGATCAGGCAGAACTCCATCTTTACACACAACATGTCCGAGTATTGTGAGCTGGCGGGCACCAAAGCGGCACTTTTTGAGGTTGAGTTGAAGACCGGCGCGGGTTAGGCAGGTGAAGACCTGGCGAAGTCGAGTCAGGTGGGTCGGGAAGTCGGTTGAAAAGACGACGATATCATCGAGGTAGCATAAACAGATGTTCCATTTCAGGCCGCGCAGTACAGTGTCCATCATTCTTTCAAATGTGGCTGGGGCGTTACAGAGTCCGAATGGCATAACATTAAATTCGTATAGTCCGTCTGGAGTAATAAAGGCGGTCTTAGGACGATCCGCCTCTGCCATGGGCACCTGCCAATACCCGGAGCGTAAATCGAGTGAGGAAAAGAATTCTGCGCCTTGCAAACAGTCTAGGGCATCGTCGATTCGTGGGAGGGGGTACACATCACGACGAGTGATTTTGTTGAGGCGGCGATAATCAACACAAAATCGTATGGAGCCATCCTTCTTTTTAACTAGAACCACAGGAGACGACCATGGGCTACAGGATTCTCTAATTACTCCGCGTTGCAGCATGTCATCGACTTGTTGGGCAATAACACGGCGCTCAGTCGGGGACACCCGATACGGCCGCTGATGGAGAGGTGGGTGAGCGCCAGTGTCGATGAGGTGGGAAACGGTCGTCGTGCGGCCCAAGGAAGATTGCGGAATGTCGAAGGAGGCGCGGAATTGGTGTAGAAGGTCAAGAAGTTGCTCGCGGTGGCGCGGTTCTAGAGCGCTGTCCACGGAATGGTCAAAAAGGTCCCGCTGTAGCGGATCTGAAGCCACACGAGTTGGAGTCAAGGCGTCAACTTGGCAAACAGGGAATGACACATCATCAAAGGTGAACAGAAGGTCCACGGGCTCGATGCGGCCGAGGCACTCCCCTTCGATCAACATAGCGGGAGAGGGAAGAGGATTGGATACCAGAAGTGTGCTAGCGCCGTTTTTCATGTCAAGGACGGCAAACGGCAGCGGTAAGTGGCGGCGGCGGCAGACAACGTTAGAGGGCACAAAGAGGACTGTCGCGGCGGTGGTAAAAGAGGCAGTGAGGGGAACCAGAACAGCGCTAACGGGTGGGATGGTTGTGTCATGTGCTACGAGGAGTTTGGTCGCAAAACGAGGACACGGCTCGTGGAGCAGGGCATCAGACGGTGCATCACTCGATTCAATAAGCTCTACTTGAGGACTGGCGCAGTCAATGATAGCATGATGCTGGGACAGGAAATCCCAGCCGAGAATGACGTCATGAGAACATGTGGGGAGAACGACGAATTCGATGATGTACAAGGCTGCAGCAATGACGACGCGAGCAGTGCAGATAGCTGTCGGCTGTATACTGTGAGCGGATGCGGTACGAAGCGATAGTCCCTCGAGAGGCGTAGTCACCTTTCGGATGGAGCGGCAGAGTTTTTGGCTGATAACTGATACAGCGGCACCGGTGTCGACGAGCGCAAGAGTATGAACACCTTCAACGATGACAGGAATAACATTCGCGGGATTAAGACGAGGACTTTGAAATTCGGTCGGATACGCAGTTCGTGCCTCGCGAACTGCGGCGGTCAGTTTTCCGGCTGGGTAGCGGGTCGTCGGCGCATTGGCGAAATGGAGCGGCGACGTGGTGATGGCGAACGACGAGGGCGGAAGTCCGGAGGTTCAGGGGGTGCTGTTGGAGGACCCGATGGGACTGGGAACTGGGGGGCCAAATAAGGTGGCGCAGGCCGTGCAGCAAAGGCCATATTTATTCGGCGCCGGCAGTAGCGTGTAGTGTGTCCGGGGATGCCGCAGTGGTAGCAAATAGGCCTGTTGTCCGCAGTGCGCCATGGAGATGGTGTCTGACGCAAGGGGGGAGCAAAGGCTGTTGGTGCGGACCGCATGGGGGGCGAAGCATAGGCATATGCTGGCTCAGGCGGTGGACTTGAAGTGACTTCGGCATACGTGCGACGCAATACTTGAGGAGGAGCCGGCGCGAATGCTGGAGCGTAGCTCAGTGGCGCAACGCCGGACGATGAAACTGTGGGCGTGAGTAACGGCATTGAGGGTGCGACCGGAGCTGATTGAGGAACAGGATTAGGGAGGACTTCAGAGACATGCTGCTGGATTGCATGGCGAAGCTCCGGAACAAGGCCAGTTGTTGACGACTCCTTAAGATATGGCTGTAGGGACAGTTGGCGCGCGACCTCCTGACGTATAAAAGCCTTGATGTCTTCAGAGAGGCTAGATGACTCCCTCTCCGCGGCTAATCCAGCGAGTGATGCATCAGGCTGGCGAATCAAAGCACGCTCCTTGCGGAGTTCGTCGTAGCTTTGACATAGGTCGTATATTTCCTTGACCGTATTGGGACCTTTGGCGATAAGCATGTTGAAAGCGCCGGCATCAATTCCTGTGAGGACATGACGTATCTTAACGGCCTCGGTCATGGTCGGGTCAACGCGGCGACACAAATCAACAATGTCCTCAATATAACTGGTGAACGTTTCACCGGGCAGCTGTAGTCGCGATCGAAGACGCTGTTCCGCGCGGAGTTTTCGGACGGCGGGGCGGCCAAAGACATCAGAAAATTTAGTCTTGAAATTCGCCCAGGTGGAAAAGTCCGACTCGTGGTTTCGAAACCACAGATTAGCGACGTCGCTCAAGTAAAAGATGACATTGGTGAGCTTACGGTTGTCGTCCCAGTTATTGTGACGGCTGACCCGTTCGTAAGTGGTCAGCCAATCGTCGACGTCGTCATCGCTGCTTCCGCTGAAGGTAGTCGGGTCCCGTTGACGGAGCGCACCTGTGCAGGTGACGGGCGGAGGCAGGTGCAATGAAGTCGGCTCCGTCATTGGGGTAGTCAATGTTCTGCTGCGAAGTTCCAGGGCGAGATGGGTACAGGGAACTTCAGATTGACCTCCACCAAGTGAAATGTGGATTTAATGGTTGGTTGGAACGTCTAGCGCTGGCAGTACTTTGGGCACAAGGGATCGAATTACCAGCCGCAGGGCACAGCTTCAGCGCGAGCGAGATGGACGCCGGAGACAAGCGATGGTGATGGCGATGCCGCAGCGTTTTCTGTTCTTTGTCTTCTTTACAAGATGACGTCTGCGAAGGGATTTTGCATCTCGTAGAGTCGTCTATAACTCGTCGTTTTACGCAGGTATGAAGACATCGGGTTGAGCGCGCCACGACATTGCGCTCGCGTCTGCAGGGCCTCGCGGGCGTTCCGTAATAGTTTAAGCCAAACTGAGCACACGCAGGAGCTTGATGCTACATTTGAATGTAAAGAAGACATCTGGGAAGTGATTTTGCATTCGTCGAGTCGTCTATAACTCGTCGTTTTATGCAGGTATGAAGACTTCGGGTTGAGCGCGCCACGACATTGCGCTCGCGTCTGCAGGGCCTCGCGGGCGTTCCGTAATAGTTTAAGCCAAACTGAGCACACGCAGGAGCTTGATGCTACATTTGAATGTAAAGAAGACATCTGGGAAGTGATTTTGCATTCGTCGAGTCGTCTATAACTCGTCGTTTTATGCAGGTATGAAGACTTCGGTTTGAGCGCGCCACGACATTGCGCTCGCGTCTGCAGGGCCTCGCAGGCGTTCCGTAATAGTTTAAGCCAAACTGAGCACACACAGGAGCTTGATGCTACATTTGAATGTAAAGAAGACATCTGGGAAGTGATTTTGCATTCGTCGAGTCGTCTATAACTCGTCGTTTTACGCAGGAATAAATACTTCGGGTTGAGTGCGCCACGACATTGCGCTCGGGTTTGCAGGGCCTCGCAGGCGTTCCGTAATAGTTTAAGCCAAACTGAGCACACGCAAGAGCTTTATGCTGCATCTGAATGTAAACAAGACATCTGCGAAGCGATTTTGCATCTCGTAGAGCCGTCTATAATTCGTCGTTTTACGCAGGAATAAAGACTTCAGATTGAGCGCGCCACGACATTGCGCTCGCGTCTGAAGGGCCTCGCCGGCGTTCCGTAATAGTGTGTGCCAAAATGAGCACACTCACGAGCTTGATGCTGCATCTGACTGTAAAGACATCTGCGAAGTGATTTTGCATCTCGTAGAGTCGTCTATAACTCGTCGTTTTACTCAGGAATGAAGACTTCAGATTGAGCGCGCCACTTCATTGCGCTCGCGTCTGCAGGGCCTCGCAGGCGTTCCGTAATAGTGGAAGCCAAACTGAGCGCACGCACGAGCTTGATGCTGCATCTGAATATAAAGACGACAGCTGCGAAGTGATTTTGCATCTCGTAGAGTCGTCTATAACTCGTCGTTTTACTCAGGAATGAAGACCTCAGATTGTGCGCGCCACGACATTGCGCTCGGGTGTGCAGGGCCTCGCAGGCGTTCCGTAATAGTTTAAGCCAAACTGAGCACACGCACAAGCTTTATGCTGCATCTGAATGTAAAGAAGACATCTGCGAAGCGTTTTTTGCATCTCGTAGAGTCGTCTATAACTCGTCGTTTTAGTCAGGAATGAAGACTTTAGATTGAGTGCGCCACGACATTGCGCTCGCGTCTGCAGGGCCTCGCAGGCGTTCCGTAATAGTTTAAGCCAAACTGAGCACACGCACGAGCTTGATGCTGCATCTGAATGTAAAAAAGACATCTGCGAAGTGATTTTGCATCTCGTAGAGCCGTCTATAACTCGTCGTTTTACTCAGGAATGAGTACTTCAGATTGACCGCGCCACGACATTGCGCTCGCGTCTGCAGGGCTTCGCCGGCGTTCCGTAATATTGTGAGCCAAACTGAGCACACACACGAGCTTGATGCTGAATCTGACTGTACAGACATCTGCGAAGTGATTTTGCATTCGTAGAGTCGTCTATAACTCGTCGTTTTACTATGGAATGAAGACTTCAGATTGAGCGAGCCATGACATTGCGCTCGAGTCTGCAGGGCCTCGCAGGCGTTCCGTAATAGTTTAAGCCAAACTGAGCACACGCACGAGCTTGTTACTGCATCTGAATGTAAAGAAGACATCTGCGAAGTGATTTTGTATCTCGTAGAGCCTTCTATAACTCGTCGTGTTACTCAGGAATGAGTACTTCAGATTGAGCGCGCCACGACATTGCGCTCGCGTCTGCAGGGCCTCGCAGGCGTTCCGTAATAGTTTTATCCAAACTGAGCACTCGCACGAGCTTTATGCTGCATCTGAATGTAAAGAAGACATCTGCGAAGCGATTTTGCATCTCGTAGAGCCGTCTATAATTCGTCGTTTTACACAGGAATAAATACTTCGGGTTGAGGGCGCCACGACATTGAGCTCGCGTCTGCAGGGCCTCGCAGGCGTTCCGTAATAGTTTAAGCCAAACTGAGCACACGCACGAGCTTGTTACTGCATCTGAATGTAAAGAAGACATCTGCGAAGTGATTTTGTATCTCGTAGAGCCTTCTATAACTCGTCGTGTTACTCAGGAATGAGTACTTCAGATTAAGCGCGCCACGACATTGCGCTCGCGTCTGCAGGGCTTCGCCGGCGTTCCGTAATATTGTGAGCCAAACTGAGCACACACACGAGCTTGATGCTGAATCTGACTGTACAGACATCTGCGAAGTGATTTTGCATTCGTAGAGTCGTCTATAACTCGTCGTTTTACTATGGAATGAAGACTTCAGATTGAGCGAGCCATGACATTGCGCTCGAGTCTGCAGGGCCTCACAGGCGTTTCGTAATAGTTTAAGCCAAACTGAGCACTCGCACGAGCTTGATGCTGCATCTGAATGTAAAGAAGACATCTGCGAAGTGATTTTGTATCTCGTAGAGCCTTCTATAACTCGTCGTGTTACTCAGGAATGAGTACTTCAGATTGAGCGCGCCACGACATTGCGCTCGCGTCTGCAGGGCCTCGCAGGCGTTCCGTAATAGTTGAAGCGAAACTGAGCGCACGCACGAGCTTTATGCTGCATCTGAATGCAAAGAAGACATCTGTGAAGTGATTTTGCATCTCGTAGAGCCGTTTATAACTCGTCGTTTTACGAAGGACTGAAGACTTCAGATTGAGCGCTCCACGACATTGTGCTCGCGTCTGCAGGACCTCGCAGCCGTTCCGTAATAGTTTAAGCCAAACTGAGCGGACGCACAAGCTTGATGCTGCATCTGAATGTAAAGAAGACATCTGCGAAGTGATTTTGCATCTCGTAGAGCCGTCTATAACTCGTCGTTTTAAGCAGGAATGAAGACTTTAGATTGAGTGCTCCAAGACCTTGCGCTCGCTTCTGCAGGGCCTCGCAGGCGTTCCGTAATAGTTTAAGCCAAACTGAGCACACGCACGAGCTTGTTACTGCATCTGAGTGTAAAGAAGACATCTGCGAATTGATGTTGCATCTCGTAGAGTCGTCTATATCTCGTCGTTTTACGCGGGAATAAATACTATCGGGTTGAGCGCGCCACGACATTGCGCTCGCGCCTGCAGGGCCTCGCAGGCGTTCCGTAATAGTTTAAGCCGAACTGAGCACACGCACGAGCATGATACTGCATCAGAGTGTAAAGATGACGTCTGCGAAGGGATTTTGCATCTCGTAGAGTCGTCTATAACTCGTCGTTTTACGCAGGTATGAAGACATCGGGTTGAGCGCGCCACGACATTGCGCTCGCGTCTGCAGGGCCTCGCGGGCGTTCCGTAATAGTTTAAGCCAAACTGAGCACACGCAGGAGCTTGATGCTACATTTGAATGTAAAGAAGACATCTGGGAAGTGATTTTGCATTCGTCGAGTCGTCTATAACTCGTCGTTTTATGCAGGTATGAAGACTTCGGGTTGAGCGCGCCACGACATTGCGCTCGCGTCTGCAGGGCCTCGCGGGCGTTCCGTAATAGTTTAAGCCAAACTGAGCACACGCAGGAGCTTGATGCTACATTTGAATGTAAAGAAGACATCTGGGAAGTGATTTTGCATTCGTCGAGTCGTCTATAACTCGTCGTTTTATGCAGGTATGAAGACTTCGGTTTGAGCGCGCCACGACATTGCGCTCGCGTCTGCAGGGCCTCGCAGGCGTTCCGTAATAGTTTAAGCCAAACTGAGCACACACAGGAGCTTGATGCTACATTTGAATGTAAAGAAGACATCTGGGAAGTGATTTTGCATTCGTCGAGTCGTCTATAACTCGTCGTTTTACGCAGGAATAAATACTTCGGGTTGAGTGCGCCACGACATTGCGCTCGGGTTTGCAGGGCCTCGCAGGCGTTCCGTAATAGTTTAAGCCAAACTGAGCACACGCAAGAGCTTTATGCTGCATCTGAATGTAAACAAGACATCTGCGAAGCGATTTTGCATCTCGTAGAGCCGTCTATAATTCGTCGTTTTACGCAGGAATAAAGACTTCAGATTGAGCGCGCCACGACATTGCGCTCGCGTCTGAAGGGCCTCGCCGGCGTTCCGTAATAGTGTGTGCCAAAATGAGCACACTCACGAGCTTGATGCTGCATCTGACTGTAAAGACATCTGCGAAGTGATTTTGCATCTCGTAGAGTCGTCTATAACTCGTCGTTTTACTCAGGAATGAAGACTTCAGATTGAGCGCGCCACTTCATTGCGCTCGCGTCTGCAGGGCCTCGCAGGCGTTCCGTAATAGTGGAAGCCAAACTGAGCGCACGCACGAGCTTGATGCTGCATCTGAATATAAAGACGACAGCTGCGAAGTGATTTTGCATCTCGTAGAGTCGTCTATAACTCGTCGTTTTACTCAGGAATGAAGACCTCAGATTGTGCGCGCCACGACATTGCGCTCGGGTGTGCAGGGCCTCGCAGGCGTTCCGTAATAGTTTAAGCCAAACTGAGCACACGCACAAGCTTTATGCTGCATCTGAATGTAAAGAAGACATCTGCGAAGCGTTTTTTGCATCTCGTAGAGTCGTCTATAACTCGTCGTTTTAGTCAGGAATGAAGACTTTAGATTGAGTGCGCCACGACATTGCGCTCGCGTCTGCAGGGCCTCGCAGGCGTTCCGTAATAGTTTAAGCCAAACTGAGCACACGCACGAGCTTGATGCTGCATCTGAATGTAAAAAAGACATCTGCGAAGTGATTTTGCATCTCGTAGAGCCGTCTATAACTCGTCGTTTTATCAGGAATGAGTACTTCAGATTGACCGCGCCACGACATTGCGCTCGCGTCTGCAGGGCTTCGCCGGCGTTCCGTAATATTGTGAGCCAAACTGAGCACACACACGAGCTTGATGCTGAATCTGACTGTACAGACATCTGCGAAGTGATTTTGCATTCGTAGAGTCGTCTATAACTCGTCGTTTTACTATGGAATGAAGACTTCAGATTGAGCGAGCCATGACATTGCGCTCGAGTCTGCAGGGCCTCGCAGGCGTTCCGTAATAGTTTAAGCCAAACTGAGCACACGCACGAGCTTGTTACTGCATCTGAGTGTAAAGAAGACATCTGCGAATTGATGTTGCATCTCGTAGAGTCGTCTATATCTCGTCGTTTTACGCGGGAATAAATACTATCGGGTTGAGCGCGCCACGACATTTCGCTCGCGCCTGCAAGGCCTCGCAGGCGCTCCGTAATAGTTTAAGCCAAACTGAACACACGCACGAGCTTGATACTGCATCAGAGTGTAAAGACGACATCTGCGAAGTGATTTTGTATCTCGTAGAGCCGTCTATAACTCGTCGTTTTACACAGGAATAAATACTTCGGGTTGAGGGCGCCACGACATTGAGCTCGCGTCTGCAGGGCCTCGCAGGCGTTCCGTAATAGTTTAAGCCAAACTGAGCACACGCAGGAGCTTGATGCTACATTTGAATGTAAAGAAGACATCTGGGAAGTGATTTTGCATTCGTCGAGTCGTCTATAACTCGTCGTTTTATGCAGGTATGAAGACTTCGGGTTGAGCGCGCCACGACATTGCGCTCGCGTCTGCAGGGCCTCGCGGGCGTTCCGTAATAGTTTAAGCCAAACTGGGCACACGCAGGAGCTTGATGCTACATTTGAATGTATAGAAGACATCTGGGAAGTGATTTTGCATTCGTCGAGTCGTCTATAACTCGTCGTTTTATGCAGGTATGAAACTTCGGTTTGAGCGCGCCACGACATTGCGCTCGCGTCTGCAGGGCCTCGCAGGCGTTCCGTAATAGTTTAAGCCAAACTGAGCACACACAGGAGCTTGATGCTACATTTGAATGTAAAGAAGACATCTGGGAAGTGATTTGGATTCGTCGAGTCGTCTATAACTCGTCGTTTTACGCAGGAATAAATACTTCGGGTTGAGTGCGCCATGACATTGCGCTCGGGTTTGCAGGGCCTCGCAGGCGTTCCGTAATAGTTTAAGCCAAACTGAGCACACGCAAGAGCTTTATGCTGCATCTGAATGTAAACAAGACATCTGCGAAGCGATTTTGCATCTCGTAGAGCCGTCTATAATTCGTCGTTTTACGCAGGAATAAAGACTTCAGATTGAGCGCGCCACGACATTGCGCTCGCGTCTGAAGGGCCTCGCCGGCGTTCCGTAATAGTGTGTGCCAAAATGAGCACACTCACGAGCTTGATGCTGCATCTGACTGTAAAGACATCTGCGAAGTGATTTTGCATCTCGTAGAGTCGTCTATAACTCGTCGTTTTACTCAGGAATGAAGACTTCAGATTGAGCGCGCCACTTCATTGCGCTCGCGTCTGCAGGGCCTCGCAGGCGTTCCGTAATAGTGGAAGCCAAACTGAGCGCACGCACGAGCTTGATGCTGCATCTGAATATAAAGACGACAGCTGCGAAGTGATTTTGCATCTCGTAGAGTCGTCTATAACTCGTCGTTTTACTCAGGAATGAAGACCTCAGATTGTGCGCGCCACGACATTGCGCTCGGGTGTGCAGGGCCTCGCAGGCGTTCCGTAATAGTTTAAGCCAAACTGAGCACACGCAAGAGCTTTATGCTGCATCTGAATGTAAACAAGACATCTGCGAAGCGATTTTGCATCTCGTAGAGCCGTCTATAATTCGTCGTTTTACGCAGGAATAAAGACTTCAGATTGAGCGCGCCACGACATTGCGCTCGCGTCTGAAGGGCCTCGCCGGCGTTCCGTAATAGTGTGTGCCAAAATGAGCACACTCACGAGCTTGATGCTGCATCTGACTGTAAAGACATCTGCGAAGTGATTTTGCATCTCGTAGAGTCGTCTATAACTCGTCCTTTTACTCAGGAATGAAGACTTCAGATTGAGCGCGCCACTTCATTGCGCTCGCGTCTGCAGGGCCTCGCAGGCGTTCCGTAATAGTGGAAGCCAAACTGAGCGCACGCACGAGCTTGATGCTGCATCTGAATATAAAGACGACAGCTGCGAAGTGATTTTGCATCTCGTAGAGTCGTCTATAACTCGTCGTTTTACTCAGGAATGAAGACCTCAGATTGTGCGCGCCACGACATTGCGCTCGGGTGTGCAGGGCCTCGCAGGCGTTCCGTAATAGTTTAAGCCAAACTGAGCACACGCACAAGCTTTATGCTGCATCTGAATGTAAAGAAGACATCTGCGAAGCGTTTTTTGCATCTCGTAGAGTCGTCTATAACTCGTCGTTTTAGTCAGGAATGAAGACTTTAGATTGAGTGCGCCACGACATTGCGCTCGCGTCTGCAGGGCCTCGCAGGCGTTCCGTAATAGTTTAAGCCAAACTGAGCACACGCACGAGCTTGATGCTGCATCTGAATGTAAAAAAGACATCTGCGAAGTGATTTTGCATCTCGTAGAGCCGTCTATAACTCGTCGTTTTACTCAGGAATGAGTACTTCAGATTGACCGCGCCACGACATTGCGCTCGCGTCTGCAGGGCTTCGCCGGCGTTCCGTAATATTGTGAGCCAAACTGAGCACACACACGAGCTTGATGCTGAATCTGACTGTACAGACATCTGCGAAGTGATTTTGCATTCGTCGAGTCGTCTATAACTCGTCGTTTTACGCAGGAATAAATACTTCGGGTTGAGTGCGCCATGACATTGCGCTCGGGTTTGCAGGGCCTCGCAGGCGTTCCGTAATAGTTTAAGCCAAACTGAGCACACGCAAGAGCTTTATGCTGCATCTGAATGTAAACAAGACATCTGCGAAGCGATTTTGCATCTCGTAGAGCCGTCTATAATTCGTCGTTTTACGCAGGAATAAAGACTTCAGATTGAGCGCGCCAGGACATTGCGCTCGCGTCTGAAGGGCCTCGCCGGCGTTCCGTAATAGTGTGTGCCAAAATGAGCACACTCACGAGCTTGATGCTGCATCTGACTGTAAAGACATCTGCGAAGTGATTTTGCATCTCGTAGAGTCGTCTATAACTCGTCGTTTTACTCAGGAATGAAGACTTCAGATTCAGCGCGCCACTTCATTGCGCTCGCGTCTGCAGGGCCTCGCAGGCGTTCCGTAATAGTGGAAGCCAAACTGAGCGCACGCACGAGCTTGATGCTGCATCTGAATATAAAGACGACAGCTGCGAAGTGATTTTGCATCTCGTAGAGTCGTCTATAACTCGTCGTTTTACTCAGGAATGAAGACCTCAGATTGTGCGCGCCACGACATTGCGCTCGGGTGTGCAGGGCCTCGCAGGCGTTCCGTAATAGTTTAAGCCAAACTGAGCACACGCACAAGCTTTATGCTGCATCTGAATGTAAAGAAGACATCTGCGAAGCGTTTTTTGCATCTCGTAGAGTCGTCTATAACTCGTCGTTTTAGTCAGGAATGAAGACTTTAGATTGAGTGCGCCACGACATTGCGCTCGCGTCTGCAGGGCCTCGCAGGCGTTCCGTAATAGTTTAAGCCAAACTGAGCACACGCACGAGCTTGATGCTGCATCTGAATGTAAAAAAGACATCTGCGAAGTGATTTTGCATCTCGTAGAGCCGTCTATAACTCGTCGTTTTACTCAGGAATGAGTACTTCAGATTGACCGCGCCACGACATTGCGCTCGCGTCTGCAGGGCTTCGCCGGCGTTCCGTAATATTGTGAGCCAAACTGAGCACACACACGAGCTTGATGCTGAATCTGACTGTACAGACATCTGCGAAGTGATTTTGCATTCGTAGAGTCGTCTATAACTCGTCGTTTTACTATGGAATGAAGACTTCAGATTGAGCGAGCCATGACATTGCGCTCGAGTCTGCAGGGCCTCGCAGGCGTTCCGTAATAGTTTAAGCCAAACTGAGCACACGCACGAGCTTGTTACTGCATCTGAGTGTAAAGAAGACATCTGCGAATTGATGTTGCATCTCGTAGAGTCGTCTATATCTCGTCGTTTTACGCGGGAATAAATACTATCGGGTTGAGCGCGCCACGACATTTCGCTCGCGCCTGCAAGGCCTCGCAGGCGCTCCGTAATAGTTTAAGCCAAACTGAGCACACGCACGAGCTTGATACTGCATCAGAGTGTAAAGAAGACATCTGCGAAGTGATTTTGTATCTCGTAGAGCCGTCTATAACTCGTCGTTTTACACAGGAATAAATACTTCGGGTTGAGGGCGCCACGACATTGAGCTCGCGTCTGCAGGGCCTCGCAGGCGTTCCGTAATAGTTTAAGCCAAACTGAGCACACGCAGGAGCTTGATGCTACATTTGAATGTAAAGAAGACATCTGGGAAGTGATTTTGCATTCGTCGAGTCGTCTATAACTCGTCGTTTTATGCAGGTATGAAGACTTCGGGTTGAGCGCGCCACGACATTGCGCTCGCGTCTGCAGGGCCTCGCGGGCGTTTCGTAATAGTTTAAGCCAAACTGGGCACACGCAGGAGCTTGATGCTACATTTGAATGTATAGAAGACATCTGGGAAGTGATTTTGCATTCGTCGAGTCGTCTATAACTCGTCGTTTTATGCAGGTATGAAGACTTCGGTTTGAGCGCGCCACGACATTGCGCTCGCGTCTGCAGGGCCTCGCAGGCGTTCCGTAATAGTTTAAGCCAAACTGAGCACACACAGGAGCTTGATGCTACATTTGAATGTAAAGAAGACATCTGGGAAGTGATTTTGCATTCGTCGAGTCGTCTATAACTCGTCGTTTTACGCAGGAATAAATACTTCGGGTTGAGTGCGCCATGACATTGCGCTCGGGTTTGCAGGGCCTCGCAGGCGTTCCGTAATAGTTTAAGCCAAACTGAGCACACGCAAGAGCTTTATGCTGCATCTGAATGTAAACAAGACATCTGCGAAGCGATTTTGCATCTCGTAGAGCCGTCTATAATTCGTCGTTTTACGCAGGAATAAAGACTTCAGATTGAGCGCGCCACGACATTGCGCTCGCGTCTGAAGGGCCTCGCCGGCGTTCCGTAATAGTGTGTGCCAAAATGAGCACACTCACGAGCTTGATGCTGCATCTGACTGTAAAGACATCTGCGAAGTGATTTTGCATCTCGTAGAGTCGTCTATAACTCGTCGTTTTACTCAGGAATGAAGACTTCAGATTGAGCGCGCCACTTCATTGCGCTCGCGTCTGCAGGGCCTCGCAGGCGTTCCGTAATAGTGGAAGCCAAACTGAGCGCACGCACGAGCTTGATGCTGCATCTGAATATAAAGACGACAGCTGCGAAGTGATTTTGCATCTCGTAGAGTCGTCTCTAACTCGTCGTTTTACTCAGGAATGAAGACCTCAGATTGTGCGCGCCACGACATTGCGCTCGGGTGTGCAGGGCCTCGCAGGCGTTCCGTAATAGTTTAAGCCAAACTGAGCACACGCACAAGCTTTATGCTGCATCTGAATGTAAAGAAGACATCTGCGAAGCGTTTTTTGCATCTGGTAGAGTCGTCTATAACTCGTCGTTTTAGTCAGGAATGAAGACTTTAGATTGAGTGCGCCACGACATTGCGCTCGCGTCTGCAGGGCCTCGCAGGCGTTCCGTAATAGTTTAAGCCAAACTGAGCACACGCACGAGCTTGATGCTGCATCTGAATGTAAAGAAGACATCTGCGAAGTGATTTTGCATCTCGTAGAGCCGTCTATAACTCGTCGTTTTACTCAGGAATGAGTACTTCAGATTGAGCGCGCCACGACATTGCGCTCGCGTCTGCAGGGCCTCGCAGGCGTTCCGTAATAGTTTAAGCCAAACTGAGCACACGCACGAGCTTGTTACTGCATCTGAGTGTAAAGAAGACATCTGCGAATTGATGTTGCATCTCGTATAGTCGTCTATATCTCGTCGTTTTACGCAGGAATAAATACTTCGGGTTGAGCGCGCCACATTTCGCTCGCGCCTGCAAGGCCTCGCAGGCGCTCCGTAATAGTTTAAGCCAAACTGAGCACACGCTCGAGCTTGATACTGCATCAGAGTGTAAAGATGACATCTGCGAAGTGATTTTGCATCTCGTAGAGCCGTCTATAACTCGTCGTTTTACTCAGGAATGAATACTTCAAATTGAGCGCGCCACGACATTGCGCTCGCGTCTGCAGGGCCTCGCCGGCGTTCCGTAATAGTGTGAGCCAAACTGAGCACACACACAAGCTTGATGCTGCATCTGACTGTAAAGACATCTGCGAAGTGATTTTGCATCTCGTAGAGTCGTCTATAACTCGTCGTTTTACTCAGGAATGAGGACTTCAAATTGAGCGCGCCATGACATTGCGCTCGAGTCTGCAGGGCCTCGCAGGCGTTCCGTAATAGTGTAAGCCAAACTGAGCGCACGCATGAGCTTTATGCTGCATCTGAATATAAAGACGACAGCTGCGAAGTGATTTTGCATCTCGTACAGTCGTCTATAACTCGTCGTTTTACGCAGGAATGAAGACTTCGGGTTGAGCGCGCCACGACATTGCTCTCGCCTCGCATGCATTCCGTAATATTTTAAGCCAAACTGAGCACACGCACGAGCTTGATACTGCATCTGAGTGTAATGAAGACATCTGCGAATTGATGTTGCATCTCGTAGAGTCGTCTATATCTCGTCGTTTTACGCAGGAATAAATACTTCGGGTTGAGCGCGCCACGACATTGCGCTCGCGCCTGCAGGGCCTCGCAGGCGTTCCGTAATAGTTTAAGCCGAACTGAGCACACGCACGAGCTTGATACTGCATCAGAGTGTAAAGAAGACATCTGCGAAGTGATTTTGTATCTCGTAGAGTCGTTTATAACTCGTCGTTTTACGAAGGACTGAAGACTTCAGATTGAGCGCTCCACGACATTGTGCTCGCGTCTGCAGGACCTCGCAGCCGTTCCGTAATAGTTTAAGCCAAACTGAGCGGACGCACAAGCTTGATGCTGCATCTGAATGTAAAGAAGACATCTGCGAAGTGATTTTGCATCTCGTAGAGCCGTCTCTAACTCGTCGTTTTAAGCAGGAATGAAGACTTTAGATTGAGTGCTCCATGACCTTGCGCTCGCTTCTGCAGGGCCTCACAGGCGTTCCGTAATAGTTTAAGCCAAACTGAGCACTCGCACGAGCTTGATGCTGCATCTGAATGTAAAGAAGACATCTGCGAAGTGATTTTGTATCTCGTAGAGCCGTCTATAACTCGTCGTTTTACTCAGGAATGAGTACTTCAGATTGAGCGCGCCACGAGATTGCGCTCGCGTCTGCAGGGCCTCGCAGGCGTTCCGTAATAGTTTAAGCCAAACTGAGCACTCGCACGAGCTTTATGCTGCATCTGAATGTAAAGAAGACATCTGCGAAGCGATTTTGCATCTCGTAGAGCCGTCTATAATTCGTCGTTTTACGCAGGAATGAAAACTTCAGATTGAGCGCGCCACGACATTGCACTCGCGTCTGCAGTGCCTCGCAGGCGTTCTGTAAAAGTGTAAGCCAAACTGAGCACACGCACGAGCTTGATGCTGCATCTGATTGGAAAGACGACATCTGCGAAGTGATTTTGCATCTCGTAGAGTCATCTATAACTCGTCGTTTTACTCAGGAATGAAGACTTCAGATTGAGCGCGCCACGACATGCGCTCGCGTCTGCAGGGCCTCGCGGGCGTTCCGTAATAGTGTAAGCCAAACTGAGCACACGCACGAGCTTGATGCTGCATCTGAATGTAAAGAGGACATCTGCGAAGTGATTTTGCATTAGTAGAGTCGTCTATAACTCGTCGTTTTAGTCAGGAATGAAGACTTCAGATTGAGCGCGCCATGACATTGCGCTCGAGTCTGCAGGGCCTCGCAGGCGTTCCGTAATAGTTTAAGCCAAACTGAGCACACGCAGGAGCTTGTTACTGCATCTGAGTGTAAAGAAGACATCTGCGAATTGATGTTGCATCTCGTAGAGTCGTCTATATCTCGTCGTTTTACGCAGGAATAAATACTTCGGGTTGAGCGCGCCACATTTCGCTCGCGCCTGCAAGGCCTCGCAGGCGCTCCGTAATAGTTTAAGCCAAACTGAGCACACGCTCGAGCTTGATGCTGCATCTGAATGTAAAGAAGACATCTGCGAAGTGATTTTGCATCTCGTAGAGCCGGCTATAACTCGTCGTTTTACTCAGGAATGAATACTTCAAATTGAGCGCGCCACGACATTGCGCTCGCGTCTGCAGGGCCTCGCCGGCGTTCCGTAATAGTGTGAGCCAAACTGAGCACACACACAAGCTTGATGCTGCATCTGACTGTAAAGACATCTGCGAAGTGATTTTTCATCTCGTAGAGTCGTCTATAACTCGTCGTTTTACTCAGGAATGAGGACTTCAAATTGAGCGCGCCATGACATTGCGCTCGAGTCTGCATTGCCTCGCAGGCGTTCCGTAATAGTTTAAGCCGAACTGAGCACACGCACGAGCATGATACTGCATCAGAGTGTAAAGATGACGTCTGCGAAGGGATTTTGCATCTCGTAGAGTCGTCTATAACTCGTCGTTTTACGCAGGTATGAAGACTTCGGGTTGAGCGCGCCACGACATTGCGCTCGCGTCTGCAGGGCCTCGCAGGCGTTCCGTAATAGTTTAAGCCAAACTGAGCACACGCAGGAGCTTGATGCTACATTTGAATGTAAAGAAGACATCTGGGAAGTGATTTTGCATTCGTCGAGTCGTCTATAACTCGTCGTTTTACGCAGGTATGAAGACTTCGGGTTGAGCGCGCCACGACATTGCGCTCGCGTCTGCAGGGCCTCGCAGGCGTTCCGTAATAGTTTAAGCCAAACTGAGCACACGCAGGAGCTTGATGCTACATTTGAATGTAAAGAAGACATCTGGGAAGTGATTTTGCATTCGTCGAGTCGTCTATAACTCGTCGTTTTACGCAGGAATAAATACTTCGGGTTGAGTGCGCCACGACATTGCGCTCGGGTTTGCAGGGCCTCGCAGGCGTTCCGTAATAGTTTAAGCCAAACTGAGCACAAGCAAGAGCTTTATGCTGCATCTGAATGTAAACAAGACATCTGCGAAGCGATTTTGCATCTCGTAGAGCCGTCTATAATTCGTCGTTTTACGCAGGAATAAAAACTTCGGATTGAGCGCGCCACGACATTGCGCTCGCGTCTGAAGGGCCTCGCCGGCGTTCCGTAATAGTGTGTGCCAAAATGAGCACACTCACGAGCTTGATGCTGCATCTGACTGTAAAGACATCTGCGAAGCGATTTTGCATCTCGTAGAGTCGTCTATAACTCGTCGTTTTAGTCAGGAATGAAGACTTCAGATTGAGCGCGCCACGACATTGCGCTCGCATCTGCAGGGCCTCGCAGGCGTCCGTAATAGTTTAAGCCAAACTGAGCACACGCACGAGCTTGATGCTGCATCTGAATGTAAAGAAGACATCTGCGAAGTGATTTTGCATCTCGTAGAGCCGTCTATAACTCGTCGTTTTACTCAGGAATGAATACTTCAGTTTGAGCGCGCCACGACATTGTGCTCGCGTCTGCAGGGCTTCGCCGGCGTTCCGTAATATTGTGAGCCAAACTGAGCACACACACGAGCTTGATGCTGAATCTGACTGTACAGACATCTGCGAAGTAATTTTGCATTCGTAGAGTCGTCTATAACTCGTCGTTTTACTATGGAATGAAGACTTCAGATTGAGCGCGCCACGACATTGCGCTCGCGTCTGCAGGGCCTCGCAGGCGTTCCGTAATAGTTTAAGCCAAACGGAGCACACGCACGAGCTTTATGCTGCATCTGAATGTAAAGAAGACATCTGCGAAGCGATTTTGCATCTCCTAGAGCCGTCTATAATTCGTCGTTTTACGCAGGAATAGACTTCAGATTGAGCGCGCCACGACATTGCGCTCGCGTCTGAAGGGCCTCGCCGGCGTTCCGTAATAGTGTGAGCCAAACTGAGCACACACACGAGCTTGATGCTGCATCTTACTGTAAAGCATCTGCGAAGTGATTTTGCATCTCGTAGAGTCGTCTATAACTCGTCGTTTTACTCAGGAATGAAGACTTTAGATTGTGCGCGCCACGACATTGCGCTCGGGTCTGCAGGGCCTCGCAGGCGTTCCGTAATAGTTTAAGCCAAACTGAGCACACGCACAAGCTTTATGCTGCATCTGAATGTAAAGAAGACATCTGCGAAGCGATTTTGCATCTCGTAGAGTCGTCTATAACTCGTCGTTTTAGTCAGGAATGAAGACTTTAGATTGAGCGCGCCACGACATTGCTCTCGCGTCTGCTGGGCCTCGCAGGCGTTCCGTAATATTTTAAGCCAAACTGAGCACACGCACGAGCTTGATACTGCATCTGAGTGTAAAGAAGACATCTGCGAATTGATGTTGCGTCTCGTAGAGTCGTCTATATCTCGTCATTACGCAGGAATAAATACATCGGGTTGAGCGCGCCACGACATTGCGCTCGCGCCAGCAGGGCCTCGCAGGCGTTCCGTAATAGTTTAAGCCAAACTGAGCACACGCACGAGCGTGATATTGCATCAGAGTGTAAAGATGACGTCTGCGAAGGGATTTTGCACCTCGTACAGTCGTCTATAACTCGTCGTTTTACGCAGGTATGAAGACTTCGGGTTGAGCGCGCCACGACATTGCGCTCGCGTCTGCAGGGCCTCGCAGGCGTTCCGTAATAGTTTAAGCCAAACTGAGCACGCACACGCACGAGCTTGATGCTGCATGTGAATGTAAAGAAGACATCTGCGAAGTGATTTTGTATCTCGTAGAGCCGTCTATAACTCGTCGTTTTACACAGGAATAAATACTTCGGGTTGAGGGCGCCACGACATTGAGCTCGCGTCTGCAGGGCCTCGCAGGCGTTCCGTAATAGTTGAAGCGAAACTGAGCGCACGCACGAGCTTTATGCTGCATCTGAATGCAAAGAAGACATCTGTGAAGTGATTTTGCATCTCGTAGAGCCGTTTATAACTCGTCGTTTTACGAAGGACTGAAGACTTCAGATTGAGCGCTCACGACATTGTGCTCGCGTCTGCAGGACCTCGCAGCCGTTCCGTAATAGTTTAAGCCAAACTGAGCGGACGCACAAGCTTGATGCTGCATCTGAATGTAAAGAAGACATCTGCGAAGTGATTTTGCATCTCGTAGAGCCGTCTATAACTCGTCGTTTTAAGCAGGAATGAAGACTTTAGATTGAGTGCTCCACGACCTTGCGCTCGCTTCTGCAGGGCCTCACAGGCGTTCCGTAATAGTTTAAGCCAAACTGAGCACTCGCACGAGCTTGATGCTGCATCTGAATGTAAAGAAGACATCTGCGAAGTGATTTTGTATCTCGTAGAGCCGTCTATAACTCGCCGTTTTACTCAGGAATGAGTACTTCAGATTGAGCGCGCCACGACATTGCGCTCGCGTCTGCAGGGCCTCGCAGGCGTTCCGTAATAGTTTAAGCCAAACTCAGCACTCGCACGAGCTTTATGCTGCATCTGAATGTAAAGAAGACATCTGCGAAGCGATTTTGCATCTCGTAGAGCCGTCTATAATTCGTCGTTTTACGCAGGAATGAAGACTTCAGATTGAGCGCGCCACGACATTGCGCTCGCGTCTGCAGTGCCTCGCAGGCGTTCTGTAAAAGTGTAAGCCAAACTGAGCACACGCACGAGCTTGATGCTGCATCTGACTGTAAAGACATCTGCGAAGTGATTTTTCATCTCGTAGAGTCGTCTATAACTCGTCGTTTTACTCAGGAATGAAGACCTCAGATTGTGCGCGCCACGACATTGCGCTCGGGTGTGCAGGGCCTCGCAGGCGTTCCGTAATAGTTTAAGCCAAACTGAGCACACGCACAAGCTTTATGCTGCATCTGAATGTAAAGAAGACATCTGCGAAGCGTTTTTTGCATCTCGTAGAGTCGTCTATAACTCGTCGTTTTAGTCAGGAATGAAGACTTTAGATTGAGTGCGCCACGACATTGCGCTCGCGTCTGCAGGGCCTCGCAGGCGTTCCGTAATAGTTTAAGCCAAACTGAGCACACGCACGAGCTTGATGCTGCATCCGAATGTAAAGAAGACATCTGCGAAGTGATTTTGCATCTCGTAGAGCCGTCTATAACTTGTCGTTTTACTCAGGTATGAGTACTTCAGATTGAGCGCGCCACGACATTGCGCTCGCGTCTGCAGGGCTTCGCCGGCGTTCCGTAATATTGTGAGCCAAACTGAGCACACACACGAGCTTGATGCTGAATCTGACTGTACAGACATCTGCGAAGTGATTTTGCATTCGTAGAGTCGTCTATAACTCGTCGTTTTACTATGGAATGAAGACTTCAGATTGAGCGCGCCATGACATTGCGCTCGAGTCTGCAGGGCCTCGCAGGCGTTCCGTAATAGTTTAAGCCAAACTGAGCACACGCACGAGCTTGATGCTGCATCCGAATGTAAAGAAGACATCTGCGAAGTGATTTTGCATCTCGTAGAGCCGTCTATAACTTGTCGTTTTACTCAGGTATGAGTACTTCAGATTGAGCGCGCCACGACATTTCGCTCGCGCCTGCAAGGCCTCGCAGGCGCTCCGTAATAGTTTAAGCCAAACTGAGCACACGCACGAGCTTGATACTGCATCAGAGTGTAAAGAAGACATCTGCGAAGTGATTTTGTATCTCGTAGAGCCGTCTATAACTCGTCGTTTTACACAGGAATAAATACTTCGGGTTGAGGGCGCCACGACATTGAGCTCGCGTCTGCAGGGCCTCGCAGGCGTTCCGTAATAGTTGAAGCGAAACTGAGCGCACGCACGAGCTTTATGCTGCATCTGAATGCAAAGAAGACATCTGTGAAGTGATTTTGCATCTCGTAGAGCCGTTTATAACTCGTCGTTTTACGAAGGACTGAAGACTTCAGATTGAGCGCTCCACGACATTGTGCTCGCGTCTGCAGGACCTCGCAGCCGTTCCGTAATAGTTTAAGCCAAACTGAGCGGACGCACAAGCTTGATGCTGCATCTGAATGTAAAGAAGACATCTGCGAAGTGATTTTGCATCTCGTAGAGCCGTCTATAACTCGTCGTTTTAAGCAGGAATGAAGACTTTAGATTGAGTGCTCCATGACCTCGCGCTCGCTTCTGCAGGGCCTCACAGGCGTTCCGTAATAGTTTAAGCCAAACTGAGCACTCGCACGAGCTTGATGCTGCATCTGAATGTAAAGAAGACATCTGCGAAGTGATTTTGTATCTCGTAGAGCCGTCTATAACTCGTCGTTTTACTCAGGAATGAGTACTTCAGATTGAGCGCGCCACGAGATTCGCTCGCGTCTGCAGGGCCTCGCAGGCGTTCCGTAATAGTTTAAGCCAAACTGAGCACTCGCACGAGCTTTATGCTGCATCTGAATGTAAAGAAGACATCTGCGAAGCGATTTTGCATCTCGTAGAGCCGTCTATAATTCGTCGTTTTACGCAGGAATGAAGACTTCAGATTGAGCGCGCCACGACATTGCGCTCGCGTCTGCAGTGCCTCGCAGGCGTTCTGTAAAAGTGTAAGCCAAACTGAGCACACGCACGAGCTTGATGCTGCATCTGATTGGAAAGACGACATCTGCGAAGTGATTTTGCATCTCGTAGAGTCATCTATAACTCGTCGTTTTACTCAGGAATGAAGACTTCAGATTGAGCGCGCCACGACATGCGCTCTCGTCTGCTGGGCCTCGCAGGCGTTCCGTAATATTTTAAACCAAACTGAGCACACGCACGAGCTTGATACTGCATCTGAGTGTAAAGAAGACATCTGCGAATTGATGTTGCGTCTCGTAGAGTCGTCTATATCTCGTCATTACGCAGGAATAAATACATCGGGTTGAGCGCGCCACGACATTGCGCTCGCGCCAGCAGGGCCTCGCAGGCGTTCCGTAATAGTTTAAGCCAAACTGAGCACACGCACGAGCGTGATATTGCATCAGAGTGTAAAGATGACGTCTGCGAAGGGATTTTGCACCTCGTACAGTCGTCTATAACTCGTCGTTTTACGCAGGTATGAAGACTTCGGGTTGAGCGCGCCACGACATTGCGCTCGCGTCTGCAGGGCCTCGCAGGCGTTCCGTAATAGTTTAAGCCAAACTGAGCACGCACACGCACGAGCTTGATGCTGCATGTGAATGTAAAGAAGACATCTGCGAAGTGATTTTGTATCTCGTAGAGCCGTCTATAACTCGTCGTTTTACACAGGAATAAATACTTCGGGTTGAGGGCGCCACGACATTGAGCTCGCGTCTGCAGGGCCTCGCAGGCGTTCCGTAATAGTTGAAGCGAAACTGAGCGCACGCACGAGCTTTATGCTGCATCTGAATGCAAAGAAGACATCTGTGAAGTGATTTTGCATCTCGTAGAGCCGTTTATAACTCGTCGTTTTACGAAGGACTGAAGACTTCAGATTGAGCGCTCACGACATTGCGCTCGCGTCTGCAGGACCTCGCAGCCGTTCCGTAATAGTTTAAGCCAAACTGAGCGGACGCACAAGCTTGATGCTGCATCTGAATGTAAAGAAGACATCTGCGAAGTGATTTTGCATCTCGTAGAGCCGTCTATAACTCGTCGTTTTAAGCAGGAATGAAGACTTTAGATTGAGTGCTCCACGACCTTGCGCTCGCTTCTGCAGGGCCTCACAGGCGTTCCGTAATAGTTTAAGCCAAACTGAGCACTCGCACGAGCTTGATGCTGCATCTGAATGTAAAGAAGACATCTGCGAAGTGATTTTGTGTCTCGTAGAGCCGTCTATAACTCGTCGTTTTACTCAGGAATGAGTACTTCAGATTGAGCGCGCCACGACATTGCGCTCGCGTCTGCAGGGCCTCGCAGGCGTTCCGTAATAGTTTAAGCCAAACTCAGCACTCGCACGAGCTTTATGCTGCATCTGAATGTAAAGAAGACATCTGCGAAGCGATTTTGCATCTCGTAGAGCCGTCTATAATTCGTCGTTTTACGCAGGAATGAAGACTTCAGATTGAGCGCGCCACGACATTGCGCTCGCGTCTGCAGTGCCTCGCAGGCGTTCTGTAAAAGTGTAAGCCAAACTGAGCACACGCACGAGCTTGATGCTGCATCTGATTGGAAAGACGACATCTGCGAAGTGATTTTGCATCTCGTAGAGTCATCTATAACTCGTCGTTTTACTCAGGAATGAAGACTTCAGATTGAGCGCGCCACGACATGCGCTCGCGTCTGCAGGGCCTCGCGGGCGTTCCGTAATAGTGTAAGCCAAACTGAGCACACGCACGAGCTTGATGCTGCATCTGAATGTAAAGAGGACATCTGCGAAGTGATTTTGCATTAGTAGAGTCGTCTATAACTCGTCGTTTTAGTCAGGAATGAAGACTTCAGATTGAGCGCGCCATGACATTGCGCTCGAGTCTGCAGGGCCTCGCAGGCGTTCCGTAATAGTTTAAGCCAAACTGAGCACACGCAGGAGCTTGTTACTGCATCTGAGTGTAAAGAAGACATCTGCGAATTGATGTTGCATCTCGTAGAGTCGTCTATATCTCGTCGTTTTACGCAGGAATAAATACTTCGGGTTGAGCGCGCCACATTTCGCTCGCGCCTGCAAGGCCTCGCAGGCGCTCCGTAATAGTTTAAGCCAAACTGAGCACACGCTCGAGCTTGATACTGCATCAGAGTGTAAAGATGACATCTGCGAAGTGATTTTGCATCTCGTAGAGCCGTCTATAACTCGTCGTTTTACTCAGGAATGAATACTTCAAATTGAGCGCGCCACGACATTGCGCTCGCGTCTGCAGGGCCTCGCCGGCGTTCCGTAATAGTGTGAGCCAAACTGAGCACACACACAAGCTTGATGCTGCATCTGACTGTAAAGACATCTGCGAAGTGATTTTTCATCTCGTAGAGTCGTCTATAACTCGTCGTTTTACTCAGGAACGAAGACCTCAGATTGTGCGCGCCACGACATTGCGCTCGGGTGTGCAGGGCCTCGCAGGCGTTCCGTAATAGTTTAAGCCAAACTGAGCACACGCACAAGCTTTATGCTGCATCTGAATGTAAAGAAGACATCTGCGAAGCGTTTTTTGCATCTCGTAGAGCCGTCTATAACTCGTCGTTTTACTCAGGAATGAGTACTTCAGATTGAGCGCGCCACGACATTGCGCTCGCGTCTGCAGGGCTTCGCCGGCGTTCCGTAATATTGTGAGCCAAACTGAGCACACACACGAGCTTGATGCTGAATCTGACTGTACAGACATCTGCGAAGTGATTTTGCATTCGTAGAGTCGTCTATAACTCGTCGTTTTACTATGGAATGAAGACTTCAGATTGAGCGCGCCATGACATTGCGCTCGAGTCTGCAGGGCCTCGCAGGCGTTCCGTAATAGTTTAAGCCAAACTGAGCACATGCACGAGCTTGTTACTGCATCTGAGTGTAAAGAAGACATCTGCGAATTGATGTTGCATCTCGTAGAGTCGTCTATATCTCGTCGTTTTACGCGGGAATAAATACTATCGGGTTGAGCGCGCCACGACATTTCGCTCGCGCCTGCAAGGCCTCGCAGGCGCTCCGTAATAGTTTAAGCCAAACTGAGCACACGCACGAGCTTGATACTGCATCAGAGTGTAAAGAAGACATCTGCGAAGTGATTTTGTATCTCGTAGAGCCGTCATTAACTCGTCGTTTTACACAGGAATAAATACTTCGGGTTGAGGGCGCCACGACATTGAGCTCGCGTCTGCAGGGCCTCGCAGGCGTTCCGTTATAGTTGAAGCGAAACTGAGCGCACGCACGAGCTTTATGCTGCATCTGAATGCAAAGAAGACATCTGTGAAGTGATTTTGCATCTCGTAGAGCCGTTTATAACTCGTCGTTTTACGAAGGACTGAAGACTTCAGATTGAGCGCTCCACGACATTGTGCTCGCGTCTGCAGGACCTCGCAGCCGTTCCGTAATAGTTTAAGCCAAACTGAGCGGACGCACAAGCTTGATGCTGCATCTGAATGTAAAGAAGACATCTGCGAAGTGATTTTGCATCTCGTAGAGCCGTCTATAACTCGTCGTTTTAAGCAGGAATGAAGACTTTAGATTGATTGCTCCATGACCTCGCGCTCGCTTCTGCAGGGCCTCACAGGCGTTCCGTAATAGTTTAAGCCAAACTGAGCACTCGCACGAGCTTGATGCTGCATCTGAATGTAAAGAAGACATCTGCGAAGTGATTTTGTATCTCGTAGAGCCGTCTATAACTCGTCGTTTTACTCAGGAATGAGTACTTCAGATTGAGCGCGCCACGAGTTTCGCTCGCGTCTGCAGGGCCTCGCAGGCGTTCCGTAATAGTTTAAGCCAAACTGAGCACTCGCACGAGCTTTATGCTGCATCTGAATGTAAAGAAGACATCTGCGAAGCGATTTTGCATCTCGTAGAGCCGTCTATAATTCGTCGTTTTACGCAGGAATGAAGACTTCAGATTGAGCGCGCCACGACATTGCGCTCGCGTCTGCAGTGCCTCGCAGGCGTTCTGTAAAAGTGTAAGCCAAACTGAGCACACGCACGAGCTTGATGCTGCATCTGATTGGAAAGACGACATCTGCGAAGTGATTTTGCATCTCGTAGAGTCATCTATAACTCGTCGTTTTACTCAGGAATGAAGACTTCAGATTGAGCGCGCCACGACATGCGCTCGCGTCTGCAGGGCCTCGCGGGCGTTCCGTAATAGTGTAAGCCAAACTGAGCACACGCACGAGCTTGATGCTGCATCTGAATGTAGAGGACATCTGCGAAGTGATTTTGCATTAGTAGAGTCGTCTATAACTCGTCGTTTTAGTCAGGAATGAAGACTTCAGATTGAGCGCGCCATGACATTGCGCTCGAGTCTGCAGGGCCTCGCAGGCGTTCCGTAATAGTTTAAGCCAAACTGAGCACACGCAGGAGCTTGTTACTGCATCTGAGTGTAAAGAAGACATCTGCGAATTGATGTTGCATCTCGTAGAGTCGTCTATATCTCGTCGTTTTACGCAGGAATAAATACTTCGGGTTGAGCGCGCCACATTTCGCTCGCGCCTGCGAGGCCTCGCAGGCGCTCCGTAATAGTTTAAGCCAAACTGAGCACACGCTCGAGCTTGATACTGCATCAGAGTGTAAAGATGACATCTGCGAAGTGATTTTGCATCTCGTAGAGCCGTCTATAACTCGTCGTTTTACTCAGGAATGAATACTTCAAATTGAGCGCGCCACGACATTGCGCTCGCGTCTGCAGGGCCTCGCCGGCGTTCCGTAATAGTGTGAGCCAAACTGAGCACACACACAAGCTTGATGCTGCATCTGACTGTAAAGACATCTGCGAAGTGATTTTGCATCTCGTAGAGTCGTCTATAACTCGTCGTTTTACTCAGGAATGATGACTTCAAATTGAGCGCGCCATGACATTGCGCTCGAGTCTGCAGGGCCTCGCAGGCGTTCCGTAATAGTGTAAGCCAAACTGAGCGCACGCATGAGCTTTATGCTGCATCTGAATATAAAGACGACAGCTGCGAAGTGATTTTGCATCTCGTACAGTCGTCTATAACTCGTCGTTTTACGCAGGAATGAAGACTTCGGGTTGAGCGCGCCACGACATTGCTCTCGCCTCGCATGCATTCCGTAATATTTTAAGCCAAACTGAGCACACGCACGAGCTTGATACTGCATCTGAGTGTAATGAAGACATCTGCGAATTGATGTTGCATCTCGTAGAGTCGTCTATATCTCGTCGTTTTACGCAGGAATAAATACTTCGGGTTGAGCGCGCCACGACATTGCGCTCGCGCCTGCAGGGCCTCGCAGGCGTTCCGTAATAGTTTAAGCCGAACTGAGCACACGCACGAGCATGACGCTACATTTGAATGTAAAGAAGACATCTGCGAAGCGATTTTGCATCTCGTAGAGTCGTCTATAACTCGTCGTTTTAGTCAGGAATGAAGACTTTAGATTGAGCGCGCCACGACATTGCGCTCGCGTCTGCAGGGCTTCGCCGGCGTTCCGTAATATTGTGAGCCAAACTGAGCACACACACGAGCTTGATGCTGAATCTGACTGTACAGACATCTGCGAAGTGATTTTGCATTCGTAGAGTCGTCTATAACTCGTCGTTTTACTATGGAATGAAGACTTCAGATTGAGCGCGCCATGACATTGCGCTCGAGTCTGCAGGGCCTCGCAGGCGTTCCGTAATAGTTTAAGCCAAACTGAGCACATGCACGAGCTTGTTACTGCATCTGAGTGTAAAGAAGACATCTGCGAATTGATGTTGCATCTCGTAGAGTCGTCTATATCTCGTCGTTTTACGCGGGAATAAATACTATCGGGTTGAGCGCGCCACGACATTTCGCTCGCGCCTGCAAGGCCTCGCAGGCGCTCCGTAATAGTTTAAGCCAAACTGAGCACACGCACGAGCTTGATACTGCATCAGAGTGTAAAGAAGACATCTGCGAAGTGATTTTGTATCTCGTAGAGCCGTCATTAACTCGTCGTTTTACACAGGAATAAATACTTCGGGTTGAGGGCGCCACGACATTGAGCTCGCGTCTGCAGGGCCTCGCAGGCGTTCCGTTATAGTTGAAGCGAAACTGAGCGCACGCACGAGCTTTATGCTGCATCTGAATGCAAAGAAGACATCTGTGAAGTGATTTTGCATCTCGTAGAGCCGTTTATAACTCGTCGTTTTACGAAGGACTGAAGACTTCAGATTGAGCGCTCCACGACATTGTGCTCGCGTCTGCAGGACCTCGCAGCCGTTCCGTAATAGTTTAAGCCAAACTGAGCGGACGCACAAGCTTGATGCTGCATCTGAATGTAAAGAAGACATCTGCGAAGTGATTTTGCATCTCGTAGAGCCGTCTATAACTCGTCGTTTTAAGCAGGAATGAAGACTTTAGATTGATTGCTCCATGACCTCGCGCTCGCTTCTGCAGGGCCTCACAGGCGTTCCGTAATAGTTTAAGCCAAACTGAGCACTCGCACGAGCTTGATGCTGCATCTGAATGTAAAGAAGACATCTGCGAAGTGATTTTGTATCTCGTAGAGCCGTCTATAACTCGTCGTTTTACTCAGGAATGAGTACTTCAGATTGAGCGCGCCACGAGTTTCGCTCGCGTCTGCAGGGCCTCGCAGGCGTTCCGTAATAGTTTAAGCCAAACTGAGCACTCGCACGAGCTTTATGCTGCATCTGAATGTAAAGAAGACATCTGCGAAGCGATTTTGCATCTCGTAGAGCCGTCTATAATTCGTCGTTTTACGCAGGAATGAAGACTTCAGATTGAGCGCGCCACGACATTGCGCTCGCGTCTGCAGTGCCTCGCAGGCGTTCTGTAAAAGTGTAAGCCAAACTGAGCACACGCACGAGCTTGATGCTGCATCTGATTGGAAAGACGACATCTGCGAAGTGATTTTGCATCTCGTAGAGTCATCTATAACTCGTCGTTTTACTCAGGAATGAAGACTTCAGATTGAGCGCGCCACGACATGCGCTCGCGTCTGCAGGGCCTCGCGGGCGTTCCGTAATAGTGTAAGCCAAACTGAGCACACGCACGAGCTTGATGCTGCATCTGAATGTAGAGGACATCTGCGAAGTGATTTTGCATTAGTAGAGTCGTCTATAACTCGTCGTTTTAGTCAGGAATGAAGACTTCAGATTGAGCGCGCCATGACATTGCGCTCGAGTCTGCAGGGCCTCGCAGGCGTTCCGTAATAGTTTAAGCCAAACTGAGCACACGCAGGAGCTTGTTACTGCATCTGAGTGTAAAGAAGACATCTGCGAATTGATGTTGCATCTCGTAGAGTCGTCTATATCTCGTCGTTTTACGCAGGAATAAATACTTCGGGTTGAGCGCGCCACATTTCGCTCGCGCCTGCGAGGCCTCGCAGGCGCTCCGTAATAGTTTAAGCCAAACTGAGCACACGCTCGAGCTTGATACTGCATCAGAGTGTAAAGATGACATCTGCGAAGTGATTTTGCATCTCGTAGAGCCGTCTATAACTCGTCGTTTTACTCAGGAATGAATACTTCAAATTGAGCGCGCCACGACATTGCGCTCGCGTCTGCAGGGCCTCGCCGGCGTTCCGTAATAGTGTGAGCCAAACTGAGCACACACACAAGCTTGATGCTGCATCTGACTGTAAAGACATCTGCGAAGTGATTTTGCATCTCGTAGAGTCGTCTATAACTCGTCGTTTTACTCAGGAATGATGACTTCAAATTGAGCGCGCCATGACATTGCGCTCGAGTCTGCAGGGCCTCGCAGGCGTTCCGTAATAGTGTAAGCCAAACTGAGCGCACGCATGAGCTTTATGCTGCATCTGAATATAAAGACGACAGCTGCGAAGTGATTTTGCATCTCGTACAGTCGTCTATAACTCGTCGTTTTACGCAGGAATGAAGACTTCGGGTTGAGCGCGCCACGACATTGCTCTCGCCTCGCATGCATTCCGTAATATTTTAAGCCAAACTGAGCACACGCACGAGCTTGATACTGCATCTGAGTGTAATGAAGACATCTGCGAATTGATGTTGCATCTCGTAGAGTCGTCTATATCTCGTCGTTTTACGCAGGAATAAATACTTCGGGTTGAGCGCGCCACGACATTGCGCTCGCGCCTGCAGGGCCTCGCAGGCGTTCCGTAATAGTTTAAGCCGAACTGAGCACACGCACGAGCATGACGCTACATTTGAATGTAAAGAAGACATCTGCGAAGCGATTTTGCATCTCGTAGAGTCGTCTATAACTCGTCGTTTTAGTCAGGAATGAAGACTTTAGATTGAGCGCGCCACGACATTGCGCTCGCATCTGCAGGGCCTCGCAGGCGTCCGTAATAGTTTAAGCCAAACTGAGCACACGCACGAGCTTGATGCTGCATCTGAATGTAAAGAAGACATCTGCGAAGTGATTTTGCATCTCGTAGAGCCGTCTATAACTCGTCGTTTTACTCAGGAATGAATACTTCAGTTTGAGCGCGCCACGACATTGCGCTCGCGTCTGCAGGGCTTCGCCGGCGTTCCGTAATATTGTGAGCCAAACTGAGCACACACACGAGCTTGATGCTGAATCTGACTGTACAGACATCTGCGAAGTAATTTTGCATTCGTAGAGTCGTCTATAACTCGTCGTTTTACTATGGAATGAAGACTTCAGATTGAGCGCGCCACGACATTGCGCTCGCGTCTGCAGGGCCTCGCAGGCGTTCCGTAATAGTTTAAGCCAAACGGAGCACACGCACGAGCTTTATGCTGCATCTGAATGTAAAGAAGACATCTGCGAAGCGATTTTGCATCTCCTAGAGCCGTCTATAATTCGTCGTTTTACGCAGGAATAGACTTCAGATTGAGCGCGCCATGACATTGCGCTCGCGTCTGAAGGGCCTCGCCGGCGTTCCGTAATAGTGTGAGCCAAACTGAGCACACACACGAGCTTGATGCTGCATCTTACTGTAAAGCATCTGCGAAGTGATTTTGCATCTCGTAGAGTCGTCTATAACTCGTCGTTTTACTCAGGAATGAAGACTTTAGATTGTGCGCGCCACGACATTGCGCTCGGGTCTGCAGGGCCTCGCACGCGTTCCGTAATAGTTTAAGCCAAACTGAGCACACGCACAAGCTTTATGCTGCATCTGAATGTAAAGAAGACATCTGCGAAGCGATTTTGCATCTCGTAGAGTCGTCTATAACTCGTCGTTTTAGTCAGGAATGAAGACTTTAGATTGAGCGCGCCACGACATTGCTCTCGCGTCTGCTGGGCCTCGCAGGCGTTCCGTAATATTTTAAGCCAAACTGAGCACACGCACGAGCTTGATACTGCATCTGAGTGTAAAGAAGACATCTGCGAATTGATGTTGCGTCTCGTAGAGTCGTCTATATCTCGTCATTACGCAGGAATAAATACATCGGGTTGAGCGCGCCACGACATTGCGCTCGCGCCAGCAGGGCCTCGCAGGCGTTCCGTAATAGTTTAAGCCAAACTGAGCACACGCACGAGCGTGATATTGCATCAGAGTGTAAAGATGACGTCTGCGAAGGGATTTTGCACCTCGTACAGTCGTCTATAACTCGTCGTTTTACGCAGGTATGAAGACTTCGGGTTGAGCGCGCCACGACATTGCGCTCGCGTCTGCAGGGCCTCGCAGGCGTTCCGTAATAGTTTAAGCCAAACTGAGCACGCACACGCACGAGCTTGATGCTGCATGTGAATGTAAAGAAGACATCTGCGAAGTGATTTTGTATCTCGTAGAGCCGTCTATAACTCGTCGTTTTACACAGGAATAAATACTTCGGGTTGAGGGCGCCACGACATTGAGCTCGCGTCTGCAGGGCCTCGCAGGCGTTCCGTAATAGTTGAAGCGAAACTGAGCGCACGCACGAGCTTTATGCTGCATCTGAATGCAAAGAAGACATCTGTGAAGTGATTTTGCATCTCGTAGAGCCGTTTATAACTCGTCGTTTTACGAAGGACTGAAGACTTCAGATTGAGCGCTCACGACATTGTGCTCGCGTCTGCAGGACCTCGCAGCCGTTCCGTAATAGTTTAAGCCAAACTGAGCGGACGCACAAGCTTGATGCTGCATCTGAATGTAAAGAAGACATCTGCGAAGTGATTTTGCATCTCGTAGAGCCGTCTATAACTCGTCGTTTTAAGCAGGAATGAAGACTTTAGATTGATTGCTCCATGACCTCGCGCTCGCTTCTGCAGGGCCTCACAGGCGTTCCGTAATAGTTTAAGCCAAACTGAGCACTCGCACGAGCTTGATGCTGCATCTGAATGTAAAGAAGACATCTGCGAAGTGATTTTGTATCTCGTAGAGCCGTCTATAACTCGTCGTTTTACTCAGGAATGAGTACTTCAGATTGAGCGCGCCACGAGTTTCGCTCGCGTCTGCAGGGCCTCGCAGGCGTTCCGTAATAGTTTAAGCCAAACTGAGCACTCGCACGAGCTTTATGCTGCATCTGAATGTAAAGAAGACATCTGCGAAGCGATTTTGCATCTCGTAGAGCCGTCTATAATTCGTCGTTTTACGCAGGAATGAAGACTTCAGATTGAGCGCGCCACGACATTGCGCTCGCGTCTGCAGTGCCTCGCAGGCGTTCTGTAAAAGTGTAAGCCAAACTGAGCACACGCACGAGCTTGATGCTGCATCTGATTGGAAAGACGACATCTGCGAAGTGATTTTGCATCTCGTAGAGTCATCTATAACTCGTCGTTTTACTCAGGAATGAAGACTTCAGATTGAGCGCGCCACGACATGCGCTCGCGTCTGCAGGGCCTCGCGGGCGTTCCGTAATAGTGTAAGCCAAACTGAGCACACGCACGAGCTTGATGCTGCATCTGAATGTAGAGGACATCTGCGAAGTGATTTTGCATTAGTAGAGTCGTCTATAACTCGTCGTTTTAGTCAGGAATGAAGACTTCAGATTGAGCGCGCCATGACATTGCGCTCGAGTCTGCAGGGCCTCGCAGGCGTTCCGTAATAGTTTAAGCCAAACTGAGCACACGCAGGAGCTTGTTACTGCATCTGAGTGTAAAGAAGACATCTGCGAATTGATGTTGCATCTCGTAGAGTCGTCTATATCTCGTCGTTTTACGCAGGAATAAATACTTCGGGTTGAGCGCGCCACATTTCGCTCGCGCCTGCGAGGCCTCGCAGGCGCTCCGTAATAGTTTAAGCCAAACTGAGCACACGCTCGAGCTTGATACTGCATCAGAGTGTAAAGATGACATCTGCGAAGTGATTTTGCATCTCGTAGAGCCGTCTATAACTCGTCGTTTTACTCAGGAATGAATACTTCAAATTGAGCGCGCCACGACATTGCGCTCGCGTCTGCAGGGCCTCGCCGGCGTTCCGTAATAGTGTGAGCCAAACTGAGCACACACACAAGCTTGATGCTGCATCTGACTGTAAAGACATCTGCGAAGTGATTTTGCATCTCGTAGAGTCGTCTATAACTCGTCGTTTTACTCAGGAATGATGACTTCAAATTGAGCGCGCCATGACATTGCGCTCGAGTCTGCAGGGCCTCGCAGGCGTTCCGTAATAGTGTAAGCCAAACTGAGCGCACGCATGAGCTTTATGCTGCATCTGAATATAAAGACGACAGCTGCGAAGTGATTTTGCATCTCGTACAGTCGTCTATAACTCGTCGTTTTACGCAGGAATGAAGACTTCGGGTTGAGCGCGCCACGACATTGCTCTCGCCTCGCATGCATTCCGTAATATTTTAAGCCAAACTGAGCACACGCACGAGCTTGATACTGCATCTGAGTGTAATGAAGACATCTGCGAATTGATGTTGCATCTCGTAGAGTCGTCTATATCTCGTCGTTTTACGCAGGAATAAATACTTCGGGTTGAGCGCGCCACGACATTGCGCTCGCGCCTGCAGGGCCTCGCAGGCGTTCCGTAATAGTTTAAGCCGAACTGAGCACACGCACGAGCATGACGCTACATTTGAATGTAAAGAAGACATCTGCGAAGCGATTTTGCATCTCGTAGAGTCGTCTATAACTCGTCGTTTTAGTCAGGAATGAAGACTTTAGATTGAGCGCGCCACGACATTGCGCTCGCATCTGCAGGGCCTCGCAGGCGTCCGTAATAGTTTAAGCCAAACTGAGCACACGCACGAGCTTGATGCTGCATCTGAATGTAAAGAAGACATCTGCGAAGTGATTTTGCATCTCGTAGAGCCGTCTATAACTCGTCGTTTTACTCAGGAATGAATACTTTAGATTGAGCGCGCCACGACATTGCTCTCGCGTCTGCTGGGCCTCGCAGGCGTTCCGTAATATTTTAAGCCAAACTGAGCACACGCACGAGCTTGATACTGCATCTGAGTGTAAAGAAGACATCTGCGAATTGATGTTGCGTCTCGTAGAGTCGTCTATATCTCGTCATTACGCAGGAATAAATACATCGGGTTGAGCGCGCCACGACATTGCGCTCGCGCCAGCAGGGCCTCGCAGGCGTTCCGTAATAGTTTAAGCCAAACTGAGCACACGCACGAGCGTGATATTGCATCAGAGTGTAAAGATGACGTCTGCGAAGGGATTTTGCACCTCGTACAGTCGTCTATAACTCGTCGTTTTACGCAGGTATGAAGACTTCGGGTTGAGCGCGCCACGACATTGCGCTCGCGTCTGCAGGGCCTCGCAGGCGTTCCGTAATAGTTTAAGCCAAACTGAGCACGCACACGCACGAGCTTGATGCTGCATGTGAATGTAAAGAAGACATCTGCGAAGTGATTTTGTATCTCGTAGAGCCGTCTATAACTCGTCGTTTTACACAGGAATAAATACTTCGGGTTGAGGGCGCCACGACATTGAGCTCGCGTCTGCAGGGCCTCGCAGGCGTTCCGTAATAGTTGAAGCGAAACTGAGCGCACGCACGAGCTTTATGCTGCATCTGAATGCAAAGAAGACATCTGTGAAGTGATTTTGCATCTCGTAGAGCCGTTTATAACTCGTCGTTTTACGAAGGACTGAAGACTTCAGATTGAGCGCTCACGACATTGTGCTCGCGTCTGCAGGACCTCGCAGCCGTTCCGTAATAGTTTAAGCCAAACTGAGCGGACGCACAAGCTTGATGCTGCATCTGAATGTAAAGAAGACATCTGCGAAGTGATTTTGCATCTCGTAGAGCCGTCTATAACTCGTCGTTTTAAGCAGGAATGAAGACTTTAGATTGATTGCTCCATGACCTCGCGCTCGCTTCTGCAGGGCCTCACAGGCGTTCCGTAATAGTTTAAGCCAAACTGAGCACTCGCACGAGCTTGATGCTGCATCTGAATGTAAAGAAGACATCTGCGAAGTGATTTTGTATCTCGTAGAGCCGTCTATAACTCGTCGTTTTACTCAGGAATGAGTACTTCAGATTGAGCGCGCCACGAGTTTCGCTCGCGTCTGCAGGGCCTCGCAGGCGTTCCGTAATAGTTTAAGCCAAACTGAGCACTCGCACGAGCTTTATGCTGCATCTGAATGTAAAGAAGACATCTGCGAAGCGATTTTGCATCTCGTAGAGCCGTCTATAATTCGTCGTTTTACGCAGGAATGAAGACTTCAGATTGAGCGCGCCACGACATTGCGCTCGCGTCTGCAGTGCCTCGCAGGCGTTCTGTAAAAGTGTAAGCCAAACTGAGCACACGCACGAGCTTGATGCTGCATCTGATTGGAAAGACGACATCTGCGAAGTGATTTTGCATCTCGTAGAGTCATCTATAACTCGTCGTTTTACTCAGGAATGAAGACTTCAGATTGAGCGCGCCACGACATGCGCTCGCGTCTGCAGGGCCTCGCGGGCGTTCCGTAATAGTGTAAGCCAAACTGAGCACACGCACGAGCTTGATGCTGCATCTGAATGTAGAGGACATCTGCGAAGTGATTTTGCATTAGTAGAGTCGTCTATAACTCGTCGTTTTAGTCAGGAATGAAGACTTCAGATTGAGCGCGCCATGACATTGCGCTCGAGTCTGCAGGGCCTCGCAGGCGTTCCGTAATAGTTTAAGCCAAACTGAGCACACGCAGGAGCTTGTTACTGCATCTGAGTGTAAAGAAGACATCTGCGAATTGATGTTGCATCTCGTAGAGTCGTCTATATCTCGTCGTTTTACGCAGGAATAAATACTTCGGGTTGAGCGCGCCACATTTCGCTCGCGCCTGCGAGGCCTCGCAGGCGCTCCGTAATAGTTTAAGCCAAACTGAGCACACGCTCGAGCTTGATACTGCATCAGAGTGTAAAGATGACATCTGCGAAGTGATTTTGCATCTCGTAGAGCCGTCTATAACTCGTCGTTTTACTCAGGAATGAATACTTCAAATTGAGCGCGCCACGACATTGCGCTCGCGTCTGCAGGGCCTCGCCGGCGTTCCGTAATAGTGTGAGCCAAACTGAGCACACACACAAGCTTGATGCTGCATCTGACTGTAAAGACATCTGCGAAGTGATTTTGCATCTCGTAGAGTCGTCTATAACTCGTCGTTTTACTCAGGAATGATGACTTCAAATTGAGCGCGCCATGACATTGCGCTCGAGTCTGCAGGGCCTCGAAGGCGTTCCGTAATAGTGTAAGCCAAACTGAGCGCACGCATGAGCTTTATGCTGCATCTGAATATAAAGACGACAGCTGCGAAGTGATTTTGCATCTCGTACAGTCGTCTATAACTCGTCGTTTTACGCAGGAATGAAGACTTCGGGTTGAGCGCGCCACGACATTGCTCTCGCCTCGCATGCATTCCGTAATATTTTAAGCCAAACTGAGCACACGCACGAGCTTGATACTGCATCTGAGTGTAATGAAGACATCTGCGAATTGATGTTGCATCTCGTAGAGTCGTCTATATCTCGTCGTTTTACGCAGGAATAAATACTTCGGGTTGAGCGCGCCACGACATTGCGCTCGCGCCTGCAGGGCCTCGCAGGCGTTCCGTAATAGTTTAAGCCGAACTGAGCACACGCACGAGCATGACGCTACATTTGAATGTAAAGAAGACATCTGCGAAGCGATTTTGCATCTCGTAGAGTCGTCTATAACTCGTCGTTTTAGTCAGGAATGAAGACTTTAGATTGAGCGCGCCACGACATTGCGCTCGCATCTGCAGGGCCTCGCAGGCGTCCGTAATAGTTTAAGCCAAACTGAGCACACGCACGAGCTTGATGCTGCATCTGAATGTAAAGAAGACATCTGCGAAGTGATTTTGCATCTCGTAGAGCCGTCTATAACTCGTCGTTTTACTCAGGAATGAATACTTCAGTTTGAGCGCGCCACGACATTGCGCTCGCGTCTGCAGGGCTTCGCCGGCGTTCCGTAATATTGTGAGCCAAACTGAGCACACACACGAGCTTGATGCTGAATCTGACTGTACAGACATCTGCGAAGTAATTTTGCATTCGTAGAGTCGTCTATAACTCGTCGTTTTACTATGGAATGAAGACTTCAGATTGAGCGCGCCACGACATTGCGCTCGCGTCTGCAGGGCCTCGCAGGCGTTCCGTAATAGTTTAAGCCAAACGGAGCACACGCACGAGCTTTATGCTGCATCTGAATGTAAAGAAGACATCTGCGAAGCGATTTTGCATCTCCTAGAGCCGTCTATAATTCGTCGTTTTACGCAGGAATAGACTTCAGATTGAGCGCGCCATGACATTGCGCTCGCGTCTGAAGGGCCTCGCCGGCGTTCCGTAATAGTGTGAGCCAAACTGAGCACACACACGAGCTTGATGCTGCATCTTACTGTAAAGCATCTGCGAAGTGATTTTGCATCTCGTAGAGTCGTCTATAACTCGTCGTTTTACTCAGGAATGAAGACTTTAGATTGTGCGCGCCACGACATTGCGCTCGGGTCTGCAGGGCCTCGCACGCGTTCCGTAATAGTTTAAGCCAAACTGAGCACACGCACAAGCTTTATGCTGCATCTGAATGTAAAGAAGACATCTGCGAAGCGATTTTGCATCTCGTAGAGTCGTCTATAACTCGTCGTTTTAGTCAGGAATGAAGACTTTAGATTGAGCGCGCCACGACATTGCTCTCGCGTCTGCTGGGCCTCGCAGGCGTTCCGTAATATTTTAAGCCAAACTGAGCACACGCACGAGCTTGATACTGCATCTGAGTGTAAAGAAGACATCTGCGAATTGATGTTGCGTCTCGTAGAGTCGTCTATATCTCGTCATTACGCAGGAATAAATACATCGGGTTGAGCGCGCCACGACATTGCGCTCGCGCCAGCAGGGCCTCGCAGGCGTTCCGTAATAGTTTAAGCCAAACTGAGCACACGCACGAGCGTGATATTGCATCAGAGTGTAAAGATGACGTCTGCGAAGGGATTTTGCACCTCGTACAGTCGTCTATAACTCGTCGTTTTACGCAGGTATGAAGACTTCGGGTTGAGCGCGCCACGACATTGCGCTCGCGTCTGCAGGGCCTCGCAGGCGTTCCGTAATAGTTTAAGCCAAACTGAGCACGCACACGCACGAGCTTGATGCTGCATGTGAATGTAAAGAAGACATCTGCGAAGTGATTTTGTATCTCGTAGAGCCGTCTATAACTCGTCGTTTTACACAGGAATAAATACTTCGGGTTGAGGGCGCCACGACATTGAGCTCGCGTCTGCAGGGCCTCGCAGGCGTTCCGTAATAGTTGAAGCGAAACTGAGCGCACGCACGAGCTTTATGCTGCATCTGAATGCAAATAAGACATCTGTGAAGTGATTTTGCATCTCGTAGAGCCGTTTATAACTCGTCGTTTTACGAAGGACTGAAGACTTCAGATTGAGCGCTCACGACATTGTGCTCGCGTCTGCAGGACCTCGCAGCCGTTCCGTAATAGTTTAAGCCAAACTGAGCGGACGCACAAGCTTGATGCTGCATCTGAATGTAAAGAAGACATCTGCGAAGTGATTTTGCATCTCGTAGAGCCGTCTATAACTCGTCGTTTTAAGCAGGAATGAAGACTTTAGATTGAGTGCTCCACGACCTTGCGCTCGCTTCTGCAGGGCCTCACAGGCGTTCCGTAATAGTTTAAGCCAAACTGAGCACTCGCACGAGCTTGATGCTGCATCTGAATGTAAAGAAGACATCTGCGAAGTGATTTTGTATCTCGTAGAGCCGTCTATAACTCGTCGTTTTACTCAGGAATGAGTACTTCAGATTGAGCGCGCCACGACATTGCGCTCGCGTCTGCAGGGCCTCGCAGGCGTTCCGTAATAGTTTAAGCCAAACTGAGCACTCGCACGAGCTTTATGCTGCATCTGAATGTAAAGAAGACATCTGCGAAGCGATTTTGCATCTCGTAGAGCCGTCTATAATTCGTCGTTTTACGCAGGAATGAAGACTTCAGATTGAGCGCGCCACGACATTGCGCTCGCGTCTGCAGTGCCTCGCAGGCGTTCTGTAAAAGTGTAAGCCAAACTGAGCACACGCACGAGCTTGATGCTGCATCTGATTGGAAAGACGACATCTGCGAAGTGATTTTGCATCTCGTAGAGTCATCTATAACTCGTCGTTTTACTCAGGAATGAAGACTTCAGATTGAGCGCGCCACGACATGCGCTCGCGTCTGCAGGGCCTCGCGGGCGTTCCGTAATAGTGTAAGCCAAACTGAGCACACGCACGAGCTTGATGCTGCATCTGAATGTAAAGAGGACATCTGCGAAGTGATTTTGCATTAGTAGAGTCGTCTATAACTCGTCGTTTTAGTCAGGAATGAAGACTTCAGATTGAGCGCGCCATGACATTGCGCTCGAGTCTGCAGGGCCCCGCAGGCGTTCCGTAATAGTTTAAGCCAAACTGAGCACACGCAGGAGCTTGTTACTGCATCTGAGTGTAAAGAAGACATCTGCGAATTGATGTTGCATCTCGTAGAGTCGTCTATATCTCGTCGTTTTACGCAGGAATAAATACTTCGGGTTGAGCGCGCCACATTTCGCTCGCGCCTGCAAGGCCTCGCAGGCGCTCCGTAATAGTTTAAGCCAAACTGAGCACACGCTCGAGCTTGATACTGCATCAGAGTGTAAAGATGACATCTGCGAAGTGATTTTGCATCTCGTAGAGCCGTCTATAACTCGTCGTTTTACTCAGGAATGAATACTTCAAATTGAGCGCGCCACGACATTGCGCTCGCGTCTGCAGGGCCTCGCCGGCGTTCCGTAATAGTGTGAGCCAAACTGAGCACACACACAAGCTTGATGCTGCATCTGACTGTAAAGACATCTGCGAAGTGATTTTTCATCTCGTAGAGTCGTCTATAACTCGTCGTTTTACTCAGGAATGAAGACCTCAGATTGTGCGCGCCACGACATTGCGCTCGGGTGTGCAGGGCCTCGCAGGCGTTCCGTAATAGTTTAAGCCAAACTGAGCACACGCACAAGCTTTATGCTGCATCTGAATGTAAAGAAGACATCTGCGAAGCGTTTTTTGCATCTCGTAGAGTCGTCTATAACTCGTCGTTTTAGTCAGGAATGAAGACTTTAGATTAAGTGCGCCACGACATTGCGCTCGCGTCTGCAGGGCCTCGCAGGCGTTCCGTAATAGTTTAAGCCAAACTGAGCACACGCACGAGCTTGATGCTGCATCTGAATGTAAAGAAGACATCTGCGAAGTGATTTTGCATCTCGTAGAGCCGTCTATAACTCGTCGTTTTACTCAGGAATGAGTACTTCAGATTGAGCGCGCCACGACATTGCGCTCGCGTCTGCAGGGCTTCGCCGGCGTTCCGTAATATTGTGAGCCAAACTGAGCACACACACGAGCTTGATGCTGAATCTGACTGTACAGACATCTGCGAAGTGATTTTGCATTCGTAGAGTCGTCTATAACTCGTCGTTTTACTATGGAATGAAGACTTCAGATTGAGCGCGCCATGACATTGCGCTCGAGTCTGCAGGGCCTCGCAGGCGTTCCGTAATAGTTTAAGCCAAACTGAGCACACGCACGAGCTTGTTACTGCATCTGAGTGTAAAGAAGACATCTGCGAATTGATGTTGCATCTCGTAGAGTCGTCTATATCTCGTCGTTTTACGCGGGAATAAATACTATCGGGTTGAGCGCGCCACGACATTTCGCTCGCGCCTGCAAGGCCTCGCAGGCGCTCCGTAATAGTTTAAGCCAAACTGAGCACACGCACGAGCTTGATACTGCATCAGAGTGTAAAGAAGACATCTGCGAAGTGATTTTGTATCTCGTAGAGCCGTCTATAACTCGTCGTTTTACACAGGAATAAATACTTCGGGTTGAGGGCGCCACGACATTGAGCTCGCGTCTGCAGGGCCTCGCAGGCGTTCCGTTATAGTTGAAGCGAAACTGAGCGCACGCACGAGCTTTATGCTGCATCTGAATGCAAAGAAGACATCTGTGAAGTGATTTTGCATCTCGTAGAGCCGTTTATAACTCGTCGTTTTACGAAGGACTGAAGACTTCAGATTGAGCGCTCCACGACATTGTGCTCGCGTCTGCAGGACCTCGCAGCCGTTCCGTAATAGTTTAAGCCAAACTGAGCGGACGCACAAGCTTGATGCTGCATCTGAATGTAAAGAAGACATCTGCGAAGTGATTTTGCATCTCGTAGAGCCGTCTATAACTCGTCGTTTTAAGCAGGAATGAAGACTTTAGATTGATTGCTCCATGACCTCGCGCTCGCTTCTGCAGGGCCTCACAGGCGTTCCGTAATAGTTTAAGCCAAACTGAGCACTCGCACGAGCTTGATGCTGCATCTGAATGTAAAGAAGACATCTGCGAAGTGATTTTGTATCTCGTAGAGCCGTCTATAACTCGTCGTTTTACTCAGGAATGAGTACTTCAGATTGAGCGCGCCACGAGATTCGCTCGCGTCTGCAGGGGCTCGCAGGCGTTCCGTAATAGTTTAAGCCAAACTGAGCACTCGCACGAGCTTTATGCTGCATCTGAATGTAAAGAAGACATCTGCGAAGCGATTTTGCATCTCGTAGAGCCGTCTATAATTCGTCGTTTTACGCAGGAATGAAGACTTCAGATTGAGCGCGCCACGACATTGCGCTCGCGTCTGCAGTGCCTCGCAGGCGTTCTGTAAAAGTGTAAGCCAAACTGAGCACACGCACGAGCTTGATGCTGCATCTGATTGGAAAGACGACATCTGCGAAGTGATTTTGCATCTCGTAGAGTCATCTATAACTCGTCGTTTTACTCAGGAATGAAGACTTCAGATTGAGCGCGCCACGACATGCGCTCGCGTCTGCAGGGCCTCGCGGGCGTTCCGTAATAGTGTAAGCCAAACTGAGCACACGCACGAGCTTGATGCTGCATCTGAATGTAAAGAGGACATCTGCGAAGTGATTTTGCATTAGTAGAGTCGTCTATAACTCGTCGTTTTAGTCAGGAATGAAGACTTCAGATTGAGCGCGCCATGACATTGCGCTCGAGTCTGCAGGGCCTCGCAGGCGTTCCGTAATAGTTTAAGATAAACTGAGCACACGCAGGAGCTTGTTACTGCATCTGAGTGTAAAGAAGACATCTGCGAATTGATGTTGCATCTCGTAGAGTCGTCTATATCTCGTCGTTTTACGCAGGAATAAATACTTCGGGTTGAGCGCGCCACATTTCGCTCGCGCCTGCGAGGCCTCGCAGGCGCTCCGTAATAGTTTAAGCCAAACTGAGCACACGCTCGAGCTTGATACTGCATCAGAGTGTAAAGATGACATCTGCGAAGTGATTTTGCATCTCGTAGAGCCGTCTATAACTCGTCGTTTTACTCAGGAATGAATACTTCAAATTGAGCGCGCCACGACATTGCGCTCGCGTCTGCAGGGCCTCGCCGGCGTTCCGTAATAGTGTGAGCCAAACTGAGCACACACACAAGCTTGATGCTGCATCTGACTGTAAAGACATCTGCGAAGTGATTTTGCATCTCGTAGAGTCGTCTATAACTCGTCGTTTTACTCAGGAATGATGACTTCAAATTGAGCGCGCCATGACATTGCGCTCGAGTCTGCAGGGCCTCGCAGGCGTTCCGTAATAGTGTAAGCCAAACTGAGCGCACGCATGAGCTTTATGCTGCATCTGAATATAAAGACGACAGCTGCGAAGTGATTTTGCATCTCGTACAGTCGTCTATAACTCGTCGTTTTACGCAGGAATGAAGACTTCGGGTTGAGCGCGCCACGACATTGCTCTCGCCTCGCATGCATTCCGTAATATTTTAAGCCAAACTGAGCACACGCACGAGCTTGATACTGCATCTGAGTGTAATGAAGACATCTGCGAATTGATGTTGCATCTCGTAGAGTCGTCTATATCTCGTCGTTTTACGCAGGAATAAATACTTCGGGTTGAGCGCGCCACGACATTGCGCTCGCGCCTGCAGGGCCTCGCAGGCGTTCCGTAATAGTTTAAGCCGAACTGAGCACACGCACGAGCATGATGCTACATTTGAATGTAAAGAAGACATCTGCGAAGCGATTTTGCATCTCGTAGAGTCGTCTATAACTCGTCGTTTTAGTCAGGAATGAAGACTTTAGATTGAGCGCGCCACGACATTGCGCTCGCATCTGCAGGGCCTCGCAGGCGTCCGTAATAGTTTAAGCCAAACTGAGCACACGCACGAGCTTGATGCTGCATCTGAATGTAAAGAAGACATCTGCGAAGTGATTTTGCATCTCGTAGAGCCGTCTATAACTCGTCGTTTTACTCAGGAATGAATACTTCAGTTTGAGCGCGCCACGACATTGCGCTCGCGTCTGCAGGGCTTCGCCGGCGTTCCGTAATATTGTGAGCCAAACTGAGCACACACACGAGCTTGATGCTGAATCTGACTGTACAGACATCTGCGAAGTAATTTTGCATTCGTAGAGTCGTCTATAACTCGTCGTTTTACTATGGAATGAAGACTTCAGATTGAGCGCGCCACGACATTGCGCTCGCGTCTGCAGGGCCTCGCAGGCGTTCCGTAATAGTTTAAGCCAAACGGAGCACACGCACGAGCTTTATGCTGCATCTGAATGTAAAGAAGACATCTGCGAAGTGATTTTGCATCTCCTAGAGCCGTCTATAATTCGTCGTTTTACGCAGGAATAGACTTCAGATTGAGCGCGCCATGACATTGCGCTCGCGTCTGAAGGGCCTCGCCGGCGTTCCGTAATAGTGTGAGCCAAACTGAGCACACACACGAGCTTGATGCTGCATCTTACTGTAAAGCATCTGCGAAGTGATTTTGCATCTCGTAGAGTCGTCTATAACTCGTCGTTTTACTCAGGAATGAAGACTTTAGATTGTGCGCGCCACGACATTGCGCTCGGGTCTGCAGGGCCTCGCAGGCGTTCCGTAATAGTTTAAGCCAAACTGAGCACACGCACAAGCTTTATGCTGCATCTGAATGTAAAGAAGACATCTGCGAAGCGATTTTGCATCTCGTAGAGTCGTCTATAACTCGTCGTTTTAGTCAGGAATGAAGACTTTAGATTGAGCGCGCCACGACATTGCTCTCGCGTCTGCTGGGCCTCGCAGGCGTTCCGTAATATTTTAAGCCAAACTGAGCACACGCACGAGCTTGATACTGCATCTGAGTGTAAAGAAGACATCTGCGAATTGATGTTGCGTCTCGTAGAGTCGTCTATATCTCGTCATTACGCAGGAATAAATACATCGGGTTGAGCGCGCCACGACATTGCGCTCGCGCCAGCAGGGCCTCGCAGGCGTTCCGTAATAGTTTAAGCCAAACTGAGCACACGCACGAGCGTGATATTGCATCAGAGTGTAAAGATGACGTCTGCGAAGGGATTTTGCACCTCGTACAGTCGTCTATAACTCGTCGTTTTACGCAGGTATGAAGACTTCGGGTTGAGCGCGCCACGACATTGCGCTCGCGTCTGCAGGGCCTCGCAGGCGTTCCGTAATAGTTTAAGCCAAACTGAGCACGCACACGCACGAGCTTGATGCTGCATGTGAATGTAAAGAAGACATCTGCGAAGTGATTTTGTATCTCGTAGAGCCGTCTATAACTCGTCGTTTTACACAGGAATAAATACTTCGGGTTGAGGGCGCCACGACATTGAGCTCGCGTCTGCAGGGCCTCGCAGGCGTTCCGTAATAGTTGAAGCGAAACTGAGCGCACGCACGAGCTTTATGCTGCATCTGAATGCAAAGAAGACATCTGTGATGTGATTTTGCATCTCGTAGAGCCGTTTATAACTCGTCGTTTTACGAAGGACTGAAGACTTCAGATTGAGCGCTCACGACATTGTGCTCGCGTCTGCAGGACCTCGCAGCCGTTCCGTAATAGTTTAAGCCAAACTGAGCGGACGCACAAGCTTGATGCTGCATCTGAATGTAAAGAAGACATCTGCGAAGTGATTTTGCATCTCGTAGAGCCGTCTATAACTCGTCGTTTTAAGCAGGAATGAAGACTTTAGATTGAGTGCTCCACGACCTTGCGCTCGCTTCTGCAGGGCCTCACAGGCGTTCCGTAATAGTTTAAGCCAAACTGAGCACTCGCACGAGCTTGATGCTGCATCTGAATGTAAAGAAGACATCTGCGAAGTGATTTTGTATCTCGTAGAGCCGTCTATAACTCGTCGTTTTACTCAGGAATGAGTACTTCAGATTGAGCGCGCCACGACATTGCGCTCGCGTCTGCAGGGCCTCGCAGGCGTTCCGTAATAGTTTAAGCCAAACTGAGCACTCGCACGAGCTTTATGCTGCATCTGAATGTAAAGAAGACATCTGCGAAGCGATTTTGCATCTCGTAGAGCCGTCTATAATTCGTCGTTTTACGCAGGAATGAAGACTTCAGATTGAGCGCGCCACGACATTGCGCTCGCGTCTGCAGTGCCTCGCAGGCGTTCTGTAAAAGTGCAAGCCAAACTGAGCACACGCACGAGCTTGATGCTGCATCTGATTGGAAAGACGACATCTGCGAAGTGATTTTGCATCTCGTAGAGTCATCTATAACTCGTCGTTTTACTCAGGAATGAAGACTTCAGATTGAGCGCGCCACGACATGCGCTCGCGTCTGCAGGGCCTCGCGGGCGTTCCGTAATAGTGTAAGCCAAACTGAGCACACGCACGAGCTTGATGCTGCATCTGAATGTAAAGAGGACATCTGCGAAGTGATTTTGCATTAGTAGAGTCGTCTATAACTCGTCGTTTTAGTCAGGAATGAAGACTTCAGATTGAGCGCGCCATGACATTGCGCTCGAGTCTGCAGGGCCTCGCAGGCGTTCCGTAATAGTTTAAGCCAAACTGAGCACACGCAGGAGCTTGTTACTGCATCTGAGTGTAAAGAAGACATCTGCGAATTGATGTTGCATCTCGTAGAGTCGTCTATATCTCGTCGTTTTACGCAGGAATAAATACTTCGGGTTGAGCGCGCCACATTTCGCTCGCGCCTGCAAGGCCTCGCAGGCGCTCCGTAATAGTTTAAGCCAAACTGAGCACACGCTCGAGCTTGATACTGCATCAGAGTGTAAAGATGACATCTGCGAAGTGATTTTGCATCTCGTAGAGCCGTCTATAACTCGTCGTTTTACTCAGGAATGAATACTTCAAATTGAGCGCGCCACGACATTGCGCTCGCGTCTGCAGGGCCTCGCCGGCGTTCCATAATAGTGTGAGCCAAACTGAGCACACACACAAGCTTGATGCTGCATCTGACTGTAAAGACATCTGCGAAGTGATTTTTCATCTCGTAGAGTCGTCTATAACTCGTCGTTTTACTCAGGAATGAAGACCTCAGATTGTGCGCGCCACGACATTGCGCTCGGGTGTGCAGGGCCTCGCAGGCGTTCCGTAATAGTTTAAGCCAAACTGAGCACACGCACAAGCTTTATGCTGCATCTGAATGTAAAGAAGACATCTGCGAAGCGTTTTTTGCATCTCGTAGAGTCGTCTCTAACTCGTCGTTTTAGTCAGGAATGAAGACTTTAGATTGAGTGCGCCACGACATTGCGCTCGCGTCTGCAGGGCCTCGCAGGCGTTCCGTAATAGTTTAAGCCAAACTGAGCACACGCACGAGCTTGATGCTGCATCTGAATGTAAAGAAGACATCTGCGAAGTGATTTTGCATCTCGTAGAGCCGTCTATAACTCGTCGTTTTACTCAGGAATGAGTACTTCAGATTGAGCGCGCCACGACATTGCGCTCGCGTCTGCAGGGCTTCGCCGGCGTTCCGTAATATTGTGAACCAAACTGAGCACACACACGAGCTTGATGCTGAATCTGACTGTACAGACATCTGCGAAGTGATTTTGCATTCGTAGAGTCGTCTATAACTCGTCGTTTTACTATGGAATGAAGACTTCAGATTGAGCGCGCCATGACATTGCGCTCGAGTCTGCAGGGCCTCGCAGGCGTTCCGTAATAGTTTAAGCCAAACTGAGCACACGCACGAGCTTGTTACTGCATCTGAGTGTAAAGAAGACATCTGCGAATTGATGTTGCATCTCGTAGAGTCGTCTATATCTCGTCGTTTTACGCGGGAATAAATACTATCGGGTTGAGCGCGCCACGACATTTCGCTCGCGCCTGCAAGGCCTCGCAGGCGCTCCGTAATAGTTTAAGCCAAACTGAGCACACGCACGAGCTTGATACTGCATCAGAGTGTAAAGAAGACATCTGCGAAGTGATTTTGTATCTCGTAGAGCCGTCTATAACTCGTCGTTTTACACAGGAATAAATACTTCGGGTTGAGGGCGCCACGACATTGAGCTCGCGTCTGCAGGGCCTCGCAGGCGTTCCGTAATAGTTGAAGCGAAACTGAGCGCACGCACGAGCTTTATGCTGCATCTGAATGCAAAGAAGACATCTGTGAAGTGATTTTGCATCTCGTAGAGCCGTTTATAACTCGTCGTTTTACGAAGGACTGAAGACTTCAGATTGAGCGCTCCACGACATTGTGCTCGCGTCTGCAGGACCTCGCAGCCGTTCCGTAATAGTTTAAGCCAAACTGAGCGGACGCACAAGCTTGATGCTGCATCTGAATGTAAAGAAGACATCTGCGAAGTGATTTTGCATCTCGTAGAGCCGTCTATAACTCGTCGTTTTAAGCAGGAATGAAGACTTTAGATTGAGTGCTCCATGACCTCGCGCTCGCTTCTGCAGGGCCTCACAGGCGTTCCGTAATAGTTTAAGCCAAACTGAGCACTCGCACGAGCTTGATGCTGCATCTGAATGTAAAGAAGACATCTGCGAAGTGATTTTGTATCTCGTAGAGCCGTCTATAACTCGTCGTTTTACTCAGGAATGAGTACTTCAGATTGAGCGCGCCACGAGATTCGCTCGCGTCTGCAGGGCCTCGCAGGCGTTTCGTAATAGTTTAAGCCAAACTGAGCACTCGCACGAGCTTTATGCTGCATCTGAATGTAAAGAAGACATCTGCGAAGCGATTTTGCATCTCGTAGAGCCGTCTATAATTCGTCGTTTTACGCAGGAATGAAGACTTCAGATTGAGCGCGCCACGACATTGCGCTCGCGTCTGCAGTGCCTCGCAGGCGTTCTGTAAAAGTGTAAGCCAAACTGAGCACACGCACGAGCTTGATGCTGCATCTGATTGGAAAGACGACATCTGCGAAGTGATTTTGCATCTCGTAGAGTCATCTATAACTCGTCGTTTTACTCAGGAATGAAGACTTCAGATTGAGCGCGCCACGACATGCGCTCGCGTCTGCAGGGCCTCGCGGGCGTTCCGTAATAGTGTAAGCCAAACTGAGCACACGCACGAGCTTGATGCTGCATCTGAATGTAAAGAGGACATCTGCGAAGTGATTTTGCATTAGTAGAGTCGTCTATAACTCGTCGTTTTAGTCAGGAATGAAGACTTCAGATTGAGCGCGCCATGACATTGCGCTCGAGTCTGCAGGGCCTCGCAGGCGTTCCGTAATAGTTTAAGCCAAACTGAGCACACGCAGGAGCTTGTTACTGCATCTGAGTGTAAAGATGACATCTGCGAAGTGATTTTGCATCTCGTAGAGCCGTCTATAACTCGTCGTTTTACTCAGGAATGAATACTTCAAATTGAGCGCGCCACGACATTGCGCTCGCGTCTACAGGGCCTCGCCGGCGTTCCGTAATAGTGTAAGCCAAACTGAGCGCACGCACGAGCTTGATGCTGCATCTGAATGTAAAGAAGACATCTGCGAATTGATGTTGCATCTCGTAGAGTCGTCTATATCTCGTCGTTTTACGCAGGAATAAATACTTCGGGTTGAGCGCGCCACATTTCGCTCGCGCCTGCAAGGCCTCGCAGGCGCTCCGTAATAGTTTAAGCCAAACTGAGCACACGCTCGAGCTTGATACTGCATCAGAGTGTAAAGATGACATCTGCGAAGTGATTTTGCATCTCGTAGAGCCGTCTATAACTCGTCGTTTTACTCAGGAATGAATACTTCAAATTGAGCGCGCCACGACATTGCGCTCGCGTCTACAGGGCCTCGCCGGCGTTCCGTAATAGTGTGAGCCAAACTGAGCACACACACAAGCTTGATGCTGCATCTGACTGTAAAGACATCTGCGAAGTGATTTTGCATCTCGTAGAGTCGTCTATAACTCGTCGTTTTACTCAGGAATGAGGACTTCAAATTGAGCGCGCCATGACATTGCGCTCGAGTCTGCAGGGCCTCGCAGGCGTTCCGTAATAGTGTAAGCCAAACTGAGCGCACGCATGAGCTTTATGCTGCATCTGAATATAAAGACGACAGCTGCGAAGTGATTTTGCATCTCGTACAGTCGTCTATAACTCGTCGTTTTACGCAGGAATGAAGACTTCGGGTTGAGCGCGCCACGACATTGCTCTCGCCTCGCATGCATTCCGTAATATTTTAAGCCAAACTGAGCACACGCACGAGCTTGATACTGCATCTGAGTGTAATGAAGACATCTGCAAATTGATGTTGCATCTCGTAGAGTCGTCTATATCTCGTCGTTTTACGCAGGAATAAATACTTCGGGTTGAGCGCGCCACGACATTGCGCTCGCGCCTGCAGGGCCTCGCAGGCGTTCCGTAATAGTTTAAGCCGAACTGAGCACACGCACGAGCATGATACTGCATCAGAGTGTAAAGATGACGTCTGCGAAGGGATTTTGCATCTCGTAGAGTCGTCTATAACTCGTCGTTTTACGCAGGTATGAAGACTTCGGGTTGAGCGCGCCACGACATTGCGCTCGCGTCTGCAGGGCCTCGCAGGCGTTCCGTAATAGTTTAAGCCAAACTGAGCACACGCAGGAGCTTGATGCTACATTTGAATGTAAAGAAGACATCTGGGAAGTGATTTTGCATTCGTCGAGTCGTCTATAACTCGTCGTTTTACGCAGGTATGAAGACTTCGGGTTGAGCGCGCCACGACATTGCGCTCGCGTCTGCAGGGCCTCGCAGGCGTTCCGTAATAGTTTAAGCCAATCTGAGCACACGCAGGAGCTTGATGCTACATTTGAATGTAAAGAAGACATCTGGGAAGTGATTTTGCATTCGTCGAGTCGTCTATAACTCGTCGTTTTACGCAGGAATAAATACTTCGGGTTGAGTGCGCCACGACATTGCGCTCGGGTTTGCAGGGCCTCGCAGGCGTTCCGTAATAGTTTAAGCCAAACTGAGCACACGCAAGAGCTTTATGCTGCATCTGAATGTAAACAAGACATCTGCGAAGCGATTTTGCATCTCGTAGAGCCGTCTATAATTCGTCGTTTTACGCAGGAATAAAAACTTCGGATTGAGCGCGCCACGACATTGCGCTCGCGTCTGAAGGGCCTCGCCGGCGTTCCGTAATAGTGTGTGCCAAAATGAGCACACTCACGAGCTTGATGCTGCATCTGACTGTAAAGACATCTGCGAAGTGATTTTGCATCTCGTAGAGTCGTCTATAACTCGTCGTTTTACTCAGGAATGAAGACTTCAGATTGAGCGCGCCACTTCATTGCGCTCGCGTCTGCAGGGCCTCGCAGGCGTTCCGTAATAGTGTAAGCCAAACTGAGCGCACGCACGAGCTTGATGCTGCATCTGAATATAAAGACGACAGCTGCGAAGTGATTTTGCATCTCGTAGAGTCGTCTATAACTCGTCGTTTTACTCAGGAATGAAGACCTCAGATTGTGCGCGCCACGACATTGCGCTCGGGTGTGCAGGGCCTCGCAGGCGTTCCGTAATAGTTTAAGCCAAACTGAGCACACGCACAAGCTTTATGCTGCATCTGAATGTAAAGAAGACATCTGCGAAGCGATTTTGCATCTCGTAGAGTCGTCTATAACACGTCGTTTTAGTCAGGAATGAAGACTTTAGATTGAGCGCGCCACGACATTGCGCTCGCATCTGCAGGGCCTCGCAGGCGTCCGTAATAGTTTAAGCCAAACTGAGCACACGCACGAGCTTGATGCTGCATCTGAATGTAAAGAAGACATCTGCGAAGTGATTTTGCATCTCGTAGAGCCGTCTATAACTCGTCGTTTTACTCAGGAATGAATACTTCAGTTTGAGCGCGCCACGACATTGCGCTCGCGTCTGCAGGGCTTCGCCGGCGTTCCGTAATATTGTGAGCCAAACTGAGCACACACACGAGCTTGATGCTGAATCTGACTGTACAGACATCTGCGAAGTGATTTTGCATTCGTAGAGTCGTCTATAACTCGTCGTTTTACTATGGAATGAAGACTTCAGATTGAGCGCGCCACGACATTGCGCTCGCGTCTGCAGGGCCTCGCAGGCGTTCCGTAATAGTTTAAGCCAAACGGAGCACACGCACGAGCTTTATGCTGCATCTGAATGTAAAGAAGACATCTGCGAAGCGATTTTGCATCTCCTAGAGCCGTCTATAATTCGTCGTTTTACGCAGGAATAGACTTCAGATTGAGCGCGCCACGACATTGCACTCGCGTCTGAAGGGCCTCGCCGGCGTTCCGTAATAGTGTGAGCCAAACTGAGCACACACACGAACTTGATGCTGCATCTTACTGTAAAGCATCTGCAAAGTGATTTTGCATCTCGTAGAGTCGTCTATAACTCGTCGTTTTACTCAGGAATGAAGACCTCAGATTGTGCGCGCCACGACATTGCGCTCGGGTCTGCAGGGCCTCGCAGGCGTTCCGTAATAGTTTAAGCCAAACTGAGCACACGCACAAGCTTTATGCTGCATCTGAATGTAAAGAAGACATCTGCGAAGCGATTTTGCATCTCGTAGAGTCGTCTATAACTCGTCGTTTTAGTCAGGAATGAAGACTTTAGATTGAGCGCGCCACGACATTGCTCTCGCGTCTGCTGGGCCTCGCAGGCGTTTCGTAATATTTTAAGCCAAACTGAGCACACGCACGAGCTTGATACTGCATCTGAGTGTAAAGAAGACATCTGCGAATTGATGTTGCGTCTCGTAGAGTCGTCTATATCTCGTCATTACGCAGGAATAAATACATCGGGTTGAGCGCGCCACGACATTGCGCTCGCGCCAGCAGGGCCTCGCAGGCGTTCCGTAATAGTTTAAGCCAAACTGAGCACACGCACGAGCGTGATATTGCATCAGAGTGTAAAGATGACGTCTGCGAAGGGATTTTGCACCTCGTACAGTCGTCTATAACTCGTCGTTTTACGCAGGTATGAAGACTTCGGGTTGAGCGCGCCACGACATTGCGCTCGCGTCTGCAGGGCCTCGCAGGCGTTCCGTAATAGTTTAAGCCAAACTGAGCACGCACACGCACGAGCTTGATGCTGCATGTGAATGTAAAGAAGACATCTGCGAAGTGATTTTGTATCTCGTAGAGCCGTCTATAACTCGTCGTTTTACACAGGAATAAATACTTCGGGTTGAGGGCGCCACGACATTGAGGTCGCGTCTGCAGGGCCTCGCAGGCGTTCCGTAATAGTTGAAGCGAAACTGAGCGCACGCACGAGCTTTATGCTGCATCTGAATGCAAAGAAGACATCTGTGAAGTGATTTTGCATCTCGTAGAGCCGTTTATAACTCGTCGTTTTACAAAGGACTGAAGACTTCAGATTGAGCGCTCCACGACATTGTGCTCGCGTCTGCAGGGCCTCGCAGGCGTTCCGTAATAGTTGAAGCGAAACTGAGCGGACGCACAAGCTTGATGCTGCATCTGAATGTAAAGAAGACATCTGCGAAGTGATTTTGCATCTCGTAGAGCCGTCTATAACTCGTCGTTTTAAGCAGGAATGAAGACTTTAGATTGAGTGCTCCACGACCTTGCGCTCGCTTCTGCAGGGCCTCACAGGCGTTCCGTAATAGTTTAAGCCAAACTGAGCACTCGCACGAGCTTGATGCTGCATCTGAATGTAAAGAAGACATCTGCGAAGTGATTTTGTATCTCGTAGAGCCGTCTATAACTCGTCGTTTTACTCAGGAATGAGTACTTCAGATTGAGCGCGCCACGACATTGCGCTCGCGTCTGCAGGGCCTCGCAGGCGTTCCGTAATAGTTTAAGCCAAAACTGAGCACTCGCACGAGCTTTATGCTGCATCTGAATGTAAAGAAGACATCTGCGAAGCGATTTTGCATCTCGTAGAGCCGTCTATAATTCGTCGTTTTACGCAGGAATGAAGACTTCAGATTGAGCGTGCCACGACATTGCGCTCGCGTCTGCAGTGCCTCGCAGGCGTTCTGTAAAAGTGTAAGCCAAACTGAGCACACGCACGAGCTTGATGCTGCATCTGATTGGAAAGAGGACATCTGCGAAGTGATTTTGCATTAGTAGAGTCGTCTATAACTTGTCGTTTTAGTCAGGAATGAAGACTTCAGATTGAGCGCGCCATGACATTGCGCTCGAGTCTGCAGGGCCTCGCAGGCGTTCCGTAATAGTTTAAGCCAAACTGAGCACACGCAGGAGCTTGTTACTGCATCTGAGTGTAAAGAAGACATCTGCGAATTGATGTTGCATCTCGTAGAGTCGTCTATATCTCGTCGTTTTACGCAGGAATAAATACTTCGGGTTGAGCGCGCCACATTTCGCTCGCGCCTGCAAGGCCTCGCAGGCGCTCCGTAATAGTTTAAGCCAAACTGAGCACACGCTCGAGCTTGATACTGCATCAGAGTGTAAAGATGACATCTGCGAAGTGATTTTGCATCTCGTAGAGCCGTCTATAACTCGTCGTTTTACTCAGGAATGAATACTTCAAATTGAGCGCGCCACGACATTGCGCTCGCGTCTGCAGGGCCTCGCCGGCGTTCCGTAATAGTGTGAGCCAAACTGAGCACACACACAAGCTTGATGCTGCATCTGACTGTAAAGACATCTGCGAAGTGATTTTGCATCTCGTAGAGTCGTCTATAACTCGTCGTTTTACTCAGGAATGAGGACTTCAAATTGAGCGCGCCATGACATTGCGCTCGAGTCTGCAGGGCCTCGCAGGCGTTCCGTAATAGTGTAAGCCAAACTGAGCGCACGCATGAGCTTTATGCTGCATCTGAATATAAAGACGACAGCTGCGAAGTGATTTTGCATCTCGTACAGTCGTCTATAACTCGTCGTTTTACGCAGGAATGAAGACTTCGGGTTGAGCGCGCCACGACATTGCTCTCGCCTCGCATGCATTCCGTAATATTTTAAGCCAAACTGAGCACACGCACGAGCTTGATACTGCATCTGAGTGTAATGAAGACATCTGCGAATTGATGTTGCATCTCGTAGAGTCGTCTATATCTCGTCGTTTTACGCAGGAATAAATACTTCGGGTTGAGCGCGCCACGACATTGCGCTCGCGCCTGCAGGGCCTCGCAGGCGTTCCGTAATAGTTTAAGCCGAACTGAGCACACGCACGAGCATGATACTGCATCAGAGTGTAAAGATGACGTCTGCGAAGGGATTTTGCATCTCGTAGAGTCGTCTATAACTCGTCGTTTTACGCAGGTATGAAGACTTCGGGTTGAGCGCGCCACGACATTGCGCTCGCGTCTGCAGGGCCTCGCAGGCGTTCCGTAATAGTTTAAGCCAAACTGAGCACACGCAGGAGCTTGATGCTACATTTGAATGTAAAGAAGACATCTGGGAAGTGATTTTGCATTCGTCGAGTCGTCTATAACTCGTCGTTTTACGCAGGTATGAAGACTTCGGGTTGAGCGCGCCACGACATTGCGCTCGCGTCTGCAGGGCCTCGCAGGCGTTTCGTAATAGTTTAAGCCAAACTGAGCACACGCAGGAGCTTGATGCTACATTTGAATGTAAAGAAGACATCTGGGAAGTGATTTTGCATTCGTCGAGTCGTCTATAACTCGTCGTTTTACGCAGGAATAAATACTTCGGGTTGAGTGCGCCACGACATTGCGCTCGGTTTTGCAGGGCCTCGCAGGCGTTCCGTAATAGTTTAAGCCAAACTGAGCACACGCAAGAGCTTTATGCTGCATCTGAATGTAAACAAGACATCTGCGAAGCGATTTTGCATCTCGTAGAGCCGTCTATAATTCGTCGGTTTACGCAGGAATAAAAACCGGATTGAGCGCGCCACGACATTGCACTCGCGTCTGAAGGGCCTCGCCGGCGTTCCGTAATAGTGTGTGCCAAAATGAGCACACTCACGAGCTTGATGCTGCATCTGACTGTAAAGATATCTGCGAAGTGATTTTGCATCTCGTAGAGTCGTCTATAACTCGTCGTTTTACTCAGGAATGAAGACTTCAGATTGAGCGCGCCACTTCATTGCGCTCGCGTCTGCAGGGCCTCGCAGGCGTTCCGTAATAGTGTAAGCCAAACTGAGCGCACGCACGAGCTTGATGCTGCATCTGAATATAAAGACGACAGCTGCGAAGTGATTTTGCATCTCGTAGAGTCGTCTATAACTCGTCGTTTTACTCAGGAATGAAGACCTCAGATTGTGCGCGCCACGACATTGCGCTCGGGTGTGCAGGGCCTCGCAGGCGTTCCGTAATAGTTTAAGCCAAACTGAGCACACGCGCAAGCTTTATGCTGCATCTGAATGTAAAGAAGACATCTGCGAAGCGATTTTGCATCTCGTAGAGTCGTCTATAACTCGTCGTTTTAGTCAGGAATGAAGACTTTAGATTGAGCGCGCCACGACATTGCGCTCGCGTCTGCAGGGCCTCGCAGGCGTCCGTAATAGTTTAAGCCAAACTGAGCACACGCACGAGCTTGATGCTGCATCTGAATGTAAAGAAGACATCTGCGAAGTGATTTTGCATCTCGTAGAGCCGTCTATAACTCGTCGTTTTACTCAGGAATGAATACTTCAGTTTGAGCGCGCCACGACATTGCGCTCGCGTCTGCAGGGCTTCGCCGGCGTTCCGTAATATTGTGAGCCAAACTGAGCACACACACGAGCTTGATGCTGAATCTGACTGTACAGACATCTGCGAAGTGATTTTGCATTCGTAGAGTCGTCTATAACTCGTCGTTTTACTATGGAATGAAGACTTCAGATTGAGCGCGCCACGACATTGCGCTCGCGTCTGCAGGGCCTCGCAGGCGTTCCGTAATAGTTTAAGCCAAACGGAGCACACGCACGAGCTTTATGCTGCATCTGAATGTAAAGAAGACATCTGCGAAGCGATTTTGCATCTCCTAGAGCCGTCTATAATTCGTCGTTTTACGCAGGAATAGACTTCAGATTGAGCGCGCCACGACATTGCGCTCGCGTCTGAAGGGCCTCGCCGGCGTTCCGTAATAGTGTGAGCCAAACTGAGCACACACACGAGCTTGATGCTGCATCTTACTGTAAAGCATCTGCGAAGTGATTTTGCATCTCGTAGAGTCGTCTATAACTCGTCGTTTTACTCAGGAATGAAGACCTCAGATTGTGCGCGCCACGACATTGCGCTCGGGTCTGCAGGGCCTCGCAGGCGTTCCGTAATAGTTTAAGCCAAACTGAGCACACGCACAAGCTTTATGCTGCATCTGAATGTAAAGAAGACATCTGCGAAGCGATTTTGCATCTCGTAGAGTCGTCTATAACTCGTCGTTTTAGTCAGGAATGAAGACTTTAGATTGAGCGCGCCACGACATTGCTCTCGCGTCTGCTGGGCCTCGCAGGCGTTCCGTAATATTTTAAGCCAAACTGAGCACACGCACGAGCTTGATACTGCATCTGAGTGTAAAGAAGACATCTGCGAATTGATGTTGCGTCTCGTAGAGTCGTCTATATCTCGTCATTACGCAGGAATAAATACATCGGGTTGAGCGCGCCACGACATTGCGCTCGCGCCAGCAGGGCCTCGCAGGCGTTCCGTAATAGTTTAAGCCAAACTGAGCAAACGCACGAGCGTGATATTGCATCAGAGTGTAAAGATGACGTCTGCGAAGGGATTTTGCACCTCGTACAGTCGTCTATACCTCGTCGTTTTACGCAGCTATGAAGACTTCGGGTTGAGCGCGCCACGACATTGCGCTCGCGTCTGCAGGGCCTCGCAGGGGTTCCGTAATAGTTTAAGCCAAACTGAGCACACTCACGAGCTTGTTACTGCATCTGAGTGTAAAGAAGACATCTGCGAATTGATGTTGCATCTCGTAGAGTCGTCTATATCTCGTCGTTTTACGCAGGAATAAATACTTCGGGTTTAGCGCGCCACATTTCGCTCGCGCCTGCAAGGCCTCGCAGGAGCTCCGTAATAGTTTAAGCCAAACTGAGCACACGCTCGAGCTTGATACTGCATCAGAGTGTAAAGATGACATCTGCGAAGTGATTTTGCATCTCGTAGAGCCGTCTATAACTCGTCGTTTTACTCAGGAATGAATACTTCAAATTGAGCGCGCCACGACATTGCGCTCGCGTCTGCAGGGCCTCGCCGGCGTTCCGTAATCGTGTGAGCCAAACTGAGCACACACACAAGCTTGATGCTGCATCTGACTGTAAGGACATCTGCGAAGTGATTTTGCATCTCGTACAGTCGTCTATAACTCGTCGTTTTACGCAGGAATGAAGACTTCGGGTTGAGCGCGCCACGACATTGCTCTCGCACTGCTGGGCCTCGCAGGCGTTCCGTAATATTTTAAGCCAAACTGAGCACACGCACGAGCTTCATACTGCATCTGAGTGTAAAGAAGACATCTGCGAATTGATGTTGCATCTCGTAGAGTCGTCTATATCTCGTCATTTTACGCAGGAATACATACTTCGGGTTGAGCGCGCCACGACATTGCGCTCGCGCCTGCAGGGCCTCGCAGGCGTTCCGTAATAGTTTAAGCCAAACTGAGCACACGCACGAGCGTGATACTGCATCAGAGTGTAAAGATGACGTCTGCGAAGGGATTTTAGGCCTCGTACAGTCGTCTATATCTCGTCGTTTTACGCAGCTATGAAGACTTCGGGTTGAGCGCGCCACGACATTGCGCTCGCGTCTGCAGGGCCTCCCAGGCGTTCCGTAATAGTTTAAGCCAAACTGAGCACACGCACGAGCTTGTTACTGCATCTGAGTGTAAAGAAGACATCTGCGAATTGATGTTGCATCTCGTAGAGTCGTCTATATCTCGTCGTTTTACGCAGGAATAAATACTTCGGGTTTAGCGCGCCACATTTCGCTCGCGCCTGCAAGGCCTCGCAGGCGCTCCGTAATAGTTTAAGCCAAACTGAGCACACGCTCGAGCTTGATACTGCATCAGAGTGTAAAGATGACATCTGCGAAGTGATTTTGCATCTCGTAGAGCCGTCTATAACTCGTCGTTTTACTCAGGAATGAATACTTCAAATTGAGCGCGCCACGACATTGCGCTCGCGTCTGCAGGGCCTCGCCGGCGTTCCGTAATCGTGTGAGCCAAACTGAGCACACACACAAGCTTGATGCTGCATCTGACTGTAAAGACATCTGCGAAGTGATTTTGCATCTCGTAGAGTCGTCTATAACTCGTCGTTTTACTCAGGAATGAGGACTTCAGATTGAGCGCGCCATGACATTGCGCTCGAGTCTGCAGGGCCTCGAAGGCGTTCCGTAATAGTGTAAGCCAAACTGAGCGCACGCATGAGCTTTATGCTGCATCTGAATATAAAGACGACAGCTGCGAAGTGATTTTGCATCTCGTACAGTCGTCTATAACTCGTCGTTTTACGCAGGAATGAAGACTTCGGGTTGAGCGCGCCACGACATTGCTCTCGCCTCGCATGCGTTCCGTAATATTTTAAGCCAAACTGAGCACACGCACGAGCTTGATACTGCATCTGAGTGTAATGAAGACATCTGCGAATTGATGTTGCATCTCGTAGAGTCGTCTATATCTCGTCGTTTTACGCAGGAATAAATACTTCGGGTTGAGCGCGCCACGACATTGCGCTCGCGCCTGCAGGGCCTCGCAGGCGTTCCGTAATAGTTTAAGCCAAACTGAGCACACGCACGAGCGTGATACTGCATCAGAGTGTAAAGATGACGTCTGCGAAGGGATTTTAGGCCTCGTACAGTCGTCTATATCTCGTCGTTTTACGCAGCTATGAAGACTTCGGGTTGAGCGCGCCACGACATTGCGCTCGCGTCTGCAGGGCCTCCCAGGCGTTCCGTAATAGTTTAAGCCAAACTGAGCACACGCACGAGCTTGTTACTGCATCTGAGTGTAAAGAAGACATCTGCGAATTGATGTTGCATCTCGTAGAGTCGTCTATATCTCGTCGTTTTACGCAGGAATAAATACTTCGGGTTTAGCGCGCCACATTTCGCTCGCGCCTGCAAGGCCTCGCAGGCGCTCCGTAATAGTTTAAGCCAAACTGAGCACACGCTCGAGCTTGATACTGCATCAGAGTGTAAAGATGACATCTGCGAAGTGATTTTGCATCTCGTAGAGCCGTCTATAACTCGTCGTTTTACTCAGGAATGAATACTTCAAATTGAGCGCGCCACGACATTGCGCTCGCGTCTGCAGGGCCTCGCCGGCGTTCCGTAATCGTGTGAGCCAAACTGAGCACACACACAAGCTTGATGTTGCATCTGACTGTAAAGACATCTGCGAAGTGATTTTGCATCTCGTAGAGTCGTCTATAACTCGTCGTTTTACTCAGGAATGAGGACTTCAGATTGAGCGCGCCATGACATTGCGCTCGAGTCTGCAGGGCCTCGAAGGCGTTCCGTAATAGTGTAAGCCAAACTGAGCGCACGCATGAGCTTTATGCTGCATCTGAATATAAAGACGACAGCTGCGAAGTGATTTTGCATCTCGTACAGTCGTCTATAACTCGTCGTTTTACGCAGGAATGAAGACTTCGGGTTGAGCGCGCCACGACATTGCTCTCGCCTCGCATGCGTTCCGTAATATTTTAAGCCAAACTGAGCACACGCACGAGCTTGATACTGCATCTGAGTGTAATGAAGACATCTGCGAATTGATGTTGCATCTCGTAGAGTCGTCTATATCTCGTCGTTTTACGCAGGAATAAATACTTCGGGTTGAGCGCGCCACGACATTGCGCTCGCGCCTGCAGGGCCTCGCAGGCGTTCCGTAATAGTTTAAGCCGAACTGAGCACACGCACGAGCATGATACTGCATCAGAGTGTAAAGATGACGTCTGCGAAGGGATTTTGCATCTCGTAGAGTCGTCTATAACTCGTCGTTTTACGCAGGTATGAAGACTTCGGGTTGAGCGCGCCACGACATTGCGCTCGCGTCTGCAGGGCCTCGCAGGCGTTCCGTAATAGTTTAAGCCAAACTGAGCACACGCAGGAGCTTGATGCTACATTTGAATGTAAAGAAGACATCTGGGAAGGGATTTTGCATTCGTCGAGTCGTCTATAACTCGTCGTTTTACGCAGGAATAAATACTTCGGGTTGAGTGCGCCACGACATTGCGCTCGGGTTTGCAGGGCCTCGCAGGCGTTCCGTAATAGTTTAAGCCAAACTGAGCACACGCAAGAGCTTTATGCTGCATCTGAATGTAAACAAGACATCTGCGAAGCGATTTTGCATCTCGTAGAGCCGTCTATAATTCGTCGTTTTACGCAGGAATAAAGACTTCAGATTGAGCGCGCCACGACATTGCGCTCGCGTCTGAAGGGCCTCGCCGGCGTTTCTTAATAGTGTGAGCCAAACTGAGCACACACACGAGCTTGATGCTGAATCTGACTGTACAGACATCTGCGAAGTGATTTTGCATTCGTAGAGTCGTCTATAACTCGTCGTTTTACTATGGAATGAAGACTTCAGATTGAGCGCGCCACGACATTGCGCTCGCGTCTGCAGGGCCTCGCAGGCGTTCCGTAATAGTTTAAGCCAAACGGAGCACACGCACGAGCTTTATGCTGCATCTGAATGTAAAGAAGACATCTGCGAAGCGATTTTGCATCTCCTAGAGCCGTCTATAATTCGTCGTTTTACGCAGGAATAGACTTCAGATTGAGCGCGCCACGACATTGCGCTCGCGTCTGAAGGGCCTCGCCGGCGTTCCGTAATAGTGTGAGCCAAACTGAGCACACACACGAGCTTGATGCTGCATCTTACTGTAAAGCATCTGCGAAGTGATTTTGCATCTCGTAGAGTCGTCTATAACTCGTCGTTTTACTCAGGAATGAAGACCTCAGATTGTGCGCGCCACGACATTGCGCTCGGGTCTGCAGGGCCTCGCAGGCGTTCCGTAATAGTTTAAGCCAAACTGAGCACACGCACAAGCTTTATGCTGCATCTGAATGTAAAGAAGACATCTGCGAAGCGATTTTGCATCTCGTAGAGTCGTCTATAACTCGTCGTTTTAGTCAGGAATGAAGACTTTAGATTGAGCGCGCCACGACATTGCTCTCGCGTCTGCTGGGCCTCGCAGGCGTTCCGTAATATTTTAAGCCAAACTGAGCACACGCACGAGCTTGATACTGCATCTGAGTGTAAAGAAGACATCTGCGAATTGATGTTGCGTCTCGTAGAGTCGTCTATATCTCGTCATTACGCAGGAATAAATACATCGGGTGGAGCGCGCCACGACATTGCGCTCGCGCCAGCAGGGCCTCGCAGGCGTTCCGTAATAGTTTAAGCCAAACTGAGCAAACGCACGAGCGTGATATTGCATCAGAGTGTAAAGATGACGTCTGCGAAGGGATTTTGCACCTCGTACAGTCGTCTATACCTCGTCGTTTTACGCAGCTATGAAGACTTCGGGTTGAGCGCGCCACGACATTGCGCTCGCGTCTGCAGGGCCTCGCAGGGGTTCCGTAATAGTTTAAGCCAAACTGAGCACACTCACGAGCTTGTTACTGCATCTGAGTGTAAAGAAGACATCTGCGAATTGATGTTGCATCTCGTAGAGTCGTCTATATCTCGTCGTTTTACGCAGGAATAAATACTTCGGGTTTAGCGCGCCACATTTCGCTCGCGCCTGCAAGGCCTCGCAGGCGCTCCGTAATAGTTTAAGCCAAACTGAGCACACGCTCGAGCTTGATACTGCATCAGAGTGTAAAGATGACATCTGCGAAGTGATTTTGCATCTCGTAGAGCTGTCTATAACTCGTCGTTTTACTCAGGAATGAATACTTCAAATTGAGCGCGCCACGACATTGCGCTCGCGTCTGCAGGGCCTCGCCGGCGTTCCGTAATCGTGTGAGCCAAACTGAGCACACACACAAGCTTGATGCTGCATCTGACTGTAAGGACATCTGCGAAGTGATTTTGCATCTCGTACAGTCGTCTATAACTCGTCGTTTTACGCAGGAATGAAGACTTCGGGTTGAGCGCGCCACGACATTGCTCTCGCACTGCTGGGCCTCGCAGGCGTTCCGTAATATTTTAAGCCAAACTGAGCACACGCACGAGCTTCATACTGCATCTGAGTGTAAAGAAGACATCTGCGAATTGATGTTGCATCTCGTAGAGTCGTCAATATCTCGTCATTTTAAGCAGGAATACATACTTCGGGTTGAGCGCGCCACGACATTGCGCTCGCGCCTGCAGGGCCTCGCAGGCGTTCCGTAATAGTTTAAGCCAAACTGAGCACACGCACGAGCGTGATACTGCATCAGAGTGTAAAGATGACGTCTGCGAAGGGATTTTAAGCCTCGTACAGTCGTCTATATCTCGTCGTTTTACGCAGCTATGAAGACTTCGGGTTGAGCGCGCCACGACATTGCGCTCGCGTCTGCAGGGCCTCCCAGGCGTTCCGTAATAGTTTAAGCCAAACTGAGCACACGCACGAGCTTGTTACTGCATCTGAGTGTAAAGAAGACATCTGCGAATTGATGTTGCATCTCGTAGAGTCGTCTATATCTCGTCGTTTTACGCAGGAATAAATACTTCGGGTTTAGCGCGCCACATTTCGCTCGCGCCTGCAAGGCCTCGCAGGCGCTCCGTAATAGTTTAAGCCAAACTGAGCACACGCTCGAGCTTGATACTGCATCAGAGTGTAAAGATGACATCTGCGAAGTGATTTTGCATCTCGTAGAGCCGTCTATAACTCGTCGTTTTACTCAGGAATGAATACTTCAAATTGAGCGCGCCACGACATTGCGCTCGCGTCTGCAGGGCCTCGCCGGCGTTCCGTAATCGTGTGAGCCAAACTGAGCACACACACAAGCTTGATGCTGCATCTGACTGTAAAGACATCTGCGAAGTGATTTTGCATCTCGTAGAGTCGTCTATAACTCGTCGTTTTACTCAGGAATGAGGACTTCAGATTGAGCGCGCCATGACATTGCGCTCGAGTCTGCAGGGCCTCGAAGGCGTTCCGTAATAGTGTAAGCCAAACTGAGCGCACGCATGAGCTTTATGCTGCATCTGAATATAAAGACGACAGCTGCGAAGTGATTTTGCATCTCGTACAGTCGTCTATAACTCGTCGTTTTACGCAGGAATGAAGACTTCGGGTTGAGCGCGCCACGACATTGCTCTCGCCTCGCATGCGTTCCGTAATATTTTAAGCCAAACTGAGCACACGCACGAGCTTGATACTGCATCTGAGTGTAATGAAGACATCTGCGAATTGATGTTGCATCTCGTAGAGTCGTCTATATCTCGTCGTTTTACGCAGGAATAAATACTTCGGGTTGAGCGCGCCACGACATTGCGCTCGCGCCTGCAGGGCCTCGCAGGCGTTCCGTAATAGTTTAAGCCGAACTGAGCACACGCACGAGCATGATACTGCATCAGAGTGTAAAGATGACGTCTGCGAAGGGATTTTGCATCTCGTAGAGTCGTCTATAACTCGTCGTTTTACGCAGGTATGAAGACTTCGGGTTGAGCGCGCCACGACATTGCGCTCGCGTCTGCAGGGCCTCGCAGGCGTTCCGTAATAGTTTAAGCCAAACTGAGCACACGCAGGAGCTTGATGCTACATTTGAATGTAAAGAAGACATCTGGGAAGGGATTTTGCATTCGTCGAGTCGTCTATAACTCGTCGTTTTACGCAGGAATAAATACTTCGGGTTGAGTGCGCCACGACATTGCGCTCGGGTTTGCAGGGCCTCGCAGGCGTTCCGTAATAGTTTAAGCCAAACTGAGCACACGCAAGAGCTTTATGCTGCATCTGAATGTAAACAAGACATCTGCGAAGCGATTTTGCATCTCGTAGAGCCGTCTATAATTCGTCGTTTTACGCAGGAATAAAGACTTCAGATTGAGCGCGCCACGACATTGCGCTCGCGTCTGAAGGGCCTCGCCGGCGTTCCTTAATAGTGTGAGCCAAACTGAGCACACACACGAGCTTGATGCTGCATCTTACTGTAAAGCATCTGCGAAGTGATTTTGCATCTCGTAGAGTCGTCTATAACTCGTCGTTTTACTCAGGAATGAAGACCTCAGATTGTGCGCGCCACGACATTGCGCTCGGGTCTGCAGGGCCTCGCAGGCGTTCCGTAATAGTTTAAGCCAAACTGAGCACACGCACAAGCTTTATGCTGCATCTGAATGTAAAGAAGACATCTGCGAAGCGATTTTGCATCTCGTAGAGTCGTCTATATCTCGTCGTTTTAGTCAGGAATGAAGACTTTAGATTGAGCGCGCCACGACATTGCTCTCGCGTCTGCTGGGCCTCGCAGGCGTTCCGTAATATTTTAAGCCAAACTGAGCACACGCACGAGCTTGATACTGCATCTGAGTGTAAAGAAGACATCTGCGAATTGATGTTGCGTCTCGTAGAGTCGTCTATATCTCGTCATTACGCAGGAATAAATACATCGGGTTGAGCGCGCCACGACATTGCGCTCGCGCCAGCAGGGCCTCGCAGGCGTTCCGTAATACTTTAAGCCAAACTGAGCACGCGCACGAGCGTGATATTGCATCAGAGTGTAAAGCTGACGTCTGCGAAGGGATTTTGCACCTCGTACAGTCGTCTATATCTCGTCGTTTTACGCAGCTATGAAGACTTCGGGTTGAGCGCGCCACGACATTGCGCTCGCGCCTGCAGGGCCTCGCAGGCGTTCCGTAATAGTTTAAGCCGAACTGAGCACACGCACGAGCATGATACTGCATCAGAGTGTAAAGATGACGTCTGCGAAGGGATTTTGCATCTCGTAGAGTCGTCTATAACTCGTCGTTTTACGCAGGTATGAAGACTTCGGGTTGAGCGCGCCACGACATTGCGCTCGCGTCTGCAGGGCCTCGCAGGCGTTTCGTAATAGTTTAAGCCAAACTGAGCACACGCAGGAGCTTGATGCTACATTTGAATGTAAAGAAGACATCTGGGAAGTGATTTTGCATTCGTCGAGTCGTCTATAACTCGTCGTTTTACGCAGGAATAAATACTTCGGGTTGAGTGCGCCACGACATTGCGCTCGGGTTTGCAGGGCCTCGCAGGCGTTCCGTAATAGTTTAAGCCAAACTGAGCACACGCAAGAGCTTTATGCTGCATCTGAATGTAAACAAGACATCTGCGAAGCGATTTTGCATCTCGTAGAGCCGTCTATAATTCGTCGGTTTACGCAGGAATAAAAACCGGATTGAGCGCGCCACGACATTGCACTCGCGTCTGAAGGGCCTCGCCGGCGTTCCGTAATAGTGTGTGCCAAAATGAGCACACTCACGAGCTTGATGCTGCATCTGACTGTAAAGATATCTGCGAAGTGATTTTGCATCTCGTAGAGTCGTCTATAACTCGTCGTTTTACTCAGGAATGAAGACTTCAGATTGAGCGCGCCACTTCATTGCGCTCGCGTCTGCAGGGCCTCGCAGGCGTTCCGTAATAGTGTAAGCCAAACTGAGCGCACGCACGAGCTTGATGCTGCATCTGAATATAAAGACGACAGCTGCGAAGTGATTTTGCATCTCGTAGAGTCGTCTATAACTCGTCGTTTTACTCAGGAATGAAGACCTCAGATTGTGCGCGCCACGACATTGCGCTCGGGTGTGCAGGGCCTCGCAGGCGTTCCGTAATAGTTTAAGCCAAACTGAGCACACGCGCAAGCTTTATGCTGCATCTGAATGTAAAGAAGACATCTGCGAAGCGATTTTGCATCTCGTAGAGTCGTCTATAACTCGTCGTTTTAGTCAGGAATGAAGACTTTAGATTGAGCGCGCCACGACATTGCGCTCGCGTCTGCAGGGCCTCGCAGGCGTCCGTAATAGTTTAAGCCAAACTGAGCACACGCACGAGCTTGATGCTGCATCTGAATGTAAAGAAGACATCTGCGAAGTGATTTTGCATCTCGTAGAGCCGTCTATAACTCGTCGTTTTACTCAGGAATGAATACTTCAGTTTGAGCGCGCCACGACATTGCGCTCGCGTCTGCAGGGCTTCGCCGGCGTTCCGTAATATTGTGAGCCAAACTGAGCACACACACGAGCTTGATGCTGAATCTGACTGTACAGACATCTGCGAAGTGATTTTGCATTCGTAGAGTCGTCTATAACTCGTCGTTTTACTATGGAATGAAGACTTCAGATTGAGCGCGCCACGACATTGCGCTCGCGTCTGCAGGGCCTCGCAGGCGTTCCGTAATAGTTTAAGCCAAACGGAGCACACGCACGAGCTTTATGCTGCATCTGAATGTAAAGAAGACATCTGCGAAGCGATTTTGCATCTCCTAGAGCCGTCTATAATTCGTCGTTTTACGCAGGAATAGACTTCAGATTGAGCGCGCCACGACATTGCGCTCGCGTCTGAAGGGCCTCGCCGGCGTTCCGTAATAGTGTGAGCCAAACTGAGCACACACACGAGCTTGATGCTGCATCTTACTGTAAAGCATCTGCGAAGTGATTTTGCATCTCGTAGAGTCGTCTATAACTCGTCGTTTTACTCAGGAATGAAGACCTCAGATTGTGCGCGCCACGACATTGCGCTCGGGTCTGCAGGGCCTCGCAGGCGTTCCGTAATAGTTTAAGCCAAACTGAGCACACGCACAAGCTTTATGCTGCATCTGAATGTAAAGAAGACATCTGCGAAGCGATTTTGCATCTCGTAGAGCCGTCTATAACTCGTCGTTTTAGTCAGGAATGAAGACTTTAGATTGAGCGCGCCACGACATTGCTCTCGCGTCTGCTGGGCCTCGCAGGCGTTCCGTAATATTTTAAGCCAAACTGAGCACACGCACGAGCTTGATACTGCATCTGAGTGTAAAGAAGACATCTGCGAATTGATGTTGCGTCTCGTAGAGTCGTCTATATCTCGTCATTACGCAGGAATAAATACATCGGGTTGAGCGCGCCACGACATTGCGCTCGCGCCAGCAGGGCCTCGCAGGCGTTCCGTAATAGTTTAAGCCAAACTGAGCAAACGCACGAGCGTGATATTGCATCTGAGTGTAAAGAAGACATCTGCGAATTGATGTTGCATCTCGTAGAGTCGTCTATATCTCGTCGTTTTACGCAGGAATAAATACTTCGGGTTTAGCGCGCCACATTTCGCTCGCGCCTGCAAGGCCTCGCAGGCGCTCCGTAATAGTTTAAGCCAAACTGAGCACACGCTCGAGCTTGATACTGCATCAGAGTGTAAAGATGACATCTGCGAAGTGATTTTGCATCTCGTAGAGCCGTCTATAACTCGTCGTTTTACTCAGGAATGAATACTTCAAATTGAGCGCGCCACGACATTGCGCTCGCGTCTGCAGGGCCTCGCCGGCGTTCCGTAATCGTGTGAGCCAAACTGAGCACACACACAAGCTTGATGCTGCATCTGACTGTAAGGACATCTGCGAAGTGATTTTGCATCTCGTACAGTCGTCTATAACTCGTCGTTTTACGCAGGAATGAAGACTTCGGGTTGAGCGCGCCACGACATTGCTCTCGCACTGCTGGGCCTCGCAGGCGTTCCGTAATATTTTAAGCCAAACTGAGCACACGCACGAGCTTCATACTGCATCTGAGTGTAAAGAAGACATCTGCGAATTGATGTTGCATCTCGTAGAGTCGTCTATATCTCGTCATTTTACGCAGGAATACATACTTCGGGTTGAGCGCGCCACGACATTGCGCTCGCGCCTGCAGGGCCTCGCAGGCGTTCCGTAATAGTTTAAGCCAAACTGAGCACACGCACGAGCGTGATACTGCATCAGAGTGTAAAGATGACGTCTGCGAAGGGATTTTAGGCCTCGTACAGTCGTCTATATCTCGTCGTTTTACGCAGCTATGAAGACTTCGGGTTGAGCGCGCCACGACATTGCGCTCGCGTCTGCAGGGCCTCCCAGGCGTTCCGTAATAGTTTAAGCCAAACTGAGCACACGCACGAGCTTGTTACTGCATCTGAGTGTAAAGAAGACATCTGCGAATTGATGTTGCATCTCGTAGAGTCGTCTATATCTCGTCGTTTTACGCAGGAATAAATACTTCGGGTTTAGCGCGCCACATTTCGCTCGCGCCTGCAAGGCCTCGCAGGCGCTCCGTAATAGTTTAACCCAAACTGAGCACACGCTCGAGCTTGATACTGCATCAGAGTGTAAAGATGACATCTGCGAAGTGATTTTGCATCTCGTAGAGCCGTCTATAACTCGTCGTTTTACTCAGGAATGAATACTTCAAATTGAGCGCGCCACGACATTGCGCTCGCGTCTGCAGGGCCTCGCCGGCGTTCCGTAATCGTGTGAGCCAAACTGAGCACACACACAAGCTTGATGCTGCATCTGACTGTAAAGACATCTGCGAAGTGATTTTGCATCTCGTAGAGTCGTCTATAACTCGTCGTTTTACTCAGGAATGAGGACTTCAGATTGAGCGCGCCATGACATTGCGCTCGAGTCTGCAGGGCCTCGAAGGCGTTCCGTAATAGTGTAAGCCAAACTGAGCGCACGCATGAGCTTTATGCTGCATCTGAATATAAAGACGACAGCTGCGAAGTGATTTTGCATCTCGTACAGTCGTCTATAACTCGTCGTTTTACGCAGGAATGAAGACTTCGGGTTGAGCGCGCCACGACATTGCTCTCGCCTCGCATGCGTTCCGTAATATTTTAAGCCAAACTGAGCACACGCACGAGCTTGATACTGCATCTGAGTGTAATGAAGACATCTGCGAATTGATGTTGCATCTCGTAGAGTCGTCTATATCTCGTCGTTTTACGCAGGAATAAATACTTCGGGTTGAGCGCGCCACGACATTGCGCTCGCGCCTGCAGGGCCTCGCAGGCGTTCCGTAATAGTTTAAGCCAAACTGAGCACACGCACGAGCGTGATACTGCATCAGAGTGTAAAGATGACGTCTGCGAAGGGATTTTAGGCCTCGTACAGTCGTCTATATCTCGTCGTTTTACGCAGCTATGAAGACTTCGGGTTGAGCGCGCCACGACATTGCGCTCGCGTCTGCAGGGCCTCCCAGGCGTTCCGTAATAGTTTAAGCCAAACTGAGCACACGCACGAGCTTGTTACTGCATCTGAGTGTAAAGAAGACATCTGCGAATTGATGTTGCATCTCGTAGAGTCGTCTATATCTCGTCGTTTTACGCAGGAATAAATACTTCGGGTTTAGCGCGCCACATTTCGCTCGCGCCTGCAAGGCCTCGCAGGCGCTCCGTAATAGTTTAAGCCAAACTGAGCACACGCTCGAGCTTGATACTGCATCAGAGTGTAAAGATGACATCTGCGAAGTGATTTTGCATCTCGTAGAGCCGTCTATAACTCGTCGTTTTACTCAGGAATGAATACTTCAAATTGAGCGCGCCACGACATTGCGCTCGCGTCTGCAGGGCCTCGCCGGCGTTCCGTAATCGTGTGAGCCAAACTGAGCACACACACAAGCTTGATGCTGCATCTGACTGTAAAGACATCTGCGAAGTGATTTTGCATCTCGTAGAGTCGTCTATAACTCGTCGTTTTACTCAGGAATGAGGACTTCAGATTGAGCGCGCCATGACATTGCGCTCGAGTCTGCAGGGCCTCGAAGGCGTTCCGTAATAGTGTAAGCCAAACTGAGCGCACGCATGAGCTTTATGCTGCATCTGAATATAAAGACGACAGCTGCGAAGTGATTTTGCATCTCGTACAGTCGTCTATAACTCGTCGTTTTACGCAGGAATGAAGACTTCGGGTTGAGCGCGCCACGACATTGCTCTCGCCTCGCATGCGTTCCGTAATATTTTAAGCCAAACTGAGCACACGCACGAGCTTGATACTGCATCTGAGTGTAATGAAGACATCTGCGAATTGATGTTGCATCTCGTAGAGTCGTCTATATCTCGTCGTTTTACGCAGGAATAAATACTTCGGGTTGAGCGCGCCACGACATTGCGCTCGCGCCTGCAGGGCCTCGCAGGCGTTCCGTAATAGTTTAAGCCGAACTGAGCACACGCACGAGCATGATACTGCATCAGAGTGTAAAGATGACGTCTGCGAAGGGATTTTGCATCTCGTAGAGTCGTCTATAACTCGTCGTTTTACGCAGGTATGAAGACTTCGGGTTGAGCGCGCCACGACATTGCGCTCGCGTCTGCAGGGCCTCGCAGGCGTTCCGTAATAGTTTAAGCCAAACTGAGCACACGCAGGAGCTTGATGCTACATTTGAATGTAAAGAAGACATCTGGGAAGGGATTTTGCATTCGTCGAGTCGTCTATAACTCGTCGTTTTACGCAGGAATAAATACTTCGGGTTGAGTGCGCCACGACATTGCGCTCGGGTTTGCAGGGCCTCGCAGGCGTTCCGTAATAGTTTAAGCCAAACTGAGCACACGCAAGAGCTTTATGCTGCATCTGAATGTAAACAAGACATCTGCGAAGCGATTTTGCATCTCGTAGAGCCGTCTATAATTCGTCGTTTTACGCAGGAATAAAGACTTCAGATTGAGCGCGCCACGACATTGCGCTCGCGTCTGAAGGGCCTCGCCGGCGTTTCTTAATAGTGTGAGCCAAACTGAGCACACACACGAGCTTGATGCTGAATCTGACTGTACAGACATCTGCGAAGTGATTTTGCATTCGTAGAGTCGTCTATAACTCGTCGTTTTACTATGGAATGAAGACTTCAGATTGAGCGCGCCACGACATTGCGCTCGCGTCTGCAGGGCCTCGCAGGCGTTCCGTAATAGTTTAAGCCAAACGGAGCACACGCACGAGCTTTATGCTGCATCTGAATGTAAAGAAGACATCTGCGAAGCGATTTTGCATCTCCTAGAGCCGTCTATAATTCGTCGTTTTACGCAGGAATAGACTTCAGATTGAGCGCGCCACGACATTGCGCTCGCGTCTGAAGGGCCTCGCCGGCGTTCCGTAATAGTGTGAGCCAAACTGAGCACACACACGAGCTTGATGCTGCATCTTACTGTAAAGCATCTGCGAAGTGATTTTGCATCTCGTAGAGTCGTCTATAACTCGTCGTTTTACTCAGGAATGAAGACCTCAGATTGTGCGCGCCACGACATTGCGCTCGGGTCTGCAGGGCCTCGCAGGCGTTCCGTAATAGTTTAAGCCAAACTGAGCACACGCACAAGCTTTATGCTGCATCTGAATGTAAAGAAGACATCTGCGAAGCGATTTTGCATCTCGTAGAGTCGTCTATAACTCGTCGTTTTAGTCAGGAATGAAGACTTTAGATTGAGCGCGCCACGACATTGCTCTCGCGTCTGCTGGGCCTCGCAGGCGTTCCGTAATATTTTAAGCCAAACTGAGCACACGCACGAGCTTGATACTGCATCTGAGTGTAAAGAAGACATCTGCGAATTGATGTTGCGTCTCGTAGAGTCGTCTATATCTCGTCATTACGCAGGAATAAATACATCGGGTTGAGCGCGCCACGACATTGCGCTCGCGCCAGCAGGGCCTCGCAGGCGTTCCGTAATAGTTTAAGCCAAACTGAGCAAACGCACGAGCGTGATATTGCATCAGAGTGTAAAGATGACGTCTGCGAAGGGATTTTGCACCTCGTACAGTCGTCTATACCTCGTCGTTTTACGCAGCTATGAAGACTTCGGGTTGAGCGCGCCACGACATTGCGCTCGCGTCTGCAGGGCCTCGCAGGGGTTCCGTAATAGTTTAAGCCAAACTGAGCACACTCACGAGCTTGTTACTGCATCTGAGTGTAAAGAAGACATCTGCGAATTGATGTTGCATCTCGTAGAGTCGTCTATATCTCGTCGTTTTACGCAGGAATAAATACTTCGGGTTTAGCGCGCCACATTTCGCTCGCGCCTGCAAGGCCTCGCAGGCGCTCCGTAATAGTTTAAGCCAAACTGAGCACACGCTCGAGCTTGATACTGCATCAGAGTGTAAAGATGACATCTGCGAAGTGATTTTGCATCTCGTAGAGCTGTCTATAACTCGTCGTTTTACTCAGGAATGAATACTTCAAATTGAGCGCGCCACGACATTGCGCTCGCGTCTGCAGGGCCTCGCCGGCGTTCCGTAATCGTGTGAGCCAAACTGAGCACACACACAAGCTTGATGCTGCATCTGACTGTAAGGACATCTGCGAAGTGATTTTGCATCTCGTACAGTCGTCTATAACTCGTCGTTTTACGCAGGAATGAAGACTTCGGGTTGAGCGCGCCACGACATTGCTCTCGCACTGCTGGGCCTCACAGGCGTTCCGTAATATTTTAAGCCAAACTGAGCACACGCACGAGCTTCATACTGCATCTGAGTGTAAAGAAGACATCTGCGAATTGATGTTGCATCTCGTAGAGTCGTCAATATCTCGTCATTTTAAGCAGGAATACATACTTCGGGTTGAGCGCGCCACGACATTGCGCTCGCGCCTGCAGGGCCTCGCAGGCGTTCCGTAATAGTTTTAGCCAAACTGAGCACACGCACGAGCGTGATACTGCATCAGAGTGTAAAGATGACGTCTGCGAAGGGATTTTAAGCCTCGTACAGTCGTCTATATCTCGTCGTTTTACGCAGCTATGAAGACTTCGGGTTGAGCGCGCCACGACATTGCGCTCGCGTCTGCAGGGCCTCCCAGGCGTTCCGTAATAGTTTAAGCCAAACTGAGCACACGCACGAGCTTGTTACTGCATCTGAGTGTAAAGAAGACATCTGCGAATTGATGTTGCATCTCGTAGAGTCGTCTATATCTCGTCGTTTTACGCAGGAATAAATACTTCGGGTTTAGCGCGCCACATTTCGCTCGCGCCTGCAAGGCCTCGCAGGCGCTCCGTAATAGTTTAAGCCAAACTGAGCACACGCTCGAGCTTGATACTGCATCAGAGTGTAAAGATGACATCTGCGAAGTGATTTTGCATCTCGTAGAGCCGTCTATAACTCGTCGTTTTACTCAGGAATGAATACTTCAAATTGAGCGCGCCACGACATTGCGCTCGCGTCTGCAGGGCCTCGCCGGCGTTCCGTAATCGTGTGAGCCAAACTGAGCACACACACAAGCTTGATGCTGCATCTGACTGTAAAGACATCTGCGAAGTGATTTTGCATCTCGTAGAGTCGTCTATAACTCGTCGTTTTACTCAGGAATGAGGACTTCAGATTGAGCGCGCCATGACATTGCGCTCGAGTCTGCAGGGCCTCGAAGGCGTTCCGTAATAGTGTAAGCCAAACTGAGCGCACGCATGAGCTTTATGCTGCATCTGAATATAAAGACGACAGCTGCGAAGTGATTTTGCATCTCGTACAGTCGTCTATAACTCGTCGTTTTACGCAGGAATGAAGACTTCGGGTTGAGCGCGCCACGACATTGCTCTCGCCTCGCATGCGTTCCGTAATATTTTAAGCCAAACTGAGCACACGCACGAGCTTGATACTGCATCTGAGTGTAATGAAGACATCTGCGAATTGATGTTGCATCTCGTAGAGTCGTCTATATCTCGTCGTTTTACGCAGGAATAAATACTTCGGGTTGAGCGCGCCACGACATTGCGCTCGCGCCTGCAGGGCCTCGCAGGCGTTCCGTAATAGTTTAAGCCGAACTGAGCACACGCACGAGCATGATACTGCATCAGAGTGTAAAGATGACGTCTGCGAAGGGATTTTGCATCTCGTAGAGTCGTCTATAACTCGTCGTTTTACGCAGGTATGAAGACTTCGGGTTGAGCGCGCCACGACATTGCGCTCGCGTCTGCAGGGCCTCGCAGGCGTTCCGTAATAGTTTAAGCCAAACTGAGCACACGCAGGAGCTTGATGCTACATTTGAATGTAAAGAAGACATCTGGGAAGGGATTTTGCATTCGTCGAGTCGTCTATAACTCGTCGTTTTACGCAGGAATAAATACTTCGGGTTGAGTGCGCCACGACATTGCGCTCGGGTTTGCAGGGCCTCGCAGGCGTTCCGTAATAGTTTAAGCCAAACTGAGCACACGCAAGAGCTTTATGCTGCATCTGAATGTAAACAAGACATCTGCGAAGCGATTTTGCATCTCGTAGAGCCGTCTATAATTCGTCGTTTTACGCAGGAATAAAGACTTCAGATTGAGCGCGCCACGACATTGCGCTCGCGTCTGAAGGGCCTCGCCGGCGTTCCTTAATAGTGTGAGCCAAACTGAGCACACACACGAGCTTGATGCTGCATCTTACTGTAAAGCATCTGCGAAGTGATTTTGCATCTCGTAGAGTCGTCTATAACTCGTCGTTTTACTCAGGAATGAAGACCTCAGATTGTGCGCGCCACGACATTGCGCTCGGGTCTGCAGGGCCTCGCAGGCGTTCCGTAATAGTTTAAGCCAAACTGAGCACACGCACAAGCTTTATGCTGCATCTGAATGTAAAGAAGACATCTGCGAAGCGATTTTGCATCTCGTAGAGTCGTCTATATCTCGTCGTTTTAGTCAGGAATGAAGACTTTAGATTGAGCGCGCCACGACATTGCTCTCGCGTCTGCTGGGCCTCGCAGGCGTTCCGTAATATTTTAAGCCAAACTGAGCACACGCACGAGCTTGATACTGCATCTGAGTGTAAAGAAGACATCTGCGAATTGATGTTGCGTCTCGTAGAGTCGTCTATATCTCGTCATTACGCAGGAATAAATACATCGGGTTGAGCGCGCCACGACATTGCGCTCGCGCCAGCAGGGCCTCGCAGGCGTTCCGTAATACTTTAAGCCAAACTGAGCACGCGCACGAGCGTGATATTGCATCAGAGTGTAAAGCTGACGTCTGCGAAGGGATTTTGCACCTCGTACAGTCGTCTATATCTCGTCGTTTTACGCAGCTATGAAGACTTCGGGTTGAGCGCGCCACGACATTGCGCTCGCGTCTGCAGGGCCTCGCAGGGGTTCCGTAATAGTTTAAGCCAAACTGAGCACACGCACGAGCTTGATGCTGCATTTGAATGTAAAGAAGACATCTGCGAAGTAACTTTGCATCTCGTACAGCAGTATATAACTCGTCGTTTTACTAAGGAATGAAGACTTCAGATTGAGCGCGCCATGACATTGCGCTCGCGTCTGCAGGGCCTCGCCGGCGTTCCGTAATAGTGTGAGCCATACTGAGCCCACACACGAGCTTGATGCTGCATCTGACTGTAAAGACATCTGCGAAGTGATTTTGCATCTCGTACAGTCGTCTATAACTCGTCGTTTTACGCAGGAATGAAGACTTCGGGTTGAGCGCGCCACGACATTGCTCTCGCACTGCTGGGCCTCGCAGGCGTTCCGTAATATTTTAAGCCAAACTGAGCACACACACGAGCTTCATACTGCATCTGAGTGTAAAGAAGACATCTGCGAATTGATGTTGCATCTCGTAGAGTCGTCTATATCTCGTCATTTTACGCAGGAATAAATACTTCGGGTTGAGCGCGCCACGACATTGCGCTCGCGCCTGCAGGGCCTCGCAGGCGTTCCGTAATCGTTTAAGCCAAACTGAGCACACGCACGAGCGTGATACTGCATCAGAGTGTAAAGATGACGTATGCGAAGGGATTTTAAGCCTCGTACAGTCGTCTATATCTCGTCGTTTTACGCAGCTATGAAGACTTCGGGTTGAGCGCGCCACGACATTGCGCTCGCGTCTGCAGGGCCTCGCAGGCGTTCCGTAATAGTTTAAGCCAAACTGAGCACACGCACGAGCTTGTTACTGCGTCTGAGTGTAAAGAAGACATCTGCGAATTGATGTTGCATCTCGTAGAGTCGTCTATATCTCGTCGTTTTACGCAGGAATAAATACTTCGGGTTGAGCGCGCCACATTTCGCTCGCGCCTGCAAGGCCTCGCAGGCGCTCCGTAATAGTTTAAGCCAAACTGAGCACACGCTCGAGCTTGATACTGCATCAGAGTGTAAAGATGACATCTGCGAAGTGATTTTGCATCTCGTAGAGCCGTCTATAACTCGTCGTTTTACTCAGGAATGAATACTTCAAATTGAGCGCGCCACGACATTGCGCTCGCGTCTGCAGGGCCTCGCCGGCGTTCCGTAATAGTGTGAGCCAAACTGAGCACACACACAAGCTTGATGCTGCATCTGACTGTAAAGACATCTGCGAAGTGATTTTGCATCTCGTAGAGTCGTCTATAACTCGTCGTTTTACTCAGGAATGAGGACTTCAGATTGAGCGCGCCATGACATTGCGCTCGAGTCTGCAGGGCCTCGCAGGCGTTCCGTAATAGTGTAAGCCAAACTGAGCGCACGCATGAGCTTTATGCTGCATCTGAATATAAAGACGACAGCTGCGAAGTGATTTTGCATCTCGTACAGTCGTCTATAACTCGTCGTTTTACGCAGGTATGAAGACTTCGGGTTCAGCGCTCCACGACATTGCGCTCGCGTCTGCAGGGCCTCGCAGGCGTTCCGTAATAGTTTAAGCCAATCTGAGCACACGCAGGAGCTTGATGCTACATTTGAATGTAAAGAAGACATCTGGGAAGTGATTTTGCATTCGTCAAGTCGTCTATAACTCGTCGTTTTACGCAGGAATAAGTACTTCGGGTTGAGTGCGCCGCGACATTGCGCTCGGGTTTGCAGGGCCTCGCAGGCGTTCCGTAATAGTTTAAGCCAAACTGAGCACACGCAAGAGCTTTATGCTGCATCTGAATGTAAACAAGACATCTGCGAAGCGATTTTGCATCTCGTAGAGCCGTCTATAATTCGTCGTTTTACGCAGGAATAAAGACTTCAGATTGAGCGCGCCACAACATTGCGCTCGCGTCTGAAGGGCCTCGCCGGCGTTCCGTAATAGTGTGTGCCAAAATGAGCACACTCACGAGCTTGATGCTGCATCTGACTGTAAAGACATCTGCGAAGTGATTTTGCATCTCGTGGAGTCGTCTATAACTCGTCGTTTTACTCAGGAATGAAGACTTCAGATTGAGCGCGCCACTTCATTGCGCTCGCGTCTGCAGGGCCTCGCAGGCGTTCCGTAATAGTGTAAGCCAAACTGAGCGCACGCACGAGCTTGATGCTGCATCTGAATATAAAGACGACAGCTGCGAAGTGATTTTGCATCTCGTAGAGTCGTCTATAACTCGTCGTTTTAGTCAGGAATGAAGACTTTAGATTGAGCGCGCCACGACATTGCGTTTGCGTCTGCAGGGCCTCGCAGGCGTTCCGTAATAGTTTAAGCCAAACTGAGCACACGCACGAGCTTGATGCTGCATCTGAATGTAAAGAAGACATCTGCGAAGTGATTTTGCATCTCGTAGAGCCGTCTATAACTCGTCGTTTTACTCAGGAATGAATACTTCAGATTGAGCGCGCCACGACATTGCGCTCGCGTCTGCAGGGCTTCGCCGGCGTTCCGTAATATTGTGAGCCAAACTGAGCACACACACGAGCTTGATGCTGCATCTTACTGTAAAGCATCTGCGAAGTGATTTTGCATCTCGTAGAGTCGTCTATAACTCGTCGTTTTACTCAGGAATGAAGACCTCAGATTGTGCGCGCCACGACATTGCGCTCGGGTCTGCAGGGCCTCGCAGGCGTTCCGTAATAGTTTAAGCCAAACTGAGCACACGCACAAGCTTTATGCTGCATCTGAATGTAAAGAAGACATCTGCGAAGCGATTTTGCATCTCGTAGAGTCGTCTATAACTCGTCGTTTTAGTCAGGAATGAAGACTTTAGATTGAGCGCGCCACGACATTGCTCTCGCGTCTGCTGGGCCTCGCAGGCGTTCCGTAATATTTTAAGCCAAACTGAGCACACGCACGAGCTTGATACTGCATCTGAGTGTAAAGAAGACATCTGCGAATTGATGTTGCGTCTCGTAGAGTCGTCTATATCTCGTCATTACGCAGGAATAAATACATCGGGTTGAGCGCGCCACGACATTGCGCTCGCGCCAGCAGGGCCTCGCAGGCGTTCCGTAATAGTTTAAGCCAAACTGAGCACACGCACGAGCGTGATATTGCATCAGAGTGTAAAGATGACGTCTGCGAAGGGATTTTGCACCTCGTACAGTCGTCTATATCTCGTCGTTTTACGCAGCTATGAAGACTTCGGGTTGAGCGCGCCACGACATTGCGCTCGCGTCTGCAGGGCCTCGCAGGGGTTCCGTAATAGTTTAAGCCAAACTGAGCACACGCACGAGCTTGATGCTGCATTTGAATGTAAAGAAGACATCTACGAAGTGACTTTGCATCTCGTACAGCAGTATATAACTCGTCGTTTTACTAAGGAATGAAGACTTCAGATTGAGCGCGCCATGACATTGCGCTCGCGTCTGCAGGGCCTCGCCGGCGTTCCGTAATAGTGTGAGCCATACTGAGCCCACACACGAGCTTGATGCTGCATCTGACTGTAAAGACATCTGCGAAGTGATTTTGCATCTCGTACAGTCGTCTATAACTCGTCGTTTTACGCAGGAATGAAAACTTCGGGTTGAGCGCGCCACGACATTGCTCTCGCACTGCTGGGCCTCGCAGGCGTTCCGTAATATTTTAAGCCAAACTGAGCACACGCACGAGCTTCATACTGCATCTGAGTGTAAAGAAGACATCTGCGAATTGATGTTGCATCTCGTAGAGTCGTCTATATCTCGTCATTTTACGCAGGAATAAATACTTCGGGTTGAGCGCGCCACGACATTGCGCTCGCGCCTGCAGGGCCTCGCAGGCGTTCCGTAATAGTTTAAGCCAAACTGAGCACACGCACGAGCGTGATACTGCATCAGAGTGTAAAGATGACGTCTGCGAAGGGATTTTAAGCCTCGTACAGTCGTCTATATCTCGTCGTTTTACGCAGCTATGAAGACTTCGGGTTGAGCGCGCCACGACATTGCGCTCGCGTCTGCAGGGCCTCGCAGGCGTTCCGTAATAGTTTAAGCCAAACTGAGCACACGCACGAGCTTGATGCTGCATTTGAATGTAAAGAAGACATCTGCGAAGTGATTTTGTATCTCGTAGAGCTGTCTATATCTCGTCGTTTTACGCAGGAATAAATACTTCGGGTTGAGCGCGCCACGACATAGACTCGCGTCTGCAGGGCCTCGCAGGCGTTCCGTAATAGTTTTAGTGAAACTGAGCACACGCACGAGATTTATGCTGCATCTGAATGCAAAGAAGACATCTGCGAAGTGATTTTGCATCTCGTAGAGCCGTCTATAACTCGTCGTTTTACTCAGGAATGAATACTTCAAATTGAGCGCGCCACGACATTGCGCTCGCGTCTGCAGGGCCTCGCCGGCGTTCCGTAATAGTGTGAGCCAAACTGAGCACACACACAAGCTTGATGCTGCATCTGACTGTAAAGACATCTGCGAAGTGATTTTGCATCTCGTAGAGTCGTCTATAACTCGTCGTTTTACTCAGGAATGAGGACTTCAGATTGAGCGCGCCATGACATTGCGCTCGAGTCTGCAGGGCCTCGCAGGCGTTCCGTAATAGTGTAAGCCAAACTGAGCGCACGCATGAGCTTTATGCTGCATCTGAATATAAAGACGACAGCTGCGAAGTGATTTTGCATCTCGTACAGTCGTCTATAACTCGTCGTTTTACGCAGGAATGAAGACTTCGGGTTGAGCGCGCCACGACATTGCTCTCGCCTCGCATGCGTTCCGTAATATTTTAAGCCAAACTGAGCACACGCACGAGCTTGATACTGCATCTAAGTGTAATGAAGACATCTGCGAATTGATGTTGCATCTCGTAGAGTCGTCTATATCTCGTCGTTTTACGCAGGAATAAATACTTCGGGTTGAGCGCGCCACGACATTGCGCTCGCGCCTGCAGGGCCTCGCAGGCGTTCCGTAATAGTTTAAGCCGTACTGAGCACACGCACGAGCATGATACTGCATCAGAGTGTAAAGATGACGTCTGCGAAGGGATTTTGCATCTCGTAGAGTCGTCTATAACTCGTCGTTTTACGCAGGTATGAAGACTTCGGGTTGAGCGCGCCACGACATTGCGCTCGCGTCTGCAGGGCCTCGCAGGCGTTCCGTAATAGTTTAAGCCAAACTGAGCACACGCAGGAGCTTGATGCTACATTTGAATGTAAAGAAGACATCTGGGAAGTGATTTTGCATTCGTCGAGTCGTCTATAACTCGTCGTTTTACTCAGGAATGAAGACTTCAGATTGAGCGCGCCACGACATTGCGCTCGGGTCTGCAGGGCCTCGCAGGCGTTCCGTAATAGTTTAAGCCAAACTGAGCACACGCAAGAGCTTTATGCTGCATCTGAATGTAAAGAACACATCAGCGAAGCGATTTTGCATCTCGTAGAGCCGTCTATAATTCGTCGTTTTACGCAGGAATAAAGACTTCAGATTGAGCGCGCCACGACATTACGCTCGCGTCTGCAGGGCCTCGCAGGCGTTCCGTAATAGTTTAAGCCAAACTGAGCACACGCACGAGCTTGATGCTGCATCTGAATGTAAAGAAGACATCTGCGAAGTGATTTTGCATCTCGTAGAGCCGTCTATAACTCGTCGTTTTACTCAGGAATGAATACTTCAGATTGAGCGCGCCACGACATTGCGCTCGCGTCTGCAGGGCTTCGCCGGCGTTCTGTAATATTGTGAGCCAAACTGAGCACACACACGAGCTTGATGCTGAATCTGACTGTACAGACATCTGCCAAGTGATTTTGCATTCGTAGAGTCGTCTATAACTCGTCGTTTTACTATGGAATGAAGACTTCAGATTGAGCGCGCCACGACATTGCGCTCGCGTCTGCAGGGCCTCGCAGGCGTTCCATAATAGTTTAAGCCAAACGGAGCACACGCACGAGCTTTATGCTGCATCTGAATGTAAAGAAGACATCTGCAAAGCGATTTTGCATCTCCTAGAGCCGTCTATAATTCGTCGTTTTACGCAGGAATAGACTTCGGGTTGAGCGCGCCACGACATCGCTCTCGCCTCGCATGCGTTCCGTAATATTTTAAGCCAAACTGAGCACACGCACGAGCTTGATACTGCATCTAAGTGTAATGAAGACATCTGCGAATTGATGTTGCATCTCGTAGAGTCGTCTATATCTCGTCGTTTTACGCAGGAATAAATACTTCGGGTTGAGCGCGCCACGACATTGCGCTCGCGCCTGCAGGGCCTCGCAGGCGTTCCGTAATAGTTTAAGCCGAACTGAGCACACTCACGAGCTTGATGCAGCATCTGACTGTAAAGACATCTGCGAAGTGATTTTGCATCTCGTAGAGTCGTCTATAACTCGTCGTTTTACTCAGGAATGAAGACTTCAGATTGAGCGCGCCACGTCATTGCGCTCGCGTCTGCAGGGCCTCGCAGGCGTTCCGTAATAGTGTAAGCCAAACTGAGCGCACGCACGAGCTTGATGCTGCATCTGAATATAAAGACGACAGCTGCGAAGTGATTTTGCATCTCGTAGAGTCGTCTATAACTCGTCGTTTTACTCAGGAATGAAGACCTCAGATTGTGCGCGCCACGACATTGCGCTCGGGTCTGCAGGGCCTCGCAGGCATTCCGTAATAGTTTAAGCCAAACTGAGCACACGCACAAGCTTTATGCTGCATCTGAATGTAAAGAAGACATCTGCGAAGCGATTTTGCATCTCGTAGAGTCGTCTATAACTCGTCGTTTTACTCAGGAATGAGGACTTCAGATTGAGCGCGCCATGACATTGCGCTCGAGTCTGCAGGGCCTCGCAGGCGTTCCGTAATAGTGTAAGCCAAACTGAGCGCACGCATGAGCTTTATGCTGCATCTGAATATAAAGACGACAGCTGCGAAGTGATTTTGCATCTCGTACAGTCGTCTATAACTCGTCGTTTTACGCAGGAATGAAGACTTCGGGTTGAGCGCGCCACGACATTGCTCTCGCCTCGCATGCGTTCCGTAATATTTTAAGCCAAACTGAGCACACGCACGAGCTTGATACTGCATCTAAGTTTAATGAAGACATCTGCGAATTGATGTTGCATCTCGTAGAGTCGTCTATATCTCGTCGTTTTACGCAGGAATAAATACTTCGGGTTGAGCGCGCCACGACATTGCGCTCGCGCCTGCAGGGCCTCGCAGGCGTTCCGTAATAGTTTAAGCCGTACTGAGCACACGCACGAGCATGATACTGCATCAGAGTGTAAAGATGACGTCTGCGAAGGGATTTTGCATCTCGTAGAGTCGTCTATAACTCGTCGTTTTACGCAGGTATGAAGACTTCGGGTTGAGCGCGCCACGACATTGCGCTCGCGTCTGCAGGGCCTCGCAGGCGTTCCGTAATAGTTTAAGCCAAACTGAGCACACGCAGGAGCTTGATGCTACATTTGAATGTAAAGAAGACATCTGGGAAGTGATTTTGCATTCGTCGAGTCGTCTATAACTCGTCGTTTTACTCAGGAATGAAGACTTCAGATTGAGCGCGCCACGACATTGCGCTCGGGTCTGCAGGGCCTCGCAGGCGTTCCGTAATAGTTTAAGCCAAACTGAGCACACGCAAGAGCTTTATGCTGCATCTGAATGTAAAGAACACATCAGCGAAGCGATTTTGCATCTCGTAGAGCCGTCTATAATTCGTCGTTTTACGCAGGAATAAAGACTTCAGATTGAGCGCGCCACGACATTACGCTCGCGTCTGCAGGGCCTCGCAGGCGTTCCGTAATAGTTTAAGCCAAACTGAGCACACGCACGAGCTTGATGCTGCATCTGAATGTAAAGAAGACATCTGCGAAGTGATTTTGCATCTCGTAGAGCCGTCTATAACTCGTCGTTTTACTCAGGAATGAATACTTCAGATTGAGCGCGCCACGACATTGCGCTCGCGTCTGCAGGGCTTCGCCGGCGTTCTGTAATATTGTGAGCCAAACTGAGCACACACACGAGCTTGATGCTGAATCTGACTGTACAGACATCTGCCAAGTGATTTTGCATTCGTAGAGTCGTCTATAACTCGTCGTTTTACTATGGAATGAAGACTTCAGATTGAGCGCGCCACGACATTGCGCTCGCGTCTGCAGGGCCTCGCAGGCGTTCCATAATAGTTTAAGCCAAACGGAGCACACGCACGAGCTTTATGCTGCATCTGAATGTAAAGAAGACATCTGCAAAGCGATTTTGCATCTCCTAGAGCCGTCTATAATTCGTCGTTTTACGCAGGAATAGACTTCGGGTTGAGCGCGCCACGACATCGCTCTCGCCTCGCATGCGTTCCGTAATATTTTAAGCCAAACTGAGCACACGCACGAGCTTGATACTGCATCTAAGTGTAATGAAGACATCTGCGAATTGATGTTGCATCTCGTAGAGTCGTCTATATCTCGTCGTTTTACGCAGGAATAAATACTTCGGGTTGAGCGCGCCACGACATTGCGCTCGCGCCTGCAGGGCCTCGCAGGCGTTCCGTAATAGTTTAAGCCGAACTGAGCACACTCACGAGCTTGATGCAGCATCTGACTGTAAAGACATCTGCGAAGTGATTTTGCATCTCGTAGAGTCGTCTATAACTCGTCGTTTTACTCAGGAATGAAGACTTCAGATTGAGCGCGCCACGTCATTGCGCTCGCGTCTGCAGGGCCTCGCAGGCGTTCCGTAATAGTGTAAGCCAAACTGAGCGCACGCACGAGCTTGATGCTGCATCTGAATATAAAGACGACAGCTGCGAAGTGATTTTGCATCTCGTAGAGTCGTCTATAACTCGTCGTTTTACTCAGGAATGAAGACCTCAGATTGTGCGCGCCACGACATTGCGCTCGGGTCTGCAGGGCCTCGCAGGCATTCCGTAATAGTTTAAGCCAAACTGAGCACACGCACAAGCTTTATGCTGCATCTGAATGTAAAGAAGACATCTGCGAAGCGATTTTGCATCTCGTAGAGTCGTCTATAACTCGTCGTTTTAGTCAGGAATGAAGACTTTAGATTGAGCGCGCCACGACATTGCGCTCGCGTCTGCAGGGCTTCGCCGGCGTTCCGTAATATTGTGAGCCAAACTGAGCACACACACGAGCTTGATGCTGCATCTGAATGTAAAGAAGACATCTGCGAAGTGATTTTGCATCTCGTAGAGCCGTCTATAACTCGTCGTTTTACTCAGGAATGAATACTTCAGATTGAGCGCGCCACGACATTGCGCTCGCGTCTGCAGGGCTTCGCCGGCGTTCCGTAATATTGTGAGCCAAACTGAGCACACACACGAGCTTGATGCTGCATCTTACTGTAAAGCATCTGCGAAGTGATTTTGCATCTCGTAGAGTCGTCTATAACTCGTCGTTTTACTCAGGAATGAAGACCTCAGATTGTGCGCGCCACGACATTGCGCTCGGGTCTGCGGGGCCTCGCAGGCGTTCCGTAATAGTTTAAGCCAAACTGAGCACACGCACAAGCTTTATGCTGCATCTGAATGTAAAGAAGACATCTGCGAAGCGATTTTGCATCTCGTAGAGTCGTCTATATCTCGTCGTTTTACGCAGGAATAAATACTTCGGGTTGAGCGCGCCACGACATTGCGCTCGCGCCTGCAGGGCCTCGCAGGCGTTCCGTAATAGTTTAAGCCGAACTGAGCACACGCACGAGCATGATACTGCATCAGAGTGTAAAGATGACGTCTGCGAAGGGATTTTGCATCTCGTAGAGTCGTCTATAACTCGTCGTTTTACGCAGGTATGAAGACTTCGGGTTGAGCGCGCCACGACATTGCGCTCGCGTCTGCAGGGCCTCGCATGCGTTCCGTAATAGTTTAAGCCAAACTGAGCACACGCAGGAGCTTGATGCTAGATTTGAATGTAAAGACGACATCTGGGAAGTGATTTTGCATTCGTCGAGTCGTCTATAACTCGTCGTTTTACTCAGGAATGAAGACTTCAGATTGAGCGCGCCACGACATTGCGCTCGGGTCTGCAGGGCCTCGCAGGCGTTCCGTAATAGTTTAAGCCAAACTGAGCACACGCAAGAGCTTTATGCTGCATCTGAATGTAAAGAAGACATCTGCGAAACGATTTTGCATCTCGTAGAGCCGTCTATAACTCGTCGTTTTACTCAGGAATGAGTACTTCAGATTGAGCGCGCCACGACATTGCGCTCGCGTCTGCAGGGCTTCGCCGGCGTTCTGTAATATTGTGAGCCAAACTGAGCACACACACGAGCTTGATGCTGAATCTGACTGTACAGACATCTGCCAAGTGATTTTGCATTCGTAGAGTCGTCTATAACTCGTCATTTTACTATGGAATGAAGACTTCAGATTGAGCGCGCCACGACATTGCGCTCGCGTCTGCAGGGCCTCGCAGGCGTTCCATAATAGTTTAAGCCAAACGGAGCACACGCACGAGCTTTATGCTGCATCTGAATGTAAAGAAGACATCTGCGAAGCGATTTTGCATCTCCTAGAGCCGTCTATAATTCGTCGTTTTACGCAGGAATGAAGACTTCAGATTGAGCGCGCCACGTCATTGCGCTCGCGTCTGCAGGGCCTCGCAGGCGTTCCGTAATAGTGTAAGCCAAACTGAGCGCACGCACGAGCTTGATACTGCATCTAAGTGTAATGAAGACATCTGCGAATTGATGTTGCATCTCGTAGAGTCGTCTATATCTCGTCGTTTTACGCAGGAATAAATACTTCGGGTTGAGCGCGCCACGACATTGCGCTCGTGCCTGCAGGGCCTCGCAGGCGTTCCGTAATAGTTTAAGCCGAACTGAGCACACTCACGAGCTTGATGCTGCATCTGACTGTAAAGACATCTGCGAAGTGATTTTGCATCTCGTAGAGTCGTCTATAACTCGTCGTTTTACTCAGGAATGAAGACTTCAGATTGAGCGCGCCACGTCATTGCGCTCGCGTCTGCAGGGCCTCGCAGGCGTTCCGTAATAGTGTAAGCCAAACTGAGCGCACGCACGAGCTTGATGCTGCATCTGAATATAAAGACGACAGCTGCGAAGTGATTTTGCATCTCGTAGAGTCGTCTATAACTCGTCGTTTTAGTCAGGAATGAAGACTTTAGATTGAGCGCGCCACGACATTGCGCTCGCGTCTGCAGGGCCTCGCAGGCGTTCCGTAATAGTTTAAGCCAAACTGAGCACACGCACGAGCTTGATGCTGCATCTGAATGTAAAGAAGACATCTGCGAAGTAATTTTGCATCTCGTAGAGCCGTCTATAACTCGTCGTTTTACTCAGGAATGAATACTTCAGATTGAGCGCGCCACGACATTGCGCTCGCGTCTGCAGGGCTTCGCCGGCGTTCCGTAATATTGTGAGCCAAACTGAGCACACACACGAGCTTGATGCTGAATCTGACTGTACAGACATCTGCCAAGTGATTTTGCATTCGTAGAGTCGTCTATAACTCGTCGTTTTACTATGGAATGAAGACTTCAGATTGAGCGCGCCACGACATTGCGCTCGCGTCTGCAGGGCCTCGCAGGCGTTCCGTAATAGTTTAAGCCAAACGGAGCACACGCACGAGCTTTATGCTGCATCTGAATGTAAAGAAGACATCTGCGAAGTGATTTTGTATCTCGTAGAGCTGTCTATATCTCGTCGTTTTACGCAGGAATAAATACTTAGGGTTGAGCGCGCCACGACATAGAGCTCGCGTCTGCAGGGCCTCGCAGGCGTTCCGTAATAGTTTTAGTGAAACTGAGCACACGCACGAGATTTATGCTGCATCTGAATGCAAAGAAGACATCTGCGAAGTGATTTTGCATCTCGTAGAGCCGTCTATAACTCGTCGTTTCAAGCAGGAATGAAGACTTCAGATTGAGCGCTTCACGACCTTGCGCTCGCATCTGCAGGGCCTCCCAGGCGTTCCGTAATAGTTTAAGCCAAACTGAGCACGCGCACGAGCTTGATGCTGCATCTGAATGTAAAGAAGACATCTGCGAAGTGATTTTGCATCTCGTAGAGCAGTCTATAACTCGTCGTTTTACTAAGGAATGAAGACTTCAGATTGAGCGCGCCATGACATTGCGCTCGCGTCTGCAGGGCCTCGCCGGCGTTCCGTAATAGTGTGAGCCAAACTGAGCACACACACGAGCTTTATGCTGAATCTGAATGTAAAGAAGACATCTGCGAAGCGATTTTGCATTAGTAGAGTCGTCTATAACTCGTCGTTTTACTCAGGAATGAAGACCTCAGATTGTGCGCGCCACGACATTGTGCTCGGGTCTGCAGGGCCTCGCAGGCGTTCCGTAATAGTTTAGGCCAAACTGAGCACACGCACAAGCTTTATGCTGCATCTGAATGTAAAGAAGACATCTGCGAAGCGATTTTGCATCTCGTAGAGTCGTCTATAACTCGTCGTTTTAGTCAGGAATGAAGACTTTAGATTGAGCGCGCCACGACATTGCTCTCGCGTCTGCTGGGCCTCGCAGGCGTTCCGTAATATTTTAAGCCAAACTGAGCACACGCACGAGCTTGATACTGCATCTGAGTGTAAAGAAGACATCTGCGAATTGATGTTGCGTCTCGTAGAGTCGTCTATATCTCGTCATTACGCAGGAATAAATACATCGGGTTGAGCGCGCGACGACATTGCGCTCGCGCCAGCAGGGCCTCGCAGGCGTTCCGTAATAGTTTAAGCCAAACTGAGCACACGCACGAGCGTGATATTGCATCAGAGTGTAAAGATGACGTCTGCGAAGGGATTTTGCACCTCGTAAAGTCGTCTATATCTCGTCGTTTTACGCAGCTATGAAGACTTCGGGTTGAGCGCGCCACGACATTGCGCTCGCGTCTGCAGGGCCTCGCAGGGGTTCCGTAATAGTTTAAGCGAAACTGAGCACACGCACGAGCTTGATGCTGCATTTGAATGTAAAGAAGACATCTGCGAAGTGACTTTGCATCTCGTAGAGCAGTATATAACTCGTCGTTTTACTAAGGAATGAAGACTTCAGATTGAGCGCGCCATGACATTGCGCTCGCGTCTGCAGGGCCTCGCCGGAATTCCGTAATAGTGTGAGCCATACTGAGCACACACACGAGCTTCATGCTGCATCTGACTGTAAAGACATCTGCGAAGTGATTTTGCATCTCGTACAGTCGTCTATAACTCGTCGTTTTACGCAGGAATGAAGACTTCGGGTTGAGCGCGCCACGACATTGCTCTCGCACTGCTGGGCCTCGCAGGCGTTCCGTAATATTTTAAGCCAAACTGAGCACACGCACGAGCTTCATACTGCATCTGAGTGTAAAGATGACGTCTGCGAAGGGATTTTAAGCCTCGTACAGTCGTCTATATCTCGTCGTTTTACGCAGCTATGAAGACTTCGGGTTGAGCGCGCCACGACATTGCGCTCGCGTCTGCAGGGCCTCGCAGGCGTTCCGTAATACTTTAAGCCAAACTGAGCACACGCACGAGCTTGATGCTGCATTTGAATGTAAAGAAGACATCTGCGAAGTGATTTTGTATCTCGTAGAGCTGTCTATATCTCGTCGTTTTAGCAGGAATAAATACTTCGGGTTGAGCGCGCCACGACATAGAGCTCGCGTCTGCAGGGCCTCGCAGGCGTTCCGTAATAGTTTTAGTGAATCTGAGCACACGCACGAGATTTATGCTGCATCTGAATGCAAGGAAGACATCTGCGAAGTGATTTTGCATCTCGTAGAGCCGTCTATAACTCGTCGTTTCAAGCAGGAATGAAGACTTCAGATTGAGCGCTCCACGACCTTGCGCTCGCATCTGCAGGGCCTCCCAGGCGTTCCGTAATAGTTTAAGCCAAACTGAGCACACGCACGAGCTTGATGCTGCATCTGAATTTAAAGAAGACATCTGCGAAGTGATTTTGCATCTCGTAGAGCAGTCTATAACTCGTCGTTTTACTAAGCAATGAAGACTTCAGATTGAGCGCGCCATGACATTGCGCTCGCGTCTGCAGGGCCTCGCCGGCGTTCCGTAATAGTGTGAGCCAAACTGAGCACACACACGAGCTTGATGCTGCATCTGACTGTAAAGGCATCTGCGAAGTGATATTGCATCTCGTAGAGTAGTCTATAAGTCGTCGTTTTACTCAGGAATGAAGACTTCAGATTGTGCGCGCCACGACATTGCGCTCGCGTCTGCAGGGCCTCGCAGGCGTTCCGTAATAGTTTAAGCCAAACTGAGCACACGCACAAGCTTTATGCTGCATCTGAATGTAAAGAAGACATCTGCGAAGCGATTTTGCATCTCGTAGAGCCGTCTATAACTCGTCGTTTTACTCAGGAATGAAGACTTCAGATTGTGCGCGCCACGACATTGCGCTCGCGTCTGCAGGGCCTCGCAGGCGTTCCGTAATAGTTTAAGCCAAACTGAGCACACGCACAAGCTTTATGCTGCATCTGAATGTAAAGAAGACATCTGCGAAGTGATTTTGCATTAGTAGAGTCGTCTATAACTCGTCGTTTTAGTCAGGTATGAAGACTTCAGATTGAGCGCGCCACGACATTGCGCTCTCCGTCCGCAGGGCATCGCAGCCGTTCCGTAATAGTTTAAGCCAAACTGAGCACACGCACGAGCTTGTTACTGCATCTGAGTGTAAAGAAGACGTCTGCGAAGGGATTTTGCATCTCGTAGAGCCGTCTATAACTCGTCGTTTTACGCAGGTATGAAGACTTCGGGTTGAGCGCGCCACGACATTGCGCTCGCGTCTGCAGGGCCTCGCAGGCGTTCCGTAATAGTTTAAGCCAAACTGAGCACACGCACGAGCTTGATGCTGCATGTGAATGTAAAGAAGACATCTGCGAAGTGATTTTGTATCTCGTAGAGCCGTCTATAACTGGTCGTTTTACACAGGAATAAATACTTCGGGTTGAGGGCGCCACGACATTGAGCTCGCGTCTGCAGGGCCTCGCAGGCGTTCCGTAATAGTTGAAGCGAAACTGAGCGCACGCACGAGCTTTATGCTGCATCTGAATGCAAAGAAGACATCTGTGAAGTGATTTTGCATCTCGTAGAGCCGTTTATAACTCGTCGTTTTACGAAGGACTGAAGACTTCAGATTGAGCGCTCCACGACATTGTGCTCGCGTCTGCAGGACCTCGCAGCCGTTCCGTAATAGTTTAGGCCAAACTGAGCACTCGCACGAGCTTGATGCTGCATCTGAATGTAAAGAAGACATCTGCGAAGTGATTTTGTATCTCGTAGAGCCGTCTATAACTCGTCGTTTTACTCAGGAATGAGTACTTCAGATTGAGCGCGCCACGACATTGCGCTCGCGTCTGCAGGGCCTCGCAGGCGTTCCGTAATAGTTTAAGCCAAACTGAGCACTCGCACGAGCTTTATGCTGCATCTGAATGTAAAGAAGACATCTGCGAAGCGATTTTGCATCTCGTAGAGCCGTTTATAACTCGTCGTTTTACGAAGGACTGAAGACTTCAGATTGAGCGCTCCACGACATTGTGCTCGCGTCTGCAGGACCTCGCAGCCGTTCCGTAATAGTTTAGGCCAAACTGAGCACACGCACGAGCGTGATATTGCATCAGAGTGTAAAGATGATGTCTGCGAAGGGATTTTGCACCTCGTACAGTCGTCTATATCTCGTCGTTTTACGCAGCTATGAAGACTTCGGGTTGAGCGCGCCACGACATTGCGCTCGCGTCTGCAGGGCCTCGCAGGGGTTCCGTAATAGTTTAAGCCAAACTGAGCACACGCACGAGCTTGATGCTGCATTTGAATGTAAAGAAGACATCTGCGAAGTGACTTTGCATCTCGTAGAGCAGTATATAACTCGTCGTTTTACTAAGGAATGAAGACTTCAGATTGAGCGCGCCATGACATTGCGCTCGCGTCTGCAGGGCCTCGCCGGAATTCCGTAATAGTGTGAGCCATACTGAGCACACACACGAGCTTCATGCTGCATCTGACTGTAAAGACATCTGCGAAGTGATTTTGCATCTCGTACAGTCGTCTATAACTCGTCGTTTTACGCAGGAATGAAGACTTCGGGTTGAGCGCGCCACCACATTGCTCTCGCACTGCTGGGCCTCGCTGGCGTTCCGTAATATTTTAAGCCAAACTGAGCACACGCACGAGCTTCATACTGCATCTGAGTGTAAAGACATCTGCGAATTGATGTTGCATCTCGTAGAGTCGTCTATATCTCGTCATTTTACGCAGGAATAAATACTTCGGGTTGAGCGCGCCACGACATTGCGCTCGCGCCTGCAGGGCCTCGCAGGCGTTCCGTAATAGTTTAAGCCAAACTGAGCACACGCACGAGCGTGATACTGCATCAGAGTGTAAAGATGACGTCTGCGAAGGGATTTTAAGCCTCGTACAGTCGTCTATATCTCGTCGTTTTACGCAGCTATGAAGACTTCGGGTTGAGCGCGCCACGACATTGCGCTCGCGTCTGCAGGGCCTCGCAGGCGTTCCGTAATACTTTAAGCCAAACTGAGCACACGCACGAGCTTGATGCTGCATTTGAATGTAAAGAAGACATCTGCGAAGTGATTTTGTATCTCGTAGAGCTGTCTATATCTCGTCGTTTTAGCAGGAATAAATACTTCGGGTTGAGCGCGCCACGACATAGAGCTCGCGTCTGCAGGGCCTCGCAGGCGTTCCGTAATAGTTTTAGTGAATCTGAGCACACGCACGAGATTTATGCTGCATCTGAATGCAAAGAAGACATCTGCGAAGTGATTTTGCATCTCGTAGAGCCGTCTATAACTCGTCGTTTCAAGCAGGAATGAAGACTTCAGATTGAGCGCTCCACGACCTTGCGCTCGCATCTGCAGGGCCTCCCAGGCGTTCCGTAATAGTTTAAGCCAAACTGAGCACACGCACGAGCTTGATGCTGCATCTGAATTTAAAGAAGACATCTGCGAAGTGATTTTGCATCTCGTAGAGCAGTCTATAACTCGTCGTTTTACTAAGCAATGAAGACTTCAGATTGAGCGCGCCATGACATTGCGCTCGCGTCTGCAGGGCCTCGCCGGCGTTCCGTAATAGTGTGAGCCAAACTGAGCACACACACGAGCTTGATGCTGCATCTGACTGTAAAGGCATCTGCGAAGTGATATTGCATCTCGTAGAGTCGTCTATAAGTCGTCGTTTTACTCAGGAATGAAGACTTCAGATTGTGCGCGCCACGACATTGCGCTCGCGTCTGCAGGGCCTCGCAGGCGTTCCGTAATAGTTTAAGCCAAACTGAGCACACGCACAAGCTTTATGCTGCATCTGAATGTAAAGAAGACATCTGCGAAGCGATTTTGCATCTCGTAGAGCCGTCTATAACTCGTCGTTTTACTCAGGAATGAAGACTTCAGATTGTGCGCGCCACGACATTGCGCTCGCGTCTGCAGGGCCTCGCAGGCGTTCCGTAATAGTTTAAGCCAAACTGAGCACACGCACAAGCTTTATGCTGCATCTGAATGTAAAGAAGACATCTGCGAAGTGATTTTGCATTAGTAGAGTCGTCTATAACTCGTCGTTTTAGTCAGGTATGAAGACTTCAGATTGAGCGCGCCACGACATTGCGCTCTCCGTCCGCAGGGCATCGCAGCCGTTCCGTAATAGTTTAAGCCAAACTGAGCACACGCACGAGCTTGTTACTGCATCTGAGTGTAAAGAAGACGTCTGCGAAGGGATTTTGCATCTCGTAGAGCCGTCTATAACTCGTCGTTTTACGCAGGTATGAAGACTTCGGGTTGAGCGCGCCACGACATTGCGCTCGCGTCTGCAGGGCCTCGCAGGCGTTCCGTAATAGTTTAAGCCAAACTGAGCACACGCACGAGCTTGATGCTGCATGTGAATGTAAAGAAGACATCTGCGAAGTGATTTTGTATCTCGTAGAGCCGTCTATAACTGGTCGTTTTACACAGGAATAAATACTTCGGGTTGAGGGCGCCACGACATTGAGCTCGCGTCTGCAGGGCCTCGCAGGCGTTCCGTAATAGTTGAAGCGAAACTGAGCGCACGCACGAGCTTTATGCTGCATCTGAATGCAAAGAAGACATCTGTGAAGTGATTTTGCATCTCGTAGAGCCGTTTATAACTCGTCGTTTTACGAAGGACTGAAGACTTCAGATTGAGCGCTCCACGACATTGTGCTCGCGTCTGCAGGACCTCGCAGCCGTTCCGTAATAGTTTAGGCCAAACTGAGCACTCGCACGAGCTTGATGCTGCATCTGAATGTAAAGAAGACATCTGCGAAGTGATTTTGTATCTCGTAGAGCCGTCTATAACTCGTCGTTTTACTCAGGAATGAGTACTTCAGATTGAGCGCGCCACGACATTGCGCTCGCGTCTGCAGGGCCTCGCAGGCGTTCCGTAATAGTTTAAGCCAAACTGAGCACTCGCACGAGCTTTATGCTGCATCTGAATGTAAAGAAGACATCTGCGAAGCGATTTTGCATCTCGTAGAGCCGTCTATAATTCGTCGTTTTACGCAGGAATGAAGACTTCAGATTGAGCGCGCCACGACATTGCGCTCGCGTCTGCAGTGCCTCGCAGGCGTTCTGTAATAGTGTAAGCCAAACTGAGCACACGCACGAGCTTGATGCTGCATCTGATTGTAAAGACGACATCTGCGAAGTGATTTTGCATCTCGTAGAGTCATCTATAACTCGTCGTTTTACTCAGGAATGAAGACTTCAGATTGAGCGCGCCACGACATGCGCTCGCGTCTGCAGGGCCTCGCGGGCGTTCCGTAATAGTGTAAGCCAAACTGAGCACACGCACGAGCTTGATGCTGCATCTGAATGTAAAGAGGACATCTGCGAAGTGATTTTGCATTAGTAGAGTCGTCTATAACTCGTCGTTTTAGTCAGGTATGAAGACTTCAGATTGAGCGCGCCACGACATTGCGCTCTCCGTCTGCAGGGCCTCGCAGCCGTTCCGTAATAGTTTAAGCCAAACTGAGCACACGCACGAGCTTGTTACTGCATCTGAGTGTAAAGAAGACATCTGCGAATTGACGTTGCATCTCGTAGAGTCGTCTATATCTCGTCGTTTTACGCAGGAATAAATACTTCGGGTCGAGCGCGCCACGACATTGCGCTCGCGCCTGCAAGGCCTCGCAGGCGTTCCGTAATTGTTTAAGCCAAACTGAGCACACGCACAAGCTTGATACTGCATCAGAGTGTAACGATGACGTCTGCGAAGGGATTTTGCATCTCGTAGAGTCGTCTATAACTCGTCGTTTTACGCAGGTATGAAGACTTCGGGTTGAGCGCGCCACGACATTGCGCTCGCGTCTGCAGGGCCTCGCAGGCGTTCCGTAATAGTTTAAGCCAAACTGAGCACACGCACGAGCTTGATGCTGCATGTGAATGTAAAGAAGACATCTGCGAAGTGATTTTGTATCTCGTAGAGCCGTCTATAACTCGTCGTTTTACACAGGAATATATACTTCGGGTTGAGGGCGCCACGACATTGAGCTCGCGTCTGCAGGGCCTCGCAGGCGTTCCGTAATAGTTGAAGCGAAACTGAGCACACGCACGAGCTTGATACTGCATCAGAGTGTAACGATGACGTCTGCGAAGGGATTTTGCATCTCGTAGAGTCGTCTATAACTCGTCGTTTTACGCAGGTATGAAGACTTCGGGTTGAGCGCGCCACGACATTGCGCTCGCGTCTGCAGGGCCTCGCAGGCGTTCCGTAATAGTTTAAGCCAAACTGAGCACACGCACGAGCTTGATGCTGCATGTGAATGTAAAGAAGACATCTGCGAAGTGATTTTGTATCTCGTAGAGCCGTCTATAACTCGTCGTTTTACACAGGAATATATACTTCGGGTTGAGGGCGCCACGACATTGAGCTCGCGTCTGCAGGGCCTCGCAGGCGTTCCGTAATAGTTGAAGCGAAACTGAGCACACGCACGAGCTTTATGCTGCATCTGAATGCAAAGAAGACATCTGTGAAGTGATTTTGCATCTCGTAGAGTCGTCTATAACTCGTCGTTTTAAGCAGGAATGAAGACTTCAGATTGAGTGCTCCACGACCTTGCGCTCGCTTCTGCAGGGCCTCACAGGCGTTCCGTAATAGTTTAAGCCAAACTGAGCACTCGCACGAGCTTTATGCTGCATCTGAATGTAAAGAAGACATCTGCGAAGCGATTTTGCATCTCGTAGAGCCGTCTATAATTCGTCGCTTTACGCAGGAATGAATACTTCAGATTGAGCGCGCCACGACATTGCGCTCGCGTCTGCAGGGCTTCGCCGGCGTTCCGTAATATTGTGAGCCAAACTGAGCACACACATGAGCTTGATGCTGAATCTGACTGTACAGACATCTGCGAAGTGATTTTGCATTCGTAGAGTCGTCTCTAACTCGTCGTTTTACTATGGAATGAAGACTTCAGATTGAGCGCGCCACGACATTGCGCTCGCGTCTGCAGGGCCTCGCAGGCGTTCCGTAATAGTTTAAGCCAAACGGAGCACACGCACGAGCTTTATGCTGCATCTGAATGTAAAGAAGACATCTGCGAAGCGATTTTGCATCTCCTAGAGCCGTCTATAATTCGTCGTTTTACGCAGGAATAGACTTCAGATTGAGCGCGCCACGACATTGCGCTCGCGTCTGAAGGGCCTCGCCGGCGTTCCGTAATATTGTGAGCCAAACTGAGCACACACACGAGCTTGATGCTGCATCTTACTGTAAAGCATCTGCGAAGTGATTTTGCATCTCGTAGAGTCGTCTATAACTCGTCGTTTTACTCAGGAATGAAGACCTCAGATTGTACGCGCCACGACATTGCGCTCGGGTCTGCAGGGCCTTGCAGGCGTTCCGTAATAGTTTAAGCCAAACTGAGCACACGCACAAGCTTTATGCTGCATCTGAATGTAAAGAAGACATCTGCGAAGCGATTTTGCATCTCGTAGAGTCGTCTATAACTCGTCGTTTTAGTCAGGAATGAAGACATTAGATTGAGCGCGCCACGACATTGCTCTCGCGTCTGCTGTGCCTCGCAGGCGTTCCGTAATATTTTAAGCCAAACTGAGCACACGCACGAGCTTGATACTGCATCTGAGTGTAAAGAAGACATCTGCGAATTGATGTTGCGTCTCGTAGAGTCGTCTATATCTCGTCATTACGCAGGAATAAATACATCGGGTTGAGCGCGCGACGACATTGCGCTCGCGCCAGCAGGGCCTCGCAGGCGTTCCGTAATAGTTTAAGCCAAACTGAGCACACGCATGAGCGTGATATTGCATCAGAGTGTAAAGATGACATCTGCGAAGGGATTTTGCACCTCGTACAGTCGTCTATATCTCGTCGTTTTACGCAGCTATGAAGACTTCGGGTTGAGCGCGCCACGACATTGCGCTCGCGTCTGCAGGGCCTCGCAGGGGTTCCGTAATAGTTTAAGCCAAACTGAGCACACGCACGAGCTTGATGCTGCATTTGAATGTAAAGAAGACATCTGCGAAGTGACTTTGCATCTCGTAGAGCAGTATATAACTCGTCGTTTTACTAAGGAATGAAGACTTCAGATTGAGCGCGCCATGACATTGCGCTCGCGTCTGCAGGGCCTCGCCGGCGTTCCGTAATAGTGTGAGCCATACTGAGCACACACACGAGCTTGATGCTGCATCTGACTGTAAAGACATCTGCGAAGTGATTTTGCATCTCGTACAGTCGTCTATAACTCGTCGTTTTACGCAGGAATGAAGACTTCGGGTTGAGCGCGCCACGACATTGCTCTCGCACTGCTGGGCCTCGCAGGCGTTCTGTAATATTTTAATCCAAACTGAGCACACGCACGAGCTTGATGCTGCATTTGAATGTAAAGAAGACATCTGGGAAGTGATTTTGTGTCTCTTAGAGCTGTCTATATCTCGTCGTTTTACGCAGGAATAAATACTTCGGGTTGAGCGCGCCATGACATAGAGCTCGCGTCTGCAGGGCCTCGCAGGCGTTCCGTAATAGTTTTAGTGAAACTGAGCACACGCACGAGATTTATGCTGCATCTGAATGCAAAGAAGACATCTGCGAAGTGATTTTGCATCTCGTAGAGCCGTCTATAACTCGTCGTTTCAAGCAGGAATGAAGACTTCAGATTGAGCGCTCCACGACCTTGCGCTCGCATCTGCAGGGCCTCCCAGGCGTTCCGTAATAGTTTAAGCCAAACTGAGCACACGCATGAGCTTGATGCTGCATCTGAATGTAAAGAAGACATCTGCGAAGTGATTTTGCATCTCGTAGAGCAGTCTATAACTCGTCGTTTTACTAAGGAATGAAGACTTCAGATTGAGCGCGCCATGACATTGCGCTCGCGTCTGCAGGGCCTCGCCGGCGTTCCGTAATAGTGTGAGCCAAACTGAGCACACACACGAGCTTGATGCTGCATCTAACTGTAAAGGCATCTGCGAAGTGATTTTGCATCTCGTAGAGCAGTCTATAACTCGTCGTTTTACTCAGGAATGAAGACTTCAGATTGTGCGCGCCACGACATTGCGCTCGCGTCTGCAGGGCCTCGCAGGCGTTCCGTAATAGTTTAAGCCAAACTGAGCACACGCACGAGCTTGATGCTGCATCTGAATGTAAAGACGACATCTACAAAGTGATTTTGCATCTCGTAGAGTCGTCTATAACTCGTCGTTTTAGTCAGGAATGAAGACTTTAGATTGAGCGCGCCACGACATTGCGCTCGCGTCTGCAGGGCCTCGCAGGAGTTCCGCAATAGTGTAAGCCAAACTTAGCACACGCACGAGCTTGATGCTGCATCTGAATGTAAAGAAGACATCTGCGAAGTGATTTTGCATCTCGTAGAGTCGTCTATAACTCATCGTTTACGCAGGAATGAAGTCTTCAGATTCAGCGCGCCACGACATTGCGCTCGCGTCTGCAGGGCCTCGCCGGCGTTCCGTAATAGTGTGAGCCAAACTGAGCACACACACGAGCTTGATGCAGCATCTGACTGTAAAGACATCTGCGAAGTGATTTTGCATCTCGTAGAGTCGTCTATAACTCGTCGTTTTAGTCAGGAATGAAGACTTCAGATTGAGCGCGCCATGACATTACGCTCGCGTCTGCAGGGCCTCGCCGGCGTTCCGTAATAGTGTGAGCCAAAATGAGCACACACACGAGCTTGATGCTGAATCTGACTGTAAAGACATCTGCGAAGTGATTTTGCATTCGTAGAGTCGTCTATAACTCGTCGTTTTACTCAGGAATGAAGACTTCAGATTGAGCGCGCCACGACATTGCGCTCGCGTCTGCAGGGCCTCGCTGGCGTTCCGTAATAGTTTAAGCCAAACTGAGCACAAGCACGAGCTTTATGCTGCATCTGAATGTAAAGCAGACATCTGCGAAGCGATTTTGCATCTCGTAGAGCCGTCTATAATTCGTCGTTTTACGCAGGAATAAAGACTTCAGATTGAGCGCGCCACGACATTGCGCTCGCGTCTGAAGGGCGTCGCCGGCGTTCCGTAATAATGTGAGCCAAAATGAGCACACTCACGAGCTTGATGCTGCATCTAACTGTAAAGGCATCTGCGAAGTGATTTTGCATCTCGTAGACTCGTCTATAACTCGTCGTTTTACTCAGGAATGAAGAGTTCAGATTGAGCGCGCCACGACAATGCGCTCGCGTCTGCAGGGCCTCGCCGGCGTTCCGTAATAGTGTGAGCCAAACTGAGCAGACGCACGAGCTTGATGCTGCATCTGAATGTAAAGACGACATCTACAAAGTGATTTTGCATCTCGTAGAGTCGTCTATAACTCGTCGTTTTAGTCAGGAATGAAGACTTTAGATTGAGCGCGCCACGACATTGCGCTCGCGTCTGCAGGGCCTCGCAGGAGTTCCGCAATAGTGTAAGCCAAACTTAGCACACGCACGAGCTTGATGCTGCATCTGAATGTAAAGAAGACATCTGCGAAGTGATTTTGCATCTCGTAGAGTCGTCTATAACTCATCGTTTACGCAGGAATGAAGTCTTCAGATTCAGCGCGCCACGACATTGCGCTCGCGTCTGCAGGGCCTCGCCGGCGTTCTGTAATAGTGTGAGCCAAACTGAGCACACACCCGAGCTTCATGCAGCATCTGACTGTAAAGACATCTGCGAAGTGATTTTGCATCTCGTAGAGTCGTCTATAACTCGTCGTTTTACTCAGGAATGAAGACTTCAGATTGAGCGCGCCGCGACATGCGCTCGCGTCTGCAGGGCCTCGCGGGCGTTCCGTAATAGTGTAAGCCAAACTGAGCACACGCACGAGCTTGATGCTGCATTTGAATGTAAAGAGGACATCTGCGAAGTGATTTTGCATTAGTAGAGTCGTCTATAACTCGTCGTTTTAGTCAGGAATGAAGACTTCAGATTGAGCGCGCCATGACATTACGCTCGCGTCTGCAGGGCCTCGCCGGCGTTCCGTAATAGTGTGAGCCAAAATGAGCACACACACGAGCTTGATGCTGAATCTGACTGTAAAGACATCTGCGAAGTGATTTTGCATTCGTAGAGTCGTCTATAACTCGTCGTTTTACTCAGGAATGAAGACTTCAGATTGAGCGCGCCACGACATTGCGCTCGCGTCTGCAGGGCCTCGCTGGCGTTCCGTAATAGTTTAAGCCAAACTGAGCACAAGCACGAGCTTTATGCTGCATCTGAATGTAAAGAAGACATCTGCGAAGCGATTTTGCATCTCGTAGAGCCGTCTATAATTCGTCGTTTTACGCAGGAATAAAGACTTCAGATTGAGCGCGCCACGACATTGCGCTCGCGTCTGAAGGGCGTCGCCGGCGTTCCGTAATAGTGTGAGCCAAAATGAGCACACTCACGAGCTTGATGCTGCATCTGACTGTAAAGACATCTGCGAAGTGATTTTGCATCTCGTAGACTCGTCTATAACTCGTCGTTTTACTCAGGAATGAAGAGTTCAGATTGAGTGCGCCACGACATTGCGCTCGCGTCTGCAGGGCCTCGCAGGCGTTCCGTAATAGTTTAAGTGAAACTGAGCACACGCACGAGCTTTATGCTGCATCTGAATGCAAAGAAGACATCTGCGAAGTGATTTTGCATCTCGTAGAGCCGTCTATAACTCGTCGTTTTAAGCAGGAATGAAGACTTCAGATTGAGCGCTCCACGACCTTGCGCTCACGTCTGCAGGGCCTCCCAGGCGTTCCGTAATAGTGTAAGCCAAACTGAGCGCATGCACGAGCCTGATGCTGCATCTGAATATAAAGACGACAGCTGCGAAGTGATTTTGCATCTCGTACAGTCGTCTATAACTCGTCGTTTTATGCAGGAATGAAGACTTCGGGTTGAGCGCGCCACGACATTGCTCTCGCGTCTGCTGGGCGTCGCAGGCGTTCCGTAATATTTTAAGCCAAACTGAGCACACGCACGAGCTTGATACTGCATCTGAGTGTAAAGAAGACATCTGCGAATTGATGTTGCATCTCGTAGAGTCGTCTATATCTCGTCGTTTTACGCAGGAATAAATACTTCGGGTTGAGCGCGCCACGACATTGCGCTCGCGCCTGCAGGCCCTCGCAGGCGTTCCGTAATAGTTTAAGCCAAACTGAGCACACGCACGAGCTTGATGCTGCATTTGAATGTAAAGAAGACATCTGGGAAGTGATTTTGTATCTCGTAGAGCCGTCTATAACTCGTCGTTTTACGCAGGAATAAATACTTCGGGTTGAGCGCGCCACAACATTGAGCTCGCGTCTGCAGGGCCTCGCAGGCGTTCCGTAATAGTTTAAGTGAAACTGAGCACACGCACGAGCTTTATGCTGCATCTGAATGCAAATAAGACATCTGCGAAGTATTTTGCATCTCGTAGAGCCGTCTATAACTCGTCGTTTTAAGCAGGAATAAAGACCTCAGATTGAGCGCGCCGCGACCTTGCGCTCGTTTCTGCAGGGCCTCACAGGCGTTCCGTAATAGTTTAAGCCAAACTGAGCACTCGCACGAGCATCATGCTGCATCTGAATGTAAAGAAGACATCTGCGAAGTGATTTTGTATCTCGTAGAGCCGTCTATACCTCGTCGTTTTACTCAGGAATGAATACTTCAGATTGAGCGCGCCACGACATTGCGCTCGCGTCTGCAGGGCCTCGCAGGCGATCCGTAATAGTTTAAGCCAAACTGAGCACACGCAGGAGCTTGATGCTACATTTTAATGTAAAGAAGACATCTGGGAAGTGATTTTGCATTCCTCGAGTCGTCTATAACTCGTCGTTTTACTCAGGAATGAAGACTTCAGATTGAGCGCGCCACGACATTGCGCTCGGGTCTGCAGGGCCTCGCAGGCGTTCCGTAATAGTTTAAGCCAAACTGAGCACACGCAAGAGCTTTATGCTGCATCTGAATGTAAACAAGACATCTGCGAAGCGATTTTGCATCTCGTAGAGCCGTCTATAATTCGTCGTTTTACGCAGGAATAAAGACTTCAGATTGAGCGCGCCACGACATTGCGCTCGCGTCTGAAGGGCCTCGCCGGCGTTCCGTAATAGTGTGTGCCAAAATGAGCACACTCACGAGCTTGATGCTGCATCTGACTGTAAAGACATCTGCGAAGTGATTTTGCATCTCGTAGAGTCGTCTATAACTCGTCGTTTTACTCAGGAATGAAGACTTCAGATTGAGTGCGCCACTTCATTGCGCTCGCGTCTGCAGGGCCTCGCAGGCGTTCCGTAATAGTGTAAGCCAAACTGAGCGCACGCACGAGCTTGATGCTGCATCTGAATATAAAGACGACAGCTGCGAAGTGATTTTGCATCTCGTAGAGTCGTCTATAACTCGTCGTTTTACTCAGGAATGAAGACCTCAGATTGTGCGCGCCACGACATTGCGCTCGTGTCTGCAGGGCCTCGCAGGCGTTCCGTAATAGTTTAAGCCAAACTGAGCACACGCACAAGCTTTATGCTGCATCTGAATGTAAAGAAGACATCTGCGAAGCGATTTTGCATGTCGTAGAGTCGTCTGTAACGCGTCGTTTTAGTCAGGAATGAAGACTTTAGATTGAGCGCGCCACGACATTGCGCTCGCGTCTGCAGGGCCTCGCAGGCGTTCCGTAATAGTTTAAGCCAAACTGAGCACACGCACGAGCTTGATGCTGCGTCTGAATGTAAAGAAGACATCTGCGAAGTGATTTTGCATCTCGTAGAGCCGTCTATAACTCGTCGTTTTACTCAGGAATGAATACTTCAGATTGAGCGCGCCATGACATTGCGCTCGCGTCTGCAGGGCTTCGCCGGCGTTCCGTAATATTGTGAGCCAAACTGAGCACACACACTAGCTTGATGCTGAATCTGACTGTACAGACATCTGCGAAGTGATTTTGCATTCGTAGAGTCGTCTATAACTCGTCGTTTTACTATGGAATGAAGACTTCAGATTGAGCACGCCACGACATTGCGCTCGCGTCTGCAGGGCCTCGCAGGCGTTCCGTAATAGTTTAAGCCAAACGGAGCACACGCACGAGCTTTATGCTGCATCTGAATGTAAAGAAGACATCTGCGAAGCGATTTTGCATCTCCTAGAGCCGTCTATAATTCGTCGTTTTACGCAGGAATAGACTTCAGATTGAGCGCGCCACGACATTGCGCTCACGTCTGAAGGGCCTCGCCGGCGTTCCGTAATAGTGTGAGCCAAACTGAGCACACACACGAGCTTGATGCTGCATCTTACTGTAAAGCATCTGCGAAGTGATTTTGCATCTCGTAGAGTCGTCTATAACTCGTCGTTTTACTCAGGAATGAAGACCTCAGATTGTGCGCGCCACGACATTGCGCTCGGGTCTGCAGGGCCTCGCAGGCGTTCCGTAATAGTTTAAGCCAAACTGAGCACACGCACAAGCTTTATGCTGCATCTGAATGTAAAGAAGACATCTGCGAAGCGATTTTGCATCTCGTAGAGTCGTCTATAACTCGTCGTTTTAGTCAGGAATGAAGACTTTAGATTGAGCGCGCCACGACATTGCTCTCGCGTCTGCTGGGCCTCGCAGGCGTTCCGTAATATTTTAAGCCAAACTGAGCACACGCACGAGCTTGATACTGCATCTGAGTGCAAAGAAGACATCTGCGAATTGATGTTGCGTCTCGTAGAGTCGTCTATATCTCGTCATTACGCAGGAATAAATACATCGGGTTGAGCGCGCGACGACATTGCGCTCGCGCCAGCAGGGCCTCGCAGGCGTTCCGTAATAGTTTAAGCCAAACTGAGCACACGCACGAGCGTGATATTGCATCAGAGTGTAAAGATGACATCTGCGAAGGGATTTTGCACCTCGTACAGTCGTCTATATCTCGTCGTTTTACGCAGCTATGAAGACTTCGGGTTGAGCGCGCCACGACATTGCGCTCGCGTCTGCAGGGCCTCGCAGGGGTTCCGTAATAGTTTAAGCCAAACTGAGCACACGCACGAGCTTGATGCTGCATTTGAATGTAAAGAAGACATCTGCGAAGTGACTTTGCATCTCGTAGAGCAGTATATAACTCGTCGTTTTACTAAGGAATGAAGACTTCAGATTGAGCGCGCCATGACATTGCGCTCGCGTCTGCAGGGCCTCGCCGGCGTTCCGTAATAGTGTGAGCCATACTGAGCACACACACGAGCTTGATGCTGCATCTGACTGTAAAGACATCTGCGAAGTGATTTTGCATCTCGTACAGTCGTCTATAACTCGTCGTTTTACGCAGGAATGAAGACTTCGGGTTGAGCGCGCCATGACATTGCTCTCGCACTGCTGGGCCTCGCAGGCGTTCTGTAATATTTTAAGCCAAACTGAGCACACGCACGAGCTTCATACTGCATCTGAGTGTAAAGAAGACATCTGCAAATTGATGTTGCATCTCGTAGAGTCGTCTATATCTCGTCATTTTACGCAGGAATAAATACTTCGGGTTGAGCGCGCCAGGACATTGCGCTCGCGCCTGCAGGGCCTCGCAGGCGTTCCGTAATAGTTTAAGCCAAACTGAGCACACGCACGAGCGTGATACTGCATCAGAGTGTAAAGATGACGTCTGCGAAGGGATTTTAAGCCTCGTACAGTCGTCTATATCTCGTCGTTTTACGCAGCTATGAAGACTTCGGGTTGAGCGCGCCACGACATTGCGCTCGCGTCTGCAGGGCCTCGCAGGCGTTCCGTAATAGTTTAAGCCAAACTGAGCACACGCACGAGCTTGATGCTGCATTTGAATGTAAAAACATCTGCGAAGTGATTTTGTATCTCTTAGAGCTGTCTATATCTCGTCGTTTTACGCAGGAATAAATACTTCGGGTTGAGCGCGCCACGACATAGAGCTCGCGTCTGCAGGGCCTCGCAGGCGTTCCGTAATAGTTTTAGTGAAACTGAGCAGACGCACGAGATTTATGCTGCATCTGAATGCAAAGAAGACATCTGCGAAGTGATTTTGCATCTCGTACAGTCGTCTATAACTCGTCGTTTTACTAAGGAATGAAGACTTCAGATTGAGCGCGCCATGACATTGCGCTCGCGTCTGCAGGGCCTCGCCGGCGTTCCGTAATAGTGTGAGCCAAACTGTGCACACGCACGAGCTTGATGCTGCATCCAACTGTAAAGGCATCTGCGAAGTGATATTGCATCTCGTAGAGTCGTCTATAACTCGTCGTTTTACTCAGGAATGAAGACTTCAGATTGTGCGCGCCACGACATTGCGCTCGCGTCTGCAGGGCCTCGCAGGCGTTCCGTAATAGTTTAAGCCAAACTGAGCACACGCACAAGCTTTATGCTGCATCTGAATGTAAAGAAGACATCTGCGAAGCGATTTTGCATCTCGTAGAGCCGTCTATAATTCGTCGTTTTACGCAGGAATGAAGACTTCAGATTGAGCGCGCCACGACATTGCGCTCGCGTCTGCAGTGCCTCGCCGGCTTTCCGTAATAGTGTAAGCCAAACTGAGCACACGCACGAGCTTGATGCTGCATCTGAATGTAAAGACGACATCTGCGAAGTGATTTTGCATCTCGTAGAGTCGTCTATAACTCGTCGTTTTACTCAGGAATGAAGACTTCAGATTGAGCGCGCCGCGACATGCGCTCGCGTCTGCAGGGCCTCGCGTGCGTTCCGTAATAGTGTAAGCCAAACTGAGCACACGCACGAGCTTGATGCTGCATCTGAATGTAAAGACGACATCTACAAAGTGATTTTGCATCTCGTAGAGTCGTCTATAACTCGTCGTTTCAAGCAGGAATGAAGACTTCAGATTGAGCGCTCCACGACCTTGCGCTCGCATCTGCAGGGCCTCCCAGGCGTTCCGTAATAGTTTAAGCCAAACTGAGCACACGCACGAGCTTGATGCTGCATTTGAATATAAAGAGGACATCTGCGAAGTGACTTTGCATTAGTAGAGTCGTCTATAAGTCGTCGTTTTAGTCAGGAATAAAGACTTCAGATTGAGCGCGCCATGACATTGCGCTCGCGTCTGCAGGGCCTCGCCGGCGTTCCGTAATAGTGTGAGCCAAACTGAGCACACACACGAGCTTGATGCTGAATCTGACTGTAAAGACATCTGCGAAGTGATTTTGCATTCGTAGAGTCGTCTATAACTCGTCGTTTTACTCAGGAATGAAGACTTCAGATTGAGCGCGCCACGACATTGCGCTCGCGTCTGCAGGGCCTCGCTGGCGTTCCGTAATAGCTTAAGCCAAACTGAGCACAAGCACGAGCTTTATGCTGCATCTGAATGTAAAGAAGACATCTGCGAAGCGATTTTGCATCTCGTAGAGCCGTCTATAATTCGTCGTTTTACGCAGGAATAAAGACTTCAGATTGAGCGCGCCACGACATTGCGCTCGCGTCTGAAGGGCGTCGCCGGCGTTCCGTAATAGTGTGAGCCAAAATGAGCACACTCACGAGCTTGATGCTGCATCTGACTGTAAAGACATCTGCGAAGTGATTTTGCATCTCGTAGAGTCGTCTATAACTCGTCGTTTTACTCAGGAATGAAGAGTTCAGATTGAGCGCGCCACGACATTGCGCTCGCGTCTGCAGGGCCTCGCAGGCGTTCTGTAATAGTTCAAGTGAAACTGAGCACACGCACAAGCTTTATGCTGCATCTGAATGTAAAGAAGACATCTGCGAAGCGATTTTGCATGTCGTAGAGTCGTCTGTAACGCGTCGTTTTAGTCAGGAATGAAGACTTTAGATTGAGCGCGCCACGACATTGCGCTCGCGTCTGCAGGGCCTCGCAGGCGTTCCGTAATAGTTTAAGCCAAACTGAGCGCACGCACGAGCTTGATGCTGCATCTGAATATAAAGACGGCCGCTGCGAAGTGATTTTGCATCTCGTAGAGTCGTCTATAACTCGTCGTTTTACTCAGGAATGAAGACCTCAGATTGAGCGCGCCACGACATTGCGCTCGCGTCTGCAGGGCCTCGCAGGCGTTCCGTAATAGTTTAAGCCAAACTGAGCACACGCACGAGCGTGATATTGCATCAGAGTGTAAAGATGACATCTGCGAAGGGATTTTGCACCTCGTACAGTCGTCTATATCTCGTCGTTTTACGCAGCTATGAAGACTTCGGGTTGAGCGCGCCACGACATTGCGCTCGCGTCTGCAGGGCCTCGCAGGGGTTCCGTAATAGTTTAAGCCAAACTGAGCACACGCACGAGCTTGATGCTGCATTTGAATGTAAAGAAGACATCTGCGAAGTGACTTTGCATCTCGTAGAGCAGTATATAACTCGTCGTTTTACTAAGGAATGAAGACTTCAGATTGAGCGCGCCATGACATTGCGCTCGCGTCTGCAGGGCCTCGCCGGCGTTCCGTAATAGTGTGAGCCATACTGAGCACACACACGAGCTTGATGCTGCATCTGACTGTAAAGACATCTGCGAAGTGATTTTGCATCTCGTACAGTCGTCTATAACTCGTCGTTTTACGCAGGAATGAAGACTTCGGGTTGAGCGCGCCATGACATTGCTCTCGCACTGCTGGGCCTCGCAGGCGTTCTGTAATATTTTAAGCCAAACTGAGCACACGCACGAGCTTCATACTGCATCTGAGTGTAAAGAAGACATCTGCAAATTGATGTTGCATCTCGTAGAGTCGTCTATATCTCGTCATTTTACGCAGGAATAAATACTTCGGGTTGAGCGCGCCAGGACATTGCGCTCGCGCCTGCAGGGCCTCGCAGGCGTTCCGTAATAGTTTAAGCCAAACTGAGCACACGCACGAGCGTGATACTGCATCAGAGTGTAAAGATGACGTCTGCGAAGGGATTTTAAGCCTCGTACAGTCGTCTATATCTCGTCGTTTTACGCAGCTATGAAGACTTCGGGTTGAGCGCGCCACGACATTGCGCTCGCGTCTGCAGGGCCTCGCAGGCGTTCCGTAATAGTTTAAGCCAAACTGAGCACACGCACGAGCTTGATGCTGCATTTGAATGTAAAAACATCTGCGAAGTGATTTTGTATCTCTTAGAGCTGTCTATATCTCGTCGTTTTACGCAGGAATAAATACTTCGGGTTGAGCGCGCCACGACATAGAGCTCGCGTCTGCAGGGCCTCGCAGGCGTTCCGTAATAGTTTTAGTGAAACTGAGCAGACGCACGAGATTTATGCTGCATCTGAATGCAAAGAAGACATCTGCGAAGTGATTTTGCATCTCGTACAGTCGTCTATAACTCGTCGTTTTACTAAGGAATGAAGACTTCAGATTGAGCGCGCCATGACATTGCGCTCGCGTCTGCAGGGCCTCGCCGGCGTTCCGTAATAGTGTGAGCCAAACTGTGCACACGCACGAGCTTGATGCTGCATCCAACTGTAAAGGCATCTGCGAAGTGATATTGCATCTCGTAGAGTCGTCTATAACTCGTCGTTTTACTCAGGAATGAAGACTTCAGATTGTGCGCGCCACGACATTGCGCTCGCGTCTGCAGGGCCTCTCAGGCGTTCCGTAATAGTTTAAGCCAAACTGAGCACACGCACAAGCTTTATGCTGCATCTGAATGTAAAGAAGACATCTGCGAAGCGATTTTGCATCTCGTAGAGCCGTCTATAATTCGTCGTTTTACGCAGGAATGAAGACTTCAGATTGAGCGCGCCACGACATTGCGCTCGCGTCTGCAGTGCCTCGCCGGCTTTCCGTAATAGTGTAAGCCAAACTGAGCACACGCACGAGCTTGATGCTGCATCTGAATGTAAAGACGACATCTGCGAAGTGATTTTGCATCTCGTAGAGTCGTCTATAACTCGTCGTTTTACTCAGGAATGAAGACTTCAGATTGAGCGCGCCGCGACATGCGCTCGCGTCTGCAGGGCCTCGCGTGCGTTCCGTAATAGTGTAAGCCAAACTGAGCACACGCACGAGCTTGATGCTGCATCTGAATGTAAAGACGACATCTACAAAGTGATTTTGCATCTCGTAGAGTCGTCTATAACTCGTCGTTTCAAGCAGGAATGAAGACTTCAGATTGAGCGCTCCACGACCTTGCGCTCGCATCTGCAGGGCCTCCCAGGCGTTCCGTAATAGTTTAAGCCAAACTGAGCACACGCACGAGCTTGATGCTGCATTTGAATATAAAGAGGACATCTGCGAAGTGACTTTGCATTAGTAGAGTCGTCTATAAGTCGTCGTTTTAGTCAGGAATAAAGACTTCAGATTGAGCGCGCCATGACATTGCGCTCGCGTCTGCAGGGCCTCGCCGGCGTTCCGTAATAGTGTGAGCCAAACTGAGCACACACACGAGCTTGATGCTGAATCTGACTGTAAAGACATCTGCGAAGTGATTTTGCATTCGTAGAGTCGTCTATAACTCGTCGTTTTACTCAGGAATGAAGACTTCAGATTGAGCGCGCCACGACATTGCGCTCGCGTCTGCAGGGCCTCGCTGGCGTTCCGTAATAGCTTAAGCCAAACTGAGCACAAGCACGAGCTTTATGCTGCATCTGAATGTAAAGAAGACATCTGCGAAGCGATTTTGCATCTCGTAGAGCCGTCTATAATTCGTCGTTTTACGCAGGAATAAAGACTTCAGATTGAGCGCGCCACGACATTGCGCTCGCGTCTGAAGGGCGTCGCCGGCGTTCCGTAATAGTGTGAGCCAAAATGAGCACACTCACGAGCTTGATGCTGCATCTGACTGTAAAGACATCTGCGAAGTGATTTTGCATCTCGTAGAGTCGTCTATAACTCGTCGTTTTACTCAGGAATGAAGAGTTCAGATTGAGCGCGCCACGACATTGCGCTCGCGTCTGCAGGGCCTCGCAGGCGTTCTGTAATAGTTCAAGTGAAACTGAGCACACGCACAAGCTTTATGCTGCATCTGAATGTAAAGAAGACATCTGCGAAGCGATTTTGCATGTCGTAGAGTCGTCTGTAACGCGTCGTTTTAGTCAGGAATGAAGACTTTAGATTGAGCGCGCCACGACATTGCGCTCGCGTCTGCAGGGCCTCGCAGGCGTTCCGTAATAGTTTAAGCCAAACTGAGCGCACGCACGAGCTTGATGCTGCATCTGAATATAAAGACGGCCGCTGCGAAGTGATTTTGCATCTCGTAGAGTCGTCTATAACTCGTCGTTTTACTCAGGAATGAAGACCTCAGATTGAGCGCGCCACGACATTGCGCTCGCGTCTGCAGGGCCTCGCAGGCGTTCCGTAATAGTTTAAGCCAAACTGAGCACACGCACGAGCTTGATGCTGCATCTGAATGTAAAGAAGACATCTGCGAAGTGATTTTGCATCTCGTAGAGCCGTCTATAACTCGTCGTTTTACTCAGGAATGAATACTTCAGATTGAGCGCGCCACGACATTGCGCTCGCGTCTGCAGGGCTTCGCCGGCGTTCCGTAATATTGTGAGCCAAACTGAGCACACACACGAGCTTGATGCTGAATCTGACTGTACAGACATCTGCGAAGTGATTTTGCATTCGTAGAGTCGTCTATAACTCGTCGTTTTACTATGGAATGAAGACTTCAGATTGAGCACGCCACGACATTGCGCTCGCGTCTGCAGGGCCTCGCAGGCGTTCCGTAATAGTTTAAGCCAAACGGAGCACACGCACGAGCTTTATGCTGCATCTGAATGTAAAGAAGACATCTGCGAAGCGATTTTGCATCTCCTAGAGCCGTCTATAATTCGTCGTTTTACGCAGGAATAGACTTCAGATTGAGCGCGCCACGACATTGCGCTCACGTCTGAAGGGCCTCGCCGGCGTTCCGTAATAGTGTGAGCCAAACTGAGCACACACACGAGCTTGATGCTGCTTCTTACTGTAAAGCATCTGCGAAGTGATTTTGCATCTCGTAGAGTCGTCTATAACTCGTCGTTTTACTCAGGAATGAAGACCTCAGATTGTGCGCGCCACGACATTGCGCTCGGGTCTGCAGGGCCTCGCAGGCGTTCCGTAATAGTTTAAGCCAAACTGAGCACACGCACAAGCTTTATGCTGCATCTGAATGTAAAGAAGACATCTGCGAAGCGATTTTGCATCTCGTAGAGTCGTCTATAACTCGTCGTTTTAGTCAGGAATGAAGACTTTAGATTGAGCGCGCCACGACATTGCTCTCGCGTCTGCTGGGCCTCGCAGGCGTTCCGTAATATTTTAAGCCAAACTGAGCACACGCACGAGCTTGATACTGCATCTGAGTGTAAAGAAGACATCTGCGAATTGATGTTGCGTCTCGTAGAGTCGTCTATATCTCGTCATTACGCAGGAATAAATACATCGGGTTGAGCGCGCGATGACATTGCGCTCGCGCCAGCAGGGCCTCGCAGGCGTTCCGTAATAGTTTAAGTCAAACTGAGCACACGCACGAGCGTGATATTGCATCAGAGTGTAAAGATGACATCTGCGAAGGGATTTTGCACCTCGTACAGTCGTCTATATCTCGTCGTTTTACGCAGCTATGAAGACTTCGGGTTGAGCGCGCCACGACATTGCGCTCGCGTCTGCAGGGCCTCGCAGGGGTTCCGTAATAGTTTAAGCCAAACTGAGCACACGCACGAGCTTGATGCTGCATTTGAATGTAAAGAAGACATCTGCGAAGTGACTTTGCATCTCGTAGAGCAGTATATAACTCGTCGTTTTACTAAGGAATGAAGACTTCAGATTGAGCGCGCCATGACATTGCGCTCGCGTCTGCAGGGCCTCGCCGGCGTTCCGTAATAGTGTGAGCCATACTGAGCACACACACGAGCTTGATGCTGCATCTGACTGTAAAGACATCTGCGAAGTGATTTTGCATCTCGTACAGTCGTCTATAACTCGTCGTTTTACGCAGGAATGAAGACTTCGGGTTGAGCGCGCCATGACATTGCTCTCGCACTGCTGGGCCTCGCAGGCGTTCTGTAATATTTTAAGCCAAACTGAGCACACGCACGAGCTTCATACTGCATCTGAGTGTAAAGAAGACATCTGCAAATTGATGTTGCATCTCGTAGAGTCGTCTATATCTCGTCATTTTACGCAGGAATAAATACTTCGGGTTGAGCGCGCCAGGACATTGCGCTCGCGCCTGCAGGGCCTCGCAGGCGTTCCGTAATAGTTTAAGCCAAACTGAGCACACGCACGAGCGTGATACTGCATCAGAGTGTAAAGATGACGTCTGCGAAGGGATTTTAAGCCTCGTACAGTCGTCTATATCTCGTCGTTTTACGCAGCTATGAAGACTTCGGGTTGAGCGCGCCACGACATTGCGCTCGCGTCTGCAGGGCCTCGCAGGCGTTCCGTAATAGTTTAAGCCAAACTGAGCACACGCACGAGCTTGATGCTGCATTTGAATGTAAAAACATCTGCGAAGTGATTTTGTATCTCTTAGAGCTGTCTATATCTCGTCGTTTTACGCAGGAATAAATACTTCGGGTTGAGCGCGCCACGACATAGAGCTCGCGTCTGCAGGGCCTCGCAGGCGTTCCGTAATAGTTTTAGTGAAACTGAGCAGACGCACGAGATTTATGCTGCATCTGAATGCAAAGAAGACATCTGCGAAGTGATTTTGCATCTCGTACAGTCGTCTATAACTCGTCGTTTTACTAAGGAATGAAGACTTCAGATTGAGCGCGCCATGACATTGCGCTCGCGTCTGCAGGGCCTCGCCGGCGTTCCGTAATAGTGTGAGCCAAACTGAGCACACGCACGAGCTTGATGCTGCATCCAACTGTAAAGGCATCTGCGAAGTGATATTGCATCTCGTAGAGTCGTCTATAACTCGTCGTTTTACTCAGGAATGAAGACTTCAGATTGTGCGCGCCACGACATAGAGCTCGCGTCTGCAGGGCCTCGCAGGCGTTCCGTAATAGTTTAAGCCAAACTGAGCACACGCACAAGCTTTATGCTGCATCTGAATGTAAAGAAGACATCTGCGAAGCGATTTTGCATCTCGTAGAGCCGTCTATAATTCGTCGTTTTACGCAGGAATGAAGACTTCAGATTGAGCGCGCCACGACATTGCGCTCGCGTCTGCAGTGCCTCGCCGGCTTTCCGTAATAGTGTAAGCCAAACTGAGCACACGCACGAGCTTGATGCTGCATCTGAATGTAAAGACGACATCTGCGAAGTGATTTTGCATCTCGTAGAGTCGTCTATAACTCGTCGTTTTACTCAGGAATGAAGACTTCAGATTGAGCGCGCCGCGACATGCGCTCGCGTCTGCAGGGCCTCGCGTGCGTTCCGTAATAGTGTAAGCCAAACTGAGCACACGCACGAGCTTGATGCTGCATCTGAATGTAAAGACGACATCTACAAAGTGATTTTGCATCTCGTAGAGTCGTCTATAACTCGTCGTTTCAAGCAGGAATGAAGACTTCAGATTGAGCGCTCCACGACCTTGCGCTCGCATCTGCAGGGCCTCCCAGGCGTTCCGTAATAGTTTAAGCCAAACTGAGCACACGCACGAGCTTGATGCTGCATTTGAATATAAAGAGGACATCTGCGAAGTGACTTTGCATTAGTAGAGTCGTCTATAAGTCGTCGTTTTAGTCAGGAATGAAGACTTCAGATTGAGCGCGCCATGACATTGCGCTCGCGTCTGCAGGGCCTCGCCAGCGTTCCGTAATAGTGTGAGCCAAACTGAGCACACACACGAGCTTGATGCTGAATCTGACTGTAAAGACATCTGCGAAGTGATTTTGCATTCGTAGAGTCGTCTATAACTCGTCGTTTTACTCAGGAATGAAGACTTCAGATTGAGCGCGCCACGACATTGCGCTCGCGTCTGCAGGGCCTCGCTGGCGTTCCGTAATAGCTTAAGCCAAACTGAGCACAAGCACGAGCTTTATGCTGCATCTGAATGTAAAGAAGACATCTGCGAAGCGATTTTGCATCTCGTAGAGCCGTCTATAATTCGTCGTTTTACGCAGGAATAAAGACTTCAGATTGAGCGCGCCACGACATTGCGCTCGCGTCTGAAGGGCGTCGCCGGCGTTCCGTAATAGTGTGAGCCAAAATGAGCACACTCACGAGCTTGATGCTGCATCTGACTGTAAAGACATCTGCGAAGTGATTTTGCATTCGTAGAGTCGTCTATAACTCGTCGTTTTACTCAGGAATGAAGACTTCAGATTGAGCGCGCCACGACATTGCGCTCGCGTCTGCAGGGCCTCGCTGGCGTTCCGTAATAGCTTAAGCCAAACTGAGCACAAGCACGAGCTTTATGCTGCATCTGAATGTAAAGAAGACATCTGCGAAGCGATTTTGCATCTCGTAGAGCCGTCTATAACTCGTCGTTTTAAGCAGGAATGAAGACTTCAGATTGAGCGCTCCACGACCTTGCGCTCGCGTCTGCAGGGCCTCCCAGGCGTTCCATAATAGTGTAAGCCAAACTGAGCGCATGCACGAGCCTGATGCTGCATCTGAATATAAAGACGACAGCTGCGAAGTGATTTTGCATCTCGTACAGTCGTCTATAACTCGTCGTTTTATGCAGGAATGAAGACTTCGGGTTGAGCGCGCCACGACATTGCTCTCGCGTCTGCTGGGCGTCGCAGGCGTTCCGTAATATTTTAAGCCAAACTGAGCACACGCACGAGCTTGATACTGCATCTGAGTGTAAAGAAGACATCTGCGAATTGATGTTGCATCTCGTAGAGTCGTCTATATCTCGTCGTTTTACGCAGGAATAAATACTTCGGGTTGACCGCGCCACGACATTGCGCTCGCGCCTGCAGGCCCTCGCAGGCGTTCCGTAATAGTTTAAGCCAAACTGAGCACACGCACGAGCTTGATGCTGCATTTGAATGTAAAGAAGACATCTGGGAAGTGATTTTGTATCTCGTAGAGCCGTCTATAACTCGTCGTTTTACGCAGGAATAAATACTTCGGGTTGAGCGCGCCACAACATTGAGCTCGCGTCTGCAGGGCCTCGCAGGCGTTCCGTAATAGTTTAAGTGAAACTGAGCACACGCACGAGCTTTATGCTGCATCTGAATGCAAATAAGACATCTGCGAAGTGATTTTGCATCTCGTAGAGCCGCCTATAACTCGTCGTTTTAAGCAGGAATAAAGACTTCAGATTGAGCGCTCCACGACCTTGCGCTCGCGTCAGCAGGGCCTCCGAGGCGTTCCGTAATAGTTTAAGCCAAACTGAGCACACACACGAGCTTGATGCTGTATCTGACTGTAAAGACATCTGAGAAGTGATTTTGCATCTCGTAGAGTCGTCTATATCTCGTCGTTTTACGCAGGAATAAATACTTCGGGGTGAGCGCGCCACGACATTGCGCTCGCGCCTGCAGGCCCTCGCAGGCGTTCCGTAATAGTTTAGGCCGAGCTGAGCACACGCACGAGCGTGATACTGCATCAGAGTGTAAAGATGACGTCTGCGAAGGGATTTTGCATCTCGTAGAGTCGTCTATAACTCGTCGTTTTACGCAGGTATGAAGACTTCGGGTTGAGCGCGCCACGACATTGCGCTCGCGTCTGAGGGCCTCGCAGGCGTTCCGTAATAGTTTAAGCCAAACTGAGCACAAGCAAAAGCTTTATGCTGCATCTGAATGTAAAGAAGACATCTGCGAAGCGATTTTGCATCTCGTAGAGCCGTCTATAATTCGTCGTTTTACGCAGGAATGAAGACCTCAGATTGAGCGCGCCGCGACCTTGCGCTCGCTTCTGCAGGGCCTCACAGGCGTTCCGTAATAGTTTAAGCCAAACTGAGCACTCGCACGAGCTTCATGCTGCATCTGAATGTAAAGAAGACATCTGCGAAGTGATTTTGTATCTCGTAGAGCCGTCTATACCTCGTCGTTTTACTCAGGAATGAATACTTCAGATTGAGCGCGCCACGACACTGCGCTCGCGTCTGCAGGGCCTCGCAGGCGTTCCGTAATAGTTTAAGCCAAACTGAGCACTCGCACGAGCTTTATGCTGCATCTGAATGTAAAGAAGACATCTGCGAAGTGATTTTGTATCTCGTAGAGCCGTCTATAACTCGTCGTTTTACTCAGGAATGAATACTTCAGATTGAGCGCGCCACGACATTGCGCTCGCGTCTGCAGGGCCTCGCTGGCGTTCCGTAACAGTTTGAGCCAAACTGAGCACACGCACGAGCTTTATGCTGCATCTGAATGTAAAGAAGACATCTGCGAAGCGATTTTGCATCTCGTAGAGCCGTCTATAATTCGTCGTTTTACGCAGGAATAAAGACTTCAGATTGAGCGCGCCACGACATTGCACTCGCGTCTGAAGGGCCTCGCCGGCGTTCCGTAATAGTGTGAGCCAAAATGAGCACACTCATGAGCTTGATGCTGCATCTGACTGTAAAGACATCTGCGAAGTGATTTTGCATCTCGTTGAGTCGTCTATAACTCGTCGTTTTACTCAGGAATGAAGACCAGATTGAGCGCGCCACGACATTGCGCTCGCATCTGCAGGGCCTCGCAGGCGTTCCGTAATAGTGTAAGCCAAACTGAGCGCATGCACGAGCTTGATGCTGCATCTGAATATAAAGACGACAGCTGCGAAGTGATTTTGCATCTCGTACAGTCGTCTATAACTCGTCGTTTTACGCAGGAATGAAGACTTCCGGTTGAGCGCGCCACGACATTGCTCTCGCGTCTGCTGGGCGTCGCAGGCGTTCCGTAATATTTTAAGCCAAACTGAGCACATGCACGAGCTTGATACTGCATGTGAGTGTAAAGAAGGCATCTGCGAATTGATGTTGCATCTCGTAGAGTCGTCTATATCTCGTCGTTTTACGCAGGAATAAATACTTCGGGTTCAGCGCGCCACGACATTGCGCTCGCGCCTGCAGTGCCTCGCCGGCTTTCCGTAATAGTGTAAGCCAAACTGAGCACACGCACGAGCTTGATGCTGCATCTGAATGTAAAGAAGACATCTGCGAAGTGATTTTGCATCTCGTAGAGTCGTCTATAACTCATCGTTTACGCAGGAATGAAGTCCAGATTGTGCGCGCCACGACATTGCGCTCGCGTCTGCAGGGCCTCGCAGGCGTTCCGTAATAGTTTAAGCCAAACTGAGCACACGCACAAGCTTTATGCTGCATCTGAATGTAAAGAAGACATCTGCGAAGCGATTTTGCATCTCGTAGAGCCGTCTATAATTCGTCGTTTTACGCAGGAATGAAGACTTCAGATTGAGTGCGCCACGACATTGCGCTCGCGTCTGCAGTGCCTCGCCGGCTTTCCGTAATAGTGTAAGCCAAACTGAGCACACGCACGAGCTTGATGCTGCATCTGAATGTAAAGAAGACATCTGCGAAGTGATTTTGCATCTCGTAGAGTCGTCTATAACTCATCGTTTACGCAGGAATGAAGTCCAGATTCAGCGCGCCACGACATTGCGCTCGCGTCTGCAGGGCCTCGCCGGCGTTCCGTAATAGTGTGAGCCAAACTGAGCACACACACGAGCTTGATGCTGAATCTGACTGTAAAGACATCTGCGAAGCGATTTTGCATCTCGTAGAGCCGTCTATAATTCGTCGTTTTACGCAGGAATGAAGACTTCAGATTGAGCGCGCCACGACATTGCGCTCGCGTCTGCAGTGCCTCGCCGGCTTTCCGTAATAGTGTAAGCCAAACTGAGCACACGCACGAGCTTGATGCTGCATCTGAATGTAAAGACGACATCTACAAAGTGATTTTGCATCTCGTAGAGTCGTCTATAACTCGTCGTTTTAGTCAGGAATGAAGACTTTAGATTGAGCGCGCCACGACATTGCGCTCGCGTCTGCAGGGCCTCGCCGGCGTTCCGTAATAGTGTGAGCCAAACTGAGCACACACACGAGCTTGATGCAGCATCTGACTGTAAAGACATCTGCGAAGTGATTTTGCGTCTCGTAGAGTCGTCTATAACTCGTCGTTTTACTCAGGAATGAAGACTTCAGATTGAGCGCGCCGCGACAAGGGCTCGCGTCTGCAGGGCCTCGCGGGCGTTCCGTAATAGTGTAAGCCAAACTGAGCACACGCACGAGCTTGATGCTGCATCTGAATGTAAAGATGACATCTACAAAGTGATTTTGCATCTCGTAGAGTCGTCTATAACTCGTCGTTTCAAGCAGGAATGAAGACTTCAGATTGAGCGCTCCACGACCTTGCGCTCGCATCTGCAGGGCCTCCCAGGCGTTCCGTAATAGTTTAAGCCAAACTGAGCACACGCACGAGCTTGATGCTGCATTTGAATGTAAAGAAGACATCTGGGAAGTGATTTTGTATCTCGTAGAGCCGTCTATAACTCGTCGTTTTACGCAGGAATAAATACTTCGGGTTGAGCGCGCCACAACATTGAGCTCGCGTCTGCAGGGCCTCGCAGGCGTTCCGTAATAGTTTAAGTGAAACTGAGCACACGCACGAGCTTTATGCTGCATCTGAATGCAAATAAGACATCTGCGAAGTGATTTTGCATCTCGTAGAGCCGCCTATAACTCGTCGTTTTAAGCAGGAATAAAGACTTCAGATTGAGCGCTCCACGACCTTGCGCTCGCGTCAGCAGGGCCTCCGAGGCGTTCCGTAATAGTTTAAGCCAAACTGAGCACACACACGAGCTTGATGCTGTATCTGACTGTAAAGACATCTGAGAAGTGATTTTGCATCTCGTAGAGTCGTCTATATCTCGTCGTTTTACGCAGGAATAAATACTTCGGGGTGAGCGCGCCACGACATTGCGCTCGCGCCTGCAGGCCCTCGCAGGCGTTCCGTAATAGTTTAGGCCGAGCTGAGCACACGCACGAGCGTGATACTGCATCAGAGTGTAAAGATGACGTCTGCGAAGGGATTTTGCATCTCGTAGAGTCGTCTATAACTCGTCGTTTTACGCAGGTATGAAGACTTCGGGTTGAGCGCGCCACGACATTGCGCTCGCGTCTGAGGGCCTCGCAGGCGTTCCGTAATAGTTTAAGCCAAACTGAGCACAAGCAAAAGCTTTATGCTGCATCTGAATGTAAAGAAGACATCTGCGAAGCGATTTTGCATCTCGTAGAGCCGTCTATAATTCGTCGTTTTACGCAGGAATGAAGACCTCAGATTGAGCGCGCCGCGACCTTGCGCTCGCTTCTGCAGGGCCTCACAGGCGTTCCGTAATAGTTTAAGCCAAACTGAGCACTCGCACGAGCTTCATGCTGCATCTGAATGTAAAGAAGACATCTGCGAAGTGATTTTGTATCTCGTAGAGCCGTCTATACCTCGTCGTTTTACTCAGGAATGAATACTTCAGATTGAGCGCGCCACGACATTGCGCTCGCGTCTGCAGGGCCTCGCAGGCGTTCCGTAATAGTTTAAGCCAAACTGAGCACTCGCACGAGCTTTATGCTGCATCTGAATGTAAAGAAGACATCTGCGAAGTGATTTTGTATCTCGTAGAGCCGTCTATAACTCGTCGTTTTACTCAGGAATGAATACTTCAGATTGAGCGCGCCACGACATTGCGCTCGCGTCTGCAGGGCCTCGCTGGCGTTCCGTAACAGTTTGAGCCAAACTGAGCACACGCACGAGCTTTATGCTGCATCTGAATGTAAAGAAGACATCTGCGAAGCGATTTTGCATCTCGTAGAGCCGTCTATAATTCGTCGTTTTACGCAGGAATAAAGACTTCAGATTGAGCGCGCCACGACATTGCGCTCGCGTCTGAAGGGCCTCGCCGGCGTTCCGTAATAGTGTGAGCCAAAATGAGCACACTCATGAGCTTGATGCTGCATCTGACTGTAAAGACATCTGCGAAGTGATTTTGCATCTCGTTGAGTCGTCTATAACTCGTCGTTTTACTCAGGAATGAAGACCAGATTGAGCGCGCCACGACATTGCGCTCGCATCTGCAGGGCCTCGCAGGCGTTCCGTAATAGTGTAAGCCAAACTGAGCGCATGCACGAGCTTGATGCTGCATCTGAATATAAAGACGACAGCTGCGAAGTGATTTTGCATCTCGTACAGTCGTCTATAACTCGTCGTTTTACGCAGGAATGAAGACTTCCGGTTGAGCGCGCCACGACATTGCTCTCGCGTCTGCTGGGCGTCGCAGGCGTTCCGTAATATTTTAAGCCAAACTGAGCACATGCACGAGCTTGATACTGCATGTGAGTGTAAAGAAGGCATCTGCGAATTGATGTTGCATCTCGTAGAGTCGTCTATATCTCGTCGTTTTACGCAGGAATAAATACTTCGGGTTCAGCGCGCCACGACATTGCGCTCGCGCCTGCAGTGCCTCGCCGGCTTTCCGTAATAGTGTAAGCCAAACTGAGCACACGCACGAGCTTGATGCTGCATCTGAATGTAAAGAAGACATCTGCGAAGTGATTTTGCATCTCGTAGAGTCGTCTATAACTCATCGTTTACGCAGGAATGAAGTCCAGATTGTGCGCGCCACGACATTGCGCTCGCGTCTGCAGGGCCTCGCAGGCGTTCCGTAATAGTTTAAGCCAAACTGAGCACACGCACAAGCTTTATGCTGCATCTGAATGTAAAGAAGACATCTGCGAAGCGATTTTGCATCTCGTAGAGCCGTCTATAATTCGTCGTTTTACGCAGGAATGAAGACTTCAGATTGAGTGCGCCACGACATTGCGCTCGCGTCTGCAGTGCCTCGCCGGCTTTCCGTAATAGTGTAAGCCAAACTGAGCACACGCACGAGCTTGATGCTGCATCTGAATGTAAAGAAGACATCTGCGAAGTGATTTTGCATCTCGTAGAGTCGTCTATAACTCATCGTTTACGCAGGAATGAAGTCCAGATTCAGCGCGCCACGACATTGCGCTCGCGTCTGCAGGGCCTCGCCGGCGTTCCGTAATAGTGTGAGCCAAACTGAGCACACACACGAGCTTGATGCTGAATCTGACTGTAAAGACATCTGCGAAGCGATTTTGCATCTCGTAGAGCCGTCTATAATTCGTCGTTTTACGCAGGAATGAAGACTTCAGATTGAGCGCGCCACGACATTGCGCTCGCGTCTGCAGTGCCTCGCCGGCTTTCCGTAATAGTGTAAGCCAAACTGAGCACACGCACGAGCTTGATGCTGCATCTGAATGTAAAGACGACATCTACAAAGTGATTTTGCATCTCGTAGAGTCGTCTATAACTCGTCGTTTTAGTCAGGAATGAAGACTTTAGATTGAGCGCGCCACGACATTGCGCTCGCGTCTGCAGGGCCTCGCCGGCGTTCCGTAATAGTGTGAGCCAAACTGAGCACACACACGAGCTTGATGCAGCATCTGACTGTAAAGACATCTGCGAAGTGATTTTGCGTCTCGTAGAGTCGTCTATAACTCGTCGTTTTACTCAGGAATGAAGACTTCAGATTGAGCGCGCCGCGACAAGGGCTCGCGTCTGCAGGGCCTCGCGGGCGTTCCGTAATAGTGTAAGCCAAACTGAGCACACGCACGAGCTTGATGCTGCATCTGAATGTAAAGACGACATCTACAAAGTGATTTTGCATCTCGTAGAGTCGTCTATAACTCGTCGTTTCAAGCAGGAATGAAGACTTCAGATTGAGCGCTCCACGACCTTGCGCTCGCATCTGCAGGGCCTCCCAGGCGTTCCGTAATAGTTTAAGCCAAACTGAGCACACGCACGAGCTTGATGCTGCATTTGAATGTAAAGAGGACATCTGCGAAGTGATTTTGCATTAGTAGAGTCGTCTATAAGTCGTCGTTTTAGTCAGGAATGAAGACTTCAGATTGAGCGCCATGACATTGCGCTCGCGTCTGCAGGGCCTCGCCGGAGTTCCGTAATAGTGTGAGCCAAACTGAGCACACACACGAGCTTGATGCTGAATCTGACAGTAAAGACATCTGCGAAGTGATTTTGCATTCGTAGAGTCGTCTATAACTCGTCGTTTTACTCAGGAATGAAGACTTCAGATTGAGCGCGCCACGACATTGCGCTCGCGTCTGCAGGGCCTCGCTGGCGTTCCGTAATAGTTTAAGCCAAACTGAGCACAAGCACGAGCTTTATGCTGCATCTGAATGTAAAGAAGACATCTGCGAAGCGATTTTGCATCTCGTAGAGCCGTCTATAATTCGTCGTTTTACGCAGGAATAAAGACTTCAGATTGAGCGCGCCACGACATTGCGCTCGCGTCTGAAGGGCGTCGCCGGCGTTCCGTAATAGTGTGAGCCAAAATGAGCACACTCACGAGCTTGATGCTGCATCTGACTGTAAAGACATCTGCGAAGTGATTTTGCATCTCGTAGAGTCGTCTATAACTCGTCGTTTTACTCAGGAATGAAGAGTTCAGATTGAGCGCGCCACGACATTGCGCTCGCGTCTGCAGGGCCTCGCAGGCGTTCCGTAATAGTTCAAGTGAAACTGAGCACACGCACGAGCTTTATGCTGCATCTGAATGCAAAGAAGACATCTGCGAAGTGATTTTGCATCTCGTAGAGCCGTCTATAACTCGTCGTTTTAAGCAGGAATGAAGACTTCAGATTGAGCGCTCCACGACCTTGCGCTCGCGTCTGCATGGCCTCCCAGGCGTTCCGTAATAGTGTAAGCCAAACTGAGCGCATGCACGAGCCTGATGCTGCATCTGAATATAAAGACGACAGCTGCGAAGTGATTTTGCATCTCGTACAGTCGTCTATAACTCGTCGTTTTATGCAGGATTGAAGACCTCGGGTTGAGCGCGCCACGACATTGCTCTCGCGTCTGCTGGGCGTCGCAGGCGTTCCGTAATATTTTAAGCCAAACTGAGCACACGCACGAGCTTGATACTGCATCTGAGTGTAAAGAAGACATCTGCGAATTGATGTTGCATCTCGTAGAGTCGTCTATATCTCGTCGTTTTACGCAGGAATAAATACTTCGGGTTGAGCGCGCCACGACATTGCGCTCGCGCCTGCAGGCCCTCGCAGGCGTTCCGTAATAGTTTAAGGCAAACTGAGCACACGCACGAGCTTGATGCTGCATTTGAATGTAAAGAAGACATCTGGGAAGTGATTTTGTATCTCGTAGAGCCGTCTATAACTCGTCGTTTTACGCAGGAATAAATACTTCGGGTTGAGCGCGCCACAACATTGAGCTCGCGTCTGCAGGGCCTCGCAGGCGTTCCGTAATAGTTTAAGTGAAACTGAGCACACGCACGAGCTTTATGCTGCATCTGAATGCAAATAAGACATCTGCGAAGTGATTTTGCATCTCGTAGAGCCGCCTATAACTCGTCGTTTTAAGCAGGAATAAAGACTTCAGATTGAGCGCTCCACGACCTTGCGCTCGCGTCTGCAGGGCCTCCGAGGCGTTCCGTAATAGTTTAAGCCAAACTGAGCACACGCACGAGCTTGATGCTGCGTCTGAATGTAAAGAAGACATCTGCAAAGTGTTTTTGCATCTCGTAGAGCAGTCTATAACTCGTCGTTTTACTCAGGAATGAAGACTTCGGGTTGAGCGCGCCACGACATTGCTCTCGCGTCTGCTGGGCGTCGCAGGCGTTCCGTAATATTTTAAGCCAAACTGAGCACACGCACGAGCTTGATACTGCATCTGAGTGTAAAGAAGACATCTGCGAATTGATGTTGCATCTCGTAGAGTCGTCTATATCTCGTCGTTTTACGCAGGAATAAATACTTCGGGTTGAGCGCGCCACGACATTGCGCTCGCGCCTGCAGGCCCTCGCAGGCGTTCCGTAATAGTTTAAGGCAAACTGAGCACACGCACGAGCTTGATGCTGCATTCGAATGTAAAGAAGACATCTGGGAAGTGATTTTGTATCTCGTAGAGCGGTCTATAACTCGTCGTTTTACGCAGGAATAAATACTTCGGGTTGAGCGCGCCACAACATTGAGCTCGCGTCTGCAGGGCCTCGCAGGCGTTCCGTAATAGTTTAAGTGAAACTGAGCACACGCACGAGCTTTATGCTGCATCTGAATGCAAATAAGACATCTGCGAAGTGATTTTGCATCTCGTAGAGCCGCCTATAACTCGTCGTTTTAAGCAGGAATAAAGACTTCAGATTGAGCGCTCCACGACCTTGCGCTCGCGTCTGCAGGGCCTCCGAGGCGTTCCGTAATAGTTTAAGCCAAACTGAGCACACGCACGAGCTTGATGCTGCATCTGAATGTAAAGAAGACATCTGCAAAGTGATTTTGCATCTCGTAGAGCAGTCTATAACTCGTCGTTTTACTCAGGAATGAAGACTTCAGATTGAGCGCGCCACGACATTGCGCTCGCGTCTGCAAGGCCTCGCCGGCGTTCCGTAATAGTGTGAGCCAAACTGAGCACACACACGAGCTTGATGCTGTATCTGACTGTAAAGACATCTGCGAAGTGATTTTGCATCTCGTAGAGTCGTCCATATCTCGTCGTTTTACGCAGGAATAAATACTTCGGGTTGAGCGCGCCACGACATTGCGCTCGCGCCTGCAGGCCCTCGCAGGCGTTCCGTAATAGTTTAAGCCGAGCTGAGCACACGCACGAGCGTGATACTGCATCAGAGTGTAAAGATGACGTCTGCGAAGGGATTTTGCATCTCGTAGAGTCGTCTATAACTCGTCGTTTTACGCAGGTATGAAGACTTCGGGTTGAGCGCGCCACGACATTGCGCTCGCGTCTGAGGGCCTCGCAGGCGTTCCGTAATAGTTTAAGCCAAACTGAGCACAAGCAAAAGCTTTATGCTGCATCTGAATGTAAAGAAGACATCTGCGAAGCGATTTTGCATCTCGTAGAGCCGTCTATAATTCGTCGTTTTACGCAGGAATAAAGACTTCAGATTGAGCGCGCCACGACATTGCGCTCGCGTCTGAAGGGCGTCGCCGGCGTTCCGTAATAGTGTGAGCCAAAATGAGCACACTCACGAGCTTGATGCTGCATCTAACTGTAAAGGCATCTGCGAAGTGATTTTGCATCTCGTAGACTCGTCTATAACTCGTCGTTTTACTCAGGAATGAAGAGTTCAGATTGAGCGCGCCACGACATTGCGCTCGCGTCTGCAGGGCCTCGCCGGCGTTCCGTAATAGTGTGAGCCAAACTGAGCACACGCACGAGCTTGATGCTGCATCTGAATGTAAAGACGACATCTACAAAGTGATTTTGCATCTCGTAGAGTCGTCTATAACTCGTCGTTTTAGTCAGGAATGAAGACTTTAGATTGAGCGCGCCACGACATTGCGCTCGCGTCTGCAGGGCCTCGCAGGAGTTCCGCAATAGTGTAAGCCAAACTTAGCACACGCACGAGCTTGATGCTGCATCTGAATGTAAAGAAGACATCTGCGAAGTGATTTTGCATCTCGTAGAGTCGTCTATAACTCATCGTTTACGCAGGAATGAAGTCTTCAGATTCAGCGCGCCACGACATTGCGCTCGCGTCTGCAGGGCCTCGCCGGCGTTCCGTAATAGTGTGAGCCAAACTGAGCACACACACGAGCTTGATGCAGCATCTGACTGTAAAGACATCTGCGAAGTGATTTTGCATCTCGTAGAGTCGTCTATAACTCGTCGTTTTACTCAGGAATGAAGACTTCAGATTGAGCGCGCCGCGACATGCGCTCGCGTCTGCAGGGCCTTGCGGGCGTTCCGTAATAGTGTAAGCCAAACTGAGCACACGCACGAGCTTGATGCTGCATTTGAATGTAAAGAGGACATCTGCGAAGTGATTTTGCATTAGTAGAGTCGTCTATAACTCGTCGTTTTAGTCAGGAATGAAGACTTCAGATTGAGCGCGCCATGACATTACGCTCGCGTCTGCAGGGCCTCGCCGGCGTTCCGTAATAGTGTGAGCCAAAATGAGCACACACACGAGCTTGATGCTGAATCTGACTGTAAAGACATCTGCGAAGTGATTTTGCATTCGTAGAGTCGTCTATAACTCGTCGTTTTACTCAGGAATGAAGACTTCAGATTGAGCGCGCCACGACATTGCGCTCGCGTCTGCAGGGCCTCGCTGGCGTTCCGTAATAGTTTAAGCCAAACTGAGCACAAGCACGAGCTTTATGCTGCATCTGAATGCAAAGAAGACATCTGCGAAGTGATTTTACGAGCTTCATGCTGCATCTGAATGTAAAGAAGACATCTGCGAAGTGATTTTGTATCTCGTAGAGCCGTCTATACCTCGTCGTTTTACTCAGGAATGAATACTTCAGATTGAGCGCGCCACGACATTGCGCTCGCGTCTGCAGGGCCTCGCAGGCGATCCGTAATAGTTTAAGCCAAACTGAGCACACGCAGGAGCTTGATGCTACATTTTAATGTAAAGAAGACATCTGGGAAGTGATTTTGCATTCGTCGAGTCGTCTATAACTCGTCGTTTTACTCAGGAATGAAGACTTCAGATTGAGCGCGCCACGACATTGCGCTCGGGTCTGCAGGGCCTCGCAGGCGTTCCGTAATAGTTTAAGCCAAACTGAGCACACGCAAGAGCTTTATGCTGCATCTGAATGTAAACAAGACATCTGCGAAGCGATTTTGCATCTCGTAGAGCCGTCTATAATTCGTCGTTTTACGCAGGAATAAAGACTTCAGATTGAGCGCGCCACGACATTGCGCTCGCGTCTGAAGGGCCTCGCCGGCGTTCCGTAATAGTGTGTGCCAAAATGAGCACACTCACGAGCTTGATGCTGCATCTGACTGTAAAGACATCTGCGAAGTGATTTTGCATCTCGTAGAGTCGTCTATAACTCGTCGTTTTACTCAGGAATGAAGACTTCAGATTGAGTGCGCCACTTCATTGCGCTCGCGTCTGCAGGGCCTCGCAGGCGTTCCGTAATAGTGTAAGCCAAACTGAGCGCACGCACGAGCTTGATGCTGCATCTGAATATAAAGACGACAGCTGCGAAGTGATTTTGCATCTCGTAGAGTCGTCTATAACTCGTCGTTTTACTCAGGACTGAAGACCTCAGATTGTGCGCGCCACGACATTGCGCTCGGGTCTGCAGGGCCTCGCAGGCGTTCCGTAATAGTTTAAGCCAAACTGAGCACACGCTCAAGCTTTATGCTGCATCTGAATGTAAAGAAGACATCTGCGAAGCGATTTTGCATGTCGTAGAGTCGTCTGTAACTCGTCGTTTTAGTCAGGAATGAAGACTTTAGATTGAGCGCGCCACGACATTGCGCTCGCGTCTGCAGGTCCTCGCAGGCGTTCCGTAATAGTTTAAGCCAAACTGAGCACACGCACGAGCTTGATGCTGCATCTGAATGTAAAGAAGACATCTGCGAAGTGATTTTGCATCTCGTAGAGCCGTCTATAACTCGTCGTTTTACTCAGGAATGAATACTTCAGATTGAGCGCGCCACGACATTGCGCTCGCGTCTGCAGGGCTTCGCCGGCGTTCCGTAATATTGTGAGCCAAACTGAGCACACACACGAGCTTGATGCTGAATCTGACTGTACAGACATCTGCGAAGTGATTTTGCATTCGTAGAGTCGTCTATAACTCGTCGTTTTACTATGGAATGAAGACTTCAGATTGAGCACGCCACGACATTGCGCTCGCGTCTGCAGGGCCTCGCAGGCGTTCCGTAATAGTTTAAGCCAAACGGAGCACACGCACGAGCTTTATGCTGGATCTGAATGTAAAGAAGACATCTGCAAAGCGATTTTGCATCTCCTAGAGCCGTCTATAATTCGTCGTTTTACGCAGGAATAGACTTCAGATTGAGCGCGCCACGACATTGCGCTCGCGTCTGAAGGGCCTCGCCGGCGTTCCGTAATAGTGTGAGCCAAACTGAGCACACACACGAGCTTGATGCTGCATCTTACTGTAAAGCATCTGCGAAGTGATTTTGCATCTCGTAGAGTCGTCTATAACTCGTCGTTTTACTCAGGAATGAAGACCTCAGATTGTGCGCGCCACGACATTGCGCTCGGGTCTGCAGGGCCTCGCAGGCGTTCCGTAATAGTTTAAGCCAAACTGAGCACACGCACAAGCTTTATGCTGCATCTGAATGTAAAGAAGACATCTGCGAAGCGATTTTGCATCTCGTAGAGTCGTCTATAACTCGTCGTTTTAGTCAGGAATGAAGACTTTAGATTGAGCGCGCCACGACATTGCTCTCGCGTCTGCTGGGCCTCGCAGGCGTTCCGTAATATTTTAAGCCAAACTGAGCACACGCACGAGCTTGATACTGCATCTGAGTGTAAAGAAGACATCTGCAAATTGATGTTGCATCTGTTGTGCGTGTGCTCAGTTTGGCTTAAAATATTACAGAACGCCTGCGAGGCCCAGCAGTGCGAGAGCAATGTCATGGCGCGCTCAACCCGAAGTCTTCATTCCTGCGTAAAACGACGAGTTATAGACGACTGTACGAGATGCAAAATCACTTCGCAGATGTCTTTACAGTCAGATGCAGCATCAAGCTCGTGTGTGTGCTCAGTATGGCTCACACTATTACGGAACGCCGGCGAGGCCCTGCAGACGCGAGCGCAATGTCATGGCGCGCTCAATCTGAAGTCTTCATTCCTTAGTAAAACGACGAGTTATATACTGCTCTACGAGATGCAAAGTCACTTCGCAGATGTCTTCTTTACATTCAAATGCAGCATCAAGCTCGTGCGTGTGCTCAGTTTGGCTTAAACTATTACGGAACCCCTGCGAGGTCCTGCAGACGCGAGCGCAATGTCGTAGTTTGGCTTAAACTATTACGGAACGCCTGCGAGGCCCTGCTGGCGCGAGCGCAATGTCGTCGCGCGCTCAACCTCCTGCGTAATGACCAAACTGAGCACACGCACGAGCTTGATGCTGCATTTGAATGTAAAGAAGACATCTGCGAAGTGATTTTGTATCTCTTAGAGCTGTCTATATCTCGTCGTTTTACGCAAGAATAAATACTTCGGGTTGAGCGCGCCACGACATAGAGCTCGCGTCTCAGGGCCTCGCAGGCGTTCCGTAATAGTGTGAGCCAAACTGAGCACACGCACAAGCTTTATGCTGCATCTGAATGTAAAGAAGACATCTGCGAAGCGATTTTGCATCTCGTAGAGCCGTCTATAATTCGTCGTTTTACGCAGGAATGAAGACTTCAGATTGAGCGCGCCACGACATTGCGCTCGCGTCTGCAGTGCCTCGCCGGCTTTCCGTAATAGTGTAAGCCAAACTGAGCACACGCACGAGCTTGATGCTGCATTTGAATATAAAGAGGACATCTGCGAGTGACTTTGCATTAGTAGAGTCGTCTATAAGTCGTCGTTTTAGTCAGGAATGAAGACTTCAGATTAAGCGCGCCATGACATTGCGCTCGCGTCTGCAGGGCCTCGCCGGCGTTCCGTAATAGTGTGAGCCAAACTGAGCACACACACGAGCTTGATGCTGAATCTGACTGTAAAGACATCTGCGAAGCGATTTTGCATTCGTAGAGTCGTCTATAACTCGTCGTTTTACTCAGGAATGAAGACTTCAGATTGAGCGCGCCACGACATTGCGCTCGCGTCTGCAGGGCCTCGCTGGCGTTCCGTAATAGCTTAAGCCAAACTGAGCACAAGCACGAGCTTTATGCTGCATCTGAATGTAAAGAAGACATCTGCGAAGCGATTTTGCATCTCGTAGAGCCGTCTATAATTCGTCGTTTTACGCAGGAATAAAGACTTCAGATTGAGCGCGCCACGACATTGCGCTCGCGTCTGAAGGGCGTCGCCGGCGTTCCGTAATAGTGTGAGCCAAAATGAGCACACTCACGAGCTTGATGCTGCATCTGACTGTAAAGACATCTGCGAAGTGATTTTGCATCTCGTAGAGTCGTCTATAACTCGTCGTTTTACTCAGGAATGAAGAGTTCAGATTGAGCGCGCCACGACATTGCGCTCGCGTCTGCAGGGCCTCCCAGGCGTTCCATAATAGTGTAAGCCAAACTGAGCGCATGCACGAGCCTGATGCTGCATCTGAATATAAAGACGACAGCTGCGAAGTGATTTTGCATCTCGTACAGTCGTCTATAACTCGTCGTTTTATGCAGGAATGAAGACTTCGGGTTGAGCGCGCCACGACATTGCTCTCGCGTCTGCTGGGCGTCGCAGGCGTTCCGTAATATTTTAAGCCAAACTGAGCACACGCACGAGCTTGATACTGCATCTGAGTGTAAAGAAGACATCTGCGAATTGATGTTGCATCTCGTAGAGTCGTCTATATCTCGTCGTTTTACGCAGGAATAAATACTTCGGGTTGAGCGCGCCACGACATTGCGCGCGCGCCTGCAGGCCCTCGCAGGCGTTCCGTAATAGTTTAAGCCAAACTGAGCACACGCACGAGCTTGATGCTGCATTTGAATGTAAAGAAGACATCTGGGAAGTGATTTTGTATCTCGTAGAGCCGTCTATATCTCGTCGTTTTACGCAGGAATAAATACTTCGGGTTGAGCGCGCCACAACATTGAGCTCGCGTCTGCAGGGCCTCGCAGGCGTTCCGTAATAGTTTAAGTGAAACTGAGCACACGCACGAGCTTTATGCTGCATCTGAATGCAAATAAGACATCTGCGAAGTGATTTTGCATCTCGTAGAGCCGCCTATAACTCGTCGTTTTAAGCAGGAATAAAGACTTCAGATTGAGCGCTCCACGACCTTGCGCTCGCGTCAGCAGGGCCTCCGAGGCGTTCCGTAATAGTTTAAGCCAAACTGAGCACACGCACGAGCTTGATGCTGCATCTGAATGTAAAGAAGACATCTGCAAAGTGATTTTGCATCTCGTAGAGCAGTCTATAACTCGTCGTTTTACTCAGGAATGAAGACTTCAGATTGAGCGCGCCACGACATTGCGCTCGCGTCTGCAAGGCCTCGCCGGCGTTCCGTAATAGTGTGAGCCAAACTGAGCACACACACGAGCTTGATGCTGTATCTGAATGTAAAGAAGACATCTGCGAAGCGATTTTGCATCTCGTAGAGCCGTCTATAATTCGTCGTTTTACGTAGGAATGAAGACTTCAGATTGAGCGCGCCACGACATTGCGCTCGCGTCTGCAGTGCCTCGCCGGCTTTCCGTAATAGTGTAAGCCAAACTGAGCACACGCACGAGCTTGATGCTGCATCTGAATGTAAAGAAGACATCTGCGAAGTGATTTTGCATCTCGTAGAGTCGTCTATAACTCATCGTTTACGCAGGAATGAAGTCCAGATTGAGCGCGCCACGACATTGCGCTCGCGTCTGCAGGGCCTCGCCGGCGTTCCGTAATAGTGTGAGCCAAACTGAGCACACACACGAGCTTGATGCAGCATCTGACTGTAAAGACATCTGCGAAGTGATTTTGCATCTCGTAGAGTCGTCTATAACTCGTCGTTTTACTCAGGAATGAAGACTTCAGATTGAGCGCGCCGCGACATGCGCTCGCGTCTGCAGGGCCGCGCGGGCGTTCCGTAATAGTGTAAGCCAAACTGAGCACACGCACGAGCTTGATGCTGCATTTGAATGTAAAGAGGACATCTGCGAAGTGATTTTGCATTGGTAGAGTCGTCTATAACTCGTCGTTTTAGTCAGGAATGAAGACTTCAGATTGAGCGCGCCATGACATTGCGCTCGCGTCTGCAGGGCCTCGCCGGCGTTCCGTAATAGTGTGAGCCAAACTGAGCACACACACGAGCTTGATGCTGAATCTGACTGTAAAGACATCTGCGAAGTGATTTTGCATTCGTAGAGTCGTCTATAACTCGTCGTTTTACTCAGGAATGAAGACTTCAGATTGAGCGCGCCACGACATTGCGCTCGCGTCTGCAGGGCCTCGCTGGCGTTCCGTAATAGTTTAAGCCAAACTGAGCACAAGCACGAGCTTTATGCTGCATCTGAATGTAAAGAAGACATCTGCGAAGCAATTTTGCATCTCGTAGAGCCGTCTATAATTCGTCGTTTTACGCAGGAATAAAGACTTCAGATTGAGCGCGCCACGACATTGCGCTCGCGTCTGAAGGGCGTCGCCGGCGTTCCGTAATAGTGTGAGCCAAAATGAGCACACTCACGAGCTTGATGCTGCATCTGACTGTAAAGACATCTGCGAAGTGATTTTGCATCTCGTAGAGTCGTCTATAACTCGTCGTTTTACTCAGGAATGAAGAGTTCAGATTGAGCGCGCCACGACATTGCGCTCGCGTCTGCAGGGCCTCGCAGGCGTTCCGTAATAGTTTAAGTGAAACTGAGCACACGCACGAGCTTTATGCTGCATCTGAATGCAAAGAAGACATCTGCGAAGTTATTTTGCATCTCGTAGAGCCGTCTATAACTCGTCGTTTTAAGCAGGAATGAAGACTTCAGATTGAGCGCTCCACGACCTTGCGCTCGCGTCTGCAGGGCCTCCCAGGCGTTCCGTAATAGTGTAAGCTAAACTGAGCGCATGCACGAGCTTGATGCTGCATCTGAATATAAAGACGACAGCTGCGAAGTGATTTTGCATCTCGTACAGTCGTCTATAACTCGCCGTTTTACGCAGGAATGAAGACTTCGGGTTGAGCGCGCCACGACATTGCTCTCGCGTCTGCTGGGCGTCGCAGGCGTTCCGTAATATTTTAAGCCAAACTGAGCACACGCACGAGCTTGATACTGCATCTGAGTGTAAAGAAGACATCTGCGAATTGATGTTGCATCTCGTAGAGTCGTTTATATCTCGTCGTTTTACGCAGGAATAAATACTTCGGGTTGAGCGCGCCACGACATTGCGCTCGCGCCTGCAGGCACTCGCAGGCGTTCCGTAATAGTTTAAGCCAAACTGAGCACACGCACGAGCTTGATGCTGTATTTGAATGTAAAGAAGACATCTGGGAAGTGATTTTGTATCTCGTAGAGCCGTCTATAACTCGTCGTTTTACGCAGGAATAAATACTTCGGGTTGAGCGCGCCACGACATTGAGCTCGCGTCTGCAGGGCCTCGCAGGCGTTCCGTAATGGTTTAAGTGAAACTGAGCACACGCACGAGCTTTATGCTGCATCTGAATGCAAAGAAGACATCTGCGAAGTGATTTTGCATCTCGTAGAGCCGTCTATAACTCGTCGTTTTAAGCAGGAATGAAGACATCAGATTGAGCGCTCCACGACCTTGCGCTCGCGTCTGCAGGGCCTCCCAGGCGTTCCGTAATAGTTTAAGCCAAACTGAGCACACGCACGAGCTTGATGCTGCATCTGAATGTAAAGAAGACATCTGCGAAGCGATTTTTCATCTCGTAGAGCCGTCTATAATTCGTCGTTTTACGCAGGAATGAAGACTTCAGATTGAGCGCGCCACGACATTGCGCTCGCGTCTGCAGTGCCTCGCCGGCTTTCCGTAATTGTGTAAGCCAAACTGAGCACACGCACGAGCTTGATGCTGCATCCGAATGTAAAGACGACATCTACAAAGTGATTTTGCATCTCGTAGAGTCGTCTATAACTCGTCGTTTTAGTCAGGAATGAAGACTTTAGATTGAGCGCGCCACGACATTGCGCTCGCGTCTGCAGGGCCTCGCCGGCGTTCCGTAATAGTGTGAGCCAAACTGAGCACACACACGAGCTTGATGCAGCATCTGACTGTAAAGACATCTGCGAAGTGATTTTGCATCTCGTAGAGTCGTCTATAACTCGTCGTTTTACTCAGGAATGAAGACTTCAGATTGAGCGCGCCGCGACAAGGGCTCGCGTCTGCAGGGCCTCGCGGGCGTTCCGTAATAGTGTAAGCCAAACTGAGCACACGCACGAGCTTGATGCTGCATCTGAATGTAAAGACGACATCTACAAAGTGATTTTGCATCTCGTAGAGTCGTCTATAACTCGTCGTTTCAAGCAGGAATGAAGACTTCAGATTGAGCGCTCCACGACCTTGCGCTCGCATCTGCAGGGCCTCCCAGGCGTTCCGTAATAGTTTAAGCCAAACTGAGCACACGCACGAGCTTGATGCTGCATTTGAATGTAAAGAGGACATCTGCGAAGTGATTTTGCATTAGTAGAGTCGTCTATAAGTCGTCGTTTTAGTCAGGAATGAAGACTTCAGATTGAGCGCGCCATGACATTGCGCTCGCGTCTGCAGGGCCTCGCCGGAGTTCCGTAATACTGTGAGCCAAACTGAGCACACACACGAGCTTGATGCTGAATCTGACTGTAAAGACATCTGCGAAGTGATTTTGCATTCGTAGAGTCGTCTATAACTCGTCGTTTTACTCAGGAATGAAGACTTCAGATTGAGCGCGCCACGACATTGCGCTTGCGTCTGCAGGGCCTCGCTGGCGTTCCGTAATAGTTTAAGCCAAACTGAGCACAAGCACGAGCTTTATGCTGCATCTGAATGTAAAGAAGACATCTGCGAAGCGATTTTGCATCTCGTAGAGCCGTCTATAATTCGTCGTTTTACGCAGGAATAAAGACTTCAGATTGAGCGCGCCACGACATTGCGCTCGCGTCTGAAGGGCGTCGCCGGCGTTCCGTAATAGTGTGAGCCAAAATGAGCACACTCACGAGCTTGATGCTGCATCTGACTGTAAAGACATCTGCGAAGTGATTTTGCATCTCGTAGAGTCGTCTATAACTCTTCGTTTTACTCAGGAATGAAGAGTTCAGATTGAGCGCGCCACGACATTGCGCTCGCGTCTGCAGGGCCTCGCAGGCGTTCCGTAATAGTTCAAGTGAAACTGAGCACACGCACGAGCTTTATGATGCATCTGAATGCAAAGAAGACATCTGCGAAGTGATTTTGCATCTCGTAGAGCCGTCTATAACTCGTCGTTTTAAGCAGGAATGAAGACTTCAGATTGAGCGCTCCACGACCTTGCGCTCGCGTCTGCAGGGCCTCCCAGGCGTTCCGTAATAGTGTAAGCCAAACTGAGCGCATGCACGAGCCTGATGCTGCATCTGAATATAAAAACGACAGCTGCGAAGTGATTTTGCATCTCGTACAGTCGTCTATAACTCGTCGTTTTATGCAGGAATGAAGACTTCGGGTTGAGCGCGCCACGACATTGCTCTCGCGTCTGCTGGGCGTCGCAGGCGTTCCGTAATATTTTAAGCCAAACTGAGCACACGCACGAGCTTGATACTGCATCTGAGTGTAAAGAAGACATCTGCGAATTGATGTTGCATCTCGTAGAGTCGTCTATATCTCGTCGTTTTACGCAGGAATAAATACTTCGGGTTGAGCGCGCCACGACATTGCGCTCGCGCCTGCAGGCCCTCGCAGGCGTTCCGTAATAGTTTAAGGCAAACTGAGCACACGCACGAGCTTGATGCTGCATTTGAATGTAAAGAAGACATCTGGGAAGTGATTTTGTATCTCGTAGAGCCGTCTATAACTCGTCGTTTTACGCAGGAATAAATACTTCGGGTTGAACGCGCCACAACATTGAGCTCGCGTCTGCAGGGCCTCGCAGGCGTTCCGTAATAGTTTAAGTGAAACTGAGCACACGCACGGGCTTTATGCTGCATCTGAATGCAAATAAGACATCTGCGAAGTGATTTTGCATCTCGTAGAGCCGCCTATAACTCGTCGTTTTAAGCAGGAATAAAGACTTCAGATTGAGCGCTCCACGACCTTGCGCTCGTGTCTGCAGGGCCTCCGAGGCGTTCCGTAATAGTTTAAGCCAAACTGAGCACACGCACGAGCTTGATGCTGCATCTGAATGTAAAGAAGACATCTGCAAAGTGAATTTGCATCTCGTAGAGCAGTCTATAACTCGTCGTTTTACTCAGGAATGAAGACTTCAGATTGAGCGCGCCACGACATTGCGCTCGCGTCTGCAAGGCCTCGCCGGCGTTCCGTAATAGTGTGAGCCAAACTGAGCACACACACGAGCTTGATGCTGTATCTGACTGTAAAGACATCTGCGAAGTGATTTTGCATCTCGTAGAGTCGTCTATATCTCGTCGTTTTACGCAGGAATAAATACTTCGGGTTGAGCGCGCCACGACATTGCGCTCGCGCCTGCAGGCCCTCGCAGGCGTTCCGTAATAGTTTAAGCCGAGCTGAGCACACGCACGAGCGTGATACTGCATCAGAGTGTAAAGATGACGTCTGCGAAGGGATTTTGCATCGCGTAGAGTCGTCTATAACTCGTCGTTTTACGCAGGTATGAAGACTTCGGGTTGAGCGCGCCACGACATTGCGCTCGCGTCTGAGGGCCTCGCAGGCGTTCCGTAATAGTTTAAGCCAAACTGAGCACAAGCAAAAGCTTTATGCTGCATCTGAATGTAAAGAAGACATCTGCGAAGCGATTTTGCATCTCGTAGAGCCGTCTATAATTCGTCGTTTTACGCAGGAATGAAGACCTCAGATTGAGCGCGCCGCGACCTTGCGCTCGCTTCTGCAGGGCCTCACAGGCGTTCCGTAATAGTTTAAGCCAAACTGAGCACTCGCACGAGCTTCATGCTGCATCTGAATGTAAAGAAGACATCTGCGAAGCGATTTTGTATCTCGTAGAGCCGTCTATACCTCGTCGTTTTACTCAGGAATGAATACTTCAGATTGAGCGCGCCACGACATTGCGCTCGCGTCTGCAGGGCCTCGCAGGCGTTCCGTAATAGTTTAAGCCAAACTGAGCACTCGCACGAGCTTTATGCTGCATCTGAATGTAAAGAAGACATCTGCGAAGTGATTTTGTATCTCGTAGAGCCGTCTATAACTCGTCGTTTTACTCAGGAATGAATACTTCAGATTGAGCGCGCCACGACATTGCGCTCGCGTCTGCAGGGCCTCGCTGGCGTTCCGTAACAGTTTGAGCCAAACTGAGCACACGCACGAGCTTTATGCTGCATCTGAATGTAAAGAAGACATCTGCGAAGCGATTTTGCATCTCCTAGAGCCGTCTATAATTCGTCGTTTTACGCAGGAATAAAGACTTCAGATTGAGCGCGCCACGACATTGCGCTCGCGTCTGAAGGGCCTCGCCGGCGTTCCGTAATAGTGTGAGCCAAAATGAGCACACTCATGATGTTGATGCTGCATCTGACTGTAAAGACATCTGCGAAGTGATTTTGCATCTCGTTGAGTCGTCTATAACTCGTCGTTTTACTCAGGAATGAAGACTTCATATTGAGCGCGCCACGACATTGCGTAGTGTAAGCCAAACTGAGCGCATGCACGAGCTTGATGCTGCATCTGAATATAAAGACGACAGCTGCGAAGTGATTTTGCATCTCGTACAGTCGTCTATAACTCGTCGTTTTACGCAGGAATGAAGACTTCCAGTTGTGCGCGCCACGACATTGCTCTCGCGTCTGCTGGGCGTCGCAGGCGTTCCGTAATATTTTAAGCCAAACTGAGCACATGCACGAGCTTGATACTGCATGTGAGTGTAAAGAAGACATCTGCGAATTGATGTTGCATCTCGTAGAGTCGTCTATATCTCGTCGTTTTACGCAGGAATAAATACTTCGGGTTCAGCGCGCCACGACATTGCGCTCGCGCCTGCAGGCCCTCGCAGGCGTTCCGTAATAGTTTAAGCCGAACTGAGCACACGCACGAGCGTGATACTGCATCAGAGTGTAAAGATGACGTCTGCGAAGGGATTTTGCATCTAGTAGAGTCGTCTATAACTCGTCCTTTTACGCAGGTATGAAGACTTCGGGTTGAGCGCGCCACGACATTGCGCTCGCGTCTGCAGGGCCTCGCAGGCGTTCCGTAATAGTTTAAGCCAAACTGAACACACGCACGAGCTTGATGCAGCATTTGAATGTAAAGAAGACATCTGCGAAGTGATTTTGTATCTCGTAGAGCTGTCTATATCTCGTCGTTTTACGCAGGAATAAATACTTCGGGTTGAGCGCGCCACGACATAGAGCTCGCGTCTGCAGGGCCTCGCAGGCGTTCCGTAATAGTTTTAGTGAAACTGAGCACACGCACGAGATTTATGCTGCATCTGAATGCAAATAAGACATCTGCGAAGTGATTTTGCATCTCGTAGAGCCGCCTATAACTCGTCGTTTTAAGCAGGAATAAAGACTTCAGATTGAGCGCTCCACGACCTTGCGCTCGCATCTGCAGGGCCTCCCAGGCGTTCCGTAATAGTTTAAGCCAAACTGAGCACACGCACGAGCTTGATGCTGCATCTGAATGTAAAGAAGACATCTGCGAAGTGATTTTGCATCTCGTAGAGCAGTCTATAACTCGTCGTTTTACTCAGGAATGAAGACTTCAGATTGAGCGTGCCACGACATTGCGCTCGCGTCTGCAAGGCCTCGCCGGCGTTCCGTAATAGTGTGAGCCAAACTGAGCACACACACGAGCTTGATGCTGTATCTGACTGTAAAGACATCTGCGAAGTGATTTTGCATCTCGTAGAGTCGTCTATATCTCGTCGTTTTACGCAGGAATAAATACTTCGGGTTGAGCGCGCCACGACATTGCGCTCGCGTCTGCAGGGCCTCGCTGGCGTTCCGTAACAGTTTGAGCCAAACTGAGCACACGCACGAGCTTTATGCTGCATCTGAATGTAAAGAAGACATCTGCGAAGCGATTTTGCATCTCGTAGAGCCGTCTATAATTCGTCGTTTTACGCAGGAATAAAGACTTCAGATTGAGCGCGCCACGACATTGCGCTCGCGTCTGAAGGGCCTCGCCGGCGTTCCGTAATAGTGTGAGCCAAAATGAGCACACTCATGAGGTTGATGCTGCATCTGACTGTAAAGACATCTGCGAAGTGATTTTGCATCTCGTTGAGTCGTCTATAACTCGTCGTTTTACTCAGGAATGAAGACTTCATATTGAGCGCGCCACGACATTGCGTAGTGTAAGCCAAACTGAGCGCATGCACGAGCTTGATGCTGCATCTGAATATAAAGACGACAGCTGCGAAGTGATTTTGCATCTCGTACAGTCGTCTATAACTCGTCGTTTTACGCAGGAATGAAGACTTCCGGTTGAGCGCGCCACGACATTGCTCTCGCGTCTGCTGGGCGTCGCAGGCGTTCCGTAATATTTTAAGCCAAACTGAGCACATGCACGAGCTTGATACTGCATGTGAGTGTAAAGAAGACATCTGCGAATTGATGTTGCATCTCGTAGAGTCGTCTATATCTCGTCGTTTTACGCCGGAATAAATACTTCGGGTTCAGCGCGCCACGACATTGCGCTCGCGCCTGCAGGCCCTCGCAGGCGTTCCGTAATAGTTTAAGCCGAACTGAGCACACGCACGAGCGTGATACTGCATCAGAGTGTAAAGATGACGTCTGCGAAGGGATTTTGCATCTAGTAGAGTCGTCTATAACTCGTCCTTTTACGCAGGTATGAAGACTTCGGGTTGAGCGCGCCACGACATTGCGCTCGCGTCTGCAGGGCCTCGCAGGCGTTCCGTAATAGTTTAAGCCAAACTGAGCACACGCACGAGCTTGATGCAGCATTTGAATGTAAAGAAGACATCTGCGAAGTGATTTTGTATCTCGTAGAGCTGTCTATATCTCGTCGTTTTACGCAGGAATAAATACTTCGGGTTGAGCGCGCCACGACATAGAGCTCGCGTCTGCAGGGCCTCGCAGGCGTTCCGTAATAGTTTTAGTGAAACTGAGCACACGCACGAGATTTATGCTGCATCTGAATGCAAAGAAGACATCTGCGAAGTGATTTTGCATCTCGTAGAGCCGTCTATAACTCGTCGTTTCAAGCAGGAATGAAGACTTCAGATTGAGCGCTCCACGACCTTGCGCTCGCATCTGCAGGGCCTCCCAGGCGTTCCGTAATAGTTTAAGCCAAACTGAGCACACGCACGAGCTTGATGCTGCATCTGAATGTAAAGAAGACATCTGCGAAGTGATTTTGCATCTCGTAGAGCAGTCTATAACTCGTCGTTTTACTAAGGAATGAAGACTTCAGATTGAGCGCGCCATGACATTGCGCTCGCGTCTGCAGGGCCTCGCCGGCGTTCCGTAATAGTGTGAGCCAAACTGAGCACACACACGAGCTTGATGCTGCATCTGACTGTAAAGGCATCTGCGAAGTGATATTGCATCACGTAGAGTCGTCTATAACTCGTCGTTTTACTCAGGAATGAAGACTTCAGATTGTGCGCGCCACGACATTGCGCTCGCGTCTGCAGGGCCTCGCAGGCGTTCCGTAATAGTTTAAGCCAAACTGAGCACACGCACAAGCTTTATGCTGCATCTGAATGTAAAGAAGACATCTGCGAAGCGATTTTGCATCTCGTAGAGTCGTCTATAACTCGTCGTTTTACTCAGGAATGAAGAGTTCAGATTGAGCGCGCCACGACCTTGCGCTCGCGTCTGCAGGGCCTCGCTGGCGTTCCGTAATAGTTTAAGCCAAACTGAGCGCATGCACGAGCTTGATGCTGCATCTGAATATAAAGACGACAGCTGCGAAGTGATTTTGCATCTCGTACAGTCGTCTATAACTCGTCGTTTTACGCAGGAATGAAGACTTCGGGTTGAGCGCGCCACGACATTGCTCTCGCGTCTGCTGGGCGTCGCAGGCGTTCCGTAATATTTTAAGCCAAACTGAGCACACGCACGAGCTTGATACTGCATCTGAGTGTAAAGAAGACATCTGCGAATTGATGTTGCATCTCGTAGAGTCGTCTATATCTCGTCGTTTTACGCAGGAATAAATACTTCGGGTTGAGCGCGCCACGACATTGCGCTCGCGCCTGCAGGCACTCGCAGGCGTTCCGTAATAGTTTAAGCCAAACTGGGCACACGCACGAGCTTGATGCTGTATTTGAATGTAAAGAAGACATCTGGGAAGTGATTTTGTATCTCGTAGAGCCGTCTATAACTCGTCGTTTTACGCAGGAATAAATACTTCGGGTTGAGCGCGCCACGACATTGAGCTCGCGTCTGCAGGGCCTCGCCGGCGTTCCGTAATAGTGTGAGCCAAACTGAGCACACACACGAGCTTGATGCAGCATCTGACTGTAAAGACATCTGCGAAGTGATTTTGCATCTCGTAGAGTCGTCTATAACTCGTCGTTTTACTCAGGAATGAAGACTTCAGATTGAGCCCGCCGCGACATGCGCTCGCGTCTGCAGGGCCTCGCGGGCGTTCCGTAATAGTGTAAGCCAAACTGAGCACACGCACGAGCTTGATGCTGCATTTGAATGTAAAGAGGACATCTGCGAAGTGATTTTGCATTGGTAGAGTTGTCTATAACTCGTCGTTTTACTCAGGAATGAAGTCTTCAGATTGAGCGCGCCACGACATTGCGCTCGCGTCTGCAGGGCCTCGCATGCGTTCCGTAATAGTGTAAGCCAAACTGAGCGCATGCACGAGCTTGATGCTGCATCTGAATATAAAGACGACAGCTGCGAAGTGATTTTGCGTCTCGTACAGTCGTCTATAACTCGTGGTTTTACGCAGGAATGAAGACTTCCGGTTGAGCGCGCCACGACATTGCTCTCGCGTCTGCTGGGCGTCGCAGGCGTTCCGTAATATATTGCCGCATAGAAGACGACGCAAAAGATGACAAGCGCGAGCCTGGAAGTGAAAGAAGCTTGAACACAAGACTTGTTCTGGTCGACCATTCAAACCATCTATCGCTAGGTTCTCCTTGGTCTTCTACCGAGACGTGACACTGGTGGAGGTGCTGGGTATGCATAGGACTCCTTCCGGCAGTCCACAGCGGATCCCAAACATCGACACGCCTGTCCATCGTGCTAGCCGCCGCCTTCTAGGCCTAGCGCCGGAGTACACTCATCTGCCGAACGACTCCTCAAACGCCCAAGTTCCTAAGACCTCTCAAGCCATGGCACATACCAATCCTACACCGGTGACTCTACAGAACACCAAGGTGCCAGAGTGCTTTCGCGGGGAAGCGTTTGAAGATGTGGAAGACTGGCTCGACCAGTTTGAGCGAGTGTCAAAGATCAACCAGTGGAGCGCAGACCAGAAGCTTTGTAATGTTTATTTTGCCCTTCAGGATAATGCTAGAACGTGGTTTGAAAACCATGAGGCCAGCTTATCCACATGGGATGACTTCCGCTGCCAGCTGGTCGACACTTTCGCGAGAACTGACCGACGGGACAATGCGCTGCGCCTGCTTGAAGTGCGCATCCAGAAGCCAAATGAGAGCGTGGCTATGTTTGCGGAAGACATGGCTCGCCTTTTTCGCCGTGCCGACCCTGATATGAGTGAACCAAAGAAGCTACGGCATCTCATGCATGGCGTCAAAGAACAGGTGTTTGCCGGCTTGGTCCGCAACCCCCCTAAAACCGTGAGTGAGTTCGTTAAGGACGCTACGGCTATCGAACGAGCCCTCCAAGACCGGTGCCGCCAGTACAACCGACCGGTCAACTGTGCCCCGACGACTGCGGCGGCGCTGACTGCAACAGATACGACCACTCTTCGAGACATCATTAGAGGCATTGTCCTTGAGGAGCTGCAGCGAATTACGACTACGAAGGCTCAGTCGTCAGGGGCCCTCATGGAAACAGTGAGGAATGAAATTCGATACGCCCTATCACCGTCTACACCATGCAACGAGTCTCATCCAGTCCACAACGCGGCACCCCTTTCCGAACCATACCACGCTCCAAAACCGATCAGCTGCACGGCCAACATTCCTGCAGCTTACCTCGAGCCGCAGCCCGAGAGCTATGCTGCGGTCCTTCGTCGCCCACCTCCAGACCACGCCCCACCGAGCTCACCGAACCGTCAGGAGATTCGGTTCCTCCAGGGGCCTCAGTGGGCGCCTCCCAGGCGCTCTCAACTGCGCCGAACTGACAGGTGGCGCAGTTATGACAGCCGACCACTTTGTTTCTACTGCGGACAACCTGGCCATGTGTATCGGTACTGCCGCCACCGCGAAGAGGGGCAGTCCTTTCCGCTTGCTTCTGCTCGCCGCCGCTTCGACACTGATTCTGCCCAAATCGACGACGACCCTCCGGTCAGCAGGGAAACCGAATCCCCGGGCTTCCGCCGCCGCTCCTCCCCATCGCCACAGCGTTATTCGCCGACGCGTCGCAACACTACTGGCGTTAGCGGACGGCGGTCTCCTAGCCCTCACCGGGGAAACTAAGAGCTGCAACCTCGCGAGGGGAGGTTGCAACCAGTCTAAAAGTATCGAAACCCTCACCACCGCCGCAACTGCCGACAACCCGGGCTTCTGACGCCGCCGCTAACATTGACATTTCCGCACTACCGCCGAAAATGCCGTACCAGATGATCAGCCATGACGACGAAGCTAACAGCGCCGACCTTGCCGCGCTTCCGCCGCAAATGCCGAAAGGGACGATCAACCCAGATAATTTTGTTAGCGCTGACCTCGCCGTTTCCATTGATGGGCTGGCGGTACATGCTCTGGTGGATACCGGGGCAGATTTTTCAATTATTAGCCAGAAACTGGCCGACACCCTGCGCAAAGTAAAAACTGAATGGACTGGGCCAGTAATAAGAAGTGCTGGGGGTCAGCTACTGGCACCGACAGGGAAATGCACTGCCCGGATAGGAATAGGAAACGCGGTGTTTGTTGGCAGCTTCGTTATTCTCCCTGACTGCTGCAAAGACCTCATCTTGGGCATGGACTTTCTGCGTCTTCATGGGGCTGTAATCAGCATCCGTGACAGCATCGTTGCCTTCACCAATAACCATGAAGACCTTGGTTATGCGCAAGTACCACTATTGCCCTTACGCGTCGCCAATGAGACGGTGACATTACCTCCGAGATCATGTTCTCTTGTTGAAGTGAAATGCGACGTGGCGCATACAGGCGATGGCGTCGCCGAACGGGCAGTTACCCTGGTACTCAGCCGAGGTGTTTCTATAGCTCGAGGGTTGGTCAACTTGACCAATGGGCATACCGAACTGCTGCTGACAAACTTCAGCGACGAGCGTCAGCAAATTCCGAAAGGCACAACTGTGGCCTTTTTCGACAGCCTCCCAAATGCGCAGCACTGTTGCTTACTGCAACAGAGAGGATCAGTGTGCAAGACACCCGTAACTATCGTTGATGTGAGCCCAAATCTGTCTTCTTCAGAGCGGGACCGCCTTTTGGATCTCATAGATCAATTTCGAGACTGTTTTGCTTCAGAATCGCGGATCGGCCAAACGCCTTTGACAAAACATCGAATTATCACGGATGACTCGATTCGCCCGATTCGACAAAATCCTTACCGTGTGGCTCCGAAAGAACGTGAAGCCATTCAGCGCCAGGTGGCCGAAATGCTTAGAGACGACGTTATCCAGCCGTCACAGAGTCCCTGGGCTTCCCCCGTGGTACTTGTTAAAAAGAAAGACGGCAGCTTACGATTTTGCATAGACTATCGCAAGCTCAACCAAGTGACCAAAAAAGACGTGTACCCTCTCCCTCGCATCGACGACTCCTTGGATCGCCTACGAAATGCACGTTACTTCTCGTCGATGGACTTGAAAAGTGGATATTGGCAAATCGAAGTGGATGAGAGGGATCGGGAGAAGACAGCATTCATCACTCCCGACGGATTGTATGAGTTTAAAGTCCTCCCGTTCGGTTTATGCTCGGCGCCAGCAACATTTCAGAGACTGATGGACACTGTGCTTTCGGGACTTAAGTGGCAAACATGCTTGGTGTATCTTGACGACGTGATAGTGTTTTCGGCTACATTTGAAGAGCATCTACTCCGTTTGCTAGCTGTGTTTCAGGCCATACAGTCTGCGGGCCTCACATTAAAACCCGAGAAGTGCCACTTCGGTTACGAGGAACTGCAGTTCTTAGGCCACGTCGTCAGCCAAGAAGGTGTTCGGCCGGATCCTGAAAAGCTCTCCGCAGTCGCCAAGTTCCCAACACCTACGGACAAAAAGACATTGCGGCGCTTCTTGGGTCTTTGCGCCTATTACCGTCGGTTTATTGCTGGCTTCTCACGAATAGCCTGGCCATTAACTTCACTGACTCGTGACAACGCTGTCTTTCGCTGGGGTGAAGAACAGCAACAAGCTTTCAATGAGCTGAGGAGGCGTCTACAGACACCACCTGTCCTGGCGCACTTTGATGACGACGCCCCTACACTGCTTCATACGGATGCCAGCAACGTGGGCTTAGGTGCTGTGTTAGTGCAGCGCCAGGATGGTGTGGAAAAGGTAATTGCTTACGCCAGCAGGACCCTATCTAAAGCAGAAGCGAACTACTCGGCAACCGAAAAAGAATGTCTTGCAGTGGTATGGGCGGTTATGAAATTCCGCCCTTATTTGTACGCTCGCCCCTTTCAAGTCGTCAGCGACCATCACTCTCTCTGTTGGCTGACGAACTTAAAGGACCCTTCAGGGAGACTCGCGCGTTGGAGCCTTCGATTGCAAGAATTTGACATGGCAGTTATTTACAAATCTGGAAAGAAGCACACAGATGCAGATTGCCTTTCGCGAGCGCCGGTCGAACCTTCCACTATGACCGATGAAGACACTGCGTTTTTAGGTGTCATAGATGACGCAACGCTTTCCCAACAGCAGCGAGAGGATCAGGAATTGCTCCCTCTTATTGATTTCTTGGAGAAGCGAACTACGGTTGTGCCGAAGATTTTCGCCCGAGTAATCTCTTCATTTTTTATTCGCAACAACGTCCTTTACAAGAAGAACTTCCGTCCTGGGGGAAACAGTCTTCTGCTCGTCGTCCCATCGGTTCTCCGCACTGAAGTTTTGCAAGCGTGCCACGACGAGCCAACCGCCGGTCACCTAGGCTACACCCGCACGTTGGCTAGAGTACAGCACGGATACTACTGGCCAAAACTGCCGGCGACAGTGAAACGCTATGTACGTACGTGCATTGACTGCCAGCGCCGTAAATCACCCCCTGTAAAACCAGCTGGCCTACTCCACCCTCTTCAAGTGCCAGCGACACCTTTTAAGCAAATTGGCATGGACCTCCTGGGACCATTTCCGACGTCTACAGCCGGGAATAAATGGATAATTGTCGCCACTGATTATCTGACCCGCTACGCGGAGACCAAGGCTCTGCCAAGGGGTACCGCCGCCGAAGCAGCTAGGTTCTTCGTTGAGAACATTGTCCTGAGGCATGGCGCTCCGGCACTTATTATAACTGACCGAGGAACTACATTTACGGCCGAACTTTTGGAAATCGTTCTTCGCCTCAGTGGTACCAGTCACCGTAAAACTACTGCCTATCACCCTCAAACCAATGGGTTGACGGAACGCCTCAATAAGACCCTCGCAGACATGCTTTGCATGTACGTCGACGTAAACCACAAGAATTGGGACGAAATACTTCCCTACGTTACGTTCGCCTACAATACGGCCCGCCAAGACACCACTCGCATGACACCATTCAGCCTCCTTCACGGGCGACCAGTAACAACTATGCTGGATGCAATGTTGCTCCCGAATGCCGACACCGATGATCTCGATCAGGACGCCGAGGAATTCGCTCAGCGTGCAGAGGAAGCTCGCCAACTAGCTCGTGTGCGGATTCAAAATCAGCAGGAGCACGATGCACAACGCTACAATCAGAGACACCGGCATGTAATGTACGAACCTGGCGACAAAGTGTGGGTCTGGACACCTATTCGCCGCCGTGGACTCTCCGAAAAACTATTGCGACGATACTTTGGACCCTATGTTGTTCAGCGACGTTTAACCGACGTCACTTATGAGGTGATGCCAGACGGGGTGTCGACATCAAAGCGACGCCAGCACCAAGCTGACGTCGTCCACGTCGTGCGTATGAAGCCATACCACTCAGTCTGACCTTAACCTCCTACTTCCTTTTGTTCTCATCGGGACGATGCTTCCTAAGGAGGGGGGGCAAATGCCGCATAGAAGACGACGCAAAAGATGACAAGCGCGAGCCTGGAAGTGAAAGAAGCTTGAACACAAGACTTGTTCTGGTCGACCATTCAAACCATCTATCGCTAGGTTCTCCTTGGTCTTCTACCGAGACGTGACAATATTAAGCCAAACTGAGCACACACACGAGCTTGATGCTGCATTTGAATGTAAAGAAGACATCTGGGAAGTGATTTTGTATCTCGTAGAGCCGTCTATAACTCGTCGTTTTACGCAGGAATAAATACTTCGGGTTGAGCGCGCCACGACATTGCGCTCGCGCCTGCAGGGCCTCGCAGGCGTTCCGTAATAGTGTAAGCCAAACTGAGCACACGCACGAGCTTGATGCTGCATCTGAATGTAAAGAGGACATCTGCGAAGTGATTTTGCATTAGTAGAGTCGTCTATAACTCGTCGTTTTAGTCAGGTATGAAGACTTCAGATTGAGCGCGCCACGACATTGCGCTCTCCGTCTGCAGGGCCTCGCAGCCGTTCCGTAATAGTTTAAGCCAAACTGAGCACACGCACGAGCTTGTTACTGCATCTGAGTCTAAAGAAGACATCTGCGAATTGACGTTGCATCTCGTAGAGTCGTCTATATCTCGTCGTTTTACGCAGGAATAAATACTTCGGGTTGAGCGCGCCACGACATTGCGCGCGCGCCTGCAGGGCCTCGCAGGCGTTCCGTAATAGTGTAAGCCAAACTGAGCACACGCACGAGCTTGATGCTGCATCTGAATGTAAAGAGGACATCTGCGAAGTGATTTTGCATTAGTAGAGTCGTCTATAACTCGTCGTTTTAGTCAGGTATGAAGACTTCAGATTGAGCGCGCCACGACATTGCGCTCGCGCCTGCAAGGCCTCGCAGGCGTTCCGTAATTGTTTAAGCCAAACTGAGCACACGCACGAGCTTGATACTGCATCAGAGTGTAAAGATGACGTCTGCGAAGGGATTTTGCATCTCGTAGAGTCGTCTATAACTCGTCGTTTTACGCAGGTATGAAGACCTCGGGTTGAGCGCGCCACGACATTGCGCTCGCGTCTGCAGGGCCTCGCAGGCGTTCCGTAATAGTTTAAGCCAAACTGAGCACACGCACGAGCCTGATGCTGCATGTGAATGTAAAGAAGACATCTGCGAAGTGATTTTGTATCTCGTAGAGCCGTCTATAACTCGTCGTTTTACGCAGGAATGAAGACTTCCGGTTGAGCGCGCCACGACATTGCTCTCGCGTCTGCTGGGCGTCGCAGGCGTTCCGTAATATATTAAGCCAAACTGAGCACACGCACGAGCTTGATACTGCATGTGAGTGTAAAGAAGACATCTGCGAATTGATGTTGCCTCTCGTAGAGTCGTCTATATCTCGTCGTTTTACGCAGGAATAAATACTTCGGGTTGAGCGCGCCACGACATTGCGCTCGCGCCTGCAGGCCCTCGCAGGCGTTCCGTAATAGTTTAAGCCGAACTGAGCACACGCACGAGCGTGATACTGCATCAGAGTGTAAAGATGACGTCTGCGAAGGGATTTTGCATCTAGTAGAGTCGTCTATAACTCGTCGTTTTACGCAGGAATAAATACTTCGGGTTGAGCGCGCCACCACATTGAGCTCGCGTCTGCAGGGCCTCGCAGGCGTTCCGTAATAGTTTAAGTGAAACTGAGCACTCGCACGAGCTTGATGCTGCATCTGAATGTAAAGAAGACATCTGCGAAGTGATTTTGTATCTCGTAGAGCCGTCTATAACTCGTCGTTTAACTCAGGAATGAATACTTCAGATTGAGCGCGCCACGACATTGCGCTCGCGTCTGCAGGGCCTCGCAGGCGTTCCGTAATAGTTTAAGCCAAACTGAGCACTCGCACGAGCTTTATGCTGCATCTGAATGTAAAGAAGACATCTGCGAAGCGATTTTGCATCTCGTAGAGCCGTCTATAATTCGTCGTTTTACGCAGGAATGAAGACTTCAGATTGAGCGCGCCACGACATTGCGCACGCGTCTGCAGTGCCTCGCAGGCGTTCTGTAATAGTGTAAGCCAAACTGAGCACACGCACGAGCTTGATGCTGCCTCTGATTGTAAAGACGACATCTGCGAAGTGATTTTGCATCTCGTAGAGTCATCTATAACTCGTCGTTTTACGCAGGTATGAAGACTTCGGGTTGAGCGCGCCACGACATTGCGCTCGCGTCTGCAGGGCCTCGCAGGCGTTCCGTAATAGTGTAAGCCAAACTGAGCGCACGCATGAGCTTATGCTGCATCTGAATATAAAAACGACAGCTGCGAAGTGATTTTGCATCTCGTACAGTCGTCTATAACTCGTCGTTTGACGCAGGAATAAATACTTCGGGTTGAGCGCGCCACGACATTGCGCTCGCGCCTGCAGGGCCTCGCAGGCGTTCCGTAATAGTTTAAGCCGAACTGAGCACACGCACGAGCATGATACTGCATCAGAGTGTAAAGATGACGTCTGCGAAGGGATTTTGCATCTCGTAGAGTCGTCTATAACTCGTGTTTTTACGCAGGTATGAAGACTTCGGGTTGAGCGCGCCACGACATTGCGCTCGCGTCTGCAGGGCCTCGCAGGCGTTCCGTAATAGTTTAAGCCAAACTGAGCACACGCAGGAGCTTGATGCTGCATTTGAATGTAAAGAAGACATCTGGGAAGTGATTTTGCATTCGTCGAGTCGTCTATAACTCGTCGTTTTAGTCAGGAATGAAGACTTCAGATTTAGCGCGCCACGACATGCGCTCGCGTCTGCAGGGCCTCGCGGGCGTTCCGTAATAGTGTAAGCCAAACTGAGCACACGCACGAGCGTGATACTGCATCAGAGTGCAAAGATGACGTCTGCGAAGGGATTTTGCATCTCGTAGAGTCGTCTATAACTCGTCGTTTTACGCAGGTATGAAGACTTCGGGTTGAGCGCGCCACGACATTGCGCTCGCGTCTGCAGGGCCTCGCAGGCGTTCCGTAATAGTGTAAGCCAAACTGAGCGCACGCATGAACTTATGCTGCATCTGAATATAAAGACGACAGCTGCGAAGTGATTTTGCATCTCGTACAGTCGTCTATAACTCGTCGTTTTACGCAGGAATAAATACTTCGGGTTGAGCGCGCCACGACATTGCGCTCGCGCCTGCAGGGCCTCGCAGGCGTTCCGTAATAGTGTAAGCCAAACTGAGCGCACGCACGAGCTTGATGCTGCATCTGAATATAAAGACGACAGCTGCGAAGTGATTTTGCATCTCGTAGAGTCGTCTATAACTCGTCGTTCGTTTTACTCAGGAATGAAGACCTCAGATTGTGCGCGCCACGACATTGCGCTCGGGTCTGCAGGTCCTCGCGGGCGTTCCGTAATAGTTTAAGCCAAACTGAGCACACGCACAAGCTTTATGCTGCATCTGAATGTAAAGAAGACATCTGCGAAGCGATTTTGCATCTCGTAGAGTCGTCTATAACTCCTCGTTTTAGTCAGGAATGAAGACTTTAGATTGAGCGCGCCACGACATTGCGCTCGCGTCTGCAGGGCCTCGCAGGCGTTCCGTAATAGTTTAAGCCAAACTGAGCACACGCACGAGCTTGATGCTGCATCTGAATGTAAAGAAGACATCTGCGAAGTGATTTTGCATCTCGTAGAGCCGTCTATAGCTCGTCGTTTTACTCAGGAATGAATACTTCAGATTGAGCGCGCCACGACATTGCGCTCGCGTCTGCAGGGCTTCGCCGGCGTTCCGTAATAGTGTGAGCCAAACTGAGCACACACACGAGATTGATGCTGAATCTGACTGTAAAGACATCTGCGAAGTGATTTTGCATTCGTAGTGTCGTCTATAATTCGTCGTTTTACTATGGAATGAAGACTTCAGATTGAGCGCGCCACGACATTGCGCTCGCGTCTGCAGGGCCTCGCAGGCGTTCCGTAATAGTTTAAGCCAAACTGAGCACTCGCACGAGCTTTATACTGCATCTGAATGTAAAGAAGACATCTGCGAATTGATGTTGCATCTCGTAGAGTCGTCTATATCTCGTCGTTTTACGCAGGAATAAATACTTCGGGTTGAGCGCGCCACATTTCGCTCGCGCCTGCAAGGCCTCGCAGGCGCTCCGTAATAGTTTAGGCCAAACTGAGCACACGCACGAGCTTGATACTGCATCAGAGTGTAAAGATGACATCTGCGAAGTGATTTTGCATCTCGTAGAGTCGTCTATAACTCGTCGTTTTACTCAGGAATGAAGACTTCAGATTGAGCGCGCCACGACATTGCGCTCGCGTCTGCAGGGCCTCGCAGGCGTTCCGTAATAGTTTAAGCCAAACTGAGCACACGCAAGAGCTTTATGCTGCATCTGAATGTAAAGAAGACATCTGCGAAGCGATTTTGCATCTCGTAGAGCCGTCTATAATTCGTCGTTTTACGCAGGAATAAAGACTTCAGATTGAGCGCGCCACGACATTGCGCTCGCGTCTGAAGGGCCTCGCCGGCGTTCCGTAATAGTGTTTGCCAAGATGAGCACACTCACGAGCTTGATGCTGCATCTGAATATAAAGACGACAGCTGCGAAGTGATTTTGCATCTCTAGAGTCGTCTAAGTCGTCGTTTTACTCAGGAATGAAGACCTCAGATTGTGCGCGCCACGACATTGCGCTCGCGTCTGCAGGGCCTCGCAGGCGTTCCGTAATAGTTTAAGCCAAACTGAGCACACGCACGAGCTTGATGCTGCATCTGAATGTAAAGAAGACATCTGCGAAGTGATTTTGCATCTCGTAGAGCCGTCTATAACTCGTCGTTTTACTCAGGAATGAATACTTCAGATTGAGCGCGCCACGACATTGCGCTCGCGTCTGCAGGGCTTCGCCGGCGTTCCGTAATAGTGTGAGCCAAACTGAGCACACACACGAGCTTGATGCTGAATCTGACTGTAAAGACATCTGCGAAGTGATTTTGCATTCGTAGAGTCGTCTATAATTCGTCGTTTTACTATGGAATGAAGACTTCAGATTGAGCGCGCCACGACATTGCGCTCGCGTCTGCAGGGCCTCGCAGGCGTTCCGTAATAGTTTAAGCCAAACTGAGCACTCGCACGAGCTTTATGCTGCATCTGAATGTAAAGAAGACATCTGCGAAGCGATTTTGCATCTCGTAGAGCCGTCTATTATTTGTCGTTTTACTCAGGAATGAAGACCAGATTGAGCGCGCCACGACATGCGCTCGCGTCTGCAGGGCCTCGCGGGCGTTCCGTAATAGTGTAAGCCAAACTGAGCACACGCACGAGCTTCATGCTGCATCTGAATGTAAAGAGGACATCTGCGAAGTGATTTTGCATTAGTAGAGTCGTCTATAACTCGTCGTTTTAGTCAGGAATGAAGACTTCAGATTGAGCGCGCCATGACATTGCGCTCGAGTCTGCAGGGCCTCGCAGGCGTTCCGTAATAGTTTAAGCCAAACTGAGCACACGCACGAGCTTGTTACTGCATCTGAGTGTAAAGAAGACATCTACGAATTGATGTTGCATCTCGTAGAGTCGTCTATATCTCGTCGTTTTACGCAGGAATAAATACTTCGGGTTGAGCGCGCCACGACATTTCGCTCGCGCCTGCAAGGCCTCGCAGGCGCTCCGTAATAGTGTAAGCCAAACTGAGCGCACGCATGAGCTTATGCTGCATCTGAATATAAAGACGACAGCTGCGAAGTGATTTTGCATCTCGTACAGTCGTCTATAACTCGTCGTTTTACGCAGAAATGAAGACTTCGGGTTGAGCGCGCCACGACATTGCTCTCGCGTCTGCTGGGCCTCGCATGCGTTCCGTAATATTTTAAGAAAAACTGAGCACACGCACGAGCTTGATACTGCATCTGAGTGTAATGAAGACATCTGCGAATTGATGTTGCATCTCGTAGAGTCGTCTATATCTCGTCGTTTTACGCAGGAATAAATACTTCGGGTTGAGCGCGCCACGACATTGCGCTCGCGCCTGCAGGGCCTCGCAGGCGTTCCGTAATAGTTTAAGCCGAACTGAGCACACGCACGAGCATGATACTGCATCAGAGTGTAAAGATGACGTCTGCGAAGGGATTTTGAATCTCGTAGAGTCGTCTATAACTCGTCGTTTTAGCAGGTATGAAGACTTCGGGTTGAGCGCGCCACGACATTGCGCTCGCGTCTGCAGGGCCTCGCAGGCGTTCCGTAATAGTTTAAGCCAAACTGAGCACACGCAGGAGCTTGATGCTGCATTTGAATGTAAAGAAGACATCTGGGAAGTGATTTTGCATTCGTCGAGTCGTCTATAACTCGTCGTTTTACTCAGGAATGAAGACTTCAGATTGAGCGCTCCACGACATTGTGCTCGCGTCTGCAGGACCTCGCAGCCGTTCCGTAATAGTTTAAGCCAAACTGAGCGGACGCACAAGCTTGATGCTGCATCTGAATGTAAAGAAGACATCTGCGAAGTGATTTTGCATCTCGTAGAGCTGTCTATAACTCGTCGTTTTAAGCAGGAATGAAGACTTCAGATTGAGTGCTCCACGACATTGCGCTCACTTCTGCAGGGCCTCACAGGCGTTCCGTAATAGTTTAAGCCAAACTGAGCACTCGCACGAGCTTGATGCTGCATCTGAATGTAAAGAAGACATCTGCGAAGTGAATTTGTATCTCGTAGAGCCGTCTATAATTCGTCGTTTTACTCAGGAATGAATACTTCAGATTGAGCGCGCCACGACATTGCGCTCGCGTCTGCAGGGCCTCGCAGGGGTTCCGTAATAGTTTAAGCCAAACTGAGCACTCGCACGAGCTTTATGCTGCATCTGAATGTAAAGAAGATATCTGCGAAGCGATTTTGCATCTCGTAGAGTCATCTATAACTCGTCGTTTTACTCAGGAATGAAGACCAGATTTAGCGCTCCACGACATGCGCTCGCGTCTGCAGGGCCTCGCGGGCGTTCCGTAATAGTGTAAGCCAAACTGAGCACACGCACGAGCTTGATGCTGCATCTGATTGTAAAGACGACATCTGCGAAGTGATTTTGCATCTCGTAGAGTCATCTATAACTCGTCGTTTTACTCAGGAATGAAGACTTCAGATTGAGCGCGCCACGACATGCGCTCGCGTCTGCAGGGCCTCGCGGGCGTTCCGTAATAGTTTAAGTGAAACTGAGCACTCGCACGAGCTTGATGCTGCATCTGAATGTAAAGAAGACATCTGCGAAGTGATTTTGTATCTCGTAGAGCCGTCTATAACTCGTCGTTTTACTCAGGAATGAATACTTCAGATTGAGCGCGCCACGACATTGCGCTCGCGTCTGCAGGGCCTCGCAGGCGTTCCGTAATAGTTTAAGCCAAACTGAGCACTCGCACGAGCTTTATGCTGCATCTGAATGTAAAGAAGACATCTGCGAAGCGATTTTGCATCTCGTAGAGCCGTCTATAATTCGTCGTTTTACGCAGGAATGAAGACTTCAGATTGAGCGCGCCACGACATTGCGCTCGCGTCTGCAGTGCCTCGCAGGCGTTCTGTAATAGTGTAAGCCAAACTGAGCACACGCACGAGCTTGATGCGGCATCTGATTGTAAAGACGACATCTGCGAAGTGATTTTCCATCTCGTAGAGTCATCTATAACTCGTCGTTTTACTCAGGAATGAAGACTTCAGATTGAGCGCGCCATGACATTGCGCTCGAGTCTGCAGGGCCTCGCAGGCGTTCCGTAATAGTTTAAGCCAAACTGAGCACACGCACGAGCTTGTTACTGCATCTGAGTGTAAAGAAGACATCTGCGAATTGATGTTGCATCTCGTAGAGTCATCTATATGTCGTCATTTTACGCAGGAATAAATACTTCGGGTTGAGCGCGCCACGACATTTCGCTCGCGCCTGCAAGGCCTCGCAGGCGCTCCGTAATAGTGTGAGCCAAACTGAGCACACACGAGCTTGATGCTGCATTTGAATGTAAAGAAGACATCTGGGAAGTGATTTTGCATTCGTCGAGTCGTCTATAACTCGTCGTTTTACTAAGGAATGAAGACTTCAGATTGAGCGCGCCATGACATTGCGCTCGAGTCTGCAGGGCCTCGCAGGCGTTCCGTAATAGTTTAAGCCAAACTGAGCACACGCACGAGCTTGATGCTGCATCTGACTGTAAAGACATCTGCGAAGTGATTTTGCATCTCGTAGAGTCGTCTATATCTCGTCGTTTTACGCAGGAATAAATACTTCGGGTTGAGCGCGCCACGACATTGCGCTCGCGTCTGCAGGGCCTCGCAGGCGTTCCGTAATAGTTTAAGCCAAACTGAGCACACGCAGGAGCTTGATGCTGCATTTGAATGTAAAGAAGACATCTGGGAAGTGATTTTGCATTCGTCGAGTCGTCTATAACTCGTCGTTTTACTCAGGAATGAAGACTTCAGATTGAGCGCGCCACGACATTGCGCTCGCGTCTGCAGGGCCTCGCAGGCGTTCCGTAATAGTTTAAGCCAAACTGAGCACACGCAAGAGCTTTATGCTGCATCTGAATGTAAAGAAGACATCTGCGAAGCGATTTTGCATCTCGTAGAGCCGTCTATAATTCGTCGTTTTACGCAGGAATAAAGACTTCAGATTGAGCGCGCCACGACATTGCGCTCGCGTCTGAAGGGCCTCGCCGGCGTTCCGTAATAGTGTGTGCCAAAATGAGCACACTCACGAGCTTGATGCTGCATCTGACTGTAAAGACATCTGCGAAGTGATTTTGCATCTCGTAGAGTCGTCTATAACTCGTCGTTCGTTTTACTCAGGAATGAAGACCTCAGATTGTGCGCGCCACGACATTGCGCTCGGGTTCTGCAGGTCCTCGCGGGCGTTCCGTAATAGTTTAAGCCAAACTGAGCACACGCACAAGCTTTATGCTGCATCTGAATGTAAAGAAGACATCTGCGAAGCGATTTTGCATCTCGTAGAGTCGTCTATAACTCGTCGTTTTAGTCAGGAATGAAGACTTTAGATTGAGCGCGCCACAACATTGCGCTCGCGTCTGCAGGGCCTCGCAGGCGTTCCGTAATAGTTTAAGCCAAACTGAGCACACGCACGAGCTTGATGCTGCATCTGAATGTAAAGAAGACATCTGCGAAGTGATTTTGCATCTCGTAGAGCCGTCTATAACTCGTCGTTTTACTCAGGAATGAATACTTCAGATTGAGCGCGCCACGACATTGCGCTCGCGTCTGCAGGGCTTCGCCGGCGTTCCGTAATAGTGTGAGCCAAACTGAGCACACACACGAGCTTGATGCTGAATCTGACTGTAAAGACATCTGCGAAGTGATTTTGCATTCGTAGTGTCGTCTATAATTCGTCGTTTTACTATGGAATGAAGACTTCAGATTGAGCGCGCCACGACATTGCGCTCACGTCTGCAGGGCCTCGCAGGCGTTCCGTAATAGTTTAAGCCAAACTGAGCACTCGCACGAGCTTTATACTGCATCTGAATGTAAAGAAGACATCTGCGAATTGATGTTGCATCTCGTAGAGTCGTCTATATCTCGTCGTTTTACGCAGGAATAAATACTTCGGGTTGAGCGCGCCACGACATTGCGCTCGCGTCTGCAGGGCCTCGCAGGCGTTCCGTAGTAGTTTAAGCCAAACTGAGCACACGCAAGAGCTTTATGCTGCATCTGAATGTAAAGAAGACATCTGCGAAGCGATTTTGCATCTCGTAGAGCCGTCTATAATTCGTCGTTTTACGCAGGAATAAAGACTTCAGATTGAGCGCGCCACGACATTGCGCTCGCGTCTGAAGGGCCTCGCCGGCGTTCCGTAATAGTGTTTGCCAAAATGAGCACACTCACGAGCTTGATGCTGCATCTGACTGTAAAGACATCTGCGAAGTGATTTTGCATCTCGTAGAGTCGTCTATAACTCGTCGATTTACTCAGGAATGAAGACTTCAGATTGAGCGCGCCACTTCATTGTGCTCGCGTCTGCAGGGCCTCGCAGGCGTTCCGTAATAGTGTAAGCCAAACTGAGCGCACGCACGAGCTTGATGCTGCATCTGAATATAAAGACGACAGCTGCGAAGTGATTTTGCATCTCGTAGAGTCGTCTATAAGTCGTCGTTTTACTCAGGAATGAAGACCTCAGATTGTGCGCGCCACGACATTGCGCTCGGGTCTGCAGGGCCTCGCAGGCGTTCCGTAATAGTTTAAGCCAAACTGAGCACACGCACAAGCTTTATGCTGCATCTGAATGTAAAGAAGACATCTGCGAAGCGATTTTGCATCTCGTAGAGCCGTCTATAACTCGTCGTTTTACTCAGGAATGAATACTTCAGATTGAGCGCGCCACGACATTGCGCTCGCATCTGCAGGGCTTCGCCGGCGTTCCGTAATAGTGTGAGCCAAACTGAGCACACACACGAGCTTAATGCTGAATCTGACTGTAAAGACATCTGCGCAGTGATTTTGCATTCGTAGAGTCGTCTATAATTCGTCGTTTTACTATGGAATGAAGACTTCAGATTGAGCGCGCCACGACATTGCGCTCGCGTCTGCAGGGCCTCGCAGGCGTTCCGTAATAGTTTAAGCCAAACTGAGCACACGCACGAGCTTGATGCTGCATCTGAATGTAAAGAAGACATCTGCGAAGCGATTTTGCATCTCGTAGAGCCGTCTATAATTCGTCGTTTTACGCAGGAATGAAGACTTCAGATTGAGCGCGCCACGACATTGCGCTCGCGTCTGCAGTGCCTCGCAGGCGTTCTGTAAAAGTGCAAGCCAAACTGAGCACACGCACGAGCTTGATGCTGCATCTGATTGTAAAGACGACATCTGCGAAGTGATTTTGCATCTGGTAGAGTCATCTATAACTCGTCGTTTTACTCAGGAATGAAGACTTCAGATTGAGCGCGCCACGACATGCGCTCGCGTCTGCAGGGCCTCGCGGGCGTTCCGTAATAGTGTAAGCCAAACTGAGCACACGCACGAGCTTCATGCTGCATCTGAATGTAAAGAGGACATCTGCGAAGTGATTTTGCATTAGTAGAGTCGTCTATAACTCGTCGTTTTAGTCAGGCATGAAGACTTCAGAATGAGCGCGCGATGACATTGCGCTCGAGTCTGCAGGGCCTCGCAGGCGTTCCGTAATAGTTTAAGCCAAACTGAGCACACGCACGAGCTTGTTACTGCATCTGAGTGTAAAGAAGACATCTGCGAATTGATGTTGCATCTCGTAGAGTCGTCTATATCTCGTCGTTTTACGCAGGAATAAATACTTCGGGTTGAGCGCGCCACGACATTTCGCTCGCGCCTGCAAGGCCTCGCAGGCGTTCCGTAATAGTGTAAGCCAAACTGAGCGCACGCATGAGCTTATGCTGCATCTGAATATAAAAACGACAGCTGCGAAGTGATTTTGCATCTCGTACAGTCGTCTATAACTCGTCGTTTGACGCAGGAATAAATACTTCGGGTTGAGCGCGCCACGACATTGCGCTCGCGCCTGCAGGGCCTCGCAGGCGTTCCGTAATAGTTTAAGCCGAACTGAGCACACGCACGAGCATGATACTGCATCAGAGTGTAAAGATGACGTCTGCGAAGGGATTTTGCATCTCGTAGAGTCGTCTATAACTCGTGTTTTTACGCAGGTATGAAGACTTCGGGTTGAGCGCGCCACGACATTGCGCTCGCGTCTGCAGGGCCTCGCAGGCGTTCCGTAATAGTTTAAGCCAAACTGAGCACACGCAGGAGCTTGATGCTGCATTTGAATGTAAAGAAGACATCTGGGAAGTGATTTTGCATTCGTCGAGTCGTCTATAACTCGTCGTTTTAGTCAGGAATGAAGACTTCAGATTTAGCGCGCCACGACATGCGCTCGCGTCTGCAGGGCCTCGCGGGCGTTCCGTAATAGTGTAAGCCAAACTGAGCACACGCACGAGCGTGATACTGCATCAGAGTGCAAAGATGACGTCTGCGAAGGGATTTTGCATCTCGTAGAGTCGTCTATAACTCGTCGTTTTACGCAGGTATGAAGACTTCGGGTTGAGCGCGCCACGACATTGCGCTCGCGTCTGCAGGGCCTCGCAGGCGTTCCGTAATAGTGTAAGCCAAACTGAGCGCACGCATGAACTTATGCTGCATCTGAATATAAAGACGACCGCTGCGAAGTGATTTTGCATCTCGTACAGTCGTCTATAACTCGTCGTTTTACGCAGAATAAATACTTCGGGTTGAGCGCGCCACGACATTGCGCTCGCGCCTGCAGGGCCTCGCAGGCGTTCCGTAATAGTTTAAGCCGAACTGAGCACACGCACGAGCATGATACTGCATCAGAGTGTAAAGATGACGTCTGCGAAGGGATTTTGCATCTCGTAGAGTCGTCTATAACTCGTGTTTTTACGCAGGTATGAAGACTTCGGGTTGAGCGCGCCACGACATTGCGCTCGCGTCTGCAGGGCCTCGCAGGCGTTCCGTAATAGTTTAAGCCAAACTGAGCACACGCAGGAGCTTGATGCTGCATTTGAATGTAAAGAAGACATCTGGGAAGTGATTTTGCATTCGTCAAGTCGTCTATAACTCGTCGTTTTACTCAGGAATGAAGACTTCAGATTGAGCGCGCCACGACATTGCGCTCGCGTCTGCAGGGCCTCGCAGGCGTTCCGTAATAGTTTAAGCCAAACTGAGCACACGCAAGAGCTTTATGCTGCATCTGAATGTAAAGAAGACATCTGCGAAGCGATTTTGCATCTCGTAGAGCCGTCTATAATTCGTCGTTTTACGCAGGAATAAAGACTTCAGATTGAGCGCGCCACGACATTGCGCTCGCGTCTGAAGGGCCTCGCCGGCGTTCCGTAATAGTGTGTGCCAAAATGAGCACACTCACGAGCTTGATGCTGCATCTGACTGTAAAGACATCTGCGAAGTGATTTTGCATCTCGTAGAGTCGTCTATAACTCGTCGATTTACTCAGGAATGAAGACTTCAGATTGAGCGCGCCACTTCATTGCGCTCGCGTCTGCAGGGCCTCGCAGGCGTTCCGTAATAGTGTGAGCCAAACTGAGCACACACACGAGCTTGATGCTGAATCCGACTGTAAAGACATCTGCGAAGTGATTTTGCATTCGTAGTGTCGTCTATAATTCGTCGTTTTACTATGGAATGAAGACTTCAGATTGAGCGCGCCACGACATTGCGCTCGCGTCTGCAGGGCCTCGCAGGCGTTCCGTAATAGTTTAAGCCAAACTGAGCACTCGCACGAGCTTTATACTGCATCTGAATGTAAAGAAGACATCTGCGAATTGATGTTGCATCTCGTAGAGTCGTCTATATCTCGTCGTTTTACGCAGGAATAAATACTTCGGGTTGAGCGCGCCACATTTCGCTCGCGCCTGCAAGGCCTCGCAGGCGCTCCGTAATAGTTTAGGCCAAACTGAGCACACGCACGAGCTTGATACTGCATCAGAGTGTAAAGATGACATCTGCGAAGTGATTTTGCATCTCGTAGAGTCGTCTATAACTCGTCGTTTTACTCAGGAATGAAGACTTCAGATTGAGCGCGCCACGACATTGCGCTCACGTCTGCAGGGCCTCGCAGGCGTTCCGTAATAGTTTAAGCCAAACTGAGCACACGCAAGAGCTTTATGCTGCATCTGAATGTAAAGAAGACATCTGCGAAGCGATTTTGCATCTCGTAGAGCCGTCTATAATTCGTCGTTTTACGCAGGAATAAAGACTTCAGATTGAGCGCGCCACGACTTTGCGCTCGCGTCTGAAGGGCCTCGCCGGCGTTCCGTAATAGTGTTTGCCAAAATGAGCACACTCACGAGCTTGATGCTGCATCTGACTGTAAAGACATCTGCGAAGTGATTTTGCATCTCGTAGAGTCGTCTATAACTCGTCGATTTACTCACGAATGAAGACTTCAGATTGAGCGCGCCACTTCATTGTGCTCGCGTCTGCAGGGCCTCGCAGGCGTTCCGTAATAGTGTAAGCCAAACTGAGCGCACGCACGAGCTTGATGCTGCATCTGAATATAAAGACGACAGCTGCGAAGTGATTTTGCATCTCTAGAGTCGTCTAAGTCGTCGTTTTACTCAGGAATGAAGACCTCAGATTGTGCGCGCCACGACATTGCGCTCGGGTCTGCAGGGCCTCGCAGGCGTTCCGTAATAGTTTAAGCCAAACTGAGCACACGCACAAGCTTTATGCTGCATCTGAATGTAAAGAAGACATCTGCGAAGCGATTTTGCATCTCGTAGAGCCGTCTATAACTCGTCGTTTTACTCAGGAATGAATACTTCAGATTGAGCGCGCCCCGACATTGCGCTCGCATCTGCAGGGCTTCGCCGGCGTTCCGTAATAGTGTGAGCCAAACTGAGCACACACACGAGCTTGATGCTGAATCTGACTGTAAAGACATCTGCGAATTGATTTTGCATTCGTAGAGTCGTCTATAATTCGTCGTTTTACTATGGAATGAACACTTCAGATTGAGCGCGCCACGACATTGCGCTCGCGTCTGCAGGGCCTCGCAGGCGTTCCGTAATAGTTTAAGCCAAACTGAGCACACGCACGAGCTTGATGCTGCATCTGAATGTAAAGAAGACATCTGCGAAGTGATTTTGCATCTCGTAGAGCCGTCTATAACTCGTCGTTTTACTCAGGAATGAATACTTCAGATTGAGCGCGCCACGACATTGCGCTCGCGTCTGCAGGGCTTCGCCGGCGTTCCGTAATAGTGTGAGCCAAACTGAGCACACACACGAGCTTGATGCTGAATCTGACTGTAAAGACATCTGCGAAGTGATTTTGCATTCGTAGAGTCGTCTATAATTCGTCGTTTTACTATGGAATGAAGACTTCAGATTGAGCGCGCCACGACATTGCGCTCGCGTCTGCAGGGCCTCGCAGGCGTTCCGTAATAGTTTAAGCCAAACTGAGCACTCGCACGAGCTTTATGCTGCATCTGAATGTAAAGAAGACATCTGCGAAGCGATTTTGCATCTCGTAGAGCCGTCTATTATTTGTCGTTTTACGCAGGAATGAAGACTTCAGATTGAGCGCGCCACGACATTGCGCTCGCGTCTGCAGTGCCTCGCATGCGTTCTGTAAAAGTGTAAGCCAAACTGAGCACACGCACGAGCTTGATGCTGCATCTGATTGTAAAGACGACATCTGCGAAGTGATTTTGCATCTCGTAGAGTCATTTATAACTCGTCGTTTTACTCAGGAATGAAGACCAGATTGAGCGCGCCACGACATGCGCTCGCGTCTGCAGGGCCTCGCAGGCGTTCCGTAATAGTGTAAGCCAAACTGAGCACACGCACGAGCTTCATGCTGCATCTGAATGTAAAGAGGACATCTGCGAAGTGATTTTGCATTAGTAGAGTCGTCTATAACTCGTCGTTTTAGTCAGGAATGAAGACTTCAGATTGAGCGCGCCACGACATTTCGCTCGCGCCTGCAAGGCCTCGCAGGCGCTCCGTAATAGTGTAAGCCAAACTGAGCGCACGCATGAGCTTATGCTGCATCTGAATATAAAGACGACAGCTGCGAAGTGATTTTGCATCTCGTACAGTCGTCTATAACTCGTCGTTTTACGCAGGAATGAAGACTTCGGGTTGAGCGCGCCACGACATTGCTCTCGCGTCTGCTGGGCCTCGCATGCGTTCCGTAATATTTTAAGAAAAACTGAGCACACGCACGAGCTTGATACTGCATCTGAGTGTAATGAAGACATCTGCGAATTGATGTTGCATCTCGTAGAGTCGTATATAACTCGTCGTTTTACGCAGGAATAAATACTTCGGGTTGAGCGCGCCACGACATTGCGTTCGCGCCTGCAGGGCCTCGCAGGCGTTCCGTAATAGTTTAAGCCGAACTGAGCACACGCACGAGCATGATACTGCATCAGAGTGTAAAGATGACGTCTGCGAAGGGATTTTGCATCTCGTAGAGTCGTCTATAACTCGTCGTTTTAGCAGGTATGAAGACTTCGGGTTGAGCGCGCCACGACATTGCGCTCGCGTCTGCAGGGCCTCGCAGGCGTTCCGTAATAGTTTAAGCCAAACTGAGCACACGCAGGAGCTTGATGCTGCATTTGAATGTAAAGAAGACATCTGGGAAGTGATTTTGCATTCGTCGAGTCGTCTATAACTCGTCGTTTTACTCAGGAATGAAGACTTCAGATTGAGCGCTCCACGACATTGTGCTCGCGTCTGCAGGACCTCGCAGCCGTTCCGTAATAGTTTAAGCCAAACTGAGCGGACGCACAAGCTTGATGCTGCATCTGAATGTAAAGAAGACATCTGCGAAGTGATTTTGCATCTCGTAGAGCTGTCTATAACTCGTCGTTTTAAGCAGGAATGAAGACTTCAGATTGAGTGCTCCACGACATTGCGCTCACTTCTGCAGGGCCTCACAGGCGTTCCGTAATAGTTTAAGCCAAACTGAGCACTCGCACGAGCTTGATGCTGCATCTGAATGTAAAGAAGACATCTGCGAAGTGAATTTGTATCTCGTAGAGCCGTCTATAATTCGTCGTTTTACTCAGGAATGAATACTTCAAATTGAGCGCGCCACGACATTGCGCTCGCGTCTGCAGGGCCTCGCAGGGGTTCCGTAATAGTTTAAGCCAAACTGAGCACTCGCACGAGCTTTATGCTGCATCTGAATGTAAAGAAGATATCTGCGAAGCGATTTTGCATCTCGTAGAGTCATCTATAACTCGTCGTTTTACTCAGGAATGAAGACCAGATTTAGCGCGCCACGACATGCGCTCGCGTCTGCAGGGCCTCGCAGGCGTTCTGTAATAGTGTAAGCCAAACTGAGCACACGCACGAGCTTGATGCTGCATCTGATTGTAAAGACGACATCTGCGAAGTGATTTTGCATCTCGTAGAGTCATCTATAACTCGTCGTTTTACTCAGGAATGAAGACTTCAGATTGAGCGCGCCACGACATGCGCTCGCGTCTGCAGGGCCTCGCGGGCGTTCCGTAATAGTTTAAGTGAAACTGAGCACTCGCACGAGCTTGATGCTGCATCTGAATGTAAAGAAGACATCTGCGAAGTGATTTTGTATCTCGTAGAGCCGTCTATAACTCGTCGTTTTACTCAGGAATGAATACTTCAGATTGAGCGCGCCACGACATTGCGCTCGCGTCTGCAGGGCCTCGCAGGCGTTCCGTAATAGTTTAAGCCAAACTGAGCACTCGCACGAGCTTTATGCTGCATCTGAATGTAAAGAAGACATCTGCGAAGCGATTTCGCATCTGGTAGAGCCGTCTATAATTCGTCGTTTTACGCAGGAATGAAGACTTCAGATTGAGCGCGCCACGACATTGCGCTCGCGTCTGCAGTGCCTCGCAGGCGTTCTGTAATAGTGTAAGCCAAACTGAGCACACGCACGAGCTTGATGCTGCATCTGATTGTAAAGACGACATCTGCGAAGTGATTTTCCATCTCGTAGAGTCATCTATAACTCGTCGTTTTACTCAGGAATGAAGACTTCAGATTGAGCGCGCCATGACATTGCGCTCGAGTCTGCAGGGCCTCGCAGGCGTTCCGTAATAGTTTAAGCCAAACTGAGCACACGCACGAGCTTGTTACTGCATCTGAGTGTAAAGAAGACATCTGCGAATTGATGTTGCATCTCGTAGAGTCATCTATATGTCGTCATTTTACGCAGGAATAAATACTTCGGGTTGAGCGCGCCACGACATTTCGCTCGCGCCTGCAAGGCCTCGCAGGCGCTCCGTAATAGTGTGAGCCAAACTGAGCACACACGAGCTTGATGCTGTATCTGACTGTAAAGACATCTGCGAAGTGATTTTGCATCTCGTAGAGTCGTCTATATCTCGTCGTTTTACGCAGGAATAAATACTTCGGGTTGAGCGCGCCACGACATTGCGCTCGCGCCTGCAGGGCCTCGCAGGCGTTCCGTAATAGTTTAAGCCGAACTGAGCACACGCACGAGCATGATACTGCATCAGAGTGTAAAGATGACGTCTGCGAAGGGATTTTGCATCTCGTAGAGTCGTCTATAACTCGTTGTTTTACGCAGGTATGAAGACTTCGGGTTGAGCGCGCCACGACATTGCGCTCGCGTCTGCAGGGCCTCGCAGGCGTTCCGTAATAGTTTAAGCCAAACTGAGCACACGCAGGAGCTTGATGCTGCATTTGAATGTAAAGAAGACATCTGGGAAGTGATTTTGCATTCGTCGAGTCGTCTATAACTCGTCGTTTTACTCAGGAATGAAGACTTCAGATTGAGCGCGCCACGACATTGCGCTCGCGTCTGCAGGGCCTCGCAGGCGTTCCGTAATAGTTTAAGCCAAACTGAGCACACGCAAGAGCTTTATGCTGCATCTGAATGTAAAGAAGACATCTGCGAAGCGATTTTGCATCTCGTAGAGCCGTCTATAATTCGTCGTTTTACGCAGGAATAAAGACTTCAGATTGAGCGCGCCACGACATTGCGCTCGCGTCTGAAGGGCCTCGCCGGCGTTCCGTAATAGTGTGTGCCAAAATGAGCACACTCACGAGCTTGATGCTGCATCTGACTGTAAAGACATCTGCGAAGTGATTTTGCATCTCGTAGAGTCGTCTATAACTCGTCGATTTACTCAGGAATGAAGACTTCAGATTGAGCGCGCCACTTCATTGCGCTCGCGTCTGCAGGGCCTCGCAGGCGTTCCGTAATAGTGTAAGCCAAACTGAGCGCACGCACGAGCTTGATGCTGCATCTGAATATAAAGACGACAGCTGCGAAGTGATTTTGCATCTCGTAGAGTCGTCTATAACTCGTCGTTCGTTTTACTCAGGAATGAAGACCTCAGATTGTGCGCGCCACGACATTGCGCTCGGGTCTGCAGGTCCTCGCGGGCGTTCCGTAATAGTTTAAGCCAAACTGAGCACACGCACAAGCTTTATGCTGCATCTGAATGTAAAGAAGACATCTGCGAAGCGATTTTGCATCTCGTAGAGTCGTCTATAACTCGTCGTTTTAGTCAGGAATGAAGACTTTAGATTGAGCGCGCCACAACATTGCGCTCGCGTCTGCAGGGCCTCGCAGGCGTTCCGTAATAGTTTAAGCCAAACTGAGCACACGCACGAGCTTGATGCTGCATCTGAATGTAAAGAAGACATCTGCGAAGTGATTTTGCATCTCGTAGAGCCGTCTATAACTCGTCGTTTTACTCAGGAATGAATACTTCAGATTGAGCGCGCCACGACATTGCGCTCGCGTCTGCAGGGCTTCGCCGGCGTTCCGTAATAGTGTGAGCCAAACTGAGCACACACACGAGCTTGATGCTGAATCTGACTGTAAAGACATCTGCGAAGTGATTTTGCATTCGTAGTGTCGTCTATAATTCGTCGTTTTACTATGGAATGAAGACTTCAGATTGAGCGCGCCACGACATTGCGCTCACGTCTGCAGGGCCTCGCAGGCGTTCCGTAATAGTTTAAGCCAAACTGAGCACTCGCACGAGCTTTATACTGCATCTGAATGTAAAGAAGACATCTGCGAATTGATGTTGCATCTCGTAGAGTCGTCTATATCTCGTCGTTTTACGCAGGAATAAATACTTCGGGTTGAGCGCGCCACGACATTGCGCTCGCGTCTGCAGGGCCTCGCAGGCGTTCCGTAGTAGTTTAAGCCAAACTGAGCACACGCAAGAGCTTTATGCTGCATCTGAATGTAAAGAAGACATCTGCGAAGCGATTTTGCATCTCGTAGAGCCGTCTATAATTCGTCGTTTTACGCAGGAATAAAGACTTCAGATTGAGCGCGCCACGACATTGCGCTCGCGTCTGAAGGGCCTCGCCGGCGTTCCGTAATAGTGTTTGCCAAAATGAGCACACTCACGAGCTTGATGCTGCATCTGACTGTAAAGACATCTGCGAAGTGATTTTGCATCTCGTAGAGTCGTCTATAACTCGTCGATTTACTCAGGAATGAAGACTTCAGATTGAGCGCGCCACTTCATTGTGCTCGCGTCTGCAGGGCCTCGCAGGCGTTCCGTAATAGTGTAAGCCAAACTGAGCGCACGCACGAGCTTGATGCTGCATCTGAATATAAAGACGACAGCTGCGAAGTGATTTTGCATCTCGTAGAGTCGTCTATAAGTCGCCGTTTTACTCAGGAATGAAGACCTCAGATTGTGCGCGCCACGACATTGCGCTCGGGTCTGCAGGGCCTCGCAGGCGTTCCGTAATAGTTTAAGCCAAACTGAGCACACGCACAAGCTTTATGCTGCATCTGAATGTAAAGAAGACATCTGCGAAGCGATTTTGCATCTCGTAGAGCCGTCTATAACTCGTCGTTTTACTCAGGAATGAATACTTCAGATTGAGCGCGCCACGACATTGCGCTCGCATCTGCAGGGCTTCGCCGGCGTTCCGTAATAGTGTGAGCCAAACTGAGCACACACACGAGCTTAATGCTGAATCTGACTGTAAAGACATCTGCGCAGTGATTTTGCATTCGTAGAGTCGTCTATAATTCGTCGTTTTACTATGGAATGAAGACTTCAGATTGAGCGCGCCACGACATTGCGCTCGCGTCTGCAGGGCCTCGCAGGCGTTCCGTAATAGTTTAAGCCAAACTGAGCACACGCACGAGCTTGATGCTGCATCTGAATGTAAAGAAGACATCTGCGAAGTGATTTTGCATCTCGTAGAACCGTCTATAACTCGTCGTTTTACTCAGGAATGAATACTTCAGATTGAGCGCGCCACGACATTGCGCTCGCGTCTGCAGGGCTTCCCCGGCGTTCCGTAATAGTGTGAGCCAAACTGAGCACACACACGAGCTTGATGCTGAATCTGACTGTAAAGACATCTGCGAAGTGATTTTGCATTCGTAGAGTCGTCTATAATTCGTCGTTTTACTATGGAATGAAGACTTCAGATTGAGCGCGCCACGACATTGCGCTCGCGTCTGCAGGGCCTCGCAGGCGTTCCGTAATAGTTTAAGCCAAACTGAGCACTCGCACGAGCTTTATGCTGCATCTGAATGTAAAGAAGACATCTGCGAAGCGATTTTGCATCTCGTAGAGCCGTCTATAATTCGTCGTTTTACGCAGGAATGAAGACTTCAGATTGAGCGCGCCACGACATTGCGCTCGCGTCTGCAGTGCCTCGCGGGCGTTCCGTAATAGTGTAAGCCAAACTGAGCACACGCACGAGCTTCATGCTGCATCTGAATGTAAAGAGGACATCTGCGAAGTGATTTTGCATTAGTAGAGTCGTCTATAACTCGTCGTTTTAGTCAGGAATGAAGACTTCAGAATGAGCGCGCGATGACATTGCGCTCGAGTCTGCAGGGCCTCGCAGGCGTTCCGTAATAGTTTAAGCCAAACTGAGCACACGCACGAGCTTGTTACTGCATCTGAGTGTAAAGAAGACATCTGCGAATTGATGTTGCATCTCGTAGAGTCGTCTATATCTCGTCGTTTTACGCAGGAATAAATACTTCGGGTTGAGCGCGCCACGACATTTCGCTCGCGCCTGCAAGGCCTCGCAGGCGCTCCGTAATAGTTTAGGCCAAACTGAGCACACGCACGAGCTTGATACTGCATCAGAGTGTAAAGATGACATCTGCGAAGTGATTTTGCATCTCGTAGAGTCGTCTATAACTCGTCGTTTTACTCAGGAATGAGGACTTCAGATTGAGCACGCCACGACATTGCGCTCGCGTCTGCAGGGCCTCGCAGGCGTTCCGTAATAGTGTGAGCCATACACACGCATCTGATACTGCATCTGAGTGTAATGAAGACATCTGCGAATTGATGTTGCATCTCGTAGAGTCGTCTATATCTCGTCGTTTTACGCTGGAATAAATACTTCCGGTTGAGCGCGCCACGACATTGCGCTCGCGCCTGCAGGGCCTCGCAGGCGTTCCGTAATAGTTTAAGCCGAACTGAGCACACGCACGAGCATGACACTGCATCAGAGTGTAAAGATGACATCTGCAAAGTGATTTTGCATCTCGTAGAGTCGTCTATAACTCGTCGTTTTACTCAGGAATGATGACTTCAGATTGAGCACGCCACGACATTGCGCTCGCGTCTGCAGGGCCTCGCAGGCGTTCCGTAATAGTGTGAGCCATACACACGCATCTGATACTGCATCTGAGTGTAATGAAGACATCTGCGAATTGATGTTGCATCTCGTAGAGTCGTCTATATCTCGTCGTTTTACGCTGGAATAAATACTTCCGGTTGAGCGCGCCACGACATTGCGCTCGCGCCTGCAGGGCCTCGCAGGCGTTCCGTAATAGTTTAAGCCGAACTGAGCACACGCACGAGCATGACACTGCATCAGAGTGTAAAGATGACGTCTGCGAAGGGATTTTGCATCTCGTAGAGTCGTCTATAACTCGTCGTTTTACGCAGGTATGAACACTTCAGATTGAGCGCGCCACGACATTGCGCTCGCGTCTGCAGGGCCTCGCAGGCGTTCCGTAATAGTTTAAGCCAAACTGAGCACACGCAAGAGCTTTATGCTGCATCTGAATGTAAAGAAGACATCTGCGAAGCGATTTTGCATCTCGTAGAGCCGTCTATAATTCGTCGTTTTACGCAGGAATAAAGACTTCAGATTGAGCGCGCCACTTCATTGCGCTCGCGTCTGCAGGGCCTCGCAGGCGTTCCGTAATAATGTAAGCCAAACTGAGCGCACGCACGAGCTTGATGCTGCATCTGAATATAAAGACGACAGCTGCGAAGCGATTTTGCATCTCGTAGAGTCGTCTATAACTCGTCGTTTTACTCAGGAATGAAGACCTCAGATTGTGCGCGCCACGACATTGCGCTCGGGTCTGCAGGGCCTCGCAGGCGTTCCGTAATAGTTTAAGCCAAACTGAGCATACGCACAAGCTTTATGCTGCATCTGAATGTAAAGAAGACATCTGCGAAGCGATTTTGCATCTCGTAGAGTCGTCTATAACTCGTCGTTTTAGTCAGGAATGAAGACTTTAGATTGAGCGCGCCACGACATTGCGCTCGCGTCTGCAGGGCCTCGCAGGCGTTCCGTAATAGTTTAAGCCAAACTGAGCACACGCACGAGCTTGATGCTGCATCTGAATGTAAAGACATCTGCGAAGTGATTTTGCATCTCGTAGAGCCGTCTATAACTCGTCGTTTTACTCAGGAATGAATACTTCAGATTGAGCGCGCCACGACATTGCGCTCGCGTCTGCAGGGCTTCGCCGGCGTTCCGTAATAGTGTGAGCCAAACTGAGCACACACACGAGCTTGATGCTGAATCTGACTGTAAAGACATCTGCGAAGTGATTTTGCCTTCGTAGAGTCGTCTATAACTCGTCGTTTTATTATGGAATGAAGACTTCAGATTGAGCGCGCCACGACATTGCGCTCGCGTCTGCAGGGCCTCGCAGGCGTTCCGTAATAGTTTAAGCCAAACTGAGCACTCGCACGAGCTTTATGCTGCATCTGAATGTAAAGAAGACATCTGCGAAGCGATTTTGCATCTCGTAGAGCCGTCTATAATTCGTCGTTTTACGCAGGAATGAAGACTTCAGATTGAGCGCGCCACGACATTGCGCTCGCGTCTGCAGTGCCCCGCAGGCGTTCTGTAATAGTGTAAGCCAAACTGAGCACACGCACGAGCTTGATGCTGCATCTGATTGTAAAGACGACATCTGCGAAGTGATTTTGCATCTCGTAGAGTTATCTATAACTCATCGTTTTACTCAGGAATGAAGACTTTAGATTGAGCGCGCCACGACATGCGCTCGCGTCTGCAGGGCCTCGCAGGCGTTCCGTAATAGTGTAAGCCAAACAGAGCACACGCACGAGCTTGATGCTGCATCTGAATGTAAAGAGGACATCTGCGAAGTGATTTTGCATTAGTAGAGTCGTCTATAACTGGTCGTTTTAGTCAGGAATGAAGACTTCAGATTGAGCGCGCCATGACATTGCGCTCGAGTCTGCAGGGCCTCGCAGGCGCTCCGTAATAGTTTAGGCCAAACTGAGCACACGCACGAGCTTGATACTGCATCAGAGTGTAAAGATGACATCAGCGAAGTGATTTTGCATCTCGTAGAGCCGTCTATAACTCGTCGTTTTACTCAGGAAGGAATACTTCAGATTGAGCGCGCCACGACATTGCGCTCGCGTCTGCAGGGCCTCGCCGGCATTCCGTAATAGTGTGAGCCAAACTGAGCACACACACGAGCTTGATGCTGCATCTGACTGTAAAGACATCTGCGAAGTGATTTTGCATCTCGTAGAGTCGTCTATAACTCGTCGTTTTACTCAGGAATGAGGACTTCAGATTGAGCGCGCCACGACATTGCGCTCGCGTCTGCAGGGCCTCGCAGGCGTTCCGTATTAGTGTAAGCCAAACTGAGCGCAAGCATGAGCTTATGCTGCATCTGAATATAAAGACGACAGCTGCGAAGTGATTTTGCATCTCGTACAGTCGTCTATAACTCGTCGTTTTACGCAGAAATGAAGACTTCGGGTTGAGCGCGCCAAGACATTGCTCTCGTGTCTGCTGGGCCTCGCGTGCGTTCCGTAATAGTTTAAGCCGAACTGAGCACACGCACGAGCATGATACTGCATCAGAGTGTAAAGATGACGTCTGCGAAGGGATTTTGCATCTCGTAGAGTCGTCTATAACTCGTCGTTTTAGCAGGTATGAAGACTTCGGGTTGAGCGCGCCACGACATTGCGCTCGCGTGTGCAGGGCCTCGCAGGCGTTCCGTAATAGTTCAAGCCAAACTGAGCACTCGCACGAGCTTTATGCTGCATCTGAATGTAAAGAAGACATCTGCGAAGCGATTTTGCACCTCGTAGAGCCGTCTATAATTCGTCGTTTTACGCAGGAATGAAGACTTCAGATTGAGCGCGCCACGACATTGCGCTCGCGTCTGCAGTGCCCCGCAGGCGTTCTGTAATAGTGTAAGCCAAACTGAGCACACGCACGAGCTTGATGCTGCATCTGATTGTAAAGACGACATCTGCGAAGTGATTTTGCATCTCGTAGAGTTATCTATAACTCATCGTTTTACTCAGGAATGAAGACCTCAGATTGTGCGCGCCACGACATGCGCTCGCGTCTGCAGGGCCTCGCAGGCGTTCCGTAATAGTTTAAGCCAAACTGAGCACACTCACGAGCTTGATGCTGCATCTGACTGTAAAGACATCTGCGAAGTGATTTTGCATCTCGTAGAGTCGTCTATAACTCGTCGATTTACTCAGGAATGAAGACTTCAGATTGAGCGCGCCACTTCATTGCGCTCGCGTCTGCAGGGCCTCGCAGGCGTTCCGTAATAGTGTAAGCAAAACTGAGCGCACGCACGAGCTTGATGCTGCATCTGAATATAAAGACGACAGCTGCGAAGTGATTTTGCATCTCGTAGAGTCGTCTATAACTCGTCGTTTTAGTCAGGAATGAAGACTTTAGATTGAGCGCGCCACGACATTGCGCTCGTGTCTGCAGGGCCTCGCAGGCGTTCCGTAATAGTTTAAGCCAAACTGAGCACACGCACGAGCTTGATGCTGCATCTGAATGTAAAGAAGACATCTGCGAAGTGATTTTGCATCTCGTAGAGCCGTCTATAACTCGTCGTTTTACTCAGGAATGAATACTTCAGATTGAGCGCGCCACGACATTGCGCTCGCGTCTGCAGGGCTTCGCCGGCGTTCCGTAATAGTGTGAGCCAAACTGAGCACACACACGAGCTTGATGCTGAATCTGACTGTAAAGACATCTGCGAAGTGATTTTGCCTTCGTAGAGTCGTCTATAACTCGTCGTTTTATTATGGAATGAAGACTTCAGATTGAGCGCGCCACGACATTGCGCTCGCGTCTGCTGGGCCTCGCAGGCGTTGCGTAATAGTTTAAGCCAAACTGAGCACTCGCACGAGCTTTATGCTGCATCTGAATGTAAAGAAGACATCTGCGAAGTGATTTTGCATCTCGTAGAGTTATCTATAACTCATCGTTTTACTCAGGAATGAAGACTTTAGATTGAGCGCGCCACGACATGCGCTCGCGTCTGCAGGGCCTCGCGGGCGTTCCGTAATAGTGTGAGCCAAACTGAGCACACACACGAGCTTGATGCTGCATCTGACTGTAAAGACATCTGCGAAGTGATTTTGCATCTCGTAGAGTCGTCTATAACTCGTCGTTTTACTCAGGAATGAGGACTTCAGATTGAGCGCGCCACGACATTGCGCTCGCGTCTGCAGGGCCTCGCAGGCGTTCCGTATTAGTGTAAGCCAAACTGAGCGCAAGCATGAGCTTATGCTGCATCTGAATATAAAGACGACAGCTGCGAAGTGATTTTGCATCTCGTACAGTCGTCTATAACTCGTCGTTTTACGCAGGAATGAAGACTTCGGGTTGAGCGCGCCAAGACATTGCTCTCGTGTCTGCTGGGCCTCGCATGCGTTCCGTAATAGTTTAAGCCGAACTGAGCACACGCACGAGCATGATACTGCATCAGAGTGTAAAGATGACGTCTGCGAAGGGATTTTGCATCTCGTAGAGTCGTCTATAACTCGTCGTTTTAGCAGGTATGAAGACTTCGGGTTGAGCGCGCCACGACATTGCGCTCGCGTCTGCAGGGCCTCGCAGGCGTTCCGTAATAGTTCAAGCCAAACTGAGCACTCGCACGAGCTTTATGCTGCATCTGAATGTAAAGAAGACATCTGCGAAGCGATTTTGCATCTCGTAGAGCCGTCTATAATTCGTCGTTTTACGCAGGAATGAAGACTTCAGATTGAGCGCGCCACGACATTGCGCTCGCGTCTGCAGTGCCCCGCAGGCGTTCTGTAATAGTGTAAGCCAAACTGAGCACACGCACGAGCTTGATGCTGCATCTGACTGTAAAGACATCTGCGAAGTGATTTTGCATCTCGTAGAGTCGTCTATAACTCGTCGATTTACTCAGGAATGAAGACTTCAGATTGAGCGCGCCACTTCATTGCGCTCGCGTCTGCAGGGCCTCGCAGGCGTTCCGTAATAGTGTAAGCCAAACTGAGCGCAGGCACGAGCTTGATGCTGCATCTGAATATAAAGACGACAGCTGCGAAGTGATTTTGCATCTCGTAGAGTCGTCTATAACTCGTCGTTTTAGTCAGGAATGAAGACTTTAGATTGAGCGCGCCACGACATTGCGCTCGCGTCTGCAGGGCCTCGCAGGCGTTCCGTAATAGTTTAAGCCAAACTGAGCACACGCACGAGCTTGATGCTGCATCTGAATGTAAAGAAGACATCTGCGAAGTGATTTTGCATCTCGTAGAGCCGTCTATAACTCGTCGTTTTACTCAGGAATGAATACTTCAGATTGAGCGCGCCACGACATTGCGCTCGCGTCTGCAGGGCTTCGCCGGCGTTCCGTAATAGTGTGAGCCAAACTGAGCACACACACGAGCTTGATGCTGAATCTGACTGTAAAGACATCTGCGAAGTGATTTTGCCTTCGTAGAGTCGTCTATAACTCGTCGTTTTACTATGGAATGAAGACTTCGGGTTGAGCGCGCCACGACATTGCTCTCGCGTCTGCTGGGCCTCGCATGCGTTCCGTAATATTTTAAGCCAAACTGAGCACACGCACGAGCTTGATACTGCATCTGAGTGTAATGAAGACATCTGCGAATTGATGTTGCATCTCGTAGAGTCGTCTATATCTCGTCGTTTTACGCAGGAATAAATACTTCGGGTTGAGCGCGCCACGACATTGCGCTCGCGCCTGCAGGGCCTCGCAGGCGTTCCGTAATAGTTTAAGCCAAACTGAGCACACGCACAAGCTTTATGCTGCATTTGAATGTAAAGAAGACATCTGGGAAGTGATTTTGCATCTCGTAGAGTCGTCTATAACTCGTCGTTTTACTCAGGAATGAAGACTTCAGATTGAGCGCTCCACGACATTGTGCTCGCGTCTGCAGGACCTCGCAGCCGTTCCGTAATAGTTTAAGCCAAACTGAGCGGACGCACAAGCTTGATGCTGCATCTGAATGTAAAGAAGACATCTGCGAAGTGATTTTGCATCTCGTAGAGCTGTCTATAACTCGTCGTTTTAAGCAGGAATGAAGACTTCAGATTGAGTGCTCCACGACCTTGCGCTCACTTCTGCAGGGCCTCACAGCCGTTCCGTAATAGTTTAAGCCAAACTGAGCACTCGCACGAGCTTGATGCTGCATCTGAATGTAAAGAAGACATCTGCGAAGTGAATTTGTATCTCGTAGAGCCGTCTATAATTCGTCGTTTTACTCAGGAATGAATACTTCAGATTGAGCGCGCCACGACATTGCGCTCGCGTCTGCAGGGCTTCGCCGGCGTTCCGTAATAGTGTGAGCCAAACTGAGCACACACACGAGCTTGATGCTGAATCTGACTGTAAAGACATCTGCGAAGTGATTTTGCCTTCGTAGAGTCGTCTATAACTCGTCGTTTTATTATGGAATGAAGACTTCAGATTGAGCGCGCCAAGACATTGCGCTCGCGTCTGCTGGGCCTCGCAGGCGTTCCGTAATAGTTTAAGCCAAACTGAGCACTCGCACGAGCTTTATGCTGCATCTGAATGTAAAGAAGACATCTGCGAAGCGATTTTGCATCTCGTAGAGCCGTCTATAATTCGTCGTTTTACGCAGGAATGAAGACTTCAGATTGAGCGCGCCACGACATTGCGCTCGCGTCTGCAGTGCCCCGCAGGCGTTCTGTAATAGTGTAAGCCAAACTGAGCACACGCACGAGCTTGATGCTGCATCTGATTGTAAAGACGACATCTGCGAAGTGATTTTGCATCTCGTAGAGTTATCTATAACTCATCGTTTTACTCAGGAATGAAGACTTTAGATTGAGCGCGCCACGACATGCGCTCGCGTCTGCAGGGCCTCGCGGGCGTTCCGTAATAGTGTAAGCCAAACAGAGCACACGCACGAGCTTGATGCTGCATCTGAATGTAAAGAGGACATCTGCGAAGTGATTTTGCATTAGTAGAGTCGTCTATAACTCGTCGTTTTAGTCAGGAATGAAGACTTCAGATTGAGCGCGCCATGACATTGCGCTTGAGTCTGCAGGGCCTCGCAGGCGCTCCGTAATAGTTTAGGCCAAACTGAGCACACGCACGAGCTTGATACTGCATCAGAGTGTAAAGATGACATCTGCGAAGTGATTTTGCATCTCGTAGAGCCGTCTATAACTCGTCGTTTTACTCAGGAAGGAATACTTCAGATTGAGCGCGCCACGACATTGCGCTCGCGTCTGCAGGGCCTCGCCGGCATTCCGTAATAGTGTGAGCCAAACTGAGCACACACACGAGCTTGATGCTGCATCTGACTGTAAAGACATCTGCGAAGTGATTTTGCATCTCGTAGAGTCGTCTATAACTCGTCGTTTTAGCAGGTATGAAGACTTCAGATTGAGCGCGCCACGACATTGCGCTCGCGTCTGCAGTGCCCCGCAGGCGTTCTGTAATAGTGTAAGCCAAACTGAGCACACGCACGAGCTTGATGCTGCATCTGATTGTAAAGACGACATCTGTGAAGTGATTTTGCATCTCGTAGAGTTATCTATAACTCATCGTTTTACTCAGGAATGAAGACCTCAGATTGTGCGCGCCACGACATTGCGCTCGGGTCTGCAGGGCCTCGCAGGCGTTCCGTAATAGTTTAAGCCAAACTGAGCACACGCACAAGCTTTATGCTGCATCTGAATGTAAAGAAGACATCTGCGAAGCGATTTTGCATCTCGTAGAGTCGTCTATAACTCGTCGTTTTAGTCAGGAATGAAGACTTTAGATTGAGCGCGCCACGACATTGCGCTCGCGTCTGCAGGGCCTCGCAGGCGTTCCGTAATAGTTTAAGCCAAACTGAGCACACGCACGAGCTTGATGCTGCATCTGAATGTAAAGAAGACATCTGCGAAGTGATTTTGCATCTCGTAGAGCTGTCTATAACTCGTCGTTTTAAGCAGGAATGAAGACTTCAGATTGAGTGCTCCACGACCTTGCGCTCACTTCTGCAGGGCCTCACAGCCGTTCCGTAATAGTTTAAGCCAAACTGAGCACTCGCACGAGCTTGATGCTGCATCTGAATGTAAAGAAGACATCTGCGAAGTGATTTTGCATCTCGTAGAGCCGTCTATAATTCGTCGTTTTACTCAGGAATGAATACTTCAGATTGAGCGCGCCACGACATTGCGCTCGCGTCTGCAGGGCCTCGCCGGCGTTCCGTAATAGTTTAAGCCGAACTGAGCACACGCACGAGCATGACACTGCATCAGAGTGTAAAGATGACGTCTGCGAAGGGATTTTGCATCTCGTAGAGTCGTCTATAACTCGTCGTTTTACGCAGGTATGAACACTTCAGATTGAGCGCGCCACGACATTGCGCTCGCGTCTGCAGGGCTTCGCAGGCGTTCCGTAATAGTTTAAGCCAAACTGAGCACACGCAAGAGCTTTATGCTGCATCTGAATGTAAAGAAGACATCTGCGAAGCGATTTTGCATCTCGTAGAGCCGTCTATAATTCGTCGTTTTACGCAGGAATAAAGACTTCAGATTGAGCGCGCCACGACATTGCGCTCGCGTCTGAAGGGCCTCGCCGGCGTTCCGTAATAGTGTGTGCCAAAATGAGCACACTCACGAGCTTGATGCTGCATCTGACTGTAAAGACATCTGCGAAGTGATTTTGCATCTCGTAGAGTCGTCTATAACTCGTCGATTTACTCAGGAATGAAGACTTCAGATTGAGCGCGCCACTTCATTGCGCTCGCGTCTGCAGGGCCTCGCAGGCGTTCCGTAATAGTGTAAGCCAAACTGAGCGCACGCACGAGCTTGATGCTGCATCTGAATATAAAGACGACAGCTGCGAAGTGATTTTGCATCTCTTAGAGTCGTCTATAACTCGTCGTTTTAGTCAGGAATGAAGACTTTAGATTGAGCGCGCCACGAAATTGCGCTCGCGTCTGCAGGGCCTCGCAGGCGTTCCGTAATAGTTTAAGCCAAACTGAGCACACGCACGAGCTTGATGCTGCATCTGAATGTAAAGAAGACATCTGCGAAGTGATTTTGCATCTCGTAGAGCCGTCTATAACTCGTCGTTTTACTCAGGAATGAATACTTCAGATTGAGCGCGCCACGACATTGCGCTCGCGTCTGCAGGGCTTCGCCGGCGTTCCGTAATAGTGTGAGCCAAACTGAGCACACACACGAGCTTGATGCTGAATCTGACTGTAAAGACATCTGCGAAGTGATTTTGCCTTCGTAGAGTCGTCTATAACTCGTCGTTTTACTATGGAATGAAGACTTCGGGTTGAGCGCGCCACGACATTGCTCTCGCGTCTGCTGGGCCTCGCATGCGTTCCGTAATATTTTAAGCCAAACTGAGCACACGCACGAGCTTGATACTGCATCTGAGTGTAATGAAGACATCTGCGAATTGATGTTGCATCTCGTAGAGTCGTCTATATCTCGTCGTTTTACGCAGGAATAAATACTTCGGGTTGAGCGCGCCACGACATTGCGCTCGCGCCTGCAGGGCCTCGCAGGCGTTCCGTAATAGTTTAAGCCGAACTGAGCACACGCACGAGCATGATACTGCATCAGAGTGTAAAGATGACGTCTGCGAAGGGATTTTGCATCTCGTAGAGTCGTCTATAACTCGTTGTTTTAGCAGGAATGAAGACTTCGGGTTGAGCGCGCCACGACATTGCGCTCGCGTCTGCAGGGCCTCGCAGGCGTTCCGTAATAGTTTAAGCCAAACTGAGCACACGCACAAGCTTTATGCTGCATTTGAATGTAAAGAAGACATCTGGGAAGTGATTTTGCATCTCGTAGAGTCGTCTATAACTCGTCGTTTTACTCAGGAATGAAGACTTCAGATTGAGCGCTCCACGACATTGTGCTCGCGTCTGCAGGACCTCGCAGCCGTTCCGTAATAGTTTAAGCCAAACTGAGCGGACGCACAAGCTTGATGCTGCATCTGAATGTAAAGAAGACATCTGCGAAGTGATTTTGCATCTCGTAGAGCTGTCTATAACTCGTCGTTTTAAGCAGGAATGAAGACTTCAGATTGAGTGCCCCACGACCTTGCGCTCACTGCTGCAGGGCCTCACAGCCGTTCCGTAATAGTTTAAGCCAAACTGAGCACTCGCACGAGCTTGATGCTGCATCTGAATGTAAAGAAGACATCTGCGAAGTGAATTTGTATCTCGTAGAGCCGTCTATAATTCGTCGTTTTACTCAGGAATGAATACTTCAGATTGAGCGCGCCACGACATTGCGCTCGCGTCTGCAGGGCCTCGCCGGCGTTCCGTAATAGTTTAAGCCAAACTGAGCACTCGCACGAGCTTTATGCTGCATCTGAATGTAAAGAAGACATCTGCGAAGCGATTTTGCATCTCGTAGAGCCGTCTATAATTCGTCGTTTTACGCAGGAATGAAGACTTCAGATTGAGCGCGCCACGACATTGCGCTCGCGTCTGCAGTGCCTCGCAGGCGTTCTGTAATAGTGTAAGCCAAACTGAGCACGCGCACGAGCTTGATGCTGTATCTGATTGTAAAGACGACATCTGCGAAGTGATTTTGCATCTCGTAGAGTCATCTATAACTCGTCGTTTTACTCAGGAATGAAGACTTCAGATTGAGCGCGCCACGACATGCGCTCGCGTCTGCAGGGCCTCGCGGGCGTTCCGTAATAGTGTAAGCCAAACTGAGCACACGCACGAGCTTGATGCTGCATCTGAATGTAAAGAGGACATCTACGAAGTGATTTTGCATTAGTAGAGTCGTCTATAACTCGTCGTTTTAGTCAGGAATGAAGACTTCAGATTGAGCGCGCCATGACATTGCGCTCGAGTCTGCAGGGCCTCGCAGGCGTTCCGTAATAGTTTAAGCCAAACTGAGCACACGCACGAGCTTGTTACTGCATCTGAGTGTAAAGAAGACATCTGCGAATTGATGTTGCATCTCGTAGAGTCGTCTATATCTCGTCGTTTTACGCAGGAATAAATACTTCGGGTTGAGCGCGCCACGACATTTCGCTCGCGCCTGCAAGGACTCGCAGGCGCTCCGTAATAGTTTAGGCCAAACTGAGCACACGCACGAGCTTGATACTGCATCAGAGTGTAAAGATGACATCTGCGAAGTGATTTTGCATCTCGTAGAGCCTTCTATAACTCGTCGTTTTACTTAGGAATGAATACTTCAGATTGAGCGCGCCACGACATTGCGCTCGCGTCTGCAGGGCCTCGCCGGCGTTCCGTAATAGTGTGAGCCAAACTGAGCATACACACGAGCTTGATGCTGCATCTGACTGTAAAGACATCTGCGAAGTGATTTTGCATCTCGTAGAGTCGTCTATAACTCGTCGTTTTACTCAGGAATGAGGACTTCAGATTGAGCACGCCACGACATTGTGCTCGCGTCTGCAGGGCCTCGCAGGCGTTCCGTAATAGTGTAAGCCAAACTGAGCGCACGCATGAGCTTATGCTGCATCTGAATATAAAGACGACAGCTGCGAAGTGATTTTGCATCTCGTACAGTCGTCTATAACTCGTCGTTTTACGCAGGAATGAAGACTTCGGGTTGAGCGCGCCACGACATTGCTCTCGCGTCTGCTGGGCCTCGCATGCGTTCCGTAATATTTGAAGCCAAACTGAGCACACGCACGAGCTTGATACTGCATCTGAGTGTAATGAAGACATCTGCGAATTGATGTTGCATCTCGTAGAGTCGTCTATATCTCGTCGTTTTACGCTGGAATAAATACTTCGGGTTGAGCGCGCCACGACATTGCGCTCGCGCCTGCAGGGCCTCGCAGGCGTTCCGTAATAGTTTAAGCCGAACTGAGCACACGCACGAGCATGACACTGCATCAGAGTGTAAAGATGACGTCTGCGAAGGGATTTTGCATCTCGTAGAGTCGTCTATAACTCGTCGTTTTACGCAGGTATGAACACTTCAGATTGAGCGCGCCACGACATTGCGCTCGCGTCTGCAGGGCCTCGCAGGCGTTCCGTAATAGTTTAAGCCAAACTGAGCACACGCAAGAGCTTTATGCTGCATCTGAATGTAAAGAAGACATCTGCGAAGCGATTTTGCATCTCGTAGAGCCGTCTATAATTCGTCGTTTTACGCAGGAATAAAGACTTCAGATTGAGCGCGCCACGACATTGCGCTCGCGTCTGAAGGGCCTCGCCGGCGTTCCGTAATAGTGTGTGCCAAAATGAGCACACTCACGAGCTTGATGCTGCATCTGACTGTAAAGACATCTGCGAAGTGATTTTGCATCTCGTAGAGTCGTCTATAACTCGTCGATTTACTCAGGAATGAAGACTTCAGATTGAGCGCGCCACTTCATTGCGCTCGCGTCTGCAGGGCCTCGCAGGCGTTCCGTAATAGTGTAAGCCAAACTGAGCGCACGCACGAGCTTGATGCTGCATCTGAATGTAAAGAAGACATCTGCGAAGCGATTTTGCATCTCGTAGAGCCGTCTATAATTCGTCGTTTTACGCAGGAATAAAGACTTCAGATTGAGCGCGCCACTTCATTGCGCTCGCGTCTGCAGGGCCTCGCAGGCGTTCCGTAATAGTGTAAGCCAAACTGAGCGCACGCACGAGCTTTATGCTGGATCTGAATGTAAAGAAGACATCTGCGAAGCGATTTTGCATCTCGTAGTGTCGTCTATAACTCGTCGTTTTAGTCAGGAATGAAGACTTTAGATTGAGCGCGCCACGACATTGCGCTCGGGTCTGCAGGGCCTCGCAGGCGTTCCGTAATAGTTTAAGCCAAACTGAGCACACGCACGAGCTTGATGCTGCATCTGAATATAAAGACGACAGCTGCGAAGTGATTTTGCATCTCGTAGTGTCGTCTATAACTCGTCGTTTTACTCAGGAATGAAGACCTCAGATTGTGCGCGCCACGACATTGCGCTCGGGTCTGCAGGGCCTCGCAGGCGTTCCGTAATAGTTTAAGCCAAACTGAGCACACGCACAAGCTTTATGCTGGATCTGAATGTAAAGAAGACATCTGCGAAGCGATTTTGCATCTCGTAGTGTCGTCTATAACTCGTCGTTTTAGTCAGGAATGAAGACTTTAGATTGAGCGCGCCACGACATTGCGCTCGGGTCTGCAGGGCCTCGCAGGCGTTCCGTAATAGTTTAAGCCAAACTGAGCACACGCACGAGCTTGATGCTGCATCTGAATATAAAGACGACAGCTGCGAAGTGATTTTGCATCTCGTAGAGTCGTCTATAACTCGTCGTTTTACTCAGGAATGAAGACCTCAGATTGTGCGCGCCACGACATTGCGCTCGGGTCTGCAGGGCCTCGCAGGCGTTCCGTAATAGTTTAAGCCAAACTGAGCACACGCACAAGCTTTATGCTGGATCTGAATGTAAAGAAGACATCTGCGAAGCGATTTTGCATCTCGTAGTGTCGTCTATAACTCGTCGTTTTAGTCAGGAATGAAGACTTTAGATTGAGCGCGCCACGACATTGCGCTCGCGTCTGCAGGGCCTCGCAGGCGTTCCGTAATAGTTTAAGCCAAACTGAGCACACGCACGAGCTTGATGCTGCATCTGAATATAAAGACGACAGCTGCGAAGTGATTTTGCATCTCGTACAGTCGTCTATAACTCGTCGTTTTACGCAGGAATGAAGACTTCGGGTTGAGCGCGCCACGACATTGCTCTCGTGTCTGCTGGGCCTCGCATGCGTTCCGTAATATTTTAAGCCAAACTGAGCACACGCACGAGCTTGATACTGCATCTGAGTGTAATGAAGACATCTGCGAATTGATGTTGCATCTCGTAGAGTCGTCTATATCTCGTCGTTTTACGCAGGAATAAATACTTCGGGTTGAGCGCGCCACGACATTGCGCTCGCGCCTGCAGGGCCTCGCAGGCGTTCCGTAATAGTTTAAGCCGAACTGAGCACACGCACGAGCATGATACTGCATCACAGTGTAAAGATGACGTCTGCGAAGGGATTTTGCATCTCGTAGAGTCGTCTATAACTCGTCGTTTTAGCAGGTATGAAGACTTCGGGTTGAGCGCGCCACGACATTGCGCTCGCGTCTGCAGGGCCTCGCAGGCGTTCCGTAATAGTTCAAGCCAAACTGAGCGCACGCAGGAGCTTTATGCTGCATCTGAATGTAAAGAAGACATCTGCGAAGCGATTTTGCATCTCGTAGAGCCGTCAATAATTCGTCGTTTTACGCAGGAATAAAGACTTCAGATTGAGCGCGCCACGACATTGCGCTCGCGTCTGAAGGGCCTCGCCGGCGTTCCGTAATAGTGTGTGCCAAAATGAGCACACTCACGAGCTTGATGCTGCATCTGACTGTAAAGACATCTGCGAAGTGATTTTGCATCTCGTAGAGTCGTCTATAACTCGTCGATTTACTGAGGAATGAAGACTTCAGATTGAGCGCGCCACGACATTGCGCTCGCGTCTGCAGTGCCCCGCAGGCGTTCTGTAATAGTGTAAGCCAAACTGAGCACACGCACGAGCTTGATGCTGCATCTGATTGTAAAGACATCTGCGAAGTGATTTTGCATCTCGTAGAGTCATCTATAACTCATCGTTTTACTCAGGAATGAAGACTTCAGATTGAGCGCGCCACGACATGCGCTCGCGTCTGCAGGGCCTCGTGGGCGTTCCGTAATAGTGTAAGCCAAACTGAGCACACGCACGAGCTTGATGCTGCATCTGAATGTAAAGAGGACATCTGCGAAGTGATTTTGCATTAGTAGAGTCGTCTATAACTTGTCGTTTTAGTCAGCAATGAAGACTTCAGATTGAGCGCGCCATGACATTGCGCTCGAGTCTGCAGGGCCTCGCAGGCGTTCCGTAATAGTTTAAGCCAAACTGAGCACACGCACGAGCTTGTTACTGCATCTGAGTGTAAAGAAGACATCTGCGAATTGATGTTGCATCTCGTAGAGTCGTCTATATCTCGTCGTTTTACGCAGGAATAAATACTTCGGGTTGAGCGCGCCACGACATTTCGCTCGCGCCTGCAAGGCCTCGCAGGCGCTCCGTAATAGTTTAGGCCAAACTGAGCACACGCACGAGCTTGATACTGCATCAGAGTGTAAAGATGACATCTGCGAAGTGATTTTGCATCTCGTAGAGCCGTCTATAACTCGTCGTTTTACTCAGGAATGAATACTTCAGATTGAGCGCGCCACGACATTGCGCTCGCGTCTGCAGGGCCTCGCCGGCGTTCCGTAATAGTGTGAGCCAAACTGAGCACACACACGAGCTTGATGCTGCATCTGACTGTAAAGACATCTGCGAAGTGATTTTGCATCTCGTAGAGTCGTCTATAACTCGTCGTTTTACTCAGGAATGAGGACTTCAGATTGAGCGCGCCACGACATTGCGCTCGCGTCTGCAGGGAATCGCAGGCGTTCCGTAATATTTTAAGCCAAACTGAGCACACGCACGAGCTTGATACTGCATCTGAGTGTAATGAAGACATCTGCGAATTGATGTTGCATCTCGTAGAGTCGTCTATATCTCGTCGTTTTACGCAGGAATAAATACTTCGGGTTGAGCGCGCCACGACATTGCGCTCGCGCCTGCAGGGCCTCGCAGGCGTTCCGTAATAGTTTAAGCCGAACTGAGCACACGCACGAGCATGATACTGCATCAGAGTGTAAAGATGACGTCTGCGAAGGGATTTTGCATCTCGTAGAGTCGTCTATAACTCGTCGTTTTAGCAGGTATGAAGACTTCGGGTTGAGCGCGCCACGACATTGCGCTCGCGTCTGCAGGGCCTCGCAGGCGTTCCGTAATAGTTTAAGCCAAACTGAGCACACGCAGGAGCTTGATGCTGCATTTGAATGTAAAGAAGACATCTGGGAAGTGATTTTGCATTCGTCGAGTCGTCTATAACTCGTCGTTTTACTCAGGAATGAAGACTTCAGATTGAGCGCGCCACGACATTGCGCTCGCGTCTGCAGGGCCTCGCAGGCGTTCCGTAATTTTTTAAGCCAAACTGAGCACACGCAAGAGCTTTATGCTGCATCTGAATGTAAAGAAGACATCTGCGAAGCGATTTTGCATCTCGTAGAGCCGTCTATAATTCGTCGTTTTACGCAGGAATAAAGACTTCAGATTGAGCGCGCCACGACATTGCGCTCGCGTCTGAAGGGCCTCGCCGGCGTTCCGTAATAGTGTGTGCCAAAATGAGCACACTCACAAGCTTGATGCTGCATCTGACTGTAAAGACATCTGCGAAGTGATTTTGCATCTCGTAGAGTCGTCTATAACTCGTCGATTTACTTAGGAATGAAGACTTCAGATTGAGCGCGCCACTTCATTGCGCTCGCGTCTGCAGGGCCTCGCAGGCGTTCCGTAATAGTGTAAGCCAAACTGAGCGCACGCACGAGCTTGATGCTGCATCTGAATATAAAGACGACAGCTGCGAAGTGATTTTGCATCTCGTAGAGTCGTCTATAACTCGTCGTTTTACTCAGGAATGAAGACCTCAGATTGTGCGCGCCACGACATTGCGCTCGGGTCTGCAGGGCCTCGCAGGCGTTCCGTAATAGTTTAAGCCAAACTGAGCACACGCACAAGCTTTATGCTGCATCTGAATGTAAAGAAGACATCTGCGAAGCGATTTTGCACCTCGTAGGGCCATCTATAACTCGTCGTTTTAGTCAGGAATGAAGACTTTAGATTGAGCGCGCCACGACATTGCGCTCGCGTCTGCAGGGCCTCGCAGGCGTTCCGTAATAGTTTAAGCAAAACTGAGCACACGCACGAGCTTGATGCTGCATCTGAATGTAAAGAAGACATCTGCGAAGTGATTTTGCATCTCGTAGAGCCGTCTATAACTCGTCGTTTTACTCAGGAATGAATACTTCAGATTGAGCGCGCCACGACATTGCGCTCGCGTCTGCAGGGCTTCGCCGGCGTTCCGTAATAGTGTGAGCCAAACTGAGCACACACACGAGCTTGATGCTGAATCTGACTGTAAAGACATCTGCGAAGTGATTTTGCATTCGTAGAGTCGTCTATAACTCGTCGTTTTACTATGGAATGAAGACTTCAGATTGAGCGCGCCACGACATTGCGCTCGCGTCTGAAGGGCCTCGCCGGCGTTCCGTAATAGTGTGAGCCAAACTGAGCACACACACGAGCTTGATACTGCATCTTACTGTAAAGCATCTGCAAAGTGAATTTGCATCTCGTACAGTCGTCTATAACTGGTCGTTTTACGCAGGATTGAAGACTTCGGGTGGAGCGCGCCACGACATTGCTCTCGCGTCTTCTGGGCCTCGCAGGCGTTCCGTAATATTTTAAGCCAAACTGAGCACACGCTCGAGCTTGATACTGCATCTGAGTGTAAAGAAGACATCTGCGAATTGATGTTGCGTCTCGTAGAGTCGTCTATATCTCGTCATTTTACGCAGGAATAAATACATCGGGTTGAGCGCGCCACGACATTGCGCTCGCGCCTGCAGGGCCTCGCAGGCGTTCCGTAATAGTTTAAGCCAAACTGAGCACACGCACGAGCGTGATATTGCATCAGAGTATAAAGATGACGTCTGCAAAGGGATTTTGCACCTCGTACAGTCGTCTATATCTCGTCGTTTTACGCAGCTATGAAGACTTCGGGTTGAGCGCGCCACGACATTGCGCTCGCGTCTGCAGGGCCTGGCAGGGGTTCCGTAATAGTTTAAGCCAAACTGAGCACACGCACGAGCTTGATGCTGCATTTGAATGTAAAGAAGACATCTGCGAAGTGACTTTGCATCTCGTAGAGCAGTCTATAACTCGTCGTTTTACTAAGGAATGAAGACTTCAGATTGAGCGCGCCATGACATTGCCCTCGCGTCTGCAGGGCCTCGCAGGCGTTCCGTAATAGTTTAAGCCAAACTGAGCACACGCACGAGCTTGACGCTGCATCTGAATGTAAAGAAGACATCTGCGAAGCGATTTTGCATCTCGTAGAGCCGTCTATAATTCGTCGTTTTACGCAGGAATGAAGACTTCAGATTGAGCGCGCCACGACATTGCGCTCGCGTCTGCAGTGCCTCGCAGGCGTTCTGTAATAGTGTAAGCCAAACTGAGCACACGCACGAGCTTGATGCTGCATCTGATTGTAAAGACGACATCTGCGAAGTGATTTTGCATCTCGTAGAGTCATCTATAACTCGTCGTTTTACTCAGGAATGAAGACTTCAGATTGAGCGCGCCACGACATGCGCTCGCGTCTGCAGGGCCTCGCGGGCGTTCCGTAATAGTGTAAGCCAAACTGAGCACACGCACGAGCTTGATGCTGCATCTGAATGTAAAGAGGACATCTGCGAAGTGATTTTGCATTAGTAGAGTCGTCTATAACTCGTCATTTTACGCAGGAATAAATACTTCGGGTTGAGCGCGCCACGACATTGCGCTCGCGTCTGCAGGGCCTCGCAGGCGTTTCGTAATAGTTTAAGCCAAACTGAGCACACGCATGAGCTTGATGCTGCATTTGAATGTAAAGAAGACATCTGCGAAGTGATTTTTTATCTCGTAGAGCTGTCTATATCTCGTCGTTTTACGCAGGAATAAATACTTCGGGTTGAGCGCGCCACGACATAGAGCTCGCGTCTGCAGGGCCTCGCAGGCGTTCCGTAATAGTTTTAGTGAAACTGAGCACACGCACGAGCTTTATGCTGCATCTGAATGCAAAGAAGACATCTGCGAAGTGATTTTGCATCTCGTAGAGCCGTCTATAACTCGTCGTTTCAAGCAGGAATGAAGACTTCAGATTGAGCGCTCCACGACCTTGCGCTCGCATCTGCAGGGCCTCGCAGGCGTTCCGTAATAGTTTAAGCCAAACTGAGCACACGCACAAGCTTTATGCTGCATCTGAATGTAAAGAAGACATCTGCGAAGTGATTTTGTATCTCGTAGAGCTGTCTATATCTCGTCGTTTTATGCAGGAATAAATACTTCGGGTTGAGCGCGCCACGACATAGAGCTCGCGTCTGCAGGGCCTCGCAGGCGTTCCGTAATAGTTTTAGTGAAACTGAGCACACGCACGAGCTTTATGCTGCATCTGAATGCAAAGAAGACATCTGCGAAGTGATTTTGCATCTCGTAGAGCCGTCTATAACTCGTCGTTTCAAGCAGGAATGAAGACTTCAGATTGAGCGCTCCAAGACCTTGCGCTCGCATCTGCAGGGCCTCGCAGGCGTTCCGTAATAGTTTAAGCCAAACTGAGCACACGCACATGCTTTATGCTGCATCTGAATGTAAAGAAGACATCTGCGAAGCGATTTTGCATCTCGTAGAGCCGTCTATAATTCGTCGTTTTACGCAGGAATCAAGACTTCAGATTGAGCGCGCCACGACATTGCGCTCGCGTCTGCAGTGCCTCGCCGGCTTTCCGTAATAGTGTAAGCCAAACTGAGCGCACGCACGAGCTTGATGCTGCATCTGAATGTAAAGACGACATCTGCAAAGTGATTTTGCATCTCGAAGAGTCGTCTATAACTCGTCGTTTTAGTCAGGAATGAAGTCTTCAGATTCAGCGCGCCACGACATTGCGCTCGCGTCTGCAGGGCCTCGCCGGCGTTCCGTAATAGTGTGAACCAAACTGAGCACACACACGAGCTTGATGCTGCATCTGAATGCAAAGAAGACATCTGCGAAGTGATTTTGCATCTCGTAGAGTCGTCTATAACTCGTCGTTTTACTCAGGAATGAAGACTTCAGATTGAGCGCGCCGCGACATGCGCTCGCGTCTGCAGGCCCTCGCGGGCGTTCCGTAATAGTTTAAGCCAAACTGAGCACACGCACAAGCTTTATGCTGCATCTGAATGTAAAGAAGACATCTGCGAAGCGATTTTGCACCTCGTAGAGTCATCTATAACTCGTCGTTTTAGTCAGGAATGAAGACTTTAGATTGAGCGTGCCACGACATTGCGCTCGCGTCTGCAGGGCCTCGCAGGCGTTCCGTAATAGTTTAAGCCAAACTGAGCACACGCACGAGCTTGATGCTGCATCTGAATGTAAAGAAGACATCTGCGAAGTGATTTTGCATCTCGTAGAGCCGTCTATAACTCGTCGTTTTACTCAGGAATGAATACTTCAGATTGAGCGCGCCACGACATTGCGCTCGCGTCTGCAGGGCTTCGCCGGCGTTCCGTAATAGTGTGAGCCAAACTGAGCACACACACGAGCTTGATGCTGAATCTGACTGTAAAGACATCTGCGAAGTGATTTTGCATTCGTAGAGTCGTCTATAACTCGTCGTTTTACTATGGAATGAAGACTTCAGATTGAGCGCGCCACGACATTGCGCTCGCGTCTGAAGGGCCTCGCCGGCGTTCCGTAATAGTGTGAGCCAAACTGAGCACACACACGAGCTTGATACTGCATCTTACTGTAAAGCATCTGCAAAGTGAATTTGCATCTCGTACAGTCGTCTATAACTGGTCGTTTTACGCAGGATTAAAGACTTCGGGTGGAGCGCGCCACGACATTGCTCTCGCGTCTTCTGGCCTCGCAGGCGTTCCGTAATATTTTAAGCCAAACTGAGCACACGCTCGAGCTTGATACTGCCTCTGAGTGTAAAGAAGACATCTGCGAATTGATGTTGCGTCTCGTAGAGTCGTCTATATCTCGTCATTTTACGCAGGAATAAATACATCGGGTTGAGCGCGCCACGACATTGCGCTCGCGCCTGCAGGGCCTCGCAGGCGTTCCGTAATAGTTTAAGCCAAACTGAGCACACGCACGAGCGTGATATTGCATCAGAGTATAAAGATGACGTCTGCAAAGGGATTTTGCTCCTCGTACAGTCGTCTATATCTCGTCGTTTTACGCAGCTATGAAGACTTCGGGTTGAGCGCGCCACGACATTGCGCTCGCGTCTGCAGGGCCTGGCAGGGGTTCCGTAATAGTTTAAGCCAAACTGAGCACACGCACGAGCTTGACGCTGCATCTGAATGTAAAGAAGACATCTGCGAAGCGATTTTGCATCTCGTAGAGCCGTCTATAATTCGTCGTTTTACGCAGGAATGAAGACTTCAGATTGAGCGCGCCACGACATTGCGCTCGCGTCTGCAGTGCCTCGCAGGCGTTCTGTAATAGTGTAAGCCAAACTGAGCGCACGCACGAGCTTGATGCTGCATCTGATTGTAAAGACGACATCTGCGAAGTGATTTTGCATCTCGTAGAGTCATCTATAACTCGTCGTTTTACTCAGGAATGAAGACTTCAGATTGAGCGCGCCACGACATGCGCTCGCGTCTGCAGGGCCTCGCGGGCGTTCCGTAATAGTGTAAGCCAAACTGAGCACACGCACGAGCTTGATGCTGCATCTGAATGTAAAGAGGACATCTGCGAAGTGATTTTGCATTAGTAGAGTCGTCTATAACTCGTCATTTTACGCAGGAATAAATACTTCGGGTTGAGCGCGCCACGACATTGCGCTCGCGTCTGCAGGGCCTCGCAGGCGTTTCGTAATAGTTTAAGCCAAACTGAGCACACGCATGAGCTTGATGCTGCATTTGAATGTAAAGAAGACATCTGCGAAGTGATTTTGTATCTCGTAGAGCTGTCTATATCTCGTCGTTTTACGCAGGAATAAATACTTCGGGTTGAGCGCGCCACGACATAGAGCTCGCGTCTGCAGGGCCTCGCAGGCGTTCCGTAATAGTTTTAGTGAAACTGAGCACACGCACGAGCTTTATGCTGCATCTGAATGCAAAGAAGACATCTGCGAAGTGATTTTGCATCTCGTAGAGCCGTCTATAACTCGTCGTTTCAAGCAGGAATGAAGACTTCAGATTGAGCGCTCCACGACCTTGCGCTCGCATCTGCAGGGCCTCGCAGGCGTTCCGTAATAGTTTAAGCCAAACTGAGCACACGCACAAGCTTTATGCTGCATCTGAATGTAAAGAAGACATCTGCGAAGTGATTTTGTATCTCGTAGAGCTGTCTATATCTCGTCGTTTTATGCAGGAATAAATACTTCGGGTTGAGCGCGCCACGACATAGAGCTCGCGTCTGCAGGGCCTCGCAGGCGTTCCGTAATAGTTTTAGTGAAACTGAGCACACGCACGAGCTTTATGCTGCATCTGAATGCAAAGAAGACATCTGCGAAGTGATTTTGCATCTCGTAGAGCCGTCTATAACTCGTCGTTTCAAGCAGGAATGAAGACTTCAGATTGAGCGCTCCACGACCTTGCGCTCGCATCTGCAGGGCCTCGCAGGCGTTCCGTAATAGTTTAAGCCAAACTGAGCACACGCACATGCTTTATGCTGCATCTGAATGTAAAGAAGACATCTGCGAAGCGATTTTGCATCTCGTAGAGCCGTCTATAATTCGTCGTTTTACGCAGGAATCAAGACTTCAGATTGAGCGCGCCACGACATTGCGCTCGCGTCTGCAGTGCCTCGCCGGCTTTCCGTAATAGTGTAAGCCAAACTGAGCGCACGCACGAGCTTGATGCTGCATCTGAATGTAAAGACGACATCTGCAAAGTGATTTTGCATCTCGAAGAGTCGTCTATAACTCGTCGTTTTAGTCAGGAATGAAGTCTTCAGATTCAGCGCGCCACGACATTGCGCTCGCGTCTGCAGGGCCTCGCCGGCGTTCCGTAATAGTGTGAACCAAACTGAGCACACACACGAGCTTGATGCTGCATCTGAATGCAAAGAAGACATCTGCGAAGTGATTTTGCATCTCGTAGAGTCGTCTATAACTCGTCGTTTTACTCAGGAATGAAGACTTCAGATTGAGCGCGCCGCGACATGCGCTCGCGTCTGCAGGCCCTCGCGGGCGTTCCGTAATAGTGTAAGCCAAACGTAGCACACGCACGAGCTTGATGCTGCATCTGAATGTAAAGAAGACATCTGCGAAGTGATTTTGCATCTCGTAGAGTCGTCTATAACTCGTCGTTTTACTCAGGAATGAAGACTTCAGATGGAGCGCGCCACGACATTGCGCTCGCGTCTGCAAGGCCTCGCCGGCGTTCCGTAATAGTGTGAGCCAAACTGAGCACACACGAGCTTGATGCTGTATCTGACTGTAAAGACATCTGCGAAGTGATTTTGCATCTCGTAGAGTAGTCTATATCTCGTCGTTTTACGCAGAAATAAATACTTCGGGTTGAGCGCGCCACGACATTGCGCTCGCGCCTGCAGGCCCTCGCAGGCGTTCCGTAATAGTTTAAGCCGAACTGAGCACACGCACGAGCGTGATACTGCATCAGAGTGCAAAGATGACGTCTGCGAAGGGATTTTGCATCTCGTAGAGTCGTCTATAACTCGTTGTTTTACGCAGGTATGAAGACTTCGGGTTGAGCGCGCCACGACATTGCGCTCGCGTCTGCAGGGCCTCGCAGGCGTTCCGTAATAGTGTAAGCCAAACTGAGCACACGCACGAGCTTGATGCTGCATCTGAATGTAAAGAGGACATCTGCGAAGTGATTTTGCATTAGTCGAGTCGTCTATAACTCGTCGTTTTAGTCAGGTATGAAGACTTCAGATTGAGCGCGCCACGACATTGCGCTCTCCGTCTGCAGGGCCTCGCAGCCGTTCTGTAATAGTTTAAGCCAAACTGAGCACACGCACGAGCTTGTTACTGCATCTGAGTGTAAAGAAGACATCTGCGAATTGACGTTGCATCTCGTAGAGTCGTCTATAACTCGTAGTTTTACTCAGGAATGAGGACTTCAGATTGAGCGCGCCACGACATTGCGCTCGCGTCTGCAGGGCCTCGCAGGCGTTCCGTAATAGTGTAAGCCAAACTGAGCGCACGCACGAGCTTGATGCTGCATCTGAATATAAAGACGACAGCTGCGAAGTGATTTTGCATCTCGTAGAGTCGTCTATAACTCGTCGTTTTACTCAGGAATGAAGACCTCAGATTGTGCGCGCCACGACATTGCGCTCGGGTCTGCAGGGCCTCGCAGGCGTTCCGTAATAGTTTAAGCCAAACTGAGCACACGCACAAGCTTTATGCTGCATCTGAATGTAAAGAAGACATCTGCGAAGCGATTTTGCATCTCGTAGAGTCATCTATAACTCGTCGTTTTAGTCAGGAATGAAGACTTTAGATTGAGCGCGCCACGACATTGCGCTCGCGTCTGCAGGGCCTCGCAGGCGTTCCGTAATAGTTTAAGCCAAACTGAGCACACGCACGAGCTTGATGCTGCATCTGAATGTAAAGAAGACATCTGCGAAGTGATTTTGCATCTCGTAGAGCCGTCTATAACTCGTCGTTTTACTCAGGAATGAATACTTCAGATTGAGCGCGCCACGACATTGCGCTCGCGTCTGCAGGGCTTCGCCGGCGTTCCGTAATAGTGTGAGCCAAACTGAGCACACACACGAGCTTGATGCTGAATCTGACTGTAAAGACATCTGCGAAGTGATTTTGCATTCGTAGAGTCGTCTATAACTCGTCGTTTTACTATGGAATGAAGACTTCAGATTGAGCGCGCCACGACATTGCGCTCGCGTCTGAAGGGCCTCGCCGGCGTTCCGTAATAGTGTGAGCCAAACTGAGCACACACACGAGCTTGATGCTGCATCTTACTGTAAAGCATCTGCAAAGTGAATTTGCATCTCGTACAGTCGTCTATAACTGGTCGTTTTACGCAGGATTGAAGACTTCGGGTGGAGCGCGCCACGACATTGCTCTCGCGTCTTCTGGGCCTCGCAGGCGTTCCGTAATATTTTAAGCCAAACTGAGCACACGCTCGAGCTTGATACTGCATCTGAGTGTAAAGAAGACATCTGCGAATTGATGTTGCGTCTCGTAGAGTCGTCTATATCTCGTCATTTTACGCAGGAATAAATACATCGGGTTGAGCGCGCCACGACATTGCGCTCGCGCCTGCAGGGCCTCGCAGGCGTTCCGTAATAGTTTAAGCCAAACTGAGCACACGCACGAGCGTGATATTGCATCAGAGTATAAAGATGACGTCTGCAAAGGGATTTTGCACCTCGTACAGTCGTCTATATCTCGTCGTTTTACGCAGCTATGAAGACTTCGGGTTGAGCGCGCCACGACATTGCGCTCGCGTCTGCAGGGCCTGGCAGGGGTTCCGTAATAGTTTAAGCCAAACTGAGCACACGCACGAGCTTGATGCTGCATTTGAATGTAAAGAAGACATCTGCGAAGTGACTTTGCATCTCGTAGAGCAGTCTATAACTCGTCGTTTTACTAAGGAATGAAGACTTCAGATTGAGCGCGCCATGACATTGCCCTCGCGTCTGCAGGGCCTCGCAGGCGTTCCGTAATAGTTTAAGCCAAACTGAGCACACGCACGAGCTTGACGCTGCATCTGAATGTAAAGAAGACATCTGCGAAGCGATTTTGCATCTCGTAGAGCCGTCTATAATTCGTCGTTTTACGCAGGAATGAAGACTTCAGATTGAGAGGGCCACGACATTGCGCTCGCGTCTGCAGTGCCTCGCAGGCGTTCTGTAATAGTGTAAGCCAAACTGAGCACACGCACGAGCTTGATGCTGCATCTGATTGTAAAGACGACATCTGCGAAGTGATTTTGCATCTCGTAGAGTCATCTATAACTCGTCGTTTTACTCAGGAATGAAGACTTCAGATTGAGCGCGCCACGACATGCGCTCGCGTCTGCAGGGCCTCGCAGGCGTTCTGTAATAGTGTAAGCCAAACTGAGCACACGCACGAGCTTGATGCTGCATCTGAATGTAAAGAGGACATCTGCGAAGTGATTTTGCATTAGTAGAGTCGTCTATAACTCGTCATTTTACGCAGGAATAAATACTTCGGGTTGAGCGCGCCACGACATTGCGCTCGCGTCTGCAGGGCCTCGCAGGCGTTTCGTAATAGTTTAAGCCAAACTGAGCACACGCATGAGCTTGATGCTGCATTTGAATGTAAAGAAGACATCTGCGAAGTGATTTTTTATCTCGTAGAGCTGTCTATATCTCGTCGTTTTACGCAGGAATAAATACTTCGGGTTGAGCGCGCCACGACATAGAGCTCGCGTCTGCAGGGCCTCGCAGGCGTTCCGTAATAGTTTTAGTGAAACTGAGCACACGCACGAGCTTTATGCTGCATCTGAATGCAAAGAAGACATCTGCGAAGTGATTTTGCATCTCGTAGAGCCGTCTATAACTCGTCGTTTCAAGCAGGAATGAAGACTTCAGATTGAGCGCTCCACGACCTTGCGCTCGCATCTGCAGGGCCTCGCAGGCGTTCCGTAATAGTTTAAGCCAAACTGAGCACACGCACAAGCTTTATGCTGCATGTGAATGTAAAGAAGACATCTGCGAAGTGATTTTGTATCTCGTAGAGCTGTCTATATCTCGTCGTTTTATGCAGGAATAAATACTTCGGGTTGAGCGCGCCACGACATAGAGCTCGCGTCTGCAGGGCCTCGCAGGCGTTCCGTAATAGTTTTAGTGAAACTGAGCACACGCACGAGCTTTATGCTGCATCTGAATGCAAAGAAGACATCTGCGAAGTGATTTTGCATCTCGTAGAGCCGTCTATAACTCGTCGTTTCAAGCAGGAATGAAGACTTCAGATTGAGCGCTCCACGACCTTGCGCTCGCATCTGCAGGGCCTCGCAGGCGTTCCGTAATAGTTTAAGCCAAACTGAGCACACGCACATGCTTTATGCTGCATCTGAATGTAAAGAAGACATCTGCGAAGCGATTTTGCATCTCGTAGAGCCGTCTATAATTCGTCGTTTTACGCAGGAATCAAGACTTCAGATTGAGCGCGCCACGACATTGCGCTCGCGTCTGCAGTGCCTCGCCGGCTTTCCGTAATAGTGTAAGCCAAACTGAGCGCACGCACGAGCTTGATGCTGCATCTGAATGTAAAGACGACATCTGCAAAGTGATTTTGCATCTCGAAGAGTCGTCTATAACTCGTCGTTTTAGTCAGGAATGAAGTCTTCAGATTCAGCGCGCCACGACATTGCGCTCGCGTCTGCAGGGCCTCGCCGGCGTTCCGAAATAGTGTGAACCAAACTGAGCACACGCACATGCTTTATGCTGCATCTGAATGTAAAGAAGACATCTGCGAAGCGATTTTGCATCTCGTAGAGCCGTCTATAATTCGTCGTTTTACGCAGGAATGAAGACTTCAGATGGAGCGCGCCACGACATTGCGCTCGCGTCTGCAAGGCCTCGCCGGCGTTCCGTAATAGTGTGAGCCAAACTGAGCACACACGAGCTTGATGCTGTATCTGACTGTAAAGACATCTGCGAAGTGATTTTGCATCTCGTAGAGTAGTCTATATCTCGTCGTTTTACGCAGAAATAAATACTTCGGGTTGAGCGCGCCACGACATTGCGCTCGCGCCTGCAGGTAATAGTTTAAGCCGAACTGAGTACGCGCACGAGCTTGATGCTGCATCTGAATGTAAAGACGACATCTGCAAAGTGATTTTGCATCTCGTAGAGTCGTCTATAACTCGTCGTTTTACTCAGGAATGAGGACTTCAGATTGAGCGCGCCACGACATTGCGCTCGCGTCTGCAGGGCCTCGAAGGCGTTCCGTAATAGTGTAAGCCAAACTGAGCGCACGCATGAGCTTTATGCTGCATCTGAATATAAAGACGAGAGCTGCGAATTGATGTTGCATCTCGTAGAGTCGTCTATATCTCGTCGTTTTACGCAGGAATAAATACTTCGGGTTGAGCGCGCCACGACATTGCGCTCGCGCCTGCAGGGCCTCGCAGGCGTTCCGTAATAGTGTAAGCCAAACTGAGCACACGCACGAGCTTGATGCTGCATCTGAATGTAAAGAGGACATCTGCGAAGTGATTTTGCATTAGTCGAGTCGTCTATAACTCGTCGTTTTAGTCAGGTATGAAGACTTCAGATTGAGCGCGCCACGACATTGCGCTCTCCGTCTGCAGGGCCTCGCAGCCGTTCCGTAATAGTTTAAGCCAAACTGAGCACACGCACGATCTTGTTACTGCATCTGAGTGTAAAGAAGACATCTGCGAATTGACGTTGCATCTCGTAGAGTCGTCTATATCTCGTCGTTTTACGCAGGAATAAATACTTCGGGTCGAGCGCGCCTCGACATTGCGCTCGCGCCTGCAAGGCCTCGCAGGCGTTCCGTAATTGTTTAAGCCAAACTGAGCACACGCACGAGCTTGATACTGCATCAGAGTGTAAAGATGACGTCTGCGAAGGGATTTTGCATCTCGTAAAGTCGTCTATAACTCGTCGTTTTACGCAGGTATGAAGACTTCGGGTTGAGCGCGCCACGACATTGCGCTCGCGTCTGCAGGGCCTCGCAGGCGTTCCGTAATAGTTTAAGCCAAACTGAGCGCACGCACGAGCTTGATGCTGCATGTGAATGTAAAGAAGACATCTGCGAAGTGATTTTGTATCTCGTAGAGCCGTCTATAACTCGTCGTTTTACACAGGAATAAATACTTCAGATTGAGCGCGCCACGACATTGCGCTCGCGTCTGCAGGGCCTCGCAGGCGTTCCGTAATAGTTTAAGCCAAACTGAGCACTCGCACGAGCTTTATGCTGCATCTGAATGTAAAGAACACATCTGCGAAGCGATTTTGCATCTCGTAGAGCCGTCTATAATTCGTCGTTTTACGCAGGAATGAAGACTTCAGATTGAGCGCGCCACAACATTGCGCTCGCGTCTGCAGTGCCTCGCAGGCATTCTGTAATAGTGTAAGCCAAACTGAGCACACGCACGAGCTTGATGCTGCATCTGATTGTAAAGACGACATCTGCGAAGTGATTTTGCATCTCGTAGAGTCATCTATAACTCGTCGTTTTACTCAGGAATGAAGACTTCAGATTGAGCGCGCCACGACATTGCGCTCGCGTCTGCAGGGCTTCGCCCGCGTTCCGTAATAGTGTGAGCCAAACTGAGCACACACACGAGCTTGATGCTGAATCTGACTGTAAAGACATCTGCGAAGTGATTTTGCATTCGTAGAGTCGTCTATAACTCGTCGTTTTACTATGGAATGAAGACTTCAGATTGAGCGCGCCACGACATTGCGCTCGCGTCTGCAGGGCCTCGCAGGCGTTGCGTAATAGTTTAAGCCAAACGGAGCACACGCACGAGCTTTATGCTGCATCTGAATGTAAAGAAGACATCTGCGAAGCGATTTTGCATCTCGTAGAGCAGTCTATAACTCGTCGTTTTACTAAGGAATGAAGACTTCAGATTGAGCGCGCCACGACATTGCGCTCGCGTCTGAAGGGCCTCGCCGGCGTTCCGAATAGTGTGAGCCAAACTGAGCACACACACGAGCTTGATGCTGCATCTTACTGTAAAGCATCTGCAAAGTGAATTTGCATCTCGTACATTCGTCTATAACTGGTCGTTTTACGCAGGATTGAAGACTTCGGGTGGAGCGCGCCACGACATTGCTCTCGCGTCTTCTGGGCCTCGCAGGCGTTCCGTAATATTTTAAGCCAAACTGAGCACACGCTCGAGCTTGATACTGCATCTGAGTGTAAAGAAGACATCTGCGAATTGATGTTGCGTCTCGTAGAGTCGTCTATATCTCGTCATTTTACGCAGGAATAAATACATCGGGTTGAGCGCGCCACGACATTGCGCTCGCGCCTGCAGGGCCTCGCAGGCGTTCCGTAATAGCTTAAGCCAAACTGAGCACACGCACGAGCGTGATATTGCATCAGAGTATAAAGATGACGTCTGCAAAGGGATTTTGCACCTCGTACAGTCGTCTATATCTCGTCGTTTTACGCAGCTATGAAGACTTCGGGTTGAGCGCGCCACGACATTGCGCTCGCGTCTGCAGGGCCTGGCAGGGGTTCCGTAATAGTTTAAGCCAAACTGAGCACACGCACGAGCTTGATGCTGCATTTGAATGTAAAGAAGACATCTGCGAAGTGACTTTGCATCTCGTAGAGCAGTCTATAATTCGTCGTTTTACGCAGGAATGAAGACTTCAGATTGAGCGCGCCACGACATTGCGCTCGCGTCTGCAGTGCCTCGCAGGCGTTCTGTAATAGTGTAAGCCAAACTGAGCACACGCACGAGCTTGATGCTGCATCTGATTGTAAAGACGACATCTGCGAAGTGATTTTGCATCTCGTAGAGTCATCTATAAATCGTCGTTTTACTCAGGAATGAAGACTTCAGATTGAGCGCGCCACGACATGCGCTCGCGTCTGCAGGGCCTCGCGGGCGTTCCGTAATAGTGTAAGCCAAACTGAGCACACGCACGAGCTTGATGCTGCATCTGAATGTAAAGAGGACATCTGCGAAGTGATTTTGCATTAGTAGAGTCGTCTATAACTCGTCATTTTACGCAGGAATAAATACTTCGGGTTGAGCGCGCCACGACATTGCGCTCGCGTCTGCAGGGCCTCGCAGGCGTTTCGTAATAGTTTAAGCCAAACTGAGCACACGCATGAGCTTGATGCTGCATTTGAATGTAAAGAAGACATCTGCGAAGTGATTTTGTATCTCGTAGAGCTGTCTATATCTCGTCGTTTTACGCAGGAATAAATACTTCGGGTTGAGCGCGCCACGACATAGAGCTCGCGTCTGCAGGGCCTCGCAGGCGTTCCGTAATAGTTTTAGTGAAACTGAGCACACGCACGAGCTTTATGCTGCATCTGAATGCAAAGAAGACATCTGCGAAGTGATTTTGCATCTCGTAGAGCCGTCTATAACTCGTCGTTTCAAGCAGGAATGAAGACTTCAGATTGAGCGCTCCACGACCTTGCGCTCGCATCTGCAGGGCCTCGCAGGCGTTCCGTAATAGTTTAAGCCAAACTGAGCACACGCACAAGCTTTATGCTGCATCTGAATGTAAAGAAGACATCTGCGAAGTGATTTTGTATCTCGTAGAGCTGTCTATATCTCGTCGTTTTATGCAGGAATAAATACTTCGGGTTGAGCGCACCACGACATAGAGCTCGCGTCTGCAGGGCCTCGCAGGCGTTCCGTAATAGTTTTAGTGAAACTGAGCACACGCACGAGCTTTATGCTGCATCTGAATGCAAAGAAGACATCTGCGAAGTGATTTTGCATCTCGTAGAGCCGTCTATAACTCGTCGTTTCAAGCAGGAATGAAGACTTCAGATTGAGCGCTCCACGACCTTGCGCTCGCATCTGCAGGGCCTCGCAGGCGCTCCGTAATAGTTTAAGCCAAACTGAGCACACGCACATGCTTTATGCTGCATCTGAATGTAAAGAAGACATCTGCGAAGCGATTTTGCATCTCGTAGAGCCGTCTATAATTCGTCGTTTTACGCAGGAATCAAGACTTCAGATTGAGCGCGCCACGACATTGCGCTCGCGTCTGCAGTGCCTCGCCGGCTTTCCGTAATAGTGTAAGCCAAACTGAGCGCACGCACGAGCTTGATGCTGCATCTGAATGTAAAGAAGACATCTGCAAAGTGATTTTGCATCTCGAAGAGTCGTCTATAACTCGTCGTTTTAGTCAGGAATGAAGTCTTCAGATTCAGCGCGCCACGACATTGCGCTCGCGTCTGCAGGGCCTCGCCGGCGTTCCGAAATAGTGTGAACCAAACTGAGCACACACACGAGCTTGATGCTGCATCTGAATGCAAAGAAGACATCTGCGAAGTGATTTTGCATCTCGTAGAGTCGTCTATAACTCCTTTTTACTCAGGAATGAAGACTTCAGATTGAGCGCGCCGCGACATGCGCTCGCGTCTGCAGGGCCTCGCGGGCGTTCCGTAATAGTGTAAGCCAAACTTAGCACACGCACGAGCTTGATGCTGCATCTGAATGTAAAGAAGACATCTGCGAAGTGATTTTGCATCTCGTAGAGTCGTCTATAACTCGTCGTTTTACTTAGGAATGAAGACTTCAGATGGAGCGCGCCACGACATTGCGCTCGCGTCTGCAAGGCCTCGCCGGCGTTCCGTAATAGTGTGAGCCAAACTGAGCACACACGAGCTTGATGCTGTATCTGACTGTAAAGACATCTGCGAAGTGATTTTGCATCTCGTAGAGTAGTCTATATCTCGTCGTTTTACGCAGAAATAAATACTTCGGGTTGAGCGCGCCACGACATTGCGCTCGCGCCTGCAGGCCCTCGCAGGCGTTCCGTAATAGTTTAAGCCGAACTGAGCACACGCACGAGCGTGATACTGCATCAGAGTGCAAAGATGACGTCTGCGAAGGGATTTTGCATCTCGTAGAGTCGTCTATAACTCGTCGTTTTACGCAGGTATGAAGACTTCGGGTTGAGCGCGCCACGACATTGCGCTCGCGTCTGCAGGGCCTCGCAGGCGTTCCGTAATAGTGTAAGCCAAACTGAGCACACGCACGAGCTTGATGCTGCATCTGAATGTAAAGACGACATCTGCAAAGTGATTTTGCATCTCGTAGAGTCGTCTATAGCTCGTCGTTTTACTCAGGAATGAGGACTTCAGATTGAGCGCGCCACGACATTGCACTCGCGTCTGCAGGGCCTTGCAGGCGTTCCGTAATAGTGTAAGCCAAACTGAGCGCACGCATGAGCTTTATGCTGCATCTGGATATAAAGACGAGAGCTGCGAATTGATGTTGCATCTCGTAGAGTCGTCTATATCTCGTCGTTTTACGCAGGAATAAATACTTCGGGTTGAGCGCGCCACGACATTGCGCTCGCGCCTGCAGGGCCTCGCAGGCGTTCCGTAATAGTGTAAGCCAAACTGAGCACACGCACGAGCTTGATGCTGCATCTGAATGTAAAGACGACATCTGCGAAGTGATTTTGCATCTCGTAGAGTCGTCTATAACTCGTCGTTTTACTCAGGTATGAAGACTTCAGATTGAGCGCGCCACGACATTGCGCTCGCGTCTGCAGGGCCTCGCAGGCGTTCCGTAATAGTGTAAGCCAAACTGAGCACACGCACGAGCTTGATGCTGCATCTGAATGTAAAGAGGACATCTGCGAAGTGATTTTGCATTCGTAGAGTCGTCTATAACTCGTCGTTTTACTATGGAATGAAGACTTCAGATTGAGCGCGCCACGACATTGCGCTCGCGTCTGCAGGGCCTCGCAGGCGTTGCGTAATAGTTTAAGCCAAACGGAGCACACGCACGAGCTTTATGCTGCATCTGAATGTAAAGAAGACATCTGCGAAGCGATTTTGCATCTCCTAGAGCCGTCTATAATTCGTCGTTTTACGCAGGAATAGACTTCAGATTGAGCGCGCCACGACATTGCGCTCGCGTCTGAACGGCCTCGCCGGCGTTCCGTAATAGTGTGAGCCAAACTGAGCACACACACGAGCTTGATGCTGCATCTTACTGTAAAGCATCTGCAAAGTGAATTTGCATCTCGTACAGTCGTCTATAACTGGTCGTTTTACGCAGGATTGAAGACTTCGGGTGGAGCGCGCCACGACATTGCTCTGGCGTCTTCTGGGCCTCGCAGGCGTTCCGTAATATTTTAAGCCAAACTGAGCACACGCACGAGCTTGATACTGCATCTGAGTGTAAAGAAGACATCTGCGAATTGATGTTGCGTCTCGTAGAGTCGTCTATATCTCGTCATTTTACGCAGGAATAAATACATCGGGTTGAGCGCGCCACGACATTGCGCTCGCGCCTGCAGGGCCTCGCAGGCGTTCCGTAATAGTTTAAGCCAAACTGAGCACACGCACGAGCGTGATATTGCATCAGAGTGTAAAGATGACGTCTGCAAAGGGATTTTGCACCTCGTACAGTCGTCTATATCTCGTCGTTTTACGCAGCTATGAAGACTTCGGGTTGAGCGCGCCACGACATTGCGATCGCGTCTGCAGGGCCTGGCAGGGGTTCCGTAATAGTTTAAGCCAAACTGAGCACACGCACGAGCTTGATGCTGCATTTGAATGTAAAGAAGACATCTGCGAAGTGACTTTGCATCTCGTAGCGCAGTCTATAACTCGTCGTTTTACTAAGGAATGAAGACTTCAGATTGAGCGCGCCATGACATTGCGCTCGCGTCTGCAGGGCCTCGCAGGAGTTCCGTAATAGTTTAAGCCAAACTGAGCACACGCACGACCTTGATGCTGCATGTGAATGTAAAGAAGACATCTGCGAAGTGATTTTGTATCTCGTAGAGCCGTCTATATCTCGTCCTTTTACACAGGAATAAATACTTCAGATTGAGCGCGCCACGACATTGCGCTCGCGTCTGCAGGGCCTCGCAGGCGTTCCGTAATAGTTTAAGCCAAACTGAGCACTCGCACGAGCTTTATGCTGCATCTGAATGTAAAGAAGACATCTGCGAAGCGATTTTGCATCTCGTAGAGCCGTCTATAATTCGTCGTTTTACGCAGGAATGAAGACTTCAGATTGAGCGCGCCACGACATTGCGCTCGCGTCTGCAGTGCCTCGCAGGCGTTCTGTAATAGTGTAAGCCAAACTGAGCACACGCACGAGCTTGATGCTGCATCTGATTGTAAAGACGACATCTGCGAAGTGATTTTGCATCTCGTAGAGTCATCTATAACTCGTCGTTTTACTCAGGAATGAAGACTTCAGATTAAGCGCGCCACGACATGCGCTCGCGTCTGCAGGGCCTCGCGGGCGTTCCGTAATAGTGTAAGCCAAACTGAGCACACGCACGAGCTTGATGCTGCATCTGAATGTAAAGAGGACATCTGCGAAGTGATTTTGCATTAGTAGAGTCGTCTATAACTCGTCATTTTACGCAGGAATAAATACTTCGGGTTGAGAGCGCCACGACATTGCGCTCGCGCCTGCAGGGCCTCGCAGGCGTTCCGTAATAGTTTAAGCCAAACTGAGCACACGCACGAGCTTGATGCTGCATTTGAATGTAAAGAAGACATCTGCGAAGTGATTTTGTATCTCGTAGAGCTGTCTATATCTCGTCGTTTTACGCAGGAATAAATACTTCGAGTTGAGCGCGCCACGACATAGAGCTCGCGTCTGCAGGGCCTCGCAGGCGTTCCGTAATAGTTTTAGTGCAACTGAGCACACGCACGAGCTTTATGCTGCATCTGAATGCAAAGAAGACATCTGCGAAGTGATTTTGCATCTCGTAGAGCCGTCTATAACTCGTCGTTTCAAGCAGGAAGGAAGACTTCAGATTGAGCGCTCCACGACCTTGCACTCGCATCTGCAGGGCCTCGCAGGCGTTCCGTAATAGTTTAAGCCAAACTGAGCACACGCACAAGCTTTATGCTGCATCTGAATGTAAAGAAGACATCTGCGAAGTGATTTTGTATCTCGTAGAGCTGTCTATATCTCGTCGTTTTACGCAGGAATAAATACTTCGGGTTGAGCGCGCCACGACATAGAGCTCGCGTCTGCAGGGCCTCGCAGGCGTTCCGTAATAGTTTTAGTGAAACTGAGCACACGCACGAGCTTTATGCTGCATCTGAATGCAAAGAAGACATCTGCGAAGTGATTTTGCATCTCGTAGAGCCGTCTATAACTCGTCGTTTCAAGCAGGAATGAAGACTTCAGATTGAGCGCTCCACGACCTTGCGCTCGCATCTGCAGGGCCTCGCAGGCGTTCCGTAATAGTTTAAGCCAAACTGAGCACACGCACAAGCTTTATGCTGCATCTGAATGTAAAGAAGACATCTGCGAAGCGATTTTGCATCTCGTAGAGCCGTCTATAATTCGTCGTTTTACGCAGGAATCAAGACTTTAGATTGAGCGCGCCACGATATTGCGCTCGCGTCTGCTAGGGCCTCGCAGGAGTTCCGCAATAGTGTAAGCCAAACTTAGCACACGCACGAGCTTGATGCTGCATCTGACTGTAAAGACATCTGCGAAGTGATTTTGCATCTCGTAGAGTCGTCTATATCTCGTCGTTTTACGCAGGAATGAAGACTTCAGATTGAGCGCTCCACGACCTTGCGCTCGCGTCTGCAGTGCCTCGCCGGCTTTCCGTAATAGTGTAAGCCAAACTGAGCACACGCACGAGCTTGATGCTGCATCTGAATGTAAAGCGACATCTGCGAAGTGATTTTGCATCTCGTAGAGCCGTCTATAACTCGTCGTTTCAAGCAGGAATGAAGACTTCAGATTGAGCGCTCCACGACCTTGCGCTCGCGTCTGCAGTGCCTCGCCGGCTTTCCGTAATAGTGTAGGCCAAACTGAGCACACGCAAGAGCTTGATGCTGCATCTGAATGTAAAGAAGACATCTGCGAAGTGATTTTGCATCTCGTAGAGTCGTCTATAACTCATCGTTTACGCAGGAATGAAGTCCAGATTCAGCGCGCCACGACATTGCGCTCGCGTCTGCAGGGCCTCGCCGGCGTTCCGTAATAGTGTGAGCCAAACTGAGCACACACACGAGCTTGATGCTGCATCTGAATGCAAAGAAGACATCTGCGAAGTGATTTTGCATCTCGTAGAGTCGTCTATAACTCGTCGTTTTACTCAGGAATGAAGACTTCAGATTGAGCGCGCCGCGACATGCGCTCGCGTCTGCAGGGCCTCGCGGGCGTTCCGTAATAGTGTAAGCCAAACTTAGCACACGCACGAGCTTGATGCTGCATCTGAATGTAAAGAAGACATCTGCGAAGTGATTTTGCATCTCGTAGAGTCGTCTATAACTCGTCGTTTTACTCAGGAATGAAGACTTCAGATCGAGCGCGCCACGACATTGCGCTCGCGTCTGCAAGTCCTCGCCGGCGTTCCGTAATAGTGTGAGCCAAACTGAGCACACACGAGCTTGATGCTGTATCTGACTGTAAAGACATCTGCGAAGTGATTTTGCATCTCGTAGAGTCGTCTATATCTCGTCGTTTTACGCAGGAATAAATACTTCGGGTTGAGCGCGCCACGACATTGCGCTCGCGCCTGCAGGCCCTCGCAGGCGTTCCGTAATAGTTTAAGCCGAACTGAGCACACGCACGAGCGTGATACTGCATCAGAGTGCAAAGGTGACGTCTGCGAAGGGATTTTGCATCTCGTAGAGTCGTCTATAACTCGTCGTTTTACGCAGGTATGAAGACTTCGGGTTGAGCGCGCCACGACATTGCGCTCGCGTCTGCAGGGCCTCGCAGGCGTTCCGTAATAGTGTAAGCCAAACTGAGCACACGCACGAGCTTGATGCTGCATCTGAATGTAAAGAGGACATCTGCGAAGTGATTTTGCATTAGTAGAGTCGTCTATATCTCGTCGTTTTAGTCAGGTATGAAGACTTCAGATTGAGCGCGCCACGACATTGCGCTCTCCGTCTGCAGGGCCTCGCAGCCGTTCCGTAATAGTTTAAGCCAAACTGAGCACACGCACGAGCTTGTTACTGCATCTGAGTGTAACGAAGACATCTGCGAATTGACGTTGCATCTCGTAGAGTCGTCTATATCTCGTCGTTTTACGCAGGAATAAATACTTCGGGTCGAGCGCGCCACGACATTGCGCTCGCGCCTGCAAGGTCTCGCAGGCGTTCCGTAATTGTTTAAGCCAAACTGAGCACACGCACGAGCTTGATACTGCATCAGAGTGTAAAGATGACGTCTGCGAAGGGATTTTGCAGCTCGTAAAGTCGTCTATAACTCGTCGTTTTACGCAGGTATGACGAATTCGGGTTGAGCGCGCCACGACATTGCGCTCGCGTCTGCAGGGCCTCGCAGGCGTTCCGTAATAGTTTAAGCCAAACTGAGCACACGCACGAGCTTGATGCTGCATGTGAATGTAAAGAAGACATCTGCGAAGTGATTTTGTATCTCGTAGAGCCGTCTATAACTCGTCGTTTTACACAGGAATAAATACTTCAGATTGAGCGCGCCACGACATTGCGCTCGCGTCTGCAGGGCCTCGCAGGCGTTCCGTAATAGTTTAAGCCAAACTGAGCACTCGCACGAGCTTTATGCTGCATCTGAATGTAAAGAAGACATCTGCGAAGCGATTTTGCATCTCGTAGAGCCGTCTATAATTCGTCGTTTTACGCAGGAATGAAGACTTCAGATTGAGCGCGCCACGACATTGCGCTCGCGTCTGCAGTGCCTCGCAGGCGTTCTGTAATAGTGTAAGCCAAACTGAGCACACGCACTAGCTTGATGCTGCATTTGATTGTAAAGACGACATCTGCGAAGTGATTTTGCATCTCGTAGAGTCATCTATAACTCGTCGTTTTACTCAGGAATGAAGACTTCAGATTGAGCGCGCCACGACATGCGCTCGCGTCTGCAGGGCCTCGCGGGCGTTCCGTAATAGTGTAAGCCAAACTGAGCACACGCACGAGCTTGATGCTGCATCTGAATGTAAAGAGGACATCTGCGAAGTGATTTTGCATTAGTAGAGTCGTCTATAACTCGTCATTTTACGCAGGAATAAATACTTCGGGTTGAGCGCGCCACGACATTGCGCTCGCGCCTGCAGGGCCTCGCAGGCGTTCCGTAATAGTTAGGCCAAACTGAGCACACGCACGAGCGTGATACTGCATCTTACTGTAAAGCATCTGCAAAGTGAATTTGCATCTCGTACAGTCGTCTATAACTGGTCGTTTTACGCAGGATTGAAGACTTCGGGTGGAGCGCGCCACGACATTGCTCTGGCGTCTTCTGGGCCTCGCAGGCGTTCCGTAATATTTTAAGCCAAACTGAGCACACGCACGAGCTTGATACTGCATCTGAGTGTAAAGAAGACATCTGCGAATTGATGTTGCGTCTCGTAGAGTCGTCTATATCTCGTCATTTTACGCAGGAATAAATACATCGGGTTGAGCGCGCCACGACATTGCGCTCGCGCCTGCAGGGCCTCGCAGGCGTTCCGTAATAGTTTAAGCCAAACTGAGCACACGCACGAGCGTGATATTGCATCAGAGTGTAAAGATGACGTCTGCAAAGGGATTTTGCACCTCGTACAGTCGTCTATATCTCGTCGTTTTACGCAGCTATGAAGACTTCGGGTTGAGCGCGCCACGACATTGCGATCGCGTCTGCAGGGCCTGGCAGGGGTTCCGTAATAGTTTAAGCCAAACTGAGCACACGCACGAGCTTGATGCTGCATTTGAATGTAAAGAAGACATCTGCGAAGTGACTCTGCATCTCGTAGAGCAGTCTATAACTCGTCGTTTTACTAAGGAATGAAGACTTCAGATTGAGCGCGCCATGACATTGCGCTCGCGTCTGCAGGGCCTCGCAGGAGTTCCGTAATAGTTTAAGCCAAACTGAGCACACGCACGACCTTGATGCTGCATGTGAATGTAAAGAAGACATCTGCGAAGTGATTTTGTATCTCGTAGAGCCGTCTATATCTCGTCCTTTTACACAGGAATAAATACTTCAGATTGAGCGCGCCACGACATTGCGCTCGCGTCTGCAGGGCCTCGCAGGCGTTCCGTAATAGTTTAAGCCAAACTGAGCACTCGCACGAGCTTTATGCTGTATCTGAATGTAAAGAAGACATCTGCGAAGCGATTTTGCATCTCGTAGAGCCGTCTATAATTCGTCGTTTTACGCAGGAATGAAGACTTCAGATTGAGCGCGCCACGACATTGCGCTCGCGTCTGCAGTGCCTCGCAGGCGTTCTGTAATAGTGTAAGCTAAACTGAGCACACGCACGAGCTTGATGCTGCATCTGATTGTAAAGACGACATCTGCGAAGTGATTTTGCATCTCGTAGAGTCATCTATAACTCGTCGTTTTACTCAGGAATGAAGACTTCAGATTAAGCGCGCCACGACATGCGCTCGCGTCTGCAGGGCCTCGCGGGCGTTCCGTAATAGTGTAAGCCAAACTGAGCACACGCACGAGCTTGATGCTGCATCTGAATGTAAAGAGGACATCTGCGAAGTGATTTTGCATTAGTAGAGTCGTCTATAACTCGTCATTTTACGCAGGAATAAATACTTCGGGTTGAGAGCGCCACGACATTGCGCTCGCGCCTGCAGGGCCTCGCAGGCGTTCCGTAATAGTTTAAGCCAAACTGAGCACACGCACGAGCTTGATGCTGCATTTGAATGTAAAGAAGACATCTGCGAAGTGATTTTGTATCTCGTAGAGCTGTCTATATCTCGTCGTTTTACGCAGGAATAAATACTTCGAGTTGAGCGCGCCACGACATAGAGCTCGCGTCTGCAGGGCCTCGCAGGCGTTCCGTAATAGTTTTAGTGCAACTGAGCACACGCACGAGCTTTATGCTGCATCTGAATGCAAAGAAGACATCTGCGAAGTGATTTTGCATCTCGTAGAGCCGTCTATAACTCGTCGTTTCAAGCAGGAAGGAAGACTTCAGATTGAGCGCTCCACGACCTTGCACTCGCATCTGCAGGGCCTCGCAGGCGTTCCGTAATAGTTTAAGCCAAACTGAGCACACGCACAAGCTTTATGCTGCATCTGAATGTAAAGAAGACATCTGCGAAGTGATTTTGTATCTCGTAGAGCTGTCTATATCTCGTCGTTTTACGCAGGAATAAATACTTCGGGTTGAGCGCGCCACGACATAGAGCTCGCGTCTGCAGGGCCTCGCAGGCGTTCCGTAATAGTTTTAGTGAAACTGAGCACACGCACGAGCTTTATGCTGCATCTGAATGCAAAGAAGACATCTGCGAAGTGATTTTGCATCTCGTAGAGCCGTCTATAACTCGTCGTTTCAAGCAGGAATGAAGACTTCAGATTGAGCGCTCCACGACCTTGCGCTCGCATCTGCAGGGCCTCGCAGGCGTTCCGTAATAGTTTAAGCCAAACTGAGCACACGCACAAGCTTTATGCTGCATCTCAATGTAAAGAAGACATCTGCGAAGCGATTTTGCATCTCGTAGAGCCGTCTATAATTCGTCGTTTTACGCAGGAATCAAGACTTTAGATTGAGCGCGCCACGATATTGCGCTCGCGTCTGCTAGGGCCTCGCAGGAGTTCCGCAATAGTGTAAGCCAAACTTAGCACACGCACGAGCTTGATGCTGCATCTGAATTTAAAGCGACATCTGCGAAGTGATTTTGCATCTCGTAGAGCCGTCTATAACTCGTCGTTTCAAGCAGGAATGAAGACTTCAGATTGAGCGCTCCACGACCTTGCGCTCGCGTCTGCAGTGCCTCGCCGGCTTTCCGTAATAGTGTAAGCCAAACTTAGCACACGCACGAGCTTGATGCTGCATCTGACTGTAAAGACATCTGCGAAGTGATTTTGCATCTCGTAGAGTCGTCTATATCTCGTCGTTTTACGCAGGAATGAAGACTTCAGATTGAGCGCTCCACGACCTTGCGCTCGCGTCTGCAGTGCCTCGCCGGCTTTCCGTAATAGTGTAAGCCAAACTGAGCACACGCACGAGCTTGATGCTGCATCTGAATGTAAAGCGACATCTGCGAAGTGATTTTGCATCTCGTAGAGCCGTCTATAACTCGTCGTTTCAAGCAGGAATGAAGACTTCAGATTGAGCGCTCCACGACCTTGCGCTCGCGTCTGCAGTGCCTCGCCGGCTTTCCGTAATAGTGTAGGCCAAACTGAGCACACGCACGAGCTTGATGCTGCATCTGAATGTAAAGAAGACATCTGCGAAGTGATTTTGCATCTCGTAGAGTCGTCTATAACTCATCGTTTACGCAGGAATGAAGTCTTCAGATTCAGCGCGCCACGACATTGCGCTCGCGTCTGCAGGGCCTCGCCGGCGTTCCGTAATAGTGTGAGCCAAACTGAGCACACACACGAGCTTGATGCTGCATCTGAATGCAAAGAAGACATCTGCGAAGTGATTTTGCATCTCGTAGAGTCGTCTATAACTCGTCGTTTTACTCAGGAATGAAGACTTCAGATTGAGCGCGCCGCGACATGCGCTCGCGTCTGCAGGGCCTCGCGGGCGTTCCGTAATAGTGTAAGCCAAACTTAGCACACGCACGAGCTTGATGCTGCATCTGAATGTAAAGAAGACATCTGCGAAGTGATTTTGCATCTCGTAGAGTCGTCTATAACTCGTCGTTTTACTCAGGAATGAAGACTTCAGATCGAGCGCGCCACGACATTGCGCTCGCGTCTGCAAGTCCTCGCCGGCGTTCCGTAATAGTGTGAGCCAAACTGAGCACACACGAGCTTGATGCTGTATCTGACTGTAAAGACATCTGCGAAGTGATTTTGCATCTCGTAGAGTCGTCTATATCTCGTCGTTTTACGCAGGAATAAATACTTCGGGTTGAGCGCGCCACGACATTGCGCTCGCGCCTGCAGGCCCTCGCAGGCGTTCCGTAATAGTTTAAGCCGAACTGAGCACACGCACGAGCGTGATACTGCATCAGAGTGCAAAGGTGACGTCTGCGAAGGGATTTTGCATCTCATAGAGTCGTCTATAACTCGTCGTTTTACGCAGGTATGAAGACTTCGGGTTGAGCGCGCCACGACATTGCGCTCGCGTCTGCAGGGCCTCGCAGGCGTTCCGTAATAGTGTAAGCCAAACTGAGCACACGCACGAGCTTGATGCTGCATCTGAATGTAAAGAGGACATCTGCGAAGTGATTTTGCATTAGTAGAGTCGTCTATATCTCGTCGTTTTAGTCAGGTATGAAGACTTCAGATTGAGCGCGCCACGACATTGCGCTCTCCGTCTGCAGGGCCTCGCAGCCGTTCCGTAATAGTTTAAGCCAAACTGAGCACACGCACGAGCTTGTTACTGCATCTGAGTGTAACGAAGACATCTGCGAATTGACGTTGCATCTCGTAGAGTCGTCTATATCTCGTCGTTTTACGCAGGAATAAATACTTCGGGTCGAGCGCGCCACGACATTGCGCTCGCGCCTGCAAGGCCTCGCAGGCGTTCCGTAATTGTTTAAGCCAAACTGAGCACACGCACGAGCTTGATACTGCATCAGAGTGTAAAGATGACGTCTGCGAAGGGATTTTGCAGCTCGTAAAGTCGTCTATAACTCGTCGTTTTACGCAGGTATGACGAATTCGGGTTGAGCGCGCCACGACATTGCGCTCGCGTCTGCAGGGCCTCGCGGGCGTTCCGTAATAGTTTAAGCCAAACTGAGCACACGCACGAGCTTGATGCTGCATGTGAATGTAAAGAAGACATCTGCGAAGTGATTTTGTATCTCGTGGAGCCGTCTATAACTCGTCGTTTTACACAGGAATAAATACTTCAGATTGAGCGCGCCACGACATTGCGCTCGCGTCTGCAGGGCCTCGCAGGCGTTCCGTAATAGTTTAAGCCAAACTGAGCACTCGCACGAGCTTTATGCTGCATCTGAATGTAAAGAAGACATCTGCGAAGCGATTTTGCATCTCGTAGAGCCGTCTATAATTCGTCGTTTTACGCAGGAATGAAGACTTCAGATTGAGCGCGCCACGACATTGCGCTCGCGTCTGCAGTGCCTCGCAGGCGTTCTGTAATAGTGTAAGCCAAACTGAGCACACGCACTAGCTTGATGCTGCATTTGATTGTAAAGACGACATCTGCGAAGTGATTTTGCATCTCGTAGAGTCATCTATAACTCGTCGTTTTACTCAGGAATGAAGACTTCAGATTGAGCGCGCCACGACATTGCGCTCGCGCCTGCAGGGCCTCGCAGGCGTTCCGTAATAGTTAGGCCAAACTGAGCACACGCACGAGCGTGATACTGCATCAGAGTGTAAAGATGACGTCTGCGAAGGGATTTTGCACCTCGTACAGTCGTCTATATCTCGTCGTTTTACGCAGCTATGAAGACTTCGGGTTGAGCGCGCCACGACATTGCGCTCGCGTCTGCAGGGCCTCGCAGGCGTTCCGTAATAGTTTAAGCCAAACTGAGCACACGCACGAGCTTGATGCTGCATTTGAATGTAAAGAAGACATCTGCGAAGTGATTTTGTATCTCGTAGAGCTGTCTATATCTCGTCGTTTTACGCAGGAATAAATACTTCGGGTTGAGCGCGCCACGACATAGAGCTCGCGTCTGCAGGGCCTCGCAGGCGTTCCGTAATAGTTTTAGTGAAACTGAGCACACGCACGAGCTTTATGCTGCATCTGAATGCAAAGAAGACATCTGCGAAGTGATTTTGCATCTCGTAGAGCCGTCTATAACTCGTCGTTTCAAGCAGGAATGAAGACTTCAGATTGAGCGCTCCACGACCTTGCGCTCGCATCTGCAGGGCCTCCCAGGCGTTCCGTAATAGTTTAAGCCAAACTGAGCACACGCACGAGCTAGATGCTGCATCTGAATGTAAAGAAGACATCTGCGAAGTGATTTTGCATCTCGTAGAGCAGTCTATAACGCGTCTGTTTACTAAGGAATGAAGACTTCAGATTGAGCGCGCCATGACATTGCGCTCGCGTCTGCAGGGCCTCGCCGGCGTTCCGTAATAGTGTGAGCCAAACTGAGCACACACACGAGCTTGATGCTGCATCTGACTGTAAAGGCATCTGCGAAGTGATATTGCATCTCGTAGAGTCGTCTATAACTCGTCGTTTTACTCAGGAATGAAGACTTCAGATTGTGCGCGCCACGACATTGCGCTCGCGTCTGCAGGGCCTCGCAGGCGTTCCGTAATAGTTTAAGCCAAACTGAGCACACGCACAAGCTTTATGCTGCATCTGAATGTAAAGAAGACATCTGCGAAGCGATTTTGCATCTCGTAGAGCCGTCTATAATTCGTCGTTTTACGCAGGAATGAAGACTTCAGATTGAGCGAGCCACGACATTGCGCTCGCGTCTGCAGTGCCTCGCCGGCTTTCCGTAATAGTGTGAGCCAAACTGAGCACACACACGAGCTTGAAGCAGCATCTGACTGTAAAGACATCTGCGAAGTGATTTCGCATCTCGTAGAGTCGTCTATAACTCGTCGTTTTACTCAGGAATGAAGACTTCAGATTGAGCGCGCCGCGACATGCGCTCGCGTCTGCAGGGCCTCGCGGGCGTTCCGTAATAGTGTAATCCAAACTTAGCACACGCACGAGCTTGATGCTGCATCTGAATGTAAAGAAGACATCTGCGAAGTGATTTTGCATCTCGTAGAGTCGTCTATAACTCATCGTTTACGCAGGAATGAAGTCTTCAGATTCAGCGCGCCACGACATTGCGCTCGCGTCTGCAGGGCCTCGCCGGCGTTCCGTAATAGTGTGAGCCAAACTGAGCACACACACGAGCTTGATGCAGCATCTGACTGTAAAGACATCTGCGAAGTGATTTTGCATCTCGTACAGTCGTCTATAACTCGTCGTTTTACGCAGGAATGAAGACTTCCGGTTGAGCGCGCCACGACATTGCTCTCGCGTCTGCTGAGCGTCGCAGGCGTTCCGTAATATTTTAAGCCAAACTGAGCACACGCACGAGCTTGATACTGCATGTGAGTGTAAAGAAGACATCTGCGAATTGATGTTGCATCTCGTAGAGTCGTCTATATCTCGTCGTTTTACGCAGGAATAAATACTTCGGGTTGAGCGCGCCACGACATTGCGCTCGCGCCTGCAGGCCCTCGCAGGCGTCCCGTAATAGTTTAAGCCGAACTGAGCACACGCACGAGCGTGATACTGCATCAGAGTGTAAAGATGACGTCTGCGAAGGGATTTTGCATCTAGTAGAGTCTTCTATAACTCGTCCTTTTACGCAGGTATGAAGACTTCGGGTTGAGCGCGCCACGACATTGCGCTCGCGTCTGCAGGGCCTCGCAGGCGTTCCGTAATAGTTTAAGCCAAACTGAGCACACGCACGAGCTTGATGCTACATTTGAATGTAAAGAAGACATCTGGGAAGTGATTTTGTATCTCGTAGAGCCGTCTATAACTCGTCGTTTTACGCAGGAATAAATACTTCGGGCTGAGCGCGCCACGACATTGAGCTCGCGTCTGCAGGGCCTCGCAGGCGTTCCGTAATAGTTTAAGTGCAACTGAGCACACGCACGAGCGTGATACTGCATCAGAGTGCAAAGATGACGTCTCCGAAGGGATTTTGCATCTCGTAGAGTCGTCTATAACTCGTCGTTTTACGCAGGTATGAAGACTTCGGGTTGAGCGCGCCACGACATTGCGTCGCGTCTGCAGGGCCTCGCAGGCGTTCCGTAATAGTGTAAGCCAAACTGAGCACACGCACGAGCTTGATGCTGCATCTGAATGTAAAGACGACATCTGCAAAGTGATTTTGCATCTCGTAGAGTCGTCTATAACTCGTCGTTTTACTCAGGAATGAGGACTTCAGATTGAGCGCGCCACGAAATTGCGCTCGCGTCTGCAGGGCCTCGCAGGCGTTCCGTAATAGTGTAAGCCAAACTGAGCGCACGCATGAGCTTTATGCTGCATCTGAATATAAAGACGAGAGCTGCGAAGTGATTTTGCATCTCGTACAGTCGTCTATAACTCGTCGTTTTACGCAGGAATGAAGACTTCGGGTTGAGCGCGCCACGACATTGCTCTCGCGTCTGCTGGGCCTCGCATGCGTTCCGTAATATTTTAAGCCAAACTGAGCACACGCACGAGCTTGATACTGCATCTGAGTGTAATGAAGACATCTGCGAATTGATGTTGCATCTCGTAGAGTCGTCTATATCTCGTCGTTTTACGCAGGAATAAATACTTCGGGTTGAGCGCGCCACGACATTGCGCTCGCGCCTGCAGGGCCTCCCAGGCGTTCCGTAATAGTGTAAGCCAAACTGAGCACACGCACGAGCTTGATGCTGCATCTGAATGTAAAGAGGACATCTGCGAAGTGATTTTGCATTAGTAGAGTCGTCTATAACTCGTCGTTTTAGTCAGGTATGAAGACTTCAGATTGAGCGCGCCACGACATTGCGCTCTCCGTCTGCAGGGCCTCGCAGCCGTTCCGTAATAGTTTAAGCCAAACTGAGCACACGCACGAGCTTGTTACTGCATCTGAGTGTAAAGAAGACATCTGCGAATTGACGTTGCATCTCGTAGAGTCGTCTATATCTCATCGTTTTACGCAGGAATAAATACTTCGGGTCGTGCGCGCCACGACATTGCGCTCGCGCCTGCAAGGCCTCGCAGGCGTTCCGTAATTGTTTAAGCCAAACTGAGCACACGCACGAGCTTGATACTGCATCAGAGTGTAAAGATGACGTTTGCGAAGGGATTTTGCATCTCGTAGAGTCGTCTATAACTCGTCGTTTTACGCAGGTATGAAGACTTCGGGTTGAGCGCGCCACGACATTGCGCTCGCGTCTGCAGGGCCTCGCAGGCGTTCCGTAATAGTTTAAGCCAAACTGAGCACACGCACGAGCTTGATGCTGCATGTGAATGTAAAGAAGACATCTGCGAAGTGATTTTGTATCTCGTAGAGCCGTCTATAACTCGTCGTTTTACACAGGAATAAATACTTCAGATTGAGCGCGCCACGACATTGCGCTCGCGTCTGCAGGGCCTCGCAGGCGTTCCGTAATAGTTTAAGCCAAACTGAGCACTCGCACGAGCTTTATGCTGCATCTGAATGTAAAGAAGACATCTGCAAAGCGATTTTGCATCTCGTAGAGCCGTCTATAATTCGTCCTTTTACGCAGGAATGAAGACTTCAGATTGAGCGCGCCACGACATTGCGCTCGCGTCTGCAGTGCCTCGCAGGCGTTCTGTAATAGTGTAAGCCAAACTGAGCACATGCACGAGCTTGATGCTGCATCTGATTGTAAAGACGACATCTGCGAAGTGATTTTGCATCTCGTAGAGTCATCTATAACTCGTCGTTTTACTCAGGAATGGAGACTTCAGATTGAGCGCGCCACGACATGCGCTCGCGTCTGCAGGGCCTCGCGGGCGTTCCGTAATAGTGTAAGCCAAACTGAGCACACGCACGAGCTTGATGCTGCATCTGAATGTAAAGAAGACATCTGCGAAGTGATTTTGCATCTCGTAGAGTCGTCTATAACTCGTCGTTTTACTCAGGTATGAAGACTTCAGATTGAGCGCACCACGACATTGCGCTCGCGTCTGCAGGGCCTCGCAGGCGTTCCGTAATAGTGTAAGCCAAACTGAGCACACGCACGAGCTTGATGCTGCATCTGAATGTAAAGAGGACATCTGCGAAGTGATTTTGCATTAGTAGAGTCGTCTATAACTCGTCGTTTTACGCAGGAATGAAGACTTCAGATTGAGCGCGCCACGACATTGCGCTCGCGCCTGCAGGCCCTCGCAGGCGTTCCGTAATAGTTTAAGCCGAACTGAGCACACGCACGAGCGTGATACTGCATCAGAGTGCAAAGATGACGTCTGCGAATGGATTTTGCATCTCGTAGAGTCGTCTATAACTCGTCGTTTTACGCAGGTATGAAGACTTCGGGTTGAGCGCGCCACGACATTGCGATCGCGTCTGCAGTGCCTCGCAGGCGTTCCGGAATAGTGTAAGCCAAACTGAGCACACGCACGAGCTTGATGCTGCATCTGAATGTAAAGAGGACATCTGCGAAGTGATTTTGCATTAGTAGAGTCGTCTATAACTCGTCGTTTTAGTCAGGTATGAAGACTTCAGATTGAGCGCGCCACGACATTGCGCTCTCCGTCTGCAGGGCCTCGCAGCCGTTCCGTAATAGTTTAAGCCAAACTGAGCACACGCACGAGCTTGTTACTGCATCTGAGTGTAAAGAAGACATCTGCGAATTGACGTTGCATCTCGTAGAGTCGTCTATATCTCGTCGTTTTACGCAGGAATAAATACTTCGGGTCGAGCGCGCCACGACATTGCGCTCGCGCCTGCAAGGCCTCGCAGGCGTTCCGTAATTGTTTAAGCCAAACTGAGCACACGCACGAGCTTGATACTGCATCAGAGTGTAAAGATGACGTCTGCGAAGGGATTTTGCATCTCGTAAAGTCGTCTATAACTCGTCGTTTTACGCAGGTATGACGAATTCGGGTTGAGCGCGCCACGACATTGCGCTCGCGTCTGCAGGGCCTCGCAGGCGTTCCGTAATAGTTTAAGCCAAACTGAGCACACGCACGAGCTTGATGCTGCATGTGAATGTAGAGAAGACATCTGCGAAGTGATTTTGTATCTCGTAGAGCCGTCTATAACTCGTCGTTTTACACAGGAATAAATACTTCAGATTGAGCGCGCCACGACATTGCGCTCGCCTCTGCAGGGCCTCGCAGGCGTTCCGTAATAGTTTAAGCCAAACTGAGCACTCGCACGAGCTTTATGCTGCATCTGAATGTAAAGAAGACATCTGCGAAGCGATTTTGCATCTCGTAGAGCCGTCTATAATTCGTCGTTTTACGCAGGAATGAAGACTTCAGATTGAGCGCGCCACGACATTGCGCTCGCGTCTGCAGTGCCTCGCAGGCGTTCTGTAATAGTGTAAGCCAAACTGAGCACACGCACTAGCTTGATGCAGCATTTGATTGTAAAGAAGACATCTGCGAAGTGATTTTGTATCTCGTAGAGCCGTCTATAACTCGTCGTTTTACACAGGAATAAATACTTCAGATTGAGCGCGCCACGACATTGCGCTCGCGCCTGCAAGGCCTCGCGGGGGTTCCGTAATAGTGTAAGCCAAACTGAGCACACGGACGAGCTTGATGCTGCATCTGAATGTAAAGAGGACATCTGCGAAGTGATTTTGCATTAGTAGAGTTGTCTATAACTCGTCATTTTACGCAGGAATAAATACTTCGGGTTGAGCGCGCCACGACATTGCGCTCGCGCCTGCAGGGCCTCGCAGGCGTTCCGTAATAGTTAAGCCAAAGTGAGCACACGCACGAGCGTGATACTGCATCAGAGTGTAAAGATGACGTCTGCGAAGGGATTTTGCACCTCGTACAGTCGTCTATATCTCGTCGTTTTACGCAGCTATGAAGACTTCGGGTTGAGCGCGCCACGACATTGCGCTCGCGTCTGCAGGGCCTCGCAGGCGTTCCGTAATAGTTTAAGCCAAACTGAGCACACGCACGAGCTTGATGCTGCATTTGAATGTAAAGAAGACATCTGCGAAGTGATTTTGTATCTCGTAGAGCTGTCTATATCTCGTCGTTTTACGCAGGAATAAATACTTCGGGTTGAGCGCGCCACGACATAGAGCTCGCGTCTGCAGGGCCTCGCAGGCGTTCCGTAATAGTTTTAGTGAAACTGAGCACACGCACGAGCTTTATGCTGCATCTGAATGCAAAGAAGACATCTGCGAAGTGATTTTGCATCTCGTAGAGCCGTCTATAACTCGTCGTTTCAAGCAGGAATGAAGACTTCAGATTGAGCGCTCCACGACCTTGCGCTCGCATCTGCAGGGCCTCCCAGGCGTTCCGTAATAGTTTAAGCCAAACTGAGCACACGCACGAGCTTGATGCTGCATCTGAATGTAAAGAAGACATCTGCGAAGTGATTTTGCATCTCGTAGAGCAGTCTATAACGCGTCTGTTTACTAAGGAATGAAGACTTCAGATTGAGCGCGCCATGACATTGCGCTCGCGTCTGCAGGGCCTCGCCGGCGTTCCGTAATAGTGTGAGCCAAACTGAGCACACACACGAGCTTGATGCTGCATCTGACTGTAAAGGCATCTGCGAAGTGATATTGCATCTCGTAGAGTCGTCTATAACTCGTCGTTTTACTCAGGAATGAAGACTTCAGATTGTGCGCGCCACGACATTGCGCTCGCGTCTGCAGGGCCTCGAAGGCGTTCCGTAATAGTTTAAGCCAAACTGAGCACACGCACAAGCTTTATGCTGCATCTGAATGTAAAGAAGACATCTGCGAAGCGATTTTGCATCTCGTAGAGCCGTCTATAATTCGTCGTTTTACGCAGGAATGAAGACTTCAGATTGAGCGCGCCACGACATTGCGCTCGCGTCTGCAGGGCCTCGCCGGCGTTCCGTAATAGTGTGAGCCAAACTGAGCACACACACGAGCTTGATGCAGCATCTGACTGTAAAGACATCTGCGAAGTGATTTTGCATCTCGTACAGTCGTCTATAACTCGTCGTTTTACGCCGGAATAAATACTTCGGGTTGAGCGCGCCACGACATTGCGCTCGCGCCTGCAGGCCCTCGCAGGCGTTCCGTAATAGTTTAAGCCGAACTGAGCACACGCACGAGCGTGATACTGCATCAGAGTGCAAAGATGACGTCTGCGAAGGGATTTTGCATCTCGTAGAGTCGTCTATAACTCGTCGTTTTACGCAGGTATGAAGACTTCGGGTTGAGCGCGCCACGACATTGCGTCGCGTCTGCAGGGCCTCGCAGGCGTTCCGTAATAGTGTAAGCCAAACTGAGCACACGCACGAGCTTGATGCTGCATCTGAATGTAAAGACGACATCTGCAAAGTGATTTTGCATCTCGTAGAGTCGTCTATAACTCGTCGTTTTACTCAGGAATGAGGACTTCAGATTGAGCGCGCCACGACATTGCGCTCGCGTCTGCAGGGCCTCGCAGGCGTTCCGTAATAGTGTAAGCCAAACTGAGCGCACGCATGAGCTTTACGCTGCATCTGAATATAAAGACGAGAGCTGCGAAGTGATTTTGCATCTCGTAGAGCCGTCTATAACTCGTCGTTTTACTCAGGAATGAATACTTCAGATTGAGCGCGCCACGACATTGCGCTCGCGTCTGCAGGGCCTCGCAGGCGTTCCGTAATAGTGTAAGCCAAACTGAGCACTCGCACGAGCTTTATGCTGCATCTGAATGTAAAGAGGACATCTGCGAAGTGATTTTGCATTAGTAGAGTCGTCTACAACTCGTCGTTTTACGCAGGAATGAAGACTTCAGATTGAGCGCGCCACGACATTGCGCTCGCGCCTGCAGGCCCTCGCAGGCGTTCCGTAATAGTTTAAGCCGAACTGAGCACACGCACGAGCGTGATACTGCATCAGAGTGCAAAGATGACGTCTGCGAATGGATTTTGCATCTCGTAGAGTCGTCTATAACTCGTCGTTTTACGCAGGTATGAAGACTTCGGGTTGAGCGCGCCACGACATTGCGCTCGCGTCTGCAGTGCCTCGCAGGCGTTCCGTAATAGTGTAAGCCAAACTGAGCACACGCACGAGCTTGTTACTGCATTTGAGTGTAGAGAAGACATCTGCGAATTGACGTTGCATCTCGTAGAGTCGTCTATATCTCGTCGTTTTACGCAGGAATAAATACTTCGGGTCGAGCGCGCCACGACATTGCGCTCGCGCCTGCAAGGCCTCGCAGGCGTTCCGTAATTGTTTAAGCCAAACTGAGCACATGCACGAGCTTGATACTGCATCAGAGTGTAAAGATGACGTCTGCGAAGGGATTTTGCATCTCGTAAAGTCGTCTATAACTCGTCGTTTTACGCAGGTATGACGAATTCGGGTTGAGCGCGCCACGACATTGCGCTCGCCTCTGCAGGGCCTCGCAGGCGTTCCGTAATAGTTTAAGCCAAACTGAGCACACGCACGAGCTTGATGCTGCATGTGAATGTAGAGAAGACATCTGCGAAGTGATTTTGTATCTCGTAGAGCCGTCTATAACTCGTCGTTTTACACAGGATTAAATACTTCAGATTGAGCGCGCCACGACATTGCGCTCGCGTCTGCAGGGCCTCGCAGGCGTTCCGTAATAGTTTAAGCCAAACTGAGCACTCGCACGAGCTTTATGCTGCATCTGAATGTAAAGAAGACATCTGCGAAGCGATTTTGCATCTCGTAGAGCCGTCTATAATTCGTCGTTTTACGCAGGAATGAAGACTTCAGATTGAGCGCGCCACGACATTGCGCTCGCGTCTGCAGTGCCTCGCAGGCGTTCTGTAATAGTGTAAGCCAAACTGAGCACACGCACTAGCTTGATGCAGCATTTGATTGTAAAGAAGACATCTGCGAAGTGATTTTGTATCTCGTAGAGCCGTCTATAACTCGTCGTTTTACACAGGAATAAATACTTCAGATTGAGCGCGCCACGACATTGCGCTCGCGCCTGCAGGGCCTCGCAGGCGTTCCGTAATAGTTAAGCCAAACTGAGCACACACACGAGCGTGATACTGCATCAGAGTGTAAAGATGACGTCTGCGAAGGGATTTTGCACCTCGTACAGTCGTCTATATCTCGTCGTTTTACGCAGCTATGAAGACTTCGGGTTGAGCGCGCCACGACATTGCGCTCGCGTCTGCAGGGCCTCGCAGGCGTTCCGTAATAGTTTAAGCCAAACTGAGCACACGCACGAGCTTGATGCTGCATTTGAATGTAAAGAAGACATCTGCGAAGTGATTTTGTATCTCGTAGAGCTGTCTATATCTCGTCGTTTTACGCAGGAATAAATACTTCGGGTTGAGCGCGCCACGACATAGAGCTCGCGTCTGCAGGGCCTCGCAGGCGTTCCGTAATAGTTTTAGTGAAACTGAGCACACGCACGAGCTTTATGCTGCATCTGAATGCAAAGAAGACATCTGCGAAGTGATTTTGCATCTCGTAGAGCCGTCTATAACTCGTCGTTTCAAGCAGGAATGAAGACTTCAGATTGAGCGCTCCACGACCTTGCGCTCGCATCTGCAGGGCCTCCCAGGCGTTCCGTAATAGTTTAAGCCAAACTGAGCACACGCACGAGCTTGATGCTGCATCTGAATGTAAAGAAGACATCTGCGAAGTGATTTTGCATCTCGTAGAGCAGTCTATAACGCGTCTGTTTACTAAGGAATGAAGACTTCAGATTGAGCGCGCCATGACATTGCGCTCGCGTCTGCAGGGCCTCGCCGGCGTTCCGTAATAGTGTGAGCCAAACTGAGCACACACACGAGCTTGATGCTGCATCTGACTGTAAAGGCATCTGCGAAGTGATATTGCATCTCGTAGAGTCGTCTATAACTCGTCGTTTTACTCGGGAATGAAGACTTCAGATTGTGCGCGCCACGACATTGCGCTCGCGTCTGCAGGGCCTCGCAGGCGTTCCGTAATAGTTTAAGCCAAACTGAGCACACGCACAAGCTTTATGCTGCATCTGAATGTAAAGAAGACATCTGCGAAGTGATTTTGCATCTCGTAGAGCCGTCTATAATTCGTCGTTTTACGCAGGAATGAAGACTTCAGATTGAGCGCGCCACGACATTGCGCTCGCGTCTGCAGTGCCTCGCCGGCTTTCCGTAATAGTGTAAGCCAAACTGAGCACACGCACGAGCTTGATGCTGCATCTGAATGTAAAGACGACATCTGCAAAGTGATCTTGCATCTCGTAGAGTCGTCTATAACTCGTCGTTTTAGTCAGGAATGAAGACTTTAGATTGAGCGCGCCACGACATTGCGCTCGCGTCTGCAGGGCCTCGCAGGAGTTCCGCAATAGTGTAAGCCAAACTTAGCACACGCACGAGCTTGATGCTGCATCTGAATGTAAAGAAGACATCTGCGAAGTGATTTTGCATCTCGTAGAGTCGTCTATAACTCATCGTTTACGCAGGAATGAAGTCTTCAGATTCAGCGCGCCACGACATTGCGCTCGCGTCTGCAGGGCCTCGCCGGCGTTCCGTAATAGTGTGAGCCAAACTGAGCACACACACGAGCTTGATGCAGCATCTGACTGTAAAGACATCTGCGAAGTGATTTTGCATCTCGTAGAGTCGTCTATAACTCGTCGTTTTACTCAGGAATGAAGACTTCAGATTGAGCGCGCCGCGACATGCGCTCGCGTCTGCAGGGCCTCGCGGGCGTTCCGTAATAGTGTAAGCCAAACTTAGCACACGCACGAGCTTGATGCTGCATCTGAATGTAAAGAAGACATCTGCGAAGTGATTTTGCATCTCGTACAGTCGTCTATAACTCGTCGTTTTACGCCGGAATAAATACTTCGGGTTGAGCGCGCCACGACATTGCGCTCGCGCCTGCAGGCCCTCGCAGGCGTTCCGTAATAGTTTAAGCCGAACTGAGCACACGCACGAGCGTGATACTGCATCAGAGTGCAAAGATGACGTCTGCGAAGGGATTTTGCATCTCGTAGAGTCGTCTATAACTCGTCGTTTTACGCAGGTATGAAGACTTCGGGTTGAGCGCGCCACGACATTGCGTCGCGTCTGCAGGGCCTCGCAGGCGTTCCGTAATAGTGTAAGCCAAACTGAGCACACGCACGAGCTTGATGCTGCATCTGAATGTAAAGACGACATCTGCAAAGTGATTTTGCATCTCGTAGAGTCGTCTATAACTCGTCGTTTTACTCAGGAATGAGGACTTCAGATTGAGCGCGCCACGACATTGCGCTCGCGTCTGCAGGGCCTCGCAGGCGTTCCGTAATAGTGTAAGCCAAACTGAGCGCACGCATGAGCTTTACGCTGCATCTGAATATAAAGACGAGAGCTGCGAAGTGATTTTGCATCTCGTAGAGCCGTCTATAACTCGTCGTTTTACTCAGGAATGAATACTTCAGATTGAGCGCGCCACGACATTGCGCTCGCGTCTGCAGGGCCTCGCAGGCGTTCCGTAATAGTTTAAGCCAAACTGAGCACTCGCACGAGCTTTATGCTGCATCTGAATGTAAAGAAGACATCTGCGAAGCGATTTTGCATCTCGTAGAGCCGTCTATAATTCGTCGTTTTACGCAGGAATGAAGACTTCAGATTGAGCGCGCCACGACATTGCGCTCGCGTCTGCAGGGCCTCGCAGGCGTTCCGTAATAGTTTAAGCCAAACTGAGCACTCGCACGAGCTTGATGCTGCATCTGAATGTAAAGAAGACATCTGCGAAGTGATTTTGTATCTCGTAGAGCCGTCTATAACTCGTCGTTTTACTCAGGAATGAATACTTCAGATTGAGCGCGCCACGACATTGCGCTCGCGTCTGCAGGGCCTCGCAGGCGTTCCGTAATAGTTTAAGCCAAACTGAGCACTCGCACGAGCTTGATGCTGCATCTGAATGTAAAGAAGACATCTGCGAAGTGATTTTGCATCTCGTAGAGTCGTCTATAACTCGTCGTTTTACTCAGGTATGAAGACTTCAGATTGAGCGCGCCACGACATTGCGCTCGCGTCTGCAGGGCCTCGCAGGCGTTCCGTAATAGTGTAAGCCAAACTGAGCACACGCACGACCTTGATGCTGCATCTGAATGTAAAGAGGACATCTGCGAAGTGATTTTGCATTAGTAGAGTCGTCTACAACTCGTCGTTTTACGCAGGAATGAAGACTTCAGATTGAGCGCGCCACGACATTGCGCTCGCGCCTGCAGGCCCTCGCAGGCGTTCCGTAATAGTTTAAGCCGAACTGAGCACACGCACGAGCGTGATACTGCATCAGAGTGCAAAGATGACGTCTGCGAATGGATTTTGCATCTCGTAGAGTCGTCTATAACTCGTCGTTTTACGCAGGTATGAAGACTTCGGGTTGAGCGCGCCACGACATTGCGCTCGCGTCTGCAGTGCCTCGCAGGCGTTCCGTAATAGTGTAAGCCAAACTGAGCACACGCACGAGCTTGATGCTGCATCTGAATGTAAAGAGGACATCTGCGAAGTGATTTTGCATTAGTAGAGTCGTCTATAACTCGTCGTTTTAGTCAGGTATGAAGACTTCAGATTGAGCGCGCCACGACATTGCGCTCTCCGTCTGCAGGGCCTCGCAGCCGTTCCGTAATAGTTTAAGCCAAACTGAGCACACGCACGAGCTTGTTACTGCATCTGAGTGTAGAGAAGACATCTGCGAATTGACGTTGCATCTCGTAGAGTCGTCTATATCTCGTCGTTTTACGCAGGAATAAATACTTCGGGTCGAGCGCGCCACGACATTGCGCTCGCGCCTGCAAGGCCTCGCAGGCGTTCCGTAATTGTTTAAGCCAAACTGAGCACATGCACGAGCTTGATACTGCATCAGAGTGTAAAGATGACGTCTGCGAAGGGATTTTGCATCTCGTAAAGTCGTCTATAACTCGTCGTTTTACGCAGGTATGACGAATTCGGGTTGAGCGCGCCACGACATTGCGCTCGCCTCTGCAGGGCCTCGCAGGCGTTCCGTAATAGTTTAAGCCAAACTGAGCACACGCACGAGCTTGATGCTGCATGTGAATGTAGAGAAGACATCTGCGAAGTGATTTTGTATCTCGTAGAGCCGTCTATAACTCGTCGTTTTACACAGGATTAAATACTTCAGATTGAGCGCGCCACGACATTGCGCTCGCGTCTGCAGGGCCTCGCAGGCGTTCCGTAATAGTTTAAGCCAAACTGAGCACTCGCACGAGCTTTATGCTGCATCTGAATGTAAAGAAGACATCTGCGAAGCGATTTTGCATCTCGTAGAGCCGTCTATAATTCGTCGTTTTACGCAGGAATGAAGACTTCAGATTGAGCGCGCCACGACATTGCGCTCGCGTCTGCAGTGCCTCGCAGGCGTTCTGTAATAGTGTAAGCCAAACTGAGCACACGCACTAGCTTGATGCAGCATTTGATTGTAAAGAAGACATCTGCGAAGTGATTTTGTATCTCGTAGAGCCGTCTATAACTCGTCGTTTTACACAGGAATAAATACTTCAGATTGAGCGCGCCACGACATTGCGCTCGCGCCTGCAAGGCCTCGCGGGGGTTCCGTAATAGTGTAAGCCAAACTGAGCACACGGACGAGCTTGATGCTGCATCTGAATGTAAAGAGGACATCTGCGAAGTGATTTTGCATTAGTAGAGTCGTCTATGACTCGTCATTTTACGCAGGAATAAATACTTCGGGTTGAGCGCGCCACGACATTGCGCTCGCGCCTGCAGGGCCTCGCAGGCGTTCCGTAATAGTTAAGCCAAACTGAGCACACACACGAGCGTGATACTGCATCAGAGTGTAAAGATGACGTCTGCGAAGGGATTTTGCACCTCGTACAGTCGTCTATATCTCGTCGTTTTACGCAGCTATGAAGACTTCGGGTTGAGCGCGCCACGACATTGCGCTCGCGTCTGCAGGGCCTCGCAGGCGTTCCGTAATAGTTTAAGCCAAACTGAGCACACGCACGAGCTTGATGCTGCATTTGAATGTAAAGAAGACATCTGCGAAGTGATTTTGTATCTCGTAGAGCTGTCTATATCTCGTCGTTTTACGCAGGAATAAATACTTCGGGTTGAGCGCGCCACGACATAGAGCTCGCGTCTGCAGGGCCTCGCAGGCGTTCCGTAATAGTTTTAGTGAAACTGAGCACACGCACGAGCTTTATGCTGCATCTGAATGCAAAGAAGACATCTGCGAAGTGATTTTGCATCTCGTAGAGCCGTCTATAACTCGTCGTTTCAAGCAGGAATGAAGACTTCAGATTGAGCGCTCCACGACCTTGCGCTCGCATCTGCAGGGCCTCCCAGGCGTTCCGTAATAGTTTAAGCCAAACTGAGCACACGCACGAGCTTGATGCTGCATCTGAATGTAAAGAAGACATCTGCGAAGTGATTTTGCATCTCGTAGAGCAGTCTATAACGCGTCTGTTTACTAAGGAATGAAGACTTCAGATTGAGCGCGCCATGACATTGCGCTCGCGTCTGCAGGGCCTCGCCGGCGTTCCGTAATAGTGTGAGCCAAACTGAGCACACACACGAGCTTGATGCTGCATCTGACTGTAAAGGCATCTGCGAAGTGATATTGCATCTCGTAGAGTCGTCTATAACTCGTCGTTTTACTCGGGAATGAAGACTTCAGATTGTGCGCGCCACGACATTGCGCTCGCGTCTGCAGGGCCTCGCAGGCGTTCCGTAATAGTTTAAGCCAAACTGAGCACACGCACAAGCTTTATGCTGCATCTGAATGTAAAGAAGACATCTGCGAAGTGATTTTGCATCTCGTAGAGCCGTCTATAATTCGTCGTTTTACGCAGGAATGAAGACTTCAGATTGAGCGCGCCACGACATTGCGCTCGCGTCTGCAGTGCCTCGCCGGCTTTCCGTAATAGTGTAAGCCAAACTGAGCACACGCACGAGCTTGATGCTGCATCTGAATGTAAAGACGACATCTGCAAAGTGATCTTGCATCTCGTAGAGTCGTCTATAACTCGTCGTTTTAGTCAGGAATGAAGACTTTAGATTGAGCGCGCCACGACATTGCGCTCGCGTCTGCAGGGCCTCGCAGGAGTTCCGCAATAGTGTAAGCCAAACTTAGCACACGCACGAGCTTGATGCTGCATCTGAATGTAAAGAAGACATCTGCGAAGTGATTTTGCATCTCGTAGAGTCGTCTATAACTCATCGTTTACGCAGGAATGAAGTCTTCAGATTCAGCGCGCCACGACATTGCGCTCGCGTCTGCAGGGCCTCGCCGGCGTTCCGTAATAGTGTGAGCCAAACTGAGCACACACACGAGCTTGATGCAGCATCTGACTGTAAAGACATCTGCGAAGTGATTTTGCATCTCGTAGAGTCGTCTATAACTCGTCGTTTTACTCAGGAATGAAGACTTCAGATTGAGCGCGCCGCGACATGCGCTCGCGTCTGCAGGGCCTCGCGGGCGTTCCGTAATAGTGTAAGCCAAACTTAGCACACGCACGAGCTTGATGCTGCATCTGAATGTAAAGAAGACATCTGCGAAGTGATTTTGCATCTCGTAGAGTCGTCTATAACTCATCGTTTACGCAGGAATGAAGTCTTCAGATTCAGCGCGCCACGACATTGCGCTCGCGTCTGCAGGGCCTCGCCGGCGTTCCGTAATAGTGTGAGCCAAACTGAGCACACACACGAGCTTGATGCAGCATCTGACTGTAAAGACATCTGCGAAGTGATTTTGCATCTCGTACAGTCGTCTATAACTCGTCGTTTTACGCAGGAATGAAGACTTCCGGTTGAGCGCGCCACGACATTGCTCTCGCGTCTGCTGAGCGTCGCAGGCGTTCCGTAATATTTTAAGCCAAACTGAGCACACGCACGAGCTTGATACTGCATGTGAGTGTAAAGAAGACATCTGCGAATTGATGTTGCATCTCGTAGAGTCGTCTATATCTCGTCGTTTTACGCAGGAATAAATACTTCGGGTTGAGCGCGCCACGACATTGCGCTCGCGCCTGCAGGCCCTCGCAGGCGTTCCGTAATAGTTTAAGCCGAACTGAGCACACGCACGAGCGTGATACTGCATCAGAGTGTAAAGATGACGTCTGCGAAGGGATTTTGCATCTAGTAGAGTCTTCCATAACTCGTCCTTTTACGCAGGTATGAAGACTTCGGGTTGAGCGCGCCACGACATTGCGCTCGCGTCTGCAGGGCCTCGCAGGCGTTCCGTAATAGTTTAAGCCAAACTGATCACACGCACCAGCTTGATGCTGCATCTGAATGTAAAGAAGACATCTGCAAAGAGATTTTGCATCTCGTAGAGCAGTCTACAACTCGTCGTTTTACTCAGGAATGAAGACTTCAGATTGAGCGCGCCACGACATTGCGCTCGCGTCTGCAGGGCCTCGCCGGCGTTCCGTAATAGTGTGAGCCAAACTGAGCACACACACGAGCTTGATGCAGCATCTGACTGTAAAGACATCTGCGAAGTGATTTTGCATCTCGTACAGTCGTCTATAACTCGTCGTTTTACGCCGGAATAAATACTTCGGGTTGAGCGCGCCACGACATTGCGCTCGCGCCTGCAGGCCCTCGCAGGCGTTCCGTAATAGTTTAAGCCGAACTGAGCACACGCACGAGCGTGATACTGCATCAGAGTGCAAAGATGACGTCTGCGAAGGGATTTTGCATCTCGTAGAGTCGTCTATAACTCATCGTTTTACGCAGGTATGAAGACTTCGGGTTGAGCGCGCCACGACATTGCGTCGCGTCTGCAGGGCCTCGCAGGCGTTCCGTAATAGTGTAAGCCAAACTGAGCACACGCACGAGCTTGATGCTGCATCTGAATGTAAAGACGACATCTGCAAAGTGATTTTGCATCTCGTAGAGTCGTCTATAACTCGTCGTTTTACTCAGGAATGAGGACTTCAGATTGAGCGCGCCACGACATTGCGCTCGCGTCTGCAGGGCCTCGCAGGCGTTCCGTAATAGTGTAAGCCAAACTGAGCGCACGCATGAGCTTTATGCTGCATCTGAATATAAAGACGAGAGCTGCGAAGTGATTTTGCATCTCGTACAGTCGTCTATAACTCGTCGTTTTACGCAGGAATGAAGACTTCGGGTTGAGCGCGCCACGACATTGCTCTCGCGTCTGCTGGGCCTCGCATGCGTTCCGTAATATTTTAAGCCAAACTGAGCACACGCACGAGCTTGATACTGCATCTGAGTGTAATGAAGACATCTGCGAATTGATGTTGCATCTCGTAGAGTCGTCTATATCTCGTCGTTTTACGCAGGAATAAATACTTCGGGTTGAGCGCGCCACGACATACGCTCGCGCCTGCAGGGCCTCCCAGGCGTTCCGTAATAGTGTAAGCCAAACTGAGCACACGCACGAGCTTGATGCTGCATCTGAATGTAAAGAGGACATCTGCGAAGTGATTTTGCATTAGTAGAGTCGTCTATAACTCGTCGTTTTAGTCAGGTATGAAGACTTCAGATTGAGCGCGCCACGACATTGCGCTCTCCGTCTGCAGGGCCTCGCAGCCGTTCCGTAATAGTTTAAGCCAAACTGAGCACACGCACGAGCTTGTTACTGCATCTGAGTGTAAAGAAGACATCTGCGAATTGACGTTGCATCTCGTAGAGTCGTCTATATCTCATCGTTTTACGCAGGAATAAATACTTCGGGTCGTGCGCGCCACGACATTGCGCTCGCGCCTGCAAGGCCTCGCAGGCGTTCCGTAATTGTTTAAGCCAAACTGAGCACATGCACGAGCTTGATACTGCATCAGAGTGTAAAGATGACGTCTGCGAAGGGATTTTGCATCTCGTAGAGTCGTCTATAACTCGTCGTTTTACGCAGGTATCAAGACTTCGGGTTGAGCGCGCCACGACATTGCGCTCGCGTCTGCAGGGCCTCGCAGGCGTTCCGTAATAGTTTAAGCCAAACTGAGCACACGCACGAGCTTGATGCTGCATGTGAATGTCAAGAAGACATCTGCGAAGTGATTTTGTATCTCGTAGAGCCGTCTATAACTCGTCGTTTTACACAGGAATAAATACTTCAGATTGAGCGCGCCACGACATTGCGCTCGCGTCTGCAGGGCCTCGCAGGCGTTCCGTAATAGTTTAAGCCAAACTGATCACTCGCACGAGCTTTATCCTGCATCTGAATGTAAAGAAGACATCTGCGAAGCGCTTTTGCATCTCGTAGAGCCGTCTATAATTCGTCGTTTTACGCAGGAATGAAGACTTCAGATTGAGCGCGCCACGACATTGCGCTCGCGTCTGCAGTGCCTCGCAGGCGTTCTGTAATTGTTTAAGCCAAACTGAGCACACGCACGAGCTTGATGCTGCATCTGAATGTAAAGAGGACATCTGCGAAGTGATTTTGCATTAGTAGAGTCGTCTATAACTCGTCGTTTTAGTCAGGTATGAAGACTTCAGTTTGAGCGCGCCACGACATTGCGCTCTCCGTCTGCAGGGCCTCGCAGCCGTTCCGTAATAGTTTAAGCCAAACTGAGCACACGCACGAGCTTGTTACTGCATCTGAGTGTAAAGAAGACATCTGCGAATTGACGTTGCATCTCGTAGAGTCGTCTATATCTCGTCGTTTTACGCAGGAATAAATACTTCGGGTCGAGCGCGCCACGACATTGCGCTCGCGCCTGCAAGGCCTCGCAGGCGTTCCGTAATTGTTTAAGCCAAACTGAGCACTCGCACGAGCTTGATACTGCATCAGAGTGTAAAGATGACGTCTGCGAAGGGATTTTGCATCTCGTAGAGTCGTCTATAACTCGTCGTTTTACGCAGGTATGAAGACTTCGGGTTGAGCGCGCCACGACATTGCGCTCGCGTCTGCAGGGCCTCGCAGGCGTTCCGTAATAGTTTAAGCCAAACTGAGCACACGCACGAGCTTGATGCTGCATGTGAATGTAAAGAAGACATCTGCGAAGTGATTTTGTATCTCGTAGAGCCGTCTATAACTCGTCGTTTTACACAGGAATAAATACTTCAGATTGAGCGCGCCACGACATTGCGCTCGCGTCTGCAGGGCCTCGCAGGCGTTCCGTAATAGTTTAAGCCAAACTGAGCACTCGCACGAGCTTTATGCTGCATCTGAATGTAAAGAAGACATCTGCGAAGCGATTTTGCATCTCGTAGAGCCGTCTATAATTCGTCGTTTTACGCAGGAATGAAGACTTCAGATTGAGCGCGCCACGACATTGCGCTCGCGTCTGCAGTGCCTCGCAGGCGTTCTGTAATAGTGTAAGCCAAACTGAGCACACGCACGAGCTTGATGCTGCATCTGATTGTAAAGACGACATCTGCGAAGTGATTTTGCATCTCGTAGAGTCATCTATAACTCGTCGTTTTACTCAGGAATGAAGACTTCAGATTGAGCGCGCCACGACATGCGCTCGCGTCTGCAGGGCCTCGCGGGCGTTCCGTAATAGTGTAAGCCAAACTGAGCACACGCACGAGCTTGATGCTGCATCTGAATGTAAAGAGGACATCTGCGAAGTGATTTTGCATTAGTAGAGTCGTCTATAACTCGTCGTTTTAGTCAGGAATGAAGACTTCAGATTGAGCGCGCCATGACATTGCGCTCGAGTCTGCAGGACCTCGCAGGCGTTCCGTAATAGTTTAAGCCAAACTGAGCACACGCACTAGCTTGTTACTGCATCTGAGTGTAAAGAAGACATCTGGGAATTGATGTTGCATCTCGTAGAGTCGTCTATATCTCGTCGTTTTACGCAGCAATAAATACTTCGGGTCGAGCGCGCCACGACATTGCGCTCGCGCCTGCAAGGCCTCGCAGGCGTTCCGTAATTGTTTAAGCCAAACTGAGCACACGCACGAGCTTGATACTGCATCAGAGTGTAAAGATGACGTCTGCGAAGGGATTTTGCATCTCGTAGAGTCGTCTATAACTCGTCGTTTTACGCAGGTATGAAGACTTCGGGTTGAGCGCGCCACGACATTGCGCTCGCGTCTGCAGGGCCTCGCAGGCGTTCCGTAATAGTTTAAGCCAAACTGAGCACACGCACGAGCTTGATGCTGCATGTGAATGTAAAGAAGACATCTGCGAAGTGATTTTGTATCTCGTAGAGCGGTCTATAACTCGTCGTTTTACACAGGAATAAATACTTCGGGTTGAGGGCGCCACGACATTGAGCTCGCGTCTGCAGGGCCTCGCAGGCGTTCCGTAATAGTTGAAGCGAAACTGAGCACACGCACGAGCTTTATGCTGCATCTGTATGCAAAGAAGACATCTGTGAAGTGATTTTGCATCTCGTAGAGCCGTTTATAACTCGTCGTTTTACGAAGGACTGAAGACTTCAGATTGAGCGCTCCACGACATTGTGCTCGCGTCTGCAGGACCTCGCAGCCGTTCCGTAAAAGTTTAAGCCAAACTGAGCGGACGCACAAGCTTGATGCGGCATCTGAATGTAAAGAAGACATCTGCGAAGTGATTTTGCATCTCGTAGAGCCGTCTATAACTAGTCGTTTTATGCAGGAATGAAGACTTCAGATTGAGTGCTCCACGACCTTGCGCTCACTTCTGCAGGGCCTCACAGGCGTTCCGTAATAGTTTAAGCCAAACTGAGCACTCGCACGAGCTTGATGCTGCATCTGAATGTAAAGAAGACATCTGCGAAGTGATTTTGTATCTCGTAGAGCCGTCTATAACTCGTCGTTTTACTCAGGAATGAATACTTCAGATTGAGCGCGCCACGACATTGCGCTCGCGTCTGCAGGGCCTCGCAGGCGTTCCGTAATAGTTTAAGCCAAACTGAGCACTCGCACGAGCTTTATGCTGCATCTGAATGTAAAGAAGACATCTGCGAAGCGATTTTGCATCTCGTAGAGCCGTCTATAATTCGTCGTTCTACGCAGGAATGAAGACTTCAGATTGAGCGCGCCACGACATTGCGCTCGCGTCTGCAGTGCCTCGCAGGCGTTCTGTAATAGTGTAAGCCAAACTGAGCACACGCACGAGCTTGATGCTGCATCTGATTGTAAAGACATCTGCGAAGTGATTTTGCATCTCGTAGAGTCATCTATAACTCGTCGTTTTACTCAGGAATGAAGACTTCAGATTGAGCGCGCCACGACATGCGCTCGCGTCTGCAGGGCCTCGCGGGCGTTCCGTAATAGTGTAAGCCAAACTGAGCACACGCACGAGCTTGATGCTGCATCTGAATGTAAAGAGGACATCTGCGAAGTGGTTTTGCATTAGTAGAGTCGTCTATAACTCGTCGTTTTAGTCAGGAATGAAGACTTCAGATTGAGCGCGCCATGACATTGCGCTCGAGTCTGCAGGGCCTCGCAGGCGTTCCGTAATAGTTTAAGCCAAACTGAGCACACGCACGAGCTTGTTACTGCATCTGAGTGTAAAGAAGACATCTGCGAATTGATGTTGCATCTCGTAGAGTCGTCTATATCTCGTCGTTTTACGCAGGAATAAATACTTCGTGTTGAGCGCGCCACGACATTTCGCTCGCGCCTGCAAGGCCTCGCAGGCGCTCCGTAATAGTTTAGGCCAAACTGAGCACACGCACGAGCTTGATACTGCATCAGAGTGTAAAGATGACATCTGCGAAGTGATTTTGCATCTCGTAGAGCCGTCTATAACTCGTCGTTTTACTCAGTAATGAATACTTCAGATTGAGCGCGCCACGACATCGCGCTCGCGTCTGCAGGGCCTCGCCGGCGTTCCGTAATAGTGTGAGCAAAACTGAGTACACACACGAGCTTGATGCTGCATCTGACTGTAAAGACATCTGCGAAGTGATTTTGCATCTCGTAGAGTCGTCTATAACTCGTCGTTTTACTCAGGAATGAGGACTTCAGATTGAGCGCGCCACAACATTGCGCTCGCGTCTGCAGGGCCTCGCAGGCGTTCTGTAATAGTGTAAGCCAAACTGAGCGCACGCATGAGCTTATGCTGCATCTGAATATAAAGACGACAGCTGCGAAGTGATTTTGCATCTCGTACAGTCGTCTATAACTCGTCGTTTTACGCAGGAATGAAGACTTCGGGTTGAGCGCGCCACGACATTGCTCTTGCGTCTGCTGGGCCTCGCATGCGTTCCGTAATATTTTAAGCCAAACTGAGCACACGCACGAGCATGATACTGCATCAGAGTGTAAAGATGACGTCTGCGAAGGGATTTTGCATCTCGTAGAGTCGTCTATAACTCGTCGTTTTACGCAGGTATGAAGACTTCGGGTTGAGCGCGCCACGACATTGCGCTCGCGTCTGCAGGGCCTCGCAGGCGTTCCGTAATAGTTTAAGCCAAACTGAGCGCACGCAGGAGCTTGATGCTGCATTTGAATGTAAAGAAGACATCTGGGAAGTGATTTTGCATTCGTCGAGTCGTCTATAACTTGTCGTTTTACTCAGGAATGAAGACTTCAGATTGAGCGCGCCACGACATTGCGCTCGCGTCTGCAGGGCCTCGCAGGCGTTCCATAATAGTTTAAGCCAAACTGAGCACACGCAAGAGCTTTATGCTGCATCTGAATGTAAAGAAGACATCTGCGAAGCGATTTTGCATCTCGTAGAGCCGTCTATAATTCGTCGTTTTACGCAGGAATAAAGACTTCAGATTGAGCGCGCCACGACATTGCGCTCGCGTCTGAAGGGCCTCGCCGGCGTTCCGTAATAGTATGTGCCAAAATGAGCACACTCACGAGCTTGATGCTGCATCTGACTGTAAAAACATCTGCGAAGTGATTTTGCATCTCGTAGAGTCGTCTATAACTCGTCGATTTACTCAGGAATGAAGACTTCAGATTGAGCGCGCCACTTCATTGCGCTCGCGTCTGCAGGGCCTCGCAGGCGTTCCGTAATAGTGTAAGCCAAACTGAGCGCACGCACGAGCTTGATGCTGCATCTGAATATAAAGACGACAGCTGCGAAGTGATTTTGCATCTCGTAGAGTCGTCTATAACTCGTCGTTTTACTCAGGAATGAAGACCTCAGATTGTGCGCGCCACGACATTGCGCTCGGGTCTGCAGGGCCTCGCAGGCGTTCCGTAATAGTTTAAGCCAAACTGAGCACACGCACAAGCTTTATGCTGCATCTGAATGTAAAGAAGACATCTGCGAAGCGATTTTGCATCTCGTAGAGTCGTCTATAACTCGTCGTTTTAGTCAGGAATGAAGACTTTAGATTGAGCGCGCCACGACATTGCGCTCGCGTCTGCAGGGCCTCGCAGGCGTTCCGTAATAGTGTAAGCCAAACTGAGCACACGCACGAGCTTGATGCTGAATCTGACTGTAAAGACATCTGCGAAGTGATTTTGCATTCGTAGAGTCGTCTATAACTGGTCGTTTTACGCAGGATTGAAGACTTGGGGTGGAGCGCGCCACGACATTGCTCTCGCGTCTTCTGGGCCTCGCAAGCGTTCCGTAATATTTTAAGCCAAACTGAGCACACGCACGAGCTTGATACTGCATCTGAGTGTAAAGAAGACATCTGCGAATTGATGTTGCGTCTCGTAGAGTCGTCTATATCTCGTCATTTTACGCAGGAATGAAGACTTCGGGTTGAGCGCGCCACGACATTGCTCTCGCACTGCAGGGCCTCGCAGGCGTTCCGTAATATTTTAAGCCAAACTGAGCACACGCACGAGCTTCATACTGCATCTGAGTGTAAAGAAGACATCTGCGAATTGATGTTGCATCTCGTAGAGTCGTCTATATCTCGTCATTTTACGCAGGAATAAATACTTCGGGTTGAGCGCGCCACGACATTGCGCTCGCGTCTGCAGGGCCTCGCCGGCGTTCCGTAATAGTGTGAGCCAAACTGAGCACACACACGAGCTTGATGCTGCATCTGACTGTAAAGACATCTGCGAAGTGATTTTGCATCTCGTAGAGTCGTCTATAACTCGTCGTTTTACTCAGGAATGAGGACTTCAGATTGAGCGCGCCACGACATTGCTCTCGCGTCTGCTGGGCCTCGCATGCGTTCCGTAATATTTTAAGCCAAACTGAGCACACGCACGAGCTTGATACTGCATCTGAGTGTAATGAAGACATCTGCGAATTGATGTTGCATCTCGTAGAGTCGTCTATATCTCGTCGTTTTACGCAGGAATAAATACTTCGGGTTGAGCGCGCCACGACATTGCGCTCGCGCCTGCAGCGCCTCGCAGGCGTTCCGTAATAGTTTAAGCCGAACTGAGCACACGCACGAGCTTGATGCTGAATCTGACTGTAAAGACATCTGCGAAGTGATTTTGCATTCGTAGAGTTGTCTATAACTCGTCGTTTTACTATGGAATGAAGACTTCAGATTGAGCGCGCCACGACATTGCGCTCGCGTCTGCAGGGCCTCGCAGGCGTTCCGTAATAGTGTGAGCCAAACTGAGCACACGCACGAGCTTGATGCTGAATCTGACTGTAAAGAGATCTGCGAAGTGATTTTGCATTCGTAGAGTCGTCTATAACTCGTCGTTTTACTATGGAATGAAGACTTCAGATTGAGCGCGCCACGACATTGCGCTCGCGTCTGCAGGGCCTCGCAGGCGTTCCGTAATAGTTTAAGCCAAACGGAGCACACGCACGAGCTTTATGCTGCATCTGAATGTAAAGAAGACATCTGCGAAGCGATTTTGCATCTCCTAGAGCCGTCTATAATTCGTCGTTTTACGCAGGAATAGACTTCAGATTGAGCGCGCCACGACATTGCGCTCGCGTCTGAAGGACCTCGCCGGCGTTCCGTAATAGTGTGAGCCAAACTGAGCACACACACGAGCTTGATGCTGCATCTTACTGTAAAGCATCTGCAAAGTGAATTTCCATCTCGTACAGTCGTCTATAACTGGTCGTTTTACGCAGGATTGAAGACTTGGGGTGGAGCGCGCCACGACATTGCTCTCGCGTCTGCAGGGCCTCGCCGGCGTTCCGTAATAGTGTGAGCCAAACTGAGCACACACACGAGCTTGATGCTGCATCTGACTGTAAAGACATCTGCGAAGTGATTTTGCATCTCGTAGAGTCGTCTATAACTCGTCGTTTTACTCAGGAATGAGGACTTCAGATTGAGCGCGCCACGACATTGCTCTCGCGTCTGCTGGGCCTCGCATGCGTTCCGTAATATTTTAAGCCAAACTGAGCACACGCACGAGCTTGATACTGCATCTGAGTGTAATGAAGACATCTGCGAATTGATGTTGCATCTCGTAGAGTCGTCTATATCTCGTCGTTTTACGCAGGAATAAATACTTCGGGTTGAGCGCGCCACGACATTGCGCTCGCGCCTGCAGCGCCTCGCAGGCGTTCCGTAATAGTTTAAGCCGAACTGAGCACACGCACGAGCATGATACTGCATCAGAGTGTAAAGATGACGTCTGCGAAGGGATTTTGCATCTCGTAGAGTCGTCTATAACTCGTCGTTTTACGCAGGAATGAATACTTCAGATTGAGCGCGCCACGACATTGCGCTCGCGTCTGCAGGGCTTCGCCGGCGTTCCGTAATAGTGTGAGCCAAACTGAGCACACACACGAGCTTGATGCTGAATCTGACTGTAAAGACATCTGCGAAGTGATTTTGCATTCGTAGAGTCGTCTATAACTCGTCGTTTTACTATGGAATGAAGACTTCCGATTGAGCGCGGCTCGACATTGCGCTCGCGTCTGCAGGGCCTCGCAGGCGTTCCGTAATAGTTTAAGCCAAACTGAGCACTAGCACGAGCTTTATGCTGCATCTGAATGTAAAGAAGACATCTGCAAAGCGATTTTGCATCTCGTAGTGCCGTCTATAATTCGTCGTTTTACGCAGGAATGAAGACTTCAGATTGAGCGCGCCACGACATTGCGCTCGCGTCTGCAGGGCCTCGCGGGCGTTTCGTAATAGTGTAAGCCAAACTGAGCACACGCACGAGCTTGATGCTGCATCTGAATGTAAAGAGGACATCTGCGAAGTGATTTTGCATTAGTAGAGTCGTCTACAACTCGTCGTTTTACTCAGGAATGAGGACTTCAGATTGAGCGCGCCACAACATTGCGCTCGCGTCTGCAGGGCCTCGCAGGCGTTCTGTAATAGTGTAAGCCAAACTGAGCGCACGCATGAGCTTATGCTGCATCTGAATATAAAGACGACAGCTGCGAAGTGATTTTGCATCTCGTACAGTCGTCTATAACTCGTCGTTTTACGCAGGAATGAAGACTTCGGGTTGAGCGCGCCACGACATTGCTCTTGCGTCTGCTGGGCCTCGCATGCGTTCCGTAATATTTTAAGCCAAACTGAGCACACGCACGAGCATGATACTGCATCAGAGTGTAAAGATGACGTCTGCGAAGGGATTTTGCATCTCGTAGAGTCGTCTATAACTCGTCGTTTTACGCAGGTATGAAGACTTCGGGTTGAGCGCGCCACGACATTGCGCTCGCGTCTGCAGGGCTTCGCAGGCGTTCCGTAATAGTTTAAGCCAAACTGAGCGCACGCAGGAGCTTGATGCTGCATTTGAATGTAAAGAAGACATCTGGGAAGTGATTTTGCATTCGTCGAGTCGTCTATAACTCGTCGTTTTACTCAGGAATGAAGACTTCAGATTGAGCGCGCCACGACATTGCGCTCGCGTCTGCAGGGCCTCGCAGGCGTTCCATAATAGTTTAATCCAAACTGAGCACACGCAAGAGCTTTATGCTGCATCTGAATGTAAAGAAGACATCTGCGAAGCGATTTTGCATTTCGTAGAGCCGTCTATAATTCGTCGTTTTACGCAGGAATAAAGACTTCAGATTGAGCGCGCCACGACATTGCGCTCGCGTCTGAAGGGCCTCGCCGGCGTTCCGTAATAGTGTGTGCCAAAATGAGCACACTCACGAGCTTGATGCTGCATCTGACTGTAAAAACATCTGCGAAGTGATTTTGCATCTCGTAGAGTCGTCTATAACTCGTCGATTTACTCAGGAATGAAGACTTCAGATTGAGCGCGCCACTTCATTGCGCTCGCGTCTGCAGGGTCTCGCAGGCGTTCCGTAATAGTTTAAGCCAAACTGAGCACACGCACAAGCTTTATGCTGCATCTGAATGTAAAGAAGACATCTGCGAAGCGATTTTGCATCTCGTAGAGTCGTCTATAACTCGTCGTTTTAGTCAGGAATGAAGACTTTAGATTGAGCGCGCCACGACATTGCGCTCGCGTCTGCAGGGCCTCGCAGGCGTTCCGTAATAGTTTAAGCCAAACTGAGCGCACGCACGAGCTTGATGCTGCATCTGAATATAAAGACGACAGCTGCGAAGTGATTTTGCATCTCGTAGAGTCGTCTATAACTCGTCGTTTTACTCAGGAATGAAGACCTCAGATTGTGCGCGCCACGACATTGCGCTCGGGTCTGCAGGGTCTCGCAGGCGTTCCGTAATAGTTTAAGCCAAACTGAGCACACGCACAAGCTTTATGCTGCATCTGAATGTAAAGAAGACATCTGCGAAGCGATTTTGCATCTCGTAGAGTCGTCTATAACTCGTCGTTTTAGTCAGGAATGAAGACTTTAGATTGAGCGCGCCACGACATTGCGCTCGCGTCTGCAGGGCCTCGCAGGCGTTCCGTAATAGTTTAAGCCAAACTGAGCACACGCACGAGCTTGATGCTGCATCTGAATGTAAAGAAGACATCTGCGAAGTGATTTTGCATCTCGTAGAGCCGTCTATAACTTGTCGTTTTACTCAGGAATGAATACTTCAGATTGAGCGCGCCACGACATTGCGCTCGCGTCTGCAGGGCTTCGCCGGCGTTCCGTAATAGTGTGAGCCAAACTGAGCACACACACGAGCTTGATGCTGAATCTGACTGTAAAGACATCTGCGAAGTGATTTTGCATTCGTAGAGTCGTCTATAACTCGTCGTTTTACTATGGAATGAAGACTTCAGATTGAGCGCGCCACGACATTGCGCTCGCGTCTGCAGGGCCTCGCAGGCGTTCCGTAATAGTTTAAGCCAAACGGAGCACACGCACGAGCTTTATGCTGCATCTGAATGTAAAGAAGACATCTGCGAAGCGATTTTGCATCTCCTAGAGCCGTCTATAATTCGTCGTTTTACGCAGGAATAGACTTCAGATTGAGCGCGCCACGACATTGCGCTCGCGTCTGAAGGACCTCGCCGGCGTTCCGTAATAGTGTGAGCCAAACTGAGCACACACACGAGCTTGATGCTGCATCTTACTGTAAAGCATCTGCAAAGTGAATTTCCATCTCGTACAGTCGTCTATAACTGGTCGTTTTATGCAGGATTGAAGACTTGGGGTGGAGCGCGCCACGACATTGCTCTCGCGTCTTCTGGGCCTCGCAGGCGTTCCGTAATATTTTAAGCCAAACTGAGCACACGCACGAGCTTGATACTGCATCTGAGTGTAAAGAAGACATCTGCGAATTGATGTTGCGTCTCGTAGAGTCGTCTATATCTCGTCATTTTACGCAGGAATGAAGACTTCGGGTTGAGCGCGCCACGACATTGCTCTCGCACTGCTGGGCCTCGCAGGCGTTCCGTAATATTTTAAGCCAAACTGAGCACACGCACGAGCTTCATACTGCATCTGAGTGTAAAGAAGACATCTGCGAATTGATGTTGCATCTCGTAGAGTCGTCTATATCTCGTCATTTTACGCAGGAATAAATACTTCGGGTTGAGCGCGCCACGACATTGCGCTCGCAATCTGCAGGGCCTCCCAGGCAATCCGTAATAGTTTAAGCCAAACTGAGCACCCGCACGAGCTTGATGCTGCATCTGAATGTAAAGAAGACATCTGCGAAGTGATTTTGCATCTCGTAGAGCAGTCTATAACTCGTCGTTTTACTAAGGAATGAAGACTTCAGATTGAGCGCGCCATGACATTGCGCTCGCGTCTGCAGGGCCTCGCCGGCGTTCCGTAATAGTGTGAGCCAAACTGAGCACACACACGAGCTTGATGCAGCATGTGACTGTAAAGACATCTACGAAGTGATTTTGCATCTCGTAGAGTCGTCTATAACTCGTCGTTTTACTCAGGAATGAAGACTTCAGATTGAGCGCGCCGCGACATGCGCTCGCGTCTGCAGGGCCTCGCGGGCGGTCCGTAGTAGTGTAAGCCAAACTGAGCACACGCACGAGCTTGATGCTGCATTTGAATGTAAAGAGGACATCTGCGAAGTGATTTTGCATTAGTAGAGTCGTCTATAACTCGTCGTTTTAGTCAGGAATGAAGACTTCAGATTGAGCGCGCCATGACATTGCGCTCGCGTCTGCAGGTCCTCGCCGGCGTTCCGTAATAGTGTGAGCCAAACTGAGCACACGCAAGAGCTTTATGCTGCATCTGAATGTAAAGAAGACATCTGCGAAGCGATTTTGCATCTCGTAGAGCCGTCTATAATTCGTCGTTTTACGCAGGAATAAAGACTTCAGATTGAGCGCGCCACGACATTGCGCTCGCGTCTGAAGGGCCTCGCCGGCGTTCCGTAATAGTGTGTGCCAAAATGAGCACACTCACGAGCTTGATGCTGCATCTGACTGTAAAAACATCTGCGAAGTGATTTTGCATCTCGTAGAGTCGTCTATAACTCGTCGATTTACTCAGGAATGAAGACTTCAGATTGAGCGCGCCACTTCATTGCGCTCGCGTCTGCAGGGCCTCGCAGGCGTTCCGTAATAGTGTAAGCCAAACTGAGCGCACGCACGAGCTTGATGCTGCATCTGAATATAAAGACGACAGCTGCGAAGTGATTTTGCATCTCGTAGAGTCGTCTATAACTCGTCGTTTTACTCAGGAATGAAGACCTCAGATTGTGCGCGCCACGACATTGCGCTCGGGTCTGCAGGGCCTCGCAGGCGTTCCGTAATAGTTTAAGCCAAACTGAGCACACGCACAAGCTTTATGCTGCATCTGAATGTAAAGAAGACATCTGCGAAGCGATTTTGCATCTCGTAGAGTCGTCTATAACTCGTCGTTTTAGTCAGGAATGAAGACTTTAGATTGAGCGCGCCACGACATTGCGCTCGCGTCTGCAGGGCCTCGCAGGCGTTCCGTAATAGTTTAAGCCAAACTGAGCACACGCACGAGCTTGATACTGCATCTGAGTGTAAAGAAGACATCTGCGAATTGATGTTGCGTCTCGTAGAGTCGTCTATATCTCGTCATTTTACGCAGGAATGAAGACTTCGGGTTGAGCGCGCCACGACATTGCTCTCGCACTGCTGGGCCTCGCAGGCGTTCCGTAATATTTTAAGCCAAACTGAGCACACGCACGAGCTTCATACTGCATCTGAGTGTAAAGAAGACATCTGCGAATTGATGTTGCATCTCGTAGAGTCGTCTATATCTCGTCATTTTACGCAGGAATAAATACTTCGGGTTGAGCGCGCCACGACATTGCGCTCGCGTCTGCAGGGCCTCGCCGGCGTTCCGTAATAGTGTGAGCCAAACTGAGCACACACACGAGCTTGATGCTGCATCTGACTGTAAAGACATCTGCGAAGTGATTTTGCATCTCGTAGAGTCGTCTATAACTCGTCGTTTTACTCAGGAATGAGGACTTCAGATTGAGCGCGCCACGACATTGCTCTCGCGTCTGCTGGGCCTCGCATGCGTTCCGTAATATTTTAAGCCAAACTGAGCACACGCACGAGCTTGATACTGCATCTGAGTGTAATGAAGACATCTGCGAATTGATGTTGCATCTCGTAGAGTCGTCTATATCTCGTCGTTTTACGCAGGAATAAATACTTCGGGTTGAGCGCGCCACGACATTGCGCTCGCGCCTGCAGCGCCTCGCAGGCGTTCCGTAATAGTTTAAGCCGAACTGAGCACACGCACGAGCTTGATGCTGAATCTGACTGTAAAGACATCTGCGAAGTGATTTTGCATTCGTAGAGTTGTCTATAACTCGTCGTTTTACTATGGAATGAAGACTTCAGATTGAGCGCGCCACGACATTGCGCTCGCGTCTGCAGGGCCTCGCAGGCGTTCCGTAATAGTGTGAGCCAAACTGAGCACACGCACGAGCTTGATGCTGAATCTGACTGTAAAGACATCTGCGAAGTGATTTTGCATTCGTAGAGTCGTCTATAACTCGTCGTTTTACTATGGAATGAAGACTTCAGATTGAGCGCGCCACGACATTGCGCTCGCGTCTGCAGGGCCTCGCAGGCGTTCCGTAATAGTTTAAGCCAAACGGAGCACACGCACGAGCTTTATGCTGCATCTGAATGTAAAGAAGACATCTGCGAAGCGATTTTGCATCTCCTAGAGCCGTCTATAATTCGTCGTTTTACGCAGGAATAGACTTCAGATTGAGCGCGCCACGACATTGCGCTCGCGTCTGAAGGACCTCGCCGGCGTTCCGTAATAGTGTGAGCCAAACTGAGCACACACACGAGCTTGATGCTGCATCTTACTGTAAAGCATCTGCAAAGTGAATTTCCATCTCGTACAGTCGTCTATAACTGGTCGTTTTACGCAGGATTGAAGACTTGGGGTGGAGCGCGCCACGACATTGCTCTCGCGTCTGCAGGGCCTCGCCGGCGTTCCGTAATAGTGTGAGCCAAACTGAGCACACACACGAGCTTGATGCTGCATCTGACTGTAAAGACATCTGCGAAGTGATTTTGCATCTCGTAGAGTCGTCTATAACTCGTCGTTTTACTCAGGAATGAGGACTTCAGATTGAGCGCGCCACGACATTGCTCTCGCGTCTGCTGGGCCTCGCATGCGTTCCGTAATATTTTAAGCCAAACTGAGCACACGCACGAGCTTGATACTGCATCTGAGTGTAATGAAGACATCTGCGAATTGATGTTGCATCTCGTAGAGTCGTCTATATCTCGTCGTTTTACGCAGGAATAAATACTTCGGGTTGAGCGCGCCACGACATTGCGCTCGCGCCTGCAGCGCCTCGCAGGCGTTCCGTAATAGTTTAAGCCGAACTGAGCACACGCACGAGCATGATACTGCATCAGAGTGTAAAGATGACGTCTGCGAAGGGATTTTGCATCTCGTAGAGTCGTCTATAACTCGTCGTTTTACGCAGGAATGAATACTTCAGATTGAGCGCGCCACGACATTGCGCTCGCGTCTGCAGGGCTTCGCCGGCGTTCCGTAATAGTGTGAGCCAAACTGAGCACACACACGAGCTTGATGCTGAATCTGACTGTAAAGACATCTGCGAAGTGATTTTGCATTCGTAGAGTCGTCTATAACTCGTCGTTTTACTATGGAATGAAGACTTCAGATTGAGCGCGCCACGACATTGCGCTCGCGTCTGCAGGGCCTCGCAGGCGTTCCGTAATAGTTTAAGCCAAACTGAGCACTAGCACGAGCTTTATGCTGCATCTGAATGTAAAGAAGACATCTGCAAAGCGATTTTGCATCTCGTAGTGCCGTCTATAATTCGTCGTTTTACGCAGGAATGAAGACTTCAGATTGAGCGCGCCACGACATTGCGCTCGCGTCTGCAGTGCCTCGCAGGCGTTCTGTAATAGTGTAAGCCAAACTGAGCACACGCACGAGCTTGATGCTGCATCTGATTGTAAAGACGACATCTGCGAAGTGATTTTGCATCTCGTAGAGTCATCTATAACTCGTCGTTTTACTCAGGAATGAAGACTTCAGATTGAGCGCGCCACGACATGCGCTCGCGTCTGCAGGGCCTCGCGGGCGTTCCGTAATAGTGTAAGCCAAACTGAGCACACGCACGAGCTTGATGCTGCATCTGAATGTAAAGAGGACATCTGCGAAGTGATTTTGCATTAGTAGAGTCGTCTACAACTCGTCGTTTTACTCAGGAATGAGGACTTCAGATTGAGCGCGCCACAACATTGCGCTCGCGTCTGCAGGGCCTCGCAGGCGTTCTGTAATAGTGTAAGCCAAACTGAGCGCACGCATGAGCTTATGCTGCATCTGAATATAAAGACGACAGCTGCGAAGTGATTTTGCATCTCGTACAGTCGTCTATAACTCGTCGTTTTACGCAGGAATGAAGACTTCGGGTTGAGCGCGCCACGACATTGCTCTTGCGTCTGCTGGGCCTCGCATGCGTTCCGTAATATTTTAAGCCAAACTGAGCACACGCACGAGCATGATACTGCATCAGAGTGTAAAGATGACGTCTGCGAAGGGATTTTGCATCTCGTAGAGTCGTCTATAACTCGTCGTTTTACGCAGGTATGAAGACTTCGGGTTGAGCGCGCCACGACATTGCGCTCGCGTCTGCAGGGCTTCGCAGGCGTTCCGTAATAGTTTAAGCCAAACTGAGCGCACGCAGGAGCTTGATGCTGCATTTGAATGTAAAGAAGACATCTGGGAAGTGATTTTGCATTCGTCGAGTCGTCTATAACTCGTCGTTTTACTCAGGAATGAAGACTTCAGATTGAGCGCGCCACGACATTGCGCTCGCGTCTGCAGGGCCTCGCAGGCGTTCCATAATAGTTTAATCCAAACTGAGCACACGCAAGAGCTTTATGCTGCATCTGAATGTAAAGAAGACATCTGCGAAGCGATTTTGCATCTCGTAGAGCCGTCTATAATTCGTCGTTTTACGCAGGAATAAAGACTTCAGATTGAGCGCGCCACGACATTGCGCTCGCGTCTGAAGGGCCTCGCCGGCGTTCCGTAATAGTGTGTGCCAAAATGAGCACACTCACGAGCTTGATGCTGCATCTGACTGTAAAAACATCTGCGAAGTGATTTTGCATCTCGTAGAGTCGTCTATAACTCGTCGATTTACTCAGGAATGAAGACTTCAGATTGAGCGCGCCACTTCATTGCGCTCGCGTCTGCAGGGCCTCGCAGGCGTTCCGTAATAGTGTAAGCCAAACTGAGCGCACGCACGAGCTTGATGCTGCATCTGAATATAAAGACGACAGCTGCGAAGTGATTTTGCATCTCGTAGAGTCGTCTATAACTCGTCGTTTTACTCAGGAATGAAGACCTCAGATTGTGCGCGCCACGACATTGCGCTCGGGTCTGCAGGGCCTCGCAGGCGTTCCGTAATAGTTTAAGCCAAACTGAGCACACGCACAAGCTTTATGCTGCATCTGAATGTAAAGAAGACATCTGCGAAGCGATTTTGCATCTCGTAGAGTCGTCTATAACTCGTCGTTTTAGTCAGGAATGAAGACTTTAGATTGAGCGCGCCACGACATTGCGCTCGCGTCTGCAGGGCCTCGCAGGCGTTCCGTAATAGTTTAAGCCAAACTGAGCACACGCACGAGCTTGATGCTGCATCTGAATGTAAAGAAGACATCTGCGAAGTGATTTTGCATCTCGTAGAGCCGTCTATAACTTGTCGTTTTACTCAGGAATGAATACTTCAGATTGAGCGCGCCACGACATTGCGCTCGCGTCTGCAGGGCTTCGCCGGCGTTCCGTAATAGTGTGAGCCAAACTGAGCACACACACGAGCTTGATGCTGAATCTGACTGTAAAGACATCTGCGAAGTGATTTTGCATTCGTAGAGTCGTCTATAACTCGTCGTTTTACTATGGAATGAAGACTTCAGATTGAGCGCGCCACGACATTGCGCTCGCGTCTGCAGGGCCTCGCAGGCGTTCCGTAATAGTTTAAGCCAAACGGAGCACACGCACGAGCTTTATGCTGCATCTGAATGTAAAGAAGACATCTGCGAAGCGATTTTGCATCTCCTAGAGCCGTCTATAATTCGTCGTTTTACGCAGGAATAGACTTCAGATTGAGCGCGCCACGACATTGCGCTCGCGTCTGAAGGACCTCGCCGGCGTTCCGTAATAGTGTGAGCCAAACTGAGCACACACACGAGCTTGATGCTGCATCTTACTGTAAAGCATCTGCAAAGTGAATTTCCATCTCGTACAGTCGTCTATAACTGGTCGTTTTATGCAGGATTGAAGACTTGGGGTGGAGCGCGCCACGACATTGCTCTCGCGTCTTCTGGGCCTCGCAGGCGTTCCGTAATATTTTAAGCCAAACTGAGCACACGCACGAGCTTGATACTGCATCTGAGTGTAAAGAAGACATCTGCGAATTGATGTTGCGTCTCGTAGAGTCGTCTATATCTCGTCATTTTACGCAGGAATGAAGACTTCGAGTTGAGCGCGCCACGACATTGCTCTCGCACTGCTGGGCCTCGCAGGCGTTCCGTAATATTTTAAGCCAAACTGAGCACACGCACGAGCTTCATACTGCATCTGAGTGTAAAGAAGACATCTGCGAATTGATGTTGCATCTCGTAGAGTCGTCTATATCTCGTCATTTTACGCAGGAATAAATACTTCGGGTTGAGCGCGCCACGACATTGCGCTCGCAATCTGCAGGGCCTCCCAGGCAATCCGTAATAGTTTAAGCCAAACTGAGCACCCGCACGAGCTTGATGCTGCATCTGAATGTAAAGAAGACATCTGCGAAGTGATTTTGCATCTCGTAGAGCAGTCTATAACTCGTCGTTTTACTAAGGAATGAAGACTTCAGATTGAGCGCGCCATGACATTGCGCTCGCGTCTGCAGGGCCTCGCCGGCGTTCCGTAATAGTGTGAGCCAAACTGAGCACACACACGAGCTTGATGCTGCATCTGACTGTAAAGGCATCTGCGAAGTGATATTGCATCTCGTAGAGTCGTCTATAACTCGTCGTTTTACTCAGGAATGAAGAGTCCAGATTGTGCGCGCCACGACATTGCGCTCGCGTCTGCAGGGCCTCGCAGGCGTTCCGTAATAGTTTAAGCCAAACTGAGCACACGCACAAGCTTTATGCTGCATCTGAATGTAAAGAAGACATCTGCGAAGCGATTTTGCATCTCGTAGAGCCGTCTATAATTCGTCGTTTTAGTCAGGAATGAAGTCTTCAGATTCAGCGCGCCACGACATTGCGCTCGCGTCTGCAGGGCCTCGCCGGCGTTCCGTAATAGTGTGAGCCAAACTGAGCACACACACGAGCTTGATGCAGCATGTGACTGTAAAGACATCTACGAAGTGATTTTGCATCTCGTAGAGTCGTCTATAACTCGTCGTTTTACTCAGGAATGAAGACTTCAGATTGAGCGCGCCGCGACATGCGCTCGCGTCTGCAGGGCCTCGCGGGCGGTCCGTAGTAGTGTAAGCCAAACTGAGCACACGCACGAGCTTGATGCTGCATTTGAATGTAAAGAGGACATCTGCGAAGTGATTTTGCATTAGTAGAGTCGTCTATAACTCGTCGTTTTAGTCAGGAATGAAGACTTCAGATTGAGCGCGCCATGACATTGCGCTCGCGTCTGCAGGTCCTCGCCGGCGTTCCGTAATAGTGTGAGCCAAACTGAGCACACGCAAGAGCTTTATGCTGCATCTGAATGTAAAGAAGACATCTGCGAAGCGATTTTGCATCTCGTAGAGCCGTCTATAATTCGTCGTTTTACGCAGGAATAAAGACTTCAGATTGAGCGCGCCACGACATTGCGCTCGCGTCTGAAGGGCCTCGCCGGCGTTCCGTAATAGTGTGTGCCAAAATGAGCACACTCACGAGCTTGATGCTGCATCTGACTGTAAAAACATCTGCGAAGTGATTTTGCATCTCGTAGAGTCGTCTATAACTCGTCGATTTACTCAGGAATGAAGACTTCAGATTGAGCGCGCCACTTCATTGCGCTCGCGTCTGCAGGGCCTCGCAGGCGTTCCGTAATAGTGTAAGCCAAACTGAGCGCACGCACGAGCTTGATGCTGCATCTGAATATAAAGACGACAGCTGCGAAGTGATTTTGCATCTCGTAGAGTCGTCTATAACTCGTCGTTTTACTCAGGAATGAAGACCTCAGATTGTGCGCGCCACGACATTGCGCTCGGGTCTGCAGGGCCTCGCAGGCGTTCCGTAATAGTTTAAGCCAAACTGAGCACACGCACAAGCTTTATGCTGCATCTGAATGTAAAGAAGACATCTGCGAAGCGATTTTGCATCTCGTAGAGTCGTCTATAACTCGTCGTTTTAGTCAGGAATGAAGACTTTAGATTGAGAGCGCCACGACATTGCGCTCGCGTCTGCAGGGCCTCGCAGGCGTTCCGTAATAGTTTAAGCCAAACTGAGCACACGCACGAGCTTGATGCTGCATCTGAATGTAAAGAAGACATCTGCGAAGTGATTTTGCATCTCGTAGAGCCGTCTATAACTTGTCGTTTTACTCAGGAATGAATACTTCAGATTGAGCGCGCCACGACATTGCGCTCGCGTCTGCAGGGCTTCGCCGGCGTTCCGTAATAGTGTGAGCCAAACTGAGCACACACACGAGCTTGATGCTGAATCTGACTGTAAAGACATCTGCGAAGTGATTTTGCATTCGTAGAGTCGTCTATAACTCGTCGTTTTACTATGGAATGAAGACTTCAGATTGAGCGCGCCACGACATTGCGCTCGCGTCTGCAGGGCCTCGCAGGCGTTCCGTAATTGTTTAAGCCAAACGGAGCACACGCACGAGCTTTATGCTGCATCTGAATGTAAAGAAGACATCTGCGAAGCGATTTTGCATCTCCTAGAGCCGTCTATAATTCGTCGTTTTACGCAGGAATAGACTTCAGATTGAGCGCGCCACGACATTGCGCTCGCGTCTGAAGGACCTCGCCGGCGTTCCGTAATAGTGTGAGCCGAACTGAGCACACACACGAGCTTGATGCTGCATCTTACTGTAAAGCATCTGCAAAGTGAATTTCCATCTCGTACAGTCGTCTATAACTGGTCGTTTTATGCAGGATTGAAGACTTGGGGTGGAGCGCGCCACGACATTGCTCTCGCGTCTTCTGGGCCTCGCAGGCGTTCCGTAATATTTTAAGCCAAACTGAGCACACGCACGAGCTTGATACTGCATCTGAGTGTAAAGAAGACATCTGCGAATTGATGTTGCGTCTCGTAGAGTCGTCTATATCTCGTCATTTTACGCAGGAATGAAGACTTCGGGTTGAGCGCGCCACGACATTGCTCTCGCACTGCTGGGCCTCGCAGGCGTTCCGTAATATTTTAAGCCAAACTGAGCACACGCACGAGCTTCATACTGCATCTGAGTGTAAAGAAGACATCTGCGAATTGATGTTGCATCTCGTAGAGTCGTCTATATCTCGTCATTTTACGCAGGAATAAATACTTCGGGTTGAGCGCGCCACGACATTGCGCTCGCAATCTGCAGGGCCTCCCAGGCAATCCGTAATAGTTTAAGCCAAACTGAGCACACGCACGAGTTTGATGCTGCATCTGAATGTAAAGAAGACATCTGCGAAGTGATTTTGCATCTCGTAGAGCAGTCTATAACTCGTCGTTTTACTAAGGAATGAAGACTTCAGATTGAGCGCGCCATGACATTGCGCTCGCGTCTGCAGGGCCTCGCCGGCGTTCCGTAATAGTGTGAGCCAAACTGAGCACACACACGAGCTTGATGCTGCATCTGACTGTAAAGGCATCTGCGAAGTGATATTGCATCTCGTAGAGTCGTCTATAACTCGTCGTTTTACTCAGGAATGAAGAGTCCAGATTGTGCGCGCCACGACATTGCGCTCGCGTCTGCAGGGCCTCGCAGGCGTTCCGTAATAGTTTAAGCCAAACTGAGCACACGCACAAGCTTTATGCTGCATCTGAATGTAAAGAAGACATCTGCGAAGCGATTTTGCATCTCGTAGAGCCGTCTATAATTCGTCGTTTTAGTCAGGAATGAAGACTTTAGATTGAGCGCGCCACGACATTGCGCTCGCGTCTGCAGGGCCTCGCAGGAGTTCCGCAATAGTGTAAGCCAAACTTAGCACACGCACGAGCTTGATGCTGCATCTGAATGTTAAGAAGACATCTGCGAAGTGATTTTGCATCTCGTAGAGTCGTCTATAACTCATCGTTTACGCAGGAATGAAGTCTTCAGATTCAGCGCGCCACGACATTGCGCTCGCGTCTGCAGGGCCTCGCCGGCGTTCCGTAATAGTGTGAGCCAAACTGAGCACACACACGAGCTTGATGCAGCATGTGACTGTAAAGACATCTACGAAGTGATTTTGCATCTCGTAGAGTCGTCTATAACTCGTCGTTTTACTCAGGAATGAAGACTTCAGATTGAGCGCGCCGCGACATGCGCTCGCGTCTGCAGGGCCTCGCGGGCGGTCCGTAGTAGTGTAAGCCAAACTGAGCACACGCACGAGCTTGATGCTGCATTTGAATGTAAAGAGGACATCTGCGAAGTGATTTTGCATTAGTAGAGTCGTCTATAACTCGTCGTTTTAGTCAGGAATGAAGACTTCAGATTGAGCGCGCCATGACATTGCGCTCGCGTCTGCAGGTCCTCGCCGGCGTTCCGTAATAGTGTGAGCCAAACTGAGCACACACACGAGCTTGATGCTGAATCTGACTGTAAAGACATCTGCGAAGTGATTTTGCATTCGTAGAGTCGTCTATAACTCGTCGTTTTACTCAGGAATGAAGACTTCAGATTGAGCGCGCCACGACATGCGCTCGCGTCTGCAGGGCCTCGCGGGCGTTCCGTAATAGTGTAAGCCAAACTGAGCACGCGCACGAGCTTGATGCTGCATCTGAATGTAAAGAGGACATCTGCGAAGTGATTTTGCATTAGTAGAGTCGTCTATAACTCGTCGTTTTAGTCAGGTATGAAGACTTCAGATTGAGCGCGCCACGACATTGCGCTCTCCGTCTGCAGGGCCTCGCAGCCGTTCCGTAATAGTTTAAGCCAAACTGAGCACACGCACGAGCTTGTTACTGCATCTGAGTGTAAAGAAGACATCTGCGAATTGACGTTGCATCTCGTAGAGTCGTCTATATCTCGTCGTTTTACGCAGGAATAAATACTTCGGGTCGAGCGCGCCACGACATTGCGCTCGCGCCTGCAGGGCCTCGCAGGCGTTCCGTAATAGTTTAAGCCAAACTGAGCACACGCACGAGCTTGATGCTGCATGTGAATGTAAAGAAGACATCTGCGAAGTGATTTTGTATCTCGTAGAGCCGTCTATAACTCGTCGTTTTACACAGGAATAAATACTTCAGATTGAGCGCACCACGACATTGCGCTCGCGTCTTCAGGGCCTCGCAGGCGTTCCGTAATAGTTTAGGCCAAACTGAGCACTCGCACGAGCTTTATGCTGCATCTGAATGTAAAGAAGACATCTGCGAAGCGATTTTGCATCTCGTAGAGCCGTCTATAATTCGTCGTTTTACGCAGGAATGAAGACTTCAGATTGAGCGCGCCACGACATTGCGCTCGCGTCTGCAGTGCCTCGCAGGCGTTCTGTAATAGTGTAAGCCAAACTGAGCACACGCACGAGCTTGATGCTGCATCTGATTGTAAAGACGACATCTGCGAAGTGATTTTGCATCTCGTAGAGTCATCTATAACTCGTCGTTTTACTCAGGAATGAAGACTTCAGATTGAGCGCGCCACGACATGCGCTCGAGTCTGCAGGGCCTCGCAGGCGTTCCGTAATAGTTTAAGCCAAACTGAGCACACGCACGAGCTTGTTACTGCATCTGAGTGTAAAGAAGACATCTGGGAATTGATGTTGCATCTCGTAGAGTCGTCTATATCTCGTCGTTTTACGCAGGAATAAATACTTCGGGTCGAGCGCGCCACGACATTGCGCTCGCGCCTGCAAGGTCTCGCAGGCGTTCCGTAATTGTTTAAGCCAAACTGAGCACACGCACGAGCTTGATGCTGCATGTGAATGTAAAGAAGACATCTGCGAAGTGATTTTGTATCTCGTAGAGCCGTCTATAACTCGTCGTTTTACACAGGAATAAATACTTCGGGTTGAGGGCGCCACGACATTGAGCTCGCGTCTGCAGGGCCTCGCAGGCGTTCCGTAATAGTTGAAGCGAAACTGAGCACACGCACGAGCTTTATGCTGCATCTGTATGCAAAGAAGACATCTGTGAAGTGATTTTGCATCTCGTAGAGCCGTTTATAACTCGTCGTTTTACGAAGGACTGAAGACTTCAGATTGAGCGCTCCACGACATTGTGCTCGCGTCTGCAGGACCTCGCAGCCGTTCCGTAAAAGTTTAAGCCAAACTGAGCGGACGCACAAGCTTGATGCTGCATCTGAATGTAAAGAAGACATCTGCGAAGTGATTTTGCATCTCGTAGAGCCGTCTATAACTCGTCGTTTTATGCAGGAATGAAGACTTTAGATTGAGCGCGCCACGACATTGCGCTCGCGTCTGCAGGGCCTCGCAGGAGTTCCGCAATAGTGTAAGCCAAACTTAGCACACGCACGAGCTTGATGCTGCATCTGAATGTTAAGAAGACATCTGCGAAGTGATTTTGCATCTCGTAGAGTCGTCTATAACTCATCGTTTACGCAGGAATGAAGTCTTCAGATTCAGCGCGCCACGACATTGCGCTCGCGTCAGCAGGGCCTCGCCGGCGTTCCGTAATAGTGTGAGCCAAACTGAGCACACACACGAGCTTGATGCAGCATGTGACTGTAAAGACATCTACGAAGTGATTTTGCATCTCGTAGAGTCGTCTATAACTCGTCGTTTTACTCAGGAATGAAGACTCCAGATTGAGCGCGCCGCGACATGCGCTCGCGTCTGCAGGGCCTCGCGGGCGGTCCGTAGTAGTGTAAGCCAAACTGAGCACACGCACGAGCTTGATGCTGCATTTGAATGTAAAGAGGACATCTGCGAAGTGATTTTGCATTAGTAGAGTCGTCTATAACTCGGCGTTTTAGTCAGGAATGAAGACTTCAGATTGAGCGCGCCATGACATTGCGCTCGCGTCTGCAGGGCCTCGCCGGCGTTCCGTAATAGTGTGAGCCAAACTGAGCACACACACGAGCTTGATGCTGAATCTGACTGTAAAGACATCTGCGAAGTGATTTTGCATTCGTAGAGTCGTCTATAACTCGTCGTTTTACTCAGGAATGAAGACTTCAGATTGAGCGCGCCACGACATGCGCTCGCGTCTGCAGGGCCTCGCGGGCGTTCCGTAATAGTGTAAGCCAAACTGAGCACACGCACGAGCTTGATGCTGCATCTGAATGTAAAGAGGACATCTGCGAAGTGATTTTGCATTAGTAGAGTCGTCTATAACTCGTCGTTTTAGTCAGGTATGAAGACTTCAGATTGAGCGTGCCACGACATTGCGCTCTCCGTCTGCAGGGCCTCGCAGCCGTTCCGTAATAGTTTAAGCCAAACTGAGCACACGCACGAGCTTGTTACTGCATCTGAGTGTAAAGAAGACATCTGCGAATTGACGTTGCATCTCGTAGAGTCGTCTATATCTCGTCGTTTTACGCAGGAATAAATACTTCGGGTCGAGCGCGCCACGACATTGCGCTCGCGCCTGCAGGGCCTCGCAGGCGTTCCGTAATAGTTTAAGCCAAACTGAGCACACGCACGAGCTTGATGCTGCATGTGAATGTAAAGAAGACATCTGCGAAGTGATTTTGTATCTCGTAGAGCCGTCTATAACTCGTCGTTTTACACAGGAATAAATACTTCAGATTGAGCGCACCACGACATTGCGCTCGCGTCTGCAGGGCCTCGCAGGCATTCCGTAATAGTTTAGGCCAAACTGAGCACTCGCACGAGCTTTATGCTGCATCTGAATGTAAAGAAGACATCTGCGAAGCGATTTTGCATCTCGTAGAGCCGTCTATAATTCGTCGTTTTACGCAGGAATGAAGACTTCAGATTGAGCGCGCCACGACATTGCGCTCGCGTCTGCAGTGCCTCGCAGGCGTTCTGTAATAGTGTAAGCCAAACTGAGCACACGCACGAGCTTGATGCTGCATCTGATTGTAAAGACGACATCTGCGAAGTGATTTTGCATCTCGTAGAGTCATCTATAACTCGTCGTTTTACTCAGGAATGAAGACTTCAGATTGAGCGCGCCACGACATGCGCTCGAGTCTGCAGGGCCTCGCAGGCGTTCCGTAATAGTTTAAGCCAAACTGAGCACACGCACGAGCTTGTTACTGCATCTGAGTGTAAAGAAGACATCTGGGAATTGATGTTGCATCTCGTAGAGTCGTCTATATCTCGTCGTTTTACGCAGGAATAAATACTTCGGGTCGAGCGCGCCACGACATTGCGCTCGCGCCTGCAAGGTCTCGCAGGCGTTCCGTAATTGTTTAAGCCAAACTGAGCACACGCACGAGCTTGATGCTGCATGTGAATGTAAAGAAGACATCTGCGAAGTGATTTTGTATCTCGTAGAGCCGTCTATAACTCGTCGTTTTACACAGGAATAAATACTTCGGGTTGAGGGCGCCACGACATTGAGCTCGCGTCTGCAGGGCCTCGAAGGCGTTCCGTAATAGTTGAAGCGAAACTGAGCACACGCACGAGCTTTATGCTGCATCTGTATGCAAAGAAGACATCTGTGAAGTGATTTTGCATCTCGTAGAGCCGTTTATAACTCGTCGTTTTACGAAGGACTGAAGAGTTCAGATTGAGCGCTCCACGACATTGTGCTCGCGTCTGCAGGACCTCGCAGCCGTTCCGTAAAAGTTTAAGCCAAACTGAGCGGACGCACAAGCTTGATGCTGCATCTGAATGTAAAGAAGACATCTGCGAAGTGATTTTGCATCTCGTAGAGCCGTCTATAACTCGTCGTTTTATGCAGGAATGAAGACTTTAGATTGAGCGCGCCACGACATTGCGCTCGCGTCTGCAGGGCCTCGCAGGAGTTCCGCAATAGTGTAAGCCAAACTTAGCACACGCACGAGCTTGATGCTGCATCTGAATGTTAAGAAGACATCTGCGAAGTGATTTTGCATCTCGTAGAGTCGTCTCTAACTCATCGTTTACGCAGGAATGAAGTCTTCAGATTCAGCGCGCCACGACATTGCGCTCGCGTCTGCAGGGCCTCGCCGGCGTTCCGTAATAGTGTGAGCCAAACTGAGCACACACACGAGCTTGATGCAGCATGTGACTGTAAAGACATCTACGAAGTGATTTTGCATCTCGTAGAGTCGTCTATAACTCGTCGTTTTACTCAGGAATGAAGACTTCAGATTGAGCGCGCCGCGACATGCGCTCGCGTCTGCAGGGCCTCGCGGGCGGTCCGTAGTAGTGTAAGCCAAACTGAGCACACGCACGAGCTTGATGCTGCATTTGAATGTAAAGAGGACATCTGCGAAGTGATTTTGCATTAGTAGAGTCGTCTATAACTCGTCGTTTTAGTCAGGAATGAAGACTTCAGATTGAGCGCGCCATGACATTGCGCTCGCGTCTGCAGGGCCTCGCCGGCGTTCCGTAATAGTGTGAGCCAAACTGAGCACACACACGAGCTTGATGCTGAATCTGACTGTAAAGACATCTGCGAAGTGATTTTGCATTCGTAGAGTCGTCTATAACTCGTCGTTTTACTCAGGAATGAAGACTTCAGATTGAGCGCGCCACGACATGCGCTCGCGTCTGCAGGGCCTCGCGGGCGTTCCGTAATAGTGTAAGCCAAACTGAGCACACGCACGAGCTTGATGCTGCATCTGAATGTAAAGAGGACATCTGCGAAGTGATTTTGCATTAGTAGAGTCGTCTATAACTCGTCGTTTTAGTCAGGTATGAAGACTTCAGATTGAGCGTGCCACGACATTGCGCTCTCCGTCTGCAGGGCCTCGCAGCCGTTCCGTAATAGTTTAAGCCAAACTGAGCACACGCACGAGCTTGTTACTGCATCTGAGTGTAAAGAAGACATCTGCGAATTGACGTTGCATCTCGTAGAGTCGTCTATATCTCGTCGTTTTACGCAGGAATAAATACTTCGGGTCGAGCGCGCCACGACATTGCGCTCGCGCCTGCAGGGCCTCGCAGGCGTTCCGTAATAGTTTAAGCCAAACTGAGCACACGCACGAGCTTGATGCTGCATGTGAATGTAAAGAAGACATCTGCGAAGTGATTTTGTATCTCGTAGAGCCGTCTATAACTCGTCGTTTTACACAGGAATAAATACTTCAGATTGAGCGCACCACGACATTGCGCTCGCGTCTGCAGGGCCTCGCAGGCATTCCGTAATAGTTTAGGCCAAACTGAGCACTCGCACGAGCTTTATGCTGCATCTGAATGTAAAGAAGACATCTGCGAAGCGATTTTGCATCTCGTAGAGCCGTCTATAATTCGTCGTTTTACGCAGGAATGGACTTCAGATTGAGCGCGCCACGACATTGCGCTCGCGTCTGCAGTGCCTCGCAGGCGTTCTGTAATAGTGTAAGCCAAACTGAGCACACGCACGAGCTTGATGCTGCATCTGATTGTAAAGACGACATCTGCGAAGTGATTTTGCATCTCGTAGAGTCATCTATAACTCGTCGTTTTACTCAGGAATGAAGACTTCAGATTGAGCGCGCCACGACATGCGCTCGAGTCTGCAGGGCCTCGCAGGCGTTCCGTAATAGTTTAAGCCAAACTGAGCACACGCACGAGCTTGTTACTGCATCTGAGTGTAAAGAAGACATCTGGGAATTGATGTTGCATCTCGTAGAGTCGTCTATATCTCGTCGTTTTACGCAGGAATAAATACTTCGGGTCGAGCGCGCCACGACATTGCGCTCGCGCCTGCAAGGTCTCGCAGGCGTTCCGTAATTGTTTAAGCCAAACTGAGCACACGCACGAGCTTGATGCTGCATGTGAATGTAGAGAAGATATCTGCGAAGTGATTTTGTATCTCGTAGAGCCGTCTATAACTCGTCGTTTTACACAGGAATAAATACTTCGGGTTGAGGGCGCCACGACATTGAGCTCGCGTCTGCAGGGCCTCGCAGGCGTTCCGTAATAGTTGAAGCGAAACTGAGCACACGCACGAGCTTTATGCTGCATCTGTATGCAAAGAAGACATCTGTGAAGTGATTTTGCATCTCGTAGAGCCGTTTATAACTCGTCGTTTTACGAAGGACTGAAGACTTCAGATTGAGCGCTCCACGACATTGTGCTCGCGTCTGCAGGACCTCGCAGCCGTTCCGTAAAAGTTTAAGCCAAACTGAGCGGACGCACAAGCTTGATGCTGCATCTGAACGTAAAGAAGACATCTGCGAAGTGATTTTGCATCTCGTAGAGCCGTCTATAACTCGTCGTTTTATGCAGGAATGAAGACTTCAGATTGAGTGCTCCACGACCTTGCGCTCACTTCTGCAGGGCCTCACAGGCGTTCCGTAATAGTTTAAGCCAAACTGAGCACTCGCACGAGCTTGATGCTGCATCTGAATGTAAAGAAGACATCTGCGAAGTGATTTTGTATCTCGTAGACCCGTCTATAACTCGTCGTTTTACTCAGGAATGAATACTTCAGATTGAGCGCGCCACGACATTGCGCTCGCGTCTGCAGGGCCTCGCAGGCGTTCCGTAATAGTTTAAGCCAAACTGAGCACTCGCACGAGCTTTATGCTGCATCTGAATGTAAAGAAGAATCTGCGAAGCGATTTTGCATCTCGTAGAGCCGTCTATAATTCGTCGTTTTACGCAGGAATGAAGACTTCAGATTGAGCGCGCCACGACATTGCGCTCGCGTCTGCAGTGCCTCGCAGGCGTTCTGTAATAGTGTAAGCCAAACTGAGCACACGCACGAGCTTGATGCTGCATCTGATTGTAAAGACGACATCTGCGAAGTGATTTTGCATCTCGTAGAGTCATCTATAACTCGTCGTTTTACTCAGGAATGAAGACTTCAGATTGAGCGCGCCACGACATGCGCTCGCGTCTGCAGGGCCTCGCGGGCGTTCCGTAATAGTGTAAGCCAAACTGAGCACACGCACGAGCTTGATGCTGCATCTGAATGTAAAGAGGACATCTGCGAAGTGATTTTGCATTAGTAGAGTCGTCTATAACTCGTCGTTTTAGTCAGGAATGAAGACTTCAGATTGAGCGCGCCATGACATTGCGCTCGAGTCTGCAGGGCCTCGCAGGCGTTCCGTAATAGTTTAAGCCAAACTGAGCACACGCACGAGCTTGTTACTGCATCTGAGTGTAAAGACATCTGCGAATTGACGTTGCATCTCGTAGAGTCGTCTATACCTCGTCGTTTTACGCAGGAATAAATACTTCGGGTTGAGCGCGCCACGACATTTCGCTCGCGCCTGCAAGGCCTCGCAGGCGCTCCGTAATAGTTTAGGCCAAACTGAGCACACGCACGAGCTTGATACTGTATCAGAGTGTAAAGATGACATCTGCGAAGTGATTTTGCATCTCGTAGAGCCGTCTATAACTCGTCGTTTTACTCAGGAATGAATACTTCAGATTGAGCGCGCCACGACATTGCGCTCGCGTCTGCAGGGCCTCGCCGGCGTTCCGTAATAGTGTGAGCCAAACTGAGCACAAACACGAGCTTGATGCTGCATCTGACTGTAAAGACATCTGCGAAGTGATTTTGCATCTCGTAGAGTCGTCTATAACTCGTCGTTTTACTCAGGAATGAGGACTTCAGATTGAGCGCGCCACGACATTGCTCTCGCGTCTGCTGGGCCTCGCATGCGTTCCGTAATATTTTAAGCCAAACTGAGCACGCGCACGAGCTTGATACTGCATCTGAGTGTAATGAAGACATCTGTGAATTGATGTTGCATCTCGTAGAGTCGTCTATATCTCGTCGTTTTACGCAGGTATGAGGACTTCGGGTTGAGCGCGCCACGACATTGCGCTCGCGTCTGCAGGGCCTCGCAGGCGTTCCGTAATAGTTTAAGCCAAACTGAGCACACGCACGAGCTTGATACTGCATCTGAGTGTAATGAAGACATCTGCGAATTGATGTTGCATCTCGTAGAGTCGTCTATATCTCGTCGTTTAAGCAGGAATAAATACTTCGGGTTGAGCGCGCCACGACATTGCGCTCGCGCCTGCAGGGCCTCGCAGGCGTTCCGTAATAGTTTAAGCCGAACTGAGCACACGCACGAGCATGATACTGCATCAGTGTAAAGATGACGTCTGCGAAGGGATTTTGCATCTCGTAGAGTCGTCTATAACTCGTCGTTTTACGCAGGTATGAAGACTTCGGGTTGAGCGCGCCACGACATTGCGCTCGCGTCTGCAGGGCCTCGCAGGCGTTCCGTAATAGTTTAAGCCAAACTGAGCACACGCAGGAGCTTGATGCTGCATTTGAATGTAAAGAAGACATCTGGGAAGTGATTTTGCATTCGTCGAGTCGTCTATAACTCGTCGTTTTACTCAGGAATGAAGACTTCAGATTGAGCGCGCCACGACATTGCGCTCGCGTCTGCAGAGCCTCGCAGGCGTTCCGTAAAAGTTTAAGCCAAACTGAGCGGACGCACAAGCTTGATGCTGCATCTGAATGTAAAGAAGACATCTGCGAAGTGATTTTGCATCTCGTAGAGCCGTCTATGACTCTTCGTTTTATGCAGGAATGAAGACTTCAGATTGAGTGCTCCACGACCTTGCGCTCACTTCTGCTGGGCCTCACAGGCGTTCCGTAATAGTTTAAGCCAAACTGAGCACTCGCACGAGCTTGATGCTGCATCTGAATGTAAAGAAGACATCTGCGAAGTGATTTTGTATCTCGTAGAGCCGTCTATAACTCGTCGTTTTACTCAGGAATGAATACTTCAGATTGAGCGCGCCACGACATTGCGCTCGCGTCTGCAGGGCCTCGCAGGCGTTCCGTAATAGTTTAAGCCAAACTGAGCACTCGCACGAGCTTTATGCTGCATCTGAATGTAAAGAAGACATCTGCGAAGCGATTTTGCATCTCGTAGAGCCGTCTATAATTCGTCGTTTTACGCAGGAATGAAGACTTCAGATTGAGCGCGCCACGACATTGCGCTCGCGTCTGCAGTGCCTCGCAGGCGTTCTGTAATAGTGTAAGCCAAACTGAGCACACGCACGAGCTTGATGCTGCATCTGATTGTAAAGACGACATCTGCGAAGTGATTTTGCATCTCGTAGAGTCATCTATAACTCGTCGATTTACTCAGGAATGAAGACTTCAGATTGAGCGCGCCATGACATTGCGCTCGAGTCTGCAGGGCCTCGCAGGCGTTCCGTAATAGTTTAAGCCAAACTGAGCACACGCACGAGCTTGTTACTGCATCTGAGTGTAAAGAAGACATCTGCGAATTGATGTTGCATCTCGTAGAGTCGTCTATATCTCGTCGTTTTACGCAGGAATAAATACTTCGTGTTGAGCGCGCCACGACATTTCGCTCGCGCCTGCAAGGCCTCGCAGGCGCTCCGTAATAGTTTAGGCCAAACTGAGCACACGCACGAGCTTGATACTGCATCAGAGTGTAAAGATGACATCTGCGAAGTGATTTTGCATCTCGTAGAGCCGTCTATAACTCGTCGTTTTACGCAGGTATGAAGACTTCGTGTTGAGCGCGCCACGACATTGCGCTCGCGTCTGCAGGGCCTCGCAGGCGTTCCGTAATAGTTTAAGCCAAACTGAGCACACGCAGGAGCTTGATGCTGCATTTGAATGTAAAGAAGACATCTGGGAAGTGATTTTGCATTCGTCGAGTCGTCTATAACTCGTCGTTTTACTCAAGAATGAGGACTTCAGATTGAGCGCGCCACGACATTTCGCTCGCGCCTGCAAGGCCTCGCAGGCGCTCCGTAATATTTTAAGCCAAACTGAGCACACGCACGAGCTTGATACTGCATCTGAGTGTAATGAAGACATCTGCGAATTGATGTTGCATCTCGTAGAGTCGTCTATATCTCGTCGTTTTACGCAGGAATAAATACTTCGGGTTGAGCGCGCCACGACATTGCGCTCGCGCCTGCAGGGCCTCGCAGGCGTTCCGTAATAGTTTAAGCCGAACTGAGCACACGCACGAGCATGATACTGCATCAGAGTGTAAAGATGACGTCTGCGAAGGGATTTTGCATCTCGTAGAGTCGTCTATAACTCGTCGTTTTACGCAGGTATGAAGACTTCGGGTTGAGCGCGCCACGACATTGCGCTCGCGTCTGCAGGGCCTCGCAGGCGTTCCGTAATTGTTTTTAGGCCAAACTGAGCACACGCAGGAGCTTGATGCTGCATTTGAATGTAAAGAAGACATCTCGGAAGTGATTTTGCATTCGTCGAGTCGTCTATAACTCGTCATTTTACTCAGGAATGAAGACTTCAGATTGAGCGCGCCACGACATTGCGCTCGCGTCTGCAGGGCCTCGCAGGCGTTCCGTAATAGTTTAAGCCAAACTGAGCACACGCAAGAGCTTTATGCTGCATCTGAATGTAAAGAAGACATCCGCGAAGCGATTTTGCATCTCGTAGAGCCGTCTATAATTCGTCGTTTTACGCAGGAATAAAGACTTCAGATTGAGCGCGCCACGACATTGCGCTCGCGTCTGAAGGGCCTCGCCGGCGTTCCGTAATAGTGTGTGCCACAATGAGCACACTCACGAGCTTGATGCTGCATCTGACTGTAAAGACATCTGCGAAGTGATTTTGCATCTCGTAGAGTCGTCTATAACTCGTCGATTTACTCAGGAATGAAGACTTCAGATTGAGCGCGCCACTTCATTGCGCTCGCGTCTGCAGGGCCTCGCAGGCGTTCCGTAATAGTGTAAGCCAAACTGAGCGCACGCACGAGCTTGATGCTGCATCTGAATATAAAGACGACAGCTGCGAAGTGATTTTGCATCTCGTAGAGTCGTCTATAACTCGTCGTTTTACTCAGGAATGAAGACCTCAGATTGTGCGCGCCACGACATTGCGCTCGGGTCTGCAGGGCCTCGCAGGCGTTCCGTAATAGTTTAAGCCAAACTGAGCACACGCACAAGCTTTATGCTGCATCTGAATGTAAAGAAGACATCTGCGAAGCGATTTTGCATCTCGTAGAGTCGTCTATAACTCGTCGTTTTAGTCAGGAATGAAGACTTTAGATTGAGCGCGCCACGACATTGCGCTCGCGTCTGCAGGGCCTCGCAGGCGTTCCGTAATAGTTTAAGCCAAACTGAGCACACGCACGAGCTTGATGCTGCATCTGAATGTAAAGAAGACATCTGCGAAGTGATTTTGCATCTCGTAGAGCCGTCTATAACTCGTCGTTTTACTCAGGAATGAATACTTCAGATTGAGCTCGCCACGACATTGCGCTCGCGTCTGCAGGGCTTCGCCGGCGTTCCGTAATAGTGTGAGCCAAACTGAGCACACACACGAGCTTGATGCTGAATCTGACTGTAAAGACATCTGCGAAGTGATTTTGCATTCGTAGAGTCGTCTATAACTCGTCGTTTTACTATGGAATGAAGACTTCAGATTGAGCGCGCCACGACATTGCGCTGGCGTCTGCAGGGCCTCGCAGGCGTTCCGTAATAGTTTAAGCCAAACTGAGCACTCGCACGAGCTTTATGCTGCATCTGAACGTAAAGAAGACATCTGCAAAGCGATTTTGCATCTCGTAGTGCCGTCTATAATTCGTCGTTTTACGCAGGAATGAAGACTTCAGATTGAGCGCGCCACGACATTGCGCTCGCGTCCGCAGTGCCTCGCAGGCGTTCTGTAATAGTGTAAGCCAAACTGAGCACACGCACGAGCTTGATGCTGCATCTGATTGTAAAGACGACATCTGCGAAGTGATTTTGCATATCGTAGAGTCATCTATAACTCGTCGTTTTACTCAGGAATGAAGACTTCAGATTGAGCGCGCCACGACATGCGCTCGCGTCTGCAGGGCCTCGCGGGCGTTCCGTAATAGTGTAAGCCAAACTGAGCACACGCACGAGCTTGATGCTGCATCTGAATGTAAAGAGGACATCTGCGAAGTGATTTTGCATTAGTAGAGTCGTCTATAACTCGTCGTTTTAGTCAGGAATGAAGACTTCAGATTGAGCGCGCCATGACATTGCGCTCGAGTCTGCAGGGCCTCGCAGGCGTTCCGTAATAGTTTAAGCCAAACTGAGCACACGCACGAGCTTGTTACTGCATCTGAGTGTAAAGAAGACATCCGCGAAGCGATTTTGCATCTCGTAGAGCCGTCTATAATTCGTCGTTTTACGCAGGAATAAAGACTTCAGATTGAGCGCGCCACGACATTGCGCTCGCGTCTGAAGGGCCTCGCCGGCGTTCCGTAATAGTGTGTGCCACAATGAGCACACTCACGAGCTTGATGCTGCATCTGACTGTAAAGACATCTGCGAAGTGATTTTGCATCTCGTAGAGTCGTCTATAACTCGTCGATTTACTCAGGAATGAAGACTTCAGATTGAGCGCGCCACTTCATTGCGCTCGCGTCTGCAGGGCCTCGCAGGCGTTCCGTAATAGTGTAAGCCAAACTGAGCGCACGCACGAGCTTGATGCTGCATCTGAATATAAAGACGACAGCTGCGAAGTGATTTTGCATCTCGTAGAGTCGTCTATAACTCGTCGTTTTACTCAGGAATGAAGACCTCAGATTGTGCGCGCCACGACATTGCGCTCGGGTCTGCAGGGCCTCGCAGGCGTTCCGTAATAGTTTAAGCCAAACTGAGCACACGCACAAGCTTTATGCTGCATCTGAATGTAAAGAAGACATCTGCGAAGCGATTTTGCATCTCGTAGAGTCGTCTATAACTTGTCGTTTTAGTCAGGAATGAAGACTTTAGATTGAGCGCGCCACGACATTGCGCTCGGGTCTGCAGGGCCTCGCAGGCGTTCCGTAATAGTTTAAGCCAAACTGAGCACACGCACAAGCTTTATGCTGCATCTGAATGTAAAGAAGACATCTGCGAAGCGATTTTGCATCTCGTAGATTCGTCTATAACTTGTCGTTTTAGTCAGGAATGAAGACTTTAGATTGAGCGCGCCACGACATTGCGCTCGCGTCTGCAGGGCCTCGCAGGCGTTCCGTAATAGTTTAAGCCAAACTGAGCACACGCACGAGCTTGATGCTGCATCTGAATGTAAAGAAGACATCTGCAAAGCGATTTTGCATCTCGTAGTGCCGTCTATAATTCGTTGTTTTACGCAGGAATGAAGACTTCAGATTGAGCGCGCCACGACATCGCGCTCGCGTCTGCAGGGCCTCGCCGGCGTTCCGTAATAGTGTAAGCCAAACTGAGCACACGCACGAGCTTGATGCTGCATCTGAATGTAAAAAGGACATCTGCGAAGTGATTTTGCATTAGTAGAGTCGTCTATAACTCGTCGTTTTAGTCAGGAATGAAGACTTCAGATTGAGCGCGCCATGACATTGCGCTCGAGTCTGCAGGGCCTCGCAGGCGTTCCGTAATAGTTTAAGCCAAACTGAGCACACGCACGAGCTTGTTACTGCATCTGAGTGTAAAGAAGACATCTGCGAATATATGTTGCATCTCGTAGAGTCGTCTATATCTCGTCGTTTTACGCAGGAATAAATACTTCGTGTTGAGCGCGCCACGACATTTCGCTCGCGCCTGCAAGGCCTCGCAGGCGCTCCGTAATAGTTTAGGCCAAACTGAGCACACGCACGAGCTTGATACTGCATCAGAGTGTAAAGATGACATCTGCGAAGTGATTTTGCATCTCGTAGAGCCATCTATAACTCGTCGTTTTACTCAGTAATGAATACTTCAGATTGAGCGCGCCACGACATCGCGCTCGCGTCTGCAGGGCCTCGCCGGCGTTCCGTAATAGTGTGAGCCAAACTGAGCACACACACGAGCTTGATGCTGCATCTGACTGTAAAGACATCTGCGAAGTGATTTTGCATCTCGTAGAGTCGTCTATAACTCGTCGTTTTACTCAGGAATGAGGACTTCAGATTGAGCGCGCCGCAACATTGCGCTCGCGTCTGCAGGGCCTCGCAGGCGTTCTGTAATAGTGTAAGCCAAACTGAGCGCACGCATGAGCTTATGCTGCATCTGAATATAAAGACGACAGCTGCGAAGTGATTTTGCATCTCGTACAGTCGTCTATAACTCGTTTTACGCAGGAATGAAGACTTCGGGTTGAGCGCGCAACGACATTGCTCTCGCGTCTGCTGGGCCTCGCATGCGTTCCGTAATATTTTAAGCCAAACTGAGCACACGCACGAGCTTGATACTGCATCTGAGTGTAATGAAGACATCTGCGAATTGATGTTGCATCTCGTAGAGTCGTCTATATCTCGTCGTTTTACGCAGGAATAAATACTTCGGGTTGAGCGCGCCACGACATTGCGCTCGCGCCTGCAGGGCCTCGCAGGCGTTCCGTAATAGTTTAAGCCGAACTGAGCACACGCACGAGCATGATACTGCATCAGAGTGTAAAGATGACGTCTGCGAAGGGATTTTGCATCTCGTAGAGTCGTCTATAACTCGTCGTTTTACGCAGGTATGAAGACTTCGGGTTGAGCGCGCCACGACATTGTGCTCGCGTCTGCAGGGCCTCGCAGGCGTTCCATAATAGTTTAAGCCAAACTGATCACTCGCAGGAGCTTGATGCTGCATTTGAATGTAAAGAAGACATCTGGGAAGTGATTTTGCATTCGTCGAGTCGTCTATAACTGGTCGTTTTACTCAGGAATGAAGACTTCAGATTGAGCGCGCCACGACATTGCGCTCGCGTCTGCAGGGCCTCGCAGGCGTTCCGTAATAGTTTAAGCCAAACTGAGCACACGCAAGAGCTTTATGCTGCATCTGAATGTAAAGAAGACATCTGCGAAGCGATTTTGCATCTCGTAGAGCCGTCTATAATTCGTCGTTTTACGCAGGAATTAAGACTTCAGATTGAGCACGCCACGACATTGCGCTCGCGTCTGAAGGGCCTCGCCGGCGTTCCGTAATAGTGTGTGCCAAAATGAGCACACTCACGAGCTTGATGCTGCATCTGACTGTAAAGACATCTGCGAAGTGATTTTGCATCTCGTAGAGTCGTCTATAACTCGTCGATTTACTCAGGAATGAAGACTTCAGATTGAGCGCGCCACTTCATTGCGCTCGCGTCTGCAGGGCCTCGCAGGCGTTCCGTAATATTGTAAGCCAAACTGAGCGCACGCACGAGCTTGATGCTGCATCTGAATATAAAGACGACAGCTGCGAAGTTGTTTTGCATCTCGTAGAGTCGTCTATAACTCGTCGTTTTACTCAGGAATGAAGACCTCAGATTGTGTGCGCCACGACATTGCGCTCGGGTCTGCAGGGCCTCGCAGGCGTTCCGTAATAGTTTAAGCCAAACTGAGCACACGCACAAGCTTTATGCTGCATCTGAATGTAAAGAAGACATCTGCGAAGCGATTTTGCATCTCGTAGAGTCGTCTATAACTCGTCGTTTTAGTCAGGAATGAAGACTTTAGATTGAGCGCGCCACGACATTGCGCTTGCGTCTGCAGGGCCTCGCAGGCGTTCCGTAATAGTTTAAGCCAAACTGAGCACACGCACGAGCTTGATGCTGCATCTGAATGTAAAGAAGACATCTGCGAAGTGATTTTGCATCTCGTAGAGCCGTCTATAACTCGTCGTTTTACTCAGGAATGAATACTTCAGATTGAGCGCGCCACGACATTGCGCTCGCGTCTGCAGGGCTTCGCCGGCGTTCCGTAATAGTGTGAGCCAAACTGAGCACACACACGAGCTTGATGCTGAATCTGACTGTAAAGACATCTGCGAAGTGATTTTGCATTCGTAGAGTCGTCTATAACTCTTCGTTTTACTATGGAATGAAGACTTCAGATTCAGCGCGCCACGACATTGCGCTCGCGTCTGCAGGGCCTCGCAGGCGTTCCGTAATAGTTTAAGCCAAACGGAGCACACGCACGAGCTTTATGCTGCATCTGAATGTAAAGAAGACATCTGCGAAGCGATTTTGCATCTCCTAGAGCCGTCTATAATTCGTCGTTTTACGCAGGAATAGACTTCAGATTGAGCGCGCCACGACATTGCGCTCGCGTCTGAAGGACCTCGCCGGCGTTCCGTAATAGTGTGAGCCAAACTGAGCACACACACGAGCTTGATGCTGCATCTTACTGTAAAGCATCTGCAAAGTGAATTTCCATCTCGTACAGTCGTCTATAACTGGTCGTTTTACGCAGGATTGAAGACTTGGGGTGGAGCACGCCACGACATTGCTCTCGCGTCTTCTGGGCCTCGCAGGCGTTCCGTAATATTTTAAGCCAAACTGAGCACACGCACGAGCTTGATACTGCATCTGAGTGTAAAGAAGACATCTGCGAATTGATGTTACGTCTCGTAGAGTCGTCTATATCTCGTCATTTTACGCAGGAATAAATACATCGGGTTGAACGCGCCACGACATTGCGCTCGCGCCTGCAGGGCCTCGCAGGCGTTACGTAATAGTTTAAGCCAAACTGAGCACACGCACGAGCGTGATATTGCATCAGAGTGTAAAGATGACGTCTGCGAAGGGGTTTTGCACCTCGTACAGTCGTCTATATCTCGTCGCTTTACGCAGCTATGAAGACTTCGGGTTGAGCGCGCCACGACATTGCACTCGCGTCTGCAGGGCCTCGCAGGGGTTCCGTAATAGTTTAAGCCAAACTGAGCACACGTACGAGCTTGATGCTGCATTTGAATGTAAAGAAGACATCTGCGAAGTGACTTTGCATCTCGTAGAGCAGTCTATAACTCGTCGTTTTACTAAGGAATGAAGACTTCAGATTGAGCGCGCCATGACATTGTGCTCGCAGTCTGCAGGGCCTCGCCGGCGTTCCGTAATAGTGTGAGCCATACTGAGCACACACACGAGCTTGATGCTGCATCTGACTGTAAAGACATCTGCGAAGTGATTTTGCATCTCGTACAGTCGTCTATAACTCGTCGTTTTACGCAGGAATGAAGACTTCGAGTTGAGCGCGCCACGACATTGCTCTCGCACTGCTGGGCCTCGCAGGCGTTCCGTAATATTTTAAGCCAAACTGAGCACACGCACGAGCTTCATACTGCATCTGAGTGTACAGAAGACATCTGCGAATTGATGTTGCATCTCGTAGAGTCGTCTATATCTCGTCATTTTACGCAGGAATAAATACTTCGGGTTGAGCGCGCCACGACATTGCGCTCGCATCTGCAGGGCCTCCCAGGCGTTCCGTAATAGTTTAAGCCAAACTGAGCACACGCACGAGCTTGATGCTGCATCAGAGTGTAAAGATGACATCTGCGAAGTGATTTTGCATCTCGTAGAGCCGTCTATAACTCGTCGTTTTACGCAGGTATGAAGACTTCGGGTTGAGCGCGCCACGACATTGCGCTCGCGTCTGCAGGGCCTTGCAGGCGTTCCGTAATAGTTTAAGCCAAACTGAGCACACGCAGGAGCTTGATGCTGCATTTGAATGTAAAGAAGACATCTGGGAAGTGATTTTGCATTCGTCGAGTCGTCTATAACTCGTCGTTTTACTCAGGAATGAAGACTTCAGATTGAGCGCGCCACGACATTGCGCTCGCGTCTGCAGGGCCTCGCAGGCGTTCCGTAAAAGTTTAAGCCAAACTGAGCGGACGCACAAGCTTGATGCTGCATCTGAATGTAAAGAAGACATCTGCGAAGTGATTTTGCATCTCGTAGAGCCGTCTATAACTCGTCGTTTTATGCAGGAATGAAGACTTCAGATTGAGTGCTCCACGACCTTGCGCTCACTTCTGCTGGGCCTCACAGGCGTTCCGTAATAGTTTAAGCCAAACTGAGCACTCGCACGAGCTTGATGCTGCATCTGAATGTAAAGAAGACATCTGCGAAGTGATTTTGTATCTCGTAGAGCCGTCTATAACTCGTCGTTTTACTCAGGAATGAATACTTCAGATTGAGCGCGCCACGACATTGCGCTCGCGTCTGCAGGGCCTCGCAGGCGTTCCGTAATAGTTTAAGCCAAACTGAGCACTCGCACGAGCTTTATGCTGCATCTGAATGTAAAGAAGACATCTGCGAAGCGATTTTGCATCTCGTAGAGCCGTCTATAATTCGTCGTTTTACGCAGGAATGAAGACTTCAGATTGAGCGCGCCACGACATTGCGCTCGCGTCTGCAGTGCCTCGCAGGCGTTCTGTAATAGTGTAAGCCAAACTGAGCACACGCACGAGCTTGATGCTGCATCTGATTGTAAAGACGACATCTGCGAAGTGATTTTGCATCTCGTAGAGTCATCTATAACTCGTCGTTTTACTCAGGCATGAAGACTTCAGATTGAGCGCGCCACGACATGCGCTCGCGTCTGCAGGGCCTCGCGGGCGTTCCGTAATAGTGTAAGCCAAACTGAGCACACGCACGAGCTTGATGCTGCATCTGAATGTAAAGAGGACATCTGCGAAGTGATTTTGCATTAGTAGAGTCGTCTATAACTCGTCGTTTTAGTCAGGAATGAAGACTTCAGATTGAGCGCGCCATGACATTGCGCTCGAGTCTGCAGGGCCTCGCAGGCGTTCCGTAATAGTTTAAGCCAAACTGAGCACACGCACGAGCTTGTTACTGCATCTGAGTGTAAAGAAGACATCTGCGAATTGATGTTGCATCTCGTAGAGTCGTCTATATCTCGTCGTTTTACGCAGGAATAAATACTTCGGGTTGAGCGCGCCACGACATTTCGCTCGCGCCTGCAAGGCCTCGCAGGCGCTCCGTAATAGTTTAGGCCAAACTGAGCACACGCACGAGCTTGATACTGCATCAGAGTGTAAAGATGACATCTGCGAAGTGATTTTGCATCTCGTAGAGCCGTCTATAACTCGTCGTTTTACTCAGGAATGAATACTTCAGATTGAGCGCGCCACGACATTGCGCTCGCGTCTGCAGGGCCTCGCCGGCGTTCCGTAATAGTGTGAGCCAAACTGAGCACACACACGAGCTTGATGCTGCATCTGACTGTAAAGACATCTGCGAAGTGATTTTGCATCTCGTAGAGTCGTCTATAACTCGTCGTTTTACTCAAGAATGAGGACTTCAGATTGAGCGCGCCACGACATTGCTCTCGCGTCTGCTGGGCCTCGCATGCGTTCCGTAATATTTTAAGCCAAACTGAGCACACGCACGAGCTTGATACTGCATCTGAGTGTAATGAAGACATCTGCGAATTGATGTTGCATCTCGTAGAGTCGTCTATATCTCGTCGTTTTACGCAGGAATAAATACTTCGGGTTGAGCGCGCCACGACATTGCGCTCGCGCCTGCAGGGCCTCGCAGGCGTTCCGTAATAGTTTAAGCCGAACTGAGCACACGCACGAGCATGATACTGCATCAGAGTGTAAAGATGACGTCTGCGAAGGGGTTTTGCATCTCGTAGAGTCGTCTATAACTCGTCGTTTTACGCAGGTATGAAGACTTCGGGTTGAGCGCGCCACGACATTGCGCTCGCGTCTGCAGGGCCTCGCAGGCGTTCCGTAATAGTTTAAGCCAAACTGAGCACACGCAGGAGCTTGATGCTGCATTTGAATGTAAAGAAGACATCTCGGAAGTGATTTTGCATTCGTCGAGTCGTCTATAACTTGTCGTTTTACTCAGGAATGAAGACTTCAGATTGAGCGCGCCACGACATTGCGCTCGCGTCTGCAGGGCCTCGCAGGCGTTCCGTAATAGTTTAAGCCAAACTGAGCACACGCAAGAGCTTTATGCTGCATCTGAATGTAAAGAAGACATCCGCGAAGCGATTTTGCATCTCGTAGAGCCGTCTATAATTCGTCGTTTTACGCAGGAATAAAGACTTCAGATTGAGCGCGCCACGACATTGCGCTCGCGTCTGAAGGGCCTCGCCGGCGTTCCGTAATAGTGTGTGCCACAATGAGCACACTCACGAGCTTGATGCTGCATCTGACTGTAAAGACATCTGCGAAGTGATTTTGCATCTCGTAGAGTCGTCTATAACTCGTCGATTTACTCAGGAATGAAGACTTCAGATTGAGCGCGCCACTTCATTGCGCTCGCGTCTGCAGGGCCTCGCAGGCGTTCCGTAATAGTGTAAGCCAAACTGAGCGCACGCACGAGCTTGATGCTGCATCTGAATATAAAGACGACAGCTGCGAAGTGATTTTGCATCTCGTAGAGTCGTCTATAACTCGTCGTTTTACTCAGGAATGAAGACCTCAGATTGTGCGCGCCACGACATTGCGCTCGGGTCTGCAGGGCCTCGCAGGCGTTCCGTAATAGTTTAAGCCAAACTGAGCACACGCACAAGCTTTATGCTGCATCTGAATGTAAAGAAGACATCTGCGAAGCGATTTTGCATCTCGTAGAGTCGTCTATAACTTGTCGTTTTAGTCAGGAATGAAGACTTTAGATTGAGCGCGCCACGACATTGCGCTCGGGTCTGCAGGGCCTCGCAGGCGTTCCGTAATAGTTTAAGCCAAACTGAGCACACGCACAAGCTTTATGCTGCATCTGAATGTAAAGAAGACATCTGCGAAGCGATTTTGCATCTCGTAGAGTCGTCTATAACTTGTCGTTTTAGTCAGGAATGAAGACTTTAGATTGAGCGCGCCACGACATTGCGCTCGCGCCTGCAGGGCCTCGCAGGCGTTCCGTAATAGTTTAAGCCAAACTGAGCACACGCACGAGCTTGATGCTGCATCTGAATGTAAAGAAGACATCTGCAAAGCGATTTTGCATCTCGTAGTGCCGTCTATAATTAGTCGTTTTACGCAGGAATGAAGACTTCAGATTGAGCGCGCCACGACATCGCGCTCGCGTCTGCAGGGCCTCGCCGGCGTTCCGTAATAGTGTAAGCCAAACTGAGCACACGCACGAGCTTGATGCTGCATCTGAATGTAAAAAGGACATCTGCGAAGTGATTTTGCATTAGTAGAGTCGTCTATAACTCGTCGTTTTAGTCAGGAATGAAGACTTCAGATTGAGCGCGCCATGACATTGCGCTCGAGTCTGCAGGGCCTCGCAGGCGTTCTGTAATAGTTTAAGCCAAACTGAGCACACGCACGAGCTTGTTACTGCATCTGAGTGTAAAGAAGACATCTGCGAATTGATGTTGCATCTCGTAGAGTCGTCTATATCTCGTCGTTTTACGCAGGAATAAATACTTCGTGTTGAGCGCGCCACGACATTTCGCTCGCGCCTGCAAGGCCTCGCAGGCGCTCCGTAATAGTTTAGGCCAAACTGAGCACACGCACAAGCTTGATACTGCATCAGAGTGTAAAGATGACATCTGCGAAGTGATTTTGCATCTCGTAGAGCCGTCTATAACTCGTCGTTTTACTCAGTAATGAATACTTCAGATTGAGCGCGCCACGACATCGCGCTCGCGTCTGCAGGGCCTCGCCGGCGTTCCGTAATAGTGTGAGCCAAACTGAGCACACACACGAGCTTGATGCTGCATCTGACTGTAAAGACATCTGCGAAGTGATTTTGCATCTCGTCTATAACTCGTCGTTTTACTCAGGAATGAGGACTTCAGATTGAGCGCGCCACAACATTGCGCTCGCGTCTGCAGGGCCTCGCAGGCGTTCTGTAATAGTGTAAGCCAAACTGAGCGCACGCATGAGCTTATGCTGCATCTGAATATAAAGACGACAGCTGCGAAGTGATTTTGCATCTCGTACAGTCGTCTATAACTCGTCGTTTTACGCAGGAATGAAGACTTCGGGTTGAGCGCGCCACGACATTGCTCTCGCGTCTGCTGGGCCTCGCATGCGTTCCGTAATATTTTAAGCCAAACTGAGCACACGCACGAGCTTGATACTGCATCTGAGTGTAATGAAGACATCTGCGAATTGATGTTGCATCTCGTAGAGTCGTCTATAACTGGTCGTTTTACGCAGGTATGAAGACTTCGGGTTGAGCGCGCCACGACATTGTGCTCGCGTCTGCAGGGCCTCGCAGGCGTTCCATAATAGTTTAAGCCAAACTGATCACACGCAGGAGCTTGATGCTGCATTTGAATGTAAAGAAGACATCTGGGAAGTGATTTTGCATTCGTCGAGTCGTCTATAACTGGTCGTTTTACTCAGGAATGAAGACTTCAGATTGAGCGCGCCACGACATTGCGCTCGCGTCTGCAGGGCCTCGCAGGCGTTCCGTAATAGTTTAAGCCAAACTGAGCACACGCAAGAGCTTTATGCTGCATCTGAATGTAAAGAAGACATCTGCGAAGCGATTTTGCATCTCGTAGAGCCGTCTATAATTCGTCGTTTTACGCAGGAATAAAGACTTCAGATTGAGCACGCCACGACATTGCGCTCGCGTCTGAAGGGCCTCGCCGGCGTTCCGTAATAGTGTGTGCCAAAATGAGCACACTCACGAGCTTGATGCTGCATCTGACTGTAAAGACATCTGCGAAGTGATTTTGCATCTCGTAGAGTCGTCTATAACTCGTCGATTTACTCAGGAATGAAGACTTCAGATTGAGCGCGCCACTTCATTGCGCTCGCGTCTGCAGGGCCTCGCAGGCGTTCCGTAATATTGTAAGCCAAACTGAGCGCACGCACGAGCTTGATGCTGCATCTGAATATAAAGACGACAGCTGCGAAGTGATTTTGCATCTCGTAGAGTCGTCTATAACTCGTCGTTTACTCAGGAATGAAGACCTCAGATTGTGCGCGCCACGACATTGCGCTCGGGTGTGCAGGGCCTCGCAGTCGTTACGTAATAGTTTAAGCCAAACTGAGCACACGCACAAGCTTTATGCTGCATCTGAATGTAAAGAAGACATCTGCGAAGCGATTTTGCATCTCGTAGAGTCGTCTATAACTCGTCGTTTTAGTCAGGAATGAAGACTTTAGATTGAGCGCGCCACGACATTGCGCTTGCGTCTGCAGGGCCTCGCAGGCGTTCCGTAATAGTTTAAGCCAAACTGAGCACACGCACGAGCTTGTTACTGCATCTGAGTGTAAAGAAGACATCTGCGAATTGATGTTGCATCTCGTAGAGTCGTCTATATCTCGTCGTTTTACGCAGGAATAAATACTTCGGGTTGAGCGCGCCACGACATTGCGCTCGCGTCTGCAGGGCCTCGCCGGCGTTCCGTAATAGTGTGAGCCAAACTGAGCACACACACGAGCTTGATGCTGCATCTGACTGTAAAGACATCTGCGAAGTGATTTTGCATCTCGTAGAGTCGTCTATAACTCGTCGTTTTACTCAAGAATGAGGACTTCAGATTGAGCGCGCCACGACATTTCGCTCGCGCCTGCAAGGCCTCGCAGGCGCTCCGTAATATTTTAAGCCAAACTGAGCACACGCACGAGCTTGATACTGCATCTGAGTGTAATGAAGACATCTGCGAATTGATGTTGCATCTCGTAGAGTCGTCTATATCTCGTCGTTTTACGCAGGAATAAATACTTCGGGTTGAGCGCGCCACGACATTGCGCTCGCGCCTGCAGGGCCTCGCAGGCGTTCCGTAATAGTTTAAGCCGAACTGAGCACACGCACGAGCATGATACTGCATCAGAGTGTAAAGATGACGTCTGCGAAGGGATTTTGCATATCGTAGAGTCGTCTATAACTCGTCGTTTTACGCAGGTATGAAGACTTCGGGTTGAGCGCGCCACGACATTGCGCTCGCGTCTGCAGGGCCTCGCAGGCGTTCCGTAATAGTTTAAGCCAAACTGAGCACACGCAGGAGCTTGATGCTGCATTTGAATGTAAAGAAGACATCTCGGAAGTGATTTTGCATTCGTCGAGTCGTCTATAACTCGTCGTTTTACTCAGGAATGAAGACTTCAGATTGAGCGCGCCACGACATTGCGCTCGCGTCTGCAGGGCCTCGCAGGCGTTCCGTAATAGTTTAAGCCAAACTGAGCACACGCAAGAGCTTTATGCTGCATCTGAATGTAAAGAAGACATCCGCGAAGCGATTTTGCATCTCGTAGAGCCGTCTATAATTCGTCGTTTTACGCAGGAATAAAGACTTCAGATTGAGCGCGCCACGACATTGCGCTCGCGTCTGAAGGGCCTCGCCGGCGTTCCGTAATAGTGTGTGCCACAATGAGCACACTCACGAGCTTGATGCTGCATCTGACTGTAAAGACATCTGCGAAGTGATTTTGCATCTCGTAGAGTCGTCTATAACTCGTCGATTTACTCAGGAATGAAGACTTCAGATTGAGCGCGCCACTTCATTGCGCTCGTGTCTGCAGGGCCTCGCAGGCGTTCCGTAATAGTGTAAGCCAAACTGAGCGCACGCACGAGCTTGATGCTGCATCTGAATATAAAGACGACAGCTGCGAAGTGATTTTGCATCTCGTAGAGTCGTCTATAACTCGTCGTTTTACTCAGGAATGAAGACCTCAGATTGTGCGCGCCACGACATTGCGCTCGGGTCTGCAGGGCCTCGCAGGCGTTCCGTAATAGTTTAAGCCAAACTGAGCACACGCACAAGCTTTATGCTGCATCTGAATGTAAAGAAGACATCTGCGAAGCGATTTTGCATCTCGTAGAGTCGTCTATAACTCGTCGTTTTAGTCAGGAATGAAGACTTTAGATTGAGCGCGCCACGACATTGCGCTCGCGTCTGCAGGGCCTCGCAGGCGTTCCGTAATAGTTTAAGCCAAACTGAGCACACGCACGAGCTTGATGCTGCATCTGAATGTAAAGAAGACATCTGCGAAGTGATTTTGCATCTCGTAGAGCCGTCTATAACTCGTCGTTTTACTCAGGAATGAATACTTCAGATTGAGCTCGCCACGACATTGCGCTCGCGTCTGCAGGGCTTCGCCGGCGTTCCGTAATAGTGTGAGCCAAACTGAGCACACACACGAGCTTGATGCTGAATCTGACTGTAAAGACATCTGCGAAGTGATTTTGCATTCGTAGAGTCGTCTATAACTCGTCGTTTTACTATGGAATGAAGACTTCAGATTGAGCGCGCCACGACATTGCGCTGGCGTCTGCAGGGCCTCGCAGGCGTTCCGTAATAGTTTAAGCCAAACTGAGCACTCGCACGAGCTTTATGCTGCATCTGAATGTAAAGAAGACATCTGCAAAGCGATTTTGCATCTCGTAGTGCCGTCTATAATTCGTCGTTTTACGCAGGAATGAAGACTTCAGATTGAGCGCGCCACGACATTGCGCTCGCGTCCGCAGTGCCTCGCAGGCGTTCTGTAATAGTGTAAGCCAAACTGAGCACACGCACGAGCTTGATGCTGCATCTGATTGTAAAGACGACATCTGCGAAGTGATTTTGCATCTCGTAGAGTCATCTATAACTCGTCGTTTTACTCAGGAATGAAGACTTCAGATTGAGCGCGCCACGACATGCGCTCGCGTCTGCAGGGCCTCGCGGGCGTTCCGTAATAGTGTAAGCCAAACTGAGCACACGCACGAGCTTGATGCTGCATCTGAATGTAAAGAGGACATCTGCGAAGTGATTTTGCATTAGTAGAGTCGTCTATAACTCGTCGTTTTAGTCAGGAATGAAGACTTCAGATTGAGCGCGCCATGACATTGCGCTCGAGTCTGCAGGGCCTCGCAGGCGTTCCGTAATAGTTTAAGCCAAACTGAGCACACGCACGAGCTTGTTACTGCATCTGAGTGTAAAGAAGACATCTGCGAATTGATGTTGCATCTCGTAGAGTCGTCTATATCTCGTCGTTTTACGCAGGAATAAATACTTCGTGTTGAGCGCGCCACGACATTTCGCTCGCGCCTGCAAGGCCTCGCAGGCGCTCCGTAATAGTTTAGGCCAAACTGAGCACACGCACGAGCTTGATACTGCATCAGAGTGTAAAGATGACATCTGCGAAGTGATTTTGCATCTCGTAGAGCCGTCTATAACTCGTCGTTTTACGCAGGTATGAAGACTTCGGGTTGAGCGCGCCACATTGCGCTCGCGTCTGCAGGGCCTCGCAGGCGTTCCGTAATAGTTTAAGCCAAACTGAGCACACGCAGGAGCTTGATGCTGCATTTGAATGTAAAGAAGACATCTGGGAAGTGATTTTGCATTCGTCGAGTCGTCTATAACTCGTCGTTTTACTCAGGAATGAAGACTTCAGATTGAGCGCGCCACGACATTGCGCTCGCGTCTGCAGGGCCTCGCAGGCGTTCCGTAATAGTTTAAGCCAAACTGAGCACACGCAAGAGCTTTATGCTGCATCTGAATGTAAAGATGACATCCGCGAAGCGATTTTGCATCTCGTAGAGCCGTCTATAATTCGTCGTTTTACGCAGGAATAAAGACTTCAGATTGAGCGCGCCACGACATTGCGCTCGCGTCTGAAGGGCCTCGCCGGCGTTCCGTAATAGTGTGTGCCACAATGAGCACACTCACGAGCTTGATGCTGCATCTGACTGTAAAGACATCTGCGAAGTGATTTTGCATCTCGTAGAGTCGTCTATAACTCGTCGATTTACTCAGGAATGAAGACTTCAGATTGAGCGCGCCACTTCATTGCGCTCGCGTCTGCAGGGCCTCGCAGGCGTTCCGTAATAGTGTAAGCCAAACTGAGCGCACGCACGAGCTTGATGCTGCATCTGAATATAAAGACGACAGCTGCGAAGTGATTTTGCATCTCGTAGAGTCGTCTATAACTCGTCGTTTTACTCAGGAATGAAGACCTCAGATTGTGCGCGCCACGACATTGCGCTCGGGTCTGCAGGGCCTCGCAGGCGTTCCGTAATAGTTTAAGCCAAACTGAGCACACGCACAAGCTTTATGCTGCATCTGAATGTAAAGAAGACATCTGCGAAGCGATTTTGCATCTCGTAGAGTCGTCTATAACTTGTCGTTTTAGTCAGGAATGAAGACTTTAGATTGAGCGCGCCACGACATTGCGCTCGGGTCTGCAGGGCCTCGCAGGCGTTCCGTAATAGTTTAAGCCAAACTGAGCACACGCACAAGCTTTATGCTGCATCTGAATGTAAAGAAGACATCTGCGAAGCGATTTTGCATCTCGTAGAGTCGTCTATAACTTGTCGTTTTAGTCAGGAATGAAGACTTTAGATTGAGCGCGCCACGACATTGCGCTCGCGTCTGCAGGGCCTCGCAGGCGTTCCGTAATAGTTTAAGCCAAACTGAGCACACGCACGAGCTTGATGCTGCATCTGAATGTAAAGAAGACATCTGCAAAGCGATTTTGCATCTCGTAGTGCCGTCTATAATTCGTTGTTTTACGCAGGAATGAAGACTTCAGATTGAGCGCGCCACGACATCGCGCTCGCGTCTGCAGGGCCTCGCCGGCGTTCCGTAATAGTGTAAGCCAAACTGAGCACACGCACGAGCTTGATGCTGCATCTGAATGTAAAAAGGACATCTGCGAAGTGATTTTGCATTAGTAGAGTCGTCTATAACTCGTCGTTTTAGTCAGGAAAGAAGACTTCAGATTGAGCGCGCCATGACATTGCGCTCGAGTCTGCAGGGCCTCGCAGGCGTTCCGTAATAGTTTAAGCCAAACTGAGCACACGCACGAGCTTGTTACTGCATCTAAGTGTAAAGAAGACATCTGCGAATTGATGTTGCATCTCGTAGAGTCGTCTATATCTCGTCGTTTTACGCAGGAATAAATACTTCGTGTTGAGCGCGCCACGACATTTCGCTCGCGCCTGCAAGGCCTCGCAGGCGCTCCGTAATAGTTTAGGCCAAACTGAGCACACGCACGAGCTTGATACTGCATCAGAGTGTAAAGATGACATCTGCGAAGTGATTTTGCATTTCGTAGAACCATCTATAACTCGTCGCTTTACTCAGTAATGAATACTTCAGATTGAGCGCGCCACGACATCGCGCTCGCGTCTGCAGGGCCTCGCCGGCGTTCCGTAATAGTGTGAGCCAAACTGAGCACACACACGAGCTTGATGCTGCATCTGACTGTAAAGACATCTTCGAAGTGATTTTGCATCTCGTAGAGTCGTCTATAACTCGTCGTTTTACTCAGGAATGAGGACTTCAGATTGAGCGCGCCACAACATTGCGCTCGCGTCTGCAGGGCCTCGCAGGCGTTCTGTAATAGTGTAAGCCAAACTGAGCGCACGCATGAGCTTATGCTGCATCTGAATATAAAGACGACAGCTGCGAAGTGATTTTGCATCTCGTACAGTCGTCTATAACTCGTCGTTTTACGCAGGAATGAAGACTTCGGGTTGAGCGCGCCACGACATTGCTCTCGCGTCTGCTGGGCCTCGCATGCGTTCCGTAATATTTTAAGCCAAACTGAGCACACGCACGAGCTTGATACTGCATCTGAGTGTAATGAAGACATCTGCGAATTGATGTTGCATCTCGTAGAGTCGTCTATATCTCGTCGTTTTACGCAGGAATAAATACTTCGGGTTGAGCGCGCCACGACATTGCGCTCGCGCCTGCAGGGCCTCGCAGGCGTTCCGTAATAGTTTAAGCCGAACTGAGCACACGCACGAGCATGATACTGCATCAGAGTGTAAAGATGACATCTGCGAAGTGATTTTGCATCTCGTAGAGTCGTCTATAACTCGTCGTTTTACTCAGGAATGAAGACTTCGGGTTGAGCGCGCCACGACATTGTGCTCGCGTCTGCAGGGCCTCGCAGGCGTTCCGTAATAGTTTAAGCCAAACTGATCACACGCAGGAGCTTGATGCTGCATTTGAATGTAAAGAAGACATCTGGGAAGTGATTTTGCATTCGTCGAGTCGTCTATAACTCGTAGTTTTACGCAGGAATTAAGACTTCAGATTGAGCACGCCACGACATTGCGCTCGCGTCTGAAGGGCCTCGCCGGCGTTCCGTAATAGTGTGTGCCAAAATGAGCACACTCACGAGCTTGATGCTGCATCTGACTGTAAAGACATCTGCGAAGTGATTTTGCATCTCGTAGAGTCGTCTATAACTCGTCGATTTACTCAGGAATGAAGACTTCAGATTGAGCGCGCCACTTCATTGCGCTCGCGTCTGCAGGGCCTCGCAGGCGTTCCGTAATATTGTAAGCCGAACTGAGCGCACGCACGAGCTTGATGCTGCATCTGAATATAAAGACGACAGCTGCGAAGTGATTTTGCATCTCGTAGAGTCGTCTATAACTCGTCGTTTTACTCAGGAATGAAGACCTCAGATTGTGCGCGCCACGACATTGCGCTCGGGTCTGCAGGGCCTCGCAGGCGTTCCGTAATAGTTTAAGCCAAACTGAGCACACGCACAAGCTTTATGCTGCATCTGAATGTAAAGAAGACATCTCGGAAGTGATTTTGCATTCGTCGAGTCGTCTATAACTCGTCGTTTTACTCAGGAATGAAGACTTTAGATTGAGCGCGCCACGACATTGCGCTCGCGTCTGCAGGGCCTCGCAGGCGTTCCGTAATAGTTTAAGCCAAACTGAGCACACGCAAGAGCTTTATGCTGCATCTGAATGTAAAGAAGACATCTGCGAAGTGATTTTGCATCTCGTAGAGTCGTCTATAACTCGTCGTTTTACTCAGGAATGAAGACCTCAGATTGTGCGCGCCACGACATTGCGCTCGGGTCTGCAGGGCCTCGCCGGCGTTCCGTAATAGTTTAAGCCACAATGAGCACACGCACAAGCTTTATGCTGCATCTGAATGTAAAGAAGACATCTGCGAAGCGATTTTGCATCTCGTAGAGTCGTCTATAACTCGTCGATTTACTCAGGAATGAAGACTTCAGATTGAGCGCGCCACTTCATTGCGCTCGCGTCTGCAGGGCCTCGCAGGCGTTCCGTAATAGTTTAAGCCAAACTGAGCACACGCACAAGCTTTATGCTGCATCTGAATGTAAAGAAGACATCTGCGAAGCGATTTTGCATCTCGTACAGTTGTCTATAACTTGTCGTTTTAGTCAGGAATGAAGACTTTAGATTGAGCGCGCCACGACATTGCGCTCGCGTCTGCAGGGCCTCGCAGGCGTTCCGTAATAGTTTAAGCCAAACTGAGCACACGCACGAGCTTGATGCTGCATCTGAATGTAAAGAAGACATCTGCAAAGCGATTTTGCATCTCGTAGTGCCGTCTATAATTAGTCGTTTTACGCAGGAATGAAGACTTCAGATTGAGCGCGCCACGACATCGCGCTCGCGTCTGCAGGGCCTCGCCGGCGTTCCGTAATAGTGTAAGCCAAACTGAGCGCACGCACGAGCTTGATGCTGCATCTGAATGTAAAAAGGACATCTGCGAAGTGATTTTGCATTAGTAGAGTCGTCTATAACTCGTCGTTTTAGTCAGGAATGAAGACTTCGGATTGAGCGCGCCATGACATTGCGCTCGAGTCTGCAGGGCCTCGCAGGCGTTCCGTAATAGTTTAAGCCAAACTGAGCACACGCACGAGCTTGTTACTGCATCTGAGTGTAAAGAAGACATCTGCGAATTGATGTTGCATCTCGTAGAGTCGTCTATATCTCGTCGTTTTACGCAGGAATAAAAACTTCGTGTTGAGCGCGCCACGACATTTCGCTCGCGCCTGCAAGGCCTCGCAGGCGCTCCGTAATAGTTTAGGCCAAACTGAGCACACGCACGAGCTTGATACTGCATCAGAGTGTAAAGATGACATCTGCGAAGTGATTTTGCATCTCGTAGAGCCGTCTATAACTCGTCGTTTTACTCAGTAATGAATACTTCAGATTGAGCGCGCCACGACATCGCGCTCGCGTCTGCAGGGCCTCGCCGGCGTTCCGTAATAGTGTGAGCCAAACTGAGCACGCACACGAGCTTGATGCTGCATCTGACTGTAAAGACATCTGCGAAGTGATTTTGCATCTCGTAGAGTCGTCTATAACTCGTCGTTTTACTCAGGAATGAGGACTTCAGATTGAGCGCGCCACAACATTGCGCTCGCGTCTGCAGGGCCTCGCAGGCGTTCTGTAATAGTGTAAGCCAAACTGAGCGCACGCATGAGCTTATGCTGCATCTGAATATAAAGACGACAGCTGCGAAGTGATTTTGCTTCTCGTACAGTCGTCTATAACTCGTCGTTTTACGCAGGAATGAAGACTTCGGGTTGAGCGCGCCACGACATTGCTCTCGCGTCTGCTGGGCCTCGCATGCGTTCCGTAATATTTTAAGCCAAACTGAGCACACGCACGAGCTTGATACTGCATCTGAGTGTAATGAAGACATCTGCGAATTGATGTTGCATCTCGTAGAGTCGTCTATATCTCGTCGTTTTACGCAGGAATAAATACTTCGGGTTGAGCGCGCCACGACATTGCGCTCGCGCCTGCAGGGCCTCGCAGGCGTTCCGTAATAGTTTAAGCCGAACTGAGCACACGCACGAGCATGATACTGCATCAGAGTGTAAAGATGACGTCTGCGAAGGGATTTTGCATCTCGTAGAGTCGTCTATAACTCGTCGTTTTACGCAGGTATGAAGACTTCGGGTTGAGCGCGCCACGACATTGTGCTCGCGTCTGCAGGGCCTCGCAGGCGTTCCATAATAGTTTAAGCCAAACTGATCACACGCAGGAGCTTGATGCTGCATTTGAATGTAAAGAAGACATCTGGGAAGTGATTTTGCATTCGTCGAGTCGTCTATAACTGGTCGTTTTACTCAGGAATGAAGACTTCAGATTGAGCGCGCCACGACATTGCGCTCGCGTCTGCAGGGCCTCGCAGGCGTTCCGTAATAGTTTAAGCCAAACTGAGCACACGCAAGAGCTTTATGCTGCATCTGAATGTAAAGAAGACATCTGCGAAGCGATTTTGCATCTCGTAGAGCCGTCTATAATTCGTCGTTTTACGCAGGAATAAAGACTTCAGATTGAGCACGCCACGACATTGCGCTCGCGTCTGAAGGGCCTCGCCGGCGTTCCGTAATAGTGTGTGCCAAAATGAGCACACTCACGAGCTTGATGCTGCATCTGACTGTAAAGACGACATCTGCGAAGTGATTTTGCATCTCGTAGAGTCGTCTATAACTCGTCGTTTTACTCAGGAATGAAGACCTCAGATTGTGCGGGCCACGACATTGCGCTCGGGTGTGCAGGGCCTCGCAGGCGTTCCGTAATAGTTTAAGCCAAACTGAGCACACGCACAAGCTTTATGCTGCATCTGAATGTAAAGAAGACATCTGCGAAGCGATTTTGCATCTCGTAGAGTCGTCTATAACTCGTCGTTTTAGTCAGGAATGAAGACTTTAGATTGAGCGCGCCACGACATTGCGCTTGCGTCTGCAGGGCCTCGCAGGCGTTCCGTAATAGTTTAAGCCAAACTGAGCACACGCACGAGCTTGATGCTGCATCTGAATGTAAAGAAGACATCTGCGAAGTGATTTTGCATCTCGTAGAGCCGTCTATAACTCGTCGTTTTACTCAGGAATGAATACTTCAGATTGAGCGCGCCACGACATTGCGCTCGCGTCTGCAGGGCTTCGCCGGCGTTCCGTAATAGTGTGAGCCAAACTGAGCACACACACGAGCTTGATGCTGAATCTGACTGTAAAGACATCTGCGAAGTGATTTTGCATTCGTAGAGTCGTCTATAACTCTTCGTTTTACTATGGAATGAAGACTTCAGATTCAGCGCGCCACGACATTGCGCTCGCGTCTGCAGGGCCTCGCAGGCGTTCCGTAATAGTTTAAGCCAAACGGAGCACACGCACGAGCTTTATGCTGCATCTGAATGTAAAGAAGACATCTGCGAAGCGATTTTGCATCTCCTAGAGCCGTCTATAATTCGTCGTTTTACGCAGGAATAGACTTCAGATTGAGCGCGCCACGACATTGCGCTCGCGTCTGAAGGACCTCGCCGGCGTTCCGTAATAGTGTGAGCCAAACTGAGCACACACACGAGCTTGATGCTGCATCTTACTGTAAAGCATCTGCAAAGTGAATTTCCATCTCGTACAGTCGTCTATAACTGGTCGTTTTACGCAGGATTGAAGACTTGGGGTGGAGCGCGCCACGACATTGCTCTCGCGTCTTCTGGGCCTCGGAGGCGTTCCGTAATATTTTAAGCCAAACTGAGCACACGCACGAGCTTGATACTGCATCTGAGTGTAAAGAAGACATCTGCGAATTGATGTTGCGTCTCGTAGAGTCGTCTATATCTCGTCATTTTACGCAGGAATAAATACTTCGGGTTGAGCGCGCCACGACATTGCGCTCGCATCTGCAGGGCCTCCCAGGCGTTCCGTAATAGTTTAAGCCAAACTGAGCACACGCACGAGCTTGATGCTGCATCTGAATGTAAAGAAGACATCTGCGAAGTGATTTTGCATCTCGTAGAGCAGTCTATAACTCGTCGTTTTACTAAGGAATGAAGACTTCAGATTGAGCGCGCCATGACATTGCGCTCGCGTCTGCAGGGCCTCGCCGGCGTTCCGTAATAGTGTGAGCCAAACTGAGCACACACACGAGCTTGATGCTGCATCTGACTGTAAAGGCATCTGCGAAGTGATATTGCATCTCGTAGAGTCGTCTATAACTCGTCGTTTTACTCAGGAATGAAGACTTCAGATTGTGCGCGCCACGACATTGCTCTCGCGTCTTCTGGGCCTCGCAGGCGTTCCGTAATATTTTAAGCCAAACTGAGCACACGCACGAGCTTGATACTGCATCTGAGTGTAAAGAAGACATCTGCGAATTGATGTTGCGTCTCGTAGAGTCGTCTATATCTCGTCATTTTACGCAGGAATAAATACATCGGGTTGAGCGCGCCACGACATTGCGCTCGCGCCTGCAGGGCCTCGCAGGCGTTACGTAATAGTTTAAGCCAAACTGAGCACACGCACGAGCGTGATATTGCATCAGAGTGTAAAGATGACGTCTGCGAAGGGGTTTTGCACCTCGTACAGTCGTCTATATCTCGTCGCTTTACGCAGCTATGAAGACTTCGGGTTAAGCGCGCCACGACATTGCGCTCGCGTCTGCAGGGCCTCGCAGGGGTTCCGTAATAGTTTAAGCCAAACTGAGCACACGTACGAGCTTGATGCTGCATTTGAATGTAAAGAAGACATCTGCGAAGTGACTTTGCATCTCGTAGAGCAGTCTATAACTCGTCGTTTTACTAAGGAATGAAGACTTCAGATTGAGCGCGCCATGACATTGCGCTCGCAGTCTGCAGGGCCTCGCCGGCGTTCCGTAATAGTGTGAGCCATACTGAGCACACACACGAGCTTGATGCTGCATCTGACTGTAAAGACATCTGCGAAGTGATTTTGCATCTCGTACAGTCGTCTATAACTCGTCGTTTTACGCAGGAATGAAGACTTCGAGTTGAGCGCGCCACGACATTGCTCTCGCACTGCTGGGCCTCGCAGGCGTTCCGTAATATTTTAAGCCAAACTGAGCACACGCACGAGCTTCATACTGCATCTGAGTGTAAAGAAGACATCTGCGAATTGATGTTGCATCTCGTAGAGTCGTCTATATCTCGTCATTTTACGCAGGAATAAATACTTCGGGTTGAGCGCGCCACGACATTGCGCTCGCATCTGCAGGGCCTCCCAGGCGTTCCGTAATAATTTAAGCCAAACTGAGCACACGCACGAGCTTGATGCTGCATCTGAATGTAAAGAAGACATCTGCGAAGTGATTTTGCATCTCGTAGAGCAGTCTATAACTCGTCGTTTTACTAAGGAATGAAGACTTCAGATTGAGCGCGCCATGACATTGCGCTCGCGTCTGCAGGGCCTCGCCGGCGTTCCGTAATAGTGTGAGCCAAACTGAGCACACACACGAGCTTGATGCTGCATCGGACTGTAAAGGCATCTGCGAAGTGATATTGCATCTCGTAGAGTCGTCTATAACTCGTCGTTTTACTCAGGAATGAAGACTTCAGATTGTGCACGCCACGACATTGCGCTCGCGTCTGCAGGGCCTCGCAGGCGTTCCGTAATAGTTTAAGCCAAACTGAGCACACGCACAAGCTTTATGCTGCATCTGAATGTAAAGAAGACATCTGCGAAGCGATTTTGCATCTCGTAGAGCCGTCTATAATTCGTCGTTTTAGTCAGGAATGAAGACTTTAGATTGAGCGCGCCACGACATTGCGCTCGCGTCTGCAGGGCCTCGCAGGAGTTCCGCAATAGTGTAAGCCAAACTTAGCACACGCACGAGCTTGATGCTGCATCTGAATGTAAAATAGACATCTGCGAAGTGATTTTGCATCTCGTAGAGTCGTCTATAACTCATCGTTTACGCAGGAATGAAGTCTTCAGATTCAGCGCGCCACGACATTGCGCTCGCGTCTGCAGGGCCTCGCCGGCGTTCCGTAATAGTGTGAGCCAAACTGAGCACACACACGAGCTTGATGCAGCATGTGATTGTAAAGACATCTACGAAGTGATTTTGAATCTCGTAGAGTCGTCTATAACTCGTCGTTTTACTCAGGAATGAAGACTTCAGATTGAGCGCGCCGCGACATGCGCTCGCGTCCGCAGGGCCTCGCGGGCGTTCCGTAATAGTGTAAGCCAAACTGAGCACACGCACGAGCTTGATGCTGCATTTGAATGTAAAGAGGACATCTGCGAAGTGATTTTGCATTAGTAGAGTCGTCTATAACTCGTCGTTTTAGTCAGGAATGAAGACTTCACATTGAGCGCGCCATGACATTGCGCTCGCGTCTGCAGGGCCTCGCCGGCGTTCCGTAATAGTGTGAGCCAAACTGAGCACACACACGAGCTTGATGCTGAATCTAACTGTAAAGACATCTGCGAAGTGATTTTGCATTCGTAGAGTCGTCTATAACTCGTCGTTTTACTCAGGAATGAAGACTTCAGATTGAGCGCGCCACGACATTGCGCTCGCGTCTGCAGGGCCTCGCTGGCGTTCCGTAATAGTTTAAGCCAAACTGAGCACAAGCACGAGCTTTATGCTGCATCTGAATGTAAAGAAGACATCTGCGAAGCGATTTTGCATCTCGTAGAGCCGTCTATAATTCGTCGTTTTACGCAGGAATAAAGACTTCAGATTGAGCGTGCCACGACATTGCGCTCGCGTCTGAAGGGCGTCGCCGGCGTTCCGTAATAGTGTGAGCCAAAATGAGCACACTCACGAGCTTGATGCTGCATCTGACTGTAAAGACATCTGCGAAGTGATTTTGCATCTCGTAGAGTCGTCTATAACTCGTCGTTTTACTCAGGAATGAAGAGTTCAGATTGAGCACGCCACGACATTGCGCTCGCGTCTGCAGGGCCTCGCAGGCGTTCCGTAATAGTGTAAGGCAAACTGAGCGCATCCACGAGCTTGATGCTGCATCTGAATATAAAGACGACAGCTGCGAAGTGATTTTGCATCTCGTACAGTCGTCTATAACTCGTCGTTTTACGCAGGAATGAGGACTTCGGGTTGAGCGCGCCACGACATTGCTCTCGCGTCTGCTGGGCGTCGCAGGCGTTCCGTAATATTTTAAGCCAAACTGAGCACACGCACGAGCTTGATACTGCATCTGAGTGTAAAGAAGACATCTGCGAATTGATGTTGCATCTCGTAGAGTCGTCTATATCTCGTCGTTTTACGGAGGAATAAATACTTCGGGTTGAGCGCGCCACGACATTGCGCTCGCGCCTGCAGGCCCTCGCAGGCGTTCCGTAATAGTTTAAGCCAAACTGAGCACACGCACGAGCTTGATGCTGCATTTGAATGTAAAGAAGACATCTGGGAAGTGATTTTGTATCTCGTAGAGCCGTCTATAACTCGTCGTTTTACGCAGGAATAAATACTTCGGGTTGAGCGCGCCACGACATTGAGCTCGCGTCTGCAGGGCCTCGCAGGCGTTCCGTAGTAGTTTAAGTGAAACTGAGCACACGCACGAGCATTATGCTGCATCTGAATGCAAAGAAGACATCTGCGAAGTGATTTTGCATCTCGTAGAGCCGTCTATAACTCGTCGTTTTAAGCAGGAATGAAGACTTCAGATTGAGCGCTCCACGACCTTGCGCTCGCGTCTGCAGGGCCTCCCAGGCGTTCCGTAATAGTTTAAGCCAAACTGAGCACACGCACGAGCTTGATGCTGCATCTGAATGTAAAGAAGACATCTGCAAAGTGATTTTGCATCTCGTAGAGCAGTCTATAACTCGTCGTTTTACTCAGGAATGAAGACTTCACATTGAGCGCGCCACGACATTGCGCTCGCGTCTGCCAGGCCTCGCCGGCGTTCCGTAATAGTGTGAGCCAAACTGAGCACACACACGAGCTTGATGCTGCATCTGACTGTAAAGACATCTGTGAAGTGATTTTGCATCTCGTAGAGTCGTCTATATCTCGTCGTTTTACGCAGGAATAAATACTTCGGGTTGAGCGCGCCACGACATTGCGCTCGCGCCTGCAGGCCCTCGCAGCCGTTCCGTAATAGTTTAAGCCGAGCTGAGCACGCGCACGAGCGTGATACTGCATCAGAGTGTAAAGATGACGTCTGCGAAGGGATTTTGCATCTCGTAGAGCCGTCTATAATTCGTCGTTTTACGCAGGAATGAAGACCTCAGATTGAGCGCTCCGCGACATTGCGCTCGCGTCTGCAGTGCCTCGCCTGCGTTCCCTAATAGTGTAAGCCAAACTGAGCACACGCAGGAGCTTGATGCTGCTCTGAATGTAAAGAGGACATCTGCGAAGTGATTTTGCATTAGTAGAGTCATCTATAACTCGTCGTTTTAGTCAGGAATGAAGACTTCAGATTGAGCGCGCCATGACATTGCGCTTGCGTCTGCAGGGCCTCGCCGGCGTTCCGTAATAGTGTGAGCCAAACTGAGCACACACACGAGCTTGATTCTGAATCTGACTGTAAAGACATCTGCGAAGTGATTTTGCATTCGTAGAGTCGTCTATAACTCGTCGTTTTACTCAGGAATGAAGACTTCAGATTGAGCGCGCCACGACATTGCGCTCGCGTCTGCAGGGCCTCGCTGGCGTTCCGTAACAGTTTAAGCCAATCTAAGCACACGCACGAGCTTTATGCTGCATCTGAATGTAAAGAAGACATCTGCGAAGCGATTTTGCATCTCGTAGAGCCGTCTATAACTCGTCGTTTTACGCAGGAATAAATACTTCGGGTTGAGCGCGCCACGACATTGAGCTCGCGTCTGCAGGGCCTCGCAGGCGTTCCGTAATAGTTTAAGTGAAACTGAGCACACGCACGAGCTTTATGCTGCATCTGAATGCAAAGAAGACATCTGCGAAGTGATTTTGCATCTCGTAGAGCCGTCTATAACTCGTCGTTTTAAGCAGGAATGAAGACTTCAGATTGAGCGCTCCACGACCTTGCGCTCGCGTCTGCAGGGCCTCCCAGGCGTTCCGTAATAGTTTAAGCCAAACTGAGCACACGCACGAGCTTGATGCTGCATCTGAATGTAAAGAAGACATCTGCAAAGTGATTTTGCATCTCGTAGAGCAGTCTATAACTCGTCGTTTTACTCAGGAATGAAGACTTCACATTGAGCGCGCCACGACATTGCGCTCGCGTCTGCAAGGCCTCGCCGGCGTTCCGTAATAGTGTGAGCCAAACTGAGCACACACACGAGCTTGATGCTGCATCTGACTGTAAAGACATCTGTGAAGGGATTTTGCATCTCGTAGAGTCGTCTATATCTCGTCGTTTTACGCAGGAATAAATACTTCGGGTTGAGCGCGCCACGACATTGCGCTCGCGCCTGCAGGCCCTCGCAGCCGTTCCGTAATAGTTTAAGCCGAGCTGAGCACACGCACGAGCGTGATACTGCATCAGAGTGTAAAGATGACGTCTGCGAAGGGATTTTGCATCTCGTAGAGCCGTCTATAATTCGTCGTTTTACGCAGGAATGAAGACCTCAGATTGAGCGCGCCGCGACATTGCGCTCGCGTCTGCAGTGCCTCGCCTGCGTTCCGTAATAGTGTAAGCCAAACTGAGCACACGCAGGAGCTTGATGCTGCTCTGAATGTAAAGAGGACATCTGCGAAGTGATTTTGCATTAGTAGAGTCATCTATAACTCGTCGTTTTAGTCAGGAATGAAGACTTCAGATTGAGCGCGCCATGACATTGCGCTTGCGTCTGCAGGGCCTCGCCGGCGTTCCGTAATAGTGTGAGCCAAACTGAGCACACACACGAGCTTGATTCTGAATCTGACTGTAAAGACATCTGCGAAGTGATTTTGCATTCGTAGAGTCGTCTATAACTCGTCGTTTTACTCAGGAATGAAGACTTCAGATTGAGCGCGCCACGACATTGCGCTCGCGTCTGAAGGGCCTCGCCGGCGTTCCGTAATAGTGTGAGCCAAAATGAGCACACTCACGAGCTTGATGCTGCATCTGACTGTAAAGACATCTGCGAAGTGATTTTGCATCTCGTTGAGTCGTCTATAACTCGTCGTTTTACTCAGGAATGAAGACTTCAGATTGAGCGCGCCACGACATTGCGCTCGCGTCTGCAGGGCCTCGCAGGCGTTCCGTAATAGTGTAAGCAAAACTGAGCGCATGCACGAGCTTGATGCTGCATCTGAATATAAAGACGACAGCTGCGAAGTGATTTTGCATCTCGTACAGTCGTCTATAACTCGTCGTTTTACGCAGGAATGAAGACTTCCGGTTGAGCGCGCCACGACATTGCTCTCGCGTCTGCTGGGCGTCGCAGGCGTTCCGTAATATTTTAAGCCAAACTGAGCACACGCACGAGCTTGTTACTGCATGTGAGTGTAAAGAAGACATCTGCGAATTGATGTTGCATCTCGTAGAGTCGTCTATATCTCGTCGTTTTACGCAGGAATAAATACTTCGGGTTGAGCGCGCCACGACATTGCGCTCGCGCCTGCAGGCCCTCGCAGGCGTTCCGTAATAGTTTAAGCTGAACTGAGCACACGCACGAGTGTGATACTGCATCAGAGTGTAAAGATGACGTCTGCGAAGGGATTTTGCATCTAGTAGAGTCGTCTATAACTCGTCCGTTTACAAAGGTATGAAGACTTCGGGTTGAGCGCGCCATGACATTGCGCTCGCGTCTGCAGGGCCTCGCAGGCGTTCCGTAGTAGTTTAAGCCAAACTGAGCACACGCACGAGCTTGATGCTGCATTTGAATGTAAAGAAGACATCTGGGAAGTGATTTTGTATCTCGTAGAGCCGTCTATAACTCGTCGTTTTACGCAGGAATAAATACTTCGGGTTGAGCGCGCCACGACATTGAGCTCGCGTCTGCAGGGCCTCGCAGGCGTTCCGTAATAGTTTAAGTGAAACTGAGCACACGCACGAGCTTGATGCTGCATCTGAATGTAAAGAAGACATCTGCAAAGTGATTTTGCATCTCGTAGAGCAGTCTATAACTCGTCGTTTTACTCAGGAATGAAGACTTCAGATTGAGCGCGCCACGACATTGCGCTCGCGTCTGCAAGGCCTCGCCGGCGTTCCGTAATAGTGTGAGCCAAACTGAGCACACACGAGCTTGATGCTGTATCTGACTGTAAAGACATCTGCGAAGTGATTTTGCATCTCGTAGAGTCGTCTATATCTCGTCGTTTTACGCAGGAATAAATACTTCGGGTTGAGCGCGCCACGACATTGCGCTCTCGCCTGCAGGCCCTCGCAGGCGTTCCGTAATAGTTTAAGCCGAACTGAGCACACGCACGAGCGTGATACTGCATCTGAATGTAAAGACGACATCTGCAAAGTGATTTTGCATCTCGTAGAGTCGTCTATAACTCGTCGTTTTAGTCAGGAATGAAGACTTTAGATTGAGCGCGCCACGACATTGCGCTCGTGTCTGCAGGGCCTCGCAGGAGTTCCGCAATAGTGTAAGCCAAACTTAGCACACGCACGAGCTTGATGCTGCATCTGAGTGTAAAGAAGACATCTGCGAATTTATGTTGCATCTCGTAGAGTCGTCTATATCTCGTCATTTTACGCAGGAATAAATACTTCGGGTTGAGCTCGCCACGACATTGCGCTCGCGCCTGCAGGGCCTCGCAGGCGTTCCGTAATAGTTTAAGCCAAACTGAGCACACGCACGAGCGTGATACTGCATCAGAGTGTAAAGATGACGTCTGCGAAGGGATTTTGCACCTCGTACAGTCGTCTATATCTCGTCGTTTTACGCAGCTATGAAGACTTCGGGTTGAGCGCGCCACGACATTGCGCTCGCGTCTGCAGGGCCTCGCAGGCGTTCCGTAATAGTTTAAGCCAAACTGAGCACACGCACGAGCTTGATGCTGCATCTGAATGTAAAGAAGACATCTGCGAAGTGATTTTGCATCTCGTAGAGCCGTCTATAACTCGTCGTTTTACGCAGGAATAAATACTTCGGGTTGAGCGCGCCACGACATTGAGCTCGCGTCTGCAGGGCCTCGCAGGCGTTCCGTAATAGTTTAAGTGAAACTGAGCACACGCACGAGCTTGATGCTGCATCTGAATGTAAAGAAGACATCTGCGAAGTGATTTTGCATCTCGTAGAGCCGTCTATAACTCGTCGTTTTACGCAGGAATAAATACTTCGGGTTGAGCGCGCCACGACATTGCTCTCGCGTCTGCTGGGCGTCGCAGGCGTTCCGTAATATTTTAAGCCAAACTGAGCACACGCACGAGCTTGATACTGCATCTGAGTGTAAAGAAGAGATCTGCGAATTGATGTTGCATCTCGTAGAGTCGTCTATATCTCGTCGTTTTACGCAGGAATAAATACTTCGGGTTGAGCGCGCCACGACATTGAGCTCGCGTCTGCAGGGCCTCGCAGGCGTTCCGTAATAGTTTAAGTGAAACTGAGCACACGCACGAGCTTTATGCTGCATCTGAATGCAAAGAAGACATCTGCGAAGTGATTTTGCATCTCGTAGAGCCGTCTATAACTCGTCGTTTTAAGCAGGAATGAAGACTTCAGATTGAGCGCTCCACGACCTTGCGCTCGCGTCTGCAGGGCCTCCCAGGCGTTCCGTAATAGTTTAAGCCAAACTGAGCACACGCACGAGCTTGATGCTGCATCTGACTGTAAAGACATCTGTGAAGTGATTTTGCATCTCGTAGAGTCGTCTATATCTCGTCGTTTTACGCAGGAATAAATACTTCGTGTTGAGCGCGCCACGACATTGCGCTCGCGCCTGCAGGCCCTCGCAGCCGTTCCGTAATAGTTTAAGCCGAGCTGAGCACACGCACGAGCGTGATACTGCATCAGAGTGTAAAGATGACGTCTGCGAAGGGATTTTGCATCTCGTAGAGCCGTCTATAATTCGTCGTTTTACGCAGGAATGAAGACCTCAGATTGAGCGCGCCGCGACATTGCGCTCGCGTCTGCAGTGCCTCGCCTGCGTTCCGTAATAGTGTAAGCCAAACTGAGCACACGCAGGAGCTTGATGCTGCTCTGAATGTAAAGAGGACATCTGCGAAGTGATTTTGCATTAGTAGAGTCATCTATAACTCGTCGTTTTAGTCAGGAATGAAGACTTCAGATTGAGCGCGCCATGACATTGCGCTCGCGTCTGCAGGGCCTCGCCGGCGTTCCGTAATAGTGTGAGCCAAACTGAGCACACACACGAGCTTGATTCTGAATCTGACTGTAAAGACATCTGCGAAGTGATTTTGCATTCGTAGAGTCGTCTATATCTCGTCGTTTTACTCAGGAATGAAGACTTCAGATTGAGCGCGCCACGACATTGCGCTCGCGTCTGCAGGGCCTCGCTGGCGTTCCGTAACAGTTTAAGCCAAACTGAGCACACGCACGAGCTTTATGCTGCATCTGAATGTAAAGAAGACATCTGCGAAGCGATTTTGCATCTCGTAGAGCCGTCTATAATTCGTCGTTTTACGCAGGAATAAAGACTTCAGATTGAGCGCGCCACGACATTGCGCTCGCGTCTGAAGGGCCTCGCCGGCGTTCCGTAATAGTGTGAGCCAAAATGAGCACACTCACGAGCTTGATGCTGCATCTGACTGTAAAGACATCTGCGAAGTGATTTTGCATCTCGTTGAGTCGTCTATAACTCGTCGTTTTACTCAGGAATGAAGACTTCAGATTGAGCGCGCCACGACATTGCGCTCGCGTCTGCAGGGCCTCGCAGGCGTTCCGTAATAGTGTAAGCAAAACTGAGCGCATGCACGAGCTTGATGCTGCATCTGAATATAAAGACGACAGCTGCGAAGTGATTTTGCATCTCGTACAGTCGTCTATAACTCGTCGTTTTACGCAGGAATGAAGACTTCCGGTTGAGCGCGCCACGACATTGCTCTCGCGTCTGCTGGGCGTCGCAGGCGTTCCGTAATATTTTAAGCCAAACTGAGCACACGCACGAGCTTGTTACTGCATGTGAGTGTAAAGAAGACATCTGCGAATTGATGTTGCATCTCGTGGAGTCGTCTATATCTCGTCGTTTTACGCAGGAATAAATACTTCGGGTTGAGCGCGCCATGACATTGCGCTCGCGTCTGCAGGGCCTCGCAGGCGTTCCGTAATAGTTTAAGCCAAACTGAGCACACGCACGAGCTTGATGCTGCATTTGAATGTAAAGAAGACATCTGGGAAGTGATTTTGTATCTCGTAGAGCCGTCTATAACTCGTCGTTTTATGCAGGAATAAATACTTCGGGTTGAGCGCGCCACGACATTGAGCTCGCGTCTGCAGGGCCTCGCAGGCGTTCCGTAATAGTTTAAGTGAAACTGAGCACACGCACGAGCTTGATGCTGCATCTGAATGTAAAGAAGACATCTGCAAAGTGATTTTGCATCTCGTAGAGCAGTCTATAACTCGTCGTTTTACTCAGGAATGAAGACTTCAGATTGAGCGCGCCACGACATTGCGCTCGCGTCTGCAAGGCCTCGCCGGCGTTCCGTAATAGTGTGAGCCAAACTGAGCACACACGAGCTTGATGCTGTATCTGACGGTAAAGACATCTGCGAAGTGATTTTGCATCTCGTAGAGTCGTCTATATCTCGTCGTTTTACGCAGGAATAAATACTTCGGGTTGAGCGCGCCACGACATTGCGCTCTCGCCTGCAGGCCCTCGCAGGCGTTCCGTAATAGTTTAAGCCGAACTGAGCACACGCACGAGCGTGATACTGCATCTGAATGTAAAGACGACATCTGCAAAGTGATTTTGCATCTCGTAGAGTCGTCTATAACTCGTCGTTTTAGTCAGGAATGAAGACTTTAGATTGAGCGCGCCACGACATTGCGCTCGTGTCTGCAGGGCCTCGCAGGAGTTCCGCAATAGTGTAAGCCAAACTTAGCACACGCACGAGCTTGATGCTGCATCTGAGTGTAAAGAAGACATCTGCGAATTTATGCTGCATCTCGTAGAGTCGTCTATATCTCGTCATTTTACGCAGGAATAAATACTTCGGGTTGAGCGCGCCACGACATTGCGCTCGCGCCTGCAGGGCCTCGCAGGCGTTCCGTAATAGTTTAAGCCAAACTGAGCACACGCACGAGCGTGATACTGCATCAGAGTGTAAAGATGACGTCTGCGAAGGGATTTTGCACCTCGTACAGTCGTCTATATCTCGTCGTTTTACGCAGCTATGAAGACTTCGGGTTGAGCGCGCCACGACATTGCGCTCGCGTCTGCAGGGCCTCGCAGGCGTTCCGTAATAGTTTAAGCCAAACTGAGCACACGCACGAGCTTGATGCTGCATTTGAATGTAAAGAAGACATCTGGGAAGTGATTTTGTATCTCGTAGAGCCGTCTATAAGTCGTCGTTTTACGCAGGAATAAATACTTCGGGTTGAGCGCGCCACGACATAGAGCTCGCGTCTGCAGGGCCTCGCAGGCGTTCCGTAATAGTTTTAGTGAAACTGAGCACACGCACGAGCTTTATGCTGCATCTGAATGCAAAGAAGACATCTGCGAAGTGATTTTGCATCTCGTAGAGCCGTCTATAACTCGTCGTTTCAAGCAGGAATGAAGACCAGATTGAGCGCTCCACGACCTTGCGCTCGCGTCTGCAGGGCCTCCCAGGCGTTCCGTAATAGTTTAAGCCATACTGAGCACACGCACGAGCTTGATGCTGCATCTGAATGTAAAGAAGACATCTGCGAAGTGATTTTGCATCTCGTAGAGCAGTCTATAACTCGTCGTTTTAATAAGGAATGAAGACTTCAGATTGAGCGCGCCGTGACATTGCGCTCGCGTCTGCAGGGCCTCGCCGGCGTTCCGTAATAGTGTGAGCCAAACTGAGCACACACACGAGCTTGATGCTGCATCTGACTGTAAAGGCATCTGCGAAGTGATATTGCATCTCGTAGAGTTGTCTGTAACTCGTCGTTTTACTCAGGAATGAAGACTTCAGATTGTGCGCGCCACGACATTGCGCTCGCGTCTGCAGGACCTCGCAGGCGTTCCGTAATAGTTTAAGCCAAACTGAGCACACGCACAAGCTTTATGCTTTATCTGAATGTAAAGAAGACATCTTGGAAGCGATTTTGCATCTCGTAGAGCCGTCTATAATTGGTCGTTTTACGCAGGAATGAAGACTTCAGATTGAGCGCGCCACGACATTGCGCTCGCGTCTGCAGTGCCTCGCCGGCTTTCCGTAATAGTGTAAGCCAAACTGAGCACACGCACGAGCTTGATGCTGCATCTGAATGTAAAGACGACATCTGCAAAGTGATTTTGCATTCGTAGAGTCGTCTATAACTCGTCGTTTTACTCAGGAATGAAGACTTCAGATTGAGCGCGCCACGACATTGCGCTCGCGTCTGCAGGGCCTCGCTGGCGTTCCGTAACAGTTTAAGCCAAACTGAGCACACGCACGAGCTTTATGCTGCATCTGAATGTAAAGAAGACATCTGCGAAGCGATTTTGCATCTCGTAGAGCCGTCTATAATTCGTCGTTTTACGCAGGAATAAAGACTTCAGATTGAGCGCGCCACGACATTGCGCTCGCGTCTGAAGGGCCTCGCCGGCGTTCCGTAATAGTGTGAGCCAAAATGAGCACACTCACGAGCTTGATGCTGCATCTGACTGTAAAGACATCTGCGAAGTGATTTTGCATCTCGTTGAGTCGTCTATAACTCGTCGTTTTACTCAGGAATGAAGACTTCAGATTGAGCGCGCCACGACATTGCGCTCGCGTCTGCAGGGCCTCGCAGGCGTTCCGTAATAGTGTAAGCAAAACTGAGCGCATGCACGAGCTTGATGCTGCATCTGAATATAAAGACGACAGCTGCGAAGTGATTTTGCATCTCGTACAGTCGTCTATAACTCGTCGTTTTACGCAGGAATGAAGACTTCCGGTTGAGCGCGCCACGACATTGCTCTCGCGTCTGCTGGGCGTCGCAGGCGTTCCGTAATATTTTAAGCCAAACTGAGCACACGCACGAGCTTGTTACTGCATGTGAGTGTAAAGAAGACATCTGCGAATTGATGTTGCATCTCGTGGAGTCGTCTATATCTCGTCGTTTTACGCAGGAATAAATACTTCGGGTTGAGCGCGCCATGACATTGCGCTCGCGTCTGCAGGGCCTCGCAGGCGTTCCGTAATAGTTTAAGCCAAACTGAGCACACGCACGAGCTTGATGCTGCATTTGAATGTAAAGAAGACATCTGGGAAGTGATTTTGTATCTCGTAGAGCCGTCTATAACTCGTCGTTTTATGCAGGAATAAATACTTCGGGTTGAGCGCGCCACGACATTGAGCTCGCGTCTGCAGGGCCTCGCAGGCGTTCCGTAATAGTTTAAGTGAAACTGAGCACACGCACGAGCTTGATGCTGCATCTGAATGTAAAGAAGACATCTGCAAAGTGATTTTGCATCTCGTAGAGCAGTCTATAACTCGTCGTTTTACTCAGGAATGAAGACTTCAGATTGAGCGCGCCACGACATTGCGCTCGCGTCTGCAAGGCCTCGCCGGCGTTCCGTAATAGTGTGAGCCAAACTGAGCACACACGAGCTTGATGCTGTATCTGACGGTAAAGACATCTGCGAAGTGATTTTGCATCTCGTAGAGTCGTCTATATCTCGTCGTTTTACGCAGGAATAAATACTTCGGGTTGAGCGCGCCACGACATTGCGCTCTCGCCTGCAGGCCCTCGCAGGCGTTCCGTAATAGTTTAAGCCGAACTGAGCACACGCACGAGCGTGATACTGCATCTGAATGTAAAGACGACATCTGCAAAGTGATTTTGCATCTCGTAGAGTCGTCTATAACTCGTCGTTTTAGTCAGGAATGAAGACTTTAGATTGAGCGCGCCACGACATTGCGCTCGTGTCTGCAGGGCCTCGCAGGAGTTCCGCAATAGTGTAAGCCAAACTTAGCACACGCACGAGCTTGATGCTGCATCTGAGTGTAAAGAAGACATCTGCGAATTTATGCTGCATCTCGTAGAGTCGTCTATATCTCGTCATTTTACGCAGGAATAAATACTTCGGGTTGAGCGCGCCACGACATTGCGCTCGCGCCTGCAGGGCCTCGCAGGCGTTCCGTAATAGTTTAAGCCAAACTGAGCACACGCACGAGCGTGATACTGCATCAGAGTGTAAAGATGACGTCTGCGAAGGGATTTTGCACCTCGTACAGTCGTCTATATCTCGTCGTTTTACGCAGCTATGAAGACTTCGGGTTGAGCGCGCCACGACATTGCGCTCGCGTCTGCAGGGCCTCGCAGGCGTTCCGTAATAGTTTAAGCCAAACTGAGCACACGCACGAGCTTGATGCTGCATTTGAATGTAAAGAAGACATCTGGGAAGTGATTTTGTATCTCGTAGAGCCGTCTATAAGTCGTCGTTTTACGCAGGAATAAATACTTCGGGTTGAGCGCGCCACGACATAGAGCTCGCGTCTGCAGGGCCTCGCAGGCGTTCCGTAATAGTTTTAGTGAAACTGAGCACACGCACGAGCTTTATGCTGCATCTGAATGCAAAGAAGACATCTGCGAAGTGATTTTGCATCTCGTAGAGCCGTCTATAACTCGTCGTTTCAAGCAGGAATGAAGACCAGATTGAGCGCTCCACGACCTTGCGCTCGCGTCTGCAGGGCCTCCCAGGCGTTCCGTAATAGTTTAAGCCATACTGAGCACACGCACGAGCTTGATGCTGCATCTGAATGTAAAGAAGACATCTGCGAAGTGATTTTGCATCTCGTAGAGCAGTCTATAACTCGTCGTTTTAATAAGGAATGAAGACTTCAGATTGAGCGCGCCGTGACATTGCGCTCGCGTCTGCAGGGCCTCGCCGGCGTTCCGTAATAGTGTGAGCCAAACTGAGCACACACACGAGCTTGATGCTGCATCTGACTGTAAAGGCATCTGCGAAGTGATATTGCATCTCGTAGAGTTGTCTGTAACTCGTCGTTTTACTCAGGAATGAAGACTTCAGATTGTGCGCGCCACGACATTGCGCTCGCGTCTGCAGGACCTCGCAGGCGTTCCGTAATAGTTTAAGCCAAACTGAGCACACGCACAAGCTTTATGCTTTATCTGAATGTAAAGAAGACATCTTGGAAGCGATTTTGCATCTCGTAGAGCCGTCTATAATTGGTCGTTTTACGCAGGAATGAAGACTTCAGATTGAGCGCGCCACGACATTGCGCTCGCGTCTGCAGTGCCTCGCCGGCTTTCCGTAATAGTGTAAGCCAAACTGAGCACACGCACGAGCTTGATGCTGCATCTGAATGTAAAGACGACATCTGCAAAGTGATTTTGCATCTCGTAGAGTCGTCTATAACTCGTCATTTTAGTCAGGAATGAAGACTTTAGATTGAGCGCGCCACGACATTGCGCTCGCGTCTGCAGCGGATCGCGGGGGTTCCGCAACAGTGTAAGCCAAACTTAGCACACGCACGAGCTTGATGCTGCATCTGAATGTAAAGAAGACATCTGCGAAGTGATTTTGCATCTCGTAGAGTCGTCTATAACTCATCGTTTTACGCAGGAATGAAGTCTTCAGATTCAGCGCGCCACGACATTGCGCTCGCGTCTGCAGGGCCTCGCCGGCGTTCCGTAATAGTGTGAGCCAAACTGAGCACACACACGAGCTTGATGCAGCATCTGACTGTAAAGACATCTGCGAAGTGATTTTGCATCTCGTAGAGTCGTCTATAACTCGTCGTTTTACTCAGGAATGAAGACTTCAGATTGAGCGCGCCATGACATTGCGCTCGCGTCTGCAGGGCCTCGCAGGCGTTCCGTAATAGTTTAAGCCAAACTGAGCACACGCACGAGCTTGTTACTGCATCTGAGTGTAAAGAAGACATCTTCGAATTGATGTTGCATCTCGTAGAGTCGTCTATATCTCGTCGTTTTACGCAAGTATGAAGACTTCGGGTTGAGCGCGCCACGACATTGCGCTCCTGTCTGCAGGGCCTCGCAGGAGTTCCGTAATAGTTTAAGCCAAACTGAGCACACGCACGAGCTTGATGCTGCATCTGAGTGTAAAGAAGACATCTGCGAAGTGATATTGTATCTCGTAGAGTTGTCTATAACTCGTCGTTTTACTCAGGAATGAAGACTTCAGATTGTGCGCGCCACGACATTGCGCTCGCGTCTGCAGGGCCTCGCAGGCGTTGCGTAATAGTTTAAGCCAAACTGAGCACACGCACAAGCTTTATGCTGCATCTGAATGTAAAGAAGACATCTTCGAAGCGATTTTGCATCTCGTAGAGTCGTCTATAACTCGTCATTTTAGTCAGGAATGAAGACTTTAGATTGAGCGCGCCACGACATTGCGCTCGCGTCTGCAGCGGATCGCAGGAGTTCCGCAATAGTGTAAGCCAAACTTAGCACACGCACGAGCTTGATGCTGCATCTGACTGTAAAGACATCTGCGAAGTGATTTTGCATCTCGTAGATTCGTCTATAACTCGTCGTTTTACTCAGGAATGAAGACTTCAGATTCAGCGCGCCATGACATTGCGCTCGCGTCTGCAGGGCCTCGCAGGCGTTCCGTAATAGTTTAAGCCAAACTGAGCACACGCACGAGCTTGTTACTGCATCTGAGTGTAAAGAAGACATCTTCGAATTGATGTTGCATCTCGTAGAGTCGTCTATATCTAGTCGTTTTACGCAGGAATAAATACTTCGGGTTGAGTGCGCCACGACATTGCGCTCGCGCCTGCAAGGCCTCGCAGGCGTTCCGTAATAGTTTAAGCCAAACTGAGCACACGCACGAGCTTGATACTGCATCAGAGTGTAAAGATGACGTCTGCGAAGTGATTTTGCATCTCGTAGACCCGTCTATAACTCGTCGTTTTACTCAGGAATGAATACTTCAGATTGAGCGCGCCACGACATTGCGCTCGCGTCTGCAGGGCCTCGCCGGCATTCCGTAATAGTGTGAGCCAAACTGAGCACAGACACGAGCTTGATGCTGAATCTGACTGTAAAGACATCTGCGAAGTTATTTTGCATTCGTAGAGTCGTCTATAACTCGTCGTTTTACTCAGGAATGAAGACTTCAGATTGAGCGCGCCACGACATTGCGCTCGCGTCTGCAGGGCCTCGCAGGCGTTCCGTAATAGTTTAAGCCAAACTGAGCACACGCACGAGCTTTATGCTGCATCTGAATGTAAAGAAGACATCTGCGAAGCGATTTTGCATCTCGTAGAGCCGTCTATAATTCGTCGTTTTATGCAGGAATAAAGACTTCAGATTGAGCGCGTCACGACATTGCGCTCGCGTCTGAAGGGCCTCGCCGGCGTTCCGTAATAGTGTGAGCCAAAATGAGCACACTCACGAGCTCGATGCTGCATCTGACTGTAAAGACATCTGCGAAGTGATTTTGCATCTCGTAGAGTCGTCTTTAACTCGTCGTTTTACTCAGGAATGAAGACTTCAGATTGATCGCGCCACGACATTGCGCTCGCGTCTGCAGGGCCTCGCAGGCGTTCCGTAATCGTGTAAGCCAAACTGAGCGCATGCACGAGCTTGATGCTGCATCTGAATATAAAGACGACATCTGCGAAGTGATTTTGCATCTCGTAGAGTCGTCTATATCTCGTCGTTTTACGCAGGAATAAATACTTCGGGTTGAGCGCGCCACGACATTGCGCTCGCGCCTGCAGGCCCTCGAAGGCGTTCCGTAATAGTTTAAGCCGAACTGAGCACACGCACGAGCGTGATACTGCATCAGAGTGTAAAGATGACGTCTGCGAAGGGATTTTGCATCCCGTAGAGTCGTCTATAACTCGTCGTTTTATGCAGGTATGAAGACTTTGGGTTGAGCGCGCCACGACATTGCGCTCGCGTCTGCAGGGCCTCGCAGGCGTTTCGTAATAGTTTTAGTGAAACTGAGCACACGCACGAGCTTTATGCTGCATCTGAATGCGAAGAAGACATCTGCGAAGTGATTTTGCATCTCGTAGAGCCGTCTATAAGTCGTCGTTTCAAGCAGGAATGAAGACTTCAGATTGAGCGCTCCACGACCTTGCGCTCGCGTCTGCAGGGCCTCCCAGGCGTTCCGTAATAGTTTAAGCCAAACTGAGCACACGCACGAGCTTGATGCTGCATCTGAATGTAAAGGCATCTGCGAAGTGATATTGCATCTCGTAGAGTCGTCTATAACTCGTCGTTTTACTCAGGAATGAATACTTCAGATTGAGCGCGCCACGACATTGCGCTCGCGTCTGCAGGGCCTCGCCGGCGTTCCGTAATAGTGTGAGCCAAACTGAGCGCACACACGAGCTTGATGCTGAATCTGACTGTAAAGACATCTGCGAAGTGATTTTGCATTCGCAGAGTCGTCTATAACTCGTCGTTTTACTCAGGAATGAAGACTTCAGATTGAGCGCGCCACGACATTGCGCTCGCGTCTGCAGGGCCTCGCAGGCGTTCCGTAATAGTTTAAGCCAAACTGAGCACACGCACGAGCTTTATGCTGCATCTGAATGTAAAGAAGACATCTGCGAAGCGATTTTGCATCTCGTAGAGCCGTCTATAATTCGTCGTTTTATGCAGGAATAAAGACTTCAGATTGAGCGCGCCACGACATTGCGCTCGCGTCTGAAGGGCCTCGCCGGCATTCCGTAATAGTGTGAGCCAAAATGAGCACACTCACGAGCTTGATGCTGCATCTGACTGTAAAGACATCTGCGAAGTGATTTTGCATCTCGTAGAGTCGTCTATATCTCGTCGTTTTACGCAGGAATAAATACTCCGGGTTGAGCGCGCCACGACATTGCGCTCGCGCATGCAGGCCCTCGCAGGCGTTCCGTAATAGTTTAAGCCGAACTGAGCACACGCACGAGCGTGATACTGCATCAGAGTGTAAAGATGACGTCTGCGAAGGGATTTTGCATCTCGTAGAGTCGTCTATAACTCGTCGTTTTATGCAGGTATGAAGACTTCGGGTTGAGCGCGCCACGACATTGCGCTCGCGTCTGCAGGGTCTCGCAGGCGTTCCGTAATAGTTTTAGTGAAACTGAGCACACGCACCAGCTTTGTGCTGCATCTGAATGCAAAGGAGACATCTGCGAAGTGATTTTGCATCTCGTAGAGCCGTCTATAACTCGTCGTTTCAAGCAGGAATGAAGACTTCAGATTGAGCGCTCCACGACCTTGCGCTCGCGTCTGCAGGGCCTCCCAGGCGTTCCGTAATAGTTTAAGCCAAACTGAGCACACGCACAAGCTTTATGCTGCATCTGAATGTAAAGAAGACATCTGCGAAGCGATTTTGCATCTCGTAGAGCCGTCTATAATTGGTCGTTTTACGCAGGAATGAAGACTTCAGATTGAGCGCGCCACGACATTGCGCTCGCGTCTGCAGTGCCTCGCCGGCTTTCCGTAATAGTGTAAGCCAAACTGAGCACACGCACGAGCTTGATGCTGCATCTGAATGTAAAGACGACATCTGCAAAGTGATTTTGCATCTCGTAGAGTCGTCTATAACTCGTCGTTTTAGTCAGGAATGAAGACTTTAGATTGAGCGCGCCACGACATTACGCTGGCGTCTGCAGGGCCTCGCAGGCGTTCCGTAATAGTTTAAGCCAAACTGAGCACACGCACAAGCTTTATGCTGCATCTGAATGTAAAGAAGACATCTGCGAATCGATTTTGCATCTCGTAGAGTCGTCTATAACTCATCGTTTTACGCAGGAATGAAGTCTTCAGATTCAGCGCGCCACGACATTGCGCTCGCGTCTGCAGGGCCTCGCCGGCGTTCCGTAATAGTGTGAGCCAAACTGAGCACACACACGAGCTTGATGCAGCATCTGACTGTAAAGACATCTGCGAAGTGATTTTGCATCTCGTAGAGTCGTCTATAACTCGTCGTTTTACTCAGGAATGAAGACTTCAGATTGAGCGCGCCATGACATTGCGCTCGCGTCTGCAGGGCCTCGCAGGCGTTCCGAAATAGTTTAAGCCAAACTGAGCACACGCACGAGCTTGTTACTGCATCTGAGTGTAAAGAAGACATCTTCGAATTGATGTTGCATCTCGTAGAGTCGCCTATATCTCGTCGTTTTACGCAAGTATGAAGACTTCGGGTTGAGCGCGCCACGACATTGCGCTCGCGTCTGCAGGGCCTCGCAGGCGTTCCGTAATAGTGTAAGCCAAACTGAGCACACGCACGAGCTTGATGCTGCATCTGAATGTAAAGACGACATCTGCAAAGTGATTTTGCATCTCGTAGAGTCGTCTATAACTCGTCCTTTTAGTCAGGAATGAAGACTTTAGATTGAGCGCGCCACATTGCGCTCCTGTCTGCAGGGCCTCGCAGGAGTTCCGTAATAGTTTAAGCCAAACTGAGCACACGCACGAGCTTGATGCTGCATCTGAGTGTAAAGAAGACATCTGCGAAGTGATATTGTATCTCGTAGAGTTGTCTATAACTCGTCGTTTTACTCAGGAATGAAGACTTCAGATTGTGCGCGCCACGACATTGCGCTCGCGTCTGCAGGGCCTCGCAGGCGTTGCGTAATAGTTTAAGCCAAACTGAGCACACGCACAAGCTTTATGCTGCATCTGAATGTAAAGAAGACATCTTCGAAGCGATTTTGCATCTCGTAGAGTCGTCTATAACTCGTCATTTTAGTCAGGAATGAAGACTTTAGATTGAGCGCGCCACGACATTGCGCTCGCGTCTGCAGCGGATCGCAGGAGTTCCGCAATAGTGTAAGCCAAACTTAGCACACGCACGAGCTTGATGCTGCATCTGACTGTAAAGACATCTGCGAAGTGATTTTGCATCTCGTAGATTCGTCTATAACTCGTCGTTTTACTCAGGAATGAAGACTTCAGATTGAGCGCGCCATGACATTGCGCTCGCGTCTGCAGGGCCTCGCAGGCGTTCCGTAATAGTTTAAGCCAAACTGAGCACACGCACGAGCTTGTTACTGCATCTGAGTGTAAAGAAGACATCTTCGAATTGATGTTGCATCTCGTAGAGTCGTCTATATCTCGTCGTTTTACGCAGGAATAAATACTTCGGGTTGAGTGCGCCACGACATTGCGCTCGCGCCTGCAAGGCCTCGCGGCGTTCCGTAATAGTTTAAGCCAAACTGAGCACACGCACGAGCTTGATACTGCATCAGAGTGTAAAGATGACGTCTGCGAAGTGATTTTGCATCTCGTAGACCCGTCTATAACTCGTCGTTTTACTCAGGAATGAATACTTCAGATTGAGCGCGCCACGACATTGCGCTCGCGTCTGCAGGGCCTCGCCGGCATTCCGTAATAGTGTGAGCCAAACTGAGCACAGACACGAGCTTGATGCTGAATCTGACTGTAAAGACATCTGCGAAGTTATTTTGCATTATGTAGAGTCGTCTATAACTCGTCGTTTTACTCAGGAATGAAGACTTCAGATTGAGCGCGCCACGACATTGCGCTCGCGTCTGCAGGGCCTCGCAGGCGTTCCGTAATAGTTTAAGCCAAACTGAGCACACGCACGAGCTTTATGCTGCATCTGAATGTAAAGAAGACATCTGCGAAGCGATTTTGCATCTCGTAGAGCCGTCTATAATTCGTCGTTTTATGCAGGAATAGACTTCAGATTGAGCGCGCCACGACATTGCGCTCGCGTCTGAAGGGCCTCGCCGGCGTTCCGTAATAGTGTGAGCCAAAATGAGCACACTCACGAGCTCGATGCTGCATCTGACTGTAAAGACATCTGCGAAGTGATTTTGCATCTCGTAGAGTCGTCTATAACTCGTCGTTTTACTCAGGAATGAAGACTTCAGATTGATCGCGCCACGACATTGCGCTCGCGTCTGCAGGGCCTCGCAGGCATTCCGTAATAGTGTAAGCCAAACTGAGCGCATGCACGAGCTTGATGCTGCATCTGAATATAAAGACGACAGCTGCGAAGTGATTTTGCATCTCGTACAGTCGTCTATAACTCGTCGTTTTACGCAGGAATGAAGACTTCGGGTTGAGCGCGCCACGACATTGCTCTCGTGTCTGCTGGGCGTCGCAGGCGTTCCGTAATATTTTAAGCCAAACTGAGCACACGCACGAGCTTGATACTGCATCTGAGTGTAAAGAAGACATCTGCGAATTGATGTTGCATCTCGTAGAGTCGTCTATATCTCGTCGTTTTACGCAGGAATAAATACTTCGGGTTGAGCGCGCAACGACATTGCGCTCGCGCCTGCAGGCCCTCGCAGGCGTTCCGTAATAGTTTAAGCCGAACTGAGCACACGCACGAGCGTGATACTGCATCAGAGTGTAAAGATGACGTCTGGGAAGTGATTTTGTATCTCGTACAGCCGTCTATAAGTCGTCGTTTTACGCAGGAATAAATACTTCGGGTTGAGCGCGCCACGACATTGAGCTCGCGTCTGCAGGGCCTCGCAGGCGTTCCGTAATAGTTTAAGTGAAACTGAGCACACGCACGAGCTTTATGCTGCATCGGACTGTAAAGACATCTGCGAAGTGATTTTGCATCTCGTAGAGTCGTCTATATCTCGTCGTTTTACGCAGGAATAAATACTTCGGGTTGAGCGCGCCACGACATTGCGCTCGCGCCTGCAGGCCCTCGCAGGCGTTCCGTAATAGTTTAAGCCGAACTGAGCACACGCACGAGCGTGATACTGCATCAGAGTGTAAAGATGACGTCTGCGAAGGGATTTTGCATCTCGTAGAGTCGTCTATAACTCGTCGTTTTATGCAGGTATGAAGACTTCGGGTTGAGCGCGCCACGACATTGCGCTCGCGTCTGCAGGGCCTCGCAGGCGTTCCGTAATAGTTTTAGTGAAACTGAGCACACGCACGAGCTTTATGCTGCATCTGAATGCGAAGAAGACATCTGCGAAGTGATTTTGCATCTCGTAGAGCCGTCTATAAGTCGTCGTTTCAAGCAGGAATGAAGACTTCAGATTGAGTGCTCCACGACCTTGCGCTCGCGTCTGCAGGGCCTCCCAGGCGTTCCGTAATAGTTTAAGCCAAACTGAGCACACGCACGAGCTTGATGCTGCATCTGAATGTAAAGGCATCTGCGAAGTGATATTGCATCTCGTAGAGTCGTCTATAACTCGTCGTTTTACTCAGGAATGAATACTTCAGATTGAGCGCGCCACGACATTGCGCTCGCGTCTGCAGGGCCTCGCCGGCGTTCCGTAATAGTGTGAGCCAAACTGAGCACACACACGAGCTTGATGCTGAATCTGACTGTAAAGACATCTGCGAAGTGATTTTGCATTCGCAGAGTCGTCTATAACTCGTCGTTTTACTCAGGAATGAAGACTTCAGATTGAGCGCGCCACGACATTGCGCTCGCGTCTGCAGGGCCTCGCAGGCGTTCCGTAATAGTTTAAGCCAAACTGAGCACACGCACGAGCTTTATGCTGCATCTGAATGTAAAGAAGACATCTGCGAAGCGATTTTGCATCTCGTAGAGCCGTCTATAATTCGTCGTTTTATGCAGGAATAAAGACTTCAGATTGAGCGCGCCACGACATTGCGCTCGCGTCTGAAGGGCCTCGCCGGCATTCCGTAATAGTGTGAGCCAAAATGAGCACACTCACGAGCTTGATGCTGCATCTGACTGTAAAGACATCTGCGAAGTGATTTTGCATCTCGTAGAGTCGTCTATATCTCGTCGTTTTACGCAGGAATAAATACTTCGGGTTGAGCGCGCCACGACATTGCGCTCGCGCATGCAGGCCCTCGCAGGCGTTCCGTAATAGTTTAAGCCGAACTGAGCACTCGCACGAGCGTGATACTGCATCAGAGTGTAAAGATGACGTCTGCGAAGGGATTTTGCATCTCGTAGAGTCGTCTATAACTCGTCGTTTTATGCAGGTATGAAGACTTCGGGTTGAGCGCGCCACGACATTGCGCTCGCGTCTGCAGGGTCTCGCAGGCGTTCCGTAATAGTTTTAGTGAAACTGAGCACACGCACCAGCTTTGTGCTGCATCTGAATGCAAAGGAGACATCTGCGAAGTGATTTTGCATCTCGTAGAGCCGTCTATAACTCGTCGTTTCAAGCAGGAATGAAGACTTCAGATTGAGCGCACCACGACCTTGCGCTCGCGTCTGCAGGGCCTCCCAGGCGTTCCGTAATAGTTTAAGCCAAACTGAGCACACGCACAAGCTTTATGCTGCATCTGAATGTAAAGAAGACATCTGCGAAGCGATTTTGCATCTCGTAGAGCCGTCTATAATTGGTCGTTTTACGCAGGAATGAAGACTTCAGATTGAGCGCGCCACGACATTGCGCTCGCGTCTGCAGTGCCTCGCCGGCTTTCCGTAATAGTGTAAGCCAAACTGAGCACACGCACGAGCTTGACGCTGCATCTGAATGTAAAGACGACATCTGCAAAGTGATTTTGCATCTCGTAGAGTCGTCTATAACTCGTCGTTTTAGTCAGGAATGAAGACTTTAGATTGAGCGCGCCACGACATTGCGCTGGCGTCTGCAGGGCCTCGCAGGCGTTCCGTAATAGTTTAAGCCAAACTGAGCACACGCACAAGCTTTATGCTGCATCTGAATGTAAAGAAGACATCTGCGAAGCGATTTTGCATCTCGTAGAGTCGTCTATAACTCGTCGTTTTACTCAGGAATGAAGACTTCAGATTGAGCGCGCCATGACATTGCGCTCGCGTCTGCAGGGCCTCGCAGGCGTTCCGTAATAGTTTAAGCCAAACTGAGCACACGCACAAGCTTTATGCTGCATCTGAATGTAAAGAAGACATCTGCGAAGCGATTTTGCATCTCGTAGAGCCGTCTATAATTGGTCGTTTTACGCAGGAATGAAGACTTCAGATTGAGCGCGCCACGACATTGCGCTCGCGTCTGCAGTGCCTCGCCGGCTTTCCGTAATAGTGTAAGCCAAACTGAGCACACGCACGAGCTTGATGCTGCATTTGAATGTAAAGAAGACATCTGCGAAGTGATTTTGCATCTCGTAGAGTCGTCTATAACTCGTCGTTTTACTCAGGAATGAAGACTTCAGATTGATCGCGCCACGACATTGCGCTCGCGTCTGCAGGGCCTCGCAGGCGTTCCGTAATAGTGTAAGCCAAACTGAGCGCATGCACGAGCTTGATGCTGCATCTGAATATAAAGACGACAGCTGCGAAGTGATTTTGCATCTCGTACAGTCGTCTATAACTCGTCGTTTTACGCAGGAATGAAGACTTCGGGTTGAGCGCGCCACGACATTGCTCTCGTGTCTGCTGGGCGTCGCAGGCGTTCCGTAATATTTTAAGCCAAACTGAGCACACGCACGAGCTTGATACTGCATCTGAGTGTAAAGAAGACATCTGCGAATTGATGTTGCATCTCGTAGAGTCGTCTATATCTCGTCGTTTTACGCAGGATTAAATACTTCGGGTTGAGCGCGCAACGACATTGCGCTCGCGCCTGCAGGCCCTCGCAGGCGTTCCGTAATAGTTTAAGCCGAACTGAGCACACGCACGAGCGTGATACTGCATCAGAATTAAAGATGACGTCTGGGAAGTGATTTTGTATCTCGTACAGCCGTCTATAAGTCGTCGTTTTACGCAGGAATAAATACTTCGGGTTGAGCGCGCCACGACATTGAGCTCGCGTCTGCAGGGCCTCGCAGGCGTTCCGTAATAGTTTAAGTGAAACTGAGCACACGCACGAGCTTTATGCTGCATCTGACTGTAAAGACATCTGCGAAGTGATTTTGCATCTCGTAGAGTCGTCTATATCTCGTCGTTTTACGCAGGAATAAATACTTCGGGTTGAGCGCGCCACGACATTGCGCTCGCGCCTGCAGGCCCTCGCAGGCGTTCCGTAATAGTTTAAGCCGAACTGAGCACACGCACGAGCGTGATACTGCATCAGAGTGTAAAGATGACGTCTGCGAAGGGATTTTGCATCTCGTAGAGTCGTCTATAACTCGTCGTTTTATGCAGGTATGAAGACTTCGGGTTGAGCGCGCCACGACATTGCGCTCGCGTCTGCAGGGCCTCGCAGGCGTTCCGTAATAGTTTTAGTGAAACTGAGCACACGCACGAGCTTTATGCTGCATCTGAATGCGAAGAAGACATCTGCGAAGTGATTTTGCATCTCGTAGAGCCGTCTATAAGTCGTCGTTTCAAGCAGGAATGAAGACTTCAGATTGAGCGCTCCACGACCTTGCGCTCGCGTCTGCAGGGCCTCCCAGGCGTTCCGTAATAGTTTAAGCCAAACTGAGCACACGCACGAGCTTGATGCTGCATCTGAATGTAAAGGCATCTGCGAAGTGATATTGCATCTCGTAGAGTCGTCTATAACTCGTCGTTTTACTCAGGAATGAATACTTCAGATTGAGCGCGCCACGACATTGCGCTCGCGTCTGCAGGGCCTCGCCGGCGTTCCGTAATAGTGTGAGCCAAACTGAGCACACACACGAGCTTGATGCTGAATCTGACTGTAAAGACATCTGCGAAGTGATTTTGCATTCGCAGAGTCGTCTATAACTCGTCGTTTTACTCAGGAATGAAGACTTCAGATTGAGCGCGCCACGACATTGCGCTCGCGTCTGCAGGCCCTCGCAGGCGTTCCGTAATAGTTTAAGCCGAACTGAGCACACGCACGAGCGTGATACTGCATCAGAGTGTAAAGATGACGTCTGCGAAGGGATTTTGCATCTCGTAGAGTCGTCTATAACTCGTCGTTTTATGCAGGTATGAAGACTTCGGGTTGAGCGCGCCACGACATTGCGCTCGCGTCTGCAGGGTCTCGCAGGCGTTCCGTAATAGTTTTAGTGAAACTGAGCACACGCACCAGCTTTGTGCTGCATCTGAATGCAAAGGAGACATCTGCGAAGTGATTTTGCATCTCGTAGAGCCGTCTATAACTCGCCGTTTCAAGCAGGAATGAAGACTTCAGATTGAGCGCTCCACGACCTTGCGCTCGCGTCTGCAGGGCCTCCCAGGCGTTCCGTAATAGTTTAAGCCAAACTGAGCACACGCACAAGCTTTATGCTGCATCTGAATGTAAAGAAGACATCTGCGAAGCGATTTTGCATCTCGTAGAGCCGTCTATAATTGGTCGTTTTACGCAGGAATGAAGACTTCAGATTGAGCGCGCCACGACATTGCGCTCGCGTCTGCAGTGCCTCGCCGGCTTTCCGTAATAGTGTAAGCCAAACTGAGCACACGCACGAGCTTGATGCTGCATCTGAATGTAAAGACGACATCTGCAAAGTGATTTTGCATCTCGTAGAGTCGTCTATAACTCGTCGTTTTAGTCAGGAATGAAGACTTTAGATTGAGCGCGCCACGACATTGCGCTGGCGTCTGCAGGGCCTCGCAGGCGTTCCGTAATAGTTTAAGCCAAACTGAGCACACGCACAAGCTTTATGCTGCATCTGAATGTAAAGAAGACATCTGCGAAGCGATTTTGCATCTCGTAGAGTCGTCTATAACTCGTCGTTTTACTCAGGAATGAAGACTTCAGATTGAGCGCGCCATGACATTGCGCTCGCGTCTGCAGGGCCTCGCAGGCGTTCCGTAATAGTTTAAGCCAAACTGAGCACACGCACAAGCTTTATGCTGCATCTGAATGTAAAGAAGACATCTGCGAAGCGATTTTGCATCTCGTAGAGCCGTCTATAAATGGTCGTTTTACGCAGGAATGAAGACTTCAGATTGAGCGCGCCACGACATTGCGCTCGCGTCTGCAGTGCCTCGCCGGCTTTCCGTAATAGTGTAAGCCAAACTGAGCACACGCACGAGCTTGATGCTGCATTTGAATGTAAAGAAGACATCTGCGAAGTGATTTTGCATCCCGTAGAGTCGTCTATAACTCATCGTTTTACGCAGGAATGAAGTCTTCAGATTCAGCGCGCCACTACATTGCGCTCGCGTCTGCAGGGCCTCGAGGGCGTTCAGTAATAGTGTGAGCCAAACTGAGCACACACACGAGCTTGATGCAGCATCTGACTGTAAAGACATCTGCGAAGTGATTTTGCATCTCGTAGAGTCGTCTATAACTCGTCGTTTTACTCAGGAATGAAGACTTCAGATTGAGCGCGCCATGACATTGCGCTCGCGTCTGCAGGGCCTCGCAGGCGTTCCGTAATAGTTTAAGCCAAACTGAGCACACGCACAAGCTTTATGCTGCATCTGAATGTAAAGAAGACATCTGCGAAGCGATTTTGCATCTCGTAGAGCCGTCTATAATTGGTCGTTTTACGCAGGAATGAAGACTTCAGATTGAGCGCGCCACGACATTGCGCTCGCGTCTGCAGTGCCTCGCCGGCTTTCCGTAATAGTTTAAGCCGAACTGAGCACACGCACGAGCGTGATACTGCAACAGAGTGTAAAGATGACGTCTGCGAAGGGATTTTGCATCTCGTAGAGTCGTCTATAACTCGTCGTTTTATGCAGGTATGAAGACTTCGGGTTGAGCGCGCCACGACATTGCGCTCGCGTCTGCAGGGCCTCGCAGGCGTTCCGTAATAGTTTTAGTGAAACTGAGCACACGCACGAGCTTTATGCTGCATCTGAATGCGAAGAAGACATCTGCGAAGTGATTTTGCATCTCGTAGAGCCGTCTATAAGTCGTCGTTTCAAGCAGGAATGAAGACTTCAGATTGAGCGCTCCACGACCTTGCGCTCGCGTCTGCAGGGCCTCCCAGGCGTTCCGTAATAGCTTAAGCCAAACTGAGCACACGCACGAGCTTGATGCTGCATCTGAATGTAAAGGCATCTGCGAAGTGATATTGCATCTCGTAGAGTCGTCTATAACTCGTCGTTTTACTCAGGAATGAATACTTCAGATTGAGCGCGCCACGACATTGCGCTCGCGTCTGCAGTGCCTCGCCGGCGTTCCGTAATAGTGTGAGCCAAACTGAGCACACACACGAGCTTGATGCTGAATCTGACTGTAAAGACATCTGCGAAGTGATTTTGCATTCGCAGAGTCGTCTATAACTCGTCGTTTTACTCAGGAATGAAGACTTCAGATTGAGCGCGCCACGACATTGCGCTCGCGTCTGCAGGGCCTCGCAGGCGTTCCGTAATAGTTTAAGCCAAACTGAGCACACGCACGAGCTTTATGCTGCATCTGAATGTAAAGAAGACATCTGCGAAGCGATTTTGCATCTCGTAGAGCCGTCTATAATTCGTCGTTTTATGCAGGAATAAAGACTTCAGATTGAGCGCGCCACGACATTGCGCTCGCGTCTGCAGGGCCTCGCCGGCATTCCGTAATAGTGTGAGCCAAAATGAGCACACTCACGAGCTTGATGCTGCATCTGAATGTAAAGACGACATCTGCAAAGTGATTTTGCATCTCGTAGAGTCGTCTATAACTCGTCGTTTTAGTCAGGAATGAAGACTTTAGATTGAGCGCGCCACGACATTGCGCTCGCGTCTGCAGGGCCTCGCAGGCGTTCCGTAATAGTTTAAGCCAAACTGAGCACACGCACAAGCTTTATGCTGCATCTGAATGTAAAGAAGACATCTGCGAAGCGATTTTGCATCTCGTAGAGTCGTCTATAACTCGTCGTTTTACTCAGGAATGAAGACTTCAGATTGAGCGCGCCATGACATTGCGCTCGCGTCTGCAGGGCCTCGCAGGCGTTCCGTAATAGTTTAAGCCAAACTGAGCACATGCACAAGCTTTATGCTGCATCTGAATGTAAAGAAGACATCTGCGAAGCGATTTTGCATCTCGTAGAGCCGTCTATAATTGGTCGTTTTACGCAGGAATGAAGACTTCAGATTGAGCGCGCCACGACATTACGCTCGCGTCTGCAGTGCCTCGCCGGCTTTCCGTAATAGTGTAAGCCAAACTGAGCACACGCACGAGCTTGATGCTGCATTTGAATGTAAAGAAGACATCTGCGAAGTGATTTTGCATCCCGTAGAGTCGTCTATAACTCATCGTTTTACGCAGGAATGAAGTCTTCAGATTCAGCGCGCCACTACATTGCGCTCGCGTCTGCAGGGCCTCGCCGGCGTTCCGTAATAGTGTGAGCCAAACTGAGCACACACACGAGCTTGATGCAGCATCTGACTGTAAAGACATCTGCGAAGTGATTTTGCATCTCGTAGAGTCGTCTATATCTCGTCGTTTTACGCAGGAATAAATACTTCGGGTTGAGCGCGCCACGACATTGCGCTCGCGCCTGCAGGCCCTCGCAGGCGTTCCGTAATAGTTTAAGCCGAACTGAGCACACGCACGAGCGTGATACTGCAACAGAGTGTAAAGATGACGTCTGCGAAGGGATTTTGCATCTCGTAGAGTCGTCTATAACTCGTCGTTTTATGCAGGTATGAAGACTTCGGGTTGAGCGCGCCACGACATTGCGCTCGCGTCTGCAGGGCCTCGCAGGCGTTCCGTAATAGTTTTAGTGAAACTGAGCACACGCACGAGCTTTATGCTGCATCTGAATGCGAAGAAGACATCTGCGAAGTGATTTTGCATCTCGTAGAGCCGTCTATAAGTCGTCGTTTCAAGCAGGAATGAAGACTTCAGATTGAGCGCTCCACGACCTTGCGCTCGCGTCTGCAGGGCCTCCCAGGCGTTCCGTAATAGCTTAAGCCAAACTGAGCACACGCACGAGCTTGATGCTGCATCTGAATGTAAAGGCATCTGCGAAGTGATATTGCATCTCGTAGAGTCGTCTATAATTGGTCGTTTTACGCAGGAATGAAGACTTCAGATTGAGCGCGCCACGACATTGCGCTCGCGTCTGCAGTGCCTCGCCGGCGTTCCGTAATAGTGTGAGCCAAACTGAGCACACACACGAGCTTGATGCTGCATCTGAATGTAAAGACGACATCTGCAAAGTGATTTTGCATCTCGTAGAGTCGTCTATAACTCGTCGTTTTAGTCAGGAATGAAGACTTCAGATTGAGCGCGCCACGACATTGCGCTCGCGTCTGCAGGGCCTCGCAGGCGTTCCGTAATAGTTTAAGCCAAACTGAGCACACGCACGAGCTTTATGCTGCATCTGAATGTAAAGAAGACATCTGCGAAGCGATTTTGCATCTCGTAGAGCCGTCTATAATTCGTCGTTTTATGCAGGAATAAAGACTTCAGATTGAGCGCGCCACGACATTGCGCTCGCGTCTGAAGGGCCTCGCCGGCATTCCGTAATAGTGTGAGCCAAAATGAGCACACTCACGAGCTTGATGCTGCATCTGACTGTAAAGACATCTGCGAAGTGATTTTGCATCTCGTAGAGTCGTCTATATCTCGTCGTTTTACGCAGGAATAAATACTTCGGGTTGAGCGCGCCACGACATTGCGCTCGCGCATGCAGGCCCTCGCAGGCGTTCCGTAATAGTTTAAGCCGAACTGAGCACACGCACGAGCGTGATACTGCATCAGAGTGTAAAGATGACATCTGCGAAGGGATTTTGCATCTCGTAGAGTCGTCTATAACTCGTCGTTTTATGCAGGTATGAAGACTTCGGGTTGAGCGCGCCACGACATTGCGCTCGCGTCTGCAGGGTCTCGCAGGCGTTCCGTAATAGTTTTAGTGAAACTGAGCACACGCACCAGCTTTGTGCTGCATCTGAATGCAAAGGAGACATCTGCGAAGTGATTTTGCATCTCGTAGAGCCGTCTATAACTCGTCGTTTCAAGCAGGAATGAAGACTTCAGATTGAGCGCTCCACGACCTTGCGCTCGCGTCTGCAGGGCCTCCCAGGCGTTCCGTAATAGTTTAAGCCAAACTGAGCACACGCACAAGCTTTATGCTGCATCTGAATGTAAAGAAGACATCTGCGAAGCGATTTTGCATCTCGTAGAGCCGTCTATAATTGGTCGTTTTACGCAGGAATGAAGACTTCAGATTGAGCGCGCCACGACATTGCGCTCGCGTCTGCAGTGCCTCGCCGGCTTTCCGTAATAGTGTAAGCCAAACTGAGCACACGCACGAGCTTGATGCTGCATCTGAATGTAAAGACGACATCTGCAAAGTGATTTTGCATCTCGTAGAGTCGTCTATAACTCGTCGTTTTAGTCAGGAATGAAGACTTTAGATTGAGCGCGCCACGACATTGCGCTGGCGTCTGCAGGGCCTCGCAGGCGTTCCGTAATAGTTTAAGCCAAACTGAGCACACGCACAAGCTTTATGCTGCATCTGAATGTAAAGAAGACATCTGCGAAGCGATTTTGCATCTCGTAGAGTCGTCTATAACTCGTCGTTTTACTCAGGAATGAAGACTTCAGATTGAGCGCGCCATGACATTGCGCTCGCGTCTGCAGGGCCTCGCAGGCGTTCCGTAATAGTTTAAGCCAAACTGAGCACACGCACAAGCTTTATGCTGCATCTGAATGTAAAGAAGACATCTGCGAAGCGATTTTGCATCTCGTAGAGCCGTCTATAATTGGTCGTTTTACGCAGGAATGAAGACTTCAGATTGAGCGCGCCACGACATTGCGCTCGCGTCTGCAGTGCCTCGCCGGCTTTCCGTAATAGTGTAAGCCAAACTGAGCACACGCACGAGCTTGATGCTGCATTTGAATGTAAAGAAGACATCTGCGAAGTGATTTTGCATCCCGTAGAGTCGTCTATAACTCATCGTTTTACGCAGGAATGAAGTCTTCAGATTCAGCGCGCCACTACATTGCGCTCGCGTCTGCAGGGCCTCGCCGGCGTTCCGTAATAGTGTGAGCCAAACTGAGCACACACACGAGCTTGATGCAGCATCTGACTGTAAAGACATCTGCGAAGTGATTTTGCATCTCGTAGAGTCGTCTATAACTCGTCGTTTTACTCAGGAATGAAGACTTCAGATTGAGCGCGCCATGACATTGCGCTCGCGTCTGCAGGGCCTCGCAGGCGTTCCGTAATAGTTTAAGCCAAACTGAGCACACGCACAAGCTTTATGCTGCATCTGAATGTAAAGAAGACATCTGCGAAGCGATTTTGCATCTCGTAGAGCCGTCTATAATTGGTCGTTTTACGCAGGAATGAAGACTTCAGATTGAGCGTGCCACGACATTGCGCTCGCGTCTGCAGTGCCTCGCCGGCTTTCCGTAATAGTGTAAGCCAAACTGAGCACACGCACGAGCTTGATGCTGCATTTGAATGTAAAGAAGACATCTGCGAAGTGATTTTGCATCCCGTAGAGTCGTCTATAACTCATCGTTTTACGCAGGAATGAAGTCTTCAGATTCAGCGCGCCACTACATTGCGCTCGCGTCTGCAGGGCCTCGCCGGCGTTCCGTAATAGTGTGAGCCAAACTGAGCACACACACGAGCTTGATGCAGCATCTGACTGTAAAGACATCTGCGAAGTGATTTTGCATCTCGTAGAGTCGTCTATAACTCGTCGTTTTACTCAGGAATGAAGACTTCAGATTGAGCGCGCCATGACATTGCGCTCGCGTCTGCAGGGCCTCGCAGGCGTTCCGTAATAGTTTAAGCCAAACTGAGCACACGCACGAGCTTGTTACTGCATCTGAGTGTAAAGAAGACATCTGCGAATTGATGTTGCATCTCGTAGAGCCGTCTATAATTGGTCGTTTTACGCAGGAATGAAGACTTCAGATTGAGCGCGCCACGACATTGCGCTCGCGTCTGCAGTGCCTCGCCGGCTTTCCGTAATAGTGTAAGCCAAACTGAGCACACGCACGAGCTTGATGCTGCATTTGAATGTAAAGAAGACATCTGCGAAGTGATTTTGCATCCCGTAGAGTCGTCTATAACTCATCGTTTTACGCAGGAATGAAGTCTTCAGATTCAGCGCGCCACTACATTGCGCTCGCGTCTGCAGGGCCTCGCCGGCGTTCCGTAATAGTGTGAGCCAAACTGAGCACACACACGAGCTTGATGCAGCATCTGACTGTAAAGACATCTGCGAAGTGATTTTGCATCTCGTAGAGTCGTCTATAACTCGTCGTTTTACTCAGGAATGAAGACTTCAGATTGAGCGCGCCATGACATTGCGCTCGCGTCTGTAGGGCCTCGCAGGCGTTCCATAATAGTTTAAGCCAAACTGAGCACACGCACGAGCTTGTTACTGCATCTGAGTGTAAAGAAGACATCTGCGAATTGATGTTGCATCTCGTAGAGTCGCCTATATCCCGTCGTTTTACGCAGGAATAAATACTTCGGGTTGAGTGCGCCACGACATTGCGCTCGCGCCTGCAAGGCCTCGCAGGCGTTCCGTAATAGTTTAAGCCAAACTGAGCACACGCACGAGCTTGATACTGCATCAGAGTGTAAAGATGACGTCTGCGAAGTGATTTTGCATCTCGTAGACCCGTGTATAACTCGTCGTTTTACTCAGGAATGAATACTTCAGATTGAGCGCGCCACGACATTGCGCTCGCGTCTGCAGGGCCTCGCTGGCGTTCCGTAATAGTGTGAGCCAAACTGAGCACACACACGAGCTTGATGCTGAATCTGACTGTAAAGACATCTGCGAAGTGATTTTGCATTCGTAGAGTCGTCTATAACTCGTCGTTTTACTCAGGAATGAAGACTTCAGATTGAGCGCGCCACGACATTGCGCTCGCATCTGAAGGGCCTCGCCGGCATTCCGTGATAGTTTAAGCCAAACTGAGCACACGCACGAGCTTTATGCTGCATCTGAATGTAGACAAGACATCTGCGAAGCGATTTTGCATCTCGTAGAGCCGTCTATAATTCGTCGTTTTATGCAGGAATAAAGACTTCAGATTGAGCGCGCCACGACATTGCGCTCGCATCTGAAGGGCCTCGCCGGCATTCCGTAATAGTGTGAGCCAAAATGAGCACACTCACGAGCTTGATGCTGCATCTGACTGTAAAGACATCTGCGAAGTGATTTTGCATCTCGTAGTCGTCTATAACTCGTCGTTTTACTCAGGAATGAAGACTTCAGATTGAGCGCGCAACGACATTGTGCTCGCGCCTGCAGGCCCTCGCATGCGTTCCGTAATAGTTTAAGCCGAACTGAGCACACGCACGAGCGTGATACTGCATCAGAGTGTAAAGATGACGTCTGCGAAGAGATTTTGCATCTCGTAGAGTCGTCTATAACTCGTCGTTTTACGCAGGTATGAAGACTTTGGGTTGAGCGCGCCACGACATTGCGCTCGCGTCTGCAGGGCCTCGCAGGCGTTCCGTAATAGTTTAAGCCAAACTGAGCACACGCACGAGCTTGATGCTGCATTTGAATGTAAAGAAGACATCTGAGAAGTGATTTTGTATCTCGTAGAGCCGTTTATAAGTCGTCGTTTTACGCAGGAATAAATACTTCGGGTTGAGCGCGCCACGACATTGAGCTCGCGTCTGCAGGGCCTCGCAGGCGTTCCGTAATAGTTTAAGTGAAACTGAGCACACGCACGAGCTTTATGCTGCATCTGACTGTAAAGACATCTGCGAAGTGATTTTGCATCTCGTAGAGTCGTCTATATCTCGTCGTTTTACGCAGGAATAAATACTTCGGGTTGAGCGCGCAACGACATTGCGCTCGCGCCTGCAGGCCCTCGCAGGCGTTCCGTAATAGTTTAAGCCGAACTGAGCACACGCACGAGCGTGATACTGCATCAGAGTGTAAAGATGACGTCTGCGAAGGGATTTTGCATCTCGTAGAGTCGTCTATAACTCGTCGTTTTATGCAGGTATGAAGACTTCGGGTTGAGCGCGCCACGACATTGCGCTCGCGTCTGCAGGGCCTCGCAGGCGTTCCGTAATAGTTTTAGTGAAACTGAGCACACGCACGAGCTTTATGCTGCATCTGAATGCAAAGAAGACATCTGCGAAGTGATTTTGCATCTCGTAGAGCCGTCTATAAGTCGTCGTTTCAAGCAGGAATGAAGACTTCAGATTGAGCGCTCCATGACCTTGGGCTCGCGTCTGCAGGGGCTCCCAGGCGTTCCGTAATAGTTTAAGCCAAACTGAGCACACGCACGAGCTTGATGCTGCATCTGAATGTAAAGAAGACATCTGCGAAGTGATTTTGCATCTCGTAGAGCAATCTATAACTCGTCGTTTTACTAAGGAATGAAGACTTCAGATTGAGCGCGCCATGACATTGCGCTCGCGTCTGCAGGGCCTCGCCGGCGTTCCGTAATAGTGTGAGCCAAACTGAGCACACACACGAGCTTGATGCTGCATCTGACTGTAAAGGCATCTGCGAAGTGATATTGCATCTCGTAGAGTCGTCTATAACTCGTCGTTTTACTCAGGAATGAAGACTTCAGATTGTGCGCGCCACGACATTGCGCTCGCGTCTGCAGGGACTCGCAGGCGTTCCGTAATAGTTTAAGCCAAACTGAGCACACGCACAAGCTTTATGCTGCATCTCAATGTAAAGACGACATCTGCAAAGTGATTTTGCATCTCGTAGAGTCGTCTATAACTGGTCGTTTTAGTCAGGAATGAAGACTTTAGATTGAGCGCGCCACGGCATTGCGCTCGCGTCTGCAGGGCCTCGCAGGAGTTCCGCAATAGTGTAAGCCAAACTTAGCACACGCACGAGCTTGATGCTGCATCTTAATTTAAAGAAGACATCTGCGAAGTGATTTTGCGTCCCGTAGAGTCGTCTATAACTCATCGTTTTACGCAGGAATGAAGTCTTCAGATTCAGCGCGCCACGACATTGCGCTCGCGTCTGCAGGGCCTCGCCGGCGTTCCGTAATAGTGTGAGCCAAACTGAGCACACACACGAGCTTGATGCAGCATCTGACTGTAAAGACATCTGCGAAGTGATTTTGCATCTCGTAGAGTCGTCTATAACTCGTCGTTTTACTCAGGAATGAAGACTTCAGATTGAGCGCGCCATGACATTGCGCTCGCGTCTGCAGGGCTTCGCAGGCGTTCCGTATTAGTTTAAGCCAAACTGAGCACACGCACGAGCTTGTTACTGCATCTGAGTGTAAAGAAGACATCTGCGAATTGATGTTGCATCTCGTAGAGTCGTCTATATCTCGTCGTTTTACGCAGGAATAAATACTTCGGGTTGAGTGCGTCACGACATTGCGCTCGCGCCTGCAAGGCCTCGCAGGCGTTCCGTAATAGTTTAAGCCAAACTGAGCACACGCACGAGCTTGATACTGCATCAGAGTGTAAAGATGACGTCTGCGAAGTGATTTTGCATCTCGTAGACCCGTCTATAACTCGTCGTTTTACTCAGGAATGAATACTTCAGATTGAGCGCACCACGACATTGCGCTCGCGTCTGCAGGGCCTCGCCGGCGTTCCGTAATAGTGTGAGCCAAACTGAGCACACACACGAGCTTGATGCTGAATCTGACTGTAAAGACACCTGCGAAGTGATTTTGCATTCGCAGAGTCGTCTATAACTCGTCGTTTTACTCAGGAATGAAGACTTCAGATTGAGCGCGCCACGACATTGCGCTCGCGTCTGCAGGGCCTCGCAGGCCTTCCGTAATAGTTTAAGCCAAACTGAGCACACGCACGAGCTTTATGCTGCATCTGAATGTAAAGAAGACATCTGCGAAGCGATTTTGCATCTCGTAGAGCCGTCTATAATTCGTCGTTTTATGCAGGAATAAAGACTTCAGATTGAGCGCGCCACGACATTGCGCTCGCGTCTGAAGGGCCTCGCCGGCATTCCGTAATAGTGTGAGCCAAAATGAGCACACTCACGAGCTTGATGCTGCATCTGACTGTAAAGACATCTGCGAAGTGATTTTGCATCTCGTAGAGTCGTCTATATCTCGTCGTTGTACGCAGGAATAAATACTTCGGGTTGAGCGCGCCACGACATTGCGCTCGCGCCTGCAGGCCCTCGCAGGCGTTCCGTAATAGTTTAAGCCGAACTGAGCACACGCACGAGCGTGATACTGCATCAGAGTGTAAAGATGACGTCTGCGAAGGGATTTTGCATCTCGTAGAGTCGTCTATAACTCGTCGTTTTATGCAGGTATGAAGACTTCGGGTTGAGCGCGCCACGACATTGCGCTCGCGTCTGCAGGGCCTCGCAGGCGTTCCGTAATAGTTTTAGTGAAACTGAGCACACGCACCAGCTTTATGCTGCATCTGAATGCAAAGAAGACATCTGCGAAGTGATTTTGCATCTCGTAGAGCAGTCTATAACTCGTCGTTTTACTAAGGAATGAAGACTTCAGATTGAGCGCGCCATGACATTGCGCTCGCGTCTGCAGGGCCTCGCCGGCGTTCCGTAATAGTGTGAGCCAAACTGAGCACACACACGAGCTTGATGCTGCATCTGACTGTAAAGGCATCTGCGAAGTGATATTGCATCTCGTAGAGTCGTCTATAACTCGTCGTTTTACTCAGGAATGAAGACTTCAGATTGAGCGCGCCACGACATTGCGCTCGCGTCTGCAGGGCCTCGCAGGCGTTCCGTAATAGTTTAAGCCAAACTGAGCACACGCACAAGCTTTATGCTGCATCTGAATGTAAAGAAGACATCTGCGAAGCGATTTTGCATCTCGTAGAGCCGTCTATAATTGGTCGTTTTACGCAGGAATGAAGACTTCAGATTGAGCGCGCCACGACAATGCGCTCGCGTCTGCAGTGCCTCGCCGGCTTTCCGTAATAGTGTAAGCCAAACTGAGCACACGCACGAGCTTGATGCTGCATCTGAATGTAAAGACGACATCTGCAAAGTGATTTTGCATCTCGTAGAGTCGTCTATAACTCGTCGTTTTAGTCAGGAATGAAGACTTTAGATTGAGCGCGCCACGACATTGCGCTGGCGTCTGCAGGGCCTCGCAGGAGTTCCGCAATAGTGTAAGCCAAACTTAGCACACGCACGAGCTTGATGCTGCATCTGAATGTAAAGAAGACATCTGCGAAGTGATTTTGCATCCCGTAGAGTCGTCTATAACTCATCGTTTTACGCAGGAATGAAGTCTTCAGACTCAGCGCGCCACTACATTGCGCTCGCGTCTGCAGGGCCTCGCCGGCGTTCCGTAATAGTGTGAGCCAAACTGAGCACACACACGAGCTTGATGCAGCATCTGACTGTAAAGACATCTGCGAAGTGATTTTGCATCTCGTAGAGTCGTCTATAACTCGTCGTTTTACTCAGGAATGAAGACTTCAGATTGAGCGCGCCATGACATTGCGCTCGCGTCTGCAGGGCCTCGCAGGCGTTCCGTAATAGTTTAAGCCAAACTGAGCACACGCACGAGCTTGTTACTGCATCTGAGTGTAAAGAAGACATCTGCGAATTGATGTTGCATCTCGTAGAGTCGTCTATATCTCGTCGTTTTACGCAGGAATAAATACTTCGGGTTGAGTGCGCCACGACATTGCGCTCGCGCCTGCAAGGCCTTGCAGGCGTTCCGTAATAGTTTAAGCCAAACTGAGCACACGCACGAGCTTGATACTGCATCAGAGTGTAAAGATGACGTCTGCGAAGTGATTTTGCATCTCGTAGACCCGTGTATAACTCGTCGTTTTACTCAGGAATGAATACTTCAGATTGAGCGCGCCACGACATTGCGCTCGCATCTGAAGGGCCTCGCCGGCATTCCGTAATAGAGTGAGCCAAAATGAGCACACTCACGAGCTTGATGCTGCATCTGACTGTAAAGACATCTGCGAAGTGATTTTGCATCTCGTAGTCGTCTATAACTCGTCGTTTTACTCAGAAATGAAGACTTCAGATTGAGCGCGCCACGACATTGCGCTCGCGTCTGCAGGGCCTCGCAGGCGTTCCGTAATAGTGTAAGCCAAACTGAGCGCATGCACGAGCTTGATGCTGCATCTGAATATAAAGACGACAGCTGCGAAGTGATTTTGCATCTCGTACAGTCGTCTATAACTCGTCGTTTTACGCAAGAATGAAGACTGCGGGTTGAGCGCGCAACGACATTGCGCTCGCGCCTGCAGGCCCTCGCAGGCGTTCCGTAATAGTTTAAGCCGAACTGAGCACACGCACGAGCGTGATACTGCATCAGAGTGTAAAGATGACGTCTGCGAAGGGATTTTGCATCTCGTAGAGTCGTCTATAACTCGTCGTTTTACGCAGGTATGAAGACTTTGGGTTGAGCGCGCCACGACATTGCGCTCGCGTCTGCAGGGCCTCGCAGGCGTTCCGTAATAGTTTAAGCCAAACTGAGCACACGCACGAGCTTGATGCTGCATTTGAATGTAAAGAAGACATCTGGGAAGTGATTTTGTATCTCGTAGAGCCGTCTATAAGTCGTCGTTTTACGCAGGAATAAATACTTCGGGTTGAGCGCGCCACGACATTGCGCTCGCGCCTGCAGGCCCTCGCAGGCGTTCCGTAATAGTTTAAGACGAACTGAGCACACGCACGAGCGTGATACTGCGTCAGAGTGTAAAGATGACGTCTGCGAAGGGATTTTGCATCTCGTAGAGTCGTCTATAACTCGTCGTTTTACACAGGTATGAAGACTTCGGGTTGAGCGCGCCACGACATTGCGCTCGCGTCTGCAGGGCCTCGCAGGCGTTCCGTAATAGTTTAAGCCAAACTGAGCACAAGCAAAAGCTTTATGCTGCATCTGAATGTAAAGAAGACATCTGCGAAGCGATTTTGCATCTCGTAGAGCCGTCTATAATTCGTCGTTTTAGTCAGGAATGAAGACTTTAGATTGAGTGCGCCAGGACATTGCGCTCGCGCCTGCAAGGCCTCGCAGGCGTTCCGTAATAGTTTAAGCCAAACTGAGCACACGCACGAGCTTGATACTGCATCAGAGTGTAAAGATGACGTCTGCGAAGTGATTTTGCATCTCGTAGACCCGTCTATAACTCGTCGTTTTACTCAGGAATGAATACTTCAGATTGAGCGCGCCACGACATTGCGCTCGCGTCTGCAGGGCCTCGCCGGCATTCCGTAATAGTGTGAGCCAAACTGAGCACAGACACGAGCTTGATGCTGAATCTGACTGTAAAGACATCTGCGAAGTGATTTTGCATTCGTAGAGTCGTCTATAACTCGTCGTTTTACTCAGGAATGAAGACTTCAGATTGAGCGCGCCACGACATTGCGCTCGCGTCTGCAGGGCCTCGCAGGCGTTCCGTAATAGTTTAAGCCAAACTGAGCACACGCACGAGCTTTATGCTGCATCTGAATGTAAAGAAGACATCTGCGAAGCGATTTTGCATCTCGTAGAGCCGTCTATAATTCGTCGTTTTATGCAGGAATAAAGACTTCAGATTGAGCGCGCCACGACATTGCGCTCGCGTCTGAAGGGCCTCGCCGGCGTTCCGTAATAGTGTGAGCCAAAATGAGCACACTCACGAGCTCGATGCTGCATCTGACTGCAAAGACATCTGCGAAGTGATTTTGCATCTCGTAGAGTCGTCTATAACTCGTCGTTTTACTCAGGAATGAAGACTTCAGATTGATCTCGCCACGACATTGCGCTCGCGTCTGCAGGGCCTCGCAGGCGTTCCGTAATAGTGTAAGCCAAACTGAGCGCATGCACGAGCTTGATGATGCATCTGAATATAAAGACGACAGCTGCGAAGTGATTTTGCATCTCGTACAGTCGTCTATAACTCGTCGTTTTACGCAGGAATGAAGACTTCGAGTTGAGCGCGCCACGACATTGCTCTCGCGTCTGCTGGGCGTCGCAGGCGTTCCGTAATATTTTAAGCCAAACTGAGCACACGCACGAGCTTGATACTGCATCTGAGTGTAAAGACGACATCTGCGAATTGATGTTGCATCTCGTAGAGTCGTCTATATCTCGTCGTTTTACGCAGGAATAAATACTTCGGGTTGAGCGCGCAACGACATTGCGCTCGCGCCTGCTGGCCCTCGCAGGCGTTCCGTAATAGTTTAAGCCGAACTGAGCACACGCACGAGCGTGATACTGCATCAGAGTGTAAAGATGACGTCTGGGAAGTGATTTTGTATCTCGTACAGCCGTCTATAAGTCGTCGTTTTACGCAGGAATAAATACTTCGGGTTGAGCGCGCCACGACATTGAGCTCGCGTCTGCAGGGCCTCGCAGGCGTTCCGTAATAGTTTAAGTGAAACTGAGCACACGCACGAGCTTTATGCTGCATCTGACTGTAAAGACATCTGCGAATTGATGTTGCATCTCGTAGAGTCGTCTATATCTCGTCGTTTTACGCAGGAATAAATACTTCGGGTTGAGCGCGCAACGACATTGCGCTCGCGCCTGCTGGCCCTCGCAGGCGTTCCGTAATAGTTTAAGCCGAACTGAGCACACGCACGAGCGTGATACTGCATCAGAGTGTAAAGATGACGTCTGCGAAGGGATTTTGCATCTCGTAGAGTCGTCTATAACTCGTCGTTTTATGCAGGTATGAAGACTTCGGGTTGAGCGCGCCACGACATTGCGCTCGCGTCTGCAGGGCCTCGCAGGCGTTCCGTAATAGTTTTAGTGAAACAGCACACGCACGAGCTTTATGCTGCATCTGAATGCGAAGAAGACATCTGCGAAGTGATTTTGCATCTCGTAGAGCCGTCTATAAGTCGTCGTTTCAAGCAAGAATGAAGACTTCAGATTGAGCGCTCCACGACCTTGCGCTCGCGTCTGCAGGGCCTCCCAGGCGTTCCGTAATAGTTTAAGCCAAACTGAGCACACGCACGAGCTTGATGCTGCATCTGAATGTAAAGGCATCTGCGAAGTGATATTGCATCTCGTAGAGTCGTCTATATCTCGTCGTTTTACTCAGGAATGAATACTTCAGATTGAGCGCGCCACGACATTGCGCTCGCGTCTGCAGGGCCTCGCCGGCGTTCCGTAATAGTGTGAGCCAAACTGAGCACACACACGAGCTTGATGCTGAATCTGACTGTAAAGACATCTGCGAAGTGATTTTGCATTCGCAGAGTCGTCTATAACTCGTCGTTTTACTCAGGAATGAAGACTTCAGATTGAGCGCGCCACGACATTGCGCTCGCGTCTGCAGGGCCTCGCAGGCGTTCCGTAATAGTTTAAGCCAAACTGAGCACACGCACGAGCTTTATGCTGCATCTGAATGTAAAGAAGACATCTGCTAAGCGATTTTGCATCTCGTAGAGCCGTCTATAATTCGTCGTTTTATGCAGGAATAAAGACTTCAGATTGAGCGCGCCACGACATTGCGCTCGCGTCTGAAGGGCCTCGCCGGCATTCCGTAATAGTGTGAGCCAAAATGAGCACACTCACGAGCTTGATGCTGCATCTGACTGTAAAGACATCTGCGAAGTGATTTTGCATCTCGTAGAGTCGTCTATATCTCGTCGTTTTACGCAGGAATAAATACTTCGGGTTGAGCGCGCCACGACATTGCGCTCGCGCATGCAGGCCCTCGCAGGCGTTCCGTAATAGTTTAAGCCGAACTGAGCACACGCACGAGCGTGATACTGCATCAGAGTGTAAAGATGACGTCTGCGAAGGGATTTTGCATCTCGTAGAGTCGTCTATAACTCGTCGTTTTATGCAGGTATGAAGACTTCGGGTTGAGCGCGCCACGACATTGCGCTCGCGTCTGCAGGGCCTCGCAGGCGTTCCGTAATAGTTTTAGTGAAACTGAGCACACGCACCAGCTTTGTGCTGCATCTGAATGCAAAGAAGACATCTGCGAAGTGATTTTGCATCTCGTAGAGCCGTCTATAACTCGTCGTTTCAAGCAGGAATGAAGACTTCAGATTGAGCGCTCCACGACCTTGCGCTCGCGTCTGCAGGGCCTCCCAGGCGTTCCGTAATAGTTTAAGCCAAACTGAGCACACGCACAAGCTTTATGCTGCATCTGAATGTAAAGAAGACATCTGCGAAGCGATTTTGCATCTCGTAGAGCCGTCTATAATTGGTCGTTTTACGCAGGAATGAAGACTTCAGATTGAGCGCGCCACGACATTGCGCTCGCGTCTGCAGTGCCTCGCCGGCTTTCCGTAATAGTGTAAGCCAAACTGAGCACACGCACGAGCTTGATGCTGCATCTGAATGTAAAGACGACATCTGCAAAGTGATTTTGCATCTCGTAGAGTCGTCTATAACTCGTCGTTTTAGTCAGGAATGAAGACTTTAGATTGAGCGCGCCACGACATTGCGCTGGCGGCTGCAGGGCCTCGCAGTTGTTCCGCAATAGTGTAAGCCAAACTTAGCACACGCACGAGCTTGATGCTGCATTTGAATGTAAAGAAGACATCTGCGAAGTCATTTTGCATCCCGTAGAGTCGTCTATAACTCATCGTTTTACGCAGGAATGAAGACTTCAGATTGAGCGCGCCACGACATTGCGCTCGCGTCTGCAGGGCCTCGCAGGCCTTCCGTAATAGTTTAAGCCAAACTGAGCACACGCACGAGCTTTATGCTGCATCTGAATGTAAAGAAGACATCTGCGAAGCGATTTTGCATCTCGTAGAGCCGTCTATAATTCGTCGTTTTATGCAGGAATAAAGACTTCAGATTGAGCGCGCCACGACATTGCGCTCGCGTCTGAAGGGCCTCGCCGGCATTCCGTAATAGTTTAAGCCGAACTGAGCACACGCACGAGCGTGATACTGCATCAGAGTGTAAAGATGACGTCTGCGAAGGGATTTTGCATCTCGTAGAGTCGTCTATATCTCGTCGTTGTACGCAGGAATAAATACTTCGGGTTGAGCGCGCCACGACATTGCGCTCGCGCCTGCAGGCCCTCGCAGGCGTTCCGTAATAGTTTAAGCCGAACTGAGCACACGCACGAGCGTGATACTGCATCAGAGTGTAAAGATGACGTCTGCGAAGGGATTTTGCATCTCGTAGAGTCGTCTATAACTCGTCGTTTTATGCAGGTATGAAGACTTCGGGTTGAGCGCGCCACGACATTGCGCTCGCGTCTGCAGGGCCTCGCAGGCGTTCCGTAATAGTTTTAGTGAAACTGAGCACGCGCACCAGCTTTATGCTGCATCTGAATGCAAAGAAGACATCTGCGAAGTGATTTTGCATCTCGTAGAGCAGTCTATAACTCGTCGCTTTACTAAGGAATGAAGACTTCAGATTGAGCGCGCCATGACATTGCGCTCGCGTCTGCAGGGCCTCGCCGGCGTTCCGTAATAGTGTGAGCCAAACTGAGCACACACACGAGCTTGATGCTGCATCTGACTGTAAAGGCATCTGCGAAGTGATATTGCATCTCGTAGAGTCGTCTATAACTCGTCGTTTTACTCAGGAATGAAGACTTCAGATTGTGCGCGCCACGACATTGCGCTCGCGTCTGCAGGGCCTCGCAGGCGTTCCGTAATAGTTTAAGCCAAACTGAGCACACGCACAAGCTTTATGCTGCATCTGAATGTAAAGAAGACATCTGCGAAGCGATTTTGCATCTCGTAGAGCCGTCTATAATTGGTCGTTTTACGCAGGAATGAAGACTTCAGATTGAGCGCGCCACGACATTGCGCTCGCGTCTGCAGTGCCTCGCCGGCTTTCCGTAATAGTGTAAGCCAAACTGAGCACACGCACGAGCTTGATGCTGCATCTGAATGTAAAGACGACATCTGCAAAGTGATTTTGCATCTCGTAGAGTCGTCTATAACTCGTCGTTTTAGTCAGGAATGAAGACTTTAGATTGAGCGCGCCACGACATTGCGCTGGCGGCTGCAGGGCCTCGCAGTTGTTCCGCAATAGTGTAAGCCAAACTTAGCACACGCACGAGCTTGATGCTGCATTTGAATGTAAAGAAGACATCTGCGAAGTCATTTTGCATCCCGTAGAGTCGTCTATAACTCATCGTTTTACGCAGGAATGAAGACTTCAGATTGAGCGCGCCACGACATTGCGCTCGCGTCTGCAGGGCCTCGCAGGCCTTCCGTAATAGTTTAAGCCAAACTGAGCACACGCACGAGCTTTATGCTGCATCTGAATGTAAAGAAGACATCTGCGAAGCGATTTTGCATCTCGTAGAGCCGTCTATAATTCGTCGTTTTATGCAGGAATAAAGACTTCAGATTGAGCGCGCCACGACATTGCGCTCGCGTCTGAAGGGCCTCGCCGGCATTCCGTAATAGTTTAAGCCGAACTGAGCACACGCACGAGCGTGATACTGCATCAGAGTGTAAAGATGACGTCTGCGAAGGGATTTTGCATCTCGTAGAGTCGTCTATATCTCGTCGTTGTACGCAGGAATAAATACTTCGGGTTGAGCGCGCCACGACATTGCGCTCGCGCCTGCAGGCCCTCGCAGGCGTTCCGTAATAGTTTAAGCCGAACTGAGCACACGCACGAGCGTGATACTGCATCAGAGTGTAAAGATGACGTCTGCGAAGGGATTTTGCATCTCGTAGAGTCGTCTATAACTCGTCGTTTTATGCAGGTATGAAGACTTCGGGTTGAGCGCGCCACGACATTGCGCTCGCGTCTGCAGGGCCTCGCAGGCGTTCCGTAATAGTTTTAGTGAAACTGAGCACGCGCACCAGCTTTATGCTGCATCTGAATGCAAAGAAGACATCTGCGAAGTGATTTTGCATCTCGTAGAGCAGTCTATAACTCGTCGCTTTACTAAGGAATGAAGACTTCAGATTGAGCGCGCCATGACATTGCGCTCGCGTCTGCAGGGCCTCGCCGGCGTTCCGTAATAGTGTGAGCCAAACTGAGCACACACACGAGCTTGATGCTGCATCTGACTGTAAAGGCATCTGCGAAGTGATATTGCATCTCGTAGAGTCGTCTATAACTCGTCGTTTTACTCAGGAATGAAGACTTCAGATTGTGCGCGCCACGACATTGCGCTCGCGTCTGCAGGGCCTCGCAGGCGTTCCGTAATAGTTTAAGCCAAACTGAGCACACGCACAAGCTTTATGCTGCATCTGAATGTAAAGAAGACATCTGCGAAGCGATTTTGCATCTCGTAGAGCCGTCTATAATTGGTCGTTTTACGCAGGAATGAAGACTTCAGATTGAGCGCGCCACGACATTGCGCTCGCGTCTGCAGTGCCTCGCCGGCTTTCCGTAATAGTGTAAGCCAAACTGAGCACACGCACGAGCTTGATGCTGCATCTGAATGTAAAGATGACATCTGCAAAGTGATTTTGCATCTCGTAGAGTCGTCTATAACTCGCCGTTTTAGTCAGGAATGAAGACTTTAGATTGAGCGCGCCACGACATTGCGCTGGCGTCTGCAGGGCCTCGCAGGAGTTCCGCAATAGTGTAAGCCAAACTTAGCACACGCACGAGCTTGATGCTGCATCTGAATGTAAAGAAGACATCTGCGAAGTGATTTTGCATCCCGTAGAGTCGTCTATAACTCATCGTTTTACGCAGGAATGAAGTCTTCAGATTCAGCGCGCCACTACATTGCGCTCGCGTCTGCAGGGCCTCGCCGGCGTTCCGTAATAGTGTGAGCCAAACTGAGCACACACACGAGCTTGATGCAGCATCTGACTGTAAAGACATCTGCGAAGTGATTTTGCATCTCGTAGAGTCGTCTATATCTCGTCGTTTTACGCAGGAATAAATACTTCGGGTTGAGTGCGCCACGACATTGCGCTCGCGCCTGCAAGGCCTCGCAGACGTTCCGTGATAGTTTAAGCCAAACTGAGCACACGCACGAGCTTTATGCTGCATCTGAATGTAAACAAGACATCTGCGAAGCGATTTTGCATCTCGTAGAGCCGTCTATAATTCGTCGTTTTATGCAGGAATAAAGACTTCAGATTGAGCGCGCCACGACATTGCGCTCGCATCTGAAGGGCCTCGCCGGCATTCCGTAATAGTGTGAGCCAAAATTAGCACACTCACGAGCTTGACGCTGCATCTGACTGTAAAGACATCTGCGAAGTGATTTTGCATCTCGTAGTCGTCTATAACTCGTCGTTTTACTCAGAAATGAAGACTTCAGATTGAGCGCGCCACGACATTGCGCTCGCGTCTGCAGGGCCTCGCAGGCGTTCCGTAATAGTGTAAGCCAAACTGAGCGCATGCACGAGCTTGATGCTGCATCTGAATATAAAGACGACAGCTGCGAAGTGATTTTGCATCTCGTACAGTCGTCTATAACTCGTCGTTTTACGCAGGTATGAAGACTGGGTTGAGCGCGCCACGACATTGCGCTCGCGTCTGCAGGGCCTCGCAGGCGTTCCGTAATAGTTTAAGCCAAACTGAGCACACGCACGAGCTTGATGCTGCATTTGAATGTAAAGAAGACATCTGGGAAGTGATTTTGTATCTCGTAGAGCCGTCTATAAGTCGTCGTTTTACGCAGGAATAAATACTTCGGGTTGAGCGCGCCACGACATTGCGCTCGCGCCTGCAGGCCCTCGCAGGCGTTCCGTAATAGTTTAAGACGAACTGAGCACACGCACGAGCGTGATACTGCATCAGAGTGTAAAGATGACGTCTGCGAAGGGATTTTGCATCTCGTAGAGTCGTCTATAACTCGTCGTTTTACACAGGTATGAAGACTTCGGGTTGAGCGCGCCACGACATTGCGCTCGCGTCTGCAGGGCCTCGCAGGCGTTCCGTAATAGTTTAAGCCAAACTGAGCACAAGCAAAAGCTTTATGCTGCATCTGAATGTAAAGAAGACATCTGCGAAGCGATTTTGCATCTCGTAGAGCCGTCTATAATTCGTCGTTTTACGCAGGAATGAAGACCTCAGATTGAGCGCGCCGCGACATTGCGCTCGCGTCTGCAGTGCCTCGCCGGCGTTCCGTAATAGTGTAAGCCAAACTGAGCACACGCACGAGCCTGATGCTGCATCTGAATGTAAAGACGACATCTGCAAAGTGATTTTGCCTCTCGTAGATTCGTCTATAACTCGGCGTTTTAGTCAGGAATGAAGGCTTTAGATTGAGCGCGCCACGACATTGCGCTCGTGTCTGCAGGGCCTCGCAGGAGTTCCGCAATAGTGTAAGCCAAACTTAGCACACGCACGAGCTTGATGCTGCATCTGAATGTAAAGAAGACATCTGCGAAGTGATTTTGCATCTCGTAGAGTCGTCTATAACTCATCGTTTTACGCAGGTATGAAGTCTTCAGATTCAGCGCGCCACGACATTGCGCTCCGGTCTGCAGGGCCTCGCCGGCGTTCCGTAATAGTGTGAGCCAAACTGAGCACACACACGAGCTTGATGCTGCATCTGACTGTAAAGACATCTGCGAAGTGATTTTGCATCTCGTAGAGTCGTCTATAACTCGTCGTTTTACGCAAGAATTAAGACTGCGGGTTGAGCGCGCAACGACATTGCGCTCGCGCCTGCAGGCCCTCGCAGGCGTTCCGTAATAGTTTAAGCCGAACTGAGCACACGCACGAGCGTGATACTGCATCAGAGTGTAAAGATGACGTCTGCGAAGGGATTTTGCATCTCGTAGAGTCGTCTATAACTCGTCGTTTTACGCAGGTATGAAGACTTTGGGTTGAGCGCGCCACGACATTGCGCTCGCGTCTGCAGGGCCTCGCAGGCGTTCCGTAATAGTTTAAGTCGAACTGAGCACACGCACGAGCGTGATACTGCATCAGAGTGTAAAGATGACGTCTGCGAAGGGATTTTGCATCTCGTAGAGTCGTCTATAACTCGTCGTTTTACACAGGTATGAAGACTTCGGGTTGAGCGCGCCACGACATTGCGCTCGCGTCTGCAGGGCCTCGCAGGCGTTCCGTAATAGTTTAAGCCAAACTGAGCACAAGCAAAAGCTTTATGCTGCATCTGAATGTAAAGAAGACATCTGCGAAGCGATTTTGCATCTCGTAGAGCCGTCTATAATTCGTCGTTTTACGCAGGAATGAAGACCTCAGATTGAGCGCGCCGCGACATTGCGCTCGCTTCTGCAGTGCCTCGCCGGCGTTCCGTAATAGTGTAAGCCAAACTGAGCACACGCATGAGCTTGATGCTGCATCTGAATGTAAAGAAGACATCTGCGAAGCGATTTTGCATCTCGTAGAGCCGTCTATAATTCGTCGTTTTACGCAGGAATGAAGACCTCAGATTGAGCGCGCCGCGACATTGCGCTCGCGTCTGCAGTGCCTCGGCGGCGTTCCGTAATAGTGTAAGCCAAACTGAGCACACGCACGAGCTTGATGCTGCATCTGAATGTAAAGACGACATCTGCAAAGGGATTTTGCATCTCGTAGATTCGTCTATAACTCGGCGTTTTAGTCAGGAATGAAGACTTTAGATTGAGCGCGCCACGACATTGCGCTCGTGTCTGCAGGGCCTCGCAGGAGTTCCGCAATAGTGTAAGCCAAACTTAGCACACGCACGAGCTTGATGCTGCATCTGAATGTAAAGAAGACATCTGCGAAGTGATTTTGCATCTCGTAGAGTCGTCTATAACTCATCGTTTTACGCAGGTATGAAGTCTTCAGATTCAGCGCGCCACGACATTGCGCTCCGGTCTGCAGGGCCTCGCCGGCGTTCCGTAATAGTGTGAGCCAAACTGAGCACACACACGAGCTTGATGCTGCATCTGACTGTAAAGACATCTGCGAAGTGATTTTGCATCTCGTAGAGTCGTCTATAACTCGTCGTTTTACGCAAGAATGAAGACTGCGGGTTGAGCGCGCAACGACATTGCGCTCGCGCCTGCAGGCCCTCGCAGGCGTTCCGTAATAGTTTAAGCCGAACTGAGCACACGCACGAGCGTGATACTGCATCAGAGTGTAAAGATGACGTCTGCGAAGGGATTTTGCATCTCGTAGAGTCGTCTATAACTCGTCGTTTTACGCAGGTATGAAGACTTTGGGTTGAGCGCGCCACGACATTGCGCTCGCGTCTGCAGGGCCTCGCAGGCGTTCCGTAATAGTTTAAGCCAAACTGAGCACACGCACGAGCTTGATGCTGCATTTGAATGTAAAGAAGACATCTGGGAAGTGATTTTGTATCTCGTAGAGCCGTCTATAAGTCGTCGTTTTACGCAGGAATAAAGACTTCGGGTTGAGCGCGCCACGACATTGAGCTCGCGTCTGCAGGGCCTCGCAGGCGTTCCGTAATAGTTTAAGTGAAACTGAGCACACGCACGAGCTTTATGCTGCATCTAACTGTAAAGACATCTGCGAATTGATTTTGCATCTTGTAGAGTCGTCTATATCTCGTCGTTTTACGCAGGAATAAATACTTCGGGTTGAGCGCGCCACGACATTGCGCTCGCGCCTGCAGGCCCTCGCAGGCGTTCCGTAATAGTTTAAGTCGAACTGAGCACACGCACGAGCGTGATACTGCAACAGAGTGTAAAGATGACGTCTGCGAAGGGATTTTGCATCTCGTAGAGTCGTCTATAACTCGTCGTTTTACACAGGTACGAAGACTTCGGTTTGAGCGCGCCACGACATTGCGCTCGCGTCTGCAGGGCCTCGCAGGCGTTCCGTAATAGTTTAAGCCAAACTGAGCACACGCATGAGCTTGATGCTGCATCTGAATATAAAGACGACAGCTTCGAAGTGATTTTGCATCTCGTACAGTCGTCTATAACTCGTCGTTTTACGCAGGAATGAAGACTTTGGGTTGAGCGCGCCACGACATTGCTCTTGCGTCTGCTGGGCCTCGCACGCGTTCCGTAATATTTTAAGCCAAACTGAGCACACGCACGAGCTTGATACTGCATCTGAGTTTAAAGAAGACATCTGCGAATTGATGTTGCATCTCGTAGATTCGTCTATAACTCGGCGTTTTAGTCAGGAATGAAGACTTCAGATTGAGCGCGCCACGACATTGCGCTCGTGTCTGCAGGGCCTCGCAGGAGTTCCGCATTAGTGTAAGCCAAGCTTAGCACACGCACGAGCTTGATGCTGCATCTGAATGTAAAGAAGACATCTGCGAAGTGATTTTGCATCTCGTAGAGTCGTCTATAACTCATCGTTTTACGCAGGTATGAAGTCTTCAGATTCAGCGCGCCACGACATTGCGCTCCGGTCTGCAGGGCCTCGCCGGCGTTCCGTAATAGTGTGAGCCAAACTGAGCACACACACGAGCTTGATGCTGCATCTGACTGTAAAGACATCTGCGAAGTGATTTTGCATCTCGTAGAGTCGTCTATAACTCGTCGTTTTACTCAGGAATGAAGACTTCGGGTTGAGCGCGCCACGACATTGCGCTCGCGTCTGCAGGGCCTCGCAGGCGTTCCGTAATAGTTTAAGCCAAACTGAGCACAAGCAAAAGCTTTATGCTGCATCTGAATGTAAAGAAGACATCTGCGAAGCGATTTTGCATCTCGTAGAGCCGTCTATAATTCGTCGTTTTACGCAGGAATGAAGACCTCAGATTGAGCGCGCCGCGACATTGCGCTCGCGTCTGCAGTGCCTCGCCGGCGTTTCGTAATAGTTTAAGCCAAACTGAGCACACGCACGAGCTTGCTACTGCATCTGAGTGTAAAGAAAACATCTGCGAATTGATGTTGCATCTAGTAGAGTCGTCTATATCAAGTCGTTTTACGCGGGAATAAATACTTCGGGTTGAGCGCGCCACGACATTGCGCTCGCGCCTGCAAGGCCTCGCAGGCGTTCCGTAATAGTTTAAGCCAAACTGAGCACACGCACGAGCTTGATACTGCATCAGAGTGTAAAGAAGACATCTGCGAATTGATGTTGCATCTCGTAGAGTCGTCTATATCTCGTCGTTTTACGCAGGAACAAATACTTCGGGTTGAGCGCGCCACGACATTGCGCTCGCGCCTGCAAGGCCTCGCAGGCGTTCCGTAATAGTTTAAGCCAAACTGAGCACACGCACGAGCTTGATACTGCATCAGAGTGTAAAGATGACGTCTGCGAAGTGATTTTGCATCTCGTAGAGCCGTCTATAACTCGTTGTTTTACTCAGGAATGAATACTTCAGATTGAGCGCGCCACGACATTGCGCTCGCGTCTGCAAGGCCTCGCCGGCTTTCCGTAATAGTGTGAGCCAAACTGAGCACACACACGAGCTTGATGCTGAATCTGACTGTAAAGACATCTGCGAAGTGATTTTGCATTCATAGAGTCGTCTATATCTCGTTGTCTTACGCAGGAATAAATACTTCAGATTGAGCGCGCCATGACATTGCGCTCGCATCTGCAGGGCCTCGCAGGCGTTCCGTAATAGTTTAAGCCAAACTGAGCACACGCACGAGCTTGTTGCTGCATTTGAATGTAAAGAAGACATCTGGGAAGTGATTTTGTATCTCGTAGAGCCGTCTATAACTCGTCGTTTTACGCAGGAATAAATACTTCAGGTTGAGCGCGCCACGACATTGAGCTCGCACCTGCAGGGCCTCGCAGGCGTTCCGTAATAGTTTAAGCCAAATCCAGCACACGCACAAGCTTTATGCTGCATCTGAATGTAAAGAAGACATCTGCGAAGCGATTTTGCATCTCGTAAAGCCGTCTATAATTCGTTGTTTTACGCAGGAATGACGACTTCAGATTGAGCGCGCCACGACATGGCGCTCGCGTCTGCAGTGCCTCGCCGGCGTTCCGTAATAGTTTAAGCCAAACTGGGCACACGCACGAGCTTGTTACTGCATCTGAGTGTAAAGAAGACATCTGCGAATTGATGTTGCATCTCGTAGAGTCGTCTATATCTCGTTGTTTTACGCAGGAATAAATACTTCGGGTCGAGCGCGCCACGACATTGCGCTCGCGCCTGCAAGGCCTCGCAGGTGTTCCGTAATAGTTTAAGCCAAACTGAGCATACGCACGAGCTTGATACTGCATCAGAGTGTAAAGATGACGTCTGCAAAGGGATTTTGCATCTCGTAGAGTCGTCTATAACTCGTCGTTTTACGCAGGTATGACGACTTCGGGTTGAGCGCGCCACGACATTGCGCTCGCGTCTGGAGGGCCTCGCAGGCGTTCCGTAATAGTTTAAGCCAAACTGAGCACACGCACGAGCGTGATACTGCATCAGAGTGTAAAGATGACGTCTGCGAAGGGATTTTGCATCTCGTAGAGCCGTCTATAAGTCGTCGTTTTACGCAGGAATAAATACTTCGGGTTGAGCGCGCCACGACATTGAGCTCGCGCCTGCAGTGCCTCGCAGGCGTTCCGTAATAGTTTAAGTGAAACTGAGCACACGCACGAGCTTTATGCTGCATCTAACTGTAAAGACATCTGCGAATTGATTTTGCATCTCGTAGAGTCGTCTATATCTCGTCGTTTTACGCAGGAATAAATACTTCGGGTTGAGCGCGCCACGACATTGCGCTCGCGCCTGCAGGCCCTCGCAGGCGTTCCGTAATAGTTTAAGTCGAACTGAGCACACGCACGAGCGTGATACTGCATCAGAGTGTAAAGATGACGTCTGCGAAGGGATTTTGCATCTCGTAGAGTCGTCTATAACTCGTCGTTTTACGCAGGTATGAAGACTTCGGGTTGAGCGCGCCACGATATTGCGCTCGCGTCTGCAGGGCCTCGCAGGCGTTCCGTAATAGTTTAAGCCAAACTGAGCACACGCACGAGCTTGATGCTGCATCTGAATGTAAAGACGACATCTGCAAAGTGATTTTGCATCTCGTAGAGTCGTCTATAACTCGGCGTTTTAGTGAGGAATGAAGACTTTAGATTGAGCGCGCCACGACATTGCGCTCGTGTCTGCAGGGCCTCGCAGGAGTTCCGCAATAGTGTAAGCCAAACTTAGCACACGCACGAGCTTGATGCTGCATCTGAATGTAAAGAAGACATCTGCGAAGTGATTTTGCATCTCGTAGAGTCGTCTATAACTCGTTGTTTTACTCAGGAATGAAGAGTTCAGATTGAGCGCGCCACGACATTGCGCTCGCGTCTGCAGGGCCTCGCAGGCGTTCCGTAATAGTGTAAGCCAAACTGAGCGCATGCACGAGCTTGATGCTGCATCTGAATATAAATACGACAGCTGCGAAGTGATTTTGCATCTCGTACAGTCGTCTATAACTCGTCGTTTTACGCAGGAATGAAGACTTCGGGTTGAGCGCTCCACGACATTGCGCTCGCGTCTGCAGGGCCTCGCAGGCGTTCCGTAATAGTTTAAGCCAAACTGAACACACGCACGAGCTTGTTACTGCATCTGAGTGTAAAGAAGACATCTGCGAATTGATGTTGCATCTCGTAGAGTCGTCTATATCTCGTCGTTTTACGCAGGTATGAAGACTTCGGGTTGAGCGCGCCACGACATTGCGCTCGCGTCTGCAGGGCCTCGCAGGCGTTCCGTAATAGTGTAAGCCAAACTGAGCACACGCACGAGCTTGATGCTGCATCTGAATGTAAAGACGACATCTGCAAAGTGATTTTGCATCTCGTAGAGTCGTCTATAACTCGGCGTTTTAGTGAGGAATGAAGACTAGATTGAGCGCGCCACGACATTGCGCTCGTGTCTGCAGGACCTCGCAGGAGTTCCGCAATAGTGTAAGCCAAACTTAGCACACGCACGAGCTTGATGCTGCATCTGAATGTAAAGAAGACATCTGCGAAGTGATTTTGCATCTCGTAGAGTCGTCTATAGCTCATCGTTTTACGCAGGTATGAAGTCTTCAGATTCAGCGCGCCACGACATTGCGCTCGCGTCTGCAGGGCCTCGCCGGCGTTCCGTAATAGTGTGAGCCAAACTGAGCACACACACGAGCTTGATGCTGCATCTGACTGTAAAGACATCTGCGAAGTGATTTTGCATCTCGTAGAGTCGTCTATAACTCGTCGTTTTAGTCAGGAATGAAGACTTCAGATTGAGCGCGCCACGAGATTGCGCTCGCGTCTGCAGGGCCTCGCAGGCGTTCCGTAATAGTTTAAGCCAAACTGGGCACACGCACGAGCTTGTTACTGCATCTGAGTGTAAAGAAGACATCTGCGAATTGATGTTGCATCTCGTAGAGTCGTCTATATGTCGTTGTTTTACGCAGGAATAAATACTTCGGGTTGAGCGCGCCACGACATTGCGCTCGCGCCTGCAAGGCCTCGCAGGCGTTCCGTAATAGTTTAAGCCAAACTGAGCACACGCACGAGCTTGATACTGCATCAGAGTGTAAAGAAGACATCTGCGAATTGATGTTGCATCTCGTAGAGTCGTCTATATCTCGTCGTTTTACGCAGGAACAAATACTTCGGGTCGAGCGCGCCACGACATTGCGCTCGCGCCTGCAAGGCCTCGCAGGCGTTCCGTAATAGTTTAAGCCAAACTGAGCACACGCACGAGCTTGATACTGCATCAGAGTGTAAAGATGACGTCTGCGAAGTGATTTTGCATCTCGTAGAGCCGTCTATAACTCGTTGTTTTACTCAGGAATGAATACTTCAGATTGAGCGCGCCACGACATTGCGCTCGCGTCTGCAAGGCCTCGCCGGCTTTCCGTAATAGTGTGAGCCAAACTGAGCACACACACGAGCTTGATGCTGAATCTGACTGTAAAGACATCTGCGAAGTGATTTTGCATTCATAGAGTCGTCTATATCTCGTTGTCTTACGCAGGAATAAATACTTCAGATTGAGCGCGCCATGACATTGCGCTCGCATCTGCAGGGCCTCGCAGGCGTTCCGTAATAGTTTAAGCCAAACTGAGCACACGCACGAGCTTGTTGCTGCATTTGAATGTAAAGAAGACATCTGGGAAGTGATTTTGTATCTCGTAGAGCCGTCTATAACTCGTCGTTTTACGCAGGAATAAATACTTCAGGTTGAGCGCGCCACGACATTGAGCTCGCACCTGCAGGGCCTCGCAGGCGTTCCGTAATAGTTTAAGCCAAATCCAGCACACGCACAAGCTTTATGCTGCATCTGAATGTAAAGAAGACATCTGCGAAGCGATTTTGCATCTCGTAAAGCCGTCTATAATTCGTTGTTTTACGCAGGAATGACGACTTCAGATTGAGCGCGCCACGACATGGCGCTCGCGTCTGCAGTGCCTCGCCGGCGTTCCGTAATAGAGTAAGCCAAACTGAGCACACGCACGAGCTTGATGCTGCATCTGGATGTAAAGACGACATCTGCAAAGTGATTTTGCATCTCGTAGAGTCGTCTATAACTCGTCGTTTTAGTCAGGAATGAAGACTTTAGATTGAGCGCGCCACGGCGCTCGCGTCTGCAGGGCCTCGCAGGAGTTCCGCAATAGTGTAATCCAAACTTAGCACACGCACGAGCTTGATGCTGCATCTGAATGTAAAGAAGACATCTGCGAAGTGATTTTGCATCTCGTAGAGTCGTCTATAACTCATCGTTTTACGCAGGTATGAAGACTTCAGATTGAGCGCGCCACGACATGCGCTCGCGTCTGCAGGGCCTCGCGGGCGTTCCGTAATAGTGTAAGCCAACTGAGCACACGCACGAGCTTGATGCTGCATCTGAATGTAAAGAGGACATCTGCGAAGTGATTCTGTATTAGTATAGTCGTCTATAACTCGTCGTTTTAGTCAGGAATGAAGACTTCAGATTGAGCGAGCCACGAGATTGCGCTCGCGTCTGCAGGGCCTCGCACGCGTTCCGTAATAGTTTAAGCCAAACTGGGCACACGCACGAGCTTGTTACTGCATCTGAGTGTAAAGAAGACATCTGCGAATTGATGTTGCATCTCGTAGAGTCGTCTATATCTCGTTGTTTTACGCAGGAATAAATACTTCGGGTCGAGCGCGCCACGACATTGCGCTCGCGCCTGCAAGGCCTCGCAGGTGTTCCGTAATAGTTTAAGCCAAACTGAGCATACGCACGAGCTTGATACTGCATCAGAGTGTAAAGATGACGTCTGCAAAGGGATTTTGCATCTCGTAGAGTCGTCTATAACTCGTCGTTTTACGCAGGTATGACGACTTCGGGTTGAGCGCGCCACGACATTGCGCTCGCGTCTGGAGGGCCTCGCAGGCGTTAAGTAATAGTTTAAGCCAAACTGAGCACACGCACGAGCGTGATACTGCATCAGAGTGTAAAGATGACGTCTGCGAAGGGATTTTGCATCTCGTAGAGTCGTCTATAACTCGTCGTTTTACGCAGGTATGAAGACTTTGGGTTGAGCGCGCCACGACATTGCGCTCGCGTCTGCAGGGCCTCGCAGGCGTTCCGTAATAGTTTAAGCCAAACTGAGCACACGCACGAGCTTGATGCTGCATTTGAATGCAAAGAAGACATCTGGGAAGTGATTTTGTATCTCGTAGAGCCGTCTATAAGTCGTCGTTTTACGCAGGAATAAATACTTCGGGTTGAGCGCGCCACGACATTGAGCTCGCGCCTGCAGTGCCTCGCAGGCGTTCCGTAATAGTTTAAGTGAAACTGAGCACACGCACGAGCTTTATGCTGCATCTAACTGTAAAGACATCTGCGAATTGATTTTGCATCTCGTAGAGTCGTCTATATCTCGTCGTTTTACGCAGGAATAAATACTTCGGGTTGAGCGCGCCACGACATTGCGCTCGCGCCTGCAGGCCCTCGCAGGCGTTCCGTAATAGTTTAAGTCGAACTGAGCACACGCACGAGCGTGATACTGCATCAGAGTGTAAAGATGACGTCTGCGAAGGGATTTTGCATCTCGTAGAGTCGTCTATAACTCGTCGTTTTACGCAGGTATGAAGACTTCGGGTTGAGCGCGCCACGATATTGCGCTCGCGTCTGCAGGGCCTCGCAGGCGTTCCGTAATAGTTTAAGCCAAACTGAGCACACGCACGAGCTTGATGCTGCATCTGAATGTAAAGACGACATCTGCAAAGTGATTTTGCATCTCGTAGAGTCGTCTATAACTCGGCGTTTTAGTGAGGAATGAAGACTTTAGATTGAGCGCGCCACGACATTGCGCTCGTGTCTGCAGGGCCTCGCAGGAGTTCCGCAATAGTGTAAGCCAAACTTAGCACACGCACGAGCTTGATGCTGCATCTGAATGTAAAGAAGACATCTGCGAAGTGATTTTGCATCTCGTAGAGTCGTCTATATCTCGTTGTTTTACTCAGGAATGAAGAGTTCAGATTGAGCGCGCCACGACATTGCGCTCGCGTCTGCAGGGCCTCGCAGGCGTTCCGTAATAGTGTAAGCCAAACTAAGCGCATGCACGAGCTTGATGCTGCATCTGAATATAAAGACGACAGCTGCGAAGTGATTTTGCATCTCGTACAGTCGTCTATAACTCGTCGTTTTACGCAGGAATGAAGACTTCGGGTTGAGCGCTCCACGACATTGCGCTCGCGTCTGCAGGGCCTCGCAGGCGTTCCGTAATAGTTTAAGCCAAACTGAACACACGCACGAGCTTGTTACAGCATCTGAGTGTAAAGAAGACATCTGCGAATTGATGTTGCATCTCGTAGAGTCGTCTATATCTCGTCGTTTTACGCAGGTATGAAGACTTCGGGTTGAGCGCGCCACGACATTGCGCTCGCGTCTGCAGGGCCTCGCAGGCGTTCCGTAATAGTGTAAGCCAAACTGAGCACACGCACGAGCTTGATGCTGCATCTGAATGTAAAGACATCTGCAAAGTGATTTTGCATCTCGTAGAGTCGTCTATAACTCGGCGTTTTAGTGAGGAATGAAGACTAGATTGAGCGCGCCACGACATTGCGCTCGTGTCTGCAGGACCTCGCAGGAGTTCCGCAATAGTGTAAGCCAAACTTAGCACACGCACGAGCTTGATGCTGCATCTGAATGTAAAGAAGACATCTGCGAAGTGATTTTGCATCTCGTAGAGTCGTCTATAGCTCATCGTTTTACGCAGGTATGAAGTCTTCAGATTCAGCGCGCCACGACATTGCGCTCGCGTCTGCAGGGCCTCGCCGGCGTTCCGTAATAGTGTGAGCCAAACTGAGCACACACACGAGCTTGATGCTGCATCTGACTGTAAAGACATCTGCGAAGTGATTTTGCATCTCGTAGAGTCGTCTATAACTCGTCGTTTTAGTCAGGAATGAAGACTTCAGATTGAGCGCGCCACGAGATTGCGCTCGCGTCTGCAGGGCCTCGCAGGCGTTCCGTAATAGTTTAAGCCAAACTGGGCACACGCACGAGCTTGTTACTGCATCTGAGTGTAAAGAAGACATCTGCGAATTGATGTTGCATCTCGTAGAGTCGTCTATATGTCGTTGTTTTACGCAGGAATAAATACTTCGGGTCGAGCGCGCCGCGACATTGCGCTCGCGCCTGCAAGGCCTCGCAGGTGTTCCGTAATAGTTTAAGCCAAACTGAGCACACGCATGAGCTTGATACTGCATCAGAGTGTAAAGATGACGTCTGCGAAGGGATTTTGCATCTCGTAGAGTCATCTATAATTCGTTGTTTTACGCAGGAATGACGACTTCAGATTGAGCGCGCCACGACATGGCGCTCGCGTCTGCAGTGCCTCGCCGGCGTTCCGTAATAGTGTAAGCCAAACTGAGCACACGCACGAGCTTGATGCTGCATCTGAATGTAAAGACGACATCTGCAAAGTGATTTTGCATCTCATAGAGTCGTCTATAACTCGTCGTTTTAGTCAGGAATGAAGACTTCAGATTGAGCGCGCCACGAGATTGCGCTCGCGTCTGCAGGGCCTCGCAGGCGTTCCGTAATAGTTTAAGCCAAACTGGGCACACGCACGAGCTTGTTACTGCATCTGAGTGTAAAGAAGACATCTGCGAATTGATGTTGCATCTCGTAGAGTCGTCTATATCTCGTTGTTTTACGCAGGAATAAATACTTCGGGTCGAGCGCGCCACGACATTGCGCTCGCGCCTGCAAGGCCTCGCAGGTGTTCCGTAATAGTTTAAGCCAAACTGAGCATACGCACGAGCTTGATACTGCATCAGAGTGTAAAGATGACGTCTGCGAAGGGATTTTGCATCTCGTAGAGTCGTCTATAACTCGTCGTTTTACGCAGGTATGAAGATTTTGGGTTGAGCGCGCCACGACATTGCGCTCGCGTCTGCAGGGCCTCGCAGGCGTTCCGTAATAGTTTAAGCCAAACTGAGCACACGCACGAGCTTGATGCTGCATTTGAATGTAAAGAAGACATCTGGGAACTGATTTTGTATCTCGTAGAGCCGTCTATAAGTCGTCGTTTTACGCAGGAATAAATACTTCGGGTTGAGCGCGCCACGACATTGAGCTCGCGCCTGCAGGGCCTCGCAGGCGTTCCGTAATAGTTTAAGTGAAACTGAGCACACGCACGAGCTTTATGCTGCATCTAACTGTAAAGACATCTGCGAATTGATTTTGCATCTCGTAGAGTCGTCTATAACTCGGCGTTTTAGTGAGGAATGAAGACTTTAGATTGAGCGCGCCACGACATTGCGCTCGTGTCTGCAGGGCCTCGCAGGAGTTCCGCAATAGTGTAAGCCAAACTTAGCACACGCACGAGCTTGATGCTGCATCTGAATGTAAAGAAGACATCTGCGAAGTGATTTTGCATCTCGTAGAGTCGTCTATAACTCGTTGTTTTACTCAGGAATGAAGAGTTCAGATTGAGCGCGCCACGACATTGCGCTCGCGTCTGCAGGGCCTCGCAGGCGTTCCGTAATAGTGTAAGCCAAACTGAGCGCATGCACGAGCTTGATGCTGCATCTGAATATAAATACGACAGCTGCGAAGTGATTTTGCATCTCGTACAGTCGTCTATAACTCGTCGTTTTACGCAGGAATGAAGACTTCGGGTTGAGCGCTCCACGACATTGCGCTCGCGTCTGCAGGGCCTCGCAGGCGTTCCGTAATAGTTTAAGCCAAACTGAACACACGCACGAGCTTGTTACTGCATCTGAGTGTAAAGAAGACATCTGCGAATTGATGTTGCATCTCGTAGAGTCGTCTATATCTCGTCGTTTTACGCAGGTATGAAGACTTCGGGTTGAGCGCGCCACGACATTGCGCTCGCGTCTGCAGGGCCTCGCAGGCGTTCCGTAATAGTGTAAGCCAAACTGAGCACACGCACGAGCTTGATGCTGCATCTGAATGTAAAGACGACATCTGCAAAGTGATTTTGCATCTCGTAGAGTCGTCTATAACTCGGCGTTTTAGTGAGGAATGAAGACTAGATTGAGCGCGCCACGACATTGCGCTCGTGTCTGCAGGACCTCGCAGGAGTTCCGCAATAGTGTAAGCCAAACTTAGCACACGCACGAGCTTGATGCTGCATCTGAATGTAAAGAAGACATCTGCGAAGTGATTTTGCATCTCGTAGAGTCGTCTATAGCTCATCGTTTTACGCAGGTATGAAGTCTTCAGATTCAGCGCGCCACGACATTGCGCTCGCGTCTGCAGGGCCTCGCCGGCGTTCCGTAATAGTGTGAGCCAAACTGAGCACACACACGAGCTTGATGCTGCATCTGACTGTAAAGACATCTGCGAAGTGATTTTGCATCTCGTAGAGTCGTCTATAACTCGTCGTTTTAGTCAGGAATGAAGACTTCAGATTGAGCGCGCCACGAGATTGCGCTCGCGTCTGCAGGGCCTCGCAGGCGTTCCGTAATAGTTTAAGCCAAACTGGGCACACGCACGAGCTTGTTACTGCATCTGAGTGTAAAGAAGACATCTGCGAATTGATGTTGCATCTCGTAGAGTCGTCTATATGTCGTTGTTTTACGCAGGAATAAATACTTCGGGTTGAGCGCGCCACGACATTGCGCTCGCGCCTGCAAGGCCTCGCAGGCGTTCCGTAATAGTTTAAGCCAAACTGAGCACACGCACGAGCTTGATACTGCATCAGAGTGTAAAGAAGACATCTGCGAATTGATGTTGCATCTCGTAGAGTCGTCTATATCTCGTCGTTTTACGCAGGAACAAATACTTCGGGTTGAGCGCGCCACGACATTGCGCTCGCGCCTGCAAGGCCTCGCAGGCGTTCCGTAATAGTTTAAGCCAAACTGAGCACACGCACGAGCTTGATACTGCATCAGAGTGTAAAGATGACGTCTGCGAAGTGATTTTGCATCTCGTAGAGCCGTCTATAACTCGTTGTTTTACTCAGGAATGAATACTTCAGATTGAGCGCGCCACGACATTGCGCTCGCGTCTGCAAGGCCTCGCCGGCTTTCCGTAATAGTGTGAGCCAAACTGAGCACACACACGAGCTTGATGCTGAATCTGACTGTAAAGACATCTGCGAAGTGATTTTGCATTCATAGAGTCGTCTATATCTCGTTGTCTTACGCAGGAATAAATACTTCAGATTGAGCGCGCCATGACATTGCGCTCGCATCTGCAGGGCCTCGCAGGCGTTCCGTAATAGTTTAAGCCAAACTGAGCACACGCACGAGCTTGTTGCTGCATTTGAATGTAAAGAAGACATCTGGGAAGTGATTTTGTATCTCGTAGAGCCGTCTATAACTCGTCGTTTTACGCAGGAATAAATACTTCAGGTTGAGCGCGCCACGACATTGAGCTCGCACCTGCAGGGCCTCGCAGGCGTTCCGTAATAGTTTAAGCCAAATCCAGCACACGCACAAGCTTTATGCTGCATCTGAATGTAAAGAAGACATCTGCGAAGCGATTTTGCATCTCGTAAAGCCGTCTATAATTCGTTGTTTTACGCAGGAATGACGACTTCAGATTGAGCGCGCCACGACATGGCGCTCGCGTCTGCAGTGCCTCGCCGGCGTTCCGTAATAGAGTAAGCCAAACTGAGCACACGCACGAGCTTGATGCTGCATCTGGATGTAAAGACAACATCTGCAAAGTGATTTTGCATCTCGTAGAGTCGTCTATAACTCGTCGTTTTAGTCAGGAATGAAGACTTTAGATTGAGCGCGCCACGGCGCTCGCGTCTGCAGGGCCTCGCAGGAGTTCCGCAATAGTGTAATCCAAACTTAGCACACGCACGAGCTTGATGCTGCATCTGAATGTAAAGAAGACATCTGCGAAGTGATTTTGCATCTCGTAGAGTCGTCTATAACTCATCGTTTTACGCAGGTATGAAGACTTCAGATTGAGCGCGCCACGACATGCGCTCGCGTCTGCAGGGCCTCGCGGGCGTTCCGTAATAGTGTAAGCCAACTGAGCACACGCACGAGCTTGATGCTGCATCTGAATGTAAAGAGGACATCTGCGAAGTGATTCTGCATTAGTAGAGTCGTCTATAACTCGTCGTTTTAGTCAGGAATGAAGACTTCAGATTGAGCGCGCCACGAGATTGCGCTCGCGTCTGCAGGGCCTCGCACGCGTTCCGTAATAGTTTAAGCCAAACTGGGCACACGCACGAGCTTGTTACTGCATCTGAGTGTAAAGAAGACATCTGCGAATTGATGTTGCATCTCGTAGAGTCGTCTATATCTCGTTGTTTTACGCAGGAATAAATACTTCGGGTCGAGCGCGCCACGACATTGCGCTCGCGCCTGCAAGGCCTCGCAGGTGTTCCGTTAATAGTTTAAGCCAAACTGAGCATACGCACGAGCTTGATACTGCATCAGAGTGTAAAGATGACGTCTGCAAAGGGATTTTGCATCTCGTAGAGTCGTCTATAACTCGTCGTTTTACGCAGGTATGACGACTTCGGGTTGAGCGCGCCACGACATTGCGCTCGCGTCTGGAGGGCCTCGCAGGCGTTCCGTAATAGTTTAAGCCAAACTGAGCACACGCACGAGCGTGATACTGCATCAGAGTGTAAAGATGACGTCTGCGAAGGGATTTTGCATCTCGTAGAGTCGTCTATAACTCGTCGTTTTACGCAGGTATGAAGACTTTGGGTTGAGCGCGCCACGACATTGCGCTCGCGTCTGCAGGGCCTCGCAGGCGTTCCGTAATAGTTTAAGCCAAACTGAGCACACGCACGAGCTTGATGCTGCATTTGAATGCAAAGAAGACATCTGGGAAGTGATTTTGTATCTCGTAGAGCCGTCTATAAGTCGTCGTTTTACGCAGGAATAAATACTTCGGGTTGAGCGCGCCACGACATTGAGCTCGCGCCTGCAGTGCCTCGCAGGCGTTCCGTAATAGTTTAAGTGAAACTGAGCACACGCACGAGCTTTATGCTGCATCTAACTGTAAAGACATCTGCGAATTGATTTTGCATCTCGTAGAGTCGTCTATATCTCGTCGTTTTACGCAGGAATAAATACTTCGGGTTGAGCGCGCCACGACATTGCGCTCGCGCCTGCAGGCCCTCGCAGGCGTTCCGTAATAGTTTAAGTCGAACTGAGCACACGCACGAGCGTGATACTGCATCAGAGTGTAAAGATGACGTCTGCGAAGGGATTTTGCATCTCGTAGAGTCGTCTATAACTCGTCGTTTTACGCAGGTATGAAGACTTCGGGTTGAGCGCGCCACGATATTGCGCTCGCGTCTGCAGGGCCTCGCAGGCGTTCCGTAATAGTTTAAGCCAAACTGAGCACACGCACGAGCTTGATGCTGCATCTGAATGTAAAGACGACATCTGCAAAGTGATTTTGCATCTCGTAGAGTCGTCTATAACTCGGCGTTTTAGTGAGGAATGAAGACTTTAGATTGAGCGCGCCACGACATTGCGCTCGTGTCTGCAGGGCCTCGCAGGAGTTCCGCAATAGTGTAAGCCAAACTTAGCACACGCACGAGCTTGATGCTGCATCTGAATGTAAAGAAGACATCTGCGAAGTGATTTTGCATCTCGTAGAGTCGTCTATATCTCGTTGTTTTACTCAGGAATGAAGAGTTCAGATTGAGCGCGCCACGACATTGCGCTCGCGTCTGCAGGGCCTCGCAGGCGTTCCGTAATAGTGTAAGCCAAACTAAGCGCATGCACGAGCTTGATGCTGCATCTGAATATAAAGACGACAGCTGCGAAGTGATTTTGCATCTCGTACAGTCGTCTATAACTCGTCGTTTTACGCAGGAATGAAGACTTCGGGTTGAGCGCTCCACGACATTGCGCTCGCGTCTGCAGGGCCTCGCAGGCGTTCCGTAATAGTTTAAGCCAAACTGAACACACGCACGAGCTTGTTACAGCATCTGAGTGTAAAGAAGACATCTGCGAATTGATGTTGCATCTCGTAGAGTCGTCTATATCTCGTCGTTTTACGCAGGTATGAAGACTTCGGGTTGAGCGCGCCACGACATTGCGCTCGCGTCTGCAGGGCCTCGCAGGCGTTCCGTAATAGTGTAAGCCAAACTGAGCACACGCACGAGCTTGATGCTGCATCTGAATGTAAAGACATCTGCAAAGTGATTTTGCATCTCGTAGAGTCGTCTATAACTCGGCGTTTTAGTGAGGAATGAAGACTAGATTGAGCGCGCCACGACATTGCGCTCGTGTCTGCAGGACCTCGCAGGAGTTCCGCAATAGTGTAAGCCAAACTTAGCACACGCACGAGCTTGATGCTGCATCTGAATGTAAAGAAGACATCTGCGAAGTGATTTTGCATCTCGTAGAGTCGTCTATAGCTCATCGTTTTACGCAGGTATGAAGTCTTCAGATTCAGCGCGCCACGACATTGCGCTCGCGTCTGCAGGGCCTCGCCGGCGTTCCGTAATAGTGTGAGCCAAACTGAGCACACACACGAGCTTGATGCTGCATCTGACTGTAAAGACATCTGCGAAGTGATTTTGCATCTCGTAGAGTCGTCTATAACTCGTCGTTTTAGTCAGGAATGAAGACTTCAGATTGAGCGCGCCACGAGATTGCGCTCGCGTCTGCAGGGCCTCGCAGGCGTTCCGTAATAGTTTAAGCCAAACTGGGCACACGCACGAGCTTGTTACTGCATCTGAGTGTAAAGAAGACATCTGCGAATTGATGTTGCATCTCGTAGAGTCGTCTATATGTCGTTGTTTTACGCAGGAATAAATACTTCGGGTCGAGCGCGCCGCGACATTGCGCTCGCGCCTGCAAGGCCTCGCAGGTGTTCCGTAATAGTTTAAGCCAAACTGAGCACACGCATGAGCTTGATACTGCATCAGAGTGTAAAGATGACGTCTGCGAAGGGATTTTGCATCTCGTAGAGTCATCTATAATTCGTTGTTTTACGCAGGAATGACGACTTCAGATTGAGCGCGCCACGACATGGCGCTCGCGTCTGCAGTGCCTCGCCGGCGTTCCGTAATAGTGTAAGCCAAACTGAGCACACGCACGAGCTTGATGCTGCATCTGAATGTAAAGACGACATCTGCAAAGTGATTTTGCATCTCATAGAGTCGTCTATAACTCGTCGTTTTAGTCAGGAATGAAGACTTCAGATTGAGCGCGCCACGAGATTGCGCTCGCGTCTGCAGGGCCTCGCAGGCGTTCCGTAATAGTTTAAGCCAAACTGGGCACACGCACGAGCTTGTTACTGCATCTGAGTGTAAAGAAGACATCTGCGAATTGATGTTGCATCTCGTAGAGTCGTCTATATCTCGTTGTTTTACGCAGGAATAAATACTTCGGGTCGAGCGCGCCACGACATTGCGCTCGCGCCTGCAAGGCCTCGCAGGTGTTCCGTAATAGTTTAAGCCAAACTGAGCATACGCACGAGCTTGATACTGCATCAGAGTGTAAAGATGACGTCTGCGAAGGGATTTTGCATCTCGTAGAGTCGTCTATAACTCGTCGTTTTACGCAGGTATGAAGATTTTGGGTTGAGCGCGCCACGACATTGCGCTCGCGTCTGCAGGGCCTCGCAGGCGTTCCGTAATAGTTTAAGCCAAACTGAGCACACGCACGAGCTTGATGCTGCATTTGAATGTAAAGAAGACATCTGGGAACTGATTTTGTATCTCGTAGAGCCGTCTATAAGTCGTCGTTTTACGCAGGAATAAATACTTCGGGTTGAGCGCGCCACGACATTGAGCTCGCGCCTGCAGGGCCTCGCAGGCGTTCCGTAATAGTTTAAGTGAAACTGAGCACACGCACGAGCTTTATGCTGCATCTAACTGTAAAGACATCTGCGAATTGATTTTGCATCTCGTAGAGTCGTCTATATCTCGTCGTTTTACGCAGGAATAAATACTTCGGGTTGAGCGCGCCACGACATTGCGCTCGCGCCTGCAGGACCTCGCAGGCGTTCCGTAATAGTTTAAGTCGAACTGAGCACACGCACGAGCGTGATACTGCATCAGAGTGTAAAGATGACGTCTGCGAAGGGATTTTGCATCTCGTAGAGTCGTCTATAACTCGTCGTTTTACGCAGGTATGAAGACTTCGGGTTGAGCGCGCCACGACATTGCGCTCGCGTCTGCAGGGCCTCGCAGGCGTTCCGTAATAGTTTAAGCCAAACTGAGCACACGCACGAGCTTGATGCTGCATCTGAATGTAAAGACGACATCTGCAAAGTGATTTTGCATCTCGTAGAGTCGTCTATAACTCGGCGTTTTAGTGAGGAATGAAGACTTTAGATTGAGCGCGCCACGACATTGCGCTCGTGTCTGCAGGGCCTCGCAGGAGTTCCGCAATAGTGTAAGCCAAACTTAGCACACGCACGAGCTTGATGCTGCATCTGAATGTAAAGAAGACATCTGCGAAGTGATTTTGCATCTCGTAGAGTCGTCTATAGCTCATCGTTTTACGCAGGTATGAAGTCTTCAGATTCAGCGCGCCACGACATTGCGCTCGCGTCTGCAGGGCCTCGCCGGCGTTCCGTAATAGTGTGAGCCAAACTGAGCACACACACGAGCTTGATGCTGCATCTGACTGTAAAGACATCTGCGAAGTGATTTTGCATCTCGTAGAGTCGTCTATAACTCGTCGTTTTAGTCACGAATGAAGACTTCAGATTGAGCGCGCCACGAGATTGCGCTCGCGTCTGCAGGGCCTCGCAGGCGTTCCGTAATAGTTTAAGCCAAACTGGGCACACGCACGAGCTTGTTACTGCATCTGAGTGTAAAGAAGACATCTGCGAATTGATGTTGCATCTCGTAGAGTCGTCTATATCTCGTTGTTTTACGCAGGAATAAATACTTCGGGTCGAGCGCGCCACGACATTGCGCTCGCGCCTGCAAGGCCTCGCAGGTGTTCCGTAATAGTTTAAGCCAAACTGAGCACACGCATGAGCTTGATACTGCATCAGAGTGTAAAGATGACGTCTGCGAAGGGATTTTGCATCTCGTAGAGTCGTCTATAACTCGTCGTTTTACGCAGGTATGACGACTTCGGGTTGAGCGCGCCACGACATTGCGCTCGCGTCTGGAGGGCCTCGCAGGCGTTCCGTAATAGTTTAAGCCAAACTGAGCACACTTACGAGCTTGATGCTGCATGTGAATGTAAAGAAGACATCTGCGAAGTGATTTTGTATCTCGTAGAGCCGTTTATAACTCGTCGTTTTACGAAGGACTGAAGACTTCAGATTGAGCGCTCCACGACATTGCGCTCGCGTCTGCAGGGCCTCGCAGGCGTTCCGTAATAGTTTAAGCCAAACTGAACACACGCACGAGCTTGTTACTGCATCTGAGTGTAAAGAAGACATCTGCGAATTGATGTTGCATCTCGTAGAGTCGTCTATAACTCGGCGTTTTAGTGAGGAATGAAGACTAGATTGAGCGCGCCACGACATTGCGCTCGTGTCTGCAGGGCCTCGCAGGAGTTCCGCAATAGTGTAAGCCAAACTTAGCACACGCACGAGCTTGATGCTGCATCTGAATGTAAAGAAGACATCTGCGAAGTGATTTTGCATCTCGTAGAGTCGTCTATAGCTCATCGTTTTACGCAGGTATGAAGTCTTCAGATTCAGCGCGCCACGACATTGCGCTCGCGTCTGCAGGGCCTCCCCGGCGTTCCGTAATAGTGTGAGCCAAACTGAGCACACACACGAGCTTGATGCTGCATCTGACTGTAAAGACATCTGCGAAGTGATTTTGCATCTCGTAGAGTCGTCTATAACTCGTCGTTTTAGTCAGGAATGAAGACTTCAGATTGAGCGCGCCACGAGATTGCGCTCGCGTCTGCAGGGCCTCGCAGGCGTTCCGTAATAGTTTAAGCCAAACTGGGCACACGCACGAGCTTGTTACTGCATCTGAGTGTAAAGAAGACATCTGCGAATTGATGTTGCATCTCGTAGAGTCGTCTATATCTCGTTGTTTTACGCAGGAATAAATACTTCGGGTCGAGCGCGCCACGACATTGCGCTCGCGCCTGCAAGGCCTCGCAGGTGTTCCGTAATAGTTTAAGCCAAACTGACCACACGCATGAGCTTGATACTGCATCTGAGTGTAAAGATGACGTCTGCGAAGGGATTTTGCATCTCGTAGAGTCGTCTATAATTCGTTGTTTTACGCAGGAATGACGACTTCAGATTGAGCGCGCCACGACATGGCGCTCGCGTCTGCAGTGCCTCGCCGGCGTTCCGTAATAGTGTAAGCCAAACTGAGCACACGCACGAGCTTGATGCTGCATCTGAATGTAAAGACGACATCTGCAAAGTGATTTTGCATCTCATAGAGTCGTCTATAACTCGTCGTTTTAGTCAGGAATGAAGACTTCAGATTGAGCGCGCCACGAGATTGCGCTCGCGTCTGCAGGGCCTCGCAGGCGTTCCGTAATAGTTTAAGCCAAACTGGGCACACGCACGAGCTTGTTACTGCATCTGAGTGTAAAGAAGACATCTGCGAATTGATGTTGCATCTCGTAGAGTCGTCTATATCTCGTTGTTTTACGCAGGAATAAATACTTCGGGTCGAGCGCGCCATGACATTGCGCTCGCGCCTGCAAGGCCTCGCAGGTGTTCCGTAATAGTTTAAGCCAAACTGAGCATCGCACGAGCTTGATACTGCATCAGAGTGTAAAGATGACGTCTGCAAAGGGATTTTGCATCTCGTAGAGTCGTCTATAACTCGTCGTTTTACGCAGGTATGACGACTTCGGGTTGAGCGCGCCACGACATTGCGCTCGCGTCTGGAGGGCCTCGCAGGCGTTCCGTAATAGTTTAAGCCAAACTGAGCACACGCACGAGCTTGATGCTGCATTTGAATGTAAAGAAGACATCTGGGAAGTGATTTTGTATCTCGTAGAGCCTTCTATAAGTCGCCGTTTTACGCAGGAATAAATACTTCGGGTTGAACGCGCCACGACATTGAGCTCGCGCCTGCAGGGCCTCGCAGGCGTTCCGTAATAGTTTAAGTGAAACTGAGCACACGCACGAGCTTTATGCTGCATCTAACTGTAAAGACATCTGCGAATTGATTTTGCATCTCGTAGAGTCGTCTATACCTCGTCGTTTTACGCAGGAATAAATACTTCGGGTTGAGCGCGCCACGACATTGCGCTCGCGCCTGCAAGGCCTCGCAGGTGTTCCGTAATAGTTTAAGTCGAACTGAGCACACGCACGAGCTTGTTACTGCATCTGAGTGTAAAGAAGACATCTGCGAATTGATGTTGCATCTCGTAGAGTCGTCTATATCTCGTTGTTTTACGCAGGAATAAATACTTCGGGTCGAGCGCGCCACGACATTGCGCTCGCGCCTGCAAGGCCTCGCAGGTGTTCCGTAATAGTTTAAGTCGAACTGAGCACACGCACGAGCGTGATGCTGCATCTGAATGTAAAGACGACATCTGCAAAGTGATTTTGCATCTCGTAGAGTCGTCTATAACTCGGCGTTTTAGTGAGGAATGAAGACTTTAGATTGAGCGCGCCACGACATTGCGCTCGCGTCTGCAGGGCCTCGCAGGCGTTCCGTAATAGTTTAAGCCAAACTGAGCACACGCACGAGCTTGATGCTGCATCTGAATGTAAAGAAGACATCTGCGAAGTGATTTTGCATCTCGTAGAGTCGTCTATAGCTCATCGTTTTAGTCACGAATGAAGACTTCAGATTGAGCACGCCACGAGATTGCGCTCGCGTCTGCAGGGCCTCGCAGGCGTTCCGTAATAGTTTAAGCCAAACTGGGCACACGCACGAGCTTGTTACTGCATCTGAGTGTAAAGAAGACATCTGCGAATTGATGTTGCATCTCGTAGAGTCGTCTATATCTCGTTGTTTTACGCAGGAATAAATACTTCGGGTCGAGCGCGCCATGACATTGAGCTCGCGCCTGCAGGGCCTCGCAGGCGTTCCGTAATAGTTTAAGCCAAACTGAGCATCGCACGAGCTTGATACTGCATCAGAGTGTAAAGATGACGTCTGCGAAGGGATTTTGCATCTCGTAGAGTCGTCTATAACTCGGCGTTTTAGTGAGGAATGAAGACTTTAGATTGAGCGCGCCACGACATTGCGCTCGCGCCTGCAGGCCCTCGCAGGCGTTCCGTAATAGTTTAAGTCGAACTGAGCACACGCACGAGCGTGATGCTGCATCTGAATGTAAAGACGACATCTGCAAAGTGATTTTGCATCTCGTAGAGTCGTCTATAGCTCATCGTTTTAGTCACGAATGAAGACTTCAGATTGAGCGCGCCACGAGATTGCGCTCGCGTCTTCAGGGCCTCGCAGGCGTTCCGTAATAGTTTAAGCCAAACTGGGCACACGCACGAGCTTGTTACTGCATCTGAGTGTAAAGAAGACATCTGCGAATTGATGTTGCATCTCGTAGAGTCGTCTATATCTCGTTGTTTTACGCAGGAATAAATACTTCGGGTCGAGCGCGCCATGACATTGAGCTCGCGCCTGCAGGGCCTCGCAGGCGTTCCGTAATAGTTTAAGCCAAACTGAGCATCGCACGAGCTTGATACTGCATCAGAGTGTAAAGATGACGTCTGCGAAGGGATTTTGCATCTCGTAGAGTCGTCTATAACTCGACGTTTTACGCAGGTATGAAGACTTCGGGTTGAGCGCGCCACGACATTGCGCTCGCGTCTGCAGGGCCTCGCAGGCGTTCCGTAATAGTTTAAGCCAAACTGAGCACACGCACGAGCTTGATGCTGCATCTGAATGTAAAGACGACATCTGCAAAGTGATTTTGCATCTCGTAGAGTCGTCTATAACTCGGCGTTTTAGTGAGGAATGAAGACTTTAGATTGAGCGCGCCACGACATTGCGCTCGTGTCTGCAGGGCCTCGCAGGAGTTCCGCAATAGTGTAAGCCAAACTTAGCACACGCACGAGCTTGATGCTGCATCTGAATGTAAAGAAGACATCTGCGAAGTGATTTTGCATCTCGTAGAGTCGTCTATAGCTCATCGTTTTACGCAGGTATGAAGTCTTCAGATTCAGCGCGCCACGACATTGCGCTCGCGTCTGCAGGGCCTCGCCGGCGTTCCGTAATAGTGTGAGCCAAACTGAGCACACACACGAGCTTGATGCTGCATCTGACTGTAAAGACATCTGCGAAGTGATTTTGCATCTCGTAGAGTCGTCTATAACTCGTCGTTTTAGTCACGAATGAAGACTTCAGATTGAGCACGCCACGAGATTGCGCTCGCGTCTGCAGGGCCTCGCAGGCGTTCCGTAATAGTTTAAGCCAAACTGGGCACACGCACGAGCTTGTTACTGCATCTGAGTGTAAAGAAGACATCTGCGAATTGATGTTGCATCTCGTAGAGTCGTCTATATCTCGTTGTTTTACGCAGGAATAAATACTTCGGGTCGAGCGCGCCACGACATTGCGCTCGCGCCTGCAAGGCCTCGCAGGTGTTCCGTAATAGTTTAAGCCAAACTGAGCACACGCATGAGCTTGATACTGCATCAGAGTGTAAAGATGACGTCTGCGAAGGGATTTTGCATCTCGTAGAGTCGTCTATAACTCGTCGTTTTACGCAGGTATGACGACTTCGGGTTGAGCGCGCCACGACATTGCGCTCGCGTCTGGAGGGCCTCGCAGGCGTTCCGTAATAGTTTAAGCCAAACTGAGCACACTTACGAGCTTGATGCTGCATGTGAATGTAAAGAAGACATCTGCGAAGTGATTTTGTATCTCGTAGAGCCGTTTATAACTCGTCGTTTTACGAAGGACTGAAGACTTCAGATTGAGCGCTCCACGACATAGCGCTCGCATCTATAGGGCCTCGCAGGCGTTCCGTAATAGTTTAAGCCAAACTGAACACACGCACGAGCTTGTTACTGCATCTGAGTGTAAAGAAGACATCTGCGAATTGATGTTGCATCTCGTAGAGTCGTCTATATCTCGTCGTTTTACGCAGGTATGAAGACTTCGGGTTGAGCGCGCCACGACATTGCGCTCGCGTCTGCAGGGCCTCGCAGGCGTTCCGTAATAGTGTAAGCCAAACTGAGCACACGCACGAGCTTGATGCTGCATCTGAATGTAAAGACAACATCTGCAAAGTGATTTTGCATCTCGTAGAGTCGTCTATAATTCGTTGTTTTACGCAGGAATGACGACTTCAGATTGAGCGCGCCACGACATGGCGCTCGCGTCTGCAGTGCCTCGCCGGCGTTCCGTAATAGTGTAAGCCAAACTGAGCACACGCACGAGCTTGATGCTGCATCTGAATGTAAAGACGACATCTGCAAAGTGATTTTGCATCTCATAGAGTCGTCTATAACTCGTCGTTTTAGTCAGGAATGAAGACTTCAGATTGAGCGCGCCACGAGATTGCGCTCGCGTCTGCAGGGCCTCGCAGGCGTTCCGTAATAGTTTAAGCCAAACTGGGCACACGCACGAGCTTGTTACTGCATCTGAGTGTAAAGAAGACATCTGCGAATTGATGTTGCATCTCGTAAAGTCGTCTATATCTCGTTGTTTTACGCAGGAATAAATACTTCGGGTCGAGCGCGCCACGACATTGCGCTCGCGCCTGCAAGGCCTCGCAGGTGTTCCGTAATAGTTTAAGCCAAACTGAGCATACGCACGAGCTTGATACTGCATCAGAGTGTAAAGATGACGTCTGCAAAGGGATTTTGCATCTCGTAGAGTCGTCTATAACTCGTCGTTTTACGCAGGTATGACGACTTCGGGTTGAGCGCGCCACGACATTGCGCTCGCGTCTGGAGGGCCACGCAGGCGTTCCGTAATAGTTTAAGCCAAACTGAGCACACGCACGAGCGTGATACTGCATCAGAGTGTAAAGATGACGTCTGCGAAGGGATTTTGCATCTCGTAGAGTCGTCTATAACTCGTCGTTTTACGCAGGTATGAAGACTTTGGGTTGAGCGCGCCACGACATTGCGCTCGCGTCTGCAGGGCCTCGCAGGCGTTCCGTAATAGTTTAAGCCAAACTGAGCACACGCACGAGCTTGATGCTGCATTTGAATGTAAAGAAGACATCTGGGAAGTGATTTTGTATCTCGTAGAGCCGTCTATAAGTCGTCGTTTTACGCAGGAATAAATACTTCGGGTTGAGCGCGCCACGACATTGAGCTCGCGCCTGCAGGGCCTCGCAGGCGTTCCGTAATAGTTTAAGTGAAACTGAGCACACGCACGAGCTTTATGCTGCATCTAACTGTAAAGACATCTGCGAATTGATTTTGCATCTCGTAGAGTCGTCTATATCTCGTCGTTTTACGCAGGAATAAATACTTCGGGTTGAGCGCGCCACGACATTGCGCTCGCGCCTGCAGGCCCTCGCAGGCGTTCCGTAATAGTTTAAGTCGAACTGAGCACACGCACGAGCGTGATACTGCATCAGAGTGTAAAGATGACGTCTGCGAAGGGATTTTGCATCTCGTAGAGTCGTCTATAACTCGGCGTTTTAGTGAGGAATGAAGACTAGATTGAGCGCGCCACGACATTGCGCTCGTGTCTGCAGGACCTCGCAGGAGTTCCGCAATAGTGTAAGCCAAACTTAGCACACGCACGAGCTTGATGCTGCATCTGAATGTAAAGAAGACATCTGCGAAGTGATTTTGCATCTCGTAGAGTCGTCTATATCTCGTCGTTTTACGCAGGTATGAAGACTTCGGGTTGAGCGCGCCACTACATTGCGCTCGCGTCTGCAGGGCCTCGCAGGCGTTCCGTAATAGTGTAAGCCAAACTGAGCACACGCACGAGCTTGATGCTGCATCTGAATGTAAAGACATCTGCAAAGTGATTTTGCATCTCGTAGAGTCGTCTATAACTCGGCGTTTTAGTGAGGAATGAAGACTAGATTGAGCGCGCCACGACATTGCGCTCGTGTCTGCAGGACCTCGCAGGAGTTCCGCAATAGTGTAAGCCAAACTTAGCACACGCACGAGCTTGATGCTGCATCTGAATGTAAAGAAGACATCTGCGAAGTGATTTTGCATCTCGTAGAGTCGTCTATAGCTCATCGTTTTACGCAGGTATGAAGTCTTCAGATTCAGCGCGCCACGACATTGCGCTCGCGTCTGCAGGGCCTCGCCGGCGTTCCGTAATAGTGTGAGCCAAACTGAGTACACACACGAGCTTGATGCTGCATCTGACTGTAAAGACATCTGCGAAGTGATTTTGCATCTCGTAGAGTCGTCTATAACTCGTCGTTTTAGTCAGGAATGAAGACTTCAGATTGAGCGCGCCACGAGATTGCGCTCGCGTCTGCAGGGCCTCGCAGGTGTTCCGTAATAGTTTAAGCCAAACTGGGCACACGCACGAGCTTGTTACTGCATCTGAGTGTAAAGAAGACATCTGCGAATTGATGTTGCATCTCGTAGAGTCGTCTATATCTCGTTGTTTTACGCAGGAATAAATACTTCGGGTCGAGCGCGCCACGACATTGCGCTCGCGCCTGCAAGGCCTCGCAGGTGTTCCGTAATAGTTTAAGCCAAACTGAGCACACGCATGAGCTTGATACTGCATCAGAGTGTAAAGATGACGTCTGCGAAGGGATTTTGCATCTCGTAGAGTCGTCTATAATTCGTTGTTTTACGCAGGAATGACGACTTCAGATTGAGCGCGCCACGACATGGCGCTCGCGTCTGCAGTGCCTCGCCGGCGTTCCGTAATAGTGTAAGCCAAACTGAGCACACGCACGAGCTTGATGCTGCATCTGAATGTAAAGACGACATCTGCAAAGTGATTTTGCATCTCATAGAGTCGTCTATAACTCGTCGTTTTAGTCAGGAATGAAGACTTCAGATTGAGCGCGCCACGAGATTGCGCTCGCGTCTGCAGGGCCTCGCAGGCGTTCCGTAATAATTTAAGCCAAACTGGGCACACGCACGAGCTTGTTACTGCATCTGAGTGTAAAGAAGACATCTGCGAATTGATGTTGCATCTCGTAGAGTCGTCTATAATTCGTTGTTTTACGCAGGAATGACGACTTCAGATTGAGCGCGCCACGACATGGCGCTCGCGTCTGCAGTGCCTCGCCGGCGTTCCGTAATAGTGTAAGCCAAACTGAGCACACGCACGAGCTTGATGCTGCATCTGAATGTAAAGACGACATCTGCAAAGTGATTTTGCATCTCATAGAGTCGTCTATAACTCGTCGTTTTAGTCAGGAATGAAGACTTCAGATTGAGCGCGCCACGAGATTGCGCTCGCGTCTGCAGGGCCTCGCAGGCGTTCCGTAATAGTTTAAGCCAAACTGGGCACACGCACGAGCTTGTTACTGCATCTGAGTGTAAAGAAGACATCTGCGAATTGATGTTGCATCTCGTAAAGTCGTCTATATCTCGTTGTTTTACGCAGGAATAAATACTTCGGGTCGAGCGCGCCACGACATTGCGCTCGCGCCTGCAAGGCCTCGCAGGTGTTCCGTAATAGTTTAAGCCAAACTGAGCATACGCACGAGCTTGATACTGCATCAGAGTGTAAAGATGACGTCTGCAAAGGGATTTTGCATCTCGTAGAGTCGTCTATAACTCGTCGTTTTACGCAGGTATGACGACTTCGGGTTGTGAGCGCGCCACGACATTGCGCTCGCGTCTGGAGGGCCTCGCAGGCGTTCCGTAATAGTTTAAGCCAAACTGAGCACACGCACGAGCGTGATACTGCATCAGAGTGTAAAGATGACGTCTGCGAAGGGATTTTGCATCTCGTAGAGTCGTCTATAACTCGTCGTTTTACGCGGGTATGAAGACTTTGGGTTGAGCGCGCCACGACATTGCGCTCGCGTCTGCAGGGCCTCGCAGGCGTTCCGTAATAGTTTAAGCCAAACTGAGCACACGCACGAGCTTGATGCTGCATTTGAATGTAAAGAAGACATCTGGGAAGTGATTTTGTATCTCGTAGAGCCGTCTATAAGTCGTCGTTTTACGCAGGAATAAATACTTCGGGTTGAGCGCGCCACGACATTGAGCTCGCGCCTGCAGGGCCTCGCAGGCGTTCCGTAATAGTTTAAGTGAAACTGAGCACACGCACGAGCTTTATGCTGCATCTAACTGTAAAGACATCTGCGAATTGATTTTGCATCTCGTAGAGTCGTCTATATCTCGTCGTTTTACGCAGGAATAAATACTTCGGGTTGAGCGCGCCACGACATTGCGCTCGCGCCTGCAGGCCCTCGCAGGCGTTCCGTAATAGTTTAAGTCGAACTGAGCACACGCACGAGCGTGATACTGCATCAGAGTGTAAAGATGATGTCTGCGAAGGGATTTTGCATCTCGTAGAGTCGTCTATAACTCGACGTTTTACGCAGGTATGAAGACTTCGGGTTGAGCGCGCCACGACATTGCGCTCGCGTCTGCAGGGCCTCGCAGGCGTTCCGTAATAGTTTAAGCCAAACTGAGCACACGCACGAGCTTGATGCTGCATCTGAATGTAAAGACGACATCTGCAAAGTGATTTTGCATCTCGTAGAGTCGTCTATAACTCGGCGTTTTAGTGAGGAATGAAGACTTTAGATTGAGCGCGCCACGACATTGCGCTCGTGTCTGCAGGGCCTCGCAGGAGTTCCGCAATAGAGTAAGCCAAACTTAGCACACGCACGAGCTTGATGCTGCATCTGAATGTAAAGAAGACATCTGCGAAGTGATTTTGCATCTCGTAGAGTCGTCTATAGCTCATCGTTTTATGCAGGTATGAAGTCTTCAGATTCAGCGCGCCACGACATTGCGCTCGCGTCTGCAGGGCCTCGCCGGCGTTCCGTAATAGTGTGAGCCAAACTGAGCACACACACGAGCTTGATGCTGCATCTGACTGTAAAGACATCTGCGAAGTGATTTTGCATCTCGTAGAGTCGTCTATAACTCGTCGTTTTAGTCACGAATGAAGACTTCAGATTGAGCGCGCCACGAGATTGCGCTCGCGTCTGCAGGGCCTCGCAGGCGTTCCGTAATAGTTTAAGCCAAACTGGGCACACGCACGAGCTTGTTACTGCATCTGAGTGTAAAGAAGACATCTGCGAATTGATGTTGCATCTCGTAGAGTCGTCTATAACTCGTCGTTTTAGTCAGGAATGAAGACTTCAGATTGAGCGCGCCACGAGATTGCGCTCGCGTCTGCAGGGCCTCGCAGGCGTTCCGTAATAGTTTAAGTCGAACTGAGCACACGCACGAGCGTGATACTGCATCAGAGTGTAAAGATGACGTCTGCGAAGGGATTTTGCATCTCGTAGAGTCGTCTATAACTCGTCGTTTTACGCAGGTATGAAGACTTCGGGTTGAGCGCGCCACGACATTGCGCTCGCGTCTGCAGGGCCTCGCAGGCGTTCCGTAATAGTTTAAGCCAAACTGAGCACACGCACGAGCTTGATGCTGCATCTGAATGTAAAGACGACATCTGCAAAGTGATTTTGCATCTCGTAGAGTCGTCTATAACTCGGCGTTTTAGTGAGGAATGAAGACTTTAGATTGAGCGCGCCACGACATTGCGCTCGTGTCTGCAGGGCCTCGCAGGAGTTCCGCAATAGTGTAAGCCAAACTTAGCACACGCACGAGCTTGATGCTGCATCTGAATGTAAAGAAGACATCTGCGAAGTGATTTTGCATCTCGTAGAGTCGTCTATAGCTCATCGTTTTACGCAGGTATGAAGTCTTCAGATTCAGCGCGCCACGACATTGCGCTCGCGTCTGCAGGGCCTCGCCGGCGTTCCGTAATAGTGTGAGCCAAACTGAGCACACACACGAGCTTGATGCTGCATCTGACTGTAAAGACATCTGCGAAGTGATTTTGCATCTCGTAGAGTCGTCTATAACTCGTCGTTTTAGTCACGAATGAAGACTTCAGATTGAGCGCGCCACGAGATTGCGCTCGCGTCTGCAGGGCCTCGCAGGCGTTCCGTAATAGTTTAAGCCAAACTGGGCACACGCACGAGCTTGTTACTGCATCTGAGTGTAAAGAAGACATCTGCGAATTGATGTTGCATCTCGTAGAGTCGTCTATATCTCGTTGTTTTACGCAGGAATAAATACTTCGGGTCGAGCGCGCGACGACATTGCGCTCGCGCCTGCAAGGCCTCGCAGGTGTTCCGTAATAGTTTAAGCCAAACTGAGCACACGCATGAGCTTGATACTGCATCTGAGTGTAAAGATGACGTCTGCGAAGGGATTTTGCATCTCGTAGAGTCGTCTATAACTCGTCGTTTTACGCAGGTATGACGACTTCGGGTTGAGCGCGCCACGACATTGCGCTCGCGTCTGGAGGGCCTCGCAGGCGTTCCGTAATAGTGTAAGCCAAACTGAGCACACGCACGAGCTTGATGCTGCATCTGAATGTAAAGACGACATCTGCAAAGTGATTTTGCATCTCATAGAGTCGTCTATAACTCGTCGTTTTAGTCAGGAATGAAGACTTCAGATTGAGCGCGCCACGAGATTGCGCTCGCGTCTGCAGGGCCTCGCAGGCGTTCCGTAATAGTTTAAGCCAAACTGGGCACACGCACGAGCTTGTTACTGCATCTGAGTGTAAAGAAGACATCTGCGAATTGATGTTGCATCTCGTAGAGTCGTCTATATCTCGTTGTTTTACGCAGGAATAAATACTTCGGGTCGAGCGCGCCATGACATTGCGCTCGCGCCTGCAAGGCCTCGCAGGTGTTCCGTAATAGTTTAAGCCAAACTGAGCATACGCACGAGCTTGATACTGCATCAGAGTGTAAAGATGACGTCTGCAAAGGGATTTTGCATCTCGTAGAGTCGTCTATAACTCGTCGTTTTACGCAGGTATGACGACTTCGGGTTGAGCGCGCCACGACATTGCGCTCGCGTCTGGAGGGTCTCGCAGGCGTTCCGTAATAGTTTAAGCCAAACTGAGCACACGCACGAGCTTGATGCTGCATTTGAATGTAAAGAAGACATCTGGGAAGTGATTTTGTATCTCGTAGAGCCGTCTATAAGTCGCCGTTTTACGCAGGAATAAATACTTCGGGTTGAGCGCGCCACGACATTGAGCTCGCGCCTGCAGGGCCTCGCAGGCGTTCCGTAATAGTTTAAGTGAAACTGAGCACACGCACGAGCTTTATGCTGCATCTAACTGTAAAGACATCTGCGAATTGATTTTGCATCTCGTAGAGTCGTCTATATCTCGTCGTTTTACGCAGGAATAAATACTTCGGGTTGAGCGCGCCACGACATTGCGCTCGCGCCTGCAGGCCCTCGCAGGCGTTCCGTAATAGTTTAAGTCGAACTGAGCACACGCACGAGCGTGATACTGCATCAGAGTGTAAAGATGACGTCTGCGAAGGGATTTTGCATCTCGTAGAGTCGTCTATAACTCGACGTTTTGCGCAGGTATGAAGACTTCGGGTTGAGCGCGCCACGACATTGCGCTCGCGTCTGCAGGGCCTCGCAGGCGTTCCGTAATAGTTTAAGCCAAACTGAGCACACGCACGAGCTTGATGCTGCATCTGAATGTAAAGACGACATCTGCAAAGTGATTTTGCATCTCGTAGAGTCGTCTGTAACTCGGCGTTTTAGTGAGGAATGAAGACTTTAGATTGAGCGCGCCACGACATTGCGCTCGTGTCTGCAGGGCCTCGCAGGAGTTCCGCAATAGTGTAAGCCAAACTTAGCACACGCACGAGCTTGATGCTGCATCTGAATGTAAAGAAGACATCTGCGAAGTGATTTTGCATCTCGTAGAGTCGTCTATAGCTCATCGTTTTACGCAGGTATGAAGTCTTCAGATTCAGCGCGCCACGACATTGCGCTCGCGTCTGCAGGGCCTCGCCGGCGTTCCGTAATAGTGTGAGCCAAACTGAGCACACACACGAGCTTGATGCTGCATCTGACTGTAAAGACATCTGCGAAGTGATTTTGCATCTCGTAGAGTCGTCTATAACTCGTCGTTTTAGTCACGAATGAAGACTTCAGATTGAGCGCGCCACGAGATTGCGCTCGCGTCTGCAGGGCCTCGCAGGCGTTCCGTAATAGTTTAAGCCAAACTGGGCACACGCACGAGCTTGTTACTGCATCTGAGTGTAAAGAAGACATCTGCGAATTGATGTTGCATCTCGTAGAGTCGTCTATATCTCGTTGTTTTACGCAGGAATAAATACTTCGGGTCGAGCGCGCCACGACATTGCGCTCGCGCCTGCAAGGCCTCGCAGGTGTTCCGTAATAGTTTAAGCCAAACTGAGCACACGCATGAGCTTGATACTGCATCAGAGTGTAAAGATGACGTCTGGGAAGGGATTTTGCATCTCGTAGAGTCGTCTATAACTCGTCGTTTTACGCAGGTATGACGACTTCGGGTTGAGCGCGCCACGACATTGCGCTCGCGTCTGGAGGGCCTCGCAGGCGTTCCGTAATAGTTTAAGCCAAACTGAGCACACTTACGAGCTTGATGCTGCATGTGAATGTAAAGAAGACATCTGCGAAGTGATTTTGTATCTCGTAGAGCCGTTTATAACTCGTCGTTTTACGAAGGACTGAAGACTTCAGATTGAGCGCTCCACGACATTGCGCTCGCGTCTGCAGGGCCTCGCAGGCGTTCCGTAATAGTTTAAGCCAAACTGAACACACGCACGAGCTTGTTACTGCATCTGAGTGTAAAGAAGACATCTGCGAATTGATGTTGCATCTCGTAGAGTCGTCTATATCTCGTCGTTTTACGCAGGTATGAAGACTTCGGGTTGAGCGCGCCACGACATTGCGCTCGCGTCTGCAGGGCCTCGCAGGCGTTCCGTAATAGTGTAAGCCAAACTGAGCACACGCACGAGCTTGATGCTGCATCTGAATGTAAAGACAACATCTGCAAAGTGATTTTGCATCTCGTAGAGTCGTCTATAATTCGTTGTTTTACGCAGGAATGACGACTTCAGATTGAGCGCGCCACGACATGGCGCTCGCGTCTGCAGTGCCTCGCCGGCGTTCCGTAATAGTGTAAGCCAAACTGAGCACACGCACGAGCTTGATGCTGCATCTGAATGTAAAGACGACATCTGCAAAGTGATTTTGCATCTCATAGAGTCGTCTATAACTCGTCGTTTTAGTCAGGAATGAAGACTTCAGATTGAGCGCGCCACGACATTGCGCTCGCGCCTGCAAGGCCTCGCAGGTGTTCCGTAATAGTTTAAGCCAAACTGAGCATACGCACGAGCTTGATACTGCATCAGACTGTAAAGATGACGTCTGCAAAGGGATTTTGCATCTCGTAGAGTCGTCTATAACTCGTCGTTTTACGCAGGTATGACGACTTCGGGTTGAGCGCGCCACGACATTGCGCTCGCGTCTGGAGGGCCTCGCAGGCGTTCCGTAATAGTTTAAGCCAAACTGAGCACACGCACGAGCGTGATACTGCATCAGAGTGTAAAGATGACGTCTGCGAAGGGATTTTGCATCTCGTAGAGTCGTCTATAACTCGTCGTTTTACGCGGGTATGAAGACTTTGGGTTGAGCGCGCCACGACATTGCGCTCGCGTCTGCAGGGCCTCGCAGGCGTTCCGTAATAGTTTAAGCCAAACTGAGCACACGCACGAGCTTGATGCTGCATTTGAATGTAAAGAAGACATCTGGGAAGTGATTTTGTATCTCGTAGAGTCGTCTATAATTCGTTGTTTTACGCAGGAATGACGACTTCAGATTGAGCGCGCCACGACATGGCGCTCGCGTCTGCAGTGCCTCGCCGGCGTTCCGTAATAGTGTAAGCCAAACTGAGCACACGCACGAGCTTGATGCTGCATCTGAATGTAAAGACGACATCTGCAAAGTGATTTTGCATCTCATAGAGTCGTCTATAACTCGTCGTTTTAGTCAGGAATGAAGACTTCAGATTGAGCGCGCCACGACATTGCGCTCGCGCCTGCAAGGCCTCGCAGGTGTTCCGTAATAGTTTAAGCCAAACTGAGCATACGCACGAGCTTGATACTGCATCAGAGTGTAAAGATGACGTCTGCAAAGGGATTTTGCATCTCGTAGAGTCGTCTATAACTCGTCGTTTTACGCAGGTATGACGACTTCGGGTTGAGCGCGCCACGACATTGCGCTCGCGTCTGGAGGGCCTCGCAGGCGTTCCGTAATAGTTTAAGCCAAACTGAGCACACGCACGAGCGTGATACTGCATCAGAGTGTAAAGATGACGTCTGCGAAGGGATTTTGCATCTCGTAGAGTCGTCTATAACTCGTCGTTTTACGCGGGTATGAAGACTTTGGGTTGAGCGCGCCACGACATTGCGCTCGCGTCTGCAGGGCCTCGCAGGCGTTCCGTAATAGTTTAAGCCAAACTGAGCACACGCACGAGCTTGATGCTGCATTTGAATGTAAAGAAGACATCTGGGAAGTGATTTTGTATCTCGTAGAGCCGTCTATAAGTCGTCGTTTTACGCAGGAATAAATACTTCGGGTTGAGCGCGCCACGACATTGAGCTCGCGCCTGCAGGGCCTCGCAGGCGTTCCGTAATAGTTTAAGTGAAACTGAGCACACGCACGAGCTTTATGCTGCATCTAACTGTAAAGACATCTGCGAATTGATTTTGCATCTCGTAGAGTCGTCTATATCTCGTCGTTTTACGCAGGAATAAATACTTCGGGTTGAGCGCGCCACGACATTGCGCTCGCGCCTGCAGGCCCTCGCAGGCGTTCCGTAATAGTTTAAGTCGAACTGAGCACACGCACGAGCGTGATACTGCATCAGAGTGTAAAGATGACGTCTGCGAAGGGATTTTGCATCTCGTAGAGTCGTCTATAACTCGACGTTTTACGCAGGTATGAAGACTTCGGGTTGAGCGCGCCACGACATTGCGCTCGCGTCTGCAGGGCCTCGCACGCGTTCCGTAATAGTTTAAGCCAAACTGAGCACACGCACGAGCTTGATGCTGCATCTGAATGTAAAGACGACATCTGCAAAGTGATTTTGCATCTCGTAGAGTCGTCTATAACTCGGCGTTTTAGTGAGGAATGAAGACTTTAGATTGAGCGCGCCACGACATTGCGCTCGTGTCTGCAGGGCCTCGCAGGAGTTCCGCAATAGTGTAAGCCAAACTTAGCACACGCACGAGCTTGATGCTGCATCTGAATGTAAAGAAGACATCTGCGAAGTGATTTTGCATCTCGTAGAGTCGTCTATAGCTCATCGTTTTATGCAGGTATGAAGTCTTCAGATTCAGCGCGCCACGACATGGCGCTCGCGTCTGCAGGGCCTCGCCGGCGTTCCGTAATAGTGTGAGCCAAACTGAGCACACACACGAGCTTGATGCTGCATCTGACTGTAAAGACATCTGCGAAGTGATTTTGCATCTCGTAGAGTCGTCTATAGCTCATCGTTTTACGCAGGTATGAAGTCTTCAGATTCAGCGCGCCACGACATTGCGCTCGCGTCTGCAGGGCCTCGCCGGCGTTCCGTAATAGTGTGAGCCAAACTGAGCACACACACGAGCTTGATGCTGCATCTGACTGTAAAGACATCTGCGAAGTGATTTTGCATCTCGTAGAGTCGTCTATAACTCGTCGTTTTAGTCACGAATGAAGACTTCAGATTGAGCGCGCCACGAGATTGCGCTCGCGTCTGCAGGGCCTCGCAGGCGTTCCGTAATAGTTTAAGCCAAACTGGGCACACGCACGAGCTTGTTACTGCATCTGAGTGTAAAGAAGACATCTGCGAATTGATGTTGCATCTCGTAGAGTCGTCTATATCTCGTTGTTTTACGCAGGAATAAATACTTCGGGTCGAGCGCGCCACGACATTGCGCTCGCGCCTGCAAGGCCTCGCAGGTGTTCCGTAATAGTTTAAGCCAAACTGAGCACACGCATGAGCTTGATACTGCATCAGAGTGTAAAGATGACGTCTGGGAAGGGATTTTGCATCTCGTAGAGTCGTCTATAACTCGTCGTTTTACGCAGGTATGACGACTTCGGGTTGAGCGCGCCACGACATTGCGCTCGCGTCTGGAGGGCCTCGCAGGCGTTCCGTAATAGTTTAAGCCAAACTGAGCACACTTACGAGCTTGATGCTGCATGTGAATGTAAAGAAGACATCTGCGAAGTGATTTTGTATCTCGTAGAGCCGTTTATAACTCGTCGTTTTACGAAGGACTGAAGACTTCAGATTGAGCGCTCCACGACATTGCGCTCGCGTCTGCAGGGCCTCGCAGGCGTTCCGTAATAGTTTAAGCCAAACTGAACACACGCACGAGCTTGTTACTGCATCTGAGTGTAAAGAAGACATCTGCGAATTGATGTTGCATCTCGTAGAGTCGTCTATATCTCGTCGTTTTACGCAGGTATGAAGACTTCGGGTTGAGCGCGCCACGACATTGCGCTCGCGTCTGCAGGGCCTCGCAGGCGTTCCGTAATAGTGTAAGCCAAACTGAGCACACGCACGAGCTTGATGCTGCATCTGAATGTAAAGACAACATCTGCAAAGTGATTTTGCATCTCGTAGAGTCGTCTATAATTCGTTGTTTTACGCAGGAATGACGACTTCAGATTGAGCGCGCCACAACATGGCGCTCGCGTCTGCAGTGCCTCGCCGGCGTTCCGTAATAGTGTAAGCCAAACTGAGCACACGCACGAGCTTGATGCTGCATCTGAATGTAAAGACGACATCTGCAAAGTGATTTTGCATCTCATAGAGTCGTCTATAACTCGTCGTTTTAGTCAGGAATGAAGACTTCAGATTGAGCGCGCCACGACATTGCGCTCGCGCCTGCAAGGCCTCGCAGGTGTTCCGTAATAGTTTAAGCCAAACTGAGCATACGCACGAGCTTGATACTGCATCAGAGTGTAAAGATGACGTCTGCAAAGGGATTTTGCATCTCGTAGAGTCGTCTATAACTCGTCGTTTTACGCAGGTATGACGACTTCGGGTTGAGCGCGCCACGACATTGCGCTCGCGTCTGGAGGGCCTCGCAGGCGTTCCGTAATAGTTTAAGCCAAACTGAGCACACGCACGAGCGTGATACTGCATCAGAGTGTAAAGATGACGTCTGCGAAGGGATTTTGCATCTCGTAGAGTCGTCTATAACTCGTCGTTTTACGCGGGTATGAAGACTTTGGGTTGAGCGCGCCACGACATTGCGCTCGCGTCTGCAGGGCCTCGCAGGCGTTCCGTAATAGTTTAAGCCAAACTGAGCACACGCACGAGCTTGATGCTGCATTTGAATGTAAAGAAGACATCTGGGAAGTGATTTTGTATCTCGTAGAGCCGTCTATAAGTCGTCGTTTTACGCAGGAATAAATACTTCGGGTTGAGCGCGCCACGACATTGAGCTCGCGCCTGCAGGGCCTCGCAGGCGTTCCGTAATAGTTTAAGTGAAACTGAGCACACGCACGAGCTTTATGCTGCATCTAACTGTAAAGACATCTGCGAATTGATTTTGCATCTCGTAGAGTCGTCTATATCTCGTCGTTTTACGCAGGAATAAATACTTCGGGTTGAGCGCGCCACGACATTGCGCTCGCGCCTGCAGGCCCTCGCAGGCGTTCCGTAATAGTTTAAGTCGAACTGAGCACACGCACGAGCGTGATACTGCATCAGAGTGTAAAGATGACGTCTGCGAAGGGATTTTGCATCTCGTAGAGTCGTCTATAACTCGACGTTTTACGCAGGTATGAAGACTTCGGGTTGAGCGCGCCACGACATTGCGCTCGCGTCTGCAGGGCCTCGCAGGCGTTCCGTAATAGTTTAAGCCAAACTGAGCACACGCACGAGCTTGATGCTGCATCTGAATGTAAAGACGACATCTGCAAAGTGATTTTGCATCTCGTAGAGTCGTCTATAACTCGGCGTTTTAGTGAGGAATGAAGACTTTAGATTGAGCGCGCCACGACATTGCGCTCGTGTCTGCAGGGCCTCGCAGGAGTTCCGCAATAGTGTAAGCCAAACTTAGCACACGCACGAGCTTGATGCTGCATCTGAATGTAAAGAAGACATCTGCGAAGTGATTTTGCATCTCGTAGAGTCGTCTATAGCTCATCGTTTTATGCAGGTATGAAGTCTTCAGATTCAGCGCGCCACGACATGGCGCTCGCGTCTGCAGGGCCTCGCCGGCGTTCCGTAATAGTGTGAGCCAAACAGCACACACACGAGCTTGATGCTGCATCTGACTGTAAAGACATCTGCGAAGTGATTTTGCATCTCGTAGAGTCGTCTATAACTCGTCGTTTTAGTCACGAATGAAGACTTCAGATTGAGCGCGCCACGAGATTGCGCTCGCGTCTGCAGGGCCTCGCAGGCGTTCCGTAATAGTTTAAGCCAAACTGGGCACACGCACGATCTTGTTACTGCATCTGAGTGTAAAGAAGACATCTGCGAATTGATGTTGCATCTCGTAGAGTCGTCTATATATCGTTGTTTTACGCAGGAATAAATACTTCGGGTCGAGCGCGCCACGACATTGCGCTCGCGCCTGCAAGGCCTCGCAGGTGTTCCGTAATAGTTTAAGCCAAACTGAGCACACGCATGAGCTTGATACTGCATCAGAGTGTAAAGATGACGTCTGCGAAGGGATTTTGCATCTCGTAGAGTCGTCTATAACTCGTCGTTTTACGCAGGTATGACGACTTCGGGTTGAGCGCGCCACGACATCGCGCTCGCGTCTGGAGGGCCTCGCAGGCGTTCCGTAATAGTTTAAGCCAAACTGAGCACACTTACGAGCTTGATGCTGCATGTGAATGTAAAGAAGACATCTGCGAAGTGATTTTGTATCTCGTAGAGCCGTTTATAACTCGTCGTTTTACGAAGGACTGAAGACTTCAGATTGAGCGCTCCACGACATTGCGCTCGCGTCTGCAGGGCCTCGCAGGCGTTCCGTAATAGTTTAAACCAAACTGAACACACGCACGAGCTTGTTACTGCATCTGAGTGTAAAGAAGACATCTGCGAATTGATGTTGCATCTCGTAGAGTCGTCTATATCTCGTCGTTTTACGCAGGTATGAAGACTTCGGGTTGAGCGCGCCACGACATTGCGCTCGCGTCTGCAGGGCCTCGCAGGCGTTCCGTAATAGTGTAAGCCAAACTGAGCACACGCACGAGCTTGATGCTGCATCTGAATGTAAAGACGACATCTGCAAAGTGATTTTGCATCTCTTAGAGTCGTCTATAACTCGGCGTTTTAGTGAGGAATGAAGACTAGATTGAGCGCGCCACGACATTGCGCTCGTGTCTGCAGGGCCTCGCAGGAGTTCCGCAATAGTGTAAGCCAAACTTAGCACACGCACGAGCTTGATGCTGCATCTGAATGTAAAGAAGACATCTGCGAAGTGATTTTGCATCTCGTAGAGTCGTCTATAGCTCATCGTTTTACGCAGGTATGAAGTCTTCAGATTCAGCGCGCCACGACATTGCGCTCGCGTCTGCAGGGCCTCGCCGGCGTTCCGTAATAGTGTGAGCCAAACTGAGCACACACACGAGCTTGATGCTGCATCTGACTGTAAAGACATCTGCGAAGTGATTTTGCATCTCGTAGAGTCGTCTATAACTCGTCGTTTTAGTCAGGAATGAAGACTTCAGATTGAGCGCGCCACGAGATTGCGCTCGCGTCTGCAGGGCCTCGCAGGCGTTCCGTAATAGTTTAAGCCAAACTGGGCACACGCACGAGCTTGTTACTGCATCTGAGTGTAAAGAAGACATCTGCGAATTGATGTTGCATCTCGTAGAGTCGTCTATATCTCGTTGTTTTACGCAGGAATAAATACTTCGGGTCGAGCGCGCCACGACATTGCGCTCGCGCCTGCAAGGCCTCGCAGGTGTTCCGTAATAGTTTAAGCCAAACTGAGCACACGCATGAGCTTGATACTGCATCAGAGTGTAAAGATTACGTCTGCGAAGGGATTTTGCATCTCGTAGAGTCGTCTATAATTCGTTGTTTTACGCAGGAATGACGACTTCAGATTGAGCGCGCCACGACATGGCGCTCGCGTCTGCAGTGCCTCGCCGGCGTTCCGTAATAGTGTAAGCCAAACTGAGCACACGCACGAGCTTGATGCTGCATCTGAATGTAAAGACGACATCTGCAAAGTGATTTTGCATCTCATAGAGTCGTCTATAACTCGTCGTTTTAGTCAGGAATGAAGACTTCAGATTGAGCGCGCCACGAGATTGCGCTCGCGTCTGCAGGGCCTCGCAGGCGTTCCGTAATAGTTTAAGCCAAACTGGGCACACGCACGAGCTTGTTACTGCATCTGAGTGTAAAGAAGACATCTGCGAATTGATGTTGCATCTCGTAGAGTCGTCTATATCTCGTTGTTTTACGCAGGAATAAATACTTCGGGTCGAGCGTGCCACGACATTGCGCTCGCGCCTGCAAGGCCTCGCAGGTGTTCCGTAATAGTTTAAGCCAAACTGAGCATACGCACGAGCTTGATACTGCATCAGAGTGTAAAGATGACGTCTGCAAAGGGATTTTGCATCTCGTAGAGTCGTCTATAACTCGTCGTTTTACGCAGGTATGACGACTTCGGGTTGAGCGCGCCACGACATTGCGCTCGCGTCTGGAGGGCCTCGCAGGCGTTCCGTAATAGTTTAAGCCAAACTGAGCACACGCACGAGCGTGATACTGCATCAGAGTGTAAAGATGACGTCTGCGAAGGGATTTTGCATCTCGTAGAGTCGTCTATAACTCGTCGTTTTACGCAGGTATGAAGACTTCAGATTGAGCGCGCCACGACATGGCGCTCGCGTCTGCAGTGCCTCGCCGGCGTTCCGTAATAGTGTAAGCCAAACTGAGCACACGCACGAGCTTGATGCTGCATCTGAACGTAAAGACGACATCTGCAAAGTGATTTTGCATCTCATAGAGTCGTCTATAACTTGTCGTTTTAGTCAGGAATGAAGACTTCAGATTGAGCGCGCCACGAGATTGCGCTCGCGTCTGCAGGGCCTCGCAGGCGTTCCGTAATAGTTTAAGCCAAACTGGGCACACGCACGAGCTTGTTACTGCATCTGAGTGTAAAGAAGACATCTGCGAATTGATGTTGCATCTCGTAGAGTCGTCTATATCTCGTTGTTTTACGCAGGAATAAATACTTCGGGTCGAGCGTGCCACGACATTGCGCTCGCGCCTGCAAGGCCTCGCAGGTGTTCCGTAATAGTTTAAGCCAAACTGAGCATACGCACGAGCTTGATACTGCATCAGAGTGTAAAGATGACGTCTGCGAAGGGATTTTGCATCTCGTAGAGTCGTCTATAACTCGACGTTTTACGCAGGTATGAAGACTTCGGGTTGAGCGCGCCACGACATTGCGCTCGCGTCTGGAGGGCCTCGCAGGCGTTCCGTAATAGTTTAAGCCAAACTGAGCACACGCACGAGCGAGATACTGCATCAGAGTGTAAAGATGACGTCTGCGAAGGGATTTTGCATCTCGTAGAGTCGTCTATAACTCGTCGTTTTACGCAGGTATGAAGACTTTGGGTTGAGCGCGCCACGACATTGCGCTCGCGTCTGCAGGGCCTCGCAGGCGTTCCGTAATAGTTTAAGCCAAACTGAGCACACGCACGAGCTTGATGCTGCATTTGAATGTAAAGAAGACATCTGGGAAGTGCTTTTGTATCTCGTAGAGCCGTCTATAAGTCGTCGTTTTACGCAGGAATAAATACTTCGGGTTGAGCGCGCCACGACATTGAGCTCGCGCCTGCAGGGCCTCGCAGGCGTTCCGTAATAGTTTAAGTGAAACTGAGCACACGCACGAGCTTTATGCTGCATCTAACTGTAAAGACATCTGCGAATTGATTTTGCATCTCGTAGAGTCGTCTATATCTCGTCGTTTTACGCAGGAATAAATACTTCGGGTTGAGCGCGCCACGACATTGCGCTCGCGCCTGCAGGCCCTCGCAGGCGTTCCGTAATAGTTTAAGTCGAACTGAGCACACGCACGAGCGTGATACTGCATCAGAGTGTAAAGATGACGTCTGCGAAGGGATTTTGCATCTCGTAGAGTCGTCTATAATTCGTTGTTTTACGCAGGAATGACGAGTTCAGATTGAGCGCGCCACGACATGGCGCTCGCGTCTGCAGTGCCTCGCCGGCGTTCCGTAATAGTGTAAGCCAAACTGAGCACACGCACGAGCTTGATGCTGCATCTGAATGTAAAGACGACATCTGCAAAGTGATTTTGCATCTCATAGAGTCGTCTATAACTCGTCGTTTTAGTCAGGAATGAAGACTTCAGATTGAGCGCGCCACGAGATTGCGCTCGCGTCTGCAGGGCCTCGCAGGCGTTCCGTAATAGTTTAAGCCAAACTGGGCACACGCACGAGCTTGTTACTGCATCTGAGTGTAAAGAAGACATCTGCGAATTGATGTTGCATCTCGTAGAGTCGTCTATATCTCGTTGTTTTACGCAGGAATAAATACTTCGGGTCGAGCGCGCCATGACATTGCGCTCGCGCCTGCAAGGCCTCGCAGGTGTTCCGTAATAGTTTAAGCCAAACTGAGCATACGCACGAGCTTGATACTGCATCAGAGTGTAAAGATGACGTCTGCAAAGGGATTTTGCATCTCGTAGAGTCGTCTATAACTCGTCGTTTAACGCAGGTATGACGACTTCGGGTTGAGCGCGCCACGACATTGCGCTCGCGTCTGGAGGGTCTCGCAGGCGTTCCGTAATAGTTTAAGCCAAACTGAGCACACGCACGAGCTTGATGCTGCATTTGAATGTAAAGAAGACATCTGGGAAGTGATTTTGTATCTCGTAGAGCCGTCTATAAGTCGCCGTTTTACGCAGGAATAAATACTTCGGGTTGAGCGCGCCACGACATTGAGCTCGCGCCTGCAGGGCCTCGCAGGCGTTCCGTAATAGTTTAAGTGAAACTGAGCACACGCACGAGCTTTATGCTGCATCTAACTGTAAAGACATCTGCGAATTGATGTTGCATCTCGTAGAGTCGTCTATATCTCGTCGTTTTACGCAGGTATGAAGACTTCGGGTTGAGCGCGCCACGACATTGCGCTCGCGTCTGCAGGGCCTCGCAGGCGTTCCGTAATAGTGTAAGCCAAACTGAGCACACGCACGAGCTTGATGCTGCATCTGAATGTAAAGACGACATCTGCAAAGTGATTTTGCATCTCTTAGAGTCGTCTATAACTCGGCGTTTTAGTGAGGAATGAAGACTAGATTGAGCGCGCCACGACATTGCGCTCGTGTCTGCAGGGCCTCGCAGGAGTTCCGCAATAGTGTAAGCCAAACTTAGCACACGCACGAGCTTGATGCTGCATCTGAATGTAAAGAAGACATCTGCGAAGTGATTTTGCATCTCGTAGAGTCGTCTATAGCTCATCGTTTTACGCAGGTATGAAGTCTTCAGATTCAGCGCGCCACGACATTGCGCTCGCGTCTGCAGGGCCTCGCCGGCGTTCCGTAATAGTGTGAGCCAAACTGAGCACACACACGAGCTTGATGCTGCATCTGACTGTAAAGACATCTGCGAAGTGATTTTGCATCTCGTAGAGTCGTCTATAACTCGTCGTTTTAGTCAGGAATGAAGACTTCAGATTGAGCGCGCCACGAGATTGCGCTCGCGTCTGCAGGGCCTCGCAGGCGTTCCGTAATAGTTTAAGCCAAACTGGGCACACGCACGAGCTTGTTACTGCATCTGAGTGTAAAGAAGACATCTGCGAATTGATGTTGCATCTCGTAGAGTCGTCTATATCTCGTTGTTTTACGCAGGAATAAATACTTCGGGTCGAGCGCGCCACGACATTGCGCTCGCGCCTGCAAGGCCTCGCAGGTGTTCCGTAATAGTTTAAGCCAAACTGAGCACACGCATGAGCTTGATACTGCATCAGAATGTAAAGATTACGTCTGCGAAGGGATTTTGCATCTCGTAGAGTCGTCTATAATTCGTTGTTTTACGCAGGAATGACGACTTCAGATTGAGCGCGCCACGACATGGCGCTCGCGTCTGCAGTGCCTCGCCGGCGTTCCGTAATAGTGTAAGCCAAACTGAGCACACGCACGAGCTTGATGCTGCATCTGAATGTAAAGACGACATCTGCAAAGTGATTTTGCATCTCATAGAGTCGTCTATAACTCGTCGTTTTAGTCAGGAATGAAGACTTCAGATTGAGTGCGCCACGAGATTGCGCTCGCGTCTGCAGGGCCTCGCAGGCGTTCCGTAATAGTTTAAGCCAAACTGGGCACACGCACGAGCTTGTTACTGCATCTGAGTGTAAAGAAGACATCTGCGAATTGATGTTGCATCTCGTAGAGTCGTCTATATCTCGTTGTTTTACGCAGGAATAAATACTTCGGGTCGAGCGTGCCACGACATTGCGCTCGCGCCTGCAAGGCCTCGCAGGTGTTCCGTAATAGTTTAAGCCAAACTGAGCATACGCACGAGCTTGATACTGCATCAGAGTGTAAAGATGACGTCTGCAAAGGGATTTTGCATCTCGTAGAGTCGTCTATAACTCGTCGTTTTACGCAGGTATGACGACTTCGGGTTGAGCGCGCCACGACATTGCGCTCGCGTCTGGAGGGCCTCGCAGGCGTTCCGTAATAGTTTAAGCCAAACTGAGCACACGCACGAGCGTGATACTGCATCAGAGTGTAAAGATGACGTCTGCGAAGGGATTTTGCATCTCGTAGAGTCGTCTATAACTCGTCGTTTTACGCAGGTATGAAGACTTCAGATTGAGCGCGCCACGACATGGCGCTCGCGTCTGCAGTGCCTCGCCGGCGTTCCGTAATAGTGTAAGCCAAACTGAGCACACGCACGAGCTTGATGCTGCATCTGAACGTAAAGACGACATCTGCAAAGTGATTTTGCATCTCATAGAGTCGTCTATAACTCGTCGTTTTAGTCAGGAATGAAGACTTCAGATTGAGCGCGCCACGAGATTGCGCTCGCGTCTGCAGGGCCTCGCAGGCGTTCCGTAATAGTTTAAGCCAAACTGGGCACACGCACGAGCTTGTTACTGCATCTGAGTGTAAAGAAGACATCTGCGAATTGATGTTGCATCTCGTAGAGTCGTCTATATCTCGTTGTTTTACGCAGGAATAAATACTTCGGGTCGAGCGTGCCACGACATTGCGCTCGCGCCTGCAAGGCCTCGCAGGTGTTCCGTAATAGTTTAAGCCAAACTGAGCATACGCACGAGCTTGATACTGCATCAGAGTGTAAAGATGACGTCTGCGAAGGGATTTTGCATCTCGTAGAGTCGTCTATAACTCGACGTTTTACGCAGGTATGAAGACTTCGGGTTGAGCGCGCCACGACATTGCGCTCGCGTCTGGAGGGCCTCGCAGGCGTTCCGTAATAGTTTAAGCCAAACTGAGCACACGCACGAGCGAGATACTGCATCAGAGTGTAAAGATGACGTCTGCGAAGGGATTTTGCATCTCGTAGAGTCGTCTATAACTCGTCGTTTTACGCAGGTATGAAGACTTTGGGTTGAGCGCGCCACGACATTGCGCTCGCGTCTGCAGGGCCTCGCAGGCGTTCCGTAATAGTTTAAGCCAAACTGAGCACACGCACGAGCTTGATGCTGCATTTGAATGTAAAGAAGACATCTGGGAAGTGATTTTGTATCTCGTAGAGCCGTCTATAAGTCGTCGTTTTACGCAGGAATAAATACTTCGGGTTGAGCGCGCCACGACATTGAGCTCGCGCCTGCAGGGCCTCGCAGGCGTTCCGTAATAGTTTAAGTGAAACTGAGCACACGCACGAGCTTTATGCTGCATCTAACTGTAAAGACATCTGCGAATTGATTTTGCATCTCGTAGAGTCGTCTATATCTCGTCGTTTTACGCAGGAATAAATACTTCGGGTTGAGCGCGCCACGACATTGCGCTCGCGCCTGCAGGCCCTCGCAGGCGTTCCGTAATAGTTTAAGTCGAACTGAGCACACGCACGAGCGTGATACTGCATCAGAGTGTAAAGATGACGTCTGCGAAGGGATTTTGCATCTCGTAGAGTCGTCTATAATTCGTTGTTTTACGCAGGAATGACGACTTCAGATTGAGCGCGCCACGACATGGCGCTCGCGTCTGCAGTGCCTCGCCGGCGTTCCGTAATAGTGTAAGCCAAACTGAGCACACGCACGAGCTTGATGCTGCATCTGAATGTAAAGACGACATCTGCAAAGTGATTTTGCATCTCATAGAGTCGTCTATAACTCGTCGTTTTAGTCAGGAATGAAGACTTCAGATTGAGCGCGCCACGAGATTGCGCTCGCGTCTGCAGGGCCTCGCAGGCGTTCCGTAATAGTTTAAGCCAAACTGGGCACACGCACGAGCTTGTTACTGCATCTTAGTGTAAAGAAGACATCTGCGAATTGATGTTGCATCTCGTAGAGTCGTCTATATCTCGTTGTTTTACGCAGGAATAAATACTTCGGGTCGAGCGCGCCATGACATTGCGCTCGCGCCTGCAAGGCCTCGCAGGTGTTCCGTAATAGTTTAAGCCAAACTGAGCATACGCACGAGCTTGATACTGCATCAGAGTGTAAAGATGACGTCTGCAAAGGGATTTTGCATCTCGTAGAGTCGTCTATAACTCGTCGTTTTACGCAGGTATGACGACTTCGGGTTGAGCGCGCCACGACATTGCGCTCGCGTCTGGAGGGTCTCGCAGGCGTTCCGTAATAGTTTAAGCCAAACTGAGCGCACGCACGAGCTTGATGCTGCATTTGAATGTAAAGAAGACATCTGGGAAGTGATTTTGTATCTCGTAGAGCCGTCTATAAGTCGCCGTTTTACGCAGGAATAAATACTTCGGGTTGAGCGCGCCACGACATTGAGCTCGCGCCTGCAGGGCCTCGCAGGCGTTCCGTAATAGTTTAAGTGAAACTGAGCACACGCACGAGCTTTATGCTGCATCTAACTGTAAAGACATCTGCGAATTGATTTTGCATCTCGTAGAGTCGTCTATATCTCGTCGTTTTACGCAGGAATAAATACTTCGGGTTGAGCGCGCCACGACATTGCGCTCGCGCCTGCAGGCCCTCGCAGGCGTTCCGTAATAGTTTAAGTCGAACTGAGCACACGCACGAGCGTGATACTGCATCAGAGTGTAAAGATGACGTCTGCGAAGGGATTTTGCATCTCGTAGAGTCGTCTATAACTCGACGTTTTACGCAGGTATGAAGACTTCGGGTTGAGCGCGCCACGACATTGCGCTCGCGTCTGCAGGGCCTCGCAGGCGTTCTGTAATAGTTTAAGCCAAACTGAGCACACGCACGAGCTTGATGCTGCATCTGAATGTAAAGACGACATCTGCAAAGTGATTTTGCATCTCGTAGAGTCGTCTATAACTCGGCGTTTTAGTGAGGAATGAAGACTTTAGATTGAGCGCGCCACGACATTGCGCTCGTGTCTGCAGGGCCTCGCAGGAGTTCCGCAATAGTGTAAGCCAAACTTAGCACACGCACGAGCTTGATGCTGCATCTGAATGTAAAGAAGACATCTGCGAAGTGATTTTGCATCTCGTAGAGTCGTCTATAGCTCATCGTTTTACGCAGGTATGAAGTCTTCAGATTCAGCGCGCCACGACATTGCGCTCGCGTCTGCAGGGCCTCGCCGGCGTTCCGTAATAGTGTGAGCCAAACTGAGCACACACACGAGCTTGATGCTGCATCTGACTGTAAAGACATCTGCGAAGTGATTTTGCATCTCGTAGAGTCGTCTATAACTCGTCGTTTTAGTCACGAATGAAGACTTCAGATTGAGCGCGCCACGAGATTGCGCTCGCGTCTGCAGGGCCTCGCAGGCGTTCCGTAATAGTTTAAGCCAAACTGGGCACACGCACGAGCTTGTTACTGCATCTGAGTGTAAAGAAGACATCTGCGAATTGATGTTGCATCTCGTAGAGTCGTCTACATCTCGTTGTTTTACGCAGGAATAAATACTTCGGGTCGAGCGCGCCACGACATTGCGCTCGCGCCTGCAAGGCCTCGCAGGTGTTCCGTAATAGTTTAAGCCAAACTGAGCACACGCATGAGCTTGATACTGCATCAGAATGTAAAGATGACGTCTGCGAAGGGATTTTGCATCTCGTAGAGTCGTCTATAACTCGTCGTTTTACGCAGGTATGACGACTTCGGGTTGAGCGCGCCACGACATTGCGCTCGCGTCTGGAGGGCCTCGCAGGCGTTCCGTAATAGTTTAAGCCAAACTGAGCACACTTACGAGCTTGATGCTGCATGTGAATGTAAAGAAGACATCTGCGAAGTGATTTTGTATCTCGTAGAGCCGTTTATAACTCGTCGTTTTACGAAGGACTGAAGACTTCAGATTGAGCGCTCCACGACATTGCGCTCGCGTCTGCAGGGCCTCGCAGGCGTTCCGTAATAGTTTAAGCCAAACTGAACACACGCACGAGCTTGTTACTGCATCTGAGTGTAAAGAAGACATCTGCGAATTGATGTTGCATCTCGTAGAGTCGTCTATATCTCGTCGTTTTACGCAGGTATGAAGACTTCGGGTTGAGCGCGCCACGACATTGCGCTCGCGTCTGCAGGGCCTCGCAGGCGTTCCGTAATAGTGTAAGCCAAACTGAGCACACGCACGAGCTTGATGCTGCATCTGAATGTAAAGACAACATCTGCAAAGTGATTTTGCATCTCGTAGAGTCGTCTATAATTCGTTGTTTTACGCAGGAATGACGACTTCAGATTGAGCGCGCCACGACATGGCGCTCGCGTCTGCAGTGCCTCGCCGGCGTTCCGTAATAGTGTAAGCCAAACTGAGCACACGCACGAGCTTGATGCTGCATCTGAATGTAAAGACGACATCTGCAAAGTGATTTTGCATCTCATAGAGTCGTCTATAACTCGTCGTTTTAGTCAGGAATGAAGACTTCAGATTGAGCGCGCCAAGAGATTGCGCTCGCGTCTGCAGGGCCTCGCAGGCGTTCCGTAATAGTTTAAGCCAAACTGGGCACACGCACGAGCTTGTTACTGCATCTGAGTGTAAAGAAGACATCTGCGAATTGATGTTGCATCTCGTAAAGTCGTCTATATCTCGTTGTTTTACGCAGGAATAAATACTTCGGGTCGAGCGCGCCACGACATTGCGCTCGCGCCTGCAAGGCCTCGCAGGTGTTCCGTAATAGTTTAAGCCAAACTGAGCATACGCACGAGCTTGATACTGCATCAGAGTGTAAAGATGACGTCTGCAAAGGGATTTTGCATCTCGTAGAGTCGTCTATAACTCGTCGTTTTACGCAGGTATGACGACTTCGGGTTGAGCGCGCCACGACATTGCGCTCGCGTCTGGAGGGCCTCGCAGGCGTTCCGTAATAGTTTAAGCCAAACTGAGCACACGCACGAGCGTGATACTGCATCAGAGTGTAAAGATGACGTCTGCGAAGGGATTTTGCATCTCGTAGAGTCGTCTATAACTCGTCGTTTTACGCGGGTATGAAGACTTTGGGTTGAGCGCGCCACGACATTGCGCTCGCGTCTGCAGGGCCTCGCAGGCGTTCCGTAATAGTTTAAGCCAAACTGAGCACACGCACGAGCTTGATGCTGCATTTGAATGTAAAGAAGACATCTGGGAAGTGATTTTGTATCTCGTAGAGCCGTCTATAAGTCGTCGTTTTACGCAGGAATAAATACTTCGGGTTGAGCGCGCCACGACATTGAGCTCGCGCCTGCAGGGCCTCGCAGGCGTTCCGTAATAGTTTAAGTGAAACTGAGCACACGCACGAGCTTTATGCTGCATCTAACTGTAAAGACATCTGCGAATTGATTTTGCATCTCGTAGAGTCGTCTATATCTCGTCGTTTTACGCAGGAATAAATACTTCGGGTTGAGCGCGCCACGACATTGCGCTCGCGCCTGCAGGCCCTCGCAGGCGTTCCGTAATAGTTTAAGTCGAACTGAGCACACGCACGAGCGTGATACTGCATCAGAGTGTAAAGATGACGTCTGCGAAGGGATTTTGCATCTCGTAGAGTCGTCTATAACTCGATGTTTTACGCAGGTATGAAGACTTCGGGTTGAGCGCGCCACGACATTGCGCTCGCGTCTGCAGGGCCTCGCAGGCGTTCCGTAATAGTTTAAGCCAAACTGAGCACACGCACGAGCTTGATGCTGCATCTGAATGTAAAGACGACATCTGCAAAGTGATTTTGCATCTCGTAGAGTCGTCTATAACTCGGCGTTTTAGTGAGGAATGAAGACTTTAGATTGAGCGCGCCACGACATTGCGCTCGTGTCTGCAGGGCCTCGCAGGAGTTCCGCAATAGTGTAAGCCAAACTTAGCACACGCACGAGCTTGATGCTGCATCTGAATGTAAAGAAGACATCTGCGAAGTGATTTTGCATCTCGTAGAGTCGTCTATAGCTCATCGTTTTATGCAGGTATGAAGTCTTCAGATTCAGCGCGCCACGACATTGCGCTCGCGTCTGCAGGGCCTCGCCGGCGTTCCGTAATAGTGTGAGCCAAACTGAGCACACACACGAGCTTGATGCTGCATCTGACTGTAAAGACATCTGCGAAGTGATTTTGCATCTCGTAGAGTCGTCTATAACTCGTCGTTTTAGTCACGAATGAAGACTTCAGATTGAGCGCGCCACGAGATTGCGCTCGCGTCTGCAGGGCCTCGCAGGCGTTCCGTAATAGTTTAAGCCAAACTGGGCACACGCACGAGCTTGTTACTGCATCTGAGTGTAAAGAAGACATCTGCGAATTGATGTTGCATCTCGTAGAGTCGTCTATATATCGTTGTTTTACGCAGGAATAAATACTTCGGGTCGAGCGCGCCACGACATTGCGCTCGCGCCTGCAAGGCCTCGCAGGTGTTCCGTAATAGTTTAAGCCAAACTGAGCACACGCATGAGCTTGATACTGCATCAGAGTGTAAAGATGACGTCTGCGAAGGGATTCTGCATCTCGTAGAGTCGTCCATAACTCGTCGTTTTACGCAGGTATGACGACTTCGGGTTGAGCGCGCCACGACATTGCGCTCGCGTCTGGAGGGCCTCGCAGGCGTTCCGTAATAGTTTAAGCCAAACTGAGCACACTTACGAGCTTGATGCTGCATGTGAATGTAAAGAAGACATCTGCGAAGTGATTTTGTATCTCGTAGAGCCGTTTATAACTCGTCGTTTTACGAAGGACTGAAGACTTCAGATTGAGCGCTCCACGACATTGCGCTCGCGTCTGCAGGGCCTCGCAGGCGTTCCGTAATAGTTTAAGCCAAACTGAACACACGCACGAGCTTGTTACTGCATCTGAGTGTAAAGAAGACATCTGCGAATTGATGTTGCATCTCGTAGAGTCGTCTATATCTCGTCGTTTTACGCAGGTATGAAGACTTCGGGTTGAGCGCGCCACGACATTGCGCTCGCGTCTGCAGGGCCTCGCAGGCGTTCCGTAATAGTGTTAGCCAAACTGAGCACACGCACGAGCTTGATGCTGCATCTGAATGTAAAGACGACATCTGCAAAGTGATTTTGCATCTCTTAGAGTCGTCTATAACTCGGCGTTTTAGTGAGGAATGAAGACTAGATTGAGCGCGCCACGACATTGCGCTCGTGTCTGCAGGGCCTCGCAGGAGTTCCGCAATAGTGTAAGCCAAACTTAGCACACGCACGAGCTTGATGCTGCATCTGAATGTAAAGAAGACATCTGCGAAGTGATTTTGCATCTCGTAGAGTCGTCTATAGCTCATCGTTTTACGCAGGTATGAAGTCTTCAGATTCAGCGCGCCACGACATTGCGCTCGCGTCTGCAGGGCCTCGCCGGCGTTCCGTAATAGTGTGAGCCAAACTGAGCACACACACGAGCTTGATGCTGCATCTGACTGTAAAGACATCTGCGAAGTGATTTTGCATCTCGTAGAGTCGTCTATAACTCGTCGTTTTAGTCAGGAATGAAGACTTCAGATTGAGCGCGCCACGAGATTGCGCTCGCGTCTGCAGGGCCTCGCAGGCGTTCCGTAATAGTTTAAGCCAAACTGGGCACACGCACGAGCTTGTTACTGCATCTGAGTGTAAAGAAGACATCTGCGAATTGATGTTGCATCTCGTAGAGTCGTCTATATCTCGTTGTTTTACGCAGGAATAAATACTTCGGGTCGAGCGCGCCACGACATTGCGCTCGCGCCTGCAAGGCCTCGCAGGTGTTCCGTAATAGTTTAAGCCAAACTGAGCACACGCATGAGCTTGATACTGCATCAGAGTGTAAAGATTACGTCTGCGAAGGGATTTTGCATCTCGTAGAGTCGTCTATAATTCGTTGTTTTACGCAGGAATGACGACTTCAGATTGAGCGCGCCACGACATGGCGCTCGCGTCTGCAGTGCCTCGCCGGCGTTCCGTAATAGTGTAAGCCAAACTGAGCACACGCACGAGCTTGATGCTGCATCTGAATGTAAAGACGACATCTGCAAAGTGATTTTGCATCTCATAGAGTCGTCTATAACTCGTCGTTTTAGTCAGGAATGAAGACTTCAGATTGAGCGCGCCACGAGATTGCGCTCGCGTCTGCAGGGCCTCGCAGGCGTTCCGTAATAGTTTAAGCCAAACTGGGCACACGCACGAGCTTGTTACTGCATCTGAGTGTAAAGAAGACATCTGCGAATTGATGTTGCATCTCGTAGAGTCGTCTATATCTCGTTGTTTTACGCAGGAATAAATACTTCGGGTCGAGCGTGCCACGACATTGCGCTCGCGCCTGCAAGGCCTCGCAGGTGTTCCGTAATAGTTTAAGCCAAACTGAGCATACGCACGAGCTTGATACTGCATCAGAGTGTAAAGATGACGTCTGCAAAGGGATTTTGCATCTCGTAGAGTCGTCTATAACTCGTCGTTTTACGCAGGTATGAAGACTTCGGGTTGAGCGCGCCACGACATTGCGCTCGCGTCTGGAGGGCCTCGCAGGCGTTCCGTAATAGTTTAAGCCAAACTGAGCACACGCACGAGCGTGATACTGCATCAGAGTGTAAAGATGACGTCTGCGAAGGGATTTTGCATCTCGTAGAGTCGTCTATAACTCGTCGTTTTACGCAGGTATGAAGACTTCAGATTGAGCGCGCCACGACATGGCGCTCGCGTATGCAGTGCCTCGCCGGCGTTCCGTAATAGTGTAAGCCAAACTGAGCACACGCACGAGCTTGATGCTGCATCTGAACGTAAAGACGACATCTGCAAAGTGATTTTGCATCTCATAGAGTCGTCTATAACTCGTCGTTTTAGTCAGGAATGAAGACTTCAGATTGAGCGCGCCACGAGATTGCGCTCGCGTCTGCAGGGCCTCGCAGGCGTTCCGTAATAGTTTAAGCCAAACTGGGCACACGCACGAGCTTGTTACTGCATCTGAGTGTAAAGAAGACATCTGCGAATTGATGTTGCATCTCGTAGAGTCGTCTATATCTCGTTGTTTTACGCAGGAATAAATACTTCGGGTCGAGCGTGCCACGACATTGCGCTCGCGCCTGCAAGGCCTCGCAGGTGTTCCGTAATAGTTTAAGCCAAACTGAGCATACGCACGAGCTTGATACTGCATCAGAGTGTAAAGATGACGTCTGCGAAGGGATTTTGCATCTCGTAGAGTCGTCTATAACTCGACGTTTTACGCAGGTATGAAGACTTCGGGTTGAGCGCGCCACGACATTGCGCTCGCGTCTGGAGGGCCTCGCAGGCGTTCCGTAATAGTTTAAGCCAAACTGAGCACACGCACGAGCGAGATACTGCATCAGAGTGTAAAGATGACGTCTGCGAAGGGATTTTGCATCTCGTAGAGTCGTCTATAACTCGTCGTTTTACGCAGGTATGAAGACTTTGGGTTGAGCGCGCCACGACATTGCGCTCGCGTCTGCAGGGCCTCGCAGGCGTTCCGTAATAGTTTAAGCCAAACTGAGCACACGCACGAGCTTGATGCTGCATTTGAATGTAAAGAAGACATCTGGGAAGTGATTTTGTATCTCGTAGAGCCGTCTATAAGTCGTCGTTTTACGCAGGAATAAATACTTCGGGTTGAGCGCGCCACGACATTGAGCTCGCGCCTGCAGGGCCTCGCAGGCGTTCCGTAATAGTTTAAGTGAAACTGAGCACACGCACGAGCTTTATGCTGCATCTAACTGTAAAGACATCTGCAAATTGATTTTGCATCTCGTAGAGTCGTCTATATCTCGTCGTTTTACGCAGGAATAAATACTTCGGGTTGAGCGCGCCACGACATTGCGCTCGCGCCTGCAGGCCCTCGCAGGCGTTCCGTAATAGTTTAAGTCGAACTGAGCACACGCACGAGCGTGATACTGCATCAGAGTGTAAAGATGACGTCTGCGAAGGGATTTTGCATCTCGTAGAGTCGTCTATAACTCGACGTTTTACGCAGGTATGAAGACTTCGGGTTGAGCGCGCCACGACATTGCGCTCGCGTCTGCAGGGCCTCGCAGGCGTTCCGTAATAGTTTAAGCCAAACTGAGCACACGCACGAGCTTGATGCTGCATCTGAATGTAAAGACGACATCTGCAAAGTGATTTTGCATCTCGTAGAGTCGTCTATAACTCGGCGTTTTAGTGAGGAATGAAGACTTTAGATTGAGCGCGCCACGACATTGCGCTCGTGTCTGCAGGGCCTCGCAGGAGTTCCGCAATAGTGTAAGCCAAACTTAGCACACGCACGAGCTTGATGCTGCATCTGAATGTAAAGAAGACATCTGCGAAGTGATTTTGCATCTCGTAGAGTCGTCTATAGCTCATCGTTTTACGCAGGTATGAAGTCTTCAGATTCAGCGCGCCACGACATTGCGCTCGCGTCTGCAGGGCCTCGCCGGCGTTCCGTAATAGTGTGAGCCAAACTGAGCACACACACGAGCTTGATGCTGCATCTGACTGTAAAGACATCTGCGAAGTGATTTTGCATCTCGTAGAGTCGTCTATAACTCGTCGTTTTAGTCACGAATGAAGACTTCAGATTGAGCGCGCCACGAGATTGCGCTCGCGTCTGCAGGGCCTCGCAGGCGTTCCGTAATAGTTTAAGCCAAACTGGGCACACGCACGAGCTTGTTACTGCATCTGAGTGTAAAGAAGACATCTGCGAATTGATGTTGCATCTCGTAGAGTCGTCTATATCTCGTTGTTTTACGCAGGAATAAATACTTCGGGTCGAGCGCGCCACGACATTGCGCTCGCGCCTGCAAGGCCTCGCAGGTGTTCCGTAATAGTTTAAGCCAAACTGAGCACACGCATGAGCTTGATACTGCATCAGAGTGTAAAGATGACGTCTGCGAAGGGATTTTGCATCTCGTAGAGTCGTCTATAACTCGTCGTTTTACGCAGGTATGACGACTTCGGGTTGAGCGCGCCACGACATTGCGCTCGCGTCTGGAGGGCCTCGCAGGCGTTCCGTAATAGTTTAAGCCAAACTGAGCACACTTACGAGCTTGATGCTGCATGTGAATGTAAAGAAGACATCTGCGAAGTGATTTTGTATCTCGTAGAGCCGTTTATAACTCGTCGTTTTACGAAGGACTGAAGACTTCAGATTGAGCGCTCCACGACATTGCGCTCGCGTCTGCAGGGCCTCGCAGGCGTTCCGTAATAGTTTAAGCCAAACTGAACACACGCACGAGCTTGTTACTGCATCTGAGTGTAAAGAAGACATCTGCGAATTGATGTTGCATCTCGTAGAGTCGTCTATATCTCGTCGTTTTACGCAGGTATGAAGACTAAGGGTTGAGCGCGCCACGACATTGCGCTCGCGTCTGCAGGGCCTCGCAGGCGTTCCGTAATAGTGTAAGCCAAACTCAGCACACGCACGAGCTTGATGCTGCATCTGAATGTAAAGACGACATCTGCAAAGTGATTTTGCATCTCTTAGAGTCGTCTATAACTCGGCGTTTTAGTGAGGAATGAAGACTAGATTGAGCGCGCCACGACATTGCGCTCGTGTCTGCAGGGCCTCGCAGGAGTTCCGCAATAGTGTAAGCCAAACTTAGCACACGCACGAGCTTGATGCTGCATCTGAATGTAAAGAAGACATCTGCGAAGTGATTTTGCATCTCGTAGAGTCGTCTATAGCTCATCGTTTTACGCAGGTATGAAGTCTTCAGATTCAGCGCGCCACGACATTGCGCTCGCGTCTGCAGGGCCTCGCCGGCGTTCCGTAATAGTGTGAGCCAAACTGAGCACACACACGAGCTTGATGCTGCATCTGACTGTAAAGACATCTGCGAAGTGATTTTGCATCTCGTAGAGTCGTCTATAACTCGTCGTTTTAGTCAGGAATGAAGACTTCAGATTGAGCGCGCCACGAGATTGCGCTCGCGTCTGCAGGGCCTCGCAGGCGTTCCGTAATAGTTTAAGCCAAACTGGGCACACGCACGAGCTTGTTACTGCATCTGAGTGTAAAGAAGACATCTGCGAATTGATGTTGCATCTCGTAGAGTCGTCTATATCTCGTTGTTTTACGCAGGAATAAATACTTCGGGTCGAGCGCGCCACGACATTGCGCTCGCGCCTGCAAGGCCTCGCAGGTGTTCCGTAATAGTTTAAGCCAAACTGAGCACACGCATGAGCTTGATACTGCATCAGAGTGTAAAGATTACGTCTGCGAAGGGATTTTGCATCTCGTAGAGTCGTCTATAATTCGTTGTTTTACGCAGGAATGACGACTTCAGATTGAGCGCGCCACGACATGGCGCTCGCGTCCGCAGTGCCTCGCCGGCGTTCCGTAATAGTGTAAGCCAAACTGAGCACACGCACGAGCTTGATGCTGCATCTGAATGTAAAGACGACATCTGCAAAGTGATTTTGCATCTCATAGAGTCGTCTATAACTCGTCGTTTTAGTCAGGAATGAAGACTTTAGATTGAGCGCGCCACGGTGCTCGCGTCTGCAGGGCCTCGCAGGAGTTCCGCAATAGTGTAAGCCAAACTGGGCACACGCACGAGCTTGTTACTGCATCTGAGTGTAAAGAAGACATCTGCGAATTGATGTTGCATCTCGTAGAGTCGTCTATATCTCGTTGTTTTACGCAGGAATAAATACTTCGGGTCGAGCGCGCCACGACATTGCGCTCGCGCCTGCAAGGCCTCGCAGGTGTTCCGTAATAGTTTAAGCCAAACTGAGCATACGCACGAGCTTGATACTGCATCAGAGTCTAAAGGTGACGTCTGCGAAGGGATTTTGCATCTCGTAGAGTCGTCTATAACTCGTCGTTTTACGCAGGTATGACGACTTCGGGTTGAGCGCGCCACGACATTGCGCTCGCGTCTGGAGGGCCTCGCAGGCGTTCCGTAATAGTTTAAGCCAAACTGAGCACACGCACGAGCGTGATACTGCATCAGAGTGTAAAGATGACGTCTGCGAAGGGACTTTGCATCTCGTAGAGTCGTCCATAACTCGTCGTTTTACGCAGGTATGAAGACTTTGGGTTGAGCGCGCCACGACATTGCGCTCGCGTCTGCAGGGCCTCGCAGGCGTTCCGTAATAGTTTAAGCCAAACTGAGCACACGCACGAGCTTGATGCTGCATTTGAATGTAAAGAAGACATCTGGGAAGTGATTTTGTATCTCGTAGAGCCGTCTATAAGTCGTCGTTTTACGCAGGAATAAATACTTCGGGTTGAGCGCGCCACGACATTGAGCTCGCGTCTGCAGGGCCTCGCAGGCGTTCCGTAATAGTTTAAGTGAAACTGAGCACACGCACGAGCTTTATGCTGCATCTAACTGTAAAGACATCTGCGAATTGATTTTGCATCTCGTAGCGTCGTCTATATCTCATCGTTTTACGCAGGAATAAATACTTCGGGTTGAGCGCGCCACGACATTGCGCTCGCGCCTGCAGGCCCTCGCAGGCGTTCCGTAATAGTTTAAGTCGAACTGAGCACACGCACGAGCGTGATACTGCATCAGAGTGTAAAGATGACGTCTGCGAAGGGATTTTGCATCTCGTAGAGTCGTCTATAACTCGTCGTTTTACGCAGGTATGAAGACTTCGGGTTGAGCGCGCCACGACATTGCGCTCGCGTCTGCAGGGCCTCGCAGGCGTTCCGTAATAGTGTAAGCCAAACTGAGCACACGCACGAGCTTGATGCTGCATCTGAATGTAAAGACGACATCTGCAAAGTGATTTTGCATCTCGTAGAGTCGTCTATAACTCGGCGTTTTAGTCAGGAATGAAGACTTTAGATTGAGCGCGCCACGACATTGCGCTCGTGTTTGCAGGGCCTCGCAGGAGTTCCGCAATAGTGTAAGCCAAACTTAGCACACGCACGAGCTTGATGCTGCATCTGAATATAAAGAAGACATCTGCGAAGTGATTTTGCATCTCGTAGAGTCGTCTATAACTCATCGTTTTACGCAGGTATGAAGTCTTCAGATTCAGCGCGCCACGACATTGCGCTCGCGTCTGCAGGGCCTCGCCTGCGTTCCGTAATAGTGTGAGCCAAACTGAGCACACACACGAGCTTGATGCTGCATCTGACTGTAAAGACATCTGCGAAGTGATTTTGCATCTCGTATAGTCGTCTATAACTCGTCGTTTTAGTCAGGAATGAAGACTTCAGATTGAGCGCGCCACGAGATTGCGCTCGCGTCTGCAGGGCCTCGCAGGCATTCCGTAATAGTTTAAGCCAAACTGGGCACACGCACGAGCTTGTTACTGCATCTGAGTGTAAAGAAGACATCTGCGAATTGATGTTGCATCTCGTAGAGTCGTCTATATCTCGTTGTTTTACGCAGGAATAAATACTTCGGGTCGAGCGCGCCACGACATTGCGCTCGCGCCTGCAAGGCCTCGCAGGTGTTCCGTAATAGTTTAAGCCAAACTGAGCACACGCATGAGCTTGATACTGCATCAGAGTGTAAAGATGACGTCTGCGAAGGGATTTTGCATCTCGTAGAGTCGTCTATAACTCGTCGTTTTACGCAGGTATGACGACTTCGGGTTGAGCGCGCCACGACATTGCGCTCGCGTCTGGAGGGCCTCGCAGATGTTCCGTAATAGTTTAAGCCAAACTGAGCACACTTACGAGCTTGATGCTGCATGTGAATGTAAAGAAGACATCTGCGAAGTGATTTTGTATCTCGTAGAGCCGTTTATAACTCGTCGTTTTACGAAGGACTGAAGACTTCAGATTGAGCGCTCCACGACATTGCGCTCGCGTCTGCAGGGCCTCGCAGGCGTTCCGTAATAGTTTAAGCCAAACTGAACACACGCACGAGCTTGTTACTGCATCTGAATGTAAAGAAGACATCTGCGAATTGATGTTGCATCTCGTAGAGTCGTCTATATCTCGTCGTTTTACGCAGGTATGAAGACTTCGGGTTGAGCGCGCCACGACATTGCGCTCGTGTCTGCAGGGCCTCGCAGGAGTTCCGCAATAGTGTAAGCCAAACTTAGCACACGCACGAGCTTGATGCTGCATCTGAATGTAAAGAAGACATCTGCGAAGTGATTTTGCATCTCGTAGAGTCGTCTATAGCTCATCGTTTTACGCAGGTATGAAGTCTTCAGATTCAGCGCGCCACGACATTGCGCTCGCGTCTGCAGGGCCTCGCCGGCGTTCCGTAATAGTGTGAGCCAAACTGAGCACACACACGAGCTTGATGCTGCATCTGACTGTAAAGACATCTGCGAAGTGATTTTGCATCTCGTAGAGTCGTCTATAACTCGTCGTTTTAGTCAGGAATGAAGACTTCAGATTGAGCGCGCCACGAGATTGCGCTCGCGTCTGCAGGGCCTCGCAGGCGTTCCGTAATAGTTTAAGCCAAACTGGGCACACGCACGAGGTTGTTACTGCATCTGAGTGTAAAGAAGACATCTGCGAATTGATGTTGCATCTCGTAGAGTCGTCTATATCTGGTTGTTTTACGCAGGAATAAATACTTCGGGTCGAGCGCGCCACGACATTGCGCTCGCGCCTGCAAGGCCTCGCAGGTGTTCCGTAATAGTTTAAGCCAAACTGAGCACACGCATGAGCTTGATACTGCATCAGAGTGTAAAGATTACGTCTGCGAAGGGATTTTGCATCTCGTAGAGTCGTCTATAATTCGTTGTTTTACGCAGGAATGACGACTTCAGATTGAGCGCGCCACGACATGGCGCTCGCGTCTGCAGTGCCTCGCCGGCGTTCCGTAATAGTGTAAGCCAAACTGAGTACACGCACGAGCTTGATGCTGCATCTGAATGTAAAGACGACATCTGCAAAGTGATTTTGCATCTCATAGAGTCGTCTATAACTCGTCGTTTTAGTCAGGAACGATGACTTTAGATTGAGCGCGCCACGGTGCTCGCGTCTGCAGGGCCTCGCAGGAGTTCCGCAATAGTGTAAGCCAAACTGGGCACACGCACGAGCTTGTTACTGCATCTGAGTGTAAAGAAGACATCTGCGAATTGATGTTGCATCTCGTAGAGTCGTCTATATCTCGTTGTTTTACGCAGGAATAAATACTTCGGGTCGAGCGCGCCACGACATTGCGCTCGCGCCTGCAAGGCCTCGCAGGTGTTCCGTAATAGTTTAAGCCAAACTGAGCATACGCAAGAGCTTGATACTGCATCAGAGTCTAAAGATGACGTCTGCGAAGGGATTTTGCATCTCGTAGAGTCGTCTATAACTCGTCGTTTTACGCAGGTATGACGACTTCGGGTTGAGCGCGCCACGACATTGCGCTCGCGTCTGGAGGGCCTCGCAGGCGTTCCGTAATAGTTTAAGCCAAACTGAGCACACGCACGAGCGTGATACTGCATCAGAGTGTAAAGATGACGTCTGCGAAGGGACTTTGCATCTCGTAGAGTCGTCCATAACTCGTCGTTTTACGCAGGTATGAAGACTTTGGGTTGAGCGCGCCACGACATTGCGCTCGCGTCTGCAGGGCCTCGCAGGCGTTCCGTAATAGTTTAAGCCAAACTGAGCACACGCACGAGCTTGATGCTGCATTTGAATGTAAAGAAGACATCTGGGAAGTGATTTTGTATCTCGTAGAGCCGTCTATAAGTCGTCGTTTTACGCAGGAATAAATACTTCGGGTTGAGCGCGCCACGACATTGAGCTCGCGTCTGCAGGGCCTCGCAGGCGTTCCGTAATAGTTTAAGTGAAACTGAGCACACGCACGAGCTTTATGCTGCATCTAACTGTAAAGACATCTGCGAATTGATTTTGCATCTCGTAGCGTCGTCTATATCTCATCGTTTTACGCAGGAATAAATACTTCGGGTTGAGCGCGCCACGACATTGCGCTCGCGCCTGCAGGCCCTCGCAGGCGTTCCGTAATAGTTTAAGTCGAACTGAGCACACGCACGAGCGTGATACTGCATCAGAGTGTAAAGATGACGTCTGCGAAGGGATTTTGCATCTCGTAGAGTCGTCTATAACTCGTCGTTTTACGCAGGTATGAAGACTTCGGGTGGAGCGCGCCACGACATTGCGCTCGCGTCTGCAGGGCCTCGCAGGCGTTCCGTAATAGTGTAAGCCAAACTGAGCACACGCACGAGCTTGATGCTGCATCTGAATGTAAAGACGACATCTGCAAAGTGATTTTGCATCTCGTAGAGTCGTCTATAACTCGGCGTTTTAGTCAGGAATGAAGACTTTAGATTGAGCGCGCCACGACATTGCGCTCGTGTTTGCAGGGCCTCGCAGGAGTTCCGCAATAGTGTAAGCCAAACTTAGCACACGCACGAGCTTGATGCTGCATCTGAATGTAAAGAAGACATCTGCGAAGTGATTTTGCATCTCGTAGAGTCGTCTATAACTCATCGTTTTACGCAGGTATGAAGTCTTCAGATTCAGCGCGCCACGACATTGCGCTCGCGTCTGCAGGGCCTCGCCTGCGTTCCGTAATAGTGTGAGCCAAACTGAGCACACACACGAGCTTGATGCTGCATCTGACTGTAAAGACATCTGCGAAGTGATTTTGCATCTCGTATAGTCGTCTATAACTCGTCGTTTTAGTCAGGAATGAAGACTTCAGATTGAGCGCGCCACGAGATTGCGCTCGCGTCTGCAGGGCCTCGCAGGTGTTCCGTAATAGTTTAAGCCAAACTGGGCACACGCACGAGCTTGTTACTGCATCTGAGTGTAAAGAAGACATCTGCGAATTGATGTTGCATCTCGTAGAGTCGTCTATATCTCGTTGTTTTACGCAGGAATAAATACTTCGGGTCGAGCGCGCCACGACATTGCGCTCGCGCCTGCAAGGCCTCGCAGGTGTTCCGTAATAGTTTAAGCCAAACTGAGCACACGCATGAGCTTGATACTGCATCAGAGTGTAAAGATGACGTCTGCGAAGGGATTTTGCATCTCGTAGAGTCGTCTATAACTCGTCGTTTTACGCAGGTATGACGACTTCGGGTTGAGCGCGCCACGACATTGCGCTCGCGTCTGGAGGGCCTCGCAGATGTTCCGTAATAGTTTAAGCCAAACTGAGCCCACTTACGAGCTTGATGCTGCATGTGAATGTAAAGAAGACATCTGCGAAGTGATTTTGTATCTCGTAGAGCCGTTTATAACTCGTCGTTTTACGAAGGACTGAAGACTTCAGATTGAGCGCTCCACGACATTGCGCTCGCGTCTGCAGGGCCTCGCAGGCGTTCCGTAATAGTTTAAAACAAACTGAACACACGCACGAGCTTGTTACTGCATCTGAATGTAAAGAAGACATCTGCGAATTGATGTTGCATCTCGTAGAGTCGTCTATATCTCGTCGTTTTACGCAGGTATGAAGACTTCGGGTTGAGCGCGCCACGACATTGCGCTCGCGTCTGCAGGGCCTCGCCGGCGTTCCGTAATAGTGTGAGCCAAACTGAGCACACACACGAGCTTGATGCTGCATCTGACTGTAAAGACATCTGCGAAGTGATTTTGCATCTCGTAGAGTCGTCTATAACTCGTCGTTTTAGTCAGGAATGAAGACTTCAGATTGAGCGCGCCACGAGATTGCGCTCGCGTCTGCAGGGCCTCGCAGGCGTTCCGTAATAGTTTAAGCCAAACTGGGCACACGCACGAGGTTGTTACTGCATCTGAGTGTAAAGAAGACATCTGCGAATTGATGTTGCATCTCGTAGAGTCGTCTATATCTCGTGTTTTTACGCAGGAATAAATACTTCGGGTCGAGCGCGCCACGACATTGCGCTCGCGCCTGCAAGGCCTCGCAGGTGTTCCGTAATAGTTTAAGCCAAACTGAGCACACGCATGAGCTTGATACTGCATCAGAGTGTAAAGATTACGTCTGCGAAGGGATTTTGCATCTCGTAGAGTCGTCTATAATTCGTTGTTTTACGCAGGAATGACGACTTCAGATTGAGCGCGCCACGACATGGCGCTCGCGTCTGCAGTGCCTCGCCGGCGTTCCGTAATAGTGTAAGCCAAACTGAGCACACGCACGAGCTTGATGCTGCATCTGAATGTAAAGACGACATCTGCAAAGTGATTTTGCATCTCATAGAGTCGTCTATAACTCGTCGTTTTAGTCAGGAATGAAGACTTTAGATTGAGCGCGCCACGGTGCTCGCGTCTGCAGGGCCTCGCAGGAGTTCCGCAATAGTGTAAGCCAAACTGGGCACACGCACGAGCTTGTTACTGCATCTGAGTGAAAGAAGACATCTGCGAATTGATGTTGCATCTCGTAGAGTCGTCTATATCTCGTTGTTTTACGCAGGAATAAATACTTCGGGTCGAGCGCGCCACGACATTGCGCTCGCGCCTGCAAGGCCTCGCAGGTGTTCCGTAATAGTTTAAGCCAAACTGAGCATACGCACGAGCTTGATACTGCATCAGAGTCTAAAGATGACGTCTGCGAAGGGATTTTGCATCTCGTAGAGTCGTCTATAACTCGTCGTTTTACGCAGGTATGACGACTTCGGGTTGAGCGCGCCACGACATTGCACTCGCGTCTGGAGGGCCTCGCAGGCGTTCCGTAATAGTTTAAGCCAAACTGAGCACACGCACGAGCGTGATACTGCATCAGAGTGTAAAGATGACGTCTGCGAAGGGACTTTGCATCTCGTAGAGTCGTCCATAACTCGTCGTTTTACGCAGGTATGAAGACTTTGGGTTGAGCGCGCCACGACATTGCGCTCGCGTCTGCAGGGCCTCGCAGGCGTTCCGTAATAGTTTAAGCCAAATTGAGCACACGCACGAGCTTGATGCTGCATTTGAATGTAAAGAAGACATCTGGGAAGTGATTTTGTATCTCGTAGAGTCGTCTATAAGTCGTCGTTTTACGCAGGAATAAATACTTCGGGTTGAGCGCGCCACGACATTGAGCTCGCGTCTGCAGGGCCTCGCAGGCGTTCCGTAATAGTTTAAGCCAAATTGAGCACACGCACGAGCTTGATGCTGCATCTGAATGTAAAGAAGACATCTGCGAAGTGATTTTGCATCTCGTAGAGTCGTCTATAACTCATCGTTTTACGCAGGTATGAAGTCTTCAGATTCAGCGCGCCACGACATTGCGCTCGCGTCTGCAGGGCCTCGCCTGCGTTCCGTAATAGTGTGAGCCAAACTGAGCACACACACGAGCTTGATGCTGCATCTGACTGTAAAGACAACTGCGAAGTGATTTTGCATCTCGTATAGTCGTCTATAACTCGTCGTTTTAGTCAGGAATGAAGACTTCAGATTGAGCGCGCCACGAGATTGCGCTCGCGTCTGCAGGGCCTAGCAGGCGTTCCGTAATAGTTTAAGCCAAACTGGGCACACGCACGAGCTTGTTACTGCATCTGAATGTAAAGAAGACATCTGCGAATTGATGTTGCATCTCGTAGAGTCGTCTATATCTCGTTGTTTTACGCAGGAATAAATACTTCGGGTCGAGCGCGACACGACATTGCGCTCGCGCCTGCAAGGCCTCGCAGGTGTTCCGTAATAGTTTAAGCCAAACTGAGCACACGCATGAGCTTGATACTGCATCAGAGTGTAAAGATGACGTCTGCGAAGGGATTTTGCATCTCGTAGAGTCGTCTATAACTCGTCGTTTTACGCAGGTATGACGACTTCGGGTTGAGCGCGCCACGACATTGCGCTCGCGTCTGGAGGGCCTCGCAGATGTTCCGTAATAGTTTAAGCCAAACTGAGCACACTTACGAGCTTGATGCTGCATGTGAATGTAAAGAAGACATCTGCGAAGTGATTTTGTATCTCGTAGAGCCGTTTATAACTCGTCGTTTTACGAAGGACTGAAGACTTCAGATTGAGCGCTCCACGACATTGCGCTCGCGTCTGCAGGGCCTCGCAGGCGTTCCGTAATAGTTTAAAACAAACTGAACACACGCACGAGCTTGTTACTGCATCTGAGTGTAAAGAAGACATCTGCGAATTGATGTTGCATCTCGTAGAGTCGTCTATATCTCGTTGTTTTACGCAGGAATAAATACTTCGGGTCGAGCGCGCCACGACATTGCGCTCGCGCCTGCAAGGCCTCGCAGGTGTTCCGTAATAGTTTAAGCCAAACTGAGCACACGCATGAGCTTGATACTGCATCAGAGTGTAAAGATGACGTCTGCGAAGGGATTTTGCATCTCGTAGAGTCGTCTATAACTCGTCGTTTTACGCAGGTATGACGACTTCGGGTTGAGCGCGCCACGACATTGCGCTCGCGTCTGGAGGGCCTCGCAGATGTTCCGTAATAGTTTAAGCCAAACTGAGCCCACTTACGAGCTTGATGCTGCATGTGAATGTAAAGAAGACATCTGCGAAGTGATTTTGTATCTCGTAGAGCCGTTTATAACTCGTCGTTTTACGAAGGACTGAAGACTTCAGATTGAGCGCTCCACGACATTGCGCTCGCGTCTGCAGGGCCTCGCAGGCGTTCCGTAATAGTTTAAAACAAACTGAACACACGCACGAGCTTGTTACTGCATCTGAATGTAAAGAAGACATCTGCGAATTGATGTTGCATCTCGTAGAGTCGTCTATATCTCGTCGTTTTACGCAGGTATGAAGACTTCGGGTTGAGCGCGCCACGACATTGCGCTCGCGTCTGCAGGGCCTCGCCGGCGTTCCGTAATAGTGTGAGCCAAACTGAGCACACACACGAGCTTGATGCTGCATCTGACTGTAAAGACATCTGCGAAGTGATTTTGCATCTCGTAGAGTCGTCTATAACTCGTCGTTTTAGTCAGGAATGAAGACTTCAGATTGAGCGCGCCACGAGATTGCGCTCGCGTCTGCAGGGCCTCGCAGGCGTTCCGTAATAGTTTAAGCCAAACTGGGCACACGCACGAGGTTGTTACTGCATCTGAGTGTAAAGAAGACATCTGCGAATTGATGTTGCATCTCGTAGAGTCGTCTATATCTCGTGTTTTTACGCAGGAATAAATACTTCGGGTCGAGCGCGCCACGACATTGCGCTCGCGCCTGCAAGGCCTCGCAGGTGTTCCGTAATAGTTTAAGCCAAACTGAGCACACGCATGAGCTTGATACTGCATCAGAGTGTAAAGATTACGTCTGCGAAGGGATTTTGCATCTCGTAGAGTCGTCTATAATTCGTTGTTTTACGCAGGAATGACGACTTCAGATTGAGCGCGCCACGACATGGCGCTCGCGTCTGCAGTGCCTCGCCGGCGTTCCGTAATAGTGTAAGCCAAACTGAGCACACGCACGAGCTTGATGCTGCATCTGAATGTAAAGACGACATCTGCAAAGTGATTTTGCATCTCATAGAGTCGTCTATAACTCGTCGTTTTAGTCAGGAATGAAGACTTTAGATTGAGCGCGCCACGGTGCTCGCGTCTGCAGGGCCTCGCAGGAGTTCCGCAATAGTGTAAGCCAAACTGGGCACACGCACGAGCTTGTTACTGCATCTGAGTGAAAGAAGACATCTGCGAATTGATGTTGCATCTCGTAGAGTCGTCTATATCTCGTTGTTTTACGCAGGAATAAATACTTCGGGTCGAGCGCGCCACGACATTGCGCTCGCGCCTGCAAGGCCTCGCAGGTGTTCCGTAATAGTTTAAGCCAAACTGAGCATACGCACGAGCTTGATACTGCATCAGAGTCTAAAGATGACGTCTGCGAAGGGATTTTGCATCTCGTAGAGTCGTCTATAACTCGTCGTTTTACGCAGGTATGACGACTTCGGGTTGAGCGCGCCACGACATTGCACTCGCGTCTGGAGGGCCTCGCAGGCGTTCCGTAATAGTTTAAGCCAAACTGAGCACACGCACGAGCGTGATACTGCATCAGAGTGTAAAGATGACGTCTGCGAAGGGACTTTGCATCTCGTAGAGTCGTCCATAACTCGTCGTTTTACGCAGGTATGAAGACTTTGGGTTGAGCGCGCCACGACATTGCGCTCGCGTCTGCAGGGCCTCGCAGGCGTTCCGTAATAGTTTAAGCCAAATTGAGCACACGCACGAGCTTGATGCTGCATTTGAATGTAAAGAAGACATCTGGGAAGTGATTTTGTATCTCGTAGAGTCGTCTATAAGTCGTCGTTTTACGCAGGAATAAATACTTCGGGTTGAGCGCGCCACGACATTGAGCTCGCGTCTGCAGGGCCTCGCAGGCGTTCCGTAATAGTTTAAGCCAAATTGAGCACACGCACGAGCTTGATGCTGCATCTGAATGTAAAGAAGACATCTGCGAAGTGATTTTGCATCTCGTAGAGTCGTCTATAACTCATCGTTTTACGCAGGTATGAAGTCTTCAGATTCAGCGCGCCACGACATTGCGCTCGCGTCTGCAGGGCCTCGCCTGCGTTCCGTAATAGTGTGAGCCAAACTGAGCACACACACGAGCTTGATGCTGCATCTGACTGTAAAGACAACTGCGAAGTGATTTTGCATCTCGTATAGTCGTCTATAACTCGTCGTTTTAGTCAGGAATGAAGACTTCAGATTGAGCGCGCCACGAGATTGCGCTCGCGTCTGCAGGGCCTAGCAGGCGTTCCGTAATAGTTTAAGCCAAACTGGGCACACGCACGAGCTTGTTACTGCATCTGAATGTAAAGAAGACATCTGCGAATTGATGTTGCATCTCGTAGAGTCGTCTATATCTCGTTGTTTTACGCAGGAATAAATACTTCGGGTCGAGCGCGACACGACATTGCGCTCGCGCCTGCAAGGCCTCGCAGGTGTTCCGTAATAGTTTAAGCCAAACTGAGCACACGCATGAGCTTGATACTGCATCAGAGTGTAAAGATGACGTCTGCGAAGGGATTTTGCATCTCGTAGAGTCGTCTATAACTCGTCGTTTTACGCAGGTATGACGACTTCGGGTTGAGCGCGCCACGACATTGCGCTCGCGTCTGGAGGGCCTCGCAGATGTTCCGTAATAGTTTAAGCCAAACTGAGCACACTTACGAGCTTGATGCTGCATGTGAATGTAAAGAAGACATCTGCGAAGTGATTTTGCATCTCGTAGAGTCGTCTATAACTCGTCGTTTTAGTCAGGAATGAAGACTTCAGATTGAGCGCGCCACGAGATTGCGCTCGCGTCTGCAGGGCCTCGCAGGCGTTCCGTAATAGTTTAAGCCAAACTGGGCACACGCACGAGGTTGTTACTGCATCTGAGTGTAAAGAAGACATCTGCGAATTGATGTTGCATCTCGTAGAGTCGTCTATATCTCGTTGTTTTACGCAGGAATAAATACTTCGGGTCGAGCGCGCCACGACATTGCGCTCGCGCCTGCAAGGCCTCGCAGGTGTTCCGTAATAGTTTAAGCCAAACTGAGCACACGCATGAGCTTGATACTGCATCAGAGTGTAAAGATTACGTCTGCGAAGGGATTTTGCATCTCGTAGAGTCGTCTATAATTCGTTGTTTTACGCAGGAATGACGACTTCAGATTGAGCGCGCCACGACATGGCGCTCGCGTCTGCAGTGCCTCGCCGGCGTTCCGTAATAGTGTAAGCCAAACTGAGCACACGCACGAGCTTGATGCTGCATCTGAATGTAAAGACGACATCTGCAAAGTGATTTTGCATCTCATAGAGTCGTCTATAACTCGTCGTTTTAGTCAGGAATGAAGAGTTTAGATTGAGCGCGCCACGGTGCTCGCGTCTGCAGGGCCTCGCAGGAGTTCCGCAATAGTGTAAGCCAAACTGGGCACACGCACGAGCTTGTTACTGCATCTGAGTGAAAGAAGACATCTGCGAATTGATGTTGCATCTCGTAGAGTCGTCTATATCTCGTTGTTTTACGCAGGAATAAATACTTCGGGTCGAGCGCGCCACGACATTGCGCTCGCGCCTGCAAGGCCTCGCAGGTGTTCCGTAATAGTTTAAGCCAAACTGAGCATACGCACGAGCTTGATACTGCATCAGAGTCTAAAGATGACGTCTGCGAAGGGATTTTGCATCTCGTAGAGTCGTCTATAACTCGTCGTTTTACGCAGGTATGACGACTTCGGGTTGAGCGCGCCACGACATTGCGCTCGCGTCTGGAGGGCCTCGCAGGCGTTCCGTAATAGTTTAAGCCAAACTGAGCACACGCACGAGCGTGATACTGCATCAGAGTGTAAAGATGACGTCTGCGAAGGGACTTTGCATCTCGTAGAGTCGTCCATAACTCGTCGTTTTACGCAGGTATGAAGACTTTGGGTTGAGCGCGCCACGACATTGCGCTCGCGTCTGCAGGGCCTCGCAGGCGTTCCGTAATAGTTTAAGCCAAATTGAGCACACGCACGAGCTTGATGCTGCATTTGAATGTAAAGAAGACATCTGGGAAGTGATTTTGTATCTCGTAGAGTCGTCTATAAGTCGTCGTTTTACGCAGGAATAAATACTTCGGGTTGAGCGCGCCACGACATTGAGCTCGCGTCTGCAGGGCCTCGCAGGCGTTCCGTAATAGTGTAAGTGAAACTGAGCACACGCACGAGCTTTATGCTGCATCTAACTGTAAAGACATCTGCGAATTGATTTTGCATCTCGTAGCGTCGTCTATATCTCATCGTTTTACGCAGGAATAAATACTTCGGGTTGAGCGCGCCACGACATTGCGCTCGCGCCTGCAGGCCCTCGCAGGCGTTCCGTAATAGTTTAAGTCGAACTGAGCACACGCACGAGCGTGATACTGCATCAGAGTGTAAAGATGACGTCTGCGAAGGGATTTTGCATCTCGTAGAGTCGTCTATAACTCGTCGTTTTACGCAGGTATGAAGACTTCGGGTTGAGCGCGCCACGACATTGCGCTCGCGTCTGCAGGGCCTCGCAGGCGTTCCGTAATAGTGTAAGCCAAACTGAGCACACGCACGAGCTTGATGCTGCATCTGAATGTAAAGACGACATCTGCAAAGTGATTTTGCATCTCGTAGAGTCGTCTATAACTCGGCGTTTTAGTCAGGAATGAAGACTTTAGATTGAGCGCGCCACGACATTGCGCTCGTGTCTGCAGGGCCTCGCAGGAGTTCCGCAATAGTGTAAGCCAAACTCTTGCACACGCACGAGCTTGATGCTGCATCTGAATGTAAAGAAGACATCTGCGAAGTGATTTTGCATCTCGTAGAGTCGTCTATAACTCATCGTTTTACGCAGGTATGAAGTCTTCAGATTCAGCGCGCCGCGACATTGCGCTCGCGTCTGCAGGGCCTCGCCTGCGTTCCGTAATAGTGTGAGCCAAACTGAGCACACACACGAGCTTGATGCTGCATCTGACTGTAAAGACAACTGCGAAGTGATTTTGCATCTCGTATAGTCGTCTATAACTCGTCGTTTTAGTCAGGAATGAAGACTTCAGATTGAGCGCGCCACGAGATTGCGCTCGCGTCTGCAGGGCCTAGCAGGCGTTCCGTAATAGTTTAAGCCAAACTGGGCACACGCACGAGCTTGTTACTGCATCTGAATGTAAAGAAGACATCTGCGAATTGATGTTGCATCTCGTAGAGTCGTCTATATCTCGTTGTTTTACGCAGGTATGACGACTTCGGGTTGAGCGCGCCACGACATTGCGCTCGCGTCTGGAGGGCCTCGCAGATGTTCCGTAATAGTTTAAGCCAAACTGAGCACACTTACGAGCTTGATGCTGCATGTGAATGTAAAGAAGACATCTGCGAAGTGATTTTGCATCTCGTAGAGTCGTCTATAACTCGTCGTTTTAGTCAGGTATGACGACTTCGGGTTGAGCGCGCCACGACATTGCGCTCGCGTCTGGAGGGCCTCGCAGATGTTCCGTAATAGTTTAAGCCAAACTGAGCACACTTACGAGCTTGATGCTGCATGTGAATGTAAAGAAGACATCTGCGAAGTGATTTTGCATCTCGTAGAGTCGTCTATAACTCGTCGTTTTACGCAGGTATGACGACTTCGGGTTGAGCGCGCCACGACATTGCGCTCGCGTCTGGAGGGCCTCGCAGATGTTCCGTAATAGTTTAAGCCAAACTGAGCACACTTACGAGCTTGATGCTGCATGTGAATGTAAAGAAGACATCTACGAAGTGATTTTGCATCTCGTAGAGTCGTCTATAACTCGTCGTTTTAGTCAGGAATGAAGACTTCAGATTGAGCGCGCCACGAGATTGCGCTCGCGTCTGCAGGGCCTCGCAGGCGTTCCGTAATAGTTTAAGCCAAACTGGGCACACGCACGAGGTTGTTACTGCATCTGAGTGTAAAGAAGACATCTGCGAATTGATGTTGCATCTCGTAGAGTCGTCTATATCTCGTTGTTTTACGCAGGAATAAATACTTCGGGTCGAGCGCGCCACGACATTGCGCTCGCGCCTGCAAGGCCTCGCAGGTGTTCCGTAATAGTTTAAGCCAAACTGAGCACACGCATGAGCTTGATACTGCATCAGAGTGTAAAGATTACGTCTGCGAAGGGATTTTGCATCTCGTAGAGTCGTCTATAATTCGTTGTTTTACGCAGGAATGACGACTTCAGATTGAGCGCGCCACGACATGGCGCTCGCGTCTGCAGTGCCTCGCCGGCGTTCCGTAATAGTGTAAGCCAAACTGAGCACACGCACGAGCTTGATGCTGCATCTGAATGTAAAGACAACATCTGCAAAGTGATTTTGCATCTCATAGAGTCGTCTATAACTCGTCGTTTTAGTCAGGAATGAAGACTTTAGATTGAGCGCGCCACGGTGCTCGCGTCTGCAGGGCCTCGCAGGAGTTCCGCAATAGTGTAAGCCAAACTGGGCACACGCACGAGCTTGTTACTGCATCTGAGTGAAAGAAGACATCTGCGAATTGATGTTGCATCTCGTAGAGTCGTCTATATCTCGTTGTTTTACGCAGGAATAAATACTTCGGGTCGAGCGCGCCACGACATTGCGCTCGCGCCTGCAAGGCCTCGCAGGTGTTCCGTAATAGTTTAAGCCAAACTGAGCATACGCACGAGCTTGATACTGCATCAGAGTCTAAAGATGACGTCTGCGAAGGGATTTTGCATCTCGTAGAGTCGTCTATAACTCGTCGTTTTACGCAGGTATGACGACTTCGGGTTGAGCGCGCCACGACATTGCGCTCGCGTCTGGAGGGCCTCGCAGGCGTTCCGTAATAGTTTAAGCCAAACTGAGCACACGCACGAGCGTGATACTGCATCAGAGTGTAAAGATGACGTCTGCGAAGGGACTTTGCATCTCGTAGAGTCGTCCATAACTCGTCGTTTTACGCAGGTATGAAGACTTTGGGTTGAGCGCGCCACGACATTGCGCTCGCGTCTGCAGGGCCTCGCAGGCGTTCCGTAATAGTTTAAGCCAAATTGAGCACACGCACGAGCTTGATGCTGCATTTGAATGTAAAGAAGACATCTGGGAAGTGATTTTGTATCTCGTAGAGTCGTCTATAAGTCGTCGTTTTACGCAGGAATAAATACTTCGGGTTGAGCGCGCCACGACATTGAGCTCGCGTCTGCAGGGCCTCGCAGGCGTTCCGTAATAGTGTAAGTGAAACTGAGCACACGCACGAGCTTTATGCTGCATCTAACTGTAAAGACATCTGCGAATTGATTTTGCATCTCGTAGCGTCGTCTATATCTCATCGTTTTACGCAGGAATAAATACTTCGGGTTGAGCGCGCCACGACATTGCGCTCGCGCCTGCAGGCCCTCGCAGGCGTTCCGTAATAGTTTAAGTCGAACTGAGCACACGCACGAGCGTGATACTGCATCAGAGTGTAAAGATGACGTCTGCGAAGGGATTTTGCATCTCGTAGAGTCGTCTATAACTCGTCGTTTTACGCAGGTATGAAGACTTCGGGTTGAGCGCGCCACGACATTGCGCTCGCGTCTGCAGGGCCTCGCAGGCGTTCCGTAATAGTGTAAGCCAAACTGAGCACACGCACGAGCTTGATGCTGCATCTGAATGTAAAGACGACATCTGCAAAGTGATTTTGCATCTCGTAGAGTCGTCTATAACTCGGCGTTTTAGTCAGGAATGAAGACTTTAGATTGAGCGCGCCACGACATTGCGCTCGTGTCTGCAGGGCCTCGCAGGAGTTCCGCAATAGTGTAAGCCAAACTCTTGCACACGCACGAGCTTGATGCTGCATCTGAATGTAAAGAAGACATCTGCGAAGTGATTTTGCATCTCGTAGAGTCGTCTATAACTCATCGTTTTACGCAGGTATGAAGTCTTCAGATTCAGCGCGCCACGACATTGCGCTCGCGTCTGCAGGGCCTCGCCTGCGTTCCGTAATAGTGTGAGCCAAACTGAGCACACACACGAGCTTGATGCTGCATCTGACTGTAAAGACAACTGCGAAGTGATTTTGCATCTCGTATAGTCGTCTATAACTCGTCGTTTTAGTCAGGAATGAAGACTTCAGATTGAGCGCGCCACGAGATTGCGCTCGCGTCTGCAGGGCCTAGCAGGCGTTCCGTAATAGTTTAAGCCAAACTGGGCACACGCACGAGCTTGTTACTGCATCTGAATGTAAAGAAGACATCTGCGAATTGATGTTGCATCTCGTAGAGTCGTCTATATCTCGTTGTTTTACGCAGGAATAAATACTTCGGGTCGAGCGCGACACGACATTGCGCTCGCGCCTGCAAGGCCTCGCAGGTGTTCCGTAATAGTTTAAGCCAAACTGAGCACACGCATGAGCTTGATACTGCATCAGAGTGTAAAGATGACGTCTGCGAAGGGATTTTGCATCTCGTAGAGTCGTCTATAACTCGTCGTTTTCCGCAGGTATGACGACTTCGGGTTGAGCGCGCCACGACATTGCGCTCGCGTCTGGAGGGCCTCGCAGATGTTCCGTAATAGTTTAAGCCAAACTGAGCACACTTACGAGCTTGATGCTGCATGTGAATGTAAAGAAGACATCTGCGAAGTGATTTTGTATCTCGTAGAGCCGTTTATAACTCGTCGTTTTACGAAGGACTGAAGACTTCAGATTGAGCGCTCCACGACATTGCGCTCGCGTCTGCAGGGCCTCGCAGGCGTTCCGTAATAGTTTAAGCCAAACTGAACACACGCACGAGCTTGTTACTGCATCTGAATGTAAAGAAGACATCTGCGAATTGATGTTGCATCTCGTAGAGTCGTCTATATCTCGTCGTTTTACGCAGGTATGAAGACTTCGGGTTGAGCGCGCCACGACATTGCGCTCGCGTCTGCAGGGCCTCGCAGGCGTTCCGTAATAGTGTAAGCCAAACTGAGCACACGCACGAGCTTGATGCTGCATCTGAATGTAAAGACGACATCTGCAAAGTGATTTTGCATCTCTTAGAGTCGTCTATAACTCGGCGTTTTAGTGAGGAATGAAGACTAGATTGAGCGCGCCACGACATTGCGCTCGTGTCTGCAGGGCCTCGCAGGAGTTCCGCAATAGTGTAAGCCAAACTTAGCACACGCACGAGCTTGATGCTGCATCTGAATGTAAAGAAGACATCTGCGAAGTGATTTTGCATCTCGTAGAGTCGTCATAGCTCATCGTTTTACGCAGGTATGAAGTCTTCAGATTCAGCGCGCCACGACATTGCGCTCGCGTCTGCAGGGCCTCGCCGGCGTTCCGTAATAGTGTGAGCCAAACTGAGCACACACACGAGCTTGATGCTGCATCTGACTGTAAAGACATCTGCGAAGTGATTTTGCATCTCGTAGAGTCGTCTATAACTCGTCGTTTTAGTCAGGAATGAAGACTTCAGATTGAGCGCGCCACGAGATTGTGCTCGCGTCTGCAGGGCCTCGCAGGCGTTCCGTAATAGTTTAAGCCAAACTGGGCACACGCACGAGCTTGTTACTGCATCTGAGTGTAAAGAAGACATCTGCGAATTGATGTTGCATCTCGTAGAGTCGTCTATATCTCGTTGTTTTACGCAGGAATAAATACTTCGGGTCGAGCGCGCCACGACATTGCGCTCGCGCCTGCAAGGCCTCGCAGGTGTTCCGTAATAGTTTAAGCCAAACTGAGCACACGCATGAGCTTGATACTGCATCAGAGTGAAAGATTACGTCTGCGAAGGGATTTTGCATCTCGTAGAGTCGTCTATAATTCGTTGTTTTACGCAGGAATGACGACTTCAGATTGAGCGCGCCACGACATGGCGCTCGCGTCTGCAGTGCCTCGCCGGCGTTCCGTAATAGTGTAAGCCAAACTGAGCACACGCACGAGCTTGATGCTGCATCTGAATGTAAAGACGACATCTGCAAAGTGATTTTGCATCTCATAGAGTCGTCTATAACTCGTCGTTTTAGTCAGGAAAGAAGACTTTAGATTGAGCGCGCCACGGTGCTCGCGTCTGCAGGGCCTCGCAGGAGTTCCGCAATAGTGTAAGCCAAACTGGGCACACGCACGAGCTTGTTACTGCATCTGAGTGTAAAGAAGACATCTGCGAATTGATGTTGCATCTCGTAGAGTCGTCTATATCTCGTTGTTTTACGCAGGAATAAATACTTCGGGTCGAGCGCGCCACGACATTGCGCTCGCGCCTGCAAGGCCTCGCAGGTGTTCCGTAATAGTTTAAGCCAAACTGAGCATACGCACGAGCTTGATACTGCATCAGAGTGTAAAGATGACGTCTGAGAAGGGATTTTGCATCTCGTAGAGTCGTCTATAACTCGTCGTTTTACGCAGGTATGACGACTTCGGGTTGAGCGCGCCACGACATTGCGCTCGCGTCTGGAGGGCCTCGCAGGCGTTCCGTAATAGTTTAAGCCAAACTGAGCACACGCACGAGCGTGATACTGCATCAGAGTGTAAAGATGACGTCTGCGAAGGGATTTTGCATCTCGTAGAGTCGTCTATAACTCGTCGTTTTACGCAGGTATGAAGACTTTGGGTTGAGCGCGCCACGACATTGCGCTCGCGTCTGCAGGGCCTCGCAGGCGTTCCGTAATAGTTTAGGCCAAACTGAGCACACGCACGAGCTTGATGCTGCATTTGAATGTAAAGAAGACATCTGGGAAGTGATTTTGTATCTCGTAGAGCCGTCTATAAGTCGTCGTTTTACGCAGGAATAAATACTTCGGGTTGAGCGCGCCACGACATTGAGCTCGCGTCTGCAGGGCCTCGCAGGCGTTCCGTAATAGTTTAAGTGAAACTGAGCACACGCACGAGCTTTATGCTGCATCTAACTGTAAAGACATCTGCGAATTGATTTTGCATCTCGTAGAGTCGTCTATATCTCATCGTTTTACGCAGGAATAAATACTTCGGGTTGAGCGCGCCACGACATTGCGCTCGCGCCTGCAGGCCCTCGCAGGCGTTCCGTAATAGTTTAAGTCGAACTGAGCACACGCACGAGCGTGATACTGCATCAGAGTGTAAAGATGACGTCTGCGAAGGGATTTTGCATCTCGTAGAGTTGTCTATAACTCGTCGTTTTACGCAGGTATGAAGACTTCGGGTTGAGCGCGCCACGACATTGCGCTCGCGTCTGCAGGGCCTCGCAGGCGTTCCGTAATAGTGTAAGCCAAACTGAGCACACGCACGAGCTTGATGCTGCATCTGAATGTAAAGACGACATCTGCAAAGTGATTTTGCATCTCGTAGAGTCGTCTATAACTCGGTGTTTTAGTCAGGAATGAAGACTTTAGATTGAGCGCGCCACGACATTGCGCTCGTGTCTGCAGGGCCTCGCAGGAGTTCCGCAATAGTGTAAGCCAAACTTAGCACACGCACGAGCTTGATGCTGCATCTGAATGTAAAGAAGACATCTGCGAAGTGATTTTGCATCTCGTAGAGTCGTCTATAACTCATCGTTTTACGCAGGTATGAAGTCTTCAGATTCAGCGCGCCACGACATTGCGCTCGCGTCTGCAGGGCCTCGCCTGCGTTCCGTAATAGTGTGAGCCAAACTGAGCACACACACGAGCTTGATGCTGCATCTGACTGTAAAGACATCTGCGAAGTGATTTTGCATCTCGTATAGTCGTCTATAACTCGTCGTTTTAGTCAGGAATGAAGACTTCAGATTGAGCGCGCCACGAGATTGCGCTCGCGTCTGCAGGGCCTCGCAGGCGTTCCGTAATACTTTAAGCCAAACTGGGCACACGCACGAGCTTGTTACTGCATCTGAGTGTAAAGAAGACATCTGCGAATTGATGTTGCATCTCGTAGAGTCGTCTATATCTCGTTGTTTTACGCAGGAATAAATACTTCGGGTCGAGCGCGCCACGACATTGCGCTCGCGCCTGCAAGGCCTCGCAGGTGTTCCGTAATAGTTTAAGCCAAACTGAGCACACGCATGAGCTTGATACTGCATCAGAGTGTAAAGATGACGTCTGCGAAGGGATTTTGCATCTCGTAGAGTCGTCTATACCTCGTCGTTTTACGCAGGTATGACGACTTCGGGTTGAGCGCGCCACGACATTGCGCTCGCGTCTGGAGGGCCTCGCAGATGTTCCGTAATAGTTTAAGCCAAACTGAGCACACTTACGAGCTTGATGCTGCATGTGAATGTAAAGAAGACATCTGCGAAGAGATTTTGTATCTCGTAGAGCCGTTTATAACTCGTCGTTTTACGAAGGACTGAAGACTTCAGATTGAGCGCTCCACGACATTGCGCTCGCGTCTGCAGGGCCTCGCAGGCGTTCCGTAATAGTTTAAGCCAAACTGAACACACGCACGAGCTTGTTACTGCATCTGAGTGTAAAGAAGACATCTGCGAATTGATGTTGCATCTCGTAGAGTCGTCTATATCTCGTCGTTTTACGCAGGAATAAATACTTCGGGTCGAGCGCGCCACGACATTGCGCTCGCGCCTGCAAGGCCTCGCAGGTGTTCCGTAATAGTTTAAGCCAAACTGAGCACACGCTAGAGCTTGATACTGCATCAGAGTGTAAAGATGACGTCTGCGAAGGGATTTTGCATCTCGTAGAGTCGTCTATAACTCGTCGTTTTACACAGAAATAAATACTTCGGGTTGAGCGCGCCACGACGTTGAGCTCGCGTCTGCAGGGCCTCGCAGCTGTTCAGTAATCGTTTAAGCCAAACTGAGCGGACGCACAAGCTTGATGCTGCATCTGAATGTAAAGAAGACATCTGCGAAGTGATTTTGCATCTCGTAGAGCCGTCTATAACTCGTCGTTTTAAGCAGGATTGATGACTTCGGGTTGAGCGCGCCACGACATTGCTCTCGCGTCTGCTGGGCCTCGCAGGCGTTCCGTAATAGTTTAAGCCAAACTGAGCACACGCACGAGCTTTATGCTGCATCTGATTGTAAAGAAGACATCTGCGAAGCGATTTTGCATCTCGTAGAGCCGTCTATAATTCGTCGTTTTACGCAGGAATAAATACTTCGGGTTGAGCACGCCACGACATTGCGCTCGCCCCTGCAGGGCCTCGCAGGCGTTCCGTAATAGTTTAAGCCGAACTGAGCACACTAACGAGCGTGATACTGCATCAGAGTGTAAAGATGACGTCTGCGAAGGGATTTTGCATCTCGTAGAGTCGTCTATAACTCGTCGTTTTACGCACGTATGAAGACTTCGGGTTGAGCGCGCCACGACATTGCGCTCGCGTCTGCAGGGCCTCGCAGGCGTTCCGTAATAGTTTAAGCCAAACTGAGCACAAGCAAAAGCTTTATGCTGCATCTGAATGTAAAGAAGACATCTGCGAAGCGATTTTGCATCTCGTAGAGCCGTCTATAATTCGTCGTTTTACGCAGGAATGAAGACCTCAGATTGAGCGCGCCGCGACATTGCGCTCGCGTCTGCAGTGCCTCGCCGGCGTTCCGTAATAGTGTAAGCCAAACTGAGCACACACACGAGCTTGATGCTGCATCTGAATATAAAGACGACATCTGCAAAGTGATTTTGCATCTCGTAGAGTCGTCTATAACTCGGCGTTTTAGTCAGGAATGAAGACTTTAGATTGAGCGCGCCACGACATTGCGCTCGTGTCTGCAGGGCCTCGCAGGAGTTCCGCAATAGTGTAAGCCAAACTTAGCACACGCACGAGCTTGATGCTGCATCTGAATGTAAAGAAGACATCCGCGAAGTGATTTTGCATCTCGTAGAGTCGTCTATAACTCATCGTTTTACGCAGGTATGAAGTCTTCAGATTCAGCGCGCCACGACATTGCGCTCGCGTCTGCAGGGCCTCGCCGGTGTTCCGTAATAGTGTGAGCCAAACTGAGCACACACACGAGCTTGATGCTGCATCTGACTGTAAAGACATCTGCGAAGTGATTTTGCATCTCGTAGAGTCGTCTATAACTCGTCGTTTTAGTCAGGAATGAAGACTTCAGATTGAGCGCGCCACGAGATTGCGCTCGCGTCTGCAGGGCCTCGCAGGCGTTCCGTAATAGTTTAAGCCAAACTGGGCACACGCACGAGCTTGTTACTGCATCTGAGTGTAAAGAAGACATCTGCGAATTGATGTTGCATCTCGTAGAGTCGTCTATATCTCGTTGTTTTACGCAGGAATAAATACTTCGGCTCGAGCGCGCCACGACATTGCGCTCGCGCCTGCAAGGCCTCGCAGGTGTTCCGTAATAGTTTAAGCCAAACTGAGCACACGCATGAGCTTGATACTGCATCAGAGTGTAAAGATCACGTCTGCGAAGGGATTTTGCATCTCGTAGAGTCGTCTATAACTCGTCGTTTTACGCAGGTATGACGACTTCGGGTTGAGCGCGCCACGACATTGCGCTCGCGTCTGGAGGGCCTCGCAGGCGTTCCGTAATAGTTTAAGCCAAACTGAGCACACGCACGAGCTTGATGCTGCATGTGAATGTAAAGAAGACTTTTTCGAAGTGATTTTGTATCTCGTAGAGCCGTTTATAACTCGTCGTTTTACGAAGGACTGAAGACTTCAGATTGAGCGCTCCACGACATTGCGCTCGCGTCTGCAGGGCCTCGCAGGCGTTCCGTAATAGTTTAAGCCAAACTGAACACACGCACGAGCTTGTTACTGCATCTGAGTGTAAAGAAGACATCTGCGAATTGATGTTGCATCTCGTAGAGTCGTCTATATCTCGTCGTTTTACGCAGGAATAAATACTTCGTGTCGAGCGCGCCACGACATTGCGCTCGCGCCTGCAAGGCCTCGCAGGTGTTCCGTAATAGTTTAAGCCAAACTGAGCACACGCTAGAGCTTGATACTGCATCAGAGTGTAAAGATGACGTCTGCGAAGGGATTTTGCATCTCGTAGAGTCGTCTATAACTCGTCGTTTTACACAGAAATAAATACTTCGGGTTGAGCGCGCCACGACGTTGAACTCGCGTATGCAGGGCCTCGCAGGCGTTCCGTAATAGTTGAAGCGAAACTGAGCACACGCACGAGCTTTATGCTGCATCTGAATGCAAAGAAGAAACCTGCAAAGTCATTTTGCATCTCGTAGAGCCGTTTATAACTCGTCGTTTTACGAAGGACTGAAGACTTCAGATTGAGCGCTCCACGACATTGCGCTCGCGTCTGCAGGGCCTCGCAGCTGTTCAGTAATCGTTTAAGCCAAACTGAGCGGACGCACAAGCTTGATGCTGCATCTGAATGTAAAGAAGACATCTGCGAAGTGATTTTGCATCTCGTAGAGCCGTCTATAACTCGTCGTTTTAAGCAGGATTGATGACTTCGGGTTGAGCGCGCCACGACATTGCTCTCGCGTCTGCTGGGCCTCGCAGGCGTTCCGTAATAGTTTAAGCCAAACTGAGCACACGCACGAGCTTTATGCTGCATCTGATTGTAAAGAAGACATCTGCGAAGCGATTTTGCATCTCGTAGAGCCGTCTATAATTCGTCGTTTTACGCAGGGTTGAAGACTTCGGGTTGAGCGCGCCACGACATTGCGCTCGCGTCTGCAGGGCCTCGCAGGCGTTCCGTAATAGTGTAAGCCAAACTGAGCGCACGCACGAGCTTGATGCTGCGTCTGAGTATAAAGAAGACATCTGCGAATTGATGTTGCATCTCGTAGAGTCGTCTATAACTCATCGTTTTACGCAGGTATGAAGTCTTCAGACTCAGCGCGCCACGACATTGCGCTCGCGTCTGCAGGGCCTCGCCTGCGTTCCGTAATAGTGTGAGCCAAACTGAGCACACACACGAGCTTGATGCTGCATCTGACTGTAAAGACATCTGCGAAGTGATTTTGCATCTCGTATAGTCGTCTATAACTCGTCGTTTTAGTCAGGAATGAAGACTTCAGATTGAGCGCGCCACGAGATTGCGCTCGCGTCTGCAGGGCCTCGCAGGCGTTCCGTAATAGTTTAAGCCAAACTGGGCACACGCACGAGCTTGTTACTGCATCTGAGTGTAAAGAAGACATCTGCGAATTGATGTTGCATCTAGTAGAGTCGTCTATATCTCGTTGTTTTACGCAGGAATAAATACTTCGGGTCGAGCGCGCCACGACATTGCGCTCGCGCCTGCAAGGCCTCGCAGGTGTTCCGTAATAGTTTAAGCCAAACTGAGCACACGCATGAGGTTGATACTGCATCAGAGTGTAAGGATGACGTCTGCGAAGGGATTTTGCATCTCGTAGAGTCGTCTATAACTCGTCGTTTTACGCAGGTATGACGACTTCGGGTTGAGCGCGCCACGACATTGCGCTCGCGTCTGGAGGGCCTCGCAGATGTTCCGTAATAGTTTAAGCCAAACTGAGCACACTTACGAGCTTGATGCTGCATGTGAATGTAAAGAAGACATCTGCGAAGTGATTTTGTATCTCGTAGAGCCGTTTATAACTCGTCGTTTTACGAAGGACTGAAGACTTCAGATTGAGCGCTCCACGACATTGCGCTCGCGTCTGCAGGGCCTCGCAGGCGTTCCGTAATAGTTTAAGCCAAACTGAACACACGCACGAGCTTGTTACTGCATCTGAGTGTAAAGAAGACATCTGCGAATTGATGTTGCATCTCGTAGAGTCGTCTATATCTCGTCGTTTTACGCAGGAATAAATACTTCGGGTCGAGCGCGCCACGACATTGCGCTCGCGCCTGCAAGGCCTCGCAGGTGTTCCGTAATAGTTTAAGCCAAACTGAGCACACGCTAGAGCTTGATACTGCATCAGAGTGTAAAGATGACGTCTGCGAAGGGATTTTGCATCTCGTAGAGTCGTCTATAACTCGTCGTTTTACACAGAAATAAATACTTCGGGTTGAGCGCGCCACGACGTTGAGCTCGCGTATGCAGGGCCTCGCAGGCGTTCCGTAATAGTTGAAGCGAAACGGAGCACACGCACGAGCTTTATGCTGCATCTGAATGCAAAGAAGACACCTGCGAAGTCATTTTGCATCTCGTAGAGCCGTTTATAACTCGTCGTTTTACGAAGGACTGAAGACTTCAGATTGAGCGCTCCACGACATTGCACTCGCGTCTGCAGGGCCTCGCAGCTGTTCAGTAATCGTTTAAGCCAAACTGAGCGGACGCACAAGCTTGATGCTGCATCTGAATGTAAAGAAGACATCTGCGAAGTGATTTTGCATCTCGTAGAGCTGTCTATAACTCGTCGTTTTAAGCAGGATTGATGACTTCGGGTTGAGCGCGCCACGACATTGCTCTCGCGTCTGCTGGGCCTCGCAGGCGTTCCGTAATAGTTTAAGCCAAACTGAGCACACGCACGAGCTTTATGCTGCATCTGATTGTAAAGAAGACATCTGCGAAGCGATTTTGCATCTCGTAGAGCCGTCTATAATTCGTCGTTTTACGCAGGAATAAATACTTCGGGCTGAGCACGCCACGACATTGCGCTCGCCCCTGCAAAGCCTCGCAGGCGTTCCGTAATAGTTTAAGCCGAACTGAGCACACTAACGAGCGTGATACTGCATCAGAGTGTAAAGATGACGTCTGCGAAGGGATTTTGCATCTCGTAGAGTCGTCTATAACTCGTCGTTTTACGCACGTATGAAGACTTCGGGTTGAGCGCGCCACGACATTGCGCTCGCGTCTGCAGGGCCTCGCAGGCGTTCCGTAATAGTTTAAGCCAAACTGAGCACAAGCAAAAGCTTTATGCTGCATCTGAATGTAAAGAAGACATCTGCGAAGCGATTTTGCATCTCGTAGAGCCGTCTATAATTCGTCGTTTTACGCAGGAACGAAGACCTCAGATTGAGCGCGCCGCGACATTGCGCTCGCGTCTGCAGTGCCTCGCCGGCGTTCCGTAATAGTGTAAGCCAAACTGAGCACACACACGAGCTTGATGCTGCATCTGAATATAAAGACGACATCTGCAAAGTGATTTTGCATCTCGTAGAGTCATCTATAACTCGGCGTTTTAGTCAGGAATGAAGACTTTAGATTGAGCGCGCCACGACATTGCGCTCGTGTCTGCAGGGCCTCGCAGGAGTTCCGCAATAGTGTAAGCCAAACTTAGCACACGCACGAGCTTGATGCTGCATCTGAATGTAAAGAAGACATCCGCGAAGTGATTTTACATCTCGTAGAGTCGTCTATAACTCATCGTTTTACGCAGGTATGAAGTCTTCAGATTCAGCGCGCCACGACATTGCGCTCGCGTCTGCAGGGCCTCGCCGGCGTTCCGTAATAGTGTGAGCCAAACTGAGCACACACACGAGCTTGATGCTGCATCTGACTGTAAAGACATCTGCGAAGTGATTTTGCATCTCGTAGAGTCGTCTATAACTCGTCGTTTTAGTCAGGAATGAAGACTTCAGATTGAGCGCGCCACGAGATTGCGCTCGCGTCTGCAGGGCCTCGCAGGCGTTCCGTAATAGTTTAAGCCAAACTGGGCACACGCACGAGCTTGTTACTGCATCTGAGTGTAAAGAAGACATCTGCGAATTGATGTTGCATCTCGTAGACTCGTCTATATCTCGTTGTTTTACGCAGGAATAAATACTTCGGCTCGAGCGCGCCACGACATTGCGCTCGCGCCTGCAAGGCCTCGCAGGTGTTCCGTAATAGTTTAAGCCAAACTGAGCACACGCATGAGCTTGATACTGCATCAGAGTGTAAAGATCACGTCTGCGAAGGGATTTTGCATCTCGTAGAGTCGTCTATAACTCGTCGTTTTACGCAGGTATGACGACTTCAGATTGAGCGCTCCACGACATAGCGCTCGCGTCTGCAGGGCCTCGCAGGCGTTCCGTAATAGTTTAAGCCAAACTGAACACACGCACGAGCTTGTTACTGCATCTGAGTGTAAAGAAGACATCTGCGAATTGATGTTGCATCTCGTAGAGTCGTCTATATCTCGTCGTTTTACGCAGGAATAAATACTTCGTGTCGAGCGCGCCACGACATTGCGCTCGCGCCTGCAAGGCCTCGCAGGTGTTCCGTAATAGTTTAAGCCAAACTGAGCACACGCTAGAGCTTGATACTGCATCAGAGTGTAAAGATGACGTCTGCGAAGGGATTTTGCATCTCGTAGAGTCATCTATAACTCGTCGTTTTACACAGAAATAAATACTTCGGGTTGAGCGCGCCACGACGTTGAGCTCGCGTATGCAGGGCCTCGCAGGCGTTCCGTAATAGTTGAAGCGAAACTGAGCACACGCACGAGCTTTATGCTGCATCTGAATGCAAAGAAGAAACCTGCGAAGTCGTTTTGCATCTCGTAGAGCCGTTTATAACTCGTCGTTTTACGAAGGACTGAAGACTTCAGATTGAGCGCTCCACGACATTGCGCTCGCGTCTGCAGGGCCTCGCAGCTGTTCAGTAATCGTTTAAGCCAAACTGAGCGGACGCACAAGCTTGATGCTGCATCTGAATGTAAAGAAGACATCTGCGAAGTGATTTTGCATCTCGTAGAGCCGTCTATAACTCGTCGTTTTAAGCAGGATTGATGACTTCGGGTTGAGCGCGCCACGACATTGCTCTCGCGTCTGCTGGGCCTCGCAGGCGTTCCGTAATAGTTTAAGCCAAACTGAGCACACGCACGAGCTTTATGCTGCATCTGATTGTAAAGAAGACATCTGCGAAGCGATTTTGCATCTCGTAGAGCCGTCTATAATTCGTCGTTTTACGCAGGGATGAAGACTTCGGGTTGAGCGCGCCACGACATTGCGCTCGCGTCTGCAGGGCCTCGCAGGCGTTCCGTAATAGTGTAAGCCAAACTGAGCGCACGCACGAGCTTGATGCTGCGTCTGAGTATAAAGAAGACATCTGCGAATTGATGTTGCATCTCGTAGAGTCGTCTATAACTCATCGTTTTACGCAGGTATGAAGTCTTCAGATTCAGCGCGCCACGACATTGCGCTTGCGTCTGCAGGGCCTCGCCTGCGTTCCGTAATAGTGTGAGCCAAACTGAGCACACACACGAGCTTGATACTGCATCTGACTGTAAAGACATCTGCGAAGTGATTTTGCATCTCGTATAGTCGTCTATAACTCGTCGTTTTAGTCAGGAATGAAGACTTCAGATTGAGCGCGCCACGAGATTGCGCTCGCGTCTGCAGGGCCTCGCAGGCGTTCCGTAATAGTTTAAGCCAAACTGGGCACACGCACGAGCTTGTTACTGCATCTGAGTGTAAAGAAGACATCTGCGAATTGATGTTGCATCTCTTAGAGTCGTCTATATCTCGTTGTTTTACGCAGGAATAAATACTTCGGGTCGAGCGCGCCACGACATTGCGCTCGCGCCTGCAAGGCCTCGCAGGTGTTCCGTAATAGTTTAAGCCAAACTGAGCACACGCATGAGCTTGATACTGCATCAGAGTGTAAAGATGACGTCTGCGAAGGGATTTTGCATCTCGTAGAGTCGTCTATAACTCGTCGTTTTACGCAGGTATGACGACTTCGGGTTGAGCGCGCCACGACATTGCGCTCGCGTCTGGAGGGCCTCGCAGATGTTCCGTAATAGTTTAAGCCAAACTGAGCACACTTACGAGCTTGATGCTGCATGTGAATGTAAAGAAGACATCTGCGAAGTGATTTTGTATCTCGTAGAGCCGTTTATAACTCGTCGTTTTACGAAGGACTGAAGACTTCAGATTGAGCGCTCCACGACATTGCGCTCGCGTCTGCAGGGCCTCGCAGGCGTTCCGTAATAGTTTAAGCCAAACTGAACACACGCACGAGCTTGTTACTGCATCTGAGTATAAAGAAGACATCTGCGAATTGATGTTGCATCTCGTAGAGTCGTCTATATCTCGTCGTTTTACGCAGGAATAAATACTTCGGGTCGAGCGCGCCACGACATTGCGCTCGCGCCTGCAAGGCCTCGCAGGTGTTCCGTAATAGTTTAAGCCAAACTGAGCACGCGCTAGAGCTTGATACTGCATCAGAGTGTAAAGATGACGTCTGCGAAGGGATTTTGCATCTCGTAGAGTCGTCTATAACTCGTCGTTTTACACAGAAATAAATACTTCGGGTTGAGCGCGCCACGACGTTTGAGCTCGCGTATGCAGGGCCTCGCAGGCGTTCCGTAATAGTTGAAGCGAAACGGAGCACACGCACGAGCTTTATGCTGCATCTGAATGCAAGAAGACACCTGCGAAGTCATTTTGCATCTCGTAGAGCCGTTTATAACTCGTCGTTTTACGAAGGACTGAAGACTTCAGATTGAGCGCTCCACGACATTGCACTCGCGTCTGCAGGGCCCTCGCAGCTGTTCAGTAATCGTTTAAGCCAAACTGAGCGGACGCACAAGCTTGATGCTGCATCTGAATGTAAAGAAGACATCTGCGAAGTGATTTTGCATCTCGTAGAGCCGTCTATAACTCGTCGTTTTAAGCAGGATGATGACTTCGGGTTGAGCGCGCCACGACATTGCTCTCGCGTCTGCTGGGCCTCGCAGGCGTTCCGTAATAGTTTAAGCCAACTGAGCACACGCACGAGCTTTATGCTGCATCTGATTGTAAAGAAGACATCTGCGAAGCGATTTTGCATCTCGTAGAGCCGTCTATAATTCGTCGTTTTACGCAGGAATAAATACTTCGGGTTGAGCACGCCACGACATTGCGCTCGCCCTGCAGGGCCTCGCAGGCGTTCCGTAATAGTTTAAGCCGAACTGAGCACACTAACGAGCGTGATACTGCATCAGAGTGTAAAGATGACGTCTGCGAAGGGATTTTGCATCTCGTAGAGTCGTCTATAACTCGTCGTTTTACGCACGTATGAAGACTTCGGGTTGAGCGCGCCACGACATTGCGCTCGCGTCTGCAGGGCCTCGCAGGCGTTCCGTAATAGTTTAAGCCAAACTGAGCACAAGCAAAAGCTTTATGCTGCATCTGAATGTAAAGAAGACATCTGCGAAGCGATTTTGCATCTCGTAGAGCCGTCTATAATTCGTCGTTTTACGCAGGAATGAAGACCTCAGATTGAGCGCGCCGCGACATTGCGCTCGCGTCTGCAGTGCCTCGCCGGCGTCCTTAATAGTGTAAGCCAAACTGAGCACACACACGAGCTTGATGCTGCATCTGAATATAAAGACGACATCTGCAAAGTGATTTTGCATCTCGTAGAGTCGTCTATAACTCGGCGTTTTAGTCAGGAATGAAGACTTTAGATTGAGCGCGCCACGACATTGCGCTCGTGTCTGCAGGGCCTCGCAGGAGTTCCGCAATAGTGTAAGCCAAACTTAGCACACGCACGAGCTTGATGCTGCATCTGAATGTAAAGAAGACATCCGCGAAGTGATTTTGCATCTCGTAGAGTCGTCTAAAACTCATCGTTTTACGCAGGTATGAAGTCTTCAGATTCAGCGCGCCACGACATTGCGCTCGCGTCTGCAGGGCCTCGCCGGCGTTCCGTAATAGTGTGAGCCAAACTGAGCACACACACGAGCTTGATGCTGCATCTGACTGTAAAGACATCTGCGAAGTGATTTTGCATCTCGTAGAGTCGTCTATAACTCGTCGTTTTAGTCAGGAATGAAGACTTCAGATTGAGCGCGCCACGAGATTGCGCTCGCGTCTGCAGGGCCCTCGCAGGCGTTCCGTAATAGTTTAAGCCAAACTGGGCACACGCACGAGCTTGTTACTGCATCTGAGTGTAAAGAAGACATCTGCGAATTGATGTTGCATCTCGTAGAGTCGTCTATATCTCGTTGTTTTACGCAGGAATAAATACTTCGGCTCGAGCGCGCCACGACATTGCGCTCGCGCCTGCAAGGCCTCGCAGGTGTTCCGTAATAGTTTAAGCCAAACTGAGCACACGCATGAGCTTGATACTGCATCAGAGTGTAAAGATCACGTCTGCGAAGGGATTTTGCATCTCGTAGAGCCGTTTATAACCCGTCGTTTTACGAAGGACTGAAGACTTCAGATTGAGCGCTCCACGACATTGCGCTCGCGTCTGCAGGGCCTCGGAGCTGTTCCGTAATAGTTTAAGCCAAACTGAGCGGACGCACAAGCTTGATGCTGCATCTGAATGTAAAGAAGACATCTGCGAAGTGATTTTGCATCTCGTAGAGCCGTCTATAACTCGTCGTTTTAAGCAGGATTGATGACTTCGGGTTGAGCGCGCCACGACATTGCTCTCGCGTCTGCTGGGCCTCGCAGGCGTTCCGTAATAGTTTAAGCCAAACTGAGCACACGCACGAGTTTAATGCTGCATTTGAATGTAAAGAAGACATCTGGGAAGTGATTTTGTATCTCGTAGAGCCGTCTACAACTCGTCGTTTTAAGCAGGAATGAAGACTTCAGATTGAGCGCTCCACGACCTTGCGCTCGCGCCTGCAGGGCCTCCCAGGCGTTCCGTAATAGTTTAAGCCAAACTGAGCACACGCACGAGCTTGATGCTGCATCTGAATGTAAAGAAGACATCTGCAAAGTGATTTTGCATCTCGTAGAGCAGTCTATAACTCGTCGTTTTACTCAGGAATGAAGACTTCAGATTGAGCGCGCCACGACATTGCGCTCGCGTCTGCAAGGCCTCGCCGGCGTTCCGTAATAGTGTAAGCCAACTGAGCACACGCACGAGCTTGATGCTGCATCTGAATGTAAAGAGGACATCTGCGAAGTGAGTTTGCATTAGTGGAGTCGTCTATAACTCGTCGTTTTAGTCAGGAATGAAGACTTCAGATTGAGCGCGCCACGACATTGCGCTCGCGTCTGCAGGGCCTCGCAGGCGTTCCATAATAGTTTAAGCCAAACTGAGCACACGCACGAGCTTGTTACTGCATCTGAGTGTAAAGAAGACATCTGCGAATTGATGTTGCATCTCGTAGAGTCGTCTATATCTCGTCGTTTTACGCAGGAATAAATACTTCGGGTCGAGCGCGCCACGACATTGAGCTCGCGCCTGCAAGGCCTCGCAGGCGTTTCGTAATCGTTTAAGCCAAACTGAGCACACGCACGAGCTTGATACTGCATCAGAGTGTAAAGATGACGTCTGCGAAGGGATTTTGCATCTCATAGAGTCGTCTATACCTCGTCGTTTTACGCAGGTATGAAGACTTCGGGTTGAGCGCGCCACGACATTGCGCTCGCGTCTGCAGGGCCTCGCAGGCGTTCCGTAATAGTTTAAGCCAAACTGAGCACTCGCACGAGCTTGATGCTGCATGTGAATGTAAAGAAGACATCTGTGAAGTGGTTTTGTATCTCGTAGAGCGGTCTATAACTCGTCGTTTTACACAGGAATAAATACTTCGGGTTGAGCGCGCCACGACATTGAGCTCGCGTCGGCAGGGCCTCGCAGGCGTTCCGTAATAGTTGAAGCGAAACTGAGCACACGCACAAGCTTTATGCTGCATCTGAATGCAAAGAAGACATCTGCGAAGTGATTTTGCATCTCGTAGAGCCGTTTATAACTCGCCGTTTTACGAAGGACTGAAGACTTCAGATTGAGCGCTCCACGACAATGCGCTCGCGTCTGCAGGGCCTCGCTGCCATTCCGTAATAGTTTAAGCCAAACTGAGCGGACGCACAAGCTTGATGCTGCATCTGAATGTAAAGAAGACATCTGCGAAGTGATTTTGCATCTCGTAGAGCCGTCTATAACTCGTCGTTTTACTCAGGAATGAATACTTGAGATTGAGAGCGCCACGACATTGCGCTCGCGTCTGCAGGGCCTCGCAGGCGTTCCATAATAGTTTAGGCCAAACTGAGCACACGCACGAGCTTTATGCTGCATCTGAATGTAAACAAGACATCTGCGAAGCGATTTTGCATCTCGTAGAGCCGTCTATAATTCGTTGTTTTACGCAGGAATAAATACTTCGGGTTGAGCGCGCCATGACACTGAGCTCGCGTCTGCAGGGCCTCGCAGGCGTTCCGTAATAGTTTAAGCCAAACTGGGCACACGCACGAGCTTGTTACTGCATCTGAGTGTAAAGAAGACATCTGCGAATTGATGTTGCATCTCTTAGAGTCGTCTATATCTCGTTGTTTTACGCAGGAATAAATACTTCGGGTCGAGCGCGCCACGACATTGCGCTCGCGCCTGCAAGGCCTCGCAGGTGTTCCGTAATAGTTTAAGCCAAACTGAGCACACGCATGAGCTTGATACTGCATCAGAGTGTAAAGATGACGTCTGCGAAGGGATTTTGCATCTCGTAGAGTCGTCTATAACTCGTCGTTTTACGCAGGTATGACGACTTCGGGTTGAGCGCGCCACGACATTGCGCTCGCGTCTGGAGGGCCTCGCAGATGTTCCGTAATAGTTTAAGCCAAACTGAGCACACTTACGAGCTTGATGCTGCATGTGAATGTAAAGAAGACATCTGCGAAGTGATTTTGTATCTCGTAGAGCCGTTTATAACTCGTCGTTTTACGAAGGACTGAAGACTTCAGATTGAGCGCTCCACGACATTGCGCTCGCGTCTGCAGGGCCTCGCAGGCGTTCCGTAATAGTTTAAGCCAAACTGAACACACGCACGAGCTTGTTACTGCATCTGAGTGTAAAGAAGACATCTGCGAATTGATGTTGCATCTCGTAGAGTCGTCTATATCCCGTCGTTTTACGCAGGAATAAATACTTCGGGTCGAGCGCGCCACGACATTGCGCTCGCGCCTGCAAGGCCTCGCAGGTGTTCCGTAATAGTTTAAGCCAAACTGAGCACACGCTAGAGCTTGATACTGCATCAGAGTGTAAAGATGACGTCTGCGAAGGGATTTTGCATCTCGTAGAGTCGTCTATAACTCGTCGTTTTACACAGAAATAAATACTTCGGGTTGAGCGCGCCACGACGTTGAGCTCGCGTATGCAGGGCCTCGCAGGCGTTCCGTAATAGTTGAAGCGAAACGGAGCACACGCACGAGCTTTATGCTGCATCTGAATGCAAAGAAGACACCTGCGAAGTCATTTTGCATCTCGTAGAGCCGTTTATAACTCGTCGTTTTACGAAGGACTGAAGACTTCAGATTGAGCACTCCACGACATTGCACTCGCGTCTGCAGGGCCTCGCAGCTGTTCAGTAATCGTTTAAGCCAAACTGAGCGGACGCACAAGCTTGATGCTGCATCTGAATGTAAAGAAGACATCTGCGAAGTGATTTTGCATCTCGTAGAGCCGTCTATAACTCGTCGTTTTAAGCAGGATTGATGACTTCGGGTTGAGCGCGCCACGACATTGCTCTCGCGTCTGCTGGGCCTCGCAGGCGTTCCGTAATAGTTTAAGCCAAACTGAGCACACGCACGAGCTTTATGCTGCATCTGATTGTAAAGAAGACATCTGCGAAGCGATTTTGCATCTCGTAGAGCCGTCTATAATTCGTCGTTTTACGCAGGAATAAATACTTCGGGTTGAGCACGCCACGACATTGCGCTCGCCCCTGCAGGGCCTCGCAGGCGTTCCGTAATAGTTTAAGCCGAACTGAGCACACTAACGAGCGTGATACTGCATCAGAGTGTAAAGATGACGTCTGCGAAGGGATTTTGCATCTCGTAGAGTCGTCTATAACTCGTCGTTTTACGCACGTATGAAGACTTCGGGTAGAGCGCGCCACGACATTGCGCTCGCGTCTGCAGGGCATCGCAGGCGTTCCGTAATAGTTTAAGCCAAACTGAGCACAAGCAAAAGCTTTATGCTGCATCTGAATGTAAAGAAGACATCTGCGAAGCGATTTTGCATCTCGTAGGAGCCGTCTATAATTCGTCGTTTTACGCAGGAATGAAGACCTCAGATTGAGCGCGCCGCGACATTGCGCTCGCGTCTGCAGTGCCTCGCCGGCGTTCCTTAATAGTGTAAGCCAAACTGAGCACACACACGAGCTTGATGCTGCATCTGAATATAAAGACGACATCTGCAAAGTGATTTTGCATCTCGTAGAGTCGTCTATAACTCGGCGTTTTAGTCAGGAATGAAGACTTTAGATTGAGCGCGCCACGACATTGCGCTCGTGTCTGCAGGGCCTCGCAGGAGTTCCGCAATAGTGTAAGCCAAACTTAGCACACGCACGAGCTTGATGCTGCATCTGAATGTAAAGAAGACATCCGCGAAGTGATTTTGCATCTCGTAGAGTCGTCTATAACTCATCGTTTTACGCAGGTATGAAGTCTTCAGATTCAGCGCGCCACGACATTGCGCTCGCGTCTGCAGGGCCTCGCCGGCGTTCCGTAATTGTGTGAGCCAAACTGAGCACACACACGAGCTTGATGCTGCATCTGACTGTAAAGACATCTGCGAAGTGATTTTGCATCTCGTAGAGTCGTCTATAACTCGTCGTTTTAGTCAGGAATGAAGACTTCAGATTGAGCGCGCCACGAGATTGCGCTCGCGTCTGCAGGGCCTCGCAGGCGTTCCGTAATAGTTTAAGCCAAACTGGGCACACGCACGAGCTTGTTACTGCATCTGAGTGTAAAGAAGACATCTGCGAATTGATGTTGCATCTCGTAGAGTCGTCTATATCTCGTTGTTTTACGCAGGAATAAATACTTCGGCTCGAGCGCGTCACGACATTGCGCTCGCGCCTGCAAGGCCTCGCAGGTGTTCCGTAATAGTTTAAGCCAAACTGAGCACACGCATGAGCTTGATACTGCATCAGAGTGTAAAGATCACGTCTGCGAAGGGATTTTGCATCTCGTAGAGTCGTCTATAACTCGTCGTTTTACGCAGGTATGACGACTTCGGGTTGAGCGCGCCACGACATTGCGCTCGCGTCTGGAGGGCCTCGCAGGCGTTCCGTAATAGTATAAGCCAAACTGAGCACACGCACGAGCTTGATGCTGCATGTGAATGTAAAGAAGACATCTGCGAAGTGATTTTGTATCTCGTAGAGCCGTTTATAACTCGTCGTTTTACGAAGGACTGAAGACTTCAGATTGAGCGCTCCACGACATTGCGCTCGCGTCTGCAGGGCCTCGCAGGCGTTCCGTAATAGTTTAAGCCAAACTGAGCACACGCACGAGCTTGTTACTGCATCTGAGTGTAAAGAAGACATCTGCGAATTGATGTTGCATCTCGTAGAGTCGTCTATATCTCGTCGTTTTACTCAGGAATAAATACTTCGGGTCGAGCGCGCCACGACATTGCGCTCGCGCCTGCAAGGCCTCGCAGGTGTTCCGTAATAGTTTAAGCCAAACTGAGCACACGCTAGAGCTTGATACTGCATCAGAGTGTAAAGATGACGTCTGCGAAGGGATATTGCATCTCGTAGAGTCGTCTATAACTCGTCGTTTTACACAGGAATAAATACTTCGGGTTGAGCGCGCCACGATGTTGAGCTCGCGTATGCAGGGCCTCGCAGGCGTTCCGTAATAGTTGAAGCGAAACTGAGCACACGCACGAGCTTTATGCTGCATCTGAATGCAAAGAAGACATCTGCGAAGTCATTTTGCATCTCGTAGAGCCGTTTATAACTCGTCGTTTTACGAAGGACTGAAGACTTCAGATTGAGCGCTCCACGACATTGCGCTCGCGTCTGCAGGGCCTCGGAGCTGTTCCGTAATAGTTTAAGCCAAACTGAGCGGACGCACAAGCTTGATGCTGCATCTGAATGTAAAGAAGACATCTGCGAAGTGATTTTGCATCTCGTAGAGCCGTCTATAACTCGTCGTTTTAAGCAGGATTGATGACTTCGGGTTGAGCGCGCCACGACATTGCTCTCGCGTCTGCTGGGCCTCGCAGGCGTTCCGTAATAGTTTAAGCCAAACTGAGCACACGCACGAGTTTTATGCTGCATTTGAATGTAAAGAAGACATCTGGGAAGTGATTTTGTATCTCGTAGAGCCGTCTATAACTCGTCGTTTTACGCAGGAATAAATACTTCGGGTTGAGCGCGCCACGACATTGAGCTCGCATCTGCAGGGCCTCGCAGGCGTTCCGTAATAGTTTAAGCCAAACTGAGCACACGCACGAGCTTGATGCTGCATTTGAATGTAAAGAAGACATCTGGGAAGTGATTTTGTATCTCGTAGAGCCGTCTATAACTCGTCGTTTTACGCAGGAATAAATACTTCGGGTTGAGCGCGCCACGACATTGAGCTCGCATCTGCAGGGCCTCGCAGGCGTTCCGTAATAGTTTAAGTGAAACTGAGCACACGCACGAGCTTTATGCTGCATCTGAATGCAAAGAAGACATCTGCGAAGTGATTTTGCATCTCGTAGAGCCGTCTATAACTCGTCGTTTTAAGCAGGAATGAAGACTTCAGATTGAGCGCTCCACGACCTTGCGCTCGCGCCTGCAGGGCCTCCCAGGCGTTCCGCAATAGTTTAAGCCAAACTGAGCACACGCACGAGCTTGATGCTGCATCTGAATGTAAAGAAGACATCTGCAAAGTGATTTTGCATCTCGTAGAGCAGTCTATAACTCGTCGTTTTACTCAGGAATGAAGACTTCAGATTGAGCGCGCCACGACATTGCGCTCGCGTCTGCAAGGCCTCGCCGGCGTTCCGTAATAGTGTAAGCCAACTGAGCACACGCACGAGCTTGATGCTGCATCTGAATGTAAAGAGGACATCTGCGAAGTGAGTTTGCATTAGTGGAGTCGTCTATAACTCGTCGTTTTAGTCAGGAATGAAGACTTCAGATTGAGCGCGCCACGACATTGCGCTCGCGTCTGCAGGGCCTCGCAGGCGTTCCATAATAGTTTAAGCCAAACTGAGCACACGCACGAGCTTGTTACTGCATCTGAGTGTAAAGAAGACATCTGCGAATTGATGTTGCATCTCGTAGAGTCGTCTATATCTCGTCGTTTTACGCAGGAATAAATACTTCGGGTCGAGCGCGCCACGACATTGAGCTCGCGCCTGCAAGGCCTCGCAGGCGTTTCGTAATAGTTTAAGCCAAACTGAGCACACGCACGAGCTTGATACTGCATCAGAGTGTAAAGATGACGTCTGCGAAGGGATTTTGCATCTCATAGAGTCGTCTATAACTCGTCGTTTTACGCAGGTATGAAGACTTCGGGTTGAGCGCGCCACGACATTGCGCTCGCGTCTGCAGGGCCTCGCAGGCGTTCCGTAATAGTTTAAGCCAAACTGAGCACTCGCACGAGCTTGATGCTGCATGTGAATGTAAAGAAGACATCTGTGACGTGGTTTTGTATCTCGTAGAGCCGTCTATAACTCGTCGTTTTACACAGGAATAAATACTTCGGGTTGAGCGCGCCACGTCATTGAGCTCGCGTCTGCAGGGCCTCGCAGGCGTTCCGTAATAGTTGAAGCGAAACTGAGCACACGCACAAGCTTTATGCTGCATCTGAATGCAAAGAAGACATCTGCAAAGTGATTTTGCATCTCGTAGAGCCGTTTATAACTCGCCGTTTTACGAAGGACTGAAGACTTCAGATTGAGCGCTCCACGACAATGCGCTCGCGTCTGCAGGGCCTCGCAGCCATTCCGTAATAGTTTAAGCCAAACTGAGCGGACGCACAAGCTTGATGCTGCATCTGAATGTAAAGAAGACATCTGTGAAGTAATTTTGCATCTCGTAGAGCCGTCTATAACTCGTCGTTTTAAGCAGGAATGAAGACTTCAGATTGAGTGCTCCACGACCTTGCGCTCGGTTCTGCAGGGCCTCACAGGCGTTCCGTAATAGTTTAAGCCAAACTGAGCACTCGCACGAGCTTGATGCTGCATCTGAATGTAAAGAAGACATCTGCGAAGTGATTTTGCATCTCGTAGAGCCGTCTATAACTCGAAGTTTTACTCAGGAATGAATACTTGAGATTGAGAGCGCCACGACATTGCGCTCGCGTCTGCAGGGCCTCGCAGGCGTTCCATAATAGTTTAGGCCAAACTGAGCACACGCACGAGCTTTATGCTGCATCTGAATGTAAACAAGACATCTGCGAAGCGATTTTGCATCTCGTAGAGCCGTCTATAATTCGTTGTTTTACGCAGGAATAAATACTTCGGGTTGAGCGCGCCATGACACTGAGCTCGCGTCTGCAGGGCCTCGCAGGCGTTCCGTAATAGTTTAAGTGAAACTGAGCACACGCACGAGCTTTATGCTGCATCTGACTGTAAAGACATCTGCGAAGTGATCTTGCATCTCGTAGAGTCGTCTATATCTCGTCGTTTTACGCAGGAATAAATACTTCGGGTTGAGCGCGCCACGACATTGCGCTCGCGTCTGCAGGGCCTCGCCGGCATTCCGTAATAGTGTGAGCCAAACTGAGCACACACACGAGCTTGATGCTGAATCTGACTGTAAAGACATCTGCGAAGTGATTTTGCATTCGTAGAGTCGTCTATATCTCGTCGTTTTACGCAGGAATAAATACTTCAGATTGAGCGCAACATGACATTGCGCTCGCGCCTGCAGGGCCTCGCAGGCGTTCCGTAATAGTTTAAGCCAAACTGAGCACACGCACGAGCTTGACGCTGCATTTGAATGTAAAGAAGACATCTGGGAAGTGATTTTGTATCTCGTAGAGCCGTCTATAACTCGTCGTTTTACGCAGGAATAAATACTTCGGGTTGAGCGCGCCACGACATTGAGCTCGCATCTGCAGGGCCTCGCAGGCGTTCCGTAATAGTTTAAGTGAAACTGAGCACACGCACGAGCTTTATGCTGCATCTGAATGCAAAGAAGACATCTGCGAAGTGATTTTGCATCTCGTAGAGCCGTCTATAACTCGTCGTTTTAAGCAGGAATGAAGACTTCAGATTGAGCGCTCCACGACCTTGCGCTCGCGCCTGCAGGGCCTCCCAGGCGTTCCGTAATAGTTTAAGCCAAACTGAGCACACGCACGAGCTTGATGCTGCATCTGAATGTAAAGAAGACATCTGCAAAGTGATTTTGCATCTCGTAGAGCAGTCTATAACTCGTCGTTTTACTCAGGAATGAAGACTTCAGATTGAGCGCGCCACGACATTGCGCTCGCGTCTGCAAGGCCTCGCCGGCGTTCCGTAATAGTGTAAGCCAACTGAGCACACGCACGAGCTTGATGCTGCATCTGAATGTAAAGAGGACATCTGCGAAGTGAGTTTGCATTAGTGGAGTCGTCTATAACTCGTCGTTTTACGCAGGAATAAATACTTCGGGTCGAGCGCGCCACGACATTGAGCTCGCGCCTGCAAGGCCTCGCAGGCGTTTCGTAATAGTTTAAGCCAAACTGAGCACACGCACGAGCTTGATACTGCATCAGAGTGTAAAGATGACGTCTGCGAAGGGATTTTGCATCTCATAGAGTCGTCTATAACTCGTCGTTTTACGCAGGTATGAAGACTTCGGTTTGAGCGCGCCACGACATTGCGCTCGCGTCTGCAGGACCTCGCAGGCGTTCCGTAATAGTTTAAGCCAAACTGAGCACTCGCATGAGCTTGATGCTGCATGTGAATGTAAAGAAGACATCTGCGAAGTGGTTTTGTATCTCGTAGAGCCGTCTATAACTCGTCGTTTTACACAGGAATAAATACTTCGGGTTGAGCGCGCCACGACATTGAGCTCGCGTCTGCAGGGCCTCGCAGGCGTTCCGTAATAGTTGAAGCGAAACTGAGCACACGCACAAGCTTTATGCTGCATCTGAATGCAAAGAAGACATCTGCGAAGTGATTTTGCATCTCGTAGAGCCGTTTATAACTCGCCGTTTTACGAAGGACTGAAGACTTCAGATTGAGCGCTCCACGACAATGCGCTCGCGTCTGCAGGGCCTCGCAGCCATTCCGTAATAGTTTAAGCCAAACTGAGCGGACGCACAAGCTTGATGCTGCATCTGAATGTAAAGAAGACATCTGTGAAGTAATTTTGCATCTCGTAGAGCCGTCTATAACTCGTCGTTTTAAGCAGGAATGAAGACTTCAGATTGAGTGCTCCACGACCTTGCACTCGGTTCTGCAGGGCCTCACAGGCGTTCCGTAATAGTTTAAGCCAAACTGAGCCCTCGCACGAGCTTGATGCTGCATCTGAATGTAAAGAAGACATCTGCGAAGTGATTTTGCATCTCGTAGAGCCGTCTATAACTCGTCGTTTTACTCAGAAATGAATACATGAGATTGAGAGCGCCACGACATTGCGCTCGCGTCTGCAGGGCCTCGCAGGCGTTCCATAATAGTTTAGGCCAAACTGAGCACACGCACGAGCTTTATGCTGCATCTGAATGTAAACAAGACATCTGCGAAGCGATTTTGCATCTCGTAGAGCCGTCTATAATTCGTTGTTTTACGCAGGAATAAATACTTCCGGTTGAGCGCGCCATGACACTGAGCTCGCGTCTGCAGGGCCTCGCAGGCATTCCGTAATAGTTTAAGTGAAACTGAGCACACGCACGAGCTTTATGCTGCATCTGACTGTAAAGACATCTGCGAAGTGATCTTGCATCTCGTAGAGTCGTCTATATCTCGTCGTTTTACGCAGGAATAAATACTTCGGGTTGAGCGCGCCATGACACTGAGCTCGCGTCTGCAGGGCCTCGCCGGCGTTCCGTAATAGTGTGAGCCAAACTGAGCACACACACGAGCTTGATGCTGAATCTGACTGTAAAGACATCTGCGAAGTGATTTTGCATTCGTAGAGTCGTCTATATCTCGTCGTTTTACGCAGGAATAAATACTTCAGATTGAGCGCGCCATGACATTGCGCTCGCGCCTGCAGGGCCTCGCAGGCGTTCCGTAAGCAGGAATGAAGACTTCAGATTGAGTGCTCCACGACCTTGCGCTCGATTCTGCAGGGCCTCACAGGCGTTCCGTAATAGTTTAAGCCAAACTGAGCACTCGCACGAGCTTGATGCTGCATCTGAATGTAAAGAAGACATCTGCGAAGTGATTTTGCATCTCGTAGAGCCGTCTATAACTCGTCGTTTTACTCAGGAATGAATACTTGAGATTGAGAGCGCCACGACATTGCGCTCGCGTCTGCAGGGCCTCGCAGGCGTTCCATAATAGTTTAGGCCAAACTGAGCACACGCACGAGCTTTATGCTGCATCTGAATGTAAACAAGACATCTGCGAAGCGATTTTGCATCTCGTAGAGCCGTCTATAATTCGTTGTTTTACGCAGGAATAAATACTTCGGGTTGAGCGCGCCACGACATTGCGCTCGCGTCTGCAGGGCCTCGCAGGCGTTCCGTAATAGTTTAAGCCAAACTGAGCACACACACGAGCTTGATGCTGAATCTGACTGTAAAGACATCTGCGAAGTGATTTTGCATTCGTAGAGTCGTCTATATCTCGTCGTTTTACGCAGGAATAAATACTTCAGATTGAGCGCGCCATGACATTGCGCTCGCGCCTGCAGGGCCTCGCAGGCGTTCCGTAATAGTTTAAGCCAAACTGAGCACACGCACGAGCTTGATGCTGCATCCGAATGTAAAGTAGACATCTGCGAAGTGATTTTGCATCTCGTAGAGCCGTCTATAACTCGTCGTTTTACTCAGGAATGAATACTTGAGATTGAGAGCGCCACGACATTGCGCTCGCGTCTGCAGGGCCTCGCAGGCGTTCCGTAATAGTTTAGGCCAAACTGAGCACACGCACGAGCTTTATGCTGCATCTGAATGTAAACAAGACATCTGCGAAGCGATTTTGCATCTCGTAGAGCCGTCTATAATTCGTTGTTTTACGCAGGAATAAATACTTCGGGTTGAGCGCGCCATGACACTGAGCTCGCGTCTGCAGGGCCTCGCAGGCGTTCCGTAATAGTTTAAGTGAAACTGAGCACACGCACGAGCTTTATGCTGCATCTGACTGTAAAGACATCTGCGAAGTGATTTTGCATCTCGTAGAGTCGTCTATATCTCGTCGTTTTACGCAGGAATAAATACTTCGGGTTGAGCGCGCCACGACATTGCGCTCGCGCCTGCAGGCCCTCGCAGGCGTTCCGTAATAGTTTAAGCCGAACTGAGCACACGCACGAGCGTGATACTGCATCAGAGTGTAAAGATGACGTCTGCGAAGGGATTTTGCATCTCGTAGAGTCGTCTATAACTCGTCGTTTTACGCAGGTATGAAGACTTCGGGTTGAGCGCGCCACGACATTGCGCTCGCGTCTGCAGGGCCTCGCAGGCGTTCCGTAATAGTTTAAGCCAAACTGAGCACAAGCAAAAGCTTTATGCTGCATCGGAATGTAAAGAAGACATCTGCGAAGCGATTTTGCATCTCGTAGAGCTGTCTATAATTCGTCGTTTTACGCATGAATGAAGACCTCAGATTGAGCGCGCCGCGACATTGCGCTCGCGTCTGCAGTGCCTCGCCGGCGTTCCGTAATAGTGTAAGCCAAACTGAGCACACGCACGAGCTTGATGCTGCATCTGAATGTAAAGACGACATCTGCAAAGTGATTTCGCATCTCGTAGAGTCGTCTATAACTCGGCGTTTTAGTCAGGAATGAAGACTAGATTGAGCGCGCCACGACATTGCGCTCGTGTCTGCAGGGCCTCGCAGGAGTTCCGCAATAGTGTAAGCCAAACTTAGCACACGCACGAGCTTGATGCTGCATCAGAGTGTAAAGATGACGTCTGCGAAGTGATTTTGCATCTCGTAGAGCCGTCTATAACTCGTCGTTTTACGCAGGAATAAATACTTCGGGTTGAGCGCGCCACGACATTGCGCTCGCGTCTGCAGGGCCTCGCAGGCGTTCCGTAATAGTTTAAGCCAAACTGAGCACACGCACGAGCTTGATACTGCATCAGAGTGTAAAGATGACGTCTGCGAAGTGATTTTGCATCTCGTAGAGCCGTCTATAACTCGTCGTTTTACTCAGGAATGAATACTTCAGATTGAGCGCGCCACGACATTGCGCTCGCGTCTGCAGGGCCTCGCCGGCGTTCCGTAATAGTGTGAGCCAAACTGAGCACACACACGAGCTTGATGCTGAATCTGACTGTAAAGACATCTGCGAAGTGATTTCGCATTCGTAGAGTCGTCTATATCTCGTCATTTTACGCAGGAATAAATACTTCAGATTGAGCGCGCCATGACATTGAGCTCGCACCTGCAGGGCCTCGCAGGCGTTCCGTAATAGTTTAAGCCAAATCGAGCACACGCACAAGCCTTATGCTGCATCTGAATGTAAAGAAGACATCTGCGAAGCGATTTTGCATCTCGTAAAGCCGTCTATAATTCGTTGTTTTACGCAGGAATGATGACTTCAGATTGAGCGCGCCACGACATGGCGCTCGCGTCTGCAGTGCCTCGCCGGCGTTCCGTAATAGTGTAAGCCAAACTGAGCACACGCACGAGCTTGATGCTGCATCTGAATGTAAAGACGACATCTGCAAAGTGATTTTGCATCTCGTAGAGTCGTCTATAACTCGTCGTTTTAGTCAGGAATGAAGACTTTAGATTGAGCGCGCCACGGCGCTCGCGTCTGCAGGGCCTCGCAGGAGTTCCGCAATAGTGTAAGCCAAACTTAGCACACGCACGAGCTTGCTGCTGCATCTGAATGTAAAGAAGACATCTGCGAAGTGATTTTGCATCTCGTAGAGTCGTCTATAACTCGTCGTTTTACGCAGGTATGAAGACTTCGGGTTGAGCGCGCCACGACATTGCGCTCGCGTCTGCAGGGCCTCGCAGGTGTTCCGTAATAGTTTAAGCCAAACTGAGCACTCGCACGAGCTTGATGCTGCATGTGAATGTAAAGAAGACATCTACGAAGTGGTTTTGTATCTCGTAGAGCCGTCTATAACTCGTCGTTTTACACAGGAACAAATACTTCGGGTTGAGCGCGCCACGACATTGAGCTCGCGTCTGCAGGGCCTCGCAGGCGTTCCATAATAGTTGAAGCGAAACTGAGCACACTCACGAGCTTGATGCTGCATCTGAATGTAAAGACGACATCTGCAAAGTGATTTTGCATCTCGTAGAGCCGTCTATAACTCGGCGTTTTAGTCAGGAATGAAGACTTTAGATTGAGCGCGCCATTACATTGCGCTCGCGTCTGCAGGGCCTCGCCGGCGTTCCGTAATAGTGTGAGCCAAACTGAGCACACACACGAGCTTGATGCTGCATCTGAATGTAAAGAGGACATCTGCGAAGTGATTTTGCATTAGTAGAGTCGTCTATAACTCGTCGTTTTAGTCAGGAATGAAGACTTCAGATTGAGCGCGCCATTACATTGCGCTCGCGTCTGCAGGGCCTCGCAGGCGTTCCGTAATAGTTTAAGCCAAACTGAGCACACGCACGAGCTTGTTACTGCATCTGAGTGTAAAGAAGACATCTGCGAAGTGATTTTGCATTAGTAGAGTCGTCTATAACTCGTCGTTTTACGAAGGACTGAAGACTTCAGATTGAGCGCTCCACGACAATGCGCTCGCGTCTGCAGGGCCTCGCTGCCATTCCGTAATAGTTTAAGCCAAACTGAGCGGACGCACAAGCTTGATGCTGCATCTGAATGTAAAGAAGACATCTGCGAAGTGATTTTGCATCTCGTAGAGCCGTCTATAACTCGTCGTTTTACTCAGGAATGAATACTTGAGATTGAGAGCGCCACGACATTGCGCTCGCGTCTGCAGGGCCTCGCAGGCGTTCCATAATAGTTTAGGCCAAACTGAGCACACGCACGAGCTTTATGCTGCATCTGAATGTAAACAAGACATCTGCGAAGCGATTTTGCATCTCGTAGAGCCGTCTATAATTCGTTGTTTTACGCAGGAATAAATACTTCGGGTTGAGCGCGCCATGACACTGAGCTCGCGTCTGCAGGGCCTCGCAGGCGTTCCGTAATAGTTTAAGCCAAACTGGGCACACGCACGAGCTTGTTACTGCATCTGAGTGTAAAGAAGACATCTGCGAATTGATGTTGCATCTCTTAGAGTCGTCTATATCTCGTTGTTTTACGCAGGAATAAATACTTCGGGTCGAGCGCGCCACGACATTGCGCTCGCGCCTGCAAGGCCTCGCAGGTGTTCCGTAATAGTTTAAGCCAAACTGAGCACACGCATGAGCTTGATACTGCATCAGAGTGTAAAGATGACGTCTGCGAAGGGATTTTGCATCTCGTAGAGTCGTCTATAACTCGTCGTTTTACGCAGGTATGACGACTTCGGGTTGAGCGCGCCACGACATTGCGCTCGCGTCTGGAGGGCCTCGCAGATGTTCCGTAATAGTTTAAGCCAAACTGAGCACACTTACGAGCTTGATGCTGCATGTGAATGTAAAGAAGACATCTGCGAAGTGATTTTGTATCTCGTAGAGCCGTTTATAACTCGTCGTTTTACGAAGGACTGAAGACTTCAGATTGAGCGCTCCACGACATTGCGCTCGCGTCTGCAGGGCCTCGCAGGCGTTCCGTAATAGTTTAAGCCAAACTGAACACACGCACGAGCTTGTTACTGCATCTGAGTGTAAAGAAGACATCTGCGAATTGATGTTGCATCTCGTAGAGTCGTCTATATCTCGTCGTTTTACGCAGGAATAAATACTTCGGGTCGAGCGCGCAACGACATTGCGCTCGCGCCTGCAAGGCCTCGCAGGTGTTCCGTAATAGTTTAAGCCAAACTGAGCACACGCTAGAGCTTGATACTGCATCAGAGTGTAAAGATGACGTCTGCGAAGGGATTTTGCATCTCGTAGAGTCGTCTATAACTCGTCGTTTTACACAGAAATAAATACTTCGGGTTGAGCGCGCCACGACGTTGAGCTCGCGTATGCAGGGCCTCGCAGGCGTTCCGTAATAGTTGAAGCGAAACGGAGCACACGCACGAGCTTTATGCTGCATCTGAATGCAAAGAAGACACCTGCGAAGTCATTTTGCATCTCGTAGAGCCGTTTATAACTCGTCGTTTTACGAAGGACTGAAGACTTCAGATTGAGCACTCCACGACATTGCACTCGCGTCTGCAGGGCCTCGCAGCTGTTCAGTAATCGTTTAAGCCAAACTGAGCGGACGCACAAGCTTGATGCTGCATCTGAATGTAAAGAAGACATCTGCGAAGTGATTTTGCATCTCGTAGAGCCGTCTATAACTCGTCGTTTTAAGCAGGATTGATGACTTCGGGTTGAGCGCGCCACGACATTGCTCTCGCGTCTGCTGGGCCTCGCAGGCGTTCCGTAATAGTTTAAGCCAAACTGAGCACACGCACGAGCTTTATGCTGCATCTGATTGTAAAGAAGACATCTGCGAAGCGATTTTGCATCTCGTAGAGCCGTCTATAATTCGTCGTTTTACGCAGGAATAAATACTTCGGGTTGAGCACGCCACGACATTGCGCTCGCCCCTGCAGGGCCTCGCAGGCGTTCCGTAATAGTTTAAGCCGAACTGAGCACACTAACGAGCGTGATACTGCATCAGAGTGTAAAGATGACGTCTGCGAAGGGATTTTGCATCTCGTAGAGTCGTCTATAACTCGTCGTTTTACGCACGTATGAAGACTTCGGGTTGAGCGCGCCACGACATTGCGCTCGCGTCTGCAGGGCATCGCAGGCGTTCCGTAATAGTTTAAGCCAAACTGAGCACAAGCAAAAGCTTTATGCTGCATCTGAATGTAAAGAAGACATCTGCGAAGCGATTTTGCATCTCGTAGAGCCGTCTATAATTCGTCGTTTTACGCAGGAATGAAGACCTCAGATTGAGCGCGCCGCGACATTGCGCTCGCGTCTGCAGTGCCTCGCCGGCGTTCCTTAATAGTGTAAGCCAAACTGAGCACACACACGAGCTTGATGCTGCATCTGAATATAAAGACGACATCTGCAAAGTGATTTTGCATCTCGTAGAGTCGTCTATAACTCGGCGTTTTAGTCAGGAATGAAGACTTTAGATTGAGCGCGCCACGACATTGCGCTCGTGTCTGCAGGGCCTCGCAGGAGTTCCGCAATAGTGTAAGCCAAACTTAGCACACGCACGAGCTTGATGCTGCATCTGAATGTAAAGAAGACATCCGCGAAGTGATTTTGCATCTCGTAGAGTCGTCTATAACTCATCGTTTTACGCAGGTATGAAGTCTTCAGATTGAGCGCGCCACGAGATTGCGCTCGCGTCTGCAGGGCCTCGCAGGCGTTCCGTAATAGTTTAAGCCAAACTGAGCACACGCACGAGCTTGATGCTGCATGTGAATGTAAAGAAGACATCTGCGAAGTGATTTTGTATCTCGTAGAGCCGTTTATAACTCGTCGTTTTACGAAGGACTGAAGACTTCAGATTGAGCGCTCCACGACATTGCGCTCGCGTCTGCAGGGCCTCGCAGGCGTTCCGTAATAGTTTAAGCCAAACTGAGCACACGCACGAGCTTGTTACTGCATCTGAGTGTAAAGAAGACATCTGCGAATTGATGTTGCATCTCGTAGAGTCGTCTATATCTCGTCGTTTTACTCAGGAATAAATACTTCGGGTCGAGCGCGCCACGACATTGCGCTCGCGCCTGCAAGGCCTCGCAGGTGTTCCGTAATAGTTTAAGCCAAACTGAGCACACGCTAGAGCTTGATACTGCATCAGAGTGTAAAGATGACGTCTGCGAAGGGATATTGCATCTCGTAGAGTCGTCTATAACTCGTCGTTTTACACAGGAATAAATACTTCGGGTTGAGCGCGCCACGATGTTGAGCTCGCGTATGCAGGGCCTCGCAGGCGTTCCGTAATAGTTGAAGCGAAACTGAGCACACGCACGAGCTTTATGCTGCATCTGAATGCAAAGAAGACATCTGCGAAGTCATTTTGCATCTCGTAGAGCCGTTTATAACTCGTCGTTTTACGAAGGACTGAAGACTTCAGATTGAGCGCTCCACGACATTGCGCTCGCGTCTGCAGGGCCTCGGAGCTGTTCCGTAATAGTTTAAGCCAAACTGAGCGGACGCACAAGCTTGATGCTGCATCTCGTAGAGCCGTCTATAACTCGTCGTTTTAAGCAGGATTGATGACTTCGGGTTGAGCGCGCCACGACATTGCTCTCGCGTCTGCTGGGCCTCGCAGGCGTTCCGTAATAGTTTAAGCCAAACTGAGCACACGCACGAGTTTTATGCTGCATTTGAATGTAAAGAAGACATCTGGGAAGTGATTTTGTATCTCGTAGAGCCGTCTATAACTCGTCGTTTTACGCAGGAATAAATACTTCGGGTTGAGCGCGCCACGACATTGAGCTCGCATCTGCAGGGCCTCGCAGGCGTTCCGTAATAGTTTAAGCCAAACTGAGCACACGCACGAGCTTGATGCTGCATTTGAATGTAAAGAAGACATCTGGGAAGTGATTTTGTATCTCGTAGAGCCGTCTATAACTCGTCGTTTTACGCAGGAATAAATACTTCGGGTTGAGCGCGCCACGACATTGAGCTCGCATCTGCAGGGCCTCGCAGGCGTTCCGTAATAGTTTCAGTGAAACTGAGCACACGCACGAGCTTTATGCTGCATCTGAATGCAAAGAAGACATCTGCGAAGTGATTTTGCATCTCGTAGAGCCGTCTATAACTCGTCGTTTTAAGCAGGAATGAAGACTTCAGATTGAGCGCTCCACGACCTTGCGCTCGCGCCTGCAGGGCCTCCCAGGCGTTCCGCAATAGTTTAAGCCAAACTGAGCACACGCACGAGCTTGATGCTGCATCTGAATGTAAAGAAGACATCTGCAAAGTGATTTTGCATCTCGTAGAGCAGTCTATAACTCGTCGTTTTACTCAGGAATGAAGACTTCAGATTGAGCGCGCCACGACATTGCGCTCGCGTCTGCAAGGCCTCGCCGGCGTTCCGTAATAGTGTAAGCCAACTGAGCACACGCACGAGCTTGATGCTGCATCTGAATGTAAAGAGGACATCTGCGAAGTGAGTTTGCATTAGTGGAGTCGTCTATAACTCGTCGTTTTAGTCAGGAATGAAGACTTCAGATTGAGTGCGCCTCGACATTGCGCTCGCGTCTGCAGGGCCTCGCAGGCGTTCCATAATAGTTTAAGCCAAACTGAGCACACGCACGAGCTTGTTACTGCATCTGAGTGTAAAGAAGACATCTGCGAATTGATGTTGCATCTCGTAGAGTCGTCTATATCTCGTCGTTTTACGCAGGAATAAATACTTCGGGTCGAGCGCGCCACGACATTGAGCTCGCGCCTGCAAGGCCTCGCAGGCGTTTCGTAATAGTTTAAGCCAAACTGAGCACACGCACGAGCTTGATACTGCATCAGAGTGTAAAGATGACGTCTGCGAAGGGATTTTGCATCTCATAGAGTCGTCTATAACTCGTCGTTTTACGCAGGTATGAAGACTTCGGGTTGAGCGCGCCACGACATTGCGCTCGCGTCTGCAGGGCCTCGCAGGCGTTCCGTAATAGTTTAAGCCAAACTGAGCACTCGCACGAGCTTGATGCTGCATGTGAATGTAAAGAAGACATCTGTGACGTGGTTTTGTATCTCGTAGAGCCGTCTATAACTCGTCGTTTTACACAGGAATAAATACTTCGGGTTGAGCGCGCCACGTCATTGAGCTCGCGTCTGCAGGGCCTCGCAGGCGTTCCGTAATAGTTGAAGCGAAACTGAGCACACGCACAAGCTTTATGCTGCATCTGAATGCAAAGAAGACATCTGCAAAGTGATTTTGCATCTCGTAGAGCCGTTTATAACTCGCCGTTTTACGAAGGACTGAAGACTTCAGATTGAGCGCTCCACGACAATGCGCTCGCGTCTGCAGGGCCTCGCAGCCATTCCGTAATAGTTTAAGCCAAACTGAGCGGACGCACAAGCTTGATGCTGCATCTGAATGTAAAGAAGACATCTGTGAAGTAATTTTGCATCTCGTAGAGCCGTCTATAACTCGTCGTTTTAAGCAGGAATGAAGACTTCAGATTGAGTGCTCCACGACCTTGCGCTCGGTTCTGCAGGGCCTCACAGGCGTTCCGTAATAGTTTAAGCCAAACTGAGCACTCGCACGAGCTTGATGCTGCATCTGAATGTAAAGAAGACATCTGCGAAGTGATTTTGCATCTCGTAGAGCCGTCTATAACTCGAAGTTTTACTCAGGAATGAATACTTGAGATTGAGAGCGCCACGACATTGCGCTCGCGTCTGCAGGGCCTCGCAGGCGTTCCATAATAGTTTAGGCCAAACTGAGCACACGCACGAGCTTTATGCTGCATCTGAATGTAAACAAGACATCTGCGAAGCGATTTTGCATCTCGTAGAGCCGTCTATAATTCGTTGTTTTACGCAGGAATAAATACTTCGGGTTGAGCGCGCCATGACACTGAGCTCGCGTCTGCAGGGCCTCGCAGGCGTTCCGTAATAGTTTAAGTGAAACTGAGCACACGCACGAGCTTTATGCTGCATCTGACTGTAAAGACATCTGCGAAGTGATCTTGCATCTCGTAGAGTCGTCTATATCTCGTCGTTTTACGCAGGAATAAATACTTCGGGTTGAGCGCGCCACGACATTGCGCTCGCGTCTGCAGGGCCTCGCCGGCATTCCGTAATAGTGTGAGCCAAACTGAGCACACACACGAGCTTGATGCTGAATCTGACTGTAAAGACATCTGCGAAGTGATTTTGCATTCGTAGAGTCGTCTATATCTCGTCGTTTTACGCAGGAATAAATACTTCAGATTGAGCGCAACATGACATTGCGCTCGCGCCTGCAGGGCCTCGCAGGCGTTCCGTAATAGTTTAAGCCAAACTGAGCACACGCACGAGCTTGACGCTGCATTTGAATGTAAAGAAGACATCTGGGAAGTGATTTTGTATCTCGTAGAGCCGTCTATAACTCGTCGTTTTACGCAGGAATAAATACTTCGGGTTGAGCGCGCCACGACATTGAGCTCGCATCTGCAGGGCCTCGCAGGCGTTCCGTAATAGTTTAAGTGAAACTGAGCACACGCACGAGCTTTATGCTGCATCTGAATGCAAAGAAGACATCTGCGAAGTGATTTTGCATCTCGTAGAGCCGTCTATAACTCGTCGTTTTAAGCAGGAATGAAGACTTCAGATTGAGCGCTCCACGACCTTGCGCTCGCGCCTGCAGGGCCTCCCAGGCGTTCCGTAATAGTTTAAGCCAAACTGAGCACACGCACGAGCTTGATGCTGCATCTGAATGTAAAGAAGACATCTGCAAAGTGATTTTGCATCTCGTAGAGCAGTCTATAACTCGTCGTTTTACTCAGGAATGAAGACTTCAGATTGAGCGCGCCACGACATTGCGCTCGCGTCTGCAAGGCCTCGCCGGCGTTCCGTAATAGTGTAAGCCAACTGAGCACACGCACGAGCTTGATGCTGCATCTGAATGTAAAGAGGACATCTGCGAAGTGAGTTTGCATTAGTGGAGTCGTCTATAACTCGTCGTTTTACGCAGGAATAAATACTTCGGGTCGAGCGCGCCACGACATTGAGCTCGCGCCTGCAAGGCCTCGCAGGCGTTTCGTAATAGTTTAAGCCAAACTGAGCACACGCACGAGCTTGATACTGCATCAGAGTGTAAAGATGACGTCTGCGAAGGGATTTTGCATCTCATAGAGTCGTCTATAACTCGTCGTTTTACGCAGGTATGAAGACTTCGGTTTGAGCGCGCCACGACATTGCGCTCGCGTCTGCAGGACCTCGCAGGCGTTCCGTAATAGTTTAAGCCAAACTGAGCACTCGCATGAGCTTGATGCTGCATGTGAATGTAAAGAAGACATCTGCGAAGTGGTTTTGTATCTCGTAGAGCCGTCTATAACTCGTCGTTTTACACAGGAATAAATACTTCGGGTTGAGCGCGCCACGACATTGAGCTCGCGTCTGCAGGGCCTCGCAGGCGTTCCGTAATAGTTGAAGCGAAACTGAGCACACGCACAAGCTTTATGCTGCATCTGAATGCAAAGAAGACATCTGCGAAGTGATTTTGCATCTCGTAGAGCCGTTTATAACTCGCCGTTTTACGAAGGACTGAAGACTTCAGATTGAGCGCTCCACGACAATGCGCTCGCGTCTGCAGGGCCTCGCAGCCATTCCGTAATAGTTTAAGCCAAACTGAGCGGACGCACAAGCTTGATGCTGCATCTGAATGTAAAGAAGACATCTGTGAAGTAATTTTGCATCTCGTAGAGCCGTCTATAACTCGTCGTTTTAAGCAGGAATGAAGACTTCAGATTGAGTGCTCCACGACCTTGCACTCGGTTCTGCAGGGCCTCACAGGCGTTCCGTAATAGTTTAAGCCAAACTGAGCCCTCGCACGAGCTTGATGCTGCATCTGAATGTAAAGAAGACATCTGCGAAGTGATTTTGCATCTCGTAGAGCCGTCTATAACTCGTCGTTTTACTCAGAAATGAATACATGAGATTGAGAGCGCCACGACATTGCGCTCGCGTCTGCAGGGCCTCGCAGGCGTTCCATAATAGTTTAGGCCAAACTGAGCACACGCACGAGCTTTATGCTGCATCTGAATGTAAACAAGACATCTGCGAAGCGATTTTGCATCTCGTAGAGCCGTCTATAATTCGTTGTTTTACGCAGGAATAAATACTTCCGGTTGAGCGCGCCATGACACTGAGCTCGCGTCTGCAGGGCCTCGCAGGCATTCCGTAATAGTTTAAGTGAAACTGAGCACACGCACGAGCTTTATGCTGCATCTGACTGTAAAGACATCTGCGAAGTGATCTTGCATCTCGTAGAGTCGTCTATATCTCGTCGTTTTACGCAGGAATAAATACTTCGGGTTGAGCGCGCCATGACACTGAGCTCGCGTCTGCAGGGCCTCGCCGGCGTTCCGTAATAGTGTGAGCCAAACTGAGCACACACACGAGCTTGATGCTGAATCTGACTGTAAAGACATCTGCGAAGTGATTTTGCATTCGTAGAGTCGTCTATATCTCGTCGTTTTACGCAGGAATAAATACTTCAGATTGAGCGCGCCATGACATTGCGCTCGCGCCTGCAGGGCCTCGCAGGCGTTCCGTAAGCAGGAATGAAGACTTCAGATTGAGTGCTCCACGACCTTGCGCTCGATTCTGCAGGGCCTCACAGGCGTTCCGTAATAGTTTAAGCCAAACTGAGCACTCGCACGAGCTTGATGCTGCATCTGAATGTAAAGAAGACATCTGCGAAGTGATTTTGCATCTCGTAGAGCCGTCTATAACTCGTCGTTTTACTCAGGAATGAATACTTGAGATTGAGAGCGCCACGACATTGCGCTCGCGTCTGCAGGGCCTCGCAGGCGTTCCATAATAGTTTAGGCCAAACTGAGCACACGCACGAGCTTTATGCTGCATCTGAATGTAAACAAGACATCTGCGAAGCGATTTTGCATCTCGTAGAGCCGTCTATAATTCGTTGTTTTACGCAGGAATAAATACTTCGGGTTGAGCGCGCCACGACATTGCGCTCGCGTCTGCAGGGCCTCGCAGGCGTTCCGTAATAGTTTAAGCCAAACTGAGCACACACACGAGCTTGATGCTGAATCTGACTGTAAAGACATCTGCGAAGTGATTTTGCATTCGTAGAGTCGTCTATATCTCGTCGTTTTACGCAGGAATAAATACTTCAGATTGAGCGCGCCATGACATTGCGCTCGCGCCTGCAGGGCCTCGCAGGCGTTCCGTAATAGTTTAAGCCAAACTGAGCACACGCACGAGCTTGATGCTGCATCCGAATGTAAAGTAGACATCTGCGAAGTGATTTTGCATCTCGTAGAGCCGTCTATAACTCGTCGTTTTACTCAGGAATGAATACTTGAGATTGAGAGCGCCACGACATTGCGCTCGCGTCTGCAGGGCCTCGCAGGCGTTCCGTAATAGTTTAGGCCAAACTGAGCACACGCACGAGCTTTATGCTGCATCTGAATGTAAACAAGACATCTGCGAAGCGATTTTGCATCTCGTAGAGCCGTCTATAATTCGTTGTTTTACGCAGGAATAAATACTTCGGGTTGAGCGCGCCATGACACTGAGCTCGCGTCTGCAGGGCCTCGCAGGCGTTCCGTAATAGTTTAAGTGAAACTGAGCACACGCACGAGCTTTATGCTGCATCTGACTGTAAAGACATCTGCGAAGTGATTTTGCATCTCGTAGAGTCGTCTATATCTCGTCGTTTTACGCAGGAATAAATACTTCGGGTTGAGCGCGCCACGACATTGCGCTCGCGCCTGCAGGCCCTCGCAGGCGTTCCGTAATAGTTTAAGCCGAACTGAGCACACGCACGAGCGTGATACTGCATCAGAGTGTAAAGATGACGTCTGCGAAGGGATTTTGCATCTCGTAGAGTCGTCTATAACTCGTCGTTTTACGCAGGTATGAAGACTTCGGGTTGAGCGCGCCACGACATTGCGCTCGCGTCTGCAGGGCCTCGCAGGCGTTCCGTAATAGTTTAAGCCAAACTGAGCACAAGCAAAAGCTTTATGCTGCATCGGAATGTAAAGAAGACATCTGCGAAGCGATTTTGCATCTCGTAGAGCTGTCTATAATTCGTCGTTTTACGCATGAATGAAGACCTCAGATTGAGCGCGCCGCGACATTGCGCTCGCGTCTGCAGTGCCTCGCCGGCGTTCCGTAATAGTGTAAGCCAAACTGAGCACACGCACGAGCTTGATGCTGCATCTGAATGTAAAGACGACATCTGCAAAGTGATTTCGCATCTCGTAGAGTCGTCTATAACTCGGCGTTTTAGTCAGGAATGAAGACTAGATTGAGCGCGCCACGACATTGCGCTCGTGTCTGCAGGGCCTCGCAGGAGTTCCGCAATAGTGTAAGCCAAACTTAGCACACGCACGAGCTTGATGCTGCATCAGAGTGTAAAGATGACGTCTGCGAAGTGATTTTGCATCTCGTAGAGCCGTCTATAACTCGTCGTTTTACGCAGGAATAAATACTTCGGGTTGAGCGCGCCACGACATTGCGCTCGCGTCTGCAGGGCCTCGCAGGCGTTCCGTAATAGTTTAAGCCAAACTGAGCACACGCACGAGCTTGATACTGCATCAGAGTGTAAAGATGACGTCTGCGAAGTGATTTTGCATCTCGTAGAGCCGTCTATAACTCGTCGTTTTACTCAGGAATGAATACTTCAGATTGAGCGCGCCACGACATTGCGCTCGCGTCTGCAGGGCCTCGCCGGCGTTCCGTAATAGTGTGAGCCAAACTGAGCACACACACGAGCTTGATGCTGAATCTGACTGTAAAGACATCTGCGAAGTGATTTCGCATTCGTAGAGTCGTCTATATCTCGTCATTTTACGCAGGAATAAATACTTCAGATTGAGCGCGCCATGACATTGAGCTCGCACCTGCAGGGCCTCGCAGGCGTTCCGTAATAGTTTAAGCCAAATCGAGCACACGCACAAGCCTTATGCTGCATCTGAATGTAAAGAAGACATCTGCGAAGCGATTTTGCATCTCGTAAAGCCGTCTATAATTCGTTGTTTTACGCAGGAATGATGACTTCAGATTGAGCGCGCCACGACATGGCGCTCGCGTCTGCAGTGCCTCGCCGGCGTTCCGTAATAGTGTAAGCCAAACTGAGCACACGCACGAGCTTGATGCTGCATCTGAATGTAAAGACGACATCTGCAAAGTGATTTTGCATCTCGTAGAGTCGTCTATAACTCGTCGTTTTAGTCAGGAATGAAGACTTTAGATTGAGCGCGCCACGGCGCTCGCGTCTGCAGGGCCTCGCAGGTGTTCCGTAATAGTTTAAGCCAAACTGAGCACTCGCACGAGCTTGATGCTGCATGTGAATGTAAAGAAGACATCTACGAAGTGGTTTTGTATCTCGTAGAGCCGTCTATAACTCGTCGTTTTACACAGGAACAAATACTTCGGGTTGAGCGCGCCACGACATTGAGCTCGCGTCTGCAGGGCCTCGCAGGCGTTCCATAATAGTTGAAGCGAAACTGAGCACACTCACGAGCTTGATGCTGCATCTGAATGTAAAGACGACATCTGCAAAGTGATTTTGCATCTCGTAGAGCCGTCTATAACTCGGCGTTTTAGTCAGGAATGAAGACTTTAGATTGAGCGCGCCATTACATTGCGCTCGCGTCTGCAGGGCCTCGCCGGCGTTCCGTAATAGTGTGAGCCAAACTGAGCACACACACGAGCTTGATGCTGCATCTGAATGTAAAGAGGACATCTGCGAAGTGATTTTGCATTAGTAGAGTCGTCTATAACTCGTCGTTTTAGTCAGGAATGAAGACTTCAGATTGAGCGCGCCATTACATTGCGCTCGCGTCTGCAGGGCCTCGCAGGCGTTCCGTAATAGTTTAAGCCAAACTGAGCACACGCACGAGCTTGTTACTGCATCTGAGTGTAAAGAAGACATCTGCGAAGTGATTTTGCATTAGTAGAGTCGTCTATAACTCGTCGTTTTACGAAGGACTGAAGACTTCAGATTGAGCGCTCCACGACAATGCGCTCGCGTCTGCAGGGCCTCGCTGCCATTCCGTAATAGTTTAAGCCAAACTGAGCGGACGCACAAGCTTGATGCTGCATCTGAATGTAAAGAAGACATCTGCGAAGTGATTTTGCATCTCGTAGAGCCGTCTATAACTCGTCGTTTTACTCAGGAATGAATACTTGAGATTGAGAGCGCCACGACATTGCGCTCGCGTCTGCAGGGCCTCGCAGGCGTTCCATAATAGTTTAGGCCAAACTGAGCACACGCACGAGCTTTATGCTGCATCTGAATGTAAACAAGACATCTGCGAAGCGATTTTGCATCTCGTAGAGCCGTCTATAATTCGTTGTTTTACGCAGGAATAAATACTTCGGGTTGAGCGCGCCATGACACTGAGCTCGCGTCTGCAGGGCCTCGCAGGCGTTCCGTAATAGTTTAAGCCAAACTGGGCACACGCACGAGCTTGTTACTGCATCTGAGTGTAAAGAAGACATCTGCGAATTGATGTTGCATCTCTTAGAGTCGTCTATATCTCGTTGTTTTACGCAGGAATAAATACTTCGGGTCGAGCGCGCCACGACATTGCGCTCGCGCCTGCAAGGCCTCGCAGGTGTTCCGTAATAGTTTAAGCCAAACTGAGCACACGCATGAGCTTGATACTGCATCAGAGTGTAAAGATGACGTCTGCGAAGGGATTTTGCATCTCGTAGAGTCGTCTATAACTCGTCGTTTTACGCAGGTATGACGACTTCGGGTTGAGCGCGCCACGACATTGCGCTCGCGTCTGGAGGGCCTCGCAGATGTTCCGTAATAGTTTAAGCCAAACTGAGCACACTTACGAGCTTGATGCTGCATGTGAATGTAAAGAAGACATCTGCGAAGTGATTTTGTATCTCGTAGAGCCGTTTATAACTCGTCGTTTTACGAAGGACTGAAGACTTCAGATTGAGCGCTCCACGACATTGCGCTCGCGTCTGCAGGGCCTCGCAGGCGTTCCGTAATAGTTTAAGCCAAACTGAACACACGCACGAGCTTGTTACTGCATCTGAGTGTAAAGAAGACATCTGCGAATTGATGTTGCATCTCGTAGAGTCGTCTATATCTCGTCGTTTTACGCAGGAATAAATACTTCGGGTCGAGCGCGCCACGACATTGCGCTCGCGCCTGCAAGGCCTCGCAGGTGTTCCGTAATAGTTTAAGCCAAACTGAGCACACGCTAGAGCTTGATACTGCATCAGAGTGTAAAGATGACGTCTGCGAAGGGATTTTGCATCTCGTAGAGTCGTCTATAACTCGTCGTTTTACACAGAAATAAATACTTCGGGTTGAGCGCGCCACGACGTTGAGCTCGCGTATGCAGGGCCTCGCAGGCGTTCCGTAATAGTTGAAGCGAAACGGAGCACACGCACGAGCTTTATGCTGCATCTGAATGCAAAGAAGACACCTGCGAAGTCATTTTGCATCTCGTAGAGCCGTTTATAACTCGTCGTTTTACGAAGGACTGAAGACTTCAGATTGAGCACTCCACGACATTGCACTCGCGTCTGCAGGGCCTCGCAGCTGTTCAGTAATCGTTTAAGCCAAACTGAGCGGACGCACAAGCTTGATGCTGCATCTGAATGTAAAGAAGACATCTGCGAAGTGATTTTGCATCTCGTAGAGCCGTCTATAACTCGTCGTTTTAAGCAGGATTGATGACTTCGGGTTGAGCGCGCCACGACATTGCTCTCGCGTCTGCTGGGCCTCGCAGGCGTTCCGTAATAGTTTAAGCCAAACTGAGCACACGCACGAGCTTTATGCTGCATCTGATTGTAAAGAAGACATCTGCGAAGCGATTTTGCATCTCGTAGAGCCGTCTATAATTCGTCGTTTTACGCAGGAATAAATACTTCGGGTTGAGCACGCCACGACATTGCGCTCGCCCCTGCAGGGCCTCGCAGGCGTTCCGTAATAGTTTAAGCCGAACTGAGCACACTAACGAGCGTGATACTGCATCAGAGTGTAAAGATGACGTCTGCGAAGGGATTTTGCATCTCGTAGAGTCGTCTATAACTCGTCGTTTTACGCACGTATGAAGACTTCGGGTTGAGCGCGCCACGACATTGCGCTCGCGTCTGCAGGGCATCGCAGGCGTTCCGTAATAGTTTAAGCCAAACTGAGCACAAGCAAAAGCTTTATGCTGCATCTGAATGTAAAGAAGACATCTGCGAAGCGATTTTGCATCTCGTAGAGCCGTCTATAATTCGTCGTTTTACGCAGGAATGAAGACCTCAGATTGAGCGCGCCGCGACATTGCGCTCGCGTCTGCAGTGCCTCGCCGGCGTTCCTTAATAGTGTAAGCCAAACTGAGCACACACACGAGCTTGATGCTGCATCTGAATATAAAGACGACATCTGCAAAGTGATTTTGCATCTCGTAGAGTCGTCTATAACTCGGCGTTTTAGTCAGGAATGAAGACTTTAGATTGAGCGCGCCACGACATTGCGCTCGTGTCTGCAGGGCCTCGCAGGAGTTCCGCAATAGTGTAAGCCAAACTTAGCACACGCACGAGCTTGATGCTGCATCTGAATGTAAAGAAGACATCCGCGAAGTGATTTTGCATCTCGTAGAGTCGTCTATAACTCATCGTTTTACGCAGGTATGAAGTCTTCAGATTCAGCGCGCCACGACATTGCGCTCGCGTCTGCAGGGCCTCGCCGGCGTTCCGTAATTGTGTGAGCCAAACTGAGCACACACACGAGCTTGATGCTGCATCTGACTGTAAAGACATCTGCGAAGTGATTTTGCATCTCGTAGAGTCGTCTATAACTCGTCGTTTTAGTCAGGAATGAAGACTTCAGATTGAGCGCGCCACGAGATTGCGCTCGCGTCTGCAGGGCCTCGCAGGCGTTCCGTAATAGTTTAAGCCAAACTGAGCACTCGCACGAGCTTGATGCTGCATGTGAATGTAAAGAAGACATCTGTGACGTGGTTTTGTATCTCGTAGAGCCGTCTATAACTCGTCGTTTTACACAGGAATAAATACTTCGGGTTGAGCGCGCCACGTCATTGAGCTCGCGTCTGCAGGGCCTCGCAGGCGTTCCGTAATAGTATAAGCCAAACTGAGCACACGCACGAGCTTGATGCTGCATGTGAATGTAAAGAAGACATCTGCGAAGTGATTTTGTATCTCGTAGAGCCGTTTATAACTCGTCGTTTTACGAAGGACTGAAGACTTCAGATTGAGCGCTCCACGACATTGCGCTCGCGTCTGCAGGGCCTCGCAGGCGTTCCGTAATAGTTTAAGCCAAACTGAGCACACGCACGAGCTTGTTACTGCATCTGAGTGTAAAGAAGACATCTGCGAATTGATGTTGCATCTCGTAGAGTCGTCTATATCTCGTCGTTTTACTCAGGAATAAATACTTCGGGTCGAGCGCGCCACGACATTGCGCTCGCGCCTGCAAGGCCTCGCAGGTGTTCCGTAATAGTTTAAGCCAAACTGAGCACACGCTAGAGCTTGATACTGCATCAGAGTGTAAAGATGACGTCTGCGAAGGGATATTGCATCTCGTAGAGTCGTCTATAACTCGTCGTTTTACACAGGAATAAATACTTCGGGTTGAGCGCGCCACGATGTTGAGCTTGCGTATGCAGGGCCTCGCAGGCGTTCCGTAATAGTTGAAGCGAAACTGAGCACACGCACGAGCTTTATGCTGCATCTGAATGCAAAGAAGACATCTGCGAAGTCATTTTGCATCTCGTAGAGCCGTTTATAACTCGTCGTTTTACGAAGGACTGAAGACTTCAGATTGAGCGCTCCACGACATTGCGCTCGCGTCTGCAGGGCCTCGGAGCTGTTCCGTAATAGTTTAAGCCAAACTGAGCGGACGCACAAGCTTGATGCTGCATCTGAATGTAAAGAAGACATCTGCGAAGTGATTTTGCATCTCGTAGAGCCGTCTATAACTCGTCGTTTTAAGCAGGATTGATGACTTCGGGTTGAGCGCGCCACGACATTGCTCTCGCGTCTGCTGGGCCTCGCAGGCGTTCCGTAATAGTTTAAGCCAAACTGAGCACACGCACGAGTTTTATGCTGCATTTGAATGTAAAGAAGACATCTGGGAAGTGATTTTGTATCTCGTAGAGCCGTCTATAACTCGTCGTTTTACGCAGGAATAAATACTTCGGGTTGAGCGCGCCACGACATTGAGCTCGCATCTGCAGGGCCTCGCAGGCGTTCCGTAATAGTTTAAGCCAAACTGAGCACACGCACGAGCTTGATGCTGCATTTGAATGTAAAGAAGACATCTGGGAAGTGATTTTGTATCTCGTAGAGCCGTCTATAACTCGTCGTTTTACGCAGGAATAAATACTTCGGGTTGAGCGCGCCACGACATTGAGCTCGCATCTGCAGGGCCTCGCAGGCGTTCCGTAATAGTTTAAGTGAAACTGAGCACACGCACGAGCTTTATGCTGCATCTGAATGCAAAGAAGACATCTGCGAAGTGATTTTGCATCTCGTAGAGCCGTCTATAACTCGTCGTTTTAAGCAGGAATGAAGACTTCAGATTGAGCGCTCCACGACCTTGCGCTCGCGCCTGCAGGGCCTCCCAGGCGTTCCGCAATAGTTTAAGCCAAACTGAGCACACGCACGAGCTTGATGCTGCATCTGAATGTAAAGAAGACATCTGCAAAGTGATTTTGCATCTCGTAGAGCAGTCTATAACTCGTCGTTTTACTCAGGAATGAAGACTTCAGATTGAGCGCGCCACGACATTGCGCTCGCGTCTGCAAGGCCTCGCCGGCGTTCCGTAATAGTGTAAGCCAACTGAGCACACGCACGAGCTTGATGCTGCATCTGAATGTAAAGAGGACATCTGCGAAGTGAGTTTGCATTAGTGGAGTCGTCTATAACTCGTCGTTTTAGTCAGGAATGAAGACTTCAGATTGAGCGCGCCACGACATTGCGCTCGCGTCTGCAGGGCCTCGCAGGCGTTCCATAATAGTTTAAGCCAAACTGAGCACACGCACGAGCTTGTTACTGCATCTGAGTGTAAAGAAGACATCTGCGAATTGATGTTGCATCTCGTAGAGTCGTCTATATCTCGTCGTTTTACGCAGGAATAAATACTTCGGGTCGAGCGCGCCACGACATTGAGCTCGCGCCTGCAAGGCCTCGCAGGCGTTTCGTAATAGTTTAAGCCAAACTGAGCACACGCACGAGCTTGATACTGCATCAGAGTGTAAAGATGACGTCTGCGAAGGGATTTTGCATCTCATAGAGTCGTCTATAACTCGTCGTTTTACGCAGGTATGAAGACTTCGGGTTGAGCGCGCCACGACATTGCGCTCGCGTCTGCAGGGCCTCGCAGGCGTTCCGTAATAGTTTAAGCCAAACTGAGCACTCGCACGAGCTTGATGCTGCATGTGAATGTAAAGAAGACATCTGTGACGTGGTTTTGTATCTCGTAGAGCCGTCTATAACTCGTCGTTTTACACAGGAATAAATACTTCGGGTTGAGCGCGCCACGTCATTGAGCTCGCGTCTGCAGGGCCTCGCAGGCGTTCCGTAATAGTTGAAGCGAAACTGAGCACACGCACAAGCTTTATGCTGCATCTGAATGCAAAGAAGACATCTGCAAAGTGATTTTGCATCTCGTAGAGCCGTTTATAACTCGCCGTTTTACGAAGGACTGAAGACTTCAGATTGAGCGCTCCACGACAATGCGCTCGCGTCTGCAGGGCCTCGCAGCCATTCCGTAATAGTTTAAGCCAAACTGAGCGGACGCACAAGCTTGATGCTGCATCTGAATGTAAAGAAGACATCTGTGAAGTAATTTTGCATCTCGTAGAGCCGTCTATAACTCGTCGTTTTAAGCAGGAATGAAGACTTCAGATTGAGTGCTCCACGACCTTGCGCTCGGTTCTGCAGGGCCTCACAGGCGTTCCGTAATAGTTTAAGCCAAACTGAGCACTCGCACGAGCTTGATGCTGCATCTGAATGTAAAGAAGACATCTGCGAAGTGATTTTGCATCTCGTAGAGCCGTCTATAACTCGAAGTTTTACTCAGGAATGAATACTTGAGATTGAGAGCGCCACGACATTGCGCTCGCGTCTGCAGGGCCTCGCAGGCGTTCCATAATAGTTTAGGCCAAACTGAGCACACGCACGAGCTTTATGCTGCATCTGAATGTAAACAAGACATCTGCGAAGCGATTTTGCATCTCGTAGAGCCGTCTATAATTCGTTGTTTTACGCAGGAATAAATACTTCGGGTTGAGCGCGCCATGACACTGAGCTCGCGTCTGCAGGGCCTCGCAGGCGTTCCGTAATAGTTTAAGTGAAACTGAGCACACGCACGAGCTTTATGCTGCATCTGACTGTAAAGACATCTGCGAAGTGATCTTGCATCTCGTAGAGTCGTCTATATCTCGTCGTTTTACGCAGGAATAAATACTTCGGGTTGAGCGCGCCACGACATTGCGCTCGCGTCTGCAGGGCCTCGCCGGCATTCCGTAATAGTGTGAGCCAAACTGAGCACACACACGAGCTTGATGCTGAATCTGACTGTAAAGACATCTGCGAAGTGATTTTGCATTCGTAGAGTCGTCTATATCTCGTCGTTTTACGCAGGAATAAATACTTCAGATTGAGCGCAACATGACATTGCGCTCGCGCCTGCAGGGCCTCGCAGGCGTTCCGTAATAGTTTAAGCCAAACTGAGCACACGCACGAGCTTGACGCTGCATTTGAATGTAAAGAAGACATCTGGGAAGTGATTTTGTATCTCGTAGAGCCGTCTATAACTCGTCGTTTTACGCAGGAATAAATACTTCGGGTTGAGCGCGCCACGACATTGAGCTCGCATCTGCAGGGCCTCGCAGGCGTTCCGTAATAGTTTAAGTGAAACTGAGCACACGCACGAGCTTTATGCTGCATCTGAATGCAAAGAAGACATCTGCGAAGTGATTTTGCATCTCGTAGAGCCGTCTATAACTCGTCGTTTTAAGCAGGAATGAAGACTTCAGATTGAGCGCTCCACGACCTTGCGCTCGCGCCTGCAGGGCCTCCCAGGCGTTCCGTAATAGTTTAAGCCAAACTGAGCACACGCACGAGCTTGATGCTGCATCTGAATGTAAAGAAGACATCTGCAAAGTGATTTTGCATCTCGTAGAGCAGTCTATAACTCGTCGTTTTACTCAGGAATGAAGACTTCAGATTGAGCGCGCCACGACATTGCGCTCGCGTCTGCAAGGCCTCGCCGGCGTTCCGTAATAGTGTAAGCCAACTGAGCACACGCACGAGCTTGATGCTGCATCTGAATGTAAAGAGGACATCTGCGAAGTGAGTTTGCATTAGTGGAGTCGTCTATAACTCGTCGTTTTACGCAGGAATAAATACTTCGGGTCGAGCGCGCCACGACATTGAGCTCGCGCCTGCAAGGCCTCGCAGGCGTTTCGTAATAGTTTAAGCCAAACTGAGCACACGCACGAGCTTGATACTGCATCAGAGTGTAAAGATGACGTCTGCGAAGGGATTTTGCATCTCATAGAGTCGTCTATAACTCGTCGTTTTACGCAGGTATGAAGACTTCGGTTTGAGCGCGCCACGACATTGCGCTCGCGTCTGCAGGACCTCGCAGGCGTTCCGTAATAGTTTAAGCCAAACTGAGCACTCGCATGAGCTTGATGCTGCATGTGAATGTAAAGAAGACATCTGCGAAGTGGTTTTGTATCTCGTAGAGCCGTCTATAACTCGTCGTTTTACACAGGAATAAATACTTCGGGTTGAGCGCGCCACGACATTGAGCTCGCGTCTGCAGGGCCTCGCAGGCGTTCCGTAATAGTTGAAGCGAAACTGAGCACACGCACAAGCTTTATGCTGCATCTGAATGTAAAGAAGACATCTGTGAAGTAATTTTGCATCTCGTAGAGCCGTCTATAACTCGTCGTTTTAAGCAGGAATGAAGACTTCAGATTGAGTGCTCCACGACCTTGCACTCGGTTCTGCAGGGCCTCACAGGCGTTCCGTAATAGTTTAAGCCAAACTGAGCCCTCGCACGAGCTTGATGCTGCATCTGAATGTAAAGAAGACATCTGCGAAGTGATTTTGCATCTCGTAGAGCCGTCTATAACTCGTCGTTTTACTCAGAAATGAATACATGAGATTGAGAGCGCCACGACATTGCGCTCGCGTCTGCAGGGCCTCGCAGGCGTTCCATAATAGTTTAGGCCAAACTGAGCACACGCACGAGCTTTATGCTGCATCTGAATGTAAACAAGACATCTGCGAAGCGATTTTGCATCTCGTAGAGCCGTCTATAATTCGTTGTTTTACGCAGGAATAAATACTTCCGGTTGAGCGCGCCATGACACTGAGCTCGCGTCTGCAGGGCCTCGCAGGCATTCCGTAATAGTTTAAGTGAAACTGAGCACACGCACGAGCTTTATGCTGCATCTGACTGTAAAGACATCTGCGAAGTGATCTTGCATCTCGTAGAGTCGTCTATATCTCGTCGTTTTACGCAGGAATAAATACTTCGGGTTGAGCGCGCCATGACACTGAGCTCGCGTCTGCAGGGCCTCGCCGGCGTTCCGTAATAGTGTGAGCCAAACTGAGCACACACACGAGCTTGATGCTGAATCTGACTGTAAAGACATCTGCGAAGTGATTTTGCATTCGTAGAGTCGTCTATATCTCGTCGTTTTACGCAGGAATAAATACTTCAGATTGAGCGCGCCATGACATTGCGCTCGCGCCTGCAGGGCCTCGCAGGCGTTCCGTAAGCAGGAATGAAGACTTCAGATTGAGTGCTCCACGACCTTGCGCTCGATTCTGCAGGGCCTCACAGGCGTTCCGTAATAGTTTAAGCCAAACTGAGCACTCGCACGAGCTTGATGCTGCATCTGAATGTAAAGAAGACATCTGCGAAGTGATTTTGCATCTCGTAGAGCCGTCTATAACTCGTCGTTTTACTCAGGAATGAATACTTGAGATTGAGAGCGCCACGACATTGCGCTCGCGTCTGCAGGGCCTCGCAGGCGTTCCATAATAGTTTAGGCCAAACTGAGCACACGCACGAGCTTTATGCTGCATCTGAATGTAAACAAGACATCTGCGAAGCGATTTTGCATCTCGTAGAGCCGTCTATAATTCGTTGTTTTACGCAGGAATAAATACTTCGGGTTGAGCGCGCCACGACATTGCGCTCGCGTCTGCAGGGCCTCGCAGGCGTTCCGTAATAGTTTAAGCCAAACTGAGCACACACACGAGCTTGATGCTGAATCTGACTGTAAAGACATCTGCGAAGTGATTTTGCATTCGTAGAGTCGTCTATATCTCGTCGTTTTACGCAGGAATAAATACTTCAGATTGAGCGCGCCATGACATTGCGCTCGCGCCTGCAGGGCCTCGCAGGCGTTCCGTAATAGTTTAAGCCAAACTGAGCACACGCACGAGCTTGATGCTGCATCCGAATGTAAAGTAGACATCTGCGAAGTGATTTTGCATCTCGTAGAGCCGTCTATAACTCGTCGTTTTACTCAGGAATGAATACTTGAGATTGAGAGCGCCACGACATTGCGCTCGCGTCTGCAGGGCCTCGCAGGCGTTCCGTAATAGTTTAGGCCAAACTGAGCACACGCACGAGCTTTATGCTGCATCTGAATGTAAACAAGACATCTGCGAAGCGATTTTGCATCTCGTAGAGCCGTCTATAATTCGTTGTTTTACGCAGGAATAAATACTTCGGGTTGAGCGCGCCATGACACTGAGCTCGCGTCTGCAGGGCCTCGCAGGCGTTCCGTAATAGTTTAAGTGAAACTGAGCACACGCACGAGCTTTATGCTGCATCTGACTGTAAAGACATCTGCGAAGTGATTTTGCATCTCGTAGAGTCGTCTATATCTCGTCGTTTTACGCAGGAATAAATACTTCGGGTTGAGCGCGCCACGACATTGCGCTCGCGCCTGCAGGCCCTCGCAGGCGTTCCGTAATAGTTTAAGCCGAACTGAGCACACGCACGAGCGTGATACTGCATCAGAGTGTAAAGATGACGTCTGCGAAGGGATTTTGCATCTCGTAGAGTCGTCTATAACTCGTCGTTTTACGCAGGTATGAAGACTTCGGGTTGAGCGCGCCACGACATTGCGCTCGCGTCTGCAGGGCCTCGCAGGCGTTCCGTAATAGTTTAAGCCAAACTGAGCACAAGCAAAAGCTTTATGCTGCATCGGAATGTAAAGAAGACATCTGCGAAGCGATTTTGCATCTCGTAGAGCTGTCTATAATTCGTCGTTTTACGCATGAATGAAGACCTCAGATTGAGCGCGCCGCGACATTGCGCTCGCGTCTGCAGTGCCTCGCCGGCGTTCCGTAATAGTGTAAGCCAAACTGAGCACACGCACGAGCTTGATGCTGCATCTGAATGTAAAGACGACATCTGCAAAGTGATTTCGCATCTCGTAGAGTCGTCTATAACTCGGCGTTTTAGTCAGGAATGAAGACTAGATTGAGCGCGCCACGACATTGCGCTCGTGTCTGCAGGGCCTCGCAGGAGTTCCGCAATAGTGTAAGCCAAACTTAGCACACGCACGAGCTTGATGCTGCATCAGAGTGTAAAGATGACGTCTGCGAAGTGATTTTGCATCTCGTAGAGCCGTCTATAACTCGTCGTTTTACGCAGGAATAAATACTTCGGGTTGAGCGCGCCACGACATTGCGCTCGCGTCTGCAGGGCCTCGCAGGCGTTCCGTAATAGTTTAAGCCAAACTGAGCACACGCACGAGCTTGATACTGCATCAGAGTGTAAAGATGACGTCTGCGAAGTGATTTTGCATCTCGTAGAGCCGTCTATAACTCGTCGTTTTACTCAGGAATGAATACTTCAGATTGAGCGCGCCACGACATTGCGCTCGCGTCTGCAGGGCCTCGCCGGCGTTCCGTAATAGTGTGAGCCAAACTGAGCACACACACGAGCTTGATGCTGAATCTGACTGTAAAGACATCTGCGAAGTGATTTCGCATTCGTAGAGTCGTCTATATCTCGTCATTTTACGCAGGAATAAATACTTCAGATTGAGCGCGCCATGACATTGAGCTCGCACCTGCAGGGCCTCGCAGGCGTTCCGTAATAGTTTAAGCCAAATCGAGCACACGCACAAGCCTTATGCTGCATCTGAATGTAAAGAAGACATCTGCGAAGCGATTTTGCATCTCGTAAAGCCGTCTATAATTCGTTGTTTTACGCAGGAATGATGACTTCAGATTGAGCGCGCCACGACATGGCGCTCGCGTCTGCAGTGCCTCGCCGGCGTTCCGTAATAGTGTAAGCCAAACTGAGCACACGCACGAGCTTGATGCTGCATCTGAATGTAAAGACGACATCTGCAAAGTGATTTTGCATCTCGTAGAGTCGTCTATAACTCGTCGTTTTAGTCAGGAATGAAGACTTTAGATTGAGCGCGCCACGGCGCTCGCGTCTGCAGGGCCTCGCAGGAGTTCCGCAATAGTGTAAGCCAAACTTAGCACACGCACGAGCTTGCTGCTGCATCTGAATGTAAAGAAGACATCTGCGAAGTGATTTTGCATCTCGTAGAGTCGTCTATAACTCGTCGTTTTACGCAGGTATGAAGACTTCGGGTTGAGCGCGCCACGACATTGCGCTCGCGTCTGCAGGGCCTCGCAGGTGTTCCGTAATAGTTTAAGCCAAACTGAGCACTCGCACGAGCTTGATGCTGCATGTGAATGTAAAGAAGACATCTGCGAAGTGGTTTTGTATCTCGTAGAGCCGTCTATAACTCGTCGTTTTACACAGGAACAAATACTTCGGGTTGAGCGCGCCACGACATTGAGCTCGCGTCTGCAGGGCCTCGCAGGCGTTCCATAATAGTTGAAGCGAAACTGAGCACACTCACGAGCTTGATGCTGCATCTGAATGTAAAGACGACATCTGCAAAGTGATTTTGCATCTCGTAGAGCCGTCTATAACTCGGCGTTTTAGTCAGGAATGAAGACTTTAGATTGAGCGCGCCATTACATTGCGCTCGCGTCTGCAGGGCCTCGCCGGCGTTCCGTAATAGTGTGAGCCAAACTGAGCACACACACGAGCTTGATGCTGCATCTGAATGTAAAGAGGACATCTGCGAAGTGATTTTGCATTAGTAGAGTCGTCTATAACTCGTCGTTTTAGTCAGGAATGAAGACTTCAGATTGAGCGCGCCATTACATTGCGCTCGCGTCTGCAGGGCCTCGCAGGCGTTCCGTAATAGTTTAAGCCAAACTGAGCACACGCACGAGCTTGTTACTGCATCTGAGTGTAAAGAAGACATCTGCGAAGTGATTTTGCATTAGTAGAGTCGTCTATAACTCGTCGTTTTAGTCAGGAATGAAGACTTCAGATTGAGCGCGCCATTACATTGCGCTCGCGTCTGCAGGGCCTCGCAGGCGTTCCGTAATAGTTTAAGCCAAACTGAGCACACGCACGAGCTTGTTACTGCATCTGAGGGTAAAGAAGACATCTGCATATTGATGTTGCATCTCGTAGAGTCGTCTATATCTCGTCGTTTTACGCAGGAATAAATACTTCGGGTTGAGCGCGCCACGACATTGCGCTCGCGCCTGCAAGGCCTCGCAGGCGTTCCGTAATGGTTTAAGCCAAACTGAGCACATGCACGAGCTTGATGCTGCATTTGAATGTAAAGAAGACATCTGGGAAGTGATTTTGTATCTCGTAGAGCCGTCTATAGCTCGTCGTTTTACGCAGGAATAAATACTTCAGGTTGAGCGCGCCACGACATTGAGCTCGCACCTGAAGGGCCTCGCAGGCATTCCGAAATAGTTTAAGCCAAATCGAGCACACGCACAAGCTTTATGCTGCATCTGAATGTAAAGAAGACATCTGCGAAGCGAGTTTGCATCTCGTAAAGCCGTCTATAATTCGTTGTTTTACGCAGGAATGACGACTTCAGATTGAGCGCGCCACGACATGGCGCTCGCGTCTGCAGTGCCTCGCCGGCGTTGCGTAATAGTGTAAGCCAAACTGAGCACACGCACGAGCTTGATGCTGCATCTGAATGTAAAGACGACATCTGCAAAGTGATTTTGCATCTCGTAGAGTCGTCTATAACTCGTCGTTTTAGTCAGGAATGAAGACTTTAGATTGAGCGCGCCACGGCGCTCGCGTCTGCAGGGCCTCGCAGGAGTTCCGCAATAGTGTAAGCCAAACTTAGCACACGCACGAGCTTGATGCTGCATCTGAATGTAAAGAGGACATCTGCGAAGTGATTCTGCATTAGTAGAGTCGTCTATAACTCTTCGTTTTAGTCAGGAATGAAGACTTCAGATTGAGCGCGCCACGACATGCGCTCGCGTCTGCAGGGCCTCGCGGGCGTTCCGTAATAGTGTAAGCCAACTGAGCACACGCACGAGCTTGATGCTGCATCTGAATGTAAAGAGGACATCTGCGAAGTGATTCTGCATTAGTAGAGTCGTCTATAACTCTTCGTTTTAGTCAGGAATGAAGACTTCAGATTGAGCGCGCCACGATATGCGCTCGCGTCTGCAGGGCCTCGCGGGCGTTCCGTAATAGTGTAAGCCAACTGAGCACACGCACGAGCTTGATGCTGCATCTGAATGTAAAGAGGACATCTGCGAAGTGATTCTGCATTAGTAGAGTCATCTATAACTCTTCGTTTTAGTCAGGAATGAAGACTTCAGATTGAGCGCGCCACGAGATTGCGCTCGCGTCTGCAAGGCCTCGCAGGTGTTCCGTAATAGTTTAAGCCAAACTGAGCACACGCACGAGCTTGATACTGCATCAGAGTGTAAAGATGACGTCTGCGAAGCGATTTTGCATATCGTAGAGTCGTCTATACCTCGTCGTTTTACGCAGGTATGACGACTTCGGGTTGAGCGCGCCACGACATTGCGCTCGTGTCTGCAGGGCCTCGCAGGCGTTCCGTAATAGTTTAAGCCAAACTGAGCACACGCACGAGCTTGATGCTGCATGTGAATGTAAAGAAGACATCTGCGAAGTGATTTTGTATCTTGTAGAGCCGTCTATAACTCGTCGTTTTACACAGGAATAAATACTTCGGGTTGAGCGCGCCACGACATTGAGCTCGCGTATGCAGGGCCTCGCAGGCGTTCCGTAATAGTGTGAGACAAACTGAGCACACGCACGAGCTTGATGCTGCATCTGAATGTAAAGAGGACATCTGCGAAGTGATTTTGCATTAGTAGAGTCGTCTATAACTCGTCGTTTTAGTCAGGAATGAAGACTTCAGATTGAGCGCGCCATTACATTGCGCTCGCGTCTGCAGGGCCTCGCAGGCGTTCCGTAATAGTTTAAGCCATACTGAGCACACGCACGAGCTTGTTACTGCATCTGAGTGTAAAGAAGACATCTGCAAAGTGATTTTGCATCTCGTAGAGTCGTCTATAACTCGTCGTTTTAGTCAGGAACAAATACTTCGGGTTGAGCGCGCCACGACATTGCGCTCGCGCCTGCAAGGCCTCGCAGGCGTTCCGTAATAGTTTAAGCCAAACTGAGCACACGCACGAGCTTGATACTGCATCAGAGTGTAAAGATGACGTCTGCGAAGTGATTTTGCATCTCGTAGAGCCGTCTATAACTCGTCGTTTTACTCAGGAATAAATACTTCAGATTGAGCGCGCCACGACATTGCGCTCGCGTCTGCAGGGCCTCGCCGGCGTTCCGTAATAGTGTGAGCCAAACTGAGCACACACACGAGCTTGATGCTGAATCTGACTGTAAAGACATCTGCGAAGTGATTTTGCATTCGTAGAGTCGTCTATATCTCGTCGTTTTAGTCAGGAATGAAGACTTCAGATTGAGCGCGCCACGAGATTGCGCTCGCGTCTGCAGGGCCTCGCACGCGTTCCGTAATAGTTTAAGCCAAACTGAGCACACGCACGAGCTTGTTACTGCATCTGAGTGTAAAGAAGACATCTGCGAATTGATGTTGCATCTCGTGGAGTCGTCTATATCTCGTCGTTTTACGCATAAATAAATACTTCGGGTCGAGCGCGCCACGACATTGCGCTCGCGCCTGCAAGGCCTCGCAGGTGTTCCGTAATAGTTTAAGCCAAACTGAGCACACGCACGAGCTTGATACTGCATCAGAGTGTAAAGATGACGTCTGCGAAGCGATTTTGCTTCTCGTAGAGTCGTCTATAACTCGTCGTTTTACGCAGGTATGACGACTTCGGGTTGAGCGTGCCACGACATTGCGCTCGTGTCTGCAGGGCCTCGCAGGCGTTCCGTAATAGTTTAAGCCAAACTGAGCACACGCACGAGCTTGATGCTGCATGTGAATGTAAAGAAGACATCTGCGAAGTGATTTTGTATCTTGTAGAGCCGTCTATAACTCGTCGTTTTACACAGGAATAAATACTTCGGGTTGAGCGCGCCACGACATTGAGCTCGCGTATGCAGGGCCTCGCAGGCGTTCCGTAATAGTGTGAGCCAAACTGAGCACACGCACGAGCTTGATGCTGCATCTGAATGTAAAGAGGACGTCTGCGAAGTGATTTTGCATTAGTAGAGTCGTCTATAACTCGTCGTTTTAGTCAGGAATGAAGACTTCAGATTGAGCACACCATTACATTGCGCTCGCGTCTGCAGGGCCTCGCAGGCGTTCCGTAATAGTTTAAGCCAAACTGAGCACACGCACGAGCTTGTTACTGCATCTGAGTGTAAAGAAGACATCTGCGAATTGATGTTGCATCTCGTAGAGTCGTCTATATCTCGTCGTTTTACGCAGGAATAAATACTTCGGGTTGAGCGCGCCACGACATTGCGCTCGCGCCTGCAAGGCCTCGCAGGCGTTCCGTAATAGTTTAAGCCAAACTGAGCACACGCACGAGCTTGATACTGCATCAGAGTGTAAAGAAGACATCTGCGAATTGATGTTGCATCTCGTAGAGTCGTCTATATCTCGTCGTTTTACGCAGGAACAAATACTTCGGGTTGAGCGCGCCACGACATTGCGCTCGCGCCTGCAAGGCCTCGCAGGCGTTCCGTAATAGTTTAAGCCAAACTGAGCACATGCACGAGCTTGATACTGCATCAGAGTGTAAAGATGACGTCTGCGAAGTGATTTTGCATCTCGTAGAGCCGTCTATAACTCGTCGTTTTACTCAGGAATGAATACTTCAGATTGAGCGCGCCACGACATTGCGCTCGCGTCTGCAGGGCTTCGCCGGCGTTCCGTAATAGTGTGAGCCAAACTGAGCACACACACGAGCTTGATGCTGCATATGACTGTAAAGACATCTGCGAAGTGATTTTGCATCTCGTAGAGTCGTCTAAACTCGTCGTTTTAGTCAGGAATGAAGACTTCAGATTCAGCGCGCCACGACATTGCGCTCGCGTCTGCAGGGCTTCGCCGGCGTTCCGTAATAGTGTGAGCCAAACTGAGCACACACACGAGCTTGACGCTGCATATGACTGTAAAGACATCTGCGAAGTGATTTTGCATCTCGTAGAGTCGTCTAAACTCGTCGTTTTACTCAGGAATGAAGACTTCAGATTGAGCGCGCCACGACATGCGCTCGCGTCTGCAGGGCCTCGCGGGCGTTCCGTAATACTGTAAGCCAACTGAGCACACGCACGAGCTTGATGCTGCATCTGAATGTAAAGAGGACATCTGTGAAGTGATTCTGCATTAGTAGAGTCGTCTATAACTCTTCGTTTTAGTCAGGAATGAAGACTTCAGATTGAGCGCGCCACGAGATTGCGCTCGCGTCTGCAGGGCCTCGCACGCGTTCCGTAATAGTTTAAGCCAAACTGAGCACACGCACGAGCTTGTTAGTGCATCTGAGTGTAAAGAAGACATCTGCGAATTGATGTTGCATCTCGTAGAGTCGTCTATATCTCGTCGTTTTACGCAGGAATAAATACTTCGGATCGAGCGCGCCACGACATTGCGCTCGCGCCTGCAAGGCCTCGCAGGTGTTCCGTAATAGTTTAAGCCAAACTGAGCACACGCACGAGCTTCATACTGCATCAGAGTGTAAAGATGACGTCTGCGAAGCGATTTTGCATCCCGTAGAGTCGTCTATAACTCGTCGTTTTACGCAGGTATGACGACTTCGGGTTGAGCGCGCCACGACATTGCGCTCGTGTCTGCAGGGCCTCGCAGGCGTTCCGTAATAGTTTAAGCCAAACTGAGCACACGCACGAGCTTGATGCTGCATGTGAATGTAAAGAAGACATCTGCGAAGTGATTTTGTATCTTGTAGAGCCGTCTATAACTCGTCGTTTTACACAGGAATAAATACTTCGGGTTGAGCGCGCCACGACATTGAGCTCGCGTATGCAGGGCCTCGCAGGCGTTCCGTAATAGTTGAAGCGAAACTGAGCACACGCACGAGCTTTATGCTGCATCTGAGTGTAAAGAAGACATCTGCGAATTGATGTTGCATCTCGTAGAGTCGTCTATATCTGGTCGTTTTACGCAGGAATAAATACTTCGGGTTGAGCGCGCCACGACATTGCGCTCGCGCCTGCAGGGCCTCGCAGGCGTTCCGTAATAATTTAAGCCGAACTGAGCACACGCACGAGCGTGATACTGCATCAGAGTGTAAAGATGACGTCTGCGAAGGGATTTTGCATCTCGTAGAGTCGTCTATAACTCGTCGTTTTACGCACGTTTGAAGACTTCGGGTTGAGCGCGCCACGACATTGCGCTCGCGTCTGCAGGGCCTCGCAGGCGTTCCGTAATAGTTTAAGCCAAACTGAGCACACGCACGAGCTTGATGCTGCATTTGAATGTAAAGAAGACATCTGGGAAGTGATTTTGTATCTCGTAGAGCCGTCTATAACTCGTCGTTTTACACAGGAATAAATACTTCAGGTTGAGCGCGCCACGACATTGAGCTCGCACCTGCAGGGCCTCGCAGGCATTCCGTAATAGTTTAAGCCAAATCGAGCACACGCACAAGCTTTATGCTGCATCTGAATGTAAAGAAGACATCTGCGAAGCGATTTTGCATCTCGTAAAGCCGTCTATAATTCGTCGTTTTAGTCAGGAATGAAGACTTTAGATTGAGCGCGCCACGGCGCTCGCGTCTGCAGGGCCTCGCAGGAGTTCCGCAATAGTGTAAGCCAAACTTAGCACACGCACGAGCTTGATGCTGCATCTGAATGTAAAGACGACATCTGCAAAGTGATTTTGCATCTCGTAGAGTCGTCTATAACTCGTCGTTTTAGTCAGGAATGAAGACTTTAGATTGAGCGCGCCACGGCGCTCGCGTCTGCAGGGCCTCGCAGGAGTTCCGCAATAGTGTAAGCCAAACTTAGCACACGCACGAGCTTGATGCTGCATCTGAATGTAAAGAAGACATTTGCGAAGTTATTTTGCATCTCGTAGAGTCGTCTATAACTCATCGTTTTACGCAGGTATGAAGTCTTCAGATTCAGCGCGCCACGACATTGCGCTCGCGTCTGCAGGGCTTCGCCGGCGTTCCGTAATAGTGTGAGCCAAACTGAGCACACACACGAGCTTGATGCTGCATATGACTGTAAAGACATCTGCGAAGTGATTTTGCATCTCGTAGAGTCGTCTAAACTCGTCGTTTTACTCAGGAATGAAGACTTCAGATTGAGCGCGCCACGACATGCGCTCGCGTCTGCAGGGCCTCGCGGGCGTTCCGTAATACTGTAAGCCAACTGAGCACACGCACGAGCTTGATGCTGCATCTGAATGTAAAGAGGACATCTGCGAAGTGATTCTGCATTAGTAGAGTCGTCTATAACTCTTCGTTTTAGTCAGGAATGAAGACTTCAGATTGAGCGCGCCACGAGATTGCGCTCGCGTCTGCAGGGCCTCGCACGCGTTCCGTAATAGTTTCAGCCAAACTGAGCACACGCACGAGCTTGTTACTGCATCTGAGTGTAAAGAAGACATCTGCGAATTGATGTTGCATCTCGTAGAGTCGTCTATATCTCGTCGTTTTACGCAGGAATAAATACTTCGGGTCGAGCGCGCCACGACATTGCGCTCGCGCCTGCAAGGCCTCGCAGGTGTTCCGTAATAGTTTAAGCCAAACTGAGCAAACGCACGAGCTTGATACTGCATCAGAGTGTAAAGATGACGTCTGCGAAGCGATTTTGCATCTCGTAGAGTCGTCTATAACTCGTCGTTTTACGCAGGTATGACGACTTCGGGTTGAGCGTGCCACGACATTGCGCTCGTGTCTGCAGGGCCTCGCAGGCGTTCCGTAATAGTTTAAGCCAAACTGAGCACACGCACGAGCTTGATGCTGCATGTGAATGTAAAGAAGACATCTGCGAAGTGATTTTGTATCTTGTAGAGCCGTCTATAACTCGTCGTTTTACACAGGAATAAATACTTCGGGTTGAGCGCGCCACGACATTGAGCTCGCGTATGCAGGGCCTCGCAGGCGTTCCGTAATAGTTGAAGCGAAACTGAGCACACGCACGAGCTTTATGCTGCATCTGAATGCAAAGAAGACATCTGCGAAGTCATTTTGCATCTCGTAGAGCCGTTTATAACTCGTCGTTTTACGAAGGACTGAAGACTTCAGATTGAGCGCTCCACGACATTGCGCTCGCGTCTGCAGGGCCTCGCAGGCGTTCCGTAATAGTGTAAGCCAAACTGAGCGCACGCACGAGCTTGATGCTGCATCTGAGTGTAAAAAAGACATCTGCGAATTGATGTTGCATCTCGTAGAGTCGTCTATATCTGGTCGTTTTACGCAGGAATAAATACTTCGGGTTGAGCGCGCCACGACATTGCGCTCGCGCCTGCAGGGCCTCGCAGGCGTTCCGTAATAGTTTAAGCCGAACTGAGCACACGCACGAGCGTGATACTGCATCAGAGTGTAAAGATGACGTCTGCGAAGGGATTTTGCATCTCGTAGAGTCGTCTATAACTCGTCGTTTTACGCACGTTTGAAGACTTCGGGTTGAGCGCGCCACGACATTGCGCTCGCGTCTGCAGGGCCTCGCAGGCGTTCCGTAATAGTTTAAGCCAAACTGAGCACACGCACGAGCTTGATGCTGCATTTGAATGTAAAGAAGACATCTGGGAAGTGATTTTGTATCTCGTAGAGCCGTCTATAACTCGTCGTTTTACACAGGAATAAATACTTCAGGTTGAGCGCGCCACGACATTGAGCTCGCACCTGCAGGGCCTCGCAGGCATTCCGTAATAGTTTAAGCCAAATCGAGCACACGCACAAGCTTTATGCTGCATCTGAATGTAAAGAAGACATCTGCGAAGCGATTTTGCATCTCGTAAAGCCGTCTATAATTCGTCGTTTTAGTCAGGAATGAAGACTTTAGATTGAGCGCGCCACGGCGCTCGCGTCTGCAGGGCCTCGCAGGAGTTCCGCAATAGTGTAAGCCAAACTTAGCACACGCACGAGCTTGATGCTGCATCTGAATGTAAAGACGACATCTGCAAAGTGATTTTGCATCTCGTAGAGTCGTCTATAACTCGTCGTTTTAGTCAGGAATGAAGACTTTAGATTGAGCGCGCCACGGCGCTCGCGTCTGCAGGGCCTCGCAGGAGTTCCGCAATAGTGTAAGCCAAACTTAGCACACGCACGAGCTTGATGCTGCATCTGAATGTTAAGAAGACATTTGCGAAGTGATTTTGCATCTCGTAGAGTCGTCTATAACTCATCGTTTTACGCAGGTATGAAGTCTTCAGATTCAGCGCGCCACGACATTGCGCTCGCGTCTGCAGGGCTTCGCCGGCGTTCCGTAATAGTGTGAGCCAAACTGAGCACACACACGAGCTTGATGCTGCATATGACTGTAAAGACATCTGCGAAGTGATTTTGCATCTCGTAGAGTCGTCTAAACTCGTCGTTTTACTCAGGAATGAAGACTTCAGATTGAGCGCGCCACGACATGCGCTCGCGTCTGCAGGGCCTCGCGGGCGTTCCGTAATACTGTAAGCCAACTGAGCACACGCACGAGCTTGATGCTGCATCTGAATGTAAAGAGGACATCTGCGAAGTGATTCTGCATTAGTAGAGTCGTCTATAACTCTTCGTTTTAGTCAGGAATGAAGACTTCAGATTGAGCGCGCCACGAGATTGCGCTCGCGTCTGCAGGGCCTCGCACGCGTTCCGTAATAGTTTCAGCCAAACTGAGCACACGCACGAGCTTGTTACTGCATCTGAGTGTAAAGAAGACATCTGCGAATTGATGTTGCATCTCGTAGAGTCGTCTATATCTCGTCGTTTTACGCAGGAATAAATACTTCGGGTCGAGCGCGCCACGACATTGCGCTCGCGCCTGCAATGCCTCGCAGGTGTTCCGTAATAGTTTAAGCCAAACTGAGCACACGCACGAGCTTGATACTGCATCAGAGTGTAAAGATGACGTCTGCAAAGCGATTTTGCATCTCGTAGAGTCGTCTATAACTCGTCGTTTTACGCAGGTATGACGACTTCGGGTTGAGCGTGCCACGACATTGCGCTCGTGTCTGCAGGGCCTCGCAGGCGTTCCGTAATAGTTTAAGCCAAACTGAGCACACGCACGAGCTTGATGCTGCATGTGAATGTAAAGAAGACATCTGCGAAGTGATTTTGTATCTTGTAGAGCCGTCTATAACTCGTCGTTTTACACAGGAATAAATACTTCGGGTTGAGCGCGCCACGACATTGAGCTCGCGTATGCAGGGCCTCGCAGGCGTTCCGTAATAGTTGAAGCGAAACTGAGCACACGCACGAGCTTTATGCTGCATCTGAATGCAAAGAAGACATCTGCGAAGTCATTTTGCATCTCGTAGAGCCGTTTATAACTCGTCGTTTTACGAAGGACTGAAGACTTCAGATTGAGCGCTCCACGACATTGCGCTCGCGTCTGCAGGGCCTCGCATGCGTTCCGTAATAGTGTAAGCCAAACTGAGCGCACGCACGAGCTTGATGCTGCATCTGAGTGTAAAGAAGACATCTGCGAATTGAAGTTGCATCTCGTAGAGTCGTCTATATCTGGTCGTTTTACGCAGGAATAAATACTTCGGGTTGAGCGCGCCACGACACTGCGCTCGCGCCTGCAGGGCCTCGCAGGCGTTCCGTAATAGTTTAAGCCGAACTGAGCACACGCACGAGCGTGATACTGCATCAGAGTGTAAAGATGACGTCTGCGAAGGGATTTTGCATCTCGTAGAGTCGTCTATAACTCGTCGTTTTACGCACGTATGAAGACTTCGGGTTGAGCGCGCCACGACATTGCGCTCGCGTCTGCAGGGCCTCGCAGGCGTTCCGTAATAGTTTAAGCCAAACTGAGCACACGCACGAGCTTGATGCTGCATTTGAATGTAAAGAAGACATCTGGGAAGTGATTTTGTATCTCGTAGAGTCGTCTATATCTGGTCGTTTTACGCAGGAATAAATACTTCGGGTTGAGCGCGCCACGACATTGAGCTCGCACCTGCAGGGCCTCGCAGGCATTCCGTAATAGTTTAAGCCAAATCGAGCACACGCACAAGCTTTATGCTGCATCTGAATGTAAAGAAGACATCTGCGAAGCGATTTTGCATCTCGTAAAGCCGTCTATAATTCGTCGTTTTAGTCAGGAATGAAGACTTCAGATTGAGCGCGCCACGAGATTGCGCTCGCGTCTGCAGGGCCTCGCACGCGTTCCGTAATAGTTTAAGCCAAACTGAGCACACGCACGAGCTTGTTACTGCATCTGGCTGTAAAGAAGACATCTGCGAATTGATGTTGCAACTCGTAGAGTCGTCTATATCTCGTCGTTTTACGCAGGAATAAATACTTCGGGTCGAGCGCGCCACGACATTGCGCTCGCGCCTGCAAGGCCTCGCAGGTGTTCCGTAATAGTTTAAGCCAAACTGAGCACACGCACGAGCTTGATACTGCATCAGAGTGTAAAGATGACGTCGGCGAAGGGATTTTGCATCTCGTAGAGTCGTCTATAACTCGTCGTTTTACGCACGTATGAAGACTTCGGGTTGAGCGCGCCACGACATTGCGCTCGCGTCTGCAGGGCCTCGCAGGCGTTCCGTAATAGTTTAAGCCAAACTGAGCACACGCACGAGCTTGATGCTGCATTTGAATGTAAAGAAGACATCTGGGAAGTGATTTTGTATCTCGTAGAGCCGTCTATAACTCGTCGTTTTACGCAGGAATAAATACTTCGGGTTGAGCGCGCCACGACATTGAGCTCGCATCTGCAGGGCCTCGCAGGCGTTCCGTAATAGTTTAAGTGAAACAGAGCACACGCACGAGCTTTATGCTGCATCTGAATGCAAAGAAGACATCTGCGAAGTGATTTTGCATCTCGTAGAGCCGTCTATAACTCGTCGTTTTAAGCAGGAATGAAGACTTCAGATTGAGCGCTCCACGACCTTGCACTCGCGCCTGCAGGGCCTCCCAGGCGTTCCGTAATAGTTTAAGCCAAACTGAGCACACGCACGAGCTTGATGCTGCATCTGAATGTAAAGAAGACATCTGCAAAGTGATTTTGCATCTCGTAGAGCAGTCTATAACTCGTCGTTTTACTCAGGAATGAAGACTTCAGATTGAGCGCGCCACGACATTGCGCTCGCGTCTGCAAGGCCTCGCCGGCGTTCCGTAATAGTGTAAGCCAACTGAGCACACGCACGAGCTTGATGCTGCATCTGAATGTAAAGAGGACATCTGCGAAGTGATTTTGCATTAGAGGTGTCGTCTATAACTCGTCGTTTTAGTCAGGAATGAAGACTTCAGATTGAGCGCGCCACGACATTGCGCTCGCGTCTGCAGGGCCTCGCAGGCGTTCCGTAATAGTTTAAGCCAAACTGAGCACACGCACGAGCTTGTTACTGCATCTGAGTGTAAAGAAGACATCTGCGAATTGATGTTGCATCTCGTAGAGTCGTCTATAACTCGTCGTTTTACGCAGGTATGACGACTTCGGGTTGAGCGCGCCACGACATTGCGCTCGCGTCTGCAGGGCCTCGCAGGCGTTCCGTAATAGTTTAAGCCAAACTGAGCACACGCACGAGCTTGATGCTGCATGTGAATGTAAAGAAGACATCTGCGAAGTGATTTTGTATCTTGTAGAGCCGTCTATAACTCGTCGTTTTACACAGGAATAAATACTTCGGGTTGAGCGCGCCACGACATTGAGCTCGCGTATGCAGGGCCTCGCAGGCGTTCCGTAATAGTTGAAGCGAAACTGAGCACACGCACGAGCTTTATGCTGCATCTGAATGCAAAGAAGACATCTGCGAAGTCATTTTGCATCTCGTAGAGCCGTTTATAACTCGTCGTTTTACGAAGGACTGAAGACTTCAGATTGAGCACTCCACGACATTGCGCTCGCGTCTGCAGGGCCTCGCAGCTGTTCCGTAATAGTTTAAGCCAAACTGAGCGGACGCACAAGCTTGATGCTGCATCTGAATGTAAAGAAGACATCTGCGAAGTGATTTTGCATCTCGTAGAGCCGTCTATAACTCGTCGTCTTAAGCAGGATTGATGACTTCGGGTTGAGCGCGCCACGACATTGCTCTCGCGTCTGCTGGGCCTCGCAGGCGTTCCGTAATAGTTTAAGCCAAGCTGAGCACACGCACGAGCTTGATACTGCATCAGAGTGTAAAGATGACGTCGGCGAAGGGATTTTGCATCTCGTAGAGTCGTCTATAACTCGTCGTTTTACGCACGTATGAAGACTTCGGGTTGAGCGCGCCACGACATTGCGCTCGCGTCTGCAGGGCCTCGCAGGCGTTCCGTAATAGTGTAAGCCAAACTGAGCGCACGCACGAGCTTGATGCTGCATCTGAGTGTAAAGAAGACATCTGCGAATTGATGTTGCATCTCGTAGAGTCGTCTATATCTGGTCGTTTTACGCAGGAATAAATACTTCGGGTTGAGCGCGCCACAACATTGCGCTCGCGCCTGCAGGGCCTCGCAGGCATTCCGTAATAGTTTAAGCCGAACTGAGCACACGCACGAGCGTGATACTGCATCAGAGTGTAAAGACGACGTCTGCGAAGCGATTTTGCATCTCGTAGAGTCGTCTATAACTCATCGTTTTACGCAGGTATGACGACTTCGGGTTGAGCGCGCCACGACATTGCGCTCGCGTCTGCAGGGCCTCGCAGGCGTTCCGTAATAGTTTAAGCCAAACTGAGCACACGCACGAGCTTGATGCTGCATGCGAATGTAAAGAAGACATCTGCGACGTGATTTTGTATCTTGTAGAGCCGTCTATAACTCGTCATTTTACACAGGAATAAATACTTCGGGTTGAGCGCGCCACGACATTGAGCTCGCGTATGCAGGGCCTCGCAGGCGTTCCGTAATAGTTGAAGCGAAACTGAGCACACGCACGAGCTTTATGCTGCATCTGAATGCAAAGAAGACATCTGCGAAGTCATTTTGCATCTCGTAGAGCCGTTTATAACTCGTCGTTTTACGAAGGACTGAAGACTTCAGATTGAGCGCTCCACGACATTGCGCTCGCGTCTGCAGGGCCTCGCAGCTGTTCCGTAATAGTTTAAGCCAAACTGAGCGGACGCACAAGCTTGATGCTGCATCTGAATGTAAAGAAGACATCTGCGAAGTGATTTTGCATCTCGTAGAGCCGTCTATAATTCGTCGTTTTACGCAGGGATGAAGACTTCGGGTTGAGCGCGCCACGACATTGCGCTCGCGTCTGCAGGGCCTCGCAGGCGTTCCGTAATAGTGTAAGCCAAACTGAGCGCACGCACGAGCTTGATGCTGCATCTGAGTGTAAAGAAGACATCTGCGAATTGATGTTGCATCTCGTAGAGTCGTCTATAACTCGTCGTTTTACGCACGTATGAAGACTTCGGGTTGAGCGCGCCACGACATTGCGCTCGCGTCTGCAGGGCCTCGCAGGCGTTCCGTAATAGTTTAAGCCAAACTGAGCACACGCACGAGCTTTATGCTGCATCTGATTGTAAAGAAGACATCTGCGAAGCGATTTTGCATCTCGTAGAGCCCTCTATAATTCGTCGTTTTACGCAGGGATGAAGACTTCGGGTTGAGCGCGCCACGACATTGCGCTCGCGTCTGCAGGGCCTCGCAGGCGTTCCGTAATAGTGTAAGCCAAACTGAGCGCACGCACGAGCTTGATGCTGCATCTGAGTGTAAAGAAGACATCTGCGAATTGATGTTGCATCTCGTAGAGTCGTCTATATCTGGTCGTTTTACGCAGGAATAAATACTTCGGGTTGAGCGCGCCACGACATTGCGCTCGCGCCTGCAGGGCCTCGCAGGCATTCCGTAATAGTTTAAGCCGAACTGAGCACACGCACGAGCGTGATACTGCATCAGAGTGTAAAGATGACGTCTGCGAAGGGATTTTGCATCTCGTAGAGTCGTCTATAACTCGTCGTTTTACGCACGTATGAAGACTTCGGGTTGAGCGCGCCACGACATTGCGCTCGCGTCTGCAGGGCCTCGCAGGCGTTCCGTAATAGTTTAAGCCAAACTGAGCACACGCACGAGCTTGATGCTGCATTTGAATGTAAAGAAGACATCTGGGAAGTGATTTTATATGTCGTAGAGCCGCCTATAACTCGTCGTTTTACGCAGGAATAAATACTTCGGGTTGAGCGCGCCACGACATTGAGCTCGCATCTGCAGGGCCTCGCAGGCGTTCCGTAATAGTTTAAGTGAAACTGAGCACACGCACGAGCTTTATGCTGCATCTGAATGCAAAGAAGACATCTGCGAAGTGATTTTGCATCTCGTAGAGCCGTCTATAACTCGTCGTTTTAAGCAGGAATGAAGACTTCAGATTGAGCGCTCCACGACCTTGCACTCGCGCCTGCAGGGCCTCCCAGGCGTTCCGTAATAGTTTAAGCCAAACTGAGCACACGCACGAGCTTGATGCTGCATGCGAATGTAAAGAAGACATCTGCGAAGTGATTTTGTATCTTGTAGAGCCGTCTATAACTCGTCATTTTACACAGGAATAAATACTTCGGGTTGAGCGCGCCACGACATTGAGCTCGCGTATGCAGGGCCTCGCAGGCGTTCCGTAATAGTTGAAGCGAAACTGAGCACACGCACGAGCTTTATGCTGCATCTGAATGCAAAGAAGACATCTGCGAAGTCATTTTGCATCTCGTAGAGCCGTTTATAACTCGTCGTTTTACGAAGGACTGAAGACTTCAGATTGAGCGCTCCACGACATTGCGCTCGCGTCTGCAGGGCCTCGCAGCTGTTCCGTAATAGTTTAAGCCAAACTGAGCGGACGCACAAGCTTGATGCTGCATCTGAATGTAAAGAAGACATCTGCGAAGTGATTTTGCATCTCGTAGAGCCGTCTATAACTCGTCGTTTTAAGCAGGATCGATGACTTCGGGTTGAGCGCGCCACGACATTGCTCTCGCGTCTGCTGGGCCTCGCAGGCGTTCTGTAATAGTTTAAGCCGAACTGAGCACACGCACGAGCGTGATACTGCATCAGAGTGTAAAGATGACGTCTGCGAAGGGATTTTGCATCTCGTAGAGTCGTCTATAACTCGTCGTTTTACGCACGTATGAAGACTTCGGGTTGAGCGCGCCACGACATTGCGCTCGCGTCTGCAGGGCCTCGCAGGCGTTCCGTAATAGTTTAAGCCAAACTGAGCACACGCACGAGCTTTATGCTGCATCTGATTGTAAAGAAGACATCTGCGAAGCGATTTTGCATCTCGTAGAGCCCTCTATAATTCGTCGTTTTACGCAGGGATGAAGACTTCGGGTTGAGCGCGCCACGACATTGCGCTCGCGTCTGCAGGGCCTCGCAGGCGTTCCGTAATAGTGTAAGCCAAACTGAGCGCACGCACGAGCTTGATGCTGCATCTGAGTGTAAAGAAGACATCTGCGAATTGATGTTGCATCTCGTAGAGTCGTCTATATCTGGTCGTTTTACGCAGGAATAAATACTTCGGGTTGAGCGCGCCACGACATTGCGCTCGCGCCTGCAGGGCCTCGCAGGCATTCCGTAATAGTTTAAGCCGAACTGAGCACACGCACGAGCGTGATACTGCATCAGAGTGTAAAGATGACGTCTGCGAAGGGATTTTGCATCTCGTAGAGTCGTCTATAACTCGTCGTTTTACGCACGTATGAAGACTTCGGGTTGAGCGCGCCACGACATTGCGCTCGCGTCTGCAGGGCCTCGCAGGCGTTCCGTAATAGTTTAAGCCAAACTGAGCACACGCACGAGCTTGATGCTGCATTTGAATGTAAAGAAGACATCTGGGAAGTGATTTTATATGTCGTAGAGCCGCCTATAACTCGTCGTTTTACGCAGGAATAAATACTTCGGGTTGAGCGCGCCACGACATTGAGCTCGCATCTGCAGGGCCTCGCAGGCGTTCCGTAATAGTTTAAGTGAAACTGAGCACACGCACGAGCTTTATGCTGCATCTGAATGCAAAGAAGACATCTGCGAAGTGATTTTGCATCTCGTAGAGCCGTCTATAACTCGTCGTTTTAAGCAGGAATGAAGACTTCAGATTGAGCGCTCCACGACCTTGCACTCGCGCCTGCAGGGCCTCCCAGGCGTTCCGTAATAGTTTAAGCCAAACTGAGCACACGCACGAGCTTGATGCTGCATCTGAATGTAAAGAAGACATCTGCAAAGTGATTTTGCATCTCGTAGAGCAGTCTATAACTCGTCGTTTTACACAGGAATGAAGACTTCAGATTGAGCGCGCCACGACATTGCGCTCGCGTCTGCAGGGCCTCGCAGGCGTTCCGTAATAGTTTAAGCCAAACTGAGCACACGCACGAGCTTGATACTGCATCAGAGTGTAAAGATGACGTCTGCGAAGTGATTTTGCATCTCGTAGAGCCGTCTATAACTCGTCGTTTTACTCAGGAATGAATACTTCAGATTGAGCGCGCCACGACATTGCGCTCGCGTCTGCAGGGCCTCGCCGGCGTTCTGTAATAGTGTGAGCCAAACTGAGCACACACACGAGCTTGATGCTGAATCTGACTGTAAAGACATCTGCGAAGTGATTTTGCATTCGTAGAGTCGTCTATATCTCGTCGTTTTACGCAGGAATAAATACTTCAGATTGAGCGCGCCATGACATTGCGCTCGCGTCTGCAGGGCCTCGCAGGCTTTCCGTAATAGTTTAAGCCAAACTGAGCACACGCACGAGCTTGATGCTGCATTTGAATGTAAAGAAGACATCTGGGAAGTGATTTTGTATCTCGTAGAGCCGTCTATAACTCGTCGTTTTACGCAGGAATAAATACTTCAGGTTGAGCGCGCCACGACATTGAGCTCGCACCTGCAGGGCCTCGCAGGCGTTCCGCAATAGTTTAAGCAAAATCGAGCACACGCACAAGCTTTATGCTGCATCTGAATGTAAAGAAGACATCTGCGAAGCGATTTTGCATCTCGTAAAGCCGTCTATAATTCGTTGTTTTACGCAGGAATGACGACTTCAGATTGAGCGCGCCACGACATGGCGCTCGCGTCTGCAGTTCCTCGCCGGCGTTCCGTAATGGTGTAAGCCAAACTGAGCACACGCACGAGCTTGATGCTGCATCTGAATGTAAAGACGACATCTGCAAAGTGATTTTGCATCTCGTAGAGTCGTCTATAACTCGTCGTTTTAGTCAGGAATGAAGACTTTAGATTGAGCGCGCCACGGCGCTCGCGTCTGCAGGGCCTCGCAGGAGTTCTGCAATAGTGTAAGCCAAACTTAGCACACGCACGAGCTTGATGCTGCATCAGAGTGTAAAGATGACGTCTGCGAAGTGATTTTGCATCTCGTAGAGCCGTCTATAACTCGTCGTTTTACTCAGGAATAAATACTTCAGGTTGAGCGCGCCACGACATTGAGCTCGCACCTGCAGGGCCTCGCAGGCGTTCCGCAATAGTTTAAGCCAAATCGAGCACACGCACAAGCTTTATGCTGCATCTGAATGTAAAGAAGACATCTGCGAAGCGATTTTGCATCTCGTAAAGCCGTCTATAACTCGTCGTTTTACGCAGGTATGAAGACTTCGGATTGAGCGCGCCACGACATTGCGCTCGCTTCTGCAGGGCCTCGCAGGCGTTCCGTAATAGTTTAAGCCAAACTGAGCACTCGCACGAGCTTGATGCTGCATGTGAATGTAAAGAAGACATCTGCGAAGTGGTTTTGTATCTCGTAGAGCCGTCTATAACTCGTCGTTTTACACAGGAATAAATACTTCGGGTTGTGCGCGCCACGACATTGAGCTCGCGTCTGCAGGGCCTCGCAGGCGTTCCGTAATAGTTGAAGCGAAACTGAGCACACGCACGAGCTTTATGCTGCATCTGAATGCAAAGAAGACATCTGCGAAGTGATTTTGCATCTCGTAGAGCCGTTTATAACTCGTCGTTTTACGAAGGACTGAAGACTTCAGATTGAGCGCTCCACGACAATGCGCTCGCGTCTGCAGGGCCTCGCAGCCGTTCCGTAATAATTTAAGCCAAACTGAGCGGACGCACAAGCTTGATGCTGCATCAGAGTGTAAAGATGACGTCTGCGAAGGGATTTTGCATCTCGTAGAGTCGTCTATAACTCGTCGTTTTACGCAGGTATGAAGACTTCGGGTTGAGCGCGCCACGACATTGTGCTCGCGTCTGCAGGGCCTCGCAGGCGTTCCGTAATAGTGTAAGCCAAACTGAGCACACTCACGAGCTTTATGCTGCATCTGAATGTAAAGAAGACATCTGCGAAGCGATTTTGCATCTCGTAGAGCCGTCTATTATTCGTCGTATAACGCATGAATGAAGACCTCAGATTGAGCGCGCCGCGACATTGCGCTCGCGTCTGCAGTGCCTCGCCGGCGTTCCGTAATAGTGTAAGCCAAACTGAGCACACGCACGAGCTTGATGCTGCATCTGAATGTAAAGACGACATCTGCAAAGTGATTTTGCATCTCGTAGAGCCGTCTATAACTCGGCGTTTTAGTCAGGAATGAAGACTTTAGATTGAGCGCGCCACGACATTGCGCTCGCGTCTGCAGGGCCTCGCCGGCGTTCCGTAATAGTGTGAGCCAAACTGAGCACACACACGAGCTTGATGCTGCATCTGACTGTAAAGACATCTGCGAAGTGATTTTGCATCTCGTAGAGTCGTCTATAACTCGTCGTTTTACTCAGGAATGAAGACTTTAGATTGAGCGCGCCACGACATGCGCTCGCGTCTGCAGGGCCTCGCGGGCGTTCCGTATTAGTGTAAGCCAAACTGAGCACACGCACGAGCTTGATGCTGCATCTGAATGTAAAGAGGACATCTGCGAAGTGATTTTGCATTAGTAGAGTCGTCTATAACTCGTCGTTTTAGTCAGGAATGAAGACTTCAGATTGAGCGCGCCATTACATTGCGCTCGCGTCTGCAGGGCCTCGCAGGCGTTCCGTAATAGTTTAAGCCAAACTGAGCACACGCACCAGCTTGTTACTGCATCTGAGTGTAAAGAAGACATCTGCGAATTGATGTTGCATCTCGTAGAGTCGTCTATATCTCGTCGTTTTACGCAGGAATAAATACTTCGGGTTGAGCGCGCCACGACATTGCGCTCGCACCTGCAAGGCCTCGCAGGCGTTCCGTAATAGTTTAAGCCAAACTGAGCACACGCACGAGCTTGATACTGCATCAGAGTGTAAAGAAGACATCTGCGAATTGATGTTGCATCTCGTAGAGTCGTCTATATCTCGTCGTTTTACGCAGGAACAAATACTTCGGGTTGAGCGCGCCACGACATTGCGCTCGCGCCTGCAAGGCCTCGCAGGCGTTCCGTAATAGTTTAAGCCAAACTGAGCACACGCACGAGCTTGATACTGCATCAGAGTGTAAAGATGACGTCTGCGAAATGATTTTGCATCTCGTAGAGCCGTCTATAACTCGTCGTTTTACTCAGGAATGAATACTTCAGATTGAGCGCGCCACGACATTGCACTCGCGTCTGCAGGGCCTCGCCGGCGTTCCGTAATAGTGTGAGCCAAACTGAGCACACACACGAGCTTGATGCTGAATCTGACTGTAAAGACATCTGCGAAGTGATTTTGCATTCGTAGAGTCGTCTATATCTCGTCGTTTTACGCAGGAATAAATACTTCAGATTGAGCGCGCCACGACATTGCACTCGCGTCTGCAGGGCCTCGCCGGCGTTCCGTAATAGTGTGAGCCAAACTGAGCACACACACGAGCTTGATGCTGCATCTGACTGTAAAGACATCTGCGAAGTGATTTTGCATCTCGTAGAGTCGTCTATAACTCGTCGTTTTACTCAGGAATGAAGACTTTAGATTGAGCGCGCCACGACATGCGCTCGCGTCTGCAGGGCCTCGCGGGCGTTCCGTATTAGTGTAAGCCAAACTGAGCACACGCACGAGCTTGATGCTGCATCTGAATGTAAAGAGGACATCTGCGAAGTGATTTTGCATTAGTAGAGTCGTCTATAACTCGTCGTTTTAGTCAGGAATGAAGACTTCAGATTGAGCGCGCCATTACATTGCGCTCGCGTCTGCAGGGCCTCGCAGGCGTTCCGTAATAGTTTAAGCCAAACTGAGCACACGCACCAGCTTGTTACTGAATCTGAGTGTAAAGAAGACATCTGCGAATTGATGTTGCATCTCGTAGAGTCGTCTATATCTCGTCGTTTTACGCAGGAATAAATACTTCGGGTTGAGCGCGCCACGACATTGCGCTCGCACCTGCAAGGCCTCGCAGGCGTTCCGTAATAGTTTAAGCCAAACTGAGCACACGCACGAGCTTGATACTGCATCAGAGTGTAAAGAAGACATCTGCGAATTGATGTTGCATCTCGTAGAGTCGTCTATATCTCGTCGTTTTACGCAGGAACAAATACTTCGGGTTGAGCGCGCCACGACATTGCGCTCGCGCCTGCAAGGCCTCGCAGGCGTTCCGTAATAGTTTAAGCCAAACTGAGCACACGCACGAGCTTGATACTGCATCAGAGTGTAAAGATGACGTCTGCGAAATGATTTTGCATCTCGTAGAGCCGTCTATAACTCGTCGTTTTACTCAGGAATGAGTACTTCAGATTGAGCGCGCCACGACATTGCACTCGCGTCTGCAGGGCCTCGCCGGCGTTCCGTAATAGTGTGAGCCAAACTGAGCACACACACGAGCTTGATGCTGAATCTGACTGTAAAGACATCTGCGAAGTGATTTTGCATTCGTAGAGTCGTCTATATCTCGTCGTTTTACGCAGGAATAAATACTTCAGATTGAGCGCGCCATGACATTGCGCTCGCGTCTGCAGGGCCTCGCAGGCGTTCCGTAATAGTTTAAGCCAAACTGAGCACACGCACGAGCTTGATGCTGCATTTGAATGTAAAGAAGACATCTGGGAAGTGATTTTGTATCTCGTAGAGCCGTCTATAACTCGTCGTTTTACGCAGGAATAAATACTTCAGGTTGAGCGCGCCACGACATTGAGCTCGCACCTGCAGGGCCTCGCAGGCGTTCCGTAATAGTTTAAGCCAAACTGAGCACACGCACGAGCTTTATGCTGCATCTGATTGTAAAGAAGACATCTGCGAAGCGATTTTGCATCTCGTAGAGCCCTCTATAATTCGTCGTTTTACGCAGGGATGAAGACTTCGGGTTGAGCGCGCCACGACATTGCGCTCGCGTCTGCAGGGCCTCGCAGGCGTTCCGTAATAGTGTAAGCCAAACTGAGCGCACGCACGAGCTTGATGCTGCATCTGAGTGTAAAGAAGACATCTGCGAATTGATGTTGCATCTCGTAGAGTCGTCTATATCTGGTCGTTTTACGCAGGAATAAATACTTCGGGTTGAGCGCGCCACGACATTGCGCTCGCGCCTGCAGGGCCTCGCAGGCATTCCGTAATAGTTTAAGCCGAACTGAGCACACGCACGAGCGTGATACTGCATCAGAGTGTAAAGATGACGTCTGCGAAGGGATTTTGCATCTCGTAGAGTCGTCTATAACTCGTCGTTTTACGCACGTATGAAGACTTCGGGTTGAGCGCGCCACGACATTGCGCTCGCGTCTGCAGGGCCTCGCAGGCGTTCCGTAATAGTTTAAGCCAAACTGAGCACACGCACGAGCTTGATGCTGCATTTGAATGTAAAGAAGACATCTGGGAAGTGATTTTATATGTCGTAGAGCCGCCTATAACTCGTCGTTTTACGCAGGAATAAATACTTCGGGTTGAGCGCGCCACGACATTGAGCTCGCATCTGCAGGGCCTCGCAGGCGTTCCGTAATAGTTTAAGTGAAACTGAGCACACGCACGAGCTTTATGCTGCATCTGAATGCAAAGAAGACATCTGCGAAGTGATTTTGCATCTCGTAGAGCAGTCTATAACTCGTCGTTTTACACAGTAATGAAGACTTCAGATTGAGCGCGCCACGACATTGCGCTCGCGTCTGCAGGGCCTCGCAGGCGTTCCGTAATAGTTTAAGCCAAACTGAGCACACGCACGAGCTTGATACTGCATCAGAGTGTAAAGATGACGTCTGCGAAGTGATTTTGCATCTCGTAGAGCCGTCTATAACTCGTCGTTTTACTCAGGAATGAATACTTCAGATTGAGCGCGCCACGACATTGCGCTCGCGTCTGCAGGGCCTCGCCGGCGTTCTGTAATAGTGTGAGCCAAACTGAGCACACACACGAGCTTGATGCTGAATCTGACTGTAAAGACATCTGCGAAGTGATTTTGCATTCGTAGAGTCGTCTATATCTCGTCGTTTTACGCAGGAATAAATACTTCAGATTGAGCGCGCCATGACATTGCGCTCGCGTCTGCAGGGCCTCGCAGGCGTTCCGTAATAGTTTAAGCCAAACTGAGCACACGCACGAGCTTGATGCTGCATTTGAATGTAAAGAAGACATCTGGGAAGTGATTTTGTATCTCGTAGAGCCGTCTATAACTCGTCGTTTTACGCAGGAATAAATACTTCAGGTTGAGCGCGCCACGACATTGAGCTCGCACCTGCAGGGCCTCGCAGGCGTTCCGCAATAGTTTAAGCCAAATCGAGCACACGCACAAGCTTTATGCTGCATCTGAATGTAAAGAAGACATCTGCGAAGCGATTTTGCATCTCGTAAAGCCGTCTATAATTCGTTGTTTTACGCAGGAATGACGACTTCAGATTGAGCGCGCCACGACATGGCGCTCGCGTCTGCAGTTCCTCGCCGGCGTTCCGTAATAGTGTAAGCCAAACTGAGCACACGCACGAGCTTGATGCTGCATCTGAATGTAAAGACGACATCTGCAAAGTGATTTTGCATCTCGTAGAGTCGTCTATAACTCGTCGTTTTAGTCAGGAATGAAGACTTTAGATTGAGCGCGCCACGGCGCTCGCGTCTGCAGGGCCTCGCAGGAGTTCCGCAATAGTGTAAGCCAAACTTAGCACACGCACGAGCTTGATGCTGCATCAGAGTGTAAAGATGACGTCTGCGAAGTGATTTTGCATCTCGTAGAGCCGTCTATAACTCGTCGTTTTACTCAGGAATAAATACTTCAGGTTGAGCGCGCCACGACATTGAGCTCGCACCTGCAGGGCCTCGCAGGCGTTCCGCAATAGTTTAAGCCAAATCGAGCACACGCACAAGCTTTATGCTGCATCTGAATGTAAAGAAGACATCTGCGAAGCGATTTTGCATCTCGTAAAGCCGTCTATAACTCGTCGTTTTACGCAGGTATGAAGACTTCGGATTGAGCGCGCCACGACATTGCGCTCGCTTCTGCAGGGCCTCGCAGGCGTTCCGTAATAGTTTAAGCCAAACTGAGCACTCGCACGAGCTTGATGCTGCATGTGAATGTAAAGAAGACATCTGCGAAGTGGTTTTGTATCTCGTAGAGCCGTCTATAACTCGTCGTTTTACACAGGAATAAATACTTCGGGTTGTGCGCGCCACGACATTGAGCTCGCGTCTGCAGGGCCTCGCAGGCGTTCCGTAATAGTTGAAGCGAAACTGAGCACACGCACGAGCTTTATGCTGCATCTGAATGCAAAGAAGACATCTGCGAAGTGATTTTGCATCTCGTAGAGCCGTTTATAACTCGTCGTTTTACGAAGGACTGAAGACTTCAGATTGAGCGCTCCACGACAATGCGCTCGCGTCTGCAGGGCCTCGCAGCCGTTCCGTAATAATTTAAGCCAAACTGAGCGGACGCACAAGCTTGATGCTGCATCAGAGTGTAAAGATGACGTCTGCGAAGGGATTTTGCATCTCGTAGAGTCGTCTATAACTCGTCGTTTTACGCAGGTATGAAGACTTCGGGTTGAGCGCGCCACGACATTGTGCTCGCGTCTGCAGGGCCTCGCAGGCGTTCCGTAATAGTGTAAGCCAAACTGAGCACACTCACGAGCTTTATGCTGCATCTGAATGTAAAGAAGACATCTGCGAAGCGATTTTGCATCTCGTAGAGCCGTCTATTATTCGTCGTTTTACGCATGAATGAAGACCTCAGATTGAGCGCGCCGCGACATTGCGCTCGCGTCTGCAGTGCCTCGCCGGCGTTCCGTAATAGTGTAAGCCAAACTGAGCACACGCACGAGCTTGATGCTGCATCTGAATGTAAAGACGACATCTGCAAAGTGATTTTGCATCTCGTAGAGCCGTCTATAACTCGGCGTTTTAGTCAGGAATGAAGACTTTAGATTGAGCGCGCCACGACATTGCGCTCGCGTCTGCAGGGCCTCGCCGGCGTTCCGTAATAGTGTGAGCCAAACTGAGCACACACACGAGCTTGATGCTGCATCTGACTGTAAAGACATCTGCGAAGTGATTTTGCATCTCGTAGAGTCGTCTATAACTCGTCGTTTTACTCAGGAATGAAGACTTTAGATTGAGCGCGCCACGACATGCGCTCGCGTCTGCAGGGCCTCGCGGGCGTTCCGTATTAGTGTAAGCCAAACTGAGCACACGCACGAGCTTGATGCTGCATCTGAATGTAAAGAGGACATCTGCGAAGTGATTTTGCATTAGTAGAGTCGTCTATAACTCGTCGTTTTAGTCAGGAATGAAGACTTCAGATTGAGCGCGCCATTACATTGCGCTCGCGTCTGCAGGGCCTCGCAGGCGTTCCGTAATAGTTTAAGCCAAACTGAGCACACGCACCAGCTTGTTACTGCATCTGAGTGTAAAGAAGACATCTGCGAATTGATGTTGCATCTCGTAGAGTCGTCTATATCTCGTCGTTTTACGCAGGAATAAATACTTCGGGTTGAGCGCGCCACGACATTGCGCTCGCACCTGCAAGGCCTCGCAGGCGTTCCGTAATAGTTTAAGCCAAACTGAGCACACGCACGAGCTTGATACTGCATCAGAGTGTAAAGAAGACATCTGCGAATTGATGTTGCATCTCGTAGAGTCGTCTATATCTCGTCGTTTTACGCAGGAACAAATACTTCGGGTTGAGCGCGCCACGACATTGCGCTCGCGCCTGCAAGGCCTCGCAGGCGTTCCGTAATAGTTTAAGCCAAACTGAGCACACGCACGAGCTTGATACTGCATCAGAGTGTAAAGATGACGTCTGCGAAATGATTTTGCATCTCGTAGAGCCGTCTATAACTCGTCGTTTTACTCAGGAATGAATACTTCAGATTGAGCGCGCCACGACATTGCACTCGCGTCTGCAGGGCCTCGCCGGCGTTCCGTAATAGTGTGAGCCAAACTGAGCACACACACGAGCTTGATGCTGAATCTGACTGTAAAGACATCTGCGAAGTGATTTTGCATTCGTAGAGTCGTCTATATCTCGTCGTTTTACGCAGGAATAAATACTTCAGATTGAGCGCGCCATGACATTGCGCTCGCGTCTGCAGGGCCTCGCAGGCGTTCCGTAATAGTTTAAGCCAAACTGAGCACACGCACGAGCTTGATGCTGCATTTGAATGTAAAGAAGACATCTGGGAAGTGATTTTGTATCTCGTAGAGCCGTCTATAACTCGTCGTTTTACGCAGGAATAAATACTTCAGGTTGAGCGCGCCACGACATTGAGCTCGCACCTGCAGGGCCTCGCAGGCATTCCGTAATAGTTTAAGCCAAATCGAGCACACGCACGAGCTTGATGCTGCATCTGAATGTAAAGAAGATATCTGCAAAGTGATTTTGCATCTCGTAGAGTCATCTATAACTCATCGTTTTACGCAGGTATGAAGTCTTCAGATTCAGCGCGCCATGACATTGCGCTCGCGTCTGCAGGGCTTCGCCGGCGTTCCGTAATAGTGTGAGCCAAACTGAGCACACACACGAGCTTGATGCTGCATATGACTGTAAAGACATCTGCGAAGTGATTTTGCATCTCGTAGAGTCGTCTAAACTCGTCGTTTTACTCAGGAATGAAGACTTCAGATTGAGCGCGCCACGACATGCGCTCGCGTCTGCAGGGCCTCGCGGGCGTTCCGTAATAGTGTAAGCCAACTGAGCACACGCACGAGCTTGATGCTACATCTGAATGTAAAGAAGACATCTGCGAAGTGATTTTGCATCTCGTAGAGTCGTCTATAACTCATCGTTTTACGCAGGTATGAAGTCTTCAGATTCAGCGCGCCATGACATTGCGCTCGCGTCTGCAGGGCTTCGCCGGCGTTCCGTAATAGTGTGAGCCAAACTGAGCACACACACGAGCTTGATGCTGCATATGACTGTAAAGACATCTGCGAAGTGATTTTGCATCTCGTAGAGTCGTCTGAACTCGTCGTTTTACTCAGGAATGAAGACTTTAGATTGAGCGCGCCACGACATTGCGCTCGCGTCTGCAGGGCCTCGCAGGAGTTCCGCAATAGTGTAAGCCAAACTTAGCACACGCACGAGCTTGATGCTGCATCTGAATGTAAAGAAGACATCTGCGAAGTGATTTTGCATCTCGTAGAGTCGTCTATAACTCATCGTTTTATGCAGGTATGAAGTCTTCAGATTCAGCGCGCCATGACATTGCGCTCGCGTCTGCAGGGCTTCGCCGGCGTTCCGTAATAGTGTGAGCCAAACTGAGCACACACACGAGCTTGATGCTGCATATGACTGTAAAGACATCTGCGAAGTGATTTTGCATCTCGTAGAGTCGTCTAAACTCGTCGTTTTACTCAGGAATGAAGACTTCAGATTGAGCGCGCCACGACATGCGCTCGCGTCTGCAGGGCCTCTCGGGCGTTCCGTAATAGTGTAAGCCAACTGAGCACACGCACGAGCTTGATGCTGCATCTGAATGTAAAGAGGACATCTGCGAAGTGATTCTGCATTAGTAGAGTCGTCTATAACTCTTCGTTTTAGTCAGGAGTGAAGACTTCAGATTGAGCGCGCCACGAGATTGCGCTCGCGTCTGCAGGGCCTCGCACGCGTTCCGTAATAGTTTAAGCCAAACTGAGCACACGCACGAGCTTGTTACTGCATCTGAGTGTAAAGAAGACATCTGCGAATTGATGTTGCATCTCGTAGAGTCGTCTATATCTCGTCGTTTTACGCAGGAATAAATACTTCGGGTCGAGCGCGCCACGACATTGCGCTCGCGCCTGCAAGGCCTCGCAGGTGTTCCGTAATAGTTTAAGCCAAACTGAGCACACGCACGAGCTTGATACTGCATCAGAGTGTAAAGATGACGTCTGCGAAGCGATTTTGCATCTCGTAGAGTCGTCTATAACTCGTCGTTTTACGCAGGTATGACGACTTCGGGTTGAGCGTGCCACGACATTGCGCTCGTGTCTGCAGGGCCTCGCAGGCGTTCCGTAATAGTTTAAGCCATACTGAGCACACGCACGAGCTTGATGCTGCATGTGAATGTAAAGAAGACATCTGCGAAGTGATTTTGTATCTTGTAGAGCCGTCTATAACTCGTCGTTTTACACAGGAATAAATACTTCGGGTTGAGCGCGCCACGACATGCGCTCGCGTCTGCAGGGCCTCGCGGGCGTTCCGTAATAGTGTAAGCCAACTGAGCACACGCACGAGCTTGATGCTGCATCTGAATGTAAAGAGGACATCTGCGAAGTGATTCTGCATTAGTAGAGTCGTCTATAACTCTTTGTTTTAGTCAGGAATGAAGACTTCAGATTGAGCGCGCCACGAGATTGCGCTCGCGTCTGCAGGGCCTCGCACGCGTTCCGTAATAGTTTAAGCCAAACTGAGCACACGAACGAGCTTGTTACTGCATCTGAGTGTAAAGACGACATCTGCGAATTGATGTTGCATCTCGTAGAGTCGTCTATATCTCGTCGTTTTACGCAGGAATAAACACTTCGGGTCGAGCGCGCCACGACATTGCGCTCGCGCCTCCAAGGCCTCGCAGGTGTTCCGTAATACTTTAAGCCAAACTGAGCACACGCACGAGCTTGATACTGCATCAGAGTGTAAAGATGACGTCTGCGAAGCGATTTTGCTTCTCGTAGAGCCGTTTATAACTCGTCGTTTTACGAAGGACTGAAGACTTCAGATTGAGCGCTCCACGACATTGCGCTCGCGTCTGCAGGGCCTCGCAGCTGTTCCGTAATAGTTTAAGCCAAACTGAGCGGACGCACAAGCTTGATGTTGCATCTGAATGTAAAGAAGACATCTGCGAAGTGATTTTGCATCTCGTAGAGCCGTCTATAACTCGTCGTTTTAAGCAGGATTGATGACTTCGGGTTGAGCGCGCCACGACATTGCTCTCGCGCCTGCTGGGCCTCGCAGGCGTTCCGTAATAGTTTAAGCCAAACTGAGCACACGCACGAGCTTTATGCTGCATTTGAATGTAAAGAAGACATCTGGGAAGTGATTTTGTATCTCGTAGAGCCGTCTATAACTCGTCGTTTTACGCAGGAATAAATACTTCAGGTTGAGCGCGCCACGACATTGAGCTCGCACCTGCAGGGCCTCGCAGGCATTCCGTAATAGTTTAAGCCAAATCGAGCACACGCACGAGCTTGATGCTGCATCTGAATGTAAAGACGGCATCTGCAAAGTGATTTTGCATCTCGTAGAGTCGTCTATAACTCGTCGTTTTAGTCAGGAATGAAGACTTTAGATTGAGCGCGCCATGACATTGCGCTCGCGTCTGCAGGGCTTCGCCGGCGTTCCGTAATAGTGTGAGCCAAACTGAGCACACACACGAGCTTGATGCTGAATGTGACTGTAAAGACATCTGCGAAGTGATTTTGTATCTCGTAGAGCCGTCTATAACTCGTCGTTTTACGCAGGAATAAATACTTCAGGTTGAGCGCGCCACGACATTGAGCTCGCGTCTGCAGGGCCTCGCAGGAGTTCCGCAATAGTGTAAGCCAAACTTAGCACACGCACGAGCTTGATGCTGCATCTGAATGTAAAGAAGACATCTGCGAAGTGATTTTGCATCTCGTAGAATCGTCTATAACTCATCGTTTTACGCAGGTATGAAGTCTTCAGATTCAGCGCGCCATGACATTGCGCTCGCGTCTCCAGGTCTTCGCCGGCGTTCCGTAATAGTGTGAGCCAAACTGAGCACACACACGAGCTTGATGCTGCATATGACTGTAAAGACATCTGCGAAGTGATTTTGTATCTCGTAGAGTCGTCTAAACTCGTCGTTTTACTCAGGAAAGAAGACTTCAGATTGAGCGCGCCACGACATGCGCTCGCGTCTGCAGGGCCTAGCGGGCGTTCCGTAATAGTGTAAGCCAACTGAGCACGCGCACGAGCTTGATGCTGCATCTGAATGTAAAGAGGACATCTGCGAAGTGATTCTGCATTAGTAGAGTCGTCTATAACTCTTCGTTTTAGTCAGGAATGAAGACTTCAGATTGAGCGCGCCACGAGATTGCGCTCGCGTCTGCAGGGCCTCGCACGCGTTCCGTAATAGTTTAAGCCAAACTGAGCACACGCACGAGCTTGTTACTGCATCTGAGTGTAAAGAAGACATCTGCGAATTGATGTTGCATTTCGTAGAGTCGTCTATATCTCGTCGTTTTACGCAGGAATAAATACTTCGGGTCGAGCGCGCCACGACATTGCGCTCGCGCCTGCAAGGCCTCGCAGGTGTTCCGTAATAGTTTAAGCCAAACTGAGCACACGCACGAGCTTGATACTGCATCAGAGTGTAAAGATGACGTCTGCGAAGCGATTTTGCATCTCGTAAAGTCGTCTATAACTCGTCGTTTTACGCAGGTATGACGACTTCGGGTTGAGCGCGCCACGACATTGCGCTCGTGTCTGCAGGGCCTCGCAGGCGTTCCGTAATAGTTTAAGCCAAACTGAGCACACGCACGAGCTTGATGCTGCATGTGAATGTAAAGAAGACATCTGCGAAGTGATTTTGTATCTTGTAGAGCCGTTATAACTCGTCGTTTTACACAGGAATAAATACTTCGGGTTGAGCGCGCCACGACATGCGCTCGCGTCTGCAGGGCCTCGCGGGCGTTCCGTAATAGTGTAAGCCAACTGAGCACACGCACGAGCTTGATGCTGCATCTGAATGTAAAGAGGACATCTGCGAAGTGATTCTGCATTAGTAGAGTCGTCTATAACTCTTTGTTTTAGTCAGGAATGAAGACTTCAGATTGAGCGCGCCACGAGATTGCGCTCGCGTCTGCATTGCCTCGCACGCGTTCCGTAATAGTTTAAGCCAAACTGAGCACACGCACGAGCTTGTTACTGCATCTGAGTGTAAAGAAGACATCTGCGAATTGATGTTGCATCTCGTAGAGTCGTCTATATCTCGTCGTTTTACGCAGGAATAAATACTTCGGGTCGAGCGCGCCACGACATTGCGCTCGCGCCTGCAAGGCCTCGCAGGTGTTCCGTAATAGTTTAAGCCAAACTGAGCACACGCACGAGCTTGATACTGCATCAGAGTGTAAAGATGACGTCTGCGAAGCGATTTTGCATCTCGTAGAGCCGTTTATAACTCGTCGTTTTACGAAGGACTGAAGACTTCAGATTGAGCGCTCCACGACATTGCGCTCGCGTCTGCAGGGCCTCGCAGCTGTTCCGTAATAGTTTAAGCCAAACTGAGCGGACGCACAATCTTGATGTTGCATCTGAATGTAAAGAAGACATCTGCGAAGTGGTTTTGCATCTCGCAGAGCCGTCTATAACTCGTCGTTTTAAGCAGGATTGATGACTTCGGGTTGAGCGCGCCACGACATTGCTCTCGCGTCTGCTGGGCCTCGCAGGCGTTCCGTAATAGTTTAAGCCAAACTGAGCACACGCACGAGCTTTATGCTGCATCTGATTGTAAAGAAGACATCTGCGAAGCGATTTTGCATCTCGTAGAGCCCTCTATAATTCGTCGTTTTACGCAAGGATGAAGACTTCGGGTTGTGCGCGCCACGACATTGCGCTCGCGTCTGCAGGGCCTCGCAGGCGTTCCGTAATAGTGTAAGCCAAACTGAGCGCACGCACGAGCTTGATGCTGCATCTGAGTGTAAAGAAGACATCTGCGAATTGATGTTGCATTTCGTAGAGTCGTCTATATCTGGTCGTTTTACGCAGGAATAAATACTTCGGGTTGAGCGCGCCACGACATTGCGCTCGCGCCTGCAGGGCCTCGCAGGCGTTTTGTAATAGTTTAAGCCGAACTGAGCACACGCACGAGCGTGATACTGCATCAGAGTGTAAAGATGACGTCTGCGAAGGAATTTTGCATCTCGTAGAGTCGTCTATAACTCGTCGTTTTACGCACGTATGAAGACTTCGGGTTGAGCGCGCCACGACATTGCGCTCGCGTCTGCAGGGCCTCGCAGGCGTTCCGTAATAGTTTAAGCCAAACTGAGCACACGCACGAGCTTGATGCTGCATTTGAATGTAAAGAAGACATCTGGGAAGTGATTTTGTATCTCGTAGAGCCGTCTATAACTCGTCGTTTTAAGCAGGAATGAAGACTTCAGATTGAGCGCTCCACGACCTTGCACTCGCGCCTGCAGGGCCTCCCAGGCGTCCCGTAATAGTTTAAGCCAAACTGAGCACACGCACGAGCTTGATGCTGCATCTGAATGTAAAGAAGACATCTGCAAAGTGATTTTGCATCTCGTAGAGCAGTCTATAACTCGTCGTTTTACTCAGGAATGAAGACTTCAGATTGAGCGCGCCACGACATTGCGCTCGCGTCTGCAGGGCCTCGCAGGCGTTCCGTAATAGTTTAAGCCAAACTGAGCACACGCACGAGCTTGTTACTGCATCTGAGTGTAAAGAAGACATCTGCGAATTGATGTTGCATCTCGTAGAGTCGTCTATATCTCGTCGTTTTACGCAGGAATAAATACTTCGGGTCGAGCGCGCCACGACATTGCGCTCGCGCCTGCAAGGCCTCGCAGGTGTTCCGTAATAGTTTAAGCCAAACTGAGCACACGCACGAGCTTGATACTGCATCAGAGTGTAAAGATGACGTCTGCGAAGCGATTTTGCATCTCGTAGAGCCGTTTATAACTCGTCGTTTTACGCAGGTATGAAGACTTCGGGTTGAGCGCTCCACGACATTGCGCTCGCGTCTGCAGGGCCTCGCAGCTGTTCCGTAATAGTTTAAGCCAAACTGAGCGGACGCACAATCTTGATGTTGCATCTGAATGTAAAGAAGACATCTGCGAAGTGGTTTTGCATCTCGCAGAGCCGTCTATAACTCGTCGTTTTAAGCAGGATTGATGACTTCGGGTTGAGCGCGCCACGACATTGCTCTCGCGTCTGCTGGGCCTCGCAGGCGTTCCGTAATAGTTTAAGCCAAACTGAGCACACGCACGAGCTTTATGCTGCATCTGATTGTAAAGAAGACATCTGCGAAGCGATTTTGCATCTCGTAGAGCCCTCTATAATTCGTCGTTTTACGCAAGGATGAAGACTTCGGGTTGTGCGCGCCACGACATTGCGCTCGCGTCTGCAGGGCCTCGCAGGCGTTCCGTAATAGTGTAAGCCAAACTGAGCGCACGCACGAGCTTGATGCTGCATCTGAGTGTAAAGAAGACATCTGCGAATTGATGTTGCATTTCGTAGAGTCGTCTATATCTGGTCGTTTTACGCAGGAATAAATACTTCGGGTTGAGCGCGCCACGACATTGCGCTCGCGCCTGCAGGGCCTCGCAGGCGTTTTGTAATAGTTTAAGCCGAACTGAGCACACGCACGAGCGTGATACTGCATCAGAGTGTAAAGATGACGTCTGCGAAGGAATTTTGCATCTCGTAGAGTCGTCTATAACTCGTCGTTTTACGCACGTATGAAGACTTCGGGTTGAGCGCGCCACGACATTGCGCTCGCGTCTGCAGGGCCTCGCAGGCGTTCCGTAATAGTTTAAGCCAAACTGAGCACACGCACGAGCTTGATGCTGCATTTGAATGTAAAGAAGACATCTGGGAAGTGATTTTGTATCTCGTAGAGCCGTCTATAACTCGTCGTTTTAAGCAGGAATGAAGACTTCAGATTGAGCGCTCCACGACCTTGCACTCGCGCCTGCAGGGCCTCCCAGGCGTCCCGTAATAGTTTAAGCCAAACTGAGCACACGCACGAGCTTGATGCTGCATCTGAATGTAAAGAAGACATCTGCAAAGTGATTTTGCATCTCGTAGAGCAGTCTATAACTCGTCGTTTTACTCAGGAATGAAGACTTCAGATTGAGCGCGCCACGACATTGCGCTCGCGTCTGCAGGGCCTCGCAGGCGTTCCGTAATAGTTTAAGCCAAACTGAGCACACGCACGAGCTTGTTACTGCATCTGAGTGTAAAGAAGACATCTGCGAATTGATGTTGCATCTCGTAGAGTCGTCTATATCTCGTCGTTTTACGCAGGAATGAATACTTCGGGTCGAGCGCGCCACGACATTGCGCTCGCGCCTGCAAGGCCTCGCAGGCGTTTCGTAATAGTTTAAGCCAAACTGAGCACACGCACGAGCTTGATACTGCATCAGAGTGTAAAGATGACGTCTGCGAAGGGATTTTGCATCTCGTAGAGTCGTCTATAACTCGTCGTTTTACGCAGGTATGAAGACTTCGGGTTGAGCGCGCCACGACATTGCGCTCGCACCTGCAGGGCCTCGCAGGCATTCCGTAATAGTTTAAGCCAAATCGAGCACACGCACAAGCTTTATGCTGCATCTGAATGTAAAGAAGACATCTGCGAAGCGATTTTGCATCTCCTAAAGCCGTCTAAACTCGTCGTTTTAGTCAGGAATGAAGTCTTCAGATTGAGCGCGCCACGACATGCGCTCGCGTCTGCAGGGCCTCGCGGGCGTTCCGTAATAGTGTAAGCCAACTGAGCACACGCACGAGCTTGATGCTGCATCTGAATGTAGAGGACATCTGCGAAGTGATTCTGCATTAGTAGAGTCGTCTATAACTCTTCGTTTTAGTCAGGAATGAAGACTTCAGATTGAGCGCGCCACGAGATTGCGCTCGCGTCTGCAGGGCCTCGCACGCGTTCCGTAATAGTTTAAGCCAAACTGAGCACACGCACGAGCTTGTTACTGCATCTGAGTGTAAAGAAGACATCTGAGAATTGATGTTGCATCTCGTAGAGTCGTCTATATCTCGTCGTTTTACGCAGGAATAAATACTTCGGGTTGAGCGCGCCACGACATTGCGCTCGCGCCTGCAAGGCCTCGCAGGTGTTCCGTAATAGTTTAAGCCAAACTGAGCACACGCACGAGCGTGATACTGCATCAGAGTGTAAAGATGACGTCTGCGAAGGGATTTTGCATCTCGTAGAGTCGTCTATAACTCGTCGTTTTCCGCAGGTATGAAGACATCGGGTTGAGCGCGCCACGACATTGCGCTCGTGTCCGCAGGGCCTCGCAGGCGTTCCGTAATATTTTAAGCCAAACTGAGCACACGCACGAGCTTGATGCTGCATTTGAATGTAAAGAAGGCATCTGCGAAGTGATTTTGTATCTCGTAGAGCCGTCTATAATTCGTCGTTTTACGCAGGAATGAAGACTTCAGATTGAGCGCGCCACGACACTGCGCTCGCGTCTGAAGGGCCTCGCCGGCGTTCCGTAATAGTGTGAGGCAAACTGAGCACACACACGAGCTTGATGCTGCATCTGACTGTAAAGACATCTGCGAAGTGCTTTTGCATTCGTAGAGTCGTCTATAACACGTCGTTTTACTCAGCAATGAAGAATTCAGATTGAGCGCGCCACGACATTGCGCTCGCGTCTGCAGGGCCTCGCACGCGTTCCGTAATAGTTTAAGCCAAACTGAGCACATGCACGAGCTTTATGCTGCATCTGAATGTAAAGAAGACATCTGCGAAGCGATTTTGCATCTCGTAGAGCCGTCTATAATTCGTCGTTTTACGCAGGAATGAAGACTTCGGGTTGAGCGCGCCACGACATTGCTCTCGCGTCTGCAGTGCCTCGCCGGCGTTCCGTAATATTTTAAGCCAAACTGAGCACACGCACGAGCTTGATACTGCATCTGAGTGTAAAGAAGACACCTGCGAATTGATGTTGCACTTCGTAGAGTCGTCTATATCTCGTCGTTTTACGCAGGAATAAATACTTCGGGTTGAGCGCGCCATGACATGCGCTCGCGCCTGCAGGGCCTCGCAGGCGTTCCGTAATAGTTTTAGCCAAACGGAGCACACGCACGAGCATGATACTGCATCTGAATGCAAAGAAGACATCTGCGAAGTGATTTTGCATCTCGTAGAGCCGTCTATAACTCGTCGTTTTAAGCACGAATGAAGTCTTCAGATTGAGCGCGCCACGACATTGCACTCGCGTCTGCAGGGCCTCGCAGGCGTTCCGTAATAGTAGCCAAACTGACCACACGCACGAGCTTTATGCTGCATCTGAATGTAAACGAGACATCTGCGAAGCGATTTTGCATCTCGTAGAGCCGTCTATAATTCGTCGTTTTACGCAGGAATAAAGACTTCAGATTGAGCGCGCCACGACATTGCGCTCGCGTCTGAAGGGCCTCGCCGGCGTTCCGTAATAGTGTAAGCCAAACTGAGCGCACGCACGAGCTTGATGCTGCGTCTGAATATAAAGACGACAGCTGCGAAGGTATTTTGCATCTCGTACAGTCGTCTATAACTCGTCGTTTTACGCAGGTATGAAGACTTTGGGTTGAGCGCGCCACAACATTGCGCTCGCGTCTGCAGGGCCTCGCAGGCGTTCCGTAATAGTTTAAGCCAAACTGAGCACACGCACGAGCTTGATGCTGCATCTGAGTGTAAAGAAGACATCTGCGAATTGATGTTGCATCTCGTAGAGTCGTCTATATCTCGTCGTTTTACGCAGGAATAAATACTTCGGGTTGAGCGCGCCACGACATTGCGCTCGCGCCTGCAAGGCCTCGCAGGTGTTCCGTAATAGTTTAAGCCAAACTGAGCACACACACGAGCTTGATGCAGCATCTGACTGTACAGACATCTGCGAAGTGATTTTCCATCTCGTAGAGTCGTCTATAACTCGTCGTTTTACTCAGGAATGAAGACTTCAGATTGTGCGCGCCACGTCATTGCGCTCGCGTCTGCAGGGCCTCGCAGGCATTCCGTAATAGTTTAAGCCAAACTGAGCACACGCACGAGGTTTATGCTGCATCTGAATGTAAAGAAGACATCTGCGAAGCGATTTTGCATCTCGTAGAGCCGTCTATAATTCGTCGTTTTACGCAGGAATGAAGACTTCAGATTGAGCGTGCCACGACATTGCGTTTGCGCCTGCAGTGCCTCGCCGGCGTTCCGTAATATTTTAAGCCAAACTGAGCACACGCACGAGCTTGATACTGCATCTGAGTGTAAAGAAGACATCTGGGAATTGATGTTGCATCTCGTAGAGTCGTCTATAACTCGTCGTTTTACGCAGGTATGAAGACTTCGGGTTGAGCGCGCCACGACATTGCGCTCGCACCTGCAGGGCCTCGCAGGCATTCCGTAATAGTTTAAGCCAAATCGAGCACACGCACAAGCTTTATGCTGCATCTGAATGTAAAGAAGACATCTGCGAAGCGATTTTGCATCTCCTAAAGCCGTCTAAACTCGTCGTTTTAGTCAGGAATGAAGTCTTCAGATTGAGCGCGCCACGACATGCGCTCGCGTCTGCAGGGCCTCGCGGGCGTTCCGTAATAGTGTAAGCCAACTGAGCACACGCACGAGCTTGATGCTGCATCTGAATGTAGAGGACATCTGCGAAGTGATTCTGCATTAGTAGAGTCGTCTATAACTCTTCGTTTTAGTCAGGAATGAAGACTTCAGATTGAGCGCGCCACGAGATTGCGCTCGCGTCTGCAGGGCCTCGCACGCGTTCCGTAATAGTTTAAGCCAAACTGAGCACACGCACGAGCTTGTTACTGCATCTGAGTGTAAAGAAGACATCTGAGAATTGATGTTGCATCTCGTAGAGTCGTCTATATCTCGTCGTTTTACGCAGGAATAAATACTTCGGGTTGAGCGCGCCACGACATTGCGCTCGCGCCTGCAAGGCCTCGCAGGTGTTCCGTAATAGTTTAAGCCAAACTGAGCACACGCACGAGCGTGATACTGCATCAGAGTGTAAAGATGACGTCTGCGAAGGGATTTTGCATCTCGTAGAGTCGTCTATAACTCGTCGTTTTCCGCAGGTATGAAGACATCGGGTTGAGCGCGCCACGACATTGCGCTCGTGTCTGCAGGGCCTCGCAGGCGTTCCGTAATATTTTAAGCCAAACTGAGCACACGCACGAGCTTGATGCTGCATTTGAATGTAAAGAAGGCATCTGCGAAGTGATTTTGTATCTCGTAGAGCCGTCTATAATTCGTCGTTTTACGCAGGAATGAAGACTTCAGATTGAGCGCGCCACGACATTGCGCTCGCGTCTGAAGGGCCTCGCCGGCGTTCCGTAATAGTGTGAGGCAAACTGAGCACACACACGAGCTTGATGCTGCATCTGACTGTAAAGACATCTGCGAAGTGCTTTTGCATTCGTAGAGTCGTCTATAACACGTCGTTTTACTCAGCAATGAAGAATTCAGATTGAGCGCGCCACGACATTGCGCTCGCGTCTGCAGGGCCTCGCACGCGTTCCGTAATAGTTTAAGCCAAACTGAGCACATGCACGAGCTTTATGCTGCATCTGAATGTAAAGAAGACATCTGCGAAGCGATTTTGCATCTCGTAGAGCCGTCTATAATTCGTCGTTTTACGCAGGAATGAAGACTTCAGATTGAGCGCGCCACGACATTGCGCTCGCGTCTGCAGTGCCTCGCAGGCGTTCCGTAATAATGTCAGCCAAACTGAGCACACGCACGAGCTTAATGCTGCATCTGACTGTGAAGACATCTGCGAAGTGATTTTGCATCTCGTACAGTCGTCTATAACTCGTCGTTTTACGCAGGAATGAAGACTTCGGGTTGAGCGCGCCACGACATTGCTCTCGCGTCTGCAGTGCCTCGCCGGCGTTCCGTAATATTTTAAGCCAAACTGAGCACACGCACGAGCTTGATACTGCATCTGAGTGTAAAGAAGACACCTGCGAATTGATGTTGCACTTCGTAGAGTCGTCTATATCTCGTCGTTTTACGCAGGAATAAATACTTCGGGTTGAGCGCGCCATGACATGCGCTCGCGCCTGCAGGGCCTCGCAGGCGTTCCGTAATAGTTTTAGCCAAACGGAGCACACGCACGAGCATGATACTGCATCTGAATGCAAAGAAGACATCTGCGATGTGATTTTGCATCTCGTAGAGCCGTCTATAACTCGTCGTTTTAAGCACGAATGAAGTCTTCAGATTGAGCGCGCCACGACATTGCACTCGCGTCTGCAGGGCCTCGCAGGCGTTCCGTAATAGTAGCCAAACTGACCACACGCACGAGCTTTATGCTGCATCTGAATGTAAACGAGACATCTGCGAAGCGATTTTGCATCTCGTAGAGCCGTCTATAATTCGTCGTTTTACGCAGGAATAAAGACTTCAGATTGAGCGCGCCACGACATTGCGCTCGCGTCTGAAGGGCCTCGCCGGCGTTCCGTAATAGTGTAAGCCAAACTGAGCGCACGCACGAGCTTGATGCTGCGTCTGAATATAAAGACGACAGCTGCGAAGGTATTTTGCATCTCGTACAGTCGTCTATAACTCGTCGTTTTACGCAGGTATGAAGACTTTGGGTTGAGCGCGCCACAACATTGCGCTCGCGTCTGCAGGGCCTCGCAGGCGTTCCGTAATAGTTTAAGCCAAACTGAGCACACGCACGAGCTTGATGCTGCATCTGAGTGTAAAGAAGACATCTGCGAATTGATGTTGCATCTCGTAGAGTCGTCTATATCTCGTCGTTTTACGCAGGAATAAATACTTCGGGTTGAGCGCGCCACGACATTGCGCTCGCGCCTGCAAGGCCTCGCAGGTGTTCCGTAATAGTTTAAGCCAAACTGAGCACACACACGAGCTTGATGCAGCATCTGACTGTACAGACATCTGCGAAGTGATTTTCCATCTCGTAGAGTCGTCTATAACTCGTCGTTTTACTCAGGAATGAAGACTTCAGATTGTGCGCGCCACGTCATTGCGCTCGCGTCTGCAGGGCCTCGCAGGCATTCCGTAATAGTTTAAGCCAAACTGAGCACACGCACGAGGTTTATGCTGCATCTGAATGTAAAGAAGACATCTGCGAAGCGATTTTGCATCTCGTAGAGCCGTCTATAATTCGTCGTTTTACGCAGGAATGAAGACTTCAGATTGAGCGTGCCACGACATTGCGTTTGCGCCTGCAGTGCCTCGCCGGCGTTCCGTAATATTTTAAGCCAAACTGAGCACACGCACGAGCTTGATACTGCATCTGAGTGTAAAGAAGACATCTGCGAATTGATGTTGCATCTCGTAGAGTCGTCTATATCTCGTCGTTTTACGCAGGAATAAATACTTCGGGTTGAGCGCGCGATGACAATGCGCTCGCGCCTGCAGGGCCTCGCAGGCGTTCCGTAATAGTTTTAGCCAAACGGAGCACACGCACGAGCATGATACTGCATCTGAATGCAAAGAAGACATCTGCGAAGTGATTTTGCATCTCGTAGAGCCGTCTATAACTCGTCGTTTTAAGCACGAATGAAGACTTCAGATTGAGCGCGCCACGACATTGCGCTCGCGTCTGCAGGGCCTCGCCGGCGTTCCGTAATAGTGTGAGCCAAACTGAGCACACACACGAGCTTGATGCAGCATCTGAATGTAAGGAAGATATCTGCGAAGCGATTTTGCATCTCGTAGAGCCATCTATAATTCGTCGTTTTACGCAGGAATGAATACTTCAGATTGAGCGCGCCACGACATTGCGCTCGCGTCTACAGGGCCTCGCCGGCGTTCCGTAATAGTGTGAGCCAAACTGAGCACACACACGAGCTTGATGCTGCATCTGACTTTAAAGACATCTGCGAAGTGATTTTGCATTCGTAGAGACGTCTATAACTCGTCGTTTTACTCAGCAATGAAGACTTCAGATTGAGCGCGCCACGACATTGCGCTCGCGTCTGCAGGGCCTCGCAGGCGCTCCGTAATAGTTTAAGCCAAACTGAGCACACGCACGAGCTTTATGCTGCATCTGAATGTAAAGAAGACATCTGCGAAGCGATTTTGCATCTCGTAGAGCCCTTTATAATTCGTCGTTTTACGCAGGAATGAAGACTTCAGATTGAGCGCGCCACGACATTGCGCTCGCGTCTGCAGTGCCTCGCAGGCGTTCTGGAATAGTGTAAGCCAAACTGAGCACACGCACGAGCTTGATGCTGCATCTGATTGTAAAGACGACATCTGCGAAGTGATTTTGCATCTCGTAGAGTCGTTTATAACTCGTCGTTTTAGTCAGGAATGAAGACTTCAGATTGAGCGCGGCACGACATTGCGCTCGCGTCTGCTGGGCCTCGCAGGCGTTCCGTAATAGTTTAAGCCAAACTGAGCAAACGCACGAGCTTGATACTGCATCTGAGTGTAAAGAAGACATCTGCGAAGCGATTTTGCATCTCGTAGAGCCATCTATATTTCGTCGTTTTAAGCAGGAATGAAGACTTCAGATTGAGCGCGCCAAGACATTGCGTTCGCGTCTGCAGTGCCTCGCCGGCGTTCCGTATTATTTTAAGCGAAACTGAGCACACGCACGAGCTTGGTACTGCATCTGAGTGTAAAGAAGACATCTGCGAATTGATGTTGCATCTCGTAGAGTCGTCTATATCTCGTCGTTTTACGCAGGAATAAATAATTCGGGTTGAGCGCGCCATGACAATGCGCTCGCGCCTGCAGGGCCTCGCAGGCGTTCCGTAATAGTTTTAGCCAAACTGAGCACACGCACGAGCGTGATACTGCATCTGAATGCAAAGAAGACATCTGCGAAGTGATTTTGCATCTCGTAGAGCCATCTATAACTCGTCGTTTTAAGCAGGAATGAAGACTTCAGATTGAGTGCGCCACGACATTGCGCTCGCGTCTGCAGGGTCTCGCCGGCGTTCCGTAATAGTGTGAGCCAAACTGAGCACACACACGAGCTTGATGCAGCATCTGAATGTAAAGAAGACATCTGCGAAGCGATTTTGCATCTCGTAGAGCCGTCTATAATTCGTCGTTTTACGCAGGAATGAAGACTTAATATTGAGCGCGCCACGACATTGCGTTTGCGTCTGCAGGGCCTCGCAGGCGTTCCGTAATAGTTTAAGCGAAACTGAGCACACGCACGAGCTTGATGCTGCATTTGAATGTAAAGAAGACATCTGCGAAGTGATTTTGTATCTCGTAGAGCCGTCTATAACTCGTCGTTTTACGCAGGAATAAATACTTCGGGTTGAGCGCTCCACGACATTGCGCTCGCGTCTGCAGGGCCTCGCAGGCGTTCCGTAATAGTTTAAGCCAACCTGAGCGCAAGCACGAGCTTGATGCTGCATCTGAATGTAAAGAAGACATCTGCGAAGGGATTTTGCATCTCGTAGAGCCGTCTATAACTCGTCGTTTTAAGCAGGAATGAAGACTTCCGATTGAGCGCTCCACGACTTTGCGCTGGCTTCTTCAGGGCCTCACAGGCGTTCCGTAATAGTTTAAGCCAAACTGAGCACACGCACGAGCTTGATGCTGCATCTGAATGTAAAGAAGACATCTGCGAAGTGATTTTGCAACTCGTAGAGCCGTCTATAACTCGTCGTTTTACTCAAGAATGAATACTTCAGATTGAGCGCGCCACGACATTGCGCTCGCGTCTGCAGGGCCTCGAAGCGTTCCGTAATAGTGTGAGCCAAACTGAGCACACACACGAGCTTGATGCTGAATCTGACTGTAAAGACATCTGCGAAGTGATTTTGCATTCGTAGAGTCGTCTATGACTCGTCGTTTTACTCTGGAATGAAGACTTCAGATTGAGCGCGCCACGACATTGCGCTCGCGTCTGCAGGGCGTCGCAGGCGTTCCGTAATATTTTAAGCCAAACTGAGCACTCGCACGAGCTTTATCCTGCATCTGAATGTAAAGAAGACATCTGCGAGGCGATTTTACATCTCGTAGAGCCGTCTATAATTCGTCGCTTTACGCAGGAATAAAGACTTCAGATTGAGCGCGCCATGACATTGCGCTCGCGTCTGAAGGGCCTCGTCGGCCTTCCGTAATAGTGTGAGCCAAACTGAGCACACACACGAGCTTGATGCTGCATCTGACTGTAAAGACATCTGGGAAGTTATTTTGCATCTCGTAGAGTCGTTTATAACTCGTCGTTTTACGAAGGACTGAAGAATTCAGATTGAGCAATCCACGACATTGCGCTCGCGTCTGCAGGGCCTCGCAGGCGTTCCGTAATAGTTTAAGCCAAACTGAGCACACGCACGAGCTTGATGCTGCATTTGAATGTAAAGAAGACATCTGCGAAGTGATTTTGTATCTCGTAGAGCCATCTATAACTCGTCGTTTTACGCAGGAATAAATACTTCGGGTTGAGCGCACCACGACATTGAACTCGCGTCTGCAGGGCCTCGCAGGCGTTCCGTAATAGTTTAAGTGAAACTGAGCACATGCACGAGCTTTATGCTGCATCTGAATGCAAAGAAGACATCTGCGAAGTGGTTTTGCATCTCGTAGAGCCGTCTATAACTCGTTGTTTTAAGCAGGAATGAAGACTTCATATTGAGTGCTCCACGACCTGGCGCTCGCGTCTGCAGGGCCTCGCAGGCGTTCCGTAATAGTTGAAGCGAAACTGAGCACACGCACGAGCTTTATGCTGCATCTGAATGCAAAGAAGACATCTGCGAAGTGATTTTTCATCTCGTAGAGCCGTTTATAACTCGTCGTTTTACGAAGGACTGAAGACTTCAGATTGAGCGCTCCACGACAATGCGCCCGCGTCTGCAGGGCCTCGCAGCCGTTCCGTAATAGTTTAAGCCAAACTGAGCGGACGCACAAGCTTGATGCTGCATCTGAATGTAAAGAAGACATCTGCGAAGTGATTTTGCATCTCGTAGAGCCGTCTATAACTCGTCGTTTTAAGCAGGAATGAAGACTTCAGATTGAGTGCTCCACGACCTTGCGCTCGCTTCTGCAGGGCCTCACAGGCGTTCCGTAATAGTTTAAGCCAAACTGAGCACTCGCACGAGCTTGATACTGCATCAGAGTGTAAAGATGACGTCTGCGAAGGGATTTTGCATCTCGTAGAGTCGTCTATAACTCGTCGTTTTACGCAGGTATGAAGACTTCGGGTTGAGCGCGCCACGACATTGCGCTCGCGTCTGCAGGGCCTCGCAGGCGTTCCGTAATAGTTTAAGCCAAACTGAGCACTCGCACGAGCTTGATGCTGCATGTGAATGTAAAGAAGACATCTGCGAAGTGGTTTTGTATCTCGTAGAGCCGTCTATAACTCGTCGTTTTACACAGGAATAAATACTTCGGGTTGAGCGCGCCACGACATTGAGCTCGCGTCTGCAGGGCCTCGCAGGCGTTCCGTAATAGTTGAAGCGAAACTGAGCACACGCACGAGCTTTACGCTGCATCTGAATGCAAAGAAGACATCTGCGAAGTGATTTTGCATCTCGTAGAGCCGTTTATAACTCGTCGTTTTACGAAGGACTGAAGACTTCAGATTGAGCGCTCCACGACAATGCGCCCGCGTCTGCAGGGCCTTGCAGCCGTTCCGTAATAGTTTAAGCCAAACTGAGCGCACGCACGAGCTTGATGCTGCATCTGAGTGTAAAGAAGACATCCGCGAAGTGATTTTGCATCTCGTAGAGCCGTCTATAACTCGTCGTTTTAAGCAGGAATGAAGACTTCAGATTGAGCGCTCCACGACCTTGCGCTGGCTTCTGCAGGGCCTCACAGGCGTTCCGTAATAGTTTAAGCCAAACTGAGCCCACGCACGAGCTTGATGCTGCATCTGACTGTGAAGACATCTGCGAAGTGATTTTGCATCTCGTACAGTCGTCTATAACTCGTCGTTTTACGCAGGAATGAAGACTTCGGGTTGAGCGCGCCACGACATTGCTCTCGCGTCTGCAGTGCCTCGCCGGCGTTCCGTAATATTTTAAGCCAAACTGAGCACACGCACGAGCTTGATACTGCATCTGAGTGTAAAGAAGACACCTGCGAATTGATGTTGCACTTCGTAGAGTCGTCTATATCTCGTCGTTTTACGCAGGAATAAATACTTCGGGTTGAGCGCGCCATGACATGCGCTCGCGCTTGCAGGGCCTCGCAGGCGTTCCGTAATAGTTTTAGCCAAACGGAGCACACGCACGAGCATGATACTGCATCTGAATGCAAAGAAGACATCTGCGAAGTGATTTTGCATCTCGTAGAGCCGTCTATAACTCGTCGTTTTAAGCACGAATGAAGTCTTCAGATTGAGCGCGCCACGACATTGCACTCGCGTCTGCAGGGCCTCGCAGGCGTTCCGTAATAGTAGCCAAACTGACCACACGCACGAGCTTTATGCTGCATCTGAATGTAAACGAGACATCTGCGAAGCGATTTTGCATCTCGTAGAGCCGTCTATAATTCGTCGTTTTACGCAGGAATAAAGACTTCAGATTGAGCGCGCCACGACATTGCGCTCGCGTCTGAAGGGCCTCGCCGGCGTTCCGTAATAGTGTAAGCCAAACTGAGCGCACGCACGAGCTTGATGCTGCGTCTGAATATAAAGACGACAGCTGCGAAGGTATTTTGCATCTCGTACAGTCGTCTATAACTCGTCGTTTTACGCAGGTATGAAGACTTTGGGTTGAGCGCGCCACAACATTGCGCTCGCGTCTGCAGGGCCTCGCAGGCGTTCCGTAATAGTTTAAGCCAAACTGAGCACACGCACGAGCTTGATGCTGCATCTGAGTGTAAAGAAGACACCTGCGAATTGATGTTGCACTTCGTAGAGTCGTCTATATCTCGTCGTTTTACGCAGGAATAAATACTTCGGGTTGAGCGCGCCATGACATGCGCTCGCGCCTGCAGGGCCTCGCAGGCGTTCCGTAATAGTTTTAGCCAAACGGAGCACACGCACGAGCATGATACTGCATCTGAATGCAAAGAAGACATCTGCGAAGTGATTTTGCATCTCGTAGAGCCGTCTATAACTCGTCGTTTTAAGCACGAATGAAGTCTTCAGATTGAGCGCGCCACGACATTGCACTCGCGTCTGCAGGGCCTCGCAGGCGTTCCGTAATAGTAGCCAAACTGACCACACGCACGAGCTTTATGCTGCATCTGAATGTAAACGAGACATCTGCGAAGCGATTTTGCATCTCGTAGAGCCGTCTATAATTCGTCGTTTTACGCAGGAATAAAGACTTCAGATTGAGCGCGCCACGACATTGCGCTCGCGTCTGAAGGGCCTCGCCGGCGTTCCGTAATAGTGTAAGCCAAACTGAGCGCACGCACGAGCTTGATGCTGCGTCTGAATATAAAGACGACAGCTGCGAAGGTATTTTGCATCTCGTACAGTCGTCTATAACTCGTCGTTTTACGCAGGTATGAAGACTTTGGGTTGAGCGCGCCACAACATTGCGCTCGCGTCTGCAGGGCCTCGCAGGCGTTCCGTAATAGTTTAAGCCAAACTGAGCACACGCACGAGCTTGATGCTGCATCTGAGTGTAAAGAAGACATCTGCGAATTGATGTTGCATCTCGTAGAGTCGTCTATATCTCGTCGTTTTACGCAGGAATAAATACTTCGGGTTGAGCGCGCCACGACATTGCGCTCGCGCCTGCAAGGCCTCGCAGGTGTTCCGTAATAGTTTAAGCCAAACTGAGCACACACACGAGCTTGATGCAGCATCTGACTGTACAGACATCTGCGAAGTGATTTTCCATCTCGTAGAGTCGTCTATAACTCGTCGTTTTACTCAGGAATGAAGACTTCAGATTGTGCGCGCCACGTCATTGCGCTCGCGTCTGCAGGGCCTCGCAGGCATTCCGTAATAGTTTAAGCCAAACTGACCACACGCACGAGGTTTATGCTGCATCTGAATGTAAAGAAGACATCTGCGAAGCGATTTTGCATCTCGTAGAGCCGTCTATAATTCGTCGTTTTACGCAGGAATGAAGACTTCAGATTGAGCGTGCCACGACATTGCGTTTGCGCCTGCAGTGCCTCGCCGGCGTTCCGTAATATTTTAAGCCAAACTGAGCACACGCACGAGCTTGATACTGCATCTGAGTGTAAAGAAGACATCTGCGAATTGATGTTGCATCTCGTAGAGTCGTCTATATCTCGTCGTTTTACGCAGGAATAAATACTTCGGGTTGAGCGCGCCATGACAATGCGCTCGCGCCTGCAGGGCCTCGCAGGCGTTCCGTAATAGTTTTAGCCAAACGGAGCACACGCACCAGCATGATACTGCATCTGAATGCAAAGAAGACATCTGCGAAGTGATTTTGCATCTCGTAGAGCCGTCTATAACTCGTCGTTTTAAGCACGAATGAAGAGTTCAGATTGAGCGCGCCACGACATTGCGCTCGCGTCTGCAGGGCCTCGCCGGCGTTCCGTAATAGTGTGAGCCAAACTGAGCACACACACGAGCTTGATGCAGCATCTGAATGTAAGGAAGATATCTGCGAAGCGATTTTGCATCTCGTAGAGCCATCTATAATTCGTCGTTTTACGCAGGAATGAATACTTCAGATTGAGCGCGCCACGACATTGCGCTCGCGTCTACAGGGCCTCGCCGGCGTTCCGTAATAGTGTGAGCCAAACTGAGCACACACACGAGCTTGATGCTGCATCTGAGTTTAAAGACATCTGCGAAGTGATTTTGCATTCGTAGAGACGTCTATAACTCGTCGTTTTACTCAGCAATGAAGACTTCAGATTGAGCGCGCCACGACATTGCGCTCGCGTCTCCAGGGCCTCGCAGGCGCTCCGTAATAGTTTAAGCCAAACTGAGCACACGCACGAGCTTTATGCTGCATCTGAATGTAAAGAAGACATCTGCGAAGCGATTTTGCATCTCGTAGAGCCCTTTATAATTCGTCGTTTTACGCAGGAATGAAGACTTCAGATTGAGCGCGCCACGACATTGCGCTCGCGTCTGCAGTGCCTCGCAGGCGTTCTGGAATAGTGTAAGCCAAACTGAGCACACGCACGAGCTTGATGCTGCATCTGATTGTAAAGACGACATCTGCGAAGTGATTTTGCATCTCGTAGAGTCGTTTATAACTCGTCGTTTTAGTCAGGAATGAAGACTTCAGATTGAGCGCGCCACGACATTGCGCTCGCGTCTGCTGGGCCTCGCAGGCGTTCCGTAATAGTTTAAGCCAAACTGAGCAAACGCACGAGCTTGATACTGCATCTGAGTGTAAAGAAGACATCTGCGAAGCGATTTTGCATCTCGTAGAGCCATCTATATTTCGTCGTTTTAAGCAGGAATGAAGACTTCAGATTGAGCGCGCCAAGACATTGCGTTCGCGTCTGCAGTGCCTCGCCGGCGTTCCGTATTATTTTAAGCGAAACTGAGCACACGCACGAGCTTGGTACTGCATCTGAGTGTAAAGAAGACATCTGCGAATTGATGTTGCATCTCGTAGAGTCGTCTATATCTCGTCGTTTTACGCAGGAATAAATACTTCGGGTTGAGCGCGCCATGACAATGCGCTCGCGCCTGCAGGGCCTCGCAGGCGTTCCGTAATAGTTTTAGCCAAACTGAGCACACGCACGAGCGTGATACTGCATCTGAATGCAAAGAAGACATCTGCGAAGTGATTTTGCATCTCGTAGAGCCATCTATAACTCGTCGTTTTAAGCAGGAATGAAGACTTCAGATTGAGTGCGCCACGACATTGCGCTCGCGTCTGCAGGGTCTCGCCGGCGTTCCGTAATAGTGTGAGCCAAACTGAGCACACACACGAGCTTGATGCAGCATCTGAATGTAAAGAAGACATCTGCGAAGCGATTTTGCATCTCGTAGAGCCGTCTATAATTCGTCGTTTTACGCAGGAATGAAGACTTAATATTGAGCGCGCCACGACATTGCGTTTGCGTCTGCAGGGCCTCGCAGGCGTTCCGTAATAGTTTAAGCGAAACTGAGCACACGCACGAGCTTGATGCTGCATTTGAATGTAAAGAAGACATCTGCGAAGTGATTTTGTATCTCGTAGAGCCGTCTATAACTCGTCGTTTTACGCAGGAATAAATACTTCGGGTTGAGCGCTCCACGACATTGCGCTCGCGTCTGCAGGGCCTCGCAGGCGTTCCGTAATAGTTTAAGCCAACCTGAGCGCAAGCACGAGCTTGATGCTGCATCTGAATGTAAAGAAGACATCTGCGAAGGGATTTTGCATCTCGTAGAGCCGTCTATAACTCGTCGTTTTAAGCAGGAATGAAGACTTCCGATTGAGCGCTCCACGACTTTGCGCTGGCTTCTGCAGGGCCTCACAGGCGTTCCGTAATAGTTTAAGCCAAACTGAGCACACGCACGAGCTTGATGCTGCATCTGAATGTAAAGAAGACATCTGCGAAGTGATTTTGCAACTCGTAGAGCCGTCTATAACTCGTCGTTTTACTCAAGAATGAATACTTCAGATTGAGCGCGCCACGACATTGCGCTCGCGTCTGCAGGGCCTCGAAGCGTTCCGTAATAGTGTGAGCCAAACTGAGCACACACACGAGCTTGATGCTGAATCTGACTGTAAAGACATCTGCGAAGTGATTTTGCATTCGTAGAGTCGTCTATGACTCGTCGTTTTACTCAGGAATGAAGACTTCAGATTGAGCGCGCCACGACATTGCGCTCGCGTCTGCAGGGCGTCGCAGGCGTTCCGTAATATTTTAAGCCAAACTGAGCACTCGCACGAGCTTTATCCTGCATCTGAATGTAAAGAAGACATCTGCGAAGCGATTTTACATCTCGTAGAGCCGTCTATAATTCGTCGCTTTACGCAGGAATAAAGACTTCAGATTGAGCGCGCCATGACATTGCGCTCGCGTCTGAAGGGCCTCGTCGGCCTTCCGTAATAGTGTGAGCCAAACTGAGCACACACACGAGCTTGATGCTGCATCTGACTGTAAAGACATCTGGGAAGTTATTTTGCATCTCGTAGAGTCGTTTATAACTCGTCGTTTTACGAAGGACTGAAGACTTCAGATTGAGCGCTCCACGACAATGCGCCCGCGTCTGCAGGGCCTCGCAGCCGTTCCGTAATAGTTTAAGCCAAACTGAGCGGACGCACAAGCTTGATGCTGCATCTGAATGTAAAGAAGACATCTGCGAAGTGATTTTGCATCTCGTAGAGCCGTCTATAACTCGTCGTTTTAAGCAGGAATGAAGACTTCAGATTGAGTGCTCCACGACCTTGCGCTCGCTTCTGCAGGGCCTCACAGGCGTTCCGTAATAGTTGAAGCGAAACTGAGCACACGCACGAGCTTTATGCTGCATCTGAATGCAAAGAAGACATCTGCGAAGTGATTTTTCATCTCGTAGAGCCGTTTATAACTCGTCGTTTTACGAAGGACTGAAGACTTCAGATTGAGCGCTCCACGACAATGCGCCCGCGTCTGCAGGGCCTCGCAGCCGTTCCGTAATAGTTTAAGCCAAACTGAGCGGACGCACAAGCTTGATGCTGCATCTGAATGTAAAGAAGACATCTGCGAAGTGATTTTGCATCTCGTAGAGCCGTCTATAACTCGTCGTTTTAAGCAGGAATGAAGACTTCAGATTGAGTGCTCCACGACCTTGCGCTCGCTTCTGCAGGGCCTCACAGGCGTTCCGTAATAGTTTAAGCCAAACTGAGCACTCGCACGAGCTTGATACTGCATCAGAGTGTAAAGATGACGTCTGCGAAGGGATTTTGCATCTCGTAGAGTCGTCTATAACTCGTCGTTTTACGCAGGTATGAAGACTTCGGGTTGAGCGCGCCACGACATTGCGCTCGCGTCTGCAGGGCCTCGCAGGCGTTCCGTAATAGTTTAAGCCAAACTGAGCACTCGCACGAGCTTGATGCTGCATGTGAATGTAAAGAAGACATCTGCGAAGTGGTTTTGTATCTCGTAGAGCCGTCTATAACTCGTCGTTTTACACAGGAATAAATACTTCGGGTTGAGCGCGCCACGACATTGAGCTCGCGTCTGCAGGGCCTCGCAGGCGTTCCGTAATAGTTGAAGCGAAACTGAGCACACGCACGAGCTTTATGCTGCATCTGAATGCAAAGAAGACATCTGCGAAGTGATTTTGCATCTCGTAGAGCCGTTTATAACTCGTCGTTTTACGAAGGACTGAAGACTTCAGATTGAGCGCTCCACGACAATGCGCCCGCGTCTGCAGGGCCTTGCAGCCGTTCCGTAATAGTTTAAGCCAAACTGAGCGCACGCACGAGCTTGATGCTGCATCTGAGTGTAAAGAAGCCATCTGCGAAGTGATTTTGCATCTCGTAGAGCCGTCTATAACTCGTCGTTTTAAGCAGGAATGAAGACTTCAGATTGAGCGCTCCACGACCTTGCGCTGGCTTCTGCAGGGCCTCACAGGCGTTCCGTAATAGTTTAAGCCAAACTGAGCCCACGCACGAGCTTGATGCTGCATCTGAATGTAAAGAAGACATCTGCGAAGTGATTTTGCCTCTCGTAGAGCCGTCTATAACTCGTCGTTTTACTCAGATTGAGCACGCCACAACATTGCGCTCGCGTCTGCACGGCCTCGCCGGCGTTCCGTAATAGTTTAAGCGAAACTGAACACACGCACGAGCTTTATGTTGCATCTGAATGCAAAGAAGACATCTGCGAAGTGATTTTGCATCTCCTAGAGCCATCTATAACTCGTCGTTTTACGCAGGAATAAATACTTCGGGTTGAGCGCACCACGACATTGAGCTCGCGTCTGCAGGGCCTCGCAGGCGTTCCGTAATAGTTGAAGCGAAACTGAGCACACGCACGAGCTTTATGCTGCATCTGAATGCAAAGAAGACATCTGCGAAGTGATTTTTCATCTCGTAGAGCCGTCTATAACTCGTCGTTTTAAGCAGGAATGAAGACTTCAAATTGAGTGCTCCACGACCTTGCGCTCGCTTCTGCAGGGCCTCACAGGCGTTCCGTAATAGTTTAAGCCAAACTGAGCACTCGCACGAGCTTGATGCTGCATCTGAATGTAAAGAAGACATCTGCGAAGTGATTTTGCATCTCGTAGAGCCGTCTATAATTCGTCGTTTTACGCAGGAGTAAAGACTTCAGATTGAGCGCGCCACGACATTGCGCTCGCGTCTGAAGGGCCTCGCCGGCGTTCCGTAATAGTGTGAGCCAAACTGAGCACACACACGAGCTTGATGCTGCATCTGACTGTAAAGACATCTGGGAAGTGATTTTGCATCTCGTAGAGTCGTCTATAACTCGTCGTTTTACTCAGGAATGAAGACTTCAGATTGAGCGCGCCACGACATTGCGCTCGCGTCTGCAGGGCCTCGCAGGCGTTCTGTATTAGTGTAAGCCAAACTGAGCGCACGCACGAGCTTTATGCTGCGTCTGAATATAAAGACGACAGCTGCGAAGGGATTTTGAATCTCGTACAGTCGTCTATAACTCGTCGTTTTACGCAGGTATGAAGACTTCGGGTTGAGCGCGCCAACACATTGCGCTCGCGTCTGCAGGGCCTCGCAGGCGTTCCGTAATAGTTTAAGCCAAACTGAGCACACGCACGAGCTTGATGCTGCATCTGAATGTAAACAAGACATCTGCGAAGTGATTTTGCATCTCGTATAGCAGTCTATAACTCGTCGTTTTACTCAGGAATGAAGACTTCAGATTGTGTGCGCCACGACATTGCGCTCGCGTCTGCAGGGCCTCGCCGGCGTTCCGTAATAGTGTGAGCCAAACTGAGCACACACACGAGCTTGATGCAGCATCTGACTGTACAGACATTTGCGAAGTGATTTTCCATCTCGTAGAGTCGTCTATAACTCGTGGTTTTACTCAGGAATGAAGACTTCAGATTGTGCGCGCTACGTCATTGCGCTCGCGTCTGCAGGGCCTCGCAGGCATTCCGTAATAGTTTAAGCCAAACTGAGCACACGCACGAGGTTTATGCTGCATCTGAATGTAAAGAAGACATCTGCGAAGCGATTTTGCATCTCGTAGAGCCGTCTATAATTCGTCGTTTTACGCAGGAATGAAGACTTCAGATTGAGCGTGCCACGACATTGCGTTTGCGTCTGCAGTGCCTCGCCGGCGTTCCGTAATATTTTAATCCAAACTAAGCACACGCACGAGCTTGATACTGCATCTGAGTGTAAAGAAGACATCTGCGAATTGATGTTGCATCTCGTAGAGTCGTCTATATCTCGTCGTTTTATGCAGGAATAAATACTTCGGGTTGAGCGCGCCACGACATTGCGCTCGCGCCTGCAGGGCCTCCCAGGGGTTCCGTAATAGTTTAAGCCAAACTTAGCACACGCACGAGCGTGATACTGCATCAGAGTGTAAAGATGACGTCTGCGAAGGGATTTTGCAGCTCGTAGAGTCGTCTATAACTCGTCGTTTTCCGCAGGTATGAAGACTTCGGGTTGAGCGCGCCACGACATTGCGCTCGCGTCTGCAGGGCCTCGCAGGCGTTCCGTAATATTTTAAGCCAAACTGAGCACACGCACGAGCTTGATGCTGCATTTGAATGTAAAGAAAACATCTGCGAAGTGATTTTGTATCTCGTAGAGCCGTCTATAATTCGTCGTTTTACGCAGGAATAAATACTTCGGGTTGAGCGCGCCACGACATTGAGCTCGCGTCTGCAGGGCCTCGCAGGAGTTCCGTAATAGTTTAAGTGAAACTGAGCACACGCACGAGCTTTATGCTGCATCTGAATGCAAAGAAGACATCTGCGAAGTGATTTTGCATCTCGTAGAGCCGTCTATAACTCGTCGTTTTAAGCAGGTATGAAGACTTCGGGTTGAGCGCACCACGACATTGCGCTCGCGTCTGCAGGGCCTCGCAGGCGTTCCGTAATAGTTTAAGCCAAACTGAGCACGCGCACGAGCTTGATGCTGCATTTGAATGTAAAGAAGGCATCTGCGAAGTGATTTTGTATCTCGTAGAGCCGTCTATAATTCGTCGTTTTACGCAGGAATGAAGACTTCAGATTGAGCGCGCCACGACATTGCGCTCGCGTCTGAAGGGCCTCGCCGGCGTTTCGTTATAGTGTGAGGCAAACTGAGCACACACACGAGCTTGATGCTGCATCTGACTGTAAAGACATCTGCGAAGTGATTTTGCATTCGTAGAGTCGTCTATAACACGTCGTTTTACTCAGCAATGAAGAATTCAGATTGAGCGCGCCACGACATTGCGCTCGCGTCTGCAGGGCCTCGCACGCGTTCCGTAATAGTTTAAGCCAAACTGAGCACACGCACGAGCTTTATGTTGCATCTGAATGTAAAGAAGACATCTGCGAAGCGATTTTGCATCTCGTAGAGCCGTCTATAATTCGTCGTTTTACGCAAGAATGAAGACTTCAGATTGAGCGCGCCACGACATTGCGGTCGCGTCTGCAGTGCCTCGCAGGCGTTCCGTAATAATGTCAGCCAAACTGAGCACACGCACGAGCTTAATGCTGCATCTGACTGTGAAGACATCTGCGAAGTGATTTTGCATCTCGTACAGTCGTCTATAACTCGTCGTTTTACGCAGGAATGAAGACTTCGGGTTGAGCGCGCCACGACATTGCTCTCGCGTCTGCAGTGCCTCGCCGGCGTTCCGCAATATTTTAAGCCAAACTGAGCACACGCACGAGCTTGATACTGCATCTGAGTGTAAAGACATCTGCGAATTGATGTTGCATCTCGTAGAGCCGTCTATAACTCGTCGTTTTAAGCACGAATGAAGACTTCAGATTGAGCGCGCCACGACATTGCGCTCGCGTCTGCAGGGCCTCGCCGGCGTTCCGTAATAGTGTGAGCCAAACTGAGCACACACACGAGCTTGATGCAGCATCTGAATGTAAAGAAGATATCTGCGAAGCGATTTTGCATCTCGTAGAGCCATCTATAATTCGTCGTTTTACGCAAGAATGAATACTTCAGATTGAGCGCGCCACGACATTGCGCTCGCGTCTGCAGGGCTTCGCCGGCGTTCCGTAATAGTGTGAGCCAAACTGAGCACACACACGAGCTTGATGCTGCATCTGACTTTAAAGACATCTGCGAAGTGATTTTGCATTCGTAGAGTCGTCTATAACTCTTCGTTTCACTCAGCAATGAAGACTTCAGATTGAGCGCGCCACGACATTGCGCTCGCGTCTGCAGGGCCTCGCAGGCGCTCCGTAATAGTTTAAGCCAAACTGAGCACACGCACGAGCTTTATGCTGCATCTGAATGTAAAGAAGAAATCTGCGAAGCGATTTTGCATCTCCTAGAGCCGTTTATAATTCGTCGTTTTACGCAGGAATGAAGACTTCAGATTGAGCGCGCCACGACATTGCGCTCGCGTCTGCAGTGCCTCGCAGGCGTTCTGGAATAGTGTAAGCCAAACTGAGCACACGCACGAGCTTGATGCTGCATCTGATTGTAAAGACGACATCTGCGAAGTGATTTTGCATCTCGTAGAGTCGTTTATAACTCGTCGTTTTAGTCAGGAATGAAGACTTCAGATTGAGCGCGCCACGACATTGCGCTCGCGTCTGCAGGGCCTCGCAGGCGTTCCGTAATAGTTTAAGCCAAACTGAGCACACGCACGAGCTTTATGCTGCATCTGAATGTAAAGAAGACATCTGCGAAGCGATTTTGCATCTCGTAGAGCCGTCTATAATTCGTCGTTTTACGCAGGAATGAAGACTTCAGATTGAGCACGCCACGACATTGCGCTCGCGTCTGAAGGGCCTCGCTGGCGTTCCGTAATAGTGTGAGCCAAACTGAGCACACACACGAGCTTGATGCTGCATCTGACTGTAAAGACATCTGCGAAGTGATTTTGCATTCGTAGAGTCGTCTATAACTCGTCGTTTTACTCAGCAATGAAGAATTCAGATTGACCGCGCCACGACATTGCGCTCGCGTCTGCTGGGCCTCGCAGGCGTTCCGTAATAGTTTAAGCCAAACTGAGCACACGCACGAGCTTGATACTGCATCAGAGTGTAAAGATGACGTCTGCAAAGGGATTTTGTATCTCGTAGAGCCGTCTATAACTCGTCGTTTTAAGCACGAATGAAGACTTCAGATTGAGCGCGCCACGACATTGCGCTCGCGTCTGCAGGGCCTCGCCGGCGTTCCGTAATAGTGTGAGCCAAACTGAGCACACACACGAGCTTGATGCAGCATCTGAATGGAAAGAAGATATCTGTGAAGCGATTTTGCATCTCGTAGAGCCATCTATAATTCGTCGTTTTACGCAGGAATGAATACTTCAGATTGAGCGCGCCACGACATTGCGCTCGCGTCTGCAGGGCTTCGCCGGCGTTCCGTAATAGTGTGAGCCAAACGGAGCACACGCACGAGCTTGATGCTGCATCTGATTGTAAAGACGACATCTGCGAAGTGATTTTGCATCTCGTAGAGTCGTTTATAACTCGTCGTGTTAGTCAGGAATGAAGACTTCAGATTGAGCGCGCCACGACATTGCGCTCGCGTCTGCAGGGCCTCGCAGGCGTTCCGTAATAGTTTAAGCCAAACTGAGCACACGCACCAGCTTTATGCTGCATCTGAATGTAAAGAAGACATCTGCGAAGCGATTTTGCATCTCGTAGAGCCGTCTATAATTCGTCGTTTTACGCAGGAATGAAGACTTCAGATTGAGCACGCCACGACATTGCGCTCGCGTCTGAAGGGCTTCGCTGGCGTTCCGTAATAGTGTGAGCGAAACTGAGCACACACACGAGCTTGATGCTGCATCTGAGTGTAAAGAAGACATCTGCGAATTGATGTTGCATCTCGTAGAGTCGTCTATATCTCGTCGTTTTACGCAGGAATAAATACTTCGGGTTGAGCGCGCCACGACATTGCGCTCGCGCCTGCAGGGCCTCCCAGGCGTTCCGTAATAGTTTAAGCCAAACTGAGCACACGCACGAGCGTGATACTGCGTCAGAGTGTAAAGATGACGTCTGCGAAGGGATTTTGCATCTCGTAGAGTCGTCTATAACTCGTCGTTTTCCGCAGGTATGAAGACTTCGGGTTGAGCGCGCCACGACATTGCGCTCGCGTCTGCAGGGCCTCGCAGGCGTTCCGTAATATTTTAAGCCAAACTGAGCACACGCACGAGCTTGATGCTGCATTTGAATGTAAAGAAAACATCTGCGAAGTGATTTTGTATCTCGTAGAGCCGTCTATAATTCGTCGTTTTACGCAGGAATAAATACTTCGGGTTGAGCGCGCCACGACATTGAGCTCGCGTCTGCAGGGCCTCGCAGGAGTTCCGTAATAGTTTAAGTGAAACTGAGCACACGCACGAGCTTTATGCTGCATCTGAATGCAAAGAAGACATCTGCGAAGTGATTTTGCATCTCGTAGAGCCGTCTATAATTCGTCGTTTTACGCAGGAATGAAGACTTCAGATTGAGCGCGCCACGACATTGCGCTCGCGTCTGAAGGGCCTCGCCGGCGTTTCGTAATAGTGTGAGGCAAACTGAGCACACACACGAGCTTGATGCTGCATCTGACTGTAAAGACATCTGCGAAGTGATTTTGCATTCGTAGAGTCGTCTATAACACGTCGTTTTACTCAGGAATGAAGAATTCAGATTGAGCGCGCCACGACATTGCGCTCGCGTCTGCAGTGCCTCGCAGGCGTTCCGTAATAATGTCAGCCAAACTGAGCACACGCACGAGCTTAATGCTGCATCTGACTGTGAAGACATCTGCGAAGTGATTTTGCATCTCGTACAGTCGTCTATAACTCGTCGTTTTACGCAGGAATGAAGACTTCGGGTTGAGCGCGCCACGACATTGCTCTCGCGTCTGCAGTGCCTCGCCGGCGTTCCGCAATATTTTAAGCCAAACTGAGCACACGCACGAGCTTGATACTGCATCTGAGTGTAAAGAAGACATCTGCGAATTGATGTTGCATCTCGTAGAGTCGTCTATATCTCGTCGTTTTACGCAGGAATAAATACTTCGGGTTGAGCGCGCCATGACAATGCGCTCGCGCCTGCAGGGCCTCGCAGGCGTTCCGTAATAGTTTTAGCCAAACGGAGCACACGCACGAGCGTGATACTGCATCTGAATGCAAAGAAGACATCTGCGAAGTGATTTTGCATCTCGTAGAGCCGTCTATAACTCGTCGTTTTAAGCACGAATGAAGACTTCAGATTGAGCGCGCCACGACATTGCGCTCGCGTCTGCAGGGCCTCGCCGGCGTTCCGTAATAGTGTGAGCCAAACTGAGCACACACACGAGCTTGATGCAGCATCTGAATGTAAAGAAGATATCTGCGAAGCGATTTTGCATCTCGTAGAGCCATCTATAATTCGTCGTTTTACGCAGGAATGAATACTTCAGATTGAGCGCGCCACGACATTGCGCTCGCGTCTGCAGGGCTTCGCCGGCGTTCCGTAATAGTGTGAGCCAAACTGAGCACACACACGAGCTTGATGCTGCATCTGACTTTAAAGACATCTGCGAAGTGATTTTGCATTCGTAGAGTCGTCTATAACTCGTCGTTTTACTCAGCAATGAAGACTTCAGATTGAGCGCGCCACGACATTGCGCTCGCGTCTGCAGGGCCTCGCAGGCGCACCGTAATAGTTTAAGCCAAACTGAGCACACGCACGAGCTTTATGCTGCATCTGAATGTAAAGAAGACATCTGCGAAGCGATTTTGCATCTTGTAGAGCCGTTTATAATTCGTCGTTTTACGCAGGAATGAAGACTTCAGATTGAGCGCGCCATGACATTGCGCTCGCGTCTGAAGGGCCTCGCCGGCGTTTCGTAATAGTGTGAGGCAAACTGAGCACACACACGAGCTTGATGCTGCATCTGACTGTAAAGACATCTGCGAAGTGATTTTGCATTCGTAGAGTCGTCTATAACACGTCGTTTTACTCAGGAATGAAGAATTCAGATTGAGCGCGCCACGACATTGCGCTCGCGTCTGCAGTGCCTCGCAGGCGTTCCGTAATAATGTCAGCCAAACTGAGCACACGCACGAGCTTAATGCTGCATCTGACTGTGAAGACATCTGCGAAGTGATTTTGCATCTCGTACAGTCGTCTATAACTCGTCGTTTTACGCAGGAATGAAGACTTCAGATTGAGCACGCCACGACATTGCGCTCGCGTCTGAAGGGCCTCGCTGGCGTTCCGTAATAGTGTGAGCCAAACTGAGCACACACACGAGCTTGATGCTGCATCTGACTGTAAAGACATCTGCGAAGTGATTTTGCATTCGTAGAGTCGTCTATAACTCGTCGTTTTACTCAGCAATGAAGAATTCAGATTGACCGCGCCACGACATTGCGCTCGCGTCTGCTGGGCCTCGCAGGCGTTCCGTAATAGTTTAAGCCAAACTGAGCACACGCACGAGCTTGATACTGCATCAGAGTGTAAAGATGACGTCTGCAAAGGGATTTTGTATCTCGTAGAGCCGTCTATAACTTGTCGTTTTAAGCACGAATGAAGACTTCAGATTGAGCGCGCCACGACATTGCGCTCGCGTCTGCAGGGCCTCGCCGGCGTTCCGTAATAGTGTGAGCCAAACTGAGCACACACACGAGCTTGATGCAGCATCTGAATGGAAAGAAGATATCTGTGAAGCGATTTTGCATCTCGTAGAGCCATCTATAATTCGTCGTTTTACGCAGGAATGAATACTTCAGATTGAGCGCGCCACGACATTGCGCTCGCGTCTGCAGGGCTTCGCCGGCGTTCCGTAATAGTGTGAGCCAAACGGAGCACACGCACGAGCTTGATGCTGCATCTGATTGTAAAGACGACATCTGCGAAGTGATTTTGCATCTCGTAGAGTCGTTTATAACTCGTCGTGTTAGTCAGGAATGAAGACTTCAGATTGAGCGCGCCACGACATTGCGCTCGCGTCTGCAGGGCCTCGCAGGCGTTCCGTAATAGTTTAAGCCAAACTGAGCACACGCACCAGCTTTATGCTGCATCTGAATGTAAAGAAGACATCTGCGAAGCGATTTTGCATCTCGTAGAGCCGTCTATAATTCGTCGTTTTACGCAGGAATGAAGACTTCAGATTGAGCACGCCACGACATTGCGCTCGCGTCTGAAGGGCTTCGCTGGCGTTCCGTAATAGTGTGAGCGAAACTGAGCACACACACGAGCTTGATGCTGCATCTGAGTGTAAAGAAGACATCTGCGAATTGATGTTGCATCTCGTAGAGTCGTCTATATCTCGTCGTTTTACGCAGGAATAAATACTTCGGGTTGAGCGCGCCACGACATTGCGCTCGCGCCTGCAGGGCCTCCCAGGCGTTCCGTAATAGTTTAAGCCAAACTGAGCACACGCACGAGCGTGATACTGCGTCAGAGTGTAAAGATGACGTCTGCGAAGGGATTTTGCATCTCGTAGAGTCGTCTATAACTCGTCGTTTTCCGCAGGTATGAAGACTTCGGGTTGAGCGCGCCACGACATTGCGCTCGCGTCTGCAGGGCCTCGCAGGCGTTCCGTAATATTTTAAGCCAAACTGAGCACACGCACGAGCTTGATGCTGCATTTGAATGTAAAGAAAACATCTGCGAAGTGATTTTGTATCTCGTAGAGCCGTCTATAATTCGTCGTTTTACGCAGGAATAAATACTTCGGGTTGAGCGCGCCACGACATTGAGCTCGCGTCTGCAGGGCCTCGCAGGAGTTCCGTAATAGTTTAAGTGAAACTGAGCACACGCACGAGCTTTATGCTGCATCTGAATGCAAAGAAGACATCTGCGAAGTGATTTTGCATCTCGTAGAGCCGTCTATAATTCGTCGTTTTACGCAGGAATGAAGACTTCAGATTGAGCGCGCCACGACATTGCGCTCGCGTCTGAAGGGCCTCGCCGGCGTTTCGTAATAGTGTGAGGCAAACTGAGCACACACACGAGCTTGATGCTGCATCTGACTGTAAAGACATCTGCGAAGTGATTTTGCATTCGTAGAGTCGTCTATAACACGTCGTTTTACTCAGGAATGAAGAATTCAGATTGAGCGCGCCACGACATTGCGCTCGCGTCTGCAGTGCCTCGCAGGCGTTCCGTAATAATGTCAGCCAAACTGAGCACACGCACGAGCTTAATGCTGCATCTGACTGTGAAGACATCTGCGAAGTGATTTTGCATCTCGTACAGTCGTCTATAACTCGTCGTTTTACGCAGGAATGAAGACTTCGGGTTGAGCGCGCCACGACATTGCTCTCGCGTCTGCAGTGCCTCGCCGGCGTTCCGCAATATTTTAAGCCAAACTGAGCACACGCACGAGCTTGATACTGCATCTGAGTGTAAAGAAGACATCTGCGAATTGATGTTGCATCTCGTAGAGTCGTCTATATCTCGTCGTTTTACGCAGGAATAAATACTTCGGGTTGAGCGCGCCATGACAATGCGCTCGCGCCTGCAGGGCCTCGCAGGCGTTCCGTAATAGTTTTAGCCAAACGGAGCACACGCACGAGCGTGATACTGCATCTGAATGCAAAGAAGACATCTGCGAAGTGATTTTGCATCTCGTAGAGCCGTCTATAACTCGTCGTTTTAAGCACGAATGAAGACTTCAGATTGAGCGCGCCACGACATTGCGCTCGCGTCTGCAGGGCCTCGCCGGCGTTCCGTAATAGTGTGAGCCAAACTGAGCACACACACGAGCTTGATGCAGCATCTGAATGTAAAGAAGATATCTGCGAAGCGATTTTGCATCTCGTAGAGCCATCTATAATTCGTCGTTTTACGCAGGAATGAATACTTCAGATTGAGCGCGCCACGACATTGCGCTCGCGTCTGCAGGGCTTCGCCGGCGTTCCGTAATAGTGTGAGCCAAACTGAGCACACACACGAGCTTGATGCTGCATCTGACTTTAAAGACATCTGCGAAGTGATTTTGCATTCGTAGAGTCGTCTATAACTCGTCGTTTTACTCAGCAATGAAGACTTCAGATTGAGCGCGCCACGACATTGCGCTCGCGTCTGCAGGGCCTCGCAGGCGCACCGTAATAGTTTAAGCCAAACTGAGCACACGCACGAGCTTTATGCTGCATCTGAATGTAAAGAAGACATCTGCGAAGCGATTTTGCATCTTGTAGAGCCGTTTATAATTCGTCGTTTTACGCAGGAATGAAGACTTCAGATTGAGCGCGCCACGACATTGCGCTCGCGTCTGAAGGGCCTCGCCGGCGTTTCGTAATAGTGTGAGGCAAACTGAGCACACACACGAGCTTGATGCTGCATCTGACTGTAAAGACATCTGCGAAGTGATTTTGCATTCGTAGAGTCGTCTATAACACGTCGTTTTACTCAGGAATGAAGAATTCAGATTGAGCGCGCCACGACATTGCGCTCGCGTCTGCAGTGCCTCGCAGGCGTTCCGTAATAATGTCAGCCAAACTGAGCACACGCACGAGCTTAATGCTGCATCTGACTGTGAAGACATCTGCGAAGTGATTTTGCATCTCGTACAGTCGTCTATAACTCGTCGTTTTACGCAGGAATGAAGACTTCGGGTTGAGCGCGCCACGACATTGCTCTCGCGTCTGCAGTGCCTCGCCGGCGTTCCGCAATATTTTAAGCCAAACTGAGCACACGCACGAGCTTGATACTGCATCTGAGTGTAAAGAAGACATCTGCGAATTGATGTTGCATCTCGTAGAGTCGTCTATATCTCGTCGTTTTACGCAGGAATAAATACTTCGGGTTGAGCGCGCCATGACAATGCGCTCGCGCCTGCAGGGCCTCGCAGGCGTTCCGTAATAGTTTTAGCCAAACGGAGCACACGCACGAGCGTGATACTGCATCTGAATGCAAAGAAGACATCTGCGAAGTGATTTTGCATCTCGTAGAGCCGTCTATAACTCGTCGTTTTAAGCACGAATGAAGACTTCAGATTGAGCGCGCCACGACATTGCGCTCGCGTCTGCAGGGCCTCGCCGGCGTTCCGTAATAGTGTGAGCCAAACTGAGCACACACACGAGCTTGATGCAGCATCTGAATGTAAAGAAGATATCTGCGAAGCGATTTTGCATCTCGTAGAGCCATCTATAATTCGTCGTTTTACGCAGGAATGAATACTTCAGATTGAGCGCGCCACGACATTGCGCTCGCGTCTGCAGGGCTTCGCCGGCGTTCCGTAATAGTGTGAGCCAAACTGAGCACACACACGAGCTTGATGCTGCATCTGACTTTAAAGACATCTGCGAAGTGATTTTGCATTCGTAGAGTCGTCTATAACTCGTCGTTTTACTCAGCAATGAAGACTTCAGATTGAGCGCGCCACGACATTGCGCTCGCGTCTGCAGGGCCTCGCAGGCGCACCGTAATAGTTTAAGCCAAACTGAGCACACGCACGAGCTTTATGCTGCATCTGAATGTAAAGAAGACATCTGCGAAGCGATTTTGCATCTCGTAGAGCCGTTTATAATTCGTCGTTTTACGCAGGAATGAAGACTTCAGATTGAGCACGCCACGACATTGCGCTCGCGTCTGAAGGGCCTCGCTGGCGTTCCGTAATAGTGTGAGCCAAACTGAGCACACGCACGAGCTTGATGCTGCATCTGATTGTAAAAACATCTGCGAAGTGATTTTGCATCTCGTAGAGTCGTTTATAACTCGTCGTTTTAGTCAGGAATGAAGACTTCAGATTGAGCGCGCCACGACATTGCGCTCGCGTCTGCAGGGCCTCGCAGGCGTTCCGTAATAGTTTAAGCCAAACTGAGCACACGCACGAGCTTTATGCTGCATCTGAATGTAAAGAAGACATCTGCGAAGCGATTTTGCATCTCGTAGAGCCGTCTATAATTCGTCGTTTTACGCAGGAATGAAGACTTCAGATTGAGCACGCCACGACATTGCGCTCGCGTCTGAAGGGCCTCGCTGGCGTTCCGTAATAGTGTGAGCCAAACTGAGCACACACACGAGCTTGATGCTGCATCTGACTGTAAAGACATCTGCGGAGTGATTTTGCATTCGTAGAGTCGTCTACAACTCGTCGTTTTACTCAGCAATGAAGAATTCAGATTGAGCGCGCCACGACATTGCGCTCGCGTCTGCTGGGCCTCGCAGGCGTTCCGTAATAGTTTAAGCCAAACTGAGCACACGCACGAGATTGATACTGCATCAGAGTGTAAAGATGACGTCTGCAAAGGGATTTTGTATCTCGTAGAGCCGTCTATAACTCGTCGTTTTAAGCACGAATGAAGACTTCAGATTGAGCGTGCCACGACATTGCGCTTGCGTCTGCAGGGCCTCGCCGGCGTTCCGTAATAGTGTGAGCCAAACTGAGCACACACACGAGCTTGATGCAGCATCTGAATGTAAAGAAGATATCTGCGAAGCGATTTTGCATCTCGTAGAGCCATCTATAATTCGTCGTTTTACGCAGGAATGAATACTTCAGATTGAGCGCGCCACGACATTGCGCTCGCGTCTGCAGTGCTTCGCCGGCGTTCCGTAATAGTGTGAGCCAAACTGAGCACACACACGAGCTTGATGCTGCATCTGACTTTAAAGACATCTGCGAAGTGATTTTGCATTCGTAGAGTCGTCTATAACTCGTCGTTTTACTCAGCAATGAAGACTTCAGATTGAGCGCGCCACGACATTGCGCTCGCGTCTGCAGGGCCTCGCAGGCGCTCCGTAATAGTTTAAGCCAAACTGAGCACACGCACGAGCTTTATGCTGCATCTGAATGTAAAGAAGACATCTGCGAAGCGATTTTGCATCTCGTAGAGCCGTTTATAATTCGTCGTTTTACGCAGGAATGAAGACTTCAGATTGAGCGCGCCACGACATTGCGCTCGCGTCTGCAGTGCCTCGCAGGCGTTCTGGAATAGTGTAAGCCAAACCGAGCACACGCACAAGCTTGATGCTGCATCTGATTGTAAAGACGACATCTGCGAAGTGATTTTGCATCTCGTAGAGTCGTTTATAACTCGTCGTTTTAGTCAGGAATGAAGACTTCAGATTGAGCGCGCCACGACATTGCGCTCGCGTCTGCAGGGCCTCGCAGGCGTTCCGTAATAGTTTAAGCCAAACTGAGCACACGCACGAGCTTTATGCTGCATCTGAATGTAAAGAAGACATCTGCGAAGCGATTTTGCATCTCGTAGAGCCGTCTATAATTCGTCGTTTTACGCAGGAATGAAGACTTCAGATTGAGCACGCCACGACATTGCGCTCGCGTCTGAAGGGCCTCGCTGGCGTTCCGTAATAGTGTGAGCCAAACTGAGCACACACACGAGCTTGATGCTGCATCTGACTGTAAAGACATCTGCGAAGTGATTTTGCATTCGTAGAGTCGTCTATACCTCGTCGTTTTACTCAGCAATGAAGAATTCAGATTGAGCGCGCCACGACATTGCGCTCGCGTCTGCTGGGCCTCGCAGGCGTTCCGTAATAGTTTAAGCCAAACTGAGCACACGCACGAGCTTGATACTGCATCTGAGTGTAAAGAAGACATCTGCGAATTGATGTTGCATCTCGTAGATTCGTCTATATCTCGTCGTTTTACGCAGGAATAAATACTTCGGGTTGAGCGCGCCATGACAATGCGCTCGCGCCTGCAGGGCCTCGCAGGCGTTCCGTAATAGTTTTAGCCAAACTGAGCACACGCACGAGCGTGATACTGCAGCTGAATGCAAAGAAGACATCTGCGAAGTGATTTTGCATCTCGTAGAGCCGTCTATAACTCGTCGTTTTAAGCAGGAATGAAGACTTCAGATTGAGCGCTCCACGAGCTTGCGCTCGCGTCTTCAGGGTCTCACAGGCGTTCCGTAATAGTTTAAGCCAAACTGAGCACACGCACGAGCTTGATGCTGCATCTGAATGTAAAGAAGACATCTGCGAAGTGATTTTGCATCTCGTATAGCAGTCTATAACTCGTCGTTTTACTCAGGAATGAAGACTTCAGATTGAGTGCGCCACGACATTGCGCTCGCGTCTGCACGGTCTCGCCGGCGTTCCGTAATAGTGTGAGCCAAACTGAGCACACACACGAGCTTGATGCAGCATCTGAATGTAAAGAAGACATCTGCGAAGCGATTTTGCATCTCGTAGAGCCGTCTATAATTCGTCGTTTTACGCAGGAATGAAGACTTCAGATTGAGCGCGCCACGACATTGCGTTTGCGTCTGCAGGGCCTCGCAGGCGTTCCGTAATAGTTTAAGCGAAACTGAGCTCACGCACGAGCTTGATGCTGCATCTGATTGTAAAAACATCTGCGAAGTGATTTTGCATCTCGTAGAGTCGTTTATAACTCGTCGTTTTAGTCAGGAATGAAGACTTCAGATTGAGCGCGCCACGACATTGCGCTCGCGTCTGCAGGGCCTCGCAGGCGTTCCGTAATAGTTTAAGCCAAACTGAGCACACGCACGAGCTTTATGCTGCATCTGAATGTAAAGAAGACATCTGCGAAGCGATTTTGCATCTCGTAGAGCCGTCTATAATTCGTCGTTTTACGCAGGAATGAAGACTTCAGATTGAGCACGCCACGACATTGCGCTCGCGTCTGCAGGGCTTCGCCGGCGTTCCGTAATAGTGTGAGCCAAACGGAGCACACACACGAGCTTGATGCTGCATCTGACTTTAAAGACATCTGCGAAGTGATTTTGCATTCGTAGAGCCGTTTATAATTCGTCGTTTTACGCAGGAATGAAGACTTCAGATTGAGCGCGCCACGACATTGCGCTCGCGTCTGCAGTGCCTCGCAGGCGTTCTGGAATAGTGTAAGCCAAACTGAGCACACGCACGAGGTTGATGCTGCATCTGATTGTAAAGACGACATCTGCGAAGTGATTTTGCATCTCGTAGAGTCGTTTATAACTCGTCGTGTTAGTCAGGAATGAAGACTTCAGATTGAGCGCGCCACGACATTGCGCTCGCGTCTGCAGGGCCTCGCAGGCATTCCGTAATAGTTTAAGCCAAACTGAGCACACGCACGAGCTTTATGCTGCATCTGAATGAAAAGAAGACATCTGCGAAGCGATTTTGCATCTCGTAGAGCCGTCTATAATTCGTCGTTTTACGCAGGAATGAAGACTTCAGATTGAGCACGCCACGACATTGCGCTCGCGTCTGAAGGGCCTCGCTGGCGTTCCGTAATAGTGTGAGCCAAACTGAGCACACGCACGAGCTTGATGCTGCATCTGATTGTAAAAACATCTGCGAAGTGATTTTGCATCTCGTAGAGTCGTTTATAACTCGTCGTTTTAGTCAGGAATGAAGACTTCAGATTGAGCGCGCCACGACATTGCGCTCGCGTCTGCAGGGCCTCGCAGGCGTTCCGTAATAGTTTAAGCCAAACTGAGCACACGCACGAGCTTTATGCTGCATCTGAATGTAAAGAAGACATCTGCGAAGCGATTTTGCATCTCGTAGAGCCGTCTATAATTCGTCGTTTTACGCAGGAATGAAGACTTCAGATTGAGCACGCCACGACATTGCGCTCGCGTCTGAAGGGCCTCGCTGGCGTTCCGTAATAGTGTGAGCCAAACTGAGCACACACACGAGCTTGATGCTGCATCTGACTGTAAAGACATCTGCGAAGTGATTTTGCATTCGTAGAGTCGTCTACAACTCGTCGTTTTACTCAGCAATGAAGAATTCAGATTGAGCGCGCCACGACATTGCGCTCGCGTCTGCTGGGCCTCGCAGGCGTTCCGTAATAGTTTAAGCCAAACTGAGCACACGCACGAGATTGATACTGCATCAGAGTGTAAAGATGACGTCTGCAAAGGGATTTTGTATCTCGTAGAGCCGTCTATAACTCGTCGTTTTAAGCACGAATGAAGACTTCAGATTGAGCGTGCCACGACATTGCGCTTGCGTCTGCAGGGCCTCGCCGGCGTTCCGTAATAGTGTGAGCCAAACTGAGCACACACACGAGCTTGATGCAGCATCTGAATGTAAAGAAGATATCTGCGAAGCGATTTTGCATCTCGTAGAGCCATCTATAATTCGTCGTTTTACGCAGGAATGAATACTTCAGATTGAGCGCGCCACGACATTGCGCTCGCGTCTGCAGTGCTTCGCCGGCGTTCCGTAATAGTGTGAGCCAAACTGAGCACACACACGAGCTTGATGCTGCATCTGACTTTAAAGACATCTGCGAAGTGATTTTGCATTCGTAGAGTCGTCTATAACTCGTCGTTTTACTCAGCAATGAAGACTTCAGATTGAGCGCGCCACGACATTGCGCTCGCGTCTGCAGGGCCTCGCAGGCGCTCCGTAATAGTTTAAGCCAAACTGAGCACACGCACGAGCTTTATGCTGCATCTGAATGTAAAGAAGACATCTGCGAAGCGATTTTGCATCTCGTAGAGCCGTTTATAATTCGTCGTTTTACGCAGGAATGAAGACTTCAGATTGAGCGCGCCACGACATTGCGCTCGCGTCTGCAGTGCCTCGCAGGCGTTCTGGAATAGTGTAAGCCAAACCGAGCACACGCACAAGCTTGATGCTGCATCTGATTGTAAAGACGACATCTGCGAAGTGATTTTGCATCTCGTAGAGTCGTTTATAACTCGTCGTTTTAGTCAGGAATGAAGACTTCAGATTGAGCGCGCCACGACATTGCGCTCGCGTCTGCAGGGCCTCGCAGGCGTTCCGTAATAGTTTAAGCCAAACTGAGCACACGCACGAGCTTTATGCTGCATCTGAATGTAAAGAAGACATCTGCGAAGCGATTTTGCATCTCGTAGAGCCGTCTATAATTCGTCGTTTTACGCAGGAATGAAGACTTCAGATTGAGCACGCCACGACATTGCGCTCGCGTCTGAAGGGCCTCGCTGGCGTTCCGTAATAGTGTGAGCCAAACTGAGCACACACACGAGCTTGATGCTGCATCTGACTGTAAAGACATCTGCGAAGTGATTTTGCATTCGTAGAGTCGTCTATACCTCGTCGTTTTACTCAGCAATGAAGAATTCAGATTGAGCGCGCCACGACATTGCGCTCGCGTCTGCTGGGCCTCGCAGGCGTTCCGTAATAGTTTAAGCCAAACTGAGCACACGCACGAGCTTGATACTGCATCTGAGTGTAAAGAAGACATCTGCGAATTGATGTTGCATCTCGTAGATTCGTCTATATCTCGTCGTTTTACGCAGGAATAAATACTTCGGGTTGAGCGCGCCATGACAATGCGCTCGCGCCTGCAGGGCCTCGCAGGCGTTCCGTAATAGTTTTAGCCAAACTGAGCACACGCACGAGCGTGATACTGCAGCTGAATGCAAAGAAGACATCTGCGAAGTGATTTTGCATCTCGTAGAGCCGTCTATAACTCGTCGTTTTAAGCAGGAATGAAGACTTCAGATTGAGCGCTCCACGAGCTTGCGCTCGCGTCTTCAGGGTCTCACAGGCGTTCCGTAATAGTTTAAGCCAAACTGAGCACACGCACGAGCTTGATGCTGCATCTGAATGTAAAGAAGACATCTGCGAAGTGATTTTGCATCTCGTATAGCAGTCTATAACTCGTCGTTTTACTCAGGAATGAAGACTTCAGATTGAGTGCGCCACGACATTGCGCTCGCGTCTGCACGGTCTCGCCGGCGTTCCGTAATAGTGTGAGCCAAACTGAGCACACACACGAGCTTGATGCAGCATCTGAATGTAAAGAAGACATCTGCGAAGCGATTTTGCATCTCGTAGAGCCGTCTATAATTCGTCGTTTTACGCAGGAATGAAGACTTCAGATTGAGCGCGCCACGACATTGCGTTTGCGTCTGCAGGGCCTCGCAGGCGTTCCGTAATAGTTTAAGCGAAACTGAGCTCACGCACGAGCTTGATGCTGCATTTGAATGTAAAGAAGACATCTGCGAAGTGATTTTGCATCTCGTAGAGCCGTCTATAACTCGTAGTTTTAAGCAGGAATGAAGACTTCAGATTGAGCGCTCCACGACTTTGCGCTGGCTTCTGCAGGGCCTCACAGGCGTTCCGTAATAGTTTAAGCCAAACTGAGCACACGCACGAGCTTGATGCTGCATCTGAATGTAAAGAAGACATGTGCGAAGTGATTTTGCATCTCGTAGAGCCGTCTATAACTCGTCGTTTTACTCAAGAATGAATACTTCAGATTGAGCGCGCCACGACATTGCGCTCGCGTCTGCAGGGCATCGAAGCGTTCCGTAATAGTTTAAGCCAAACTGCGCACACACACGAGCTTGATACTGCATCTGAGTGTAAAGAAGACATCTGCGAATTGATGTTGCATCTCTAGAGACGTCTATATCTCGTCGTTTTACGCAGGAATAAATACTTCGGGTTGAGCGCGCCACGACATCGCGCTCGCGTTTGCAGGGCCTCGCAGGCTTTCCGTAATAGTTTAAGCCAAACTGAGCACACGCACGAGCTTGATGCTGCGTTTGAATGTAAAGAAGACATCTGCGAAGTGATTTTGTATCTCGTAGAGCCATCTATAACTCGTCGTTTTACGCAGGAATAAATACTTCGGGTTGAGCGCACCACGACATTGAGCTCGCGTCTGCAGGGCCTCGCAGGCGTTCCGTAATAGTTTAAGTGAAACTGAGCACATGCACGAGCTTTATGCTGCATCTGAATGCAAAGAAGACATCTGCGAAGTGATTTTGCATCTCGTAGAGCAGTCTATAACTCGTCGTTTTACTCAGGAATGAAGACTTCGGATTGAGCGCGCCACGACATTGCGCTCGCGTCTGCAGGGCCTCGCCGGCGTTCCGTAATAGTGTGAGCCAAATTGAGCACACACACACGAGCTTGATGCTGCATCTGACTCCAAAGACATCTGCGAAGTTATTTTGCATCTCGTAGAGTCGTCTATAACTCGTCGTTTTACTCAGGAATGAAGACTTCAGATTGTGCGCGCCACGACAGTGCGCTCGCGTCTGCAGGGACTCGCAGGCGTTCCGTAATAGTTTAAGCCAAACTGAGCACACGCACAAGCTTTATGCTGCATCTGAATGTAAAGAAGACATCTGCGAAGCGATTTTGCATCTCGTAGAGCCGTCTATAATTCGTCGTTTTACGCAGGAATGAAGACTTCAGATTGAGCGCGCCACGACATTGCGCTCGCGTCTGCAGTGCCTCGCCGGCGTTCCGTAATAGTGTAAGCCAAACTGAGCACACGCACGAGCTTGATGCTGCATCTGACTGTAAAGACATCTGCGAAGTGATTTTGCATTCGTAGAGTCGTCTATACCTCGTCGTTTTACTCAGCAATGAAGAATTCAGATTGAGCGCGCCACGACATTGCGCTCGCGTCTGCTGGGCCTCGCAGGCGTTCCGTAATAGTTTAAGCCAAACTGAGCACACGCACGAGCTTGATACTGCATCTGAGTGTAAAGAAGACATCTGCGAATTGATGTTGCATCTCGTAGATTCGTCTATATCTCGTCGTTTTACGCAGGAATAAATACTTCGGGTTGAGCGCGCCATGACAATGCGCTCGCGCCTGCAGGGCCTCGCAGGCGTTCCGTAATAGTTTTAGCCAAACTGAGCACACGCACGAGCGTGATACTGCAGCTGAATGCAAAGAAGACATCTGCGAAGTGATTTTGCATCTCGTAGAGCCGTCTATAACTCGTCGTTTTAAGCAGGAATGAAGACTTCAGATTGAGCGCTCCACGAGCTTGCGCTCGCGTCTTCAGGGTCTCACAGGCGTTCCGTAATAGTTTAAGCCAAACTGAGCACACGCACGAGCTTGATGCTGCATCTGAATGTAAAGAAGACATCTGCGAATTGATTTTGCATCTCGTATAGCAGTCTATAACTCGTCGTTTTACTCAGGAATGAAGACTTCAGATTGAGTGCGCCACGACATTGCGCTCGCGTCTGCACGGTCTCGCCGGCGTTCCGTAATAGTGTGAGCCAAATTGAGCACACACACACGAGCTTGATGCTGCATCTGACTGCAAAGACATCTGCGAAGTTATTTTGCATCTCGTAGAGTCGTCTATAACTCGTCGTTTTACTCAGGAATGAAGACATCAGATTGTGCGCGCCACGACAGTGCGCTCGCGTCTGCAGGGACTCGCAGGCGTTCCGTAATAGTTTAAGCCAAACTGAGCACACGCACAAGCTTTATGCTGCATCTGAATGTAAAGAAGACATCTGCGAAGCGATTTTGCATCTCGTAGAGCCGTCTATAATTCGTCGTTTTACGCAGGAATGAAGACTTCAGATTGAGCGCGCCACGACATTGCGCTAGCGTCTGCAGTGCCTCGCCGGCGTTCCGTAATAGTGTAAGCCAAACTGAGCACACGCACGAGCTTGATGCTGCATCTGAATGTAAAGACGACATCTGCAAAGTGATTTTGCATCTCGTATAGTCGTCTATAACTCATCGTTTTACGCAGGAATGAAGTCTTCAGATTCAGCGCGCCACGACATTGCGCTCGCGTCTGCAGGGCCTCGCCGGCGTTCCGTAATAGTGTGAGCCAAACTGAGCACACACACGAGCTTGATGCTGCATCTGACTGTAAAGACATCTGCGAAGTGATTTTGCATCTCGTAGAGTTGTCTATAACTCGTCGTTTTACTCAGGAATGAAGACTTCAGATTAAGCGCGCCACGACATGCGCTCGCGTCTGCAAGGGCCTCGCGGGCGTTCCGTAATAGTGTAAGCCAAACTTAGCACACGCACGAGCTTGATGCTGCATCTGAATGTAAAGAGGACATCTGCGAAGTGATTTTGCATTAGTAGAGTCGTCTATAACTCGTCGTTTTAGTCAGGAATGAAGACTTCAGATTGAGCGCGCCACGACATTGCTCTCGCGTCTGCAGTGCCTCGCCGGCGTTCCGCAATATTTTAAGCCAAACTGAGCACACGCACGAGCTTGATACTGCATCTGAGTGTAAAGACATCTGCGAATTGATGTTGCATCTCGTAGAGTCGTCTATATCTCGTCGTATTACGCAGGAATAAATACTTCGGGTTGAGCGCGCCATGACAATGCGCTCGCGCCTGCAGGGCCTCGCAAGCGTTCCGTAATAGTTTTAGCCAAACGGAGCACACGCACGAGCGTAATACTGCATCTGAATGCAAAGAAGACATCTTTGAAGTGATTTTGCATCTCGTAGAGCCGTCTATAACTCGTCGTTTTAAGCAGGAATGAAGACTTCAGATTGAGCGCGCCACGACATTGCGCTCGCGTCTGCAGGGCCTCGCCGGCGTTCCGTAATAGTTTAAGCCAAACTGCGCACACACACGAGCTTGATACTGCATCTGAGTGTAAAGAAGACATCTGCGAATTGATGTTGCATCTCTAGAGTCGTCTATATCTCGTCGTTTTACGCAGGAATAAATACTTCGGGTTGAGCGCGCCACGACATCGCGCTCGCGTTTGCAGGGCCTCGCAGGCTTTCCGTAATAGTTTAAGCCAAACTGAGCACACGCACGAGCTTGATGCTGCATTTGAATGTAAAGAAGACATCTGCGAAGTGATTTTGTATCTCGTAGAGCCATCTATAACTCGTCGTTTTACGCAGGAATAAATACTTCGGGTTGAGCGCACCACGACATTGAGCTCGCGTCTGCAGGGCCTCGCAGGCGTTCCGTAATAGTTTAAGTGAAACTGAGCACATGCACGAGCTTTATGCTGCATCTGAATGCAAAGAAGACATCTGCGAAGTGATTTTGCATCTCGTAGAGCAGTCTATAACTCGTCGTTTTACTCAGGAATGAAGACTTCGGATTGAGCGCGCCACGACATTGCGCTCGCGTCTGCAGGGCCTCGCCGGCGTTCCGTAATAGTGTGAGCCAAATTGAGCACACACACACGAGCTTGATGCTGCATCTGACTGCAAAGACATCTGCGAAGTTATTTTGCATCTCGTAGAGTCGTCTATAACTCGTCGTTTTACTCAGGAATGAAGACTTCAGATTGTGCGCGCCACGACAGTGCGCTCGCGTCTGCAGGGACTCGCAGGCGTTCCGTAATAGTTTAAGCCAAACTGAGCACACGCACAAGCTTTATGCTGCATCTGAATGTAAAGAAGACATCTGCGAAGCGATTTTGCATCTCGTAGAGCCGTCTATAATTCGTCGTTTTACGCAGGAATGAAGTCTTCAGATTCAGCGCGCCACGACATTGCGCTCGCGTCTGCAGGGCTTCGCCGGCGTTCCGTAATAGTGTGAGCCAAACTGAGCACACACACGAGCTTGATGCTGCATCTGACTTTAAAGACATCTGCGAAGTGATTTTGCATTCGTAGAGTCGTCTATAACTCTTCGTTTCACTCAGCAATGAAGACTTCAGATTGAGCGCGCCACGACATTGCGCTCGCGTCTGCAGGGCCTCGCAGGCGCTCCGTAATAGTTTAAGCCAAACTGAGCACACGCACGAGGTTTATGCTGCATCTGAATGTAAAGAAGAAATCTGCGAAGCGATTTTGCATCTCCTAGAGCCGTTTATAATTCGTCGTTTTACGCAGGAATGAAGACTTCAGATTGAGCGCGCCACGACATTGCGCTCGCGTCTGAAGGGCCTCGCTGGCGTTCCGTAATAGTGTGAGCCAAACTGAGCACACACACGAGCTTGATGCTGCATCTGACTGTAAAGACATCTGCGAAGTGATTTTGCATTCGTAGAGTCGTCTATAACTCGTCGTTTTACTCAGCAATGAAGAATTCAGATTGACCGCGCCACGACATTGCGCTCGAGTCTGCTGGGCCTCGCAGGCGTTCCGTAATAGTTTAAGCCAAACTGAGCACACGCACGAGCTTGATACTGCATCAGAGTGTAAACATGACGTCTGCAAAGGGATTTTGTATTTTGTAGACCCGTCTATAACTCGTCGTTTTAAGCACGAATGAAGACTTCAGATTGAGCGCGCCACGACATTGCGCTCGCGTCTGCAGGGCCTCGCCGGCGTTCCGTAATAGTGTGAGCCAAACTGAGCACACACACGAGCTTGATGCAGCATCTGAATGGAAAGAAGATATCTGTGAAGCGATTTTGCATCTCGTAGAGCCATCTATAATTCGTCGTTTTACGCAGGAATGAATACTTCAGATTGAGCGCGCCACGACATTGCGCTCGCGTCTGCAGGGCTTCGCCGGCGTTCCGTAATAGTGTGAGCCAAACGGAGCACACACACGAGCTTGATGCTGCATCTGACTTTAAAGACATCTGCGAAGTGATTTTGCATTCGTAGAGCCGTTTATAATTCGTCGTTTTACGCAGGAATGAAGACTTCAGATTGAGCGCGCCACGACATTGCGCTCGCGTCTGCAGTGCCTCGCAGGCGTTCTGGAATAGTGTAAGCCAAACTGAGCACACGCACGAGGTTGATGCTGCATCTGATTGTAAAGACGACATCTGCGAAGTGATTTTGCATCTCGTAGAGTCGTTTATAACTCGTCGTGTTAGTCAGGAATGAAGACTTCAGATTGAGCGCGCCACGACATTGCGCTCGCGTCTGCAGGGCCTCGCAGGCATTCCGTAATAGTTTAAGCCAAACTGAGCACACGCACGAGCTTTATGCTGCATCTGAATGAAAAGAAGACATCTGCGAAGCGATTTTGCATCTCGTAGAGCCGTCTATAATTCGTCGTTTTACGCAGGAATGAAGACTTCAGATTGAGCACGCCACGACATTGCGCTCGCGTCTGAAGGGCCTCGCTGGCGTTCCGTAATAGTGTGAGCCAAACTGAGCACACGCACGAGCTTGATGCTGCATCTGATTGTAAAAACATCTGCGAAGTGATTTTGCATCTCGTAGAGTCGTTTATAACTCGTCGTTTTAGTCAGGAATGAAGACTTCAGATTGAGCGCGCCACGACATTGCGCTCGCGTCTGCAGGGCCTCGCAGGCGTTCCGTAATAGTTTAAGCCAAACTGAGCACACGCACGAGCTTTATGCTGCATCTGAATGTAAAGAAGACATCTGCGAAGCGATTTTGCATCTCGTAGAGCCGTCTATAATTCGTCGTTTTACGCAGGAATGAAGACTTCAGATTGAGCACGCCACGACATTGCGCTCGCGTCTGAAGGGCCTCGCTGGCGTTCCGTAATAGTGTGAGCCAAACTGAGCACACACACGAGCTTGATGCTGCATCTGACTGTAAAGACATCTGCGAAGTGATTTTGCATTCGTAGAGTCGTCTACAACTCGTCGTTTTACTCAGCAATGAAGAATTCAGATTGAGCGCGCCACGACATTGCGCTCGCGTCTGCTGGGCCTCGCAGGCGTTCCGTAATAGTTTAAGCCAAACTGAGCACACGCACGAGATTGATACTGCATCAGAGTGTAAAGATGACGTCTGCAAAGGGATTTTGTATCTCGTAGAGCCGTCTATAACTCGTCGTTTTAAGCACGAATGAAGACTTCAGATTGAGCGTGCCACGACATTGCGCTTGCGTCTGCAGGGCCTCGCCGGCGTTCCGTAATAGTGTGAGCCAAACTGAGCACACACACGAGCTTGATGCAGCATCTGAATGTAAAGAAGATATCTGCGAAGCGATTTTGCATCTCGTAGAGCCATCTATAATTCGTCGTTTTACGCAGGAATGAATACTTCAGATTGAGCGCGCCACGACATTGCGCTCGCGTCTGCAGTGCTTCGCCGGCGTTCCGTAATAGTGTGAGCCAAACTGAGCACACACACGAGCTTGATGCTGCATCTGACTTTAAAGACATCTGCGAAGTGATTTTGCATTCGTAGAGTCGTCTATAACTCGTCGTTTTACTCAGCAATGAAGACTTCAGATTGAGCGCGCCACGACATTGCGCTCGCGTCTGCAGGGCCTCGCAGGCGCTCCGTAATAGTTTAAGCCAAACTGAGCACACGCACGAGCTTTATGCTGCATCTGAATGTAAAGAAGACATCTGCGAAGCGATTTTGCATCTCGTAGAGCCGTTTATAATTCGTCGTTTTACGCAGGAATGAAGACTTCAGATTGAGCGCGCCACGACATTGCGCTCGCGTCTGCAGTGCCTCGCAGGCGTTCTGGAATAGTGTAAGCCAAACCGAGCACACGCACAAGCTTGATGCTGCATCTGATTGTAAAGACGACATCTGCGAAGTGATTTTGCATCTCGTAGAGTCGTTTATAACTCGTCGTTTTAGTCAGGAATGAAGACTTCAGATTGAGCGCGCCACGACATTGCGCTCGCGTCTGCAGGGCCTCGCAGGCGTTCCGTAATAGTTTAAGCCAAACTGAGCACACGCACGAGCTTTATGCTGCATCTGAATGTAAAGAAGACATCTGCGAAGCGATTTTGCATCTCGTAGAGCCGTCTATAATTCGTCGTTTTACGCAGGAATGAAGACTTCAGATTGAGCACGCCACGACATTGCGCTCGCGTCTGAAGGGCCTCGCTGGCGTTCCGTAATAGTGTGAGCCAAACTGAGCACACACACGAGCTTGATGCTGCATCTGACTGTAAAGACATCTGCGAAGTGATTTTGCATTCGTAGAGTCGTCTATACCTCGTCGTTTTACTCAGCAATGAAGAATTCAGATTGAGCGCGCCACGACATTGCGCTCGCGTCTGCTGGGCCTCGCAGGCGTTCCGTAATAGTTTAAGCCAAACTGAGCACACGCACGAGCTTGATACTGCATCTGAGTGTAAAGAAGACATCTGCGAATTGATGTTGCATCTCGTAGATTCGTCTATATCTCGTCGTTTTACGCAGGAATAAATACTTCGGGTTGAGCGCGCCATGACAATGCGCTCGCGCCTGCAGGGCCTCGCAGGCGTTCCGTAATAGTTTTAGCCAAACTGAGCACACGCACGAGCGTGATACTGCAGCTGAATGCAAAGAAGACATCTGCGAAGTGATTTTGCATCTCGTAGAGCCGTCTATAACTCGTCGTTTTAAGCAGGAATGAAGACTTCAGATTGAGCGCTCCACGAGCTTGCGCTCGCGTCTTCAGGGTCTCACAGGCGTTCCGTAATAGTTTAAGCCAAACTGAGCACACGCACGAGCTTGATGCTGCATCTGAATGTAAAGAAGACATCTGCGAAGTGATTTTGCATCTCGTATAGCAGTCTATAACTCGTCGTTTTACTCAGGAATGAAGACTTCAGATTGAGTGCGCCACGACATTGCGCTCGCGTCTGCACGGTCTCGCCGGCGTTCCGTAATAGTGTGAGCCAAACTGAGCACACACACGAGCTTGATGCAGCATCTGAATGTAAAGAAGACATCTGCGAAGCGATTTTGCATCTCGTAGAGCCGTCTATAATTCGTCGTTTTACGCAGGAATGAAGACTTCAGATTGAGCGCGCCACGACATTGCGTTTGCGTCTGCAGGGCCTCGCAGGCGTTCCGTAATAGTTTAAGCGAAACTGAGCTCACGCACGAGCTTGATGCTGCATTTGAATGTAAAGAAGACATCTGCGAAGTGATTTTGCATCTCGTAGAGCCGTCTATAACTCGTAGTTTTAAGCAGGAATGAAGACTTCAGATTGAGCGCTCCACGACTTTGCGCTGGCTTCTGCAGGGCCTCACAGGCGTTCCGTAATAGTTTAAGCCAAACTGAGCACACGCACGAGCTTGATGCTGCATCTGAATGTAAAGAAGACATGTGCGAAGTGATTTTGCATCTCGTAGAGCCGTCTATAACTCGTCGTTTTACTCAAGAATGAATACTTCAGATTGAGCGCGCCACGACATTGCGCTCGCGTCTGCAGGGCATCGAAGCGTTCCGTAATAGTTTAAGCCAAACTGCGCACACACACGAGCTTGATACTGCATCTGAGTGTAAAGAAGACATCTGCGAATTGATGTTGCATCTCTAGAGACGTCTATATCTCGTCGTTTTACGCAGGAATAAATACTTCGGGTTGAGCGCGCCACGACATCGCGCTCGCGTTTGCAGGGCCTCGCAGGCTTTCCGTAATAGTTTAAGCCAAACTGAGCACACGCACGAGCTTGATGCTGCGTTTGAATGTAAAGAAGACATCTGCGAAGTGATTTTGTATCTCGTAGAGCCATCTATAACTCGTCGTTTTACGCAGGAATAAATACTTCGGGTTGAGCGCACCACGACATTGAGCTCGCGTCTGCAGGGCCTCGCAGGCGTTCCGTAATAGTTTAAGTGAAACTGAGCACATGCACGAGCTTTATGCTGCATCTGAATGCAAAGAAGACATCTGCGAAGTGATTTTGCATCTCGTAGAGCAGTCTATAACTCGTCGTTTTACTCAGGAATGAAGACTTCGGATTGAGCGCGCCACGACATTGCGCTCGCGTCTGCAGGGCCTCGCCGGCGTTCCGTAATAGTGTGAGCCAAATTGAGCACACACACACGAGCTTGATGCTGCATCTGACTCCAAAGACATCTGCGAAGTTATTTTGCATCTCGTAGAGTCGTCTATAACTCGTCGTTTTACTCAGGAATGAAGACTTCAGATTGTGCGCGCCACGACAGTGCGCTCGCGTCTGCAGGGACTCGCAGGCGTTCCGTAATAGTTTAAGCCAAACTGAGCACACGCACAAGCTTTATGCTGCATCTGAATGTAAAGAAGACATCTGCGAAGCGATTTTGCATCTCGTAGAGCCGTCTATAATTCGTCGTTTTACGCAGGAATGAAGACTTCAGATTGAGCGCGCCACGACATTGCGCTCGCGTCTGCAGTGCCTCGCCGGCGTTCCGTAATAGTGTAAGCCAAACTGAGCACACGCACGAGCTTGATGCTGCATCTGACTGTAAAGACATCTGCGAAGTGATTTTGCATTCGTAGAGTCGTCTATACCTCGTCGTTTTACTCAGCAATGAAGAATTCAGATTGAGCGCGCCACGACATTGCGCTCGCGTCTGCTGGGCCTCGCAGGCGTTCCGTAATAGTTTAAGCCAAACTGAGCACACGCACGAGCTTGATACTGCATCTGAGTGTAAAGAAGACATCTGCGAATTGATGTTGCATCTCGTAGATTCGTCTATATCTCGTCGTTTTACGCAGGAATAAATACTTCGGGTTGAGCGCGCCATGACAATGCGCTCGCGCCTGCAGGGCCTCGCAGGCGTTCCGTAATAGTTTTAGCCAAACTGAGCACACGCACGAGCGTGATACTGCAGCTGAATGCAAAGAAGACATCTGCGAAGTGATTTTGCATCTCGTAGAGCCGTCTATAACTCGTCGTTTTAAGCAGGAATGAAGACTTCAGATTGAGCGCTCCACGAGCTTGCGCTCGCGTCTTCAGGGTCTCACAGGCGTTCCGTAATAGTTTAAGCCAAACTGAGCACACGCACGAGCTTGATGCTGCATCTGAATGTAAAGAAGACATCTGCGAATTGATTTTGCATCTCGTATAGCAGTCTATAACTCGTCGTTTTACTCAGGAATGAAGACTTCAGATTGAGTGCGCCACGACATTGCGCTCGCGTCTGCACGGTCTCGCCGGCGTTCCGTAATAGTGTGAGCCAAACTGAGCACACACACGAGCTTGATGCAGCATCTGAATGTAAAGAAGACATCTGCGAAGCGATTTTGCATCTCGTAGAGCCGTCTATAATTCGTCGTTTTACGCAGGAATGAAGACTTCAGATTGAGCGCGCCACGACATTGCGTTTGCGTCTGCAGGGCCTCGCAGGCGTTCCGTAATAGTTTAAGCGAAACTGAGCACTCGCACGAGCTTGATGCTGCATTTGAATGTAAAGAAGACATCTGCGAAGTGATTTTGCATCTCGTAGAGCCGTCTATAACTCGTCGTTTTAAGCAGGAATGAAGACTTCAGATTGAGCGCTCCACGACTTTGCGCTGGCTTCTGCAGGGCCTCACAGGCGTTCCGTAATAGTTTAAGCCAAACTGAGCACACGCACGAGCTTGATGCTGCATCTGAATGTAAAGAAGACATGTGCGAAGTGATTTTGCATCTCGTAGAGCCGTCTATAACCCGTCGTTTTACTCAAGAATGAATACTTCAGATTGAGCGCGCCACGACATTGCGCTCGCGTCTGCAGGGCATCGAAGCGTTCCGTAATAGTTTAAGCCAAACTGCGCACACACACGAGCTTGATACTGCATCTGAGTGTAAAGAAGACATCTGCGAATTGATGTTGCATCTCTAGAGACGTCTATATCTCGTCGTTTTACGCAGGAATAAATACTTCGGGTTGAGCGCGCCACGACATCGCGCTCGCGTTTGCAGGGCCTCGCAGGCTTTCCGTAATAGTTTAAGCCAAACTGAGCACACGCACGAGCTTGATGCTGCATTTGAATGTAAAGAAGACATCTGCGAAGTGATTTTGTATCTCGTAGAGCCATCTATAACTCGTCGTTTTACGCAGGAATAAATACTTCGGGTTGAGCGCACCACGACATTGAGCTCGCGTCTGCAGGGCCTCGCAGGCGTTCCGTAATAGTTTAAGTGAAACTGAGCACATGCACGAGCTTTATGCTGCATCTGAATGCAAAGAAGACATCTGCGAAGTGATTTTGCATCTCGTAGAGCAGTCTATAACTCGTCGTTTTACTCAGGAATGAAGACTTCGGATTGAGCGCGCCACGACATTGCGCTCGCGTCTGCAGGGCCTCGCCGGCGTTCCGTAATAGTGTGAGCCAAATTGAGCACACACACACGAGCTTGATGCTGCATCTGACTGCAAAGACATCTGCGAAGTTATTTTGCATCTCGTAGAGTCGTCTATAACTCGTCGTTTTACTCAGGAATGAAGACATCAGATTGTGCGCGCCACGACAGTGCGCTCGCGTCTGCAGGGACTCGCAGGCGTTCCGTAATAGTTTAAGCCAAACTGAGCACACGCACAAGCTTTATGCTGCATCTGAATGTAAAGAAGACATCTGCGAAGCGATTTTGCATCTCGTAGAGCCGTCTATAATTCGTCGTTTTACGCAGGAATGAAGACTTCAGATTGAGCGCGCCACGACATTGCGCTAGCGTCTGCAGTGCCTCGCCGGCGTTCCGTAATAGTGTAAGCCAAACTGAGCACACGCACGAGCTTGATGCTGCATCTGAATGTAAAGACGACATCTGCAAAGTGATTTTGCATCTCGTATAGTCGTCTATAACTCATCGTTTTACGCAGGAATGAAGTCTTCAGATTCAGCGCGCCACGACATTGCGCTCGCGTCTGCAGGGCCTCGCCGGCGTTCCGTAATAGTGTGAGCCAAACTGAGCACACACACGAGCTTGATGCTGCATCTGACTGTAAAGACATCTGCGAAGTGATTTTGCATCTCGTAGAGTTGTCTATAACTCGTCGTTTTACTCAGGAATGAAGACTTCAGATTAAGCGCGCCACGACATGCGCTCGCGTCTGCAAGGGCCTCGCGGGCGTTCCGTAATAGTGTAAGCCAAACTTAGCACACGCACGAGCTTGATGCTGCATCTGAATGTAAAGAGGACATCTGCGAAGTGATTTTGCATTAGTAGAGTCGTCTATAACTCGTCGTTTTAGTCAGGAATGAAGACTTCAGATTGAGCGCGCCACGACATTGCTCTCGCGTCTGCAGTGCCTCGCCGGCGTTCCGCAATATTTTAAGCCAAACTGAGCACACGCACGAGCTTGATACTGCATCTGAGTGTAAAGACATCTGCGAATTGATGTTGCATCTCGTAGAGTCGTCTATATCTCGTCGTATTACGCAGGAATAAATACTTCGGGTTGAGCGCGCCATGACAATGCGCTCGCGCCTGCAGGGCCTCGCAAGCGTTCCGTAATAGTTTTAGCCAAACGGAGCACACGCACGAGCGTAATACTGCATCTGAATGCAAAGAAGACATCTTTGAAGTGATTTTGCATCTCGTAGAGCCGTCTATAACTCGTCGTTTTAAGCAGGAATGAAGACTTCAGATTGAGCGCGCCACGACATTGCGCTCGCGTCTGCAGGGCCTCGCCGGCGTTCCGTAATAGTTTAAGCCAAACTGCGCACACACACGAGCTTGATACTGCATCTGAGTGTAAAGAAGACATCTGCGAATTGATGTTGCATCTCTAGAGTCGTCTATATCTCGTCGTTTTACGCAGGAATAAATACTTCGGGTTGAGCGCGCCACGACATCGCGCTCGCGTTTGCAGGGCCTCGCAGGCTTTCCGTAATAGTTTAAGCCAAACTGAGCACACGCACGAGCTTGATGCTGCATTTGAATGTAAAGAAGACATCTGCGAAGTGATTTTGTATCTCGTAGAGCCATCTATAACTCGTCGTTTTACGCAGGAATAAATACTTCGGGTTGAGCGCACCACGACATTGAGCTCGCGTCTGCAGGGCCTCGCAGGCGTTCCGTAATAGTTTAAGTGAAACTGAGCACATGCACGAGCTTTATGCTGCATCTGAATGCAAAGAAGACATCTGCGAAGTGATTTTGCATCTCGTAGAGCAGTCTATAACTCGTCGTTTTACTCAGGAATGAAGACTTCGGATTGAGCGCGCCACGACATTGCGCTCGCGTCTGCAGGGCCTCGCCGGCGTTCCGTAATAGTGTGAGCCAAATTGAGCACACACACACGAGCTTGATGCTGCATCTGACTGCAAAGACATCTGCGAAGTTATTTTGCATCTCGTAGAGTCGTCTATAACTCGTCGTTTTACTCAGGAATGAAGACTTCAGATTGTGCGCGCCACGACAGTGCGCTCGCGTCTGCAGGGACTCGCAGGCGTTCCGTAATAGTTTAAGCCAAACTGAGCACACGCACAAGCTTTATGCTGCATCTGAATGTAAAGAAGACATCTGCGAAGCGATTTTGCATCTCGTAGAGCCGTCTATAATTCGTCGTTTTACGCAGGAATGAAGTCTTCAGATTCAGCGCGCCACGACATTGCGCTCGCGTCTGCAGGGCTTCGCCGGCGTTCCGTAATAGTGTGAGCCAAACTGAGCACACACACGAGCTTGATGCTGCATCTGACTTTAAAGACATCTGCGAAGTGATTTTGCATTCGTAGAGTCGTCTATAACTCTTCGTTTCACTCAGCAATGAAGACTTCAGATTGAGCGCGCCACGACATTGCGCTCGCGTCTGCAGGGCCTCGCAGGCGCTCCGTAATAGTTTAAGCCAAACTGAGCACACGCACGAGGTTTATGCTGCATCTGAATGTAAAGAAGAAATCTGCGAAGCGATTTTGCATCTCCTAGAGCCGTTTATAATTCGTCGTTTTACGCAGGAATGAAGACTTCAGATTGAGCGCGCCACGACATTGCGCTCGCGTCTGAAGGGCCTCGCTGGCGTTCCGTAATAGTGTGAGCCAAACTGAGCACACACACGAGCTTGATGCTGCATCTGACTGTAAAGACATCTGCGAAGTGATTTTGCATTCGTAGAGTCGTCTATAACTCGTCGTTTTACTCAGCAATGAAGAATTCAGATTGACCGCGCCACGACATTGCGCTCGAGTCTGCTGGGCCTCGCAGGCGTTCCGTAATAGTTTAAGCCAAACTGAGCACACGCACGAGCTTGATACTGCATCAGAGTGTAAACATGACGTCTGCAAAGGGATTTTGTATTTTGTAGACCCGTCTATAACTCGTCGTTTTAAGCACGAATGAAGACTTCAGATTGAGCGCGCCACGACATTGCGCTCGCGTCTGCAGGGCCTCGCCGGCGTTCCGTAATAGTGTGAGCCAAACTGAGCACACACACGAGCTTGATGCAGCATCTGAATGGAAAGAAGATATCTGTGAAGCGATTTTGCATCTCGTAGAGCCATCTATAATTCGTCGTTTTACGCAGGAATGAATACTTCAGATTGAGCGCGCCACGACATTGCGCTCGCGTCTGCAGGGCTTCGCCGGCGTTCCGTAATAGTGTGAGCCAAACGGAGCACACACACGAGCTTGATGCTGCATCTGACTTTAAAGACATCTGCGAAGTGATTTTGCATTCGTAGAGCCGTTTATAATTCGTCGTTTTACGCAGGAATGAAGACTTCAGATTGAGCGCGCCACGACATTGCGCTCGCGTCTGCAGTGCCTCGCAGGCGTTCTGGAATAGTGTAAGCCAAACTGAGCACACGCACGAGGTTGATGCTGCATCTGATTGTAAAGACGACATCTGCGAAGTGATTTTGCATCTCGTAGAGTCGTTTATAACTCGTCGTGTTAGTCAGGAATGAAGACTTCAGATTGAGCGCGCCACGACATTGCGCTCGCGTCTGCAGGGCCTCGCAGGCATTCCGTAATAGTTTAAGCCAAACTGAGCACACGCACGAGCTTTATGCTGCATCTGAATGAAAAGAAGACATCTGCGAAGCGATTTTGCATCTCGTAGAGCCGTCTATAATTCGTCGTTTTACGCAGGAATGAAGACTTCAGATTGAGCACGCCACGACATTGCGCTCGCGTCTGAAGGGCCTCGCTGGCGTTCCGTAATAGTGTGAGCCAAACTGAGCACACACACGAGCTTGATGCTGCATCTGAGTGTAAAGAAGACATCTGCGAAGGGATTTTGCATCTCGTAGAGTCGTCTATAACTCGTCGTTTTCCGCAGGTATGAAGACTTCGGGTTGAGCGCGCCACGACATTGCGCTCGCGTCTGCAGGGCCTCGCAGGCGTTCCGTAATATTTTAAGCCAAACTGAGCACACGCACGAGCTTGATGCTGCATTTGAATGTAAAGAAAACATCTGCGAAGTGATTTTGTATCTCGTAGAGCCGTCTATAATTCGTCGTTTTACGCAGGAATAAATACTTCGGGTTGAGCGCGCCACGACATTGAGCTCGCGTCTGCAGGGCCTCGCAGGAGTTCCGTAATAGTTTAAGTGAAACTGAGCACACGCACGAGCTTTATGCTGCATCTGAATGCAAAGAAGACATCTGCGAAGTGATTTTGCATCTCGTAGAGCCGTCTATAACTCGTCGTTTTAAGCAGGTATGGAGACTTCGGGTTGAGCGCACCACGACATTGCGCTCGCGTCTGCAGGGCCTCGCAGGCGTTCCGTAATAGTTTAAGCCAAACTGAGCACACGCACGAGCTTGATACTGCATTCGAATGTAAAGAAGGCATCTGCGAAGTGATTTTGTATCTCGTAGAGCCGTCTATAATTCGTCGTTTTACGCAGGAATGAAGACTTCAGATTGAGCGCGCCACGACATTGCGCTCGCGTGTGAAGGGCCTCGCCGGCGTTTCGTAATAGTGTGAGGCAAACTGAGCACACACACGAGCTTGATGCTGCATCTGACTGTAAAGACATCTGCGAAGTGATTTTGCATTCGTAGAGTCGTCTATAACACGTCATTTTACTCAGCAATGAAGAATTCAGATTGAGCGCGCCACGACATTGCGCTCGCGTCTGCAGGGCCTCGCCGGCGTTCCGCAATATTTTAAGCCAAACTGAGCACACGCACGAGCTTGATACTGCATCTGAGTGTAAAGAAGACATCTGCGAATTGATGTTGCATCTCGTAGAGTCGTCTATATCTCGTCGTTTTACGCAGGAATAAATACTTCGGGTTGAGCGCGCCACGACATTGCGCTCGCGTCTGCAGGGCCTCGCCGGCGTTCCGTAATAGTGTGAGCCAAACTGAGCACACACACGAGCTTGATGCAGCATCTGAATGTAAAGAAGATATCTGCGAAGCGATTTTGCATCTCGTAGAGCCATCTATAATTCGTCGTTTTACGCAGGAATTAATACTTCAGATTGAGCGCGCCACGACATTGCGCTCGCGTCTGCAGGGCTTCGCCGGCGTTCCGTAATAGTGTGAGCCAAACTGAGCACACACACGAGCTTGATGCTGCATCTGACTTTAAAGACATCTGCGAAGTGATTTTGCATTCGTAGAGTCGTCTATAACTCGTCGTTTTACTCAGGAATGAAGACTTCAGATTGAGCGCGCCACGACATTGCGCTCGCGTCTGCAGGGCATCGCAGGCGCACCGTAATAGTTTAAGCCAAACTGAGCACACGCACGAGCTTTATGCTGCATCTGAATGTAAAGAAGACATCTGCGAAGCGATTTTGCATCTTGTAGAGCCGTTTATAATTCGTCGTTTTACGCAGGAATGAAGACTTCAGATTGAGCGCGCCACGACATTGCGCTCGCGTCTGCAGTGCCTCGCAGGCGTTCTGGAATAGTGTAAGCCAAACTGAGCACACGCACGAGCTTGATGCTGCATCTGATTGTAAAGACATCTGCGAAGCGATTTTGCATCTTGTAGAGCCGTTTATAATTCGTCGTTTTACGCAGGAATGAAGACTTCAGATTGAGCGCGCCACGACATTGCGCTCGCGTCTGCAGGGCCTCGCCGGCGTTCCGTAATAGTGTGAGCCAAACTGAGCACACACACGAGCTTGATGCAGCATCTGAATGTAAAGAAGATATCTGCGAAGCGATTTTGCATCTCGTAGAGCCATCTATAATTCGTCGTTTTACGCAGGAATGAATACTTCAGATTGAGCGCGCCACGACATTGCGCTCGCGTCTGCAGTGCCTCGCCGGCGTTCCGCAATATTTTAAGCCAAACTGAGCACACGCACGAGCTTGATACTGCATCTGAGTGTAAAGAAGACATCTGCGAATTGATGTTGCATCTCGTTGAGTCGTCTATATCTCGTCGTTTTACGCAGGAATAAATACTTCGGGTTGAGCGCGCCATGACAATGCGCTCGCGCCTGCAGGGCCTCGCAGGCGTTCCGTAATAGTTTTAGCCAAACGGAGCACACGCACGAGCGTGATACTGCATCTGAATGCAAAGAAGACATCTGCGAAGTGATTTTGCATCTCGTAGAGCCGTCTATAACTCGTCGTTTTAAGCACGAATGAAGACTTCAGATTGAGCGCGCCACGACATTGCGCTCGCGTCTGCAGGGCCTCGCCGGCGTTCCGTAATAGTGTGAGCCAAACTGAGCACACACACGAGCTTGATGCAGCATCTGAATGTAAAGAAGATATCTGCGAAGCGATTTTGCATCTCGTAGAGCCATCTATAATTCGTCGTTTTACGCAGGAATTAATACTTCAGATTGAGCGCGCCACGACATTGCGCTCGCGTCTGCAGGGCTTCGCCGGCGTTCCGTAATAGTGTGAGCCAAACTGAGCACACACACGAGCTTGATGCTGCATCTGACTTTAAAGACATCTGCGAAGTGATTTTGCATTCGTAGAGTCGTCTATAACTCGTCGTTTTACTCAGCAATGAAGACTTCAGATTGAGCGCGCCACGACATTGCGCTCGCGTCTGCAGGGCCTCGCAGGCGCACCGTAATAGTTTAAGCCAAACTGAGCACACGCACGAGCTTTATGCTGCATCTGAATGTAAAGAAGACACCTGCGAAGCGATTTTGCATCTTGTAGAGCCGTTTATAATTCGTCGTTTTACGCAGGAATGAAGACTTCAGATTGAGCGCGCCACGACATTGCGCTCGCGTCTGCAGTGCCTCGCAGGCGTTCTGGAATAGTGTAAGCCAAACTGAGCACACGCACGAGCTTGATGCTGCATCTGATTGTAAAGACATCTGCGAAGCGATTTTGCATCTTGTAGAGCCGTTTATAATTCGTCGTTTTACGCAGGAATGAAGACTTCAGATTGAGCGCGCCACGACATTGCGCTCGCGTCTGCAGGGCCTCGCCGGCGTTCCGTAATAGTGTGAGCCAAACTGAGCACACACACGAGCTTGATGCAGCATCTGAATGTAAAGAAGATATCTGCGAAGCGATTTTGCATCTCGTAGAGCCATCTATAATTCGTCGTTTTACGCAGGAATGAATACTTCAGATTGAGCGCGCCACGACATTGCGCTCGCGTCTGCAGGGCTTCGCCGGCGTTCCGTAATAGTGTGAGCCAAACTGAGCACACACACGAGCTTGATGCTGCATCTGACTTTAAAGACATCTGCGAAGTGATTTTGCATTCGTAGAGTCGTCTATAACTCGTCGTTTTCCGCAGGTATGAAGACTTCGGGTTGAGCGCGCCACGACATTGCGCTCGCGTCTGCAGGGCCTCGCAGGCGTTCCGTAATATTTTAAGCCAAACTGAGCACACGCACGAGCTTGATGCTGCATTTGAATGTAAAGAAAACATCTGCGAAGTGATTTTGTATCTCGTAGAGCCGTCTATAATTCGTCGTTTTACGCAGGAATAAATACTTCGGGTTGAGTGCGCCACGACATTGAGCTCGCGTCTGCAGGGCCTCGCAGGAGTTCCGTAATAGTTTAAGTGAAACTGAGCACACGCACGAGCTTTATGCTGCATCTGAATGCAAAGAAGACATCTGCGAAGTGATTTTGCATCTCGTAGAGCCGTCTATAACTCGTCGTTTTAAGCAGGTATGGAGACTTCGGGTTGAGCGCACCACGACATTGCGCTCGCGTCTGCAGGGCCTCGCAGGCGTTCCGTAATAGTTTAAGCCAAACTGAGCACACGCACGAGCTTGATGCTGCATTTGAATGTAAAGAAGGCATCTGCGAAGTGATTTTGTATCTCGTAGAGCCGTCTATAATTCGTCGTTTTACGCAGGAATGAAGATTTCAGATTGAGCGCGCCACGACATTGCCCTCGCGTGTGAAGGGCCTCGCCGGCGTTTCGTAATAGTGTGAGGCAAACTGAGCACACACACGAGCTTGATGCTGCATCTGACTGTAAAGACATCTGCGAAGTGATTTTGCATTCGTAGAGTCGTCTATAACACGTCATTTTACTCAGCAATGAAGAATTCAGATTGAGCGCGCCACGACATTGCGCTCGCGTCTGCAGGGCCTCGCACGCGTTCCGTAATAGTTTTAGCCAAACTGAGCACACGCACGAGCTTTATGCTGCATCTGAATGTAAAGAAGACATCTGCGAAGCGATTTTGCATCTCGTGGAGCCGTCTATAATTCGTCGTTTTACGCAGGAATGAAGACTTCAGATTGAGCGCGCCACGACATTGCGCTCGCGTCTGCAGTGCCTCGCAGGCGTTCCGTAATAATGTCAGCCAAACTGAGCACACGCACGAGCTTAATGCTGCATCTGACTGTGAAGACATCTGCGAAGTGATTTTGCATCTCGTACAGTCGTCTATAACTCGTCGTTTTACGCAGGAATGAAGACTTCGGGTTGAGCGCGCCACGACATTGCTCTCGCGTCTGCAGTGCCTCGCCGGAGTTCCGCAATATTTTAAGCCAAACTGAGCACACGCACGAGCTTGATACTGCATCTGAGTGTAAAGAAGACATCTGCGAATTGATGTTGCATCTCGTAGAGTCGTCTATATCTCGTCGTTTTACGCAGGAATAAATACTTCGGGTTGAGCGCGCCATGACAATGCGCTCGCGCCTGCAGGGCCTCGCAGGCGTTCCGTAATAGTTTTAGCCAAACGGAGCACACGCACGAGCGTGATACTGCATCTGAATGCAAAGAAGACATCTGCGAAGTGATTTTGCATCTCGTAGAGCCGTCTATAACTCGTCGTTTTAAGCACGAATGAAGACTTCAGATTGAGCGCGCCACGACATTGCGCTCGCGTCTGCAGGGCCTCGCCGGCGTTCCGTAATAGTGTGAGCCAAACTGAGCACACACACGAGCTTGATGCAGCATCTGAACGTAAAGAAGATATCTGCGAAGCGATTTTGAATCTCGTAGAGCCATCTATAATTCGTCGTTTTACGCAGGAATGAATACTTCACATTGAGCGCGCCACGACATTGCGCTCGCGTCTGCAGGGCTTCGCCGGCGTTCCGTAATAGTGTGAGCCAAACTGAGCACACACACGAGCTTGATGCTGCATCTGACTTTAAAGACATCTGCGAAGTGATTTTGCATTCCTAGAGTCGTCTATAACTCGTCGTTTTACTCAGCAATGAAGACTTCAGATTGAGCGCGCCACGACATTGCGCTCGCGTCTGCAGGGCCTCGCAGGCGCACCGTAATAGATTAAGCCAAACTGAGCACACGCACGAGCTTTATGCTGCATCTGAATGTAAAGAAGACATCTGCGAAGCGATTTTGCATCTTGTAGAGCCGTTTATAATTCGTCGTTTTACGCAGGAATGAAGACTTCAGATTGAGCGCGCCACGACATTGCGCTCGCGTCTGCAGTGCCTCGCAGGCGCTCTGGAATAGTGTAAGCCAAACTGAGCACACGCACGAGCTTGATGCTGCATCTGATTGTAAAGACATCTGCGAAGTGATTTTGCATCTCGTAGAGTCGTTTATAACTCGTCGTTTTAGTCAGGAATGAAGACTTCAGATTGAGCGCGCCACGACATTGCGCTCGCGTCTGCAGGGCCTCGCAGGCGTTCCGTAATAGTTTAAGCCAAACTGAGCACACGCACGAGCTTTATGCTGCATCTGAATGTAAAGAAGACATCTGCGAAGCGATTTTGCATCTCGTAGAGCCGTCTATAATTCGTCGTTTTAAGCAGGAATGAAGACTTCAGATTGAGCACGCCACGACATTGCGCTCGCATCTGAAGGGCCTCGCTGGCGTTCCGTAATAGTGTGAGCCAAACTGAGCACACACACGAGCTTGATGCTGCATCTGACTGTAAAGACATCTGCGAAGTGATTTTGCATTCGTAGAGTCGTCTATAACTCGTCGTTTTACTCAGCAATGAAGAATTCAGATTGAGCGCGCCACGACATTGCGCTCGCGTCTGCTGGGCCTCGCAGGCGTTCCGTAATAGTTTAAGCCAAACTGAGCACACGCACGAGCTTGATACTGCATCAGAGTGTAAAGATGACGTCTGCAAAGGGATTTTGTATCTCGTAGAGCCGTCTATAACTCGTCGTTTTAAGCACGAATGAAGACTTCAGATTGAGCGTGCCACGACATTGCGCTTGCGTCTGCAGGGCCTCGCCGGCGTTCCGTAATAGTGTGAGCCAAACTGAGCACACACATGAGCTTGATGCAGCATCTGAATGTAAAGAAGATATCTGCGAAGCGATTTTGCATCTCGTAGAGCCATCTATAATTCGTCGTTTTACGCAGGAATGAATACTTCAGATTGAGCGCGCCACGACATTGCGCTCGCGTCTGCAGTGCTTCGCCGGCGTTCCGTAATAGTGTGAGCCAAACTGAGCACACGCACGAGCGTGATACTGCAGCTGAATGCAAAGAAGACATCTGCGAAGTGATTTTGCATCTCGTAGAGCCGTCTATAACTCGTCGTTTTAAGCAGGAATGAAGACTTCAGATTGAGCGCTCCACGAGCTTGCGCTCGCGTCTTCAGGGTCTCACAGGCGTTCCGTAATAGTTTAAGCCAAACTGAGCACACGCACGAGCTTGATGCTGCATCTGAATGTAAAGAAGACATCTGCGAAGTGATTTTGCATCTCGTATAGCAGTCTATAACTCGTCGTTTTACTCAGGAATGAAGACTTCAGATTGAGTGCGCCACGACATTGCGCTCGCGTCTGCACGGTCTCGCCGGCGTTCCGTAATAGTGTGAGCCAAACTGAGCACACACACGAGCTTGATGCAGCATCTGAATGTAAAGAAGACATCTGCGAAGTGATTTTGCATCTCGTAGAGCCGTCTAGAACTCGTCGTTTTAAGCAGGAATGAAGACTTCAGATTGAGCGCTCCACGACTTTGCGCTGGCTTCTGCAGGGCCTCACAGGCGTTCCGTAATAGTTTAAGCCAAACTGAGCACACGCACGAGCTTGATGCTGCATCTGAATGTAAAGAAGACATGTGCGAAGTGATTTTGCATCTCGTAGAGCCGTCTATAACCCGTCGTTTTACTCAAGAATGAATACTTCAGATTGAGCGCGCCACGACATTGCGCTCGCGTCTGAAGGGCCTCGAAGCGTTCCGTAATAGTGTGAGCCAAACTGAGCACACACACGAGCTTGATGCTGAATCTGACTGTAAAGACATCTGCGAAGTGATTTTGCATTCGTAGAGTCGTCTATGACTCGTCGTTTTACTCAGGAATCAATACTTCAGATTGAGCACGCCACAACATTGCGCTCGCGTCTGCAGGGCCTCGCAGGCGTTCCGTAATAGTTTAAGCCAAACTGAGCACACACACGAGCTTGATACTGCATCTGAGTGTAAAGAAGACATCTGCGAATTGATGTTGCATCTCTAGAGTCGTCTATATCTCGTCGTTTTACGCAGGAATAAATACTTCGGGTTGAGCGCGCCACGACATCGCGCTCGCGTCTGCAGGGCCTCGCAGGCTTTCCGTAATAGTTTAAGCCAAACTGAGCACACGCACGAGCTTGATGCTGCATTTGAATGTAAAGAAGACATCTGCGAAGTGATTTTGCATCTCGTAGAGCAGTCTATAACACGTCATTTTACTCAGCAATGAAGAATTCAGATTGAGCGCGCCACGACATTGCGCTCGCGTCTGCAGGGCCTCGCACGCGTTCCGTAATAGTTTTAGCCAAACTGAGCACACGCACGAGCTTTATGCTGCATCTGAATGTAAAGAAGACATCTGCGAAGCGATTTTGCATCTCGTAGAGCCGTCTATAATTCGTCGTTTTACGCAGGAATGAAGACTTCAGATTGAGCGCGCCACGACATTGCGCTCGCGTCTGCAGTGCCTCGCAGGCGTTCCGTAATAATGTCAGCCAAACTGAGCACACGCACGAGCTTAATGCTGCATCTGACTGTGAAGACATCTGCGAAGTGATTTTGCATCTCGTACAGTCGTCTATAACTCGTCGTTTTACGCAGGAATGAAGACTTCGGGTTGAGCGCGCCACGACATTGCTCTCGCGTCTGCAGTGCCTCGCCGGAGTTCCGCAATATTTTAAGCCAAACTGAGCACACGCACGAGCTTGATACTGCATCTGAGTGTAAAGAAGACATCTGCGAATTGATGTTGCATCTCGTAGAGTCGTCTATATCTCGTCGTTTTACGCAGGAATAAATACTTCGGGTTGAGCGCGCCATGACAATGCGCTCGCGCCTGCAGGGCCTCGCAGGCGTTCCGTAATAGTTTTAGCCAAACGGAGCACACGCACGAGCGTGATACTGCATCTGAATGCAAAGAAGACATCTGCGAAGTGATTTTGCATCTCGTAGAGCCGTCTATAACTCGTCGTTTTAAGCACGAATGAAGACTTCAGATTGAGCGCGCCACGACATTGCGCTCGCGTCTGCAGGGCCTCGCCGGCGTTCCGTAATAGTGTGAGCCAAACTGAGCACACACACGAGCTTGATGCAGCATCTGAATGTAAAGAAGATATCTGCGAAGCGATTTTGAATCTCGTAGAGCCATCTATAATTCGTCGTTTTACGCAGGAATGAATACTTCAGATTGAGCGCGCCACGACATTGCGCTCGCGTCTGCAGGGCTTCGCCGGCGTTCCGTAATAGTGTGAGCCAAACTGAGCACACACACGAGCTTGATGCTGCATCTGACTTTAAAGACATCTGCGAAGTGATTTTGCATTCGTAGAGTCGTCTATAACTCGTCGTTTTACTCAGCAATGAAGACTTCAGATTGAGCGCGCCACGACATTGCGCTCGCGTCTGCAGGGCCTCGCAGGCGCACCGTAATAGTTTAAGCCAAACTGAGCACACGCACGAGCTTTATGCTGCATCTGAATGTAAAGAAGACATCTGCGAAGCGATTTTGCATCTTGTAGAGCCGTTTATAATTCGTCGTTTTACGCAGGAATGAAGACTTCAGATTGAGCGCGCCACGACATTGCGCTCGCGTCTGCAGTGCCTCGCAGGCGTTCTGGAATAGTGTAAGCCAAACTGAGCACACGCACGAGCTTGATGCTGCATCTGATTGTAAAGACATCTGCGAAGTGATTTTGCATCTCGTAGAGTCGTTTATAACTCGTCGTTTTAGTCAGGAATGAAGACTTCAGATTGAGCGCGCCACGACATTGCGCTCGCGTCTGCAGGGCCTCGCAGGCGTTCCGTAATAGTTTAAGCCAAACTGAGCACACGCACGAGCTTTATGCTGCATCTGAATGTAAAGAAGACATCTGCGAAGCGATTTTGCATCTCGTAGAGCCGTCTATAATTCGTCGTTTTACGCAGGAATGAAGACTTCAGATTGAGCGCGCCACGACATTGCGCTCGCGTCTGCAGTGCCTCGCAGGCGTTCCGTAATAATGTCAGCCAAACTGAGCACACGCACGAGCTTAATGCTGCATCTGACTGTGAAGACATCTGCGAAGTGATTTTGCATCTCGTACAGTCGTCTATAACTCGTCGTTTTACGCAGGAATGAAGACTTCGGGTTGAGCGCGCCACGACATTGCTCTCGCGTCTGCAGTGCCTCGCCGGAGTTCCGCAATATTTTAAGCCAAACTGAGCACACGCACGAGCTTGATACTGCATCTGAGTGTAAAGAAGACATCTGCGAATTGATGTTGCATCTCGTAGAGTCGTCTATATCTCGTCGTTTTACGCAGGAATAAATACTTCGGGTTGAGCGCGCCATGACAATGCGCTCGCGCCTGCAGGGCCTCGCAGGCGTTCCGTAATAGTTTTAGCCAAACGGAGCACACGCACGAGCGTGATACTGCATCTGAATGCAAAGAAGACATCTGCGAAGTGATTTTGCATCTCGTAGAGCCGTCTATAACTCGTCGTTTTAAGCACGAATGAAGACTTCAGATTGAGCGCGCCACGACATTGCGCTCGCGTCTGCAGGGCCTCGCCGGCGTTCCGTAATAGTGTGAGCCAAACTGAGCACACACACGAGCTTGATGCAGCATCTGAATGTAAAGAAGATATCTGCGAAGCGATTTTGAATCTCGTAGAGCCATCTATAATTCGTCGTTTTACGCAGGAATGAATACTTCACATTGAGCGCGCCACGACATTGCGCTCGCGTCTGCAGGGCTTCGCCGGCGTTCCGTAATAGTGTGAGCCAAACTGAGCACACACACGAGCTTGATGCTGCATCTGACTTTAAAGACATCTGCGAAGTGATTTTGCATTCGTAGAGTCGTCTATAACTCGTCGTTTTACTCAGCAATGAAGACTTCAGATTGAGCGCGCCACGACATTGCGCTCGCGTCTGCAGGGCCTCGCAGGCGCACCGTAATAGATTAAGCCAAACTGAGCACACGCACGAGCTTTATGCTGCATCTGAATGTAAAGAAGACATCTGCGAAGCGATTTTGCATCTTGTAGAGCCGTTTATAATTCGTCGTTTTACGCAGGAATGAAGACTTCAGATTGAGCGCGCCACGACATTGCGCTCGCGTCTGCAGTGCCTCGCAGGCGTTCTGGAATAGTGTAAGCCAAACTGAGCACACGCACGAGCTTGATGCTGCATCTGATTGTAAAGACATCTGCGAAGTGATTTTGCATCTCGTAGAGTCGTTTATAACTCGTCGTTTTAGTCAGGAATGAAGACTTCAGATTGAGCGCGCCACGACATTGCGCTCGCGTCTGCAGGGCCTCGCAGGCGTTCCGTAATAGTTTAAGCCAAACTGAGCACACGCACGAGCTTTATGCTGCATCTGAATGTAAAGAAGACATCTGCGAAGCGATTTTGCATCTCGTAGAGCCGTCTATAATTCGTCGTTTTACGCAGGAATGAAGACTTCAGATTGAGCACGCCACGACATTGCGCTCGCATCTGAAGGGCCTCGCTGGCGTTCCGTAATAGTGTGAGCCAAACTGAGCACACACACGAGCTTGATGCTGCATCTGACTGTAAAGACATCTGCGAAGTGATTTTGCATTCGTAGAGTCGTCTATAACTCGTCGTTTTACTCAGCAATGAAGAATTCAGATTGAGCGCGCCACGACATTGCGCTCGCGTCTGCTGGGCCTCGCAGGCGTTCCGTAATAGTTTAAGCCAAACTGAGCACACGCACGAGCTTGATACTGCATCAGAGTGTAAAGATGACGTCTGCAAAGGGATTTTGTATCTCGTAGAGCCGTCTATAACTCGTCGTTTTAAGCACGAATGAAGACTTCAGATTGAGCGTGCCACGACATTGCGCTTGCGTCTGCAGGGCCTCGCCGGCGTTCCGTAATAGTGTGAGCCAAACTGAGCACACACACGAGCTTGATGCAGCATCTGAATGTAAAGAAGATATCTGCGAAGCGATTTTGCATCTCGTAGAGCCATCTATAATTCGTCGTTTTACGCAGGAATGAATACTTCAGATTGAGCGCGCCACGACATTGCGCTCGCGTCTGCAGTGCTTCGCCGGCGTTCCGTAATAGTGTGAGCCAAACTGAGCACACGCATGAGCGTGATACTGCAGCTGAATGCAAAGAAGACATCTGCGAAGTGATTTTGCATCTCGTAGAGCCGTCTATAACTCGTCGTTTTAAGCAGGAATGAAGACTTCAGATTGAGCGCTCCACGAGCTTGCGCTCGCGTCTTCAGGGTCTCACAGGCGTTCCGTAATAGTTTAAGCCAAACTGAGCACACGCACGAGCTTGATGCTGCATCTGAATGTAAAGAAGACATCTGCGAAGTGATTTTGCATCTCGTATAGCAGTCTATAACTCGTCGTTTTACTCAGGAATGAAGACTTCAGATTGAGTGCGCCACGACATTGCGCTCGCGTCTGCACGGTCTCGCCGGCGTTCCGTAATAGTGTGAGCCAAACTGAGCACACACACGAGCTTGATGCAGCATCTGAATGTAAAGAAGACATCTGCGAAGTGATTTTGCATCTCGTAGAGCCGTCTATAACTCGTCGTTTTAAGCAGGAATGAAGACTTCAGATTGAGCGCTCCACGACTTTGCGCTGGCTTCTGCAGGGCCTCACAGGCGTTCCGTAATAGTTTAAGCCAAACTGAGCACACGCACGAGCTTGATGCTGCATCTGAATGTAAAGAAGACATGTGCGAAGTGATTTTGCATCTCGTAGAGCCGTCTATAACCCGTCGTTTTACTCAAGAATGAATACTTCAGATTGAGCGCGCCACGACATTGCGCTCGCGTCTGAAGGGCCTCGAAGCGTTCCGTAATAGTGTGAGCCAAACTGAGCACACACACGAGCTTGATGCTGAATCTGACTGTAAAGACATCTGCGAAGTGATTTTGCATTCGTAGAGTCGTCTATGACTCGTCGTTTTACTCAGGAATCAATACTTCAGATTGAGCACGCCACAACATTGCGCTCGCGTCTGCAGGGCCTCGCAGGCGTTCCGTAATAGTTTAAGCCAAACTGAGCACACACACGAGCTTGATACTGCATCTGAGTGTAAAGAAGACATCTGCGAATTGATGTTGCATCTCTAGAGTCGTCTATATCTCGTCGTTTTACGCAGGAATAAATACTTCGGGTTGAGCGCGCCACGACATCGCGCTCGCGTCTGCAGGGCCTCGCAGGCTTTCCGTAATAGTTTAAGCCAAACTGAGCACACGCACGAGCTTGATGCTGCATTTGAATGTAAAGAAGACATCTGCGAAGTGATTTTGCATCTCGTAGAGCAGTCTATAACACGTCATTTTACTCAGCAATGAAGAATTCAGATTGAGCGCGCCACGACATTGCGCTCGCGTCTGCAGGGCCTCGCACGCGTTCCGTAATAGTTTTAGCCAAACTGAGCACACGCACGAGCTTTATGCTGCATCTGAATGTAAAGAAGACATCTGCGAAGCGATTTTGCATCTCGTAGAGCCGTCTATAATTCGTCGTTTTACGCAGGAATGAAGACTTCAGATTGAGCGCGCCACGACATTGCGCTCGCGTCTGCAGTGCCTCGCAGGCGTTCCGTAATAATGTCAGCCAAACTGAGCACACGCACGAGCTTAATGCTGCATCTGACTGTGAAGACATCTGCGAAGTGATTTTGCATCTCGTACAGTCGTCTATAACTCGTCGTTTTACGCAGGAATGAAGACTTCGGGTTGAGCGCGCCACGACATTGCTCTCGCGTCTGCAGTGCCTCGCCGGAGTTCCGCAATATTTTAAGCCAAACTGAGCACACGCACGAGCTTGATACTGCATCTGAGTGTAAAGAAGACATCTGCGAATTGATGTTGCATCTCGTAGAGTCGTCTATATCTCGTCGTTTTACGCAGGAATAAATACTTCGGGTTGAGCGCGCCATGACAATGCGCTCGCGCCTGCAGGGCCTCGCAGGCGTTCCGTAATAGTTTTAGCCAAACGGAGCACACGCACCAGCGTGATACTGCATCTGAATGCAAAGAAGACATCTGCGAAGTGATTTTGCATCTCGTAGAGCCGTCTATAACTCGTCGTTTTAAGCACGAATGAAGACTTCAGATTGAGCGCGCCACGACATTGCGCTCGCGTCTGCAGGGCCTCGCCGGCGTTCCGTAATAGTGTGAGCCAAACTGAGCACACACACGAGCTTGATGCAGCATCTGAATGTAAAGAAGATATCTGCGAAGCGATTTTGCATCTCGTAGAGCCATCTATAATTCGTCGTTTTACGCAGGAATTAATACTTCAGATTGAGCGCGCCACGACATTGCGCTCGCGTCTGCAGGGCTTCGCCGGCGTTCCGTAATAGTGTGAGCCAAACTGAGCACACACACGAGCTTGATGCTGCATCTGACTTTAAAGACATCTGCGAAGTGATTTTGCATTCGTAGAGTCGTCTATAACTCGTCGTTTTACTCAGCAATGAAGACTTCAGATTGAGCGCGCCACGACATTGCGCTCGCGTCTGCAGGGCCTCGCAGGCGCACCGTAATAGTTTAAGCCAAACTGAGCACACGCACGAGCTTTATGCTGCATCTGAATGTAAAGAAGACACCTGCGAAGCGATTTTGCATCTTGTAGAGCCGTTTATAATTCGTCGTTTTACGCAGGAATGAAGACTTCAGATTGAGCGCGCCACGACATTGCGCTCGCGTCTGCAGTGCCTCGCAGGCGTTCTGGAATAGTGTAAGCCAAACTGAGCACACGCACGAGCTTGATGCTGCATCTGATTGTAAAGACATCTGCGAAGCGATTTTGCATCTTGTAGAGCCGTTTATAATTCGTCGTTTTACGCAGGAATGAAGACTTCAGATTGAGCGCGCCACGACATTGCGCTCGCGTCTGCAGGGCCTCGCCGGCGTTCCGTAATAGTGTGAGCCAAACTGAGCACACACACGAGCTTGATGCAGCATCTGAATGTAAAGAAGATATCTGCGAAGCGATTTTGCATCTCGTAGAGCCATCTATAATTCGTCGTTTTACGCAGGAATGAATACTTCAGATTGAGCGCGCCACGACATTGCGCTCGCGTCTGCAGGGCTTCGCCGGCGTTCCGTAATAGTGTGAGCCAAACTGAGCACACACACGAGCTTGATGCTGCATCTGACTTTAAAGACATCTGCGAAGTGATTTTGCATTCGTAGAGTCGTCTATAACTCGTCGTTTTCCGCAGGTATGAAGACTTCGGGTTGAGCGCGCCACGACATTGCGCTCGCGTCTGCAGGGCCTCGCAGGCGTTCCGTAATATTTTAAGCCAAACTGAGCACACGCACGAGCTTGATGCTGCATTTGAATGTAAAGAAAACATCTGCGAAGTGATTTTGTATCTCGTAGAGCCGTCTATAATTCGTCGTTTTACGCAGGAATAAATACTTCGGGTTGAGTGCGCCACGACATTGAGCTCGCGTCTGCAGGGCCTCGCAGGAGTTCCGTAATAGTTTAAGTGAAACTGAGCACACGCACGAGCTTTATGCTGCATCTGAATGCAAAGAAGACATCTGCGAAGTGATTTTGCATCTCGTAGAGCCGTCTATAACTCGTCGTTTTAAGCAGGTATGGAGACTTCGGGTTGAGCGCACCACGACATTGCGCTCGCGTCTGCAGGGCCTCGCAGGCGTTCCGTAATAGTTTAAGCCAAACTGAGCACACGCACGAGCTTGATGCTGCATTTGAATGTAAAGAAGGCATCTGCGAAGTGATTTTGTATCTCGTAGAGCCGTCTATAATTCGTCGTTTTACGCAGGAATGAAGATTTCAGATTGAGCGCGCCACGACATTGCCCTCGCGTGTGAAGGGCCTCGCCGGCGTTTCGTAATAGTGTGAGGCAAACTGAGCACACACACGAGCTTGATGCTGCATCTGACTGTAAAGACATCTGCGAAGTGATTTTGCATTCGTAGAGTCGTCTATAACACGTCATTTTACTCAGCAATGAAGAATTCAGATTGAGCGCGCCACGACATTGCGCTCGCGTCTGCAGGGCCTCGCACGCGTTCCGTAATAGTTTTAGCCAAACTGAGCACACGCACGAGCTTTATGCTGCATCTGAATGTAAAGAAGACATCTGCGAAGCGATTTTGCATCTCGTGGAGCCGTCTATAATTCGTCGTTTTACGCAGGAATGAAGACTTCAGATTGAGCGCGCCACGACATTGCGCTCGCGTCTGCAGTGCCTCGCAGGCGTTCCGTAATAATGTCAGCCAAACTGAGCACACGCACGAGCTTAATGCTGCATCTGACTGTGAAGACATCTGCGAAGTGATTTTGCATCTCGTACAGTCGTCTATAACTCGTCGTTTTACGCAGGAATGAAGACTTCGGGTTGAGCGCGCCACGACATTGCTCTCGCGTCTGCAGTGCCTCGCCGGAGTTCCGCAATATTTTAAGCCAAACTGAGCACACGCACGAGCTTGATACTGCATCTGAGTGTAAAGAAGACATCTGCGAATTGATGTTGCATCTCGTAGAGTCGTCTATATCTCGTCGTTTTACGCAGGAATAAATACTTCGGGTTGAGCGCGCCATGACAATGCGCTCGCGCCTGCAGGGCCTCGCAGGCGTTCCGTAATAGTTTTAGCCAAACGGAGCACACGCACGAGCGTGATACTGCATCTGAATGCAAAGAAGACATCTGCGAAGTGATTTTGCATCTCGTAGAGCCGTCTATAACTCGTCGTTTTAAGCACGAATGAAGACTTCAGATTGAGCGCGCCACGACATTGCGCTCGCGTCTGCAGGGCCTCGCCGGCGTTCCGTAATAGTGTGAGCCAAACTGAGCACACACACGAGCTTGATGCAGCATCTGAATGTAAAGAAGATATCTGCGAAGCGATTTTGAATCTCGTAGAGCCATCTATAATTCGTCGTTTTACGCAGGAATGAATACTTCACATTGAGCGCGCCACGACATTGCGCTCGCGTCTGCAGGGCTTCGCCGGCGTTCCGTAATAGTGTGAGCCAAACTGAGCACACACACGAGCTTGATGCTGCATCTGACTTTAAAGACATCTGCGAAGTGATTTTGCATTCCTAGAGTCGTCTATAACTCGTCGTTTTACTCAGCAATGAAGACTTCAGATTGAGCGCGCCACGACATTGCGCTCGCGTCTGCAGGGCCTCGCAGGCGCACCGTAATAGATTAAGCCAAACTGAGCACACGCACGAGCTTTATGCTGCATCTGAATGTAAAGAAGACATCTGCGAAGCGATTTTGCATCTTGTAGAGCCGTTTATAATTCGTCGTTTTACGCAGGAATGAAGACTTCAGATTGAGCGCGCCACGACATTGCGCTCGCGTCTGCAGTGCCTCGCAGGCGTTCTGGAATAGTGTAAGCCAAACTGAGCACACGCACGAGCTTGATGCTGCATCTGATTGTAAAGACATCTGCGAAGTGATTTTGCATCTCGTAGAGTCGTTTATAACTCGTCGTTTTAGTCAGGAATGAAGACTTCAGATTGAGCGCGCCACGACATTGCGCTCGCGTCTGCAGGGCCTCGCAGGCGTTCCGTAATAGTTTAAGCCAAACTGAGCACACGCACGAGCTTTATGCTGCATCTGAATGTAAAGAAGACATCTGCGAAGCGATTTTGCATCTCGTAGAGCCGTCTATAATTCGTCGTTTTACGCAGGAATGAAGACTTCAGATTGAGCACGCCACGACATTGCGCTCGCATCTGAAGGGCCTCGCTGGCGTTCCGTAATAGTGTGAGCCAAACTGAGCACACACACGAGCTTGATGCTGCATCTGACTGTAAAGACATCTGCGAAGTGATTTTGCATTCGTAGAGTCGTCTATAACTCGTCGTTTTACTCAGCAATGAAGAATTCAGATTGAGCGCGCCACGACATTGCGCTCGCGTCTGCTGGGCCTCGCAGGCGTTCCGTAATAGTTTAAGCCAAACTGAGCACACGCACGAGCTTGATACTGCATCAGAGTGTAAAGATGACGTCTGCAAAGGGATTTTGTATCTCGTAGAGCCGTCTATAACTCGTCGTTTTAAGCACGAATGAAGACTTCAGATTGAGCGTGCCACGACATTGCGCTTGCGTCTGCAGGGCCTCGCCGGCGTTCCGTAATAGTGTGAGCCAAACTGAGCACACACATGAGCTTGATGCAGCATCTGAATGTAAAGAAGATATCTGCGAAGCGATTTTGCATCTCGTAGAGCCATCTATAATTCGTCGTTTTACGCAGGAATGAATACTTCAGATTGAGCGCGCCACGACATTGCGCTCGCGTCTGCAGTGCTTCGCCGGCGTTCCGTAATAGTGTGAGCCAAACTGAGCACACGCACGAGCGTGATACTGCAGCTGAATGCAAAGAAGACATCTGCGAAGTGATTTTGCATCTCGTAGAGCCGTCTATAACTCGTCGTTTTAAGCAGGAATGAAGACTTCAGATTGAGCGCTCCACGAGCTTGCGCTCGCGTCTTCAGGGTCTCACAGGCGTTCCGTAATAGTTTAAGCCAAACTGAGCACACGCACGAGCTTGATGCTGCATCTGAATGTAAAGAAGACATCTGCGAAGTGATTTTGCATCTCGTATAGCAGTCTATAACTCGTCGTTTTACTCAGGAATGAAGACTTCAGATTGAGTGCGCCACGACATTGCGCTCGCGTCTGCACGGTCTCGCCGGCGTTCCGTAATAGTGTGAGCCAAACTGAGCACACACACGAGCTTGATGCAGCATCTGAATGTAAAGAAGACATCTGCGAAGTGATTTTGCATCTCGTAGAGCCGTCTATAACTCGTCGTTTTAAGCAGGAATGAAGACTTCAGATTGAGCGCTCCACGACTTTGCGCTGGCTTCTGCAGGGCCTCACAGGCGTTCCGTAATAGTTTAAGCCAAACTGAGCACACGCACGAGCTTGATGCTGCATCTGAATGTAAAGAAGACATGTGCGAAGTGATTTTGCATCTCGTAGAGCCGTCTATAACCCGTCGTTTTACTCAAGAATGAATACTTCAGATTGAGCGCGCCACGACATTGCGCTCGCGTCTGAAGGGCCTCGAAGCGTTCCGTAATAGTGTGAGCCAAACTGAGCACACACACGAGCTTGATGCTGAATCTGACTGTAAAGACATCTGCGAAGTGATTTTGCATTCGTAGAGTCGTCTATGACTCGTCGTTTTACTCAGGAATCAATACTTCAGATTGAGCACGCCACAACATTGCGCTCGCGTCTGCAGGGCCTCGCAGGCGTTCCGTAATAGTTTAAGCCAAACTGAGCACACACACGAGCTTGATACTGCATCTGAGTGTAAAGAAGACATCTGCGAATTGATGTTGCATCTCTAGAGTCGTCTATATCTCGTCGTTTTACGCAGGAATAAATACTTCGGGTTGAGCGCGCCACGACATCGCGCTCGCGTCTGCAGGGCCTCGCAGGCTTTCCGTAATAGTTTAAGCCAAACTGAGCACACGCACGAGCTTGATGCTGCATTTGAATGTAAAGAAGACATCTGCGAAGTGATTTTGCATCTCGTAGAGCAGTCTATAACACGTCATTTTACTCAGCAATGAAGAATTCAGATTGAGCGCGCCACGACATTGCGCTCGCGTCTGCAGGGCCTCGCACGCGTTCCGTAATAGTTTTAGCCAAACTGAGCACACGCACGAGCTTTATGCTGCATCTGAATGTAAAGAAGACATCTGCGAAGCGATTTTGCATCTCGTAGAGCCGTCTATAATTCGTCGTTTTACGCAGGAATGAAGACTTCAGATTGAGCGCGCCACGACATTGCGCTCGCGTCTGCAGTGCCTCGCAGGCGTTCCGTAATAATGTCAGCCAAACTGAGCACACGCACGAGCTTAATGCTGCATCTGACTGTGAAGACATCTGCGAAGTGATTTTGCATCTCGTACAGTCGTCTATAACTCGTCGTTTTACGCAGGAATGAAGACTTCGGGTTGAGCGCGCCACGACATTGCTCTCGCGTCTGCAGTGCCTCGCCGGAGTTCCGCAATATTTTAAGCCAAACTGAGCACACGCACGAGCTTGATACTGCATCTGAGTGTAAAGAAGACATCTGCGAATTGATGTTGCATCTCGTAGAGTCGTCTATATCTCGTCGTTTTACGCAGGAATAAATACTTCGGGTTGAGCGCGCCATGACAATGCGCTCGCGCCTGCAGGGCCTCGCAGGCGTTCCGTAATAGTTTTAGCCAAACGGAGCACACGCACGAGCGTGATACTGCATCTGAATGCAAAGAAGACATCTGCGAAGTGATTTTGCATCTCGTAGAGCCGTCTATAACTCGTCGTTTTAAGCACGAATGAAGACTTCAGATTGAGCGCGCCACGACATTGCGCTCGCGTCTGCAGGGCCTCGCCGGCGTTCCGTAATAGTGTGAGCCAAACTGAGCACACACACGAGCTTGATGCAGCATCTGAATGTAAAGAAGATATCTGCGAAGCGATTTTGAATCTCGTAGAGCCATCTATAATTCGTCGTTTTACGCAGGAATGAATACTTCAGATTGAGCGCGCCACGACATTGCGCTCGCGTCTGCAGGGCTTCGCCGGCGTTCCGTAATAGTGTGAGCCAAACTGAGCACACACACGAGCTTGATGCTGCATCTGACTTTAAATACATCTGCGAAGTGATTTTGCATTCGTAGAGTCGTCTATAACTCGTCGTTTTACTCAGCAATGAAGACTTCAGATTGAGCGCGCCACGACATTGCGCTCGCGTCTGCAGGGCCTCGCAGGCGCACCGTAATAGTTTAAGCCAAACTGAGCACACGCACGAGCTTTATGCTGCATCTGAATGTAAAGAAGACATCTGCGAAGCGATTTTGCATCTTGTAGAGCCGTTTATAATTCGTCGTTTTACGCAGGAATGAAGACTTCAGATTGAGCGCGCCACGACATTGCGCTCGCGTCTGCAGTGCCTCGCAGGCGTTCTGGAATAGTGTAAGCCAAACTGAGCACACGCACGAGCTTGATGCTGCATCTGATTGTAAAGACATCTGCGAAGTGATTTTGCATCTCGTAGAGTCGTTTATAACTCGTCGTTTTAGTCAGGAATGAAGACTTCAGATTGAGCGCGCCACGACATTGCGCTCGCGTCTGCAGGGCCTCGCAGGCGTTCCGTAATAGTTTAAGCCAAACTGAGCACACGCACGAGCTTTATGCTGCATCTGAATGTAAAGAAGACATCTGCGAAGCGATTTTGCATCTCGTAGAGCCGTCTATAATTCGTCGTTTTACGCAGGAATGAAGACTTCAGATTGAGCGCGCCACGACATTGCGCTCGCGTCTGCAGTGCCTCGCAGGCGTTCCGTAATAATGTCAGCCAAACTGAGCACACGCACGAGCTTAATGCTGCATCTGACTGTGAAGACATCTGCGAAGTGATTTTGCATCTCGTACAGTCGTCTATAACTCGTCGTTTTACGCAGGAATGAAGACTTCGGGTTGAGCGCGCCACGACATTGCTCTCGCGTCTGCAGTGCCTCGCCGGAGTTCCGCAATATTTTAAGCCAAACTGAGCACACGCACGAGCTTGATACTGCATCTGAGTGTAAAGAAGACATCTGCGAATTGATGTTGCATCTCGTAGAGTCGTCTATATCTCGTCGTTTTACGCAGGAATAAATACTTCGGGTTGAGCGCGCCATGACAATGCGCTCGCGCCTGCAGGGCCTCGCAGGCGTTCCGTAATAGTTTTAGCCAAACGGAGCACACGCACGAGCGTGATACTGCATCTGAATGCAAAGAAGACATCTGCGAAGTGATTTTGCATCTCGTAGAGCCGTCTATAACTCGTCGTTTTAAGCACGAATGAAGACTTCAGATTGAGCGCGCCACGACATTGCGCTCGCGTCTGCAGGGCCTCGCCGGCGTTCCGTAATAGTGTGAGCCAAACTGAGCACACACACGAGCTTGATGCAGCATCTGAATGTAAAGAAGATATCTGCGAAGCGATTTTGAATCTCGTAGAGCCATCTATAATTCGTCGTTTTACGCAGGAATGAATACTTCACATTGAGCGCGCCACGACATTGCGCTCGCGTCTGCAGGGCTTCGCCGGCGTTCCGTAATAGTGTGAGCCAAACTGAGCACACACACGAGCTTGATGCTGCATCTGACTTTAAAGACATCTGCGAAGTGATTTTGCATTCGTAGTGTCGTCTATAACTCGTCGTTTTACTCAGCAATGAAGACTTCAGATTGAGCGCGCCACGACATTGCGCTCGCGTCTGCAGGGCCTCGCAGGCGCACCGTAATAGATTAAGCCAAACTGAGCACACGCACGAGCTTTATGCTGCATCTGAATGTAAAGAAGACATCTGCGAAGCGATTTTGCATCTTGTAGAGCCGTTTATAATTCGTCGTTTTACGCAGGAATGAAGACTTCAGATTGAGCGCGCCACGACATTGCGCTCGCGTCTGCAGTGCCTCGCAGGCGTTCTGGAATAGTGTAAGCCAAACTGAGCACACGCACGAGCTTGATGCTGCATCTGATTGTAAAGACATCTGCGAAGTGATTTTGCATCTCGTAGAGTCGTTTATAACTCGTCGTTTTAGTCAGGAATGAAGACTTCAGATTGAGCGCGCCACGACATTGCGCTCGCGTCTGCAGGGCCTCGCAGGCGTTCCGTAATAGTTTAAGCCAAACTGAGCACACGCACGAGCTTTATGCTGCATCTGAATGTAAAGAAGACATCTGCGAAGCGATTTTGCATCTCGTAGAGCCGTCTATAATTCGTCGTTTTACGCAGGAATGAAGACTTCAGATTGAGCACGCCACGACATTGCGCTCGCATCTGAAGGGCCTCGCTGGCGTTCCGTAATAGTGTGAGCCAAACTGAGCACACACACGAGCTTGATGCTGCATCTGACTGTAAAGACATCTGCGAAGTGATTTTGCATTCGTAGAGTCGTCTATAACTCGTCGTTTTACTCAGCAATGAAGAATTCAGATTGAGCGCGCCACGACATTGCGCTCGCGTCTGCTGGGCCTCGCAGGCGTTCCGTAATAGTTTAAGCCAAACTGAGCACACGCACGAGCTTGATACTGCATCAGAGTGTAAAGATGACGTCTGCAAAGGGATTTTGTATCTCGTAGAGCCGTCTATAACTCGTCGTTTTAAGCACGAATGAAGACTTCAGATTGAGCGTGCCACGACATTGCGCTTGCGTCTGCAGGGCCTCGCCGGCGTTCCGTAATAGTGTGAGCCAAACTGAGCACACACACGAGCTTGATGCAGCATCTGAATGTAAAGAAGATATCTGCGAAGCGATTTTGCATCTCGTAGAGCCATCTATAATTCGTCGTTTTACGCAGGAATGAATACTTCAGATTGAGCGCGCCACGACATTGCGCTCGCGTCTGCAGTGCTTCGCCGGCGTTCCGTAATAGTGTGAGCCAAACTGAGCACACGCATGAGCGTGATACTGCAGCTGAATGCAAAGAAGACATCTGCGAAGTGATTTTGCATCTCGTAGAGCCGTCTATAACTCGTCGTTTTAAGCAGGAATGAAGACTTCAGATTGAGCGCTCCACGAGCTTGCGCTCGCGTCTTCAGGGTCTCACAGGCGTTCCGTAATAGTTTAAGCCAAACTGAGCACACGCACGAGCTTGATGCTGCATCTGAATGTAAAGAAGACATCTGCGAAGTGATTTTGCATCTCGTATAGCAGTCTATAACTCGTCGTTTTACTCAGGAATGAAGACTTCAGATTGAGTGCGCCACGACATTGCGCTCGCGTCTGCACGGTCTCGCCGGCGTTCCGTAATAGTGTGAGCCAAACTGAGCACACACACGAGCTTGATGCAGCATCTGAATGTAAAGAAGACATCTGCGAAGTGATTTTGCATCTCGTAGAGCCGTCTATAACTCGTCGTTTTAAGCAGGAATGAAGACTTCAGATTGAGCGCTCCACGACTTTGCGCTGGCTTCTGCAGGGCCTCACAGGCGTTCCGTAATAGTTTAAGCCAAACTGAGCACACGCACGAGCTTGATGCTGCATCTGAATGTAAAGAAGACATGTGCGAAGTGATTTTGCATCTCGTAGAGCCGTCTATAACCCGTCGTTTTACTCAAGAATGAATACTTCAGATTGAGCGCGCCACGACATTGCGCTCGCGTCTGAAGGGCCTCGAAGCGTTCCGTAATAGTGTGAGCCAAACTGAGCACACACACGAGCTTGATGCTGAATCTGACTGTAAAGACATCTGCGAAGTGATTTTGCATTCGTAGAGTCGTCTATGACTCGTCGTTTTACTCAGGAATCAATACTTCAGATTGAGCACGCCACAACATTGCGCTCGCGTCTGCAGGGCCTCGCAGGCGTTCCGTAATAGTTTAAGCCAAACTGAGCACACACACGAGCTTGATACTGCATCTGAGTGTAAAGAAGACATCTGCGAATTGATGTTGCATCTCTAGAGTCGTCTATATCTCGTCGTTTTACGCAGGAATAAATACTTCGGGTTGAGCGCGCCACGACATCGCGCTCGCGTCTGCAGGGCCTCGCAGGCTTTCCGTAATAGTTTAAGCCAAACTGAGCACACGCACGAGCTTGATGCTGCATTTGAATGTAAAGAAGACATCTGCGAAGTGATTTTGCATCTCGTAGAGCAGTCTATAACACGTCATTTTACTCAGCAATGAAGAATTCAGATTGAGCGCGCCACGACATTGCGCTCGCGTCTGCAGGGCCTCGCACGCGTTCCGTAATAGTTTTAGCCAAACTGAGCACACGCACGAGCTTTATGCTGCATCTGAATGTAAAGAAGACATCTGCGAAGCGATTTTGCATCTCGTAGAGCCGTCTATAATTCGTCGTTTTACGCAGGAATGAAGACTTCAGATTGAGCGCGCCACGACATTGCGCTCGCGTCTGCAGTGCCTCGCAGGCGTTCCGTAATAATGTCAGCCAAACTGAGCACACGCACGAGCTTAATGCTGCATCTGACTGTGAAGACATCTGCGAAGTGATTTTGCATCTCGTACAGTCGTCTATAACTCGTCGTTTTACGCAGGAATGAAGACTTCGGGTTGAGCGCGCCACGACATTGCTCTCGCGTCTGCAGTGCCTCGCCGGAGTTCCGCAATATTTTAAGCCAAACTGAGCACACGCACGAGCTTGATACTGCATCTGAGTGTAAAGAAGACATCTGCGAATTGATGTTGCATCTCGTAGAGTCGTCTATATCTCGTCGTTTTACGCAGGAATAAATACTTCGGGTTGAGCGCGCCATGACAATGCGCTCGCGCCTGCAGGGCCTCGCAGGCGTTCCGTAATAGTTTTAGCCAAACGGAGCACACGCACCAGCGTGATACTGCATCTGAATGCAAAGAAGACATCTGCGAAGTGATTTTGCATCTCGTAGAGCCGTCTATAACTCGTCGTTTTAAGCACGAATGAAGACTTCAGATTGAGCGCGCCACGACATTGCGCTCGCGTCTGCAGGGCCTCGCCGGCGTTCCGTAATAGTGTGAGCCAAACTGAGCACACACACGAGCTTGATGCAGCATCTGAATGTAAAGAAGATATCTGCGAAGCGATTTTGAATCTCGTAGAGCCATCTATAATTCGTCGTTTTACGCAGGAATGAATACTTCAGATTGAGCGCGCCACGACATTGCGCTCGCGTCTGCAGGGCTTCGCCGGCGTTCCGTAATAGTGTGAGCCAAACTGAGCACACACACGAGCTTGATGCTGCATCTGACTTTAAAGACATCTGCGAAGTGATTTTGCATTCGTAGAGTCGTCTATAACTCGTCGTTTTACTCAGCAATGAAGACTTCAGATTGAGCGCGCCACGACATTGCGCTCGCGTCTGCAGGGCCTCGCAGGCGCACCGTAATAGTTTAAGCCAAACTGAGCACACGCACGAGCTTTATGCTGCATCTGAATGTAAAGAAGACATCTGCGAAGCGATTTTGCATCTTGTAGAGCCGTTTATAATTCGTCGTTTTACGCAGGAATGAAGACTTCAGATTGAGCGCGCCACGACATTGCGCTCGCGTCTGCAGTGCCTCGCAGGCGTTCTGGAATAGTGTAAGCCAAACTGAGCACACGCACGAGCTTGATGCTGCATCTGATTGTAAAGACATCTGCGAAGTGATTTTGCATCTCGTAGAGTCGTTTATAACTCGTCGTTTTAGTCAGGAATGAAGACTTCAGATTGAGCGCGCCACGACATTGCGCTCGCGTCTGCAGGGCCTCGCAGGCGTTCCGTAATAGTTTAAGCCAAACTGAGCACACGCACGAGCTTTATGCTGCATCTGAATGTAAAGAAGACATCTGCGAAGCGATTTTGCATCTCGTAGAGCCGTCTATAATTCGTCGTTTTACGCAGGAATGAAGACTTCAGATTGAGCACGCCACGACATTGCGCTCGCATCTGAAGGGCCTCGCTGGCGTTCCGTAATAGTGTGAGCCAAACTGAGCACACACACGAGCTTGATGCTTCATCTGACTGTAAAGACATCTGCGAAGTGATTTTGCATTCGTAGAGTCGTCTATAACTCGTCGTTTTACTCAGCAATGAAGAATTCAGATTGAGCGCGCCACGACATTGCGCTCGCGTCTGCTGGGCCTCGCAGGCGTTCCGTAATAGTTTAAGCCAAACTGAGCACACGCACGAGCTTGATACTGCATCAGAGTGTAAAGATGACGTCTGCAAAGGGATTTTGTATCTCGTAGAGCCGTCTATAACTCGTCGTTTTAAGCACGAATGAAGACTTCAGATTGAGCGTGCCACGACATTGCGCTTGCGTCTGCAGGGCCTCGCCGGCGTTCCGTAATAGTGTGAGCCAAACTGAGCACACACACGAGCTTGATGCAGCATCTGAATGTAAAGAAGATATCTGCGAAGCGATTTTGCATCTCGTAGAGCCATCTATAATTCGTCGTTTTACGCAGGAATGAATACTTCAGATTGAGCGCGCCACGACATTGCGCTCGCGTCTGCAGTGCTTCGCCGGCGTTCCGTAATAGTGTGAGCCAAACTGAGCACACGCACGAGCGTGATACTGCAGCTGAATGCAAAGAAGACATCTGCGAAGTGATTTTGCATCTCGTAGAGCCGTCTATAACTCGTCGTTTTAAGCAGGAATGAAGACTTCAGATTGAGCGCTCCACGAGCTTGCGCTCGCGTCTTCAGGGTCTCACAGGCGTTCCGTAATAGTTTAAGCCAAACTGAGCACACGCACGAGCTTGATGCTGCATCTGAATGTAAAGAAGACATCTGCGAAGTGATTTTGCATCTCGTATAGCAGTCTATAACTCGTCGTTTTACTCAGGAATGAAGACTTCAGATTGAGTGGGCCACGACATTGCGCTCGCGTCTGCACGGTCTCGTCGGCGTTCCGTAATAGTGTGAGCCAAACTGAGCACACACACGAGCTTGATGCAGCATCTGAATGTAAAGAAGACATCTGCGAAGTGATTTTGCATCTCGTAGAGCCGTCTATAACTCGTCGTTTTAAGCAGGAATGAAGACTTCAGATTGAGCGCTCCACGACTTTGCGCTGGCTTCTGCAGGGCCTCACAGGCGTTCCGTAATAGTTTAAGCCAAACTGAGCACACGCACGAGCTTGATGCTGCATCTGAATGTAAAGAAGACATGTGCGAAGTGATTTTGCATCTCGTAGAGCCGTCTATAACCCGTCGTTTTACTCAAGAATGAATACTTCAGATTGAGCGCGCCACGACATTGCGCTCGCGTCTGAAGGGCCTCGAAGCGTTCCGTAATAGTGTGAGCCAAACTGAGCACACACACGAGCTTGATGCTGAATCTGACTGTAAAGACATCTGCGAAGTGATTTTGCATTCGTAGAGTCGTCTATGACTCGTCGTTTTACTCAGGAATCAATACTTCAGATTGAGCACGCCACAACATTGCGCTCGCGTCTGCAGGGCCTCGCAGGCGTTCCGTAATAGTTTAAGCCAAACTGAGCACACGCACGAGCTTTATGCTGCATCTGAATGTAAAGAAGACATCTGCGAAGTGATTTTGTATCTCGTAGAGCCGTCTATAATTCGTCGTTTTACGCAGGAATGAAGACTTCAGATTGAGCGCGCCACGACATTGCGCTCGCGTCTGAAGGGCCTCGCCGGCGTTTCGTAATAGTGTGAGGCAAACTGAGCACACACACGAGCTTGATGCTGCATCTGACTGTAAAGACATCTGCGAAGTGATTTTGCATTCGTAGAGTCGTCTATAACAGGTCGTTTTACTCAGCAATGAAGAATTCAGATTGAGCGCGCCACGACATTGCGCTCGCGTCTGCAGGGCCTCGCCGGCGTTCCGTAATAGTGTGAGCCAAATTGAGCACACACACACGAGCTTGATGCTGCATCTGACTGCAAAGACGTCTGCGAAGTTATTTTGCATCTCGTAGAGTCGTCTATAACTCGTCGTTTTACTCAGGAATGAAGACTTCAGATTGTGCGCGCCACGACAGTGCGCTCGCGTCTGCAGGGACTCGCAGGCGTTCCGTAATAGTTTAAGCCAAACTGAGCACACGCACAAGCTTTATGCTGCATCTGAATGTAAAGAAGACATCTGCGAAGCGATTTTGCATCTCGTAGAGCCGTCTATAATTCGTCGTTTTACGCAGGAATGAAGACTTCAGATTGAGCGCGCCACGACATTGCGCTCGCGTCTGCAGTGCCTCGCCGGCGTTCCGTAATAGTGTAGGCCAAACTGAGCACACGCACGAGCTTGATGCTGCATCTGAATGTAAAGAAGACATCTGCGAAGTGATTTTGCATCTCGTAGAGCCGTCTATAACTCGTCGTTTTAAGCAGGAATGAAGACTTCAGATTGAGCGCTCCACGAGCTTGCGCTCGCGTCTTCAGGGTCTCACAGGCGTTCCGTAATAGTTTAAGCCAAACTGAGCACACGCACGAGCTTGATGCTGCATCTGAATGTAAAGAAGACATCTGCGAAGTGATTTTGCATCTCGTATAGCAGTCTATAACTCGTCGTTTTACTCAGGAATGAAGACTTCAGATTGAGTGCGCCACGACATTGCGCTCGCGTCTGCACGGTCTCGCCGGCGTTCCGTAATAGTGTGAGCCAAACTGAGCACACACACGAGCTTATTGCAGCATCTGAATGTAAAGAAGACATCTGCGAAGCGATTTTGCATCTCGTAGAGCCGTCTATAATTCGTCGTTTTACGCAGGAATGAAGACTTCAGATTGAGCGCGCCACGACATTGCGTTTGCGTCTGCAGGGCCTCGCAGGCGTTCCGTAATAGTTTAAGCGAAACTGAGCACACGCACGAGCTTGATGCTGCATTTGAATGTAAAGAAGACATCTGCGAAGTGATTTTGCATCTCGTAGAGCCGTCTATAACTCGTCGTTTTAAGCAGGAATGAAGACTTCAGATATAGCGCTCCACGACTTTGCGCTGGCTTCTGCAGGGCCTCACAGGCGTTCCGTAATAGTTTAAGCCAAACTGAGCACACGCACGAGCTTGATGCTGCATCTGAATGTAAAGAAGACATGTGCGAAGTGATTTTGCATCTCGTAGAGCCGTCTATAACCCGTCGTTTTACTCAAGAATGAATACTTCAGATTGAGCGCGCCACGACATTGCGCTCGCGTCTGCAGGGCCTCGAAGCGTTCCGTAATAGTGTGAGCCAAACTGAGCACACACACGAGCTTGATGCTGAATCTGACTGTAAAGACATCTGCGAAGTGATTTTGCATTCGTAGAGTCGTCTATGACTCGTCGTTTTACTCAGGAATCAATACTTCAGATTGAGCACGCCACAACATTGCGCTCGCGTCTGCAGGGCCTCGCAGGCGTTCCGTAATAGTTTAAGCCAAACTGAGCACACACACGAGCTTGATACTGCATCTGAGTGTAAAGAAGACATCTGCGAATTGATGTTGCATCTCTAGAGTCGTCTATATCTCGTCGTTTTACGCAGGAATAAATACTTCGGGTTGAGCGCGCCACGACATCGCGCTCGCGTCTGCAGGGCCTCGCAGGCTTTCCGTAATAGTTTAAGCCAAACTGAGCACACGCACGAGCTTGATGCTGCATTTGAATGTAAAGGAGACATCTGCGAAGTGATTTTGTATCTCGTAGAGCCATCTATAACTCGTCGTTTTAGTCAGGAATGAAGACTTCAGATTGAGCGCGCCACGACATTGCGCTCGCGTCTGCAGGGCCTCGCAGGCGTTCCGTAATAGTTTAAGCCAAACTGAGCACACGCACGAGCTTGTTACTGCATCTGAGTGTAAAAGAAGACATCTGCGAATTGATGTTGCATCTCGTAGAGTCGTCTATAACTCGTCCTTTTACGCAGGTATGAAGACTTCGGGTTGAGCACGCCACGACATTGCGCTCGTGCCTGCAAGGCCTCGCAGGCGTTCCGTAATAGTTTAAGTGAAACTGAGCACATGCACGAGCTTTATGCTGCATCTGAATGCAAAGAAGACATCTGCGAAGTGATTTTGCATCTCGTAGAGCAGTCTATAACTCGTCGTTTTACTCAGGAATGAAGACTTCGGATTGAGCGCGCCACGACATTGCGCTCGCGTCTGCAGGGCCTCGCCGGCGTTCCGTAATAGTGTGAGCCAAATTGAGCACACACACACGAGCTTGATGCTGCATCTGACTGCAAAGACATCTGCGAAGTTATTTTGCATCTCGTAGAGTCGTCTATAACTCGTCGTTTTACTCAGGAATGAAGACTTCAGATTGTTCGCGCCACGACAGTGCGCTCGCGTCTGCAGGGACTCGCAGGCGTTCCGTAATAGTTTAAGCCAAACTGAGCACACGCACAAGCTTTATGCTGCGTCTGAATGTAAAGAAGACATCTGCGAAGCGATTTTGCATCTCGTAGAGCCGTCTATAATTCGTCGTTTTACGCAGGAATGAAGACTTCAGATTGAGCGCGCCACGACATTGCGCTCGCGTCTGCAGTGCCTCGCCGGCGTTCCGTAATAGTGTAAGCCAAACTGAGCACACGCACGAGCTTGATGCTGCATCTGAATGTAAAGACGACATCTGCAAAGTGATTTTGCATCTCGTATAGTCGTCTATAACTCATCGTTTTACGCAGGAAAAGTCTTCAGATTCAGCGCGCCACGACATTGCGCTCTTGTCTGCAGGGCCTCGCCGGCGTTCCGTAATAGTGTGAGCCAAACTGAGCACACACACGAGCTTGATGCTGCATCTGACTGTAAAGACATCTGCGAAGTGATTTTGCATCTCGTAGAGTTGTCTATAACTCGTCGTTTTACTCAGGAATGAAGACTTCAGATTAAGCGCGCCACGACATGCGCTCGCGTCTGCAAGGGCCTCGCGGGCGTTCCGTAATAGTGTAAGCCAAACTTAGCACACGCACGAGCTTGATGCTGCATCTGAATGTAAAGAGGACATCTGCGAAGTGATTTTGCATTAGTAGAGTCGTCTATAACTCGTCGTTTTAGTCAGGAATGAAGACTTCAGATTGAGCGCGCCACGACATTGCGCTCGCGTCTGCAGGGCCTCGCAGGCGTTCCGTAATAGTTTAAGCCAAACTGAGCACACGCACGAGCTTGTTACTGCATCTGAGTGTAAAAGAAGACATCTGCGAATTGATGTTGCATCTCGTAGAGTCGTCTATAACTCGTCCTTTTACGCAGGTATGAAGACTTCGGGTTGAGCACGCCACGACATTGCGCTCGTGCCTGCAAGGCCTCGCAGGCGTTCCGTAATAGTTTAAGTGAAACTGAGCACATGCACGAGCTTTATGCTGCATCTGAATGCAAAGAAGACATCTGCGAAGTGATTTTGCATCTCGTAGAGCAGTCTATAACTCGTCGTTTTACTCAGGAATGAAGACTTCGGATTGAGCGCGCCACGACATTGCGCTCGCGTCTGCAGGGCCTCGCAGGCGTTCCGTAATAGTTTAAGCCAAACTGAGCACACGCATGAGCGTGATACTGCAGCTGAATGCAAAGAAGACATCTGCGAAGTGATTTTGCATCTCGTAGAGCCGTCTATAACTCGTCGTTTTAAGCAGGAATGAAGACTTCAGATTGAGCGCTCCACGAGCTTGCGCTCGCGTCTTCAGGGTCTCACAGGCGTTCCGTAATAGTTTAAGCCAAACTGAGCACACGCACGAGCTTGATGCTGCATCTGAATGTAAAGAAGACATCTGCGAAGTGATTTTGCATCTCGTATAGCAGTCTATAACTCGTCGTTTTACTCAGGAATGAAGACTTCAGATTGAGTGCGCCACGACATTGCGCTCGCGTCTGCACGGTCTCGCCGGCGTTCCGTAATAGTGTGAGCCAAACTGAGCACACACACGAGCTTGATGCAGCATCTGAATGTAAAGAAGACATCTGCGAAGTGATTTTGCATCTCGTAGAGCCGTCTATAACTCGTCGTTTTAAGCAGGAATGAAGACTTCAGATTGAGCGCTCCACGACTTTGCGCTGGCTTCTGCAGGGCCTCACAGGCGTTCCGTAATAGTTTAAGCCAAACTGAGCACACGCACGAGCTTGATGCTGCATCTGAATGTAAAGAAGACATGTGCGAAGTGATTTTGCATCTCGTAGAGCCGTCTATAACCCGTCGTTTTACTCAAGAATGAATACTTCAGATTGAGCGCGCCACGACATTGCGCTCGCGTCTGAAGGGCCTCGAAGCGTTCCGTAATAGTGTGAGCCAAACTGAGCACACACACGAGCTTGATGCTGAATCTGACTGTAAAGACATCTGCGAAGTGATTTTGCATTCGTAGAGTCGTCTATGACTCGTCGTTTTACTCAGGAATCAATACTTCAGATTGAGCACGCCACAACATTGCGCTCGCGTCTGCAGGGCCTCGCAGGCGTTCCGTAATAGTTTAAGCCAAACTGAGCACACACACGAGCTTGATACTGCATCTGAGTGTAAAGAAGACATCTGCGAATTGATGTTGCATCTCTAGAGTCGTCTATATCTCGTCGTTTTACGCAGGAATAAATACTTCGGGTTGAGCGCGCCACGACATCGCGCTCGCGTCTGCAGGGCCTCGCAGGCTTTCCGTAATAGTTTAAGCCAAACTGAGCACACGCACGAGCTTGATGCTGCATTTGAATGTAAAGAAGACATCTGCGAAGTGATTTTGCATCTCGTAGAGCAGTCTATAACACGTCATTTTACTCAGCAATGAAGAATTCAGATTGAGCGCGCCACGACATTGCGCTCGCGTCTGCAGGGCCTCGCACGCGTTCCGTAATAGTTTTAGCCAAACTGAGCACACGCACGAGCTTTATGCTGCATCTGAATGTAAAGAAGACATCTGCGAAGCGATTTTGCATCTCGTAGAGCCGTCTATAATTCGTCGTTTTACGCAGGAATGAAGACTTCAGATTGAGCGCGCCACGACATTGCGCTCGCGTCTGCAGTGCCTCGCAGGCGTTCCGTAATAATGTCAGCCAAACTGAGCACACGCACGAGCTTAATGCTGCATCTGACTGTGAAGACATCTGCGAAGTGATTTTGCATCTCGTACAGTCGTCTATAACTCGTCGTTTTACGCAGGAATGAAGACTTCGGGTTGAGCGCGCCACGACATTGCTCTCGCGTCTGCAGTGCCTCGCCGGAGTTCCGCAATATTTTAAGCCAAACTGAGCACACGCACGAGCTTGATACTGCATCTGAGTGTAAAGAAGACATCTGCGAATTGATGTTGCATCTCGTAGAGTCGTCTATATCTCGTCGTTTTACGCAGGAATAAATACTTCGGGTTGAGCGCGCCATGACAATGCGCTCGCGCCTGCAGGGCCTCGCAGGCGTTCCGTAATAGTTTTAGCCAAACGGAGCACACGCACCAGCGTGATACTGCATCTGAATGCAAAGAAGACATCTGCGAAGTGATTTTGCATCTCGTAGAGCCGTCTATAACTCGTCGTTTTAAGCACGAATGAAGACTTCAGATTGAGCGCGCCACGACATTGCGCTCGCGTCTGCAGGGCCTCGCCGGCGTTCCGTAATAGTGTGAGCCAAACTGAGCACACACACGAGCTTGATGCAGCATCTGAATGTAAAGAAGATATCTGCGAAGCGATTTTGAATCTCGTAGAGCCATCTATAATTCGTCGTTTTACGCAGGAATGAATACTTCAGATTGAGCGCGCCACGACATTGCGCTCGCGTCTGCAGGGCTTCGCCGGCGTTCCGTAATAGTGTGAGCCAAACTGAGCACACACACGAGCTTGATGCTGCATCTGACTTTAAAGACATCTGCGAAGTGATTTTGCATTCGTAGAGTCGTCTATAACTCGTCGTTTTACTCAGCAATGAAGACTTCAGATTGAGCGCGCCACGACATTGCGCTCGCGTCTGCAGGGCCTCGCAGGCGCACCGTAATAGTTTAAGCCAAACTGAGCACACGCACGAGCTTTATGCTGCATCTGAATGTAAAGAAGACATCTGCGAAGCGATTTTGCATCTTGTAGAGCCGTTTATAATTCGTCGTTTTACGCAGGAATGAAGACTTCAGATTGAGCGCGCCACGACATTGCGCTCGCGTCTGCAGTGCCTCGCAGGCGTTCTGGAATAGTGTAAGCCAAACTGAGCACACGCACGAGCTTGATGCTGCATCTGATTGTAAAGACATCTGCGAAGTGATTTTGCATCTCGTAGAGTCGTTTATAACTCGTCGTTTTAGTCAGGAATGAAGACTTCAGATTGAGCGCGCCACGACATTGCGCTCGCGTCTGCAGGGCCTCGCAGGCGTTCCGTAATAGTTTAAGCCAAACTGAGCACACGCACGAGCTTTATGCTGCATCTGAATGTAAAGAAGACATCTGCGAAGCGATTTTGCATCTCGTAGAGCCGTCTATAATTCGTCGTTTTACGCAGGAATGAAGACTTCAGATTGAGCACGCCACGACATTGCGCTCGCATCTGAAGGGCCTCGCTGGCGTTCCGTAATAGTGTGAGCCAAACTGAGCACACACACGAGCTTGATGCTTCATCTGACTGTAAAGACATCTGCGAAGTGATTTTGCATTCGTAGAGTCGTCTATAACTCGTCGTTTTACTCAGCAATGAAGAATTCAGATTGAGCGCGCCACGACATTGCGCTCGCGTCTGCTGGGCCTCGCAGGCGTTCCGTAATAGTTTAAGCCAAACTGAGCACACGCACGAGCTTGATACTGCATCAGAGTGTAAAGATGACGTCTGCAAAGGGATTTTGTATCTCGTAGAGCCGTCTATAACTCGTCGTTTTAAGCACGAATGAAGACTTCAGATTGAGCGTGCCACGACATTGCGCTTGCGTCTGCAGGGCCTCGCCGGCGTTCCGTAATAGTGTGAGCCAAACTGAGCACACACACGAGCTTGATGCAGCATCTGAATGTAAAGAAGATATCTGCGAAGCGATTTTGCATCTCGTAGAGCCATCTATAATTCGTCGTTTTACGCAGGAATGAATACTTCAGATTGAGCGCGCCACGACATTGCGCTCGCGTCTGCAGTGCTTCGCCGGCGTTCCGTAATAGTGTGAGCCAAACTGAGCACACGCACGAGCGTGATACTGCAGCTGAATGCAAAGAAGACATCTGCGAAGTGATTTTGCATCTCGTAGAGCCGTCTATAACTCGTCGTTTTAAGCAGGAATGAAGACTTCAGATTGAGCGCTCCACGAGCTTGCGCTCGCGTCTTCAGGGTCTCACAGGCGTTCCGTAATAGTTTAAGCCAAACTGAGCACACGCACGAGCTTGATGCTGCATCTGAATGTAAAGAAGACATCTGCGAAGTGATTTTGCATCTCGTATAGCAGTCTATAACTCGTCGTTTTACTCAGGAATGAAGACTTCAGATTGAGTGGGCCACGACATTGCGCTCGCGTCTGCACGGTCTCGTCGGCGTTCCGTAATAGTGTGAGCCAAACTGAGCACACACACGAGCTTGATGCAGCATCTGAATGTAAAGAAGACATCTGCGAAGTGATTTTGCATCTCGTAGAGCCGTCTATAACTCGTCGTTTTAAGCAGGAATGAAGACTTCAGATTGAGCGCTCCACGACTTTGCGCTGGCTTCTGCAGGGCCTCACAGGCGTTCCGTAATAGTTTAAGCCAAACTGAGCACACGCACGAGCTTGATGCTGCATCTGAATGTAAAGAAGACATGTGCGAAGTGATTTTGCATCTCGTAGAGCCGTCTATAACCCGTCGTTTTACTCAAGAATGAATACTTCAGATTGAGCGCGCCACGACATTGCGCTCGCGTCTGAAGGGCCTCGAAGCGTTCCGTAATAGTGTGAGCCAAACTGAGCACACACACGAGCTTGATGCTGAATCTGACTGTAAAGACATCTGCGAAGTGATTTTGCATTCGTAGAGTCGTCTATGACTCGTCGTTTTACTCAGGAATCAATACTTCAGATTGAGCACGCCACAACATTGCGCTCGCGTCTGCAGGGCCTCGCAGGCGTTCCGTAATAGTTTAAGCCAAACTGAGCACACGCACGAGCTTTATGCTGCATCTGAATGTAAAGAAGACATCTGCGAAGTGATTTTGTATCTCGTAGAGCCGTCTATAATTCGTCGTTTTACGCAGGAATGAAGACTTCAGATTGAGCGCGCCACGACATTGCGCTCGCGTCTGAAGGGCCTCGCCGGCGTTTCGTAATAGTGTGAGGCAAACTGAGCACACACACGAGCTTGATGCTGCATCTGAATGTAAAGACGACATCTGCAAAGTGATTTTGCATCTCGTATAGTCGTCTATAACTCATCGTTTTACGCAGGAAAAGTCTTCAGATTCAGCGCGCCACGACATTGCGCTCTTGTCTGCAGGGCCTCGCCGGCGTTCCGTAATAGTGTGAGCCAAACTGAGCACACACACGAGCTTGATGCTGCATCTGACTGTAAAGACATCTGCGAAGTGATTTTGCATCTCGTAGAGTTGTCTATAACTCGTCGTTTTACTCAGGAATGAAGACTTCAGATTAAGCGCGCCACGACATGCGCTCGCGTCTGCAAGGGCCTCGCGGGCGTTCCGTAATAGTGTAAGCCAAACTTAGCACACGCACGAGCTTGATGCTGCATCTGAATGTAAAGAGGACATCTGCGAAGTGATTTTGCATTAGTAGAGTCGTCTATAACTCGTCGTTTTAGTCAGGAATGAAGACTTCAGATTGAGCGCGCCACGACATTGCGCTCGCGTCTGCAGGGCCTCGCAGGCGTTCCGTAATAGTTTAAGCCAAACTGAGCACACGCACGAGCTTGTTACTGCATCTGAGTGTAAAAGAAGACATCTGCGAATTGATGTTGCATCTCGTAGAGTCGTCTATAACTCGTCCTTTTACGCAGGTATGAAGACTTCGGGTTGAGCACGCCACGACATTGCGCTCGTGCCTGCAAGGCCTCGCAGGCGTTCCGTAATAGTTTAAGTGAAACTGAGCACATGCACGAGCTTTATGCTGCATCTGAATGCAAAGAAGACATCTGCGAAGTGATTTTGCATCTCGTAGAGCAGTCTATAACTCGTCGTTTTACTCAGGAATGAAGACTTCGGATTGAGTGCGCCACGACATTGCGCTCGCGTCTGCACGGTCTCGCCGGCGTTCCGTAATAGTGTGAGCCAAACTGAGCACACACACGAGCTTATTGCAGCATCTGAATGTAAAGAAGACATCTGCGAAGCGATTTTGCATCTCGTAGAGCCGTCTATAATTCGTCGTTTTACGCAGGAATGAAGACTTCAGATTGAGCGCGCCACGACATTGCGTTTGCGTCTGCAGGGCCTCGCAGGCGTTCCGTAATAGTTTAAGCGAAACTGAGCACACGCACGAGCTTGATGCTGCATTTGAATGTAAAGAAGACATCTGCGAAGTGATTTTGCATCTCGTAGAGCCGTCTATAACTCGTCGTTTTAAGCAGGAATGAAGACTTCAGATATAGCGCTCCACGACTTTGCGCTGGCTTCTGCAGGGCCTCACAGGCGTTCCGTAATAGTTTAAGCCAAACTGAGCACACGCACGAGCTTGATGCTGCATCTGAATGTAAAGAAGACATGTGCGAAGTGATTTTGCATCTCGTAGAGCCGTCTATAACCCGTCGTTTTACTCAAGAATGAATACTTCAGATTGAGCGCGCCACGACATTGCGCTCGCGTCTGCAGGGCCTCGAAGCGTTCCGTAATAGTGTGAGCCAAACTGAGCACACACACGAGCTTGATGCTGAATCTGACTGTAAAGACATCTGCGAAGTGATTTTGCATTCGTAGAGTCGTCTATGACTCGTCGTTTTACTCAGGAATCAATACTTCAGATTGAGCACGCCACAACATTGCGCTCGCGTCTGCAGGGCCTCGCAGGCGTTCCGTAATAGTTTAAGCCAAACTGAGCACACACACGAGCTTGATACTGCATCTGAGTGTAAAGAAGACATCTGCGAATTGATGTTGCATCTCTAGAGTCGTCTATATCTCGTCGTTTTACGCAGGAATAAATACTTCGGGTTGAGCGCGCCACGACATCGCGCTCGCGTCTGCAGGGCCTCGCAGGCTTTCCGTAATAGTTTAAGCCAAACTGAGCACACGCACGAGCTTGATGCTGCATTTGAATGTAAAGGAGACATCTGCGAAGTGATTTTGTATCTCGTAGAGCCATCTATAACTCGTCGTTTTAGTCAGGAATGAAGACTTCAGATTGAGCGCGCCACGACATTGCGCTCGCGTCTGCAGGGCCTCGCAGGCGTTCCGTAATAGTTTAAGCCAAACTGAGCACACGCACGAGCTTGTTACTGCATCTGAGTGTAAAAGAAGACATCTGCGAATTGATGTTGCATCTCGTAGAGTCGTCTATAACTCGTCCTTTTACGCAGGTATGAAGACTTCGGGTTGAGCACGCCACGACATTGCGCTCGTGCCTGCAAGGCCTCGCAGGCGTTCCGTAATAGTTTAAGTGAAACTGAGCACATGCACGAGCTTTATGCTGCATCTGAATGCAAAGAAGACATCTGCGAAGTGATTTTGCATCTCGTAGAGCAGTCTATAACTCGTCGTTTTACTCAGGAATGAAGACTTCGGATTGAGCGCGCCACGACATTGCGCTCGCGTCTGCAGGGCCTCGCCGGCGTTCCGTAATAGTGTGAGCCAAATTGAGCACACACACACGAGCTTGATGCTGCATCTGACTGCAAAGACATCTGCGAAGTTATTTTGCATCTCGTAGAGTCGTCTATAACTCGTCGTTTTACTCAGGAATGAAGACTTCAGATTGTGCGCGCCACGACAGTGCGCTCGCGTCTGCAGGGACTCGCAGGCGTTCCGTAATAGTTTAAGCCAAACTGAGCACACGCACAAGCTTTATGCTGCGTCTGAATGTAAAGAAGACATCTGCGAAGCGATTTTGCATCTCGTAGAGCCGTCTATAATTCGTCGTTTTACGCAGGAATGAAGACTTCAGATTGAGCGCGCCACGACATTGCGCTCGCGTCTGCAGTGCCTCGCCGGCGTTCCGTAATAGTGTAAGCCAAACTGAGCACACGCACGAGCTTGATGCTGCATCTGAATGTAAAGACGACATCTGCAAAGTGATTTTGCATCTCGTATAGTCGTCTATAACTCATCGTTTTACGCAGGAAAAGTCTTCAGATTCAGCGCGCCACGACATTGCGCTCTTGTCTGCAGGGCCTCGCCGGCGTTCCGTAATAGTGTGAGCCAAACTGAGCACACACACGAGCTTGATGCTGCATCTGACTGTAAAGACATCTGCGAAGTGATTTTGCATCTCGTAGAGTTGTCTATAACTCGTCGTTTTACTCAGGAATGAAGACTTCAGATTAAGCGCGCCACGACATGCGCTCGCGTCTGCAAGGGCCTCGCGGGCGTTCCGTAATAGTGTAAGCCAAACTTAGCACACGCACGAGCTTGATGCTGCATCTGAATGTAAAGAGGACATCTGCGAAGTGATTTTGCATTAGTAGAGTCGTCTATAACTCGTCGTTTTAGTCAGGAATGAAGACTTCAGATTGAGCGCGCCACGACATTGCGCTCGCGTCTGCAGGGCCTCGCAGGCGTTCCGTAATAGTTTAAGCCAAACTGAGCACACGCACGAGCTTGTTACTGCATCTGAGTGTAAAAGAAGACATCTGCGAATTGATGTTGCATCTCGTAGAGTCGTCTATAACTCGTCCTTTTACGCAGGTATGAAGACTTCGGGTTGAGCACGCCACGACATTGCGCTCGTGCCTGCAAGGCCTCGCAGGCGTTCCGTAATAGTTTAAGTGAAACTGAGCACATGCACGAGCTTTATGCTGCATCTGAATGCAAAGAAGACATCTGCGAAGTGATTTTGCATCTCGTAGAGCAGTCTATAACTCGTCGTTTTACTCAGGAATGAAGACTTCGGATTGAGTGCGCCACGACATTGCGCTCGCGTCTGCACGGTCTCGCCGGCGTTCCGTAATAGTGTGAGCCAAACTGAGCACACACACGAGCTTATTGCAGCATCTGAATGTAAAGAAGACATCTGCGAAGCGATTTTGCATCTCGTAGAGCCGTCTATAATTCGTCGTTTTACGCAGGAATGAAGACTTCAGATTGAGCGCGCCACGACATTGCGTTTGCGTCTGCAGGGCCTCGCAGGCGTTCCGTAATAGTTTAAGCGAAACTGAGCACACGCACGAGCTTGATGCTGCATTTGAATGTAAAGAAGACATCTGCGAAGTGATTTTGCATCTCGTAGAGCCGTCTATAACTCGTCGTTTTAAGCAGGAATGAAGACTTCAGATATAGCGCTCCACGACTTTGCGCTGGCTTCTGCAGGGCCTCACAGGCGTTCCGTAATAGTTTAAGCCAAACTGAGCACACGCACGAGCTTGATGCTGCATCTGAATGTAAAGAAGACATGTGCGAAGTGATTTTGCATCTCGTAGAGCCGTCTATAACCCGTCGTTTTACTCAAGAATGAATACTTCAGATTGAGCGCGCCACGACATTGCGCTCGCGTCTGCAGGGCCTCGAAGCGTTCCGTAATAGTGTGAGCCAAACTGAGCACACACACGAGCTTGATGCTGAATCTGACTGTAAAGACATCTGCGAAGTGATTTTGCATTCGTAGAGTCGTCTATGACTCGTCGTTTTACTCAGGAATCAATACTTCAGATTGAGCACGCCACAACATTGCGCTCGCGTCTGCAGGGCCTCGCAGGCGTTCCGTAATAGTTTAAGCCAAACTGAGCACACACACGAGCTTGATACTGCATCTGAGTGTAAAGAAGACATCTGCGAATTGATGTTGCATCTCTAGAGTCGTCTATATCTCGTCGTTTTACGCAGGAATAAATACTTCGGGTTGAGCGCGCCACGACATCGCGCTCGCGTCTGCAGGGCCTCGCAGGCTTTCCGTAATAGTTTAAGCCAAACTGAGCACACGCACGAGCTTGATGCTGCATTTGAATGTAAAGGAGACATCTGCGAAGTGATTTTGTATCTCGTAGAGCCATCTATAACTCGTCGTTTTAGTCAGGAATGAAGACTTCAGATTGAGCGCGCCACGACATTGCGCTCGCGTCTGCAGGGCCTCGCAGGCGTTCCGTAATAGTTTAAGCCAAACTGAGCACACGCACGAGCTTGTTACTGCATCTGAGTGTAAAAGAAGACATCTGCGAATTGATGTTGCATCTCGTAGAGTCGTCTATAACTCGTCCTTTTACGCAGGTATGAAGACTTCGGGTTGAGCACGCCACGACATTGCGCTCGTGCCTGCAAGGCCTCGCAGGCGTTCCGTAATAGTTTAAGTGAAACTGAGCACATGCACGAGCTTTATGCTGCATCTGAATGCAAAGAAGACATCTGCGAAGTGATTTTGCATCTCGTAGAGCAGTCTATAACTCGTCGTTTTACTCAGGAATGAAGACTTCGGATTGAGCGCGCCACGACATTGCGCTCGCGTCTGCAGGGCCTCGCCGGCGTTCCGTAATAGTGTGAGCCAAATTGAGCACACACACACGAGCTTGATGCTGCATCTGACTGCAAAGACATCTGCGAAGTTATTTTGCATCTCGTAGAGTCGTCTATAACTCGTCGTTTTACTCAGGAATGAAGACTTCAGATTGTGCGCGCCACGACAGTGCGCTCGCGTCTGCAGGGACTCGCAGGCGTTCCGTAATAGTTTAAGCCAAACTGAGCACACGCACAAGCTTTATGCTGCGTCTGAATGTAAAGAAGACATCTGCGAAGCGATTTTGCATCTCGTAGAGCCGTCTATAATTCGTCGTTTTACGCAGGAATGAAGACTTCAGATTGAGCGCGCCACGACATTGCGCTCGCGTCTGCAGTGCCTCGCCGGCGTTCCGTAATAGTGTAAGCCAAACTGAGCACACGCACGAGCTTGATGCTGCATCTGAATGTAAAGACGACATCTGCAAAGTGATTTTGCATCTCGTATAGTCGTCTATAACTCATCGTTTTACGCAGGAAAAGTCTTCAGATTCAGCGCGCCACGACATTGCGCTCTTGTCTGCAGGGCCTCGCCGGCGTTCCGTAATAGTGTGAGCCAAACTGAGCACACACACGAGCTTGATGCTGCATCTGACTGTAAAGACATCTGCGAAGTGATTTTGCATCTCGTAGAGTTGTCTATAACTCGTCGTTTTACTCAGGAATGAAGACTTCAGATTAAGCGCGCCACGACATGCGCTCGCGTCTGCAAGGGCCTCGCGGGCGTTCCGTAATAGTGTAAGCCAAACTTAGCACACGCACGAGCTTGATGCTGCATCTGAATGTAAAGAGGACATCTGCGAAGTGATTTTGCATTAGTAGAGTCGTCTATAACTCGTCGTTTTAGTCAGGAATGAAGACTTCAGATTGAGCGCGCCACGACATTGCGCTCGCGTCTGCAGGGCCTCGCAGGCGTTCCGTAATAGTTTAAGCCAAACTGAGCACACGCACGAGCTTGTTACTGCATCTGAGTGTAAAAGAAGACATCGGCGAATTGATGTTGCATCTCGTAGAGTCGTCTATAACTCGTCCTTTTACGCAGGTATGAAGACTTCGGGTTGAGCGCGCCACGACATTGCGCTCGTGCCTGCAAGGCCTCGCAGGCGTTCCGTAATAGTTTAAGCCAAACTGAGCACACGCACGAGCTTGATACTGCATCAGAGTGTAAAGATGACGTCTGCGAAGGGATTTTGCATCTCGTAGAGTCGTCTATAACTCGTCCTTTTACGCAGGTATGAAGACTTCGGGTTGAGCGCGCCACGACATTGCACTCGCGTCTGCAGGGCCTCGCAGGCGTTCCGTAATGGTTTAAGCCAAACTGAGCACACGCACGAGCTTGATGCTGCATTTGAATGTAAAGAAGGCATCTGCGAAGTGATTTTGTATCTCGTAGAGCCGTCTATAACTCGTCTTTTTGCAAAGGACTGAAGACTTCAGATTGAGCGCTCCACGACATTGCGCTCGCGTCTGCAGCGCCTCGCAGGCGTTCCGCAATTGTTTAAGCGAAACTGAGCACACGCACGAGCTTTATGCTGCATCTGAATGCAAAGAAGACATCTGGGAAGTGATTATGCATCTCGTAGAGCCGTTTATAACTCGTCGTTTTACAAAGGACTGAAGACTTCAGATTGAGCGCTCCACGACATTGCGCTCGCGTCTGCAGGGCCTCGCAGGCGTTCCGTAATAGTTTAAGCCAAACTGAGCACACGCACGAGCTTGATGCTGCATCTGAATGTAATGAAGACATCTGCGAAGTGATTTTGCATCTCTTAGAGCCGTCTATAACTCGTCGTTTTAACCAGGAATGAAGACTTCAGATTGAGTGCTCCACGACCTTGCGCTCGCTTCTGCAGGGCCTCACAGGCGTTCCGTAATAGTTTAAGCCAAACTGAGCACACGCACGAGCTTGATGCTGCATCTGAATGTAAAGAAGACATCTGCGAAGCGGTTTTGCATCTCGTAGAGCCGTCTATAATTCGTTGTTTTACGCAGGAATGAATACTTTACATTGAGCGCGCCACGACATTGCGCTTGCGTCTGCAGTGCCAGGAATGTCAGGAATTGAGCGCGCCACGACATTGCGCTCGCGTCTGCAGGGCCTCGCACGCGTTCCGTAATAGTTTAAGCCAAACTGAGCACACGCACGAGCTTTATGCTGCATCTGAATGTAAAGAAGACATCTGCGAAGTGATTTTGTATCTCGTAGAGCCGTCTATAATTCGTCGTTTTACGCAGGAATGAAGACTTCAGATTGAGCGCGCCACGACATTGCGCTCGCGTCTGAAGGGCCTCGCCGGCGTTTCGTAATAGTGTGAGGCAAACTGAGCACACACACGAGCTTGATGCTGCATCTGACTGTAAAGACATCTGCGAAGTGATTTTGCATTCGTAGAGTCGTCTATAACAGGTCGTTTTACTCAGCAATGAAGAATTCAGATTGAGCGCGCCACGACATTGCGCTCGCGTCTGTAGGGCCTCGCCGGCGTTCCGTAATAGTGTGAGCCAAATTGAGCACACACACACGAGCTTGATGCTGCATCTGACTGCAAAGACGTCTGCGAAGTTATTTTGCATCTCGTAGAGTCGTCTATAACTCGTCGTTTTACTCAGGAATGAAGACTTCAGATTGTGCGCGCCACGACAGTGCGCTCGCGTCTGCAGGAACTCGCAGGCGTTCCGTAATAGTTTAAGCCAAACTGAGCACACGCACAAGCTTTATGCTGCATCTGAATGTAAAGAAGACATCTGCGAAGCGATTTTGCATCTCGTAGAGCCGTCTATAATTCGTCGTTTTACGCAGGAATGAAGACTTCAGATTGAGCGCGCCACGACATTGCGCTCGCGTCTGCAGTGCCTCGCCGGCGTTCCGTAATAGTGTAAGCCAAACTGAGCACACGCACAAGCTTGATGCTGCATCTGAATGTAAAGAAGACATCTGCGAAGTGATTTTGCATCTCGTAGAGCCGTCTATAACTCGTCGTTTTAAGCAGGAATGAAGACTTCAGATTGAGCGCTCCACGAGCTTGCGCTCGCGTCTTCAGGGTCTCACAGGCGTTCCGTAATAGTTTAAGCCAAACTGAGCACACGCACGAGCTTGATGCTGCATCTGAATGTAAAGAAGACATCTGCGAAGTGATTTTGCATCTCGTATAGCAGTCTATAACTCGTCGTTTTACTCAGGAATGAAGACTTCAGATTGAGTGCGCCACGACATTGCGCTCGCGTCTGCACGGTCTCGCCGGCGTTCCGTAATAGTGTGAGCCAAACTGAGCACACACACGAGCTTATTGCAGCATCTGAATGTAAAGAAGACATCTGCGAAGCGATTTTGCATCTCGTAGAGCCGTCTATAATTCGTCGTTTTACGCAGGAATGAAGACTTCAGATTGAGCGCGCCACGACATTGCGTTTGCGTCTGCAGGGCCTCGCAGGCGTTCCGTAATAGTTTAAGCGAAACTGAGCACACGCACGAGCTTGATGCTGCATTTGAATGTAAAGAAGACATCTGCGAAGTGATTTTGCATCTCGTAGAGCCGTCTATAACTCGTCGTTTTAAGCAGGAATGAAGACTTCAGATATAGCGCTCCACGACTTTGCGCTGGCTTCTGCAGGGCCTCACAGGCGTTCCGTAATAGTTTAAGCCAAACTGAGCCCACGCACGAGCTTGATGCTGCATCTGAATGTAAAGAAGACATGTGCGAAGTGATTTTGCATCTCGTAGAGCCGTCTATAACCCGTCGTTTTACTCAAGAATGAATACTTCAGATTGAGCGCGCCACGACATTGCGCTCGCGTCTGCAGGGCCTCGAAGCGTTCCGTAATAGTGTGAGCCAAACTGAGCACACACACGAGCTTGATGCTGAATCTGACTGTAAAGACATCTGCGAAGTGATTTTGCATTCGTAGAGTCGTCTATGACTCGTCGTTTTACTCAGGAATCAATACTTCAGATTGAGCACGCCACAACATTGCGCTCGCGTCTGCAGGGCCTCGCAGGCGTTCCGTAATAGTTTAAGCCAAACTGAGCACACAAACGAGCTTGATACTGCATCTGAGTGTAAAGAAGACATCTGCGAATTGATGTTGCATCTCTAGAGTCGTCTATATCTCGTCGTTTTACGCAGGAATAAATACTTCGGGTTGAGCGCGCCACGACATCGCGCTCGCGTCTGCAGGGCCTCGCAGGCTTTCCGTAATAGTTTAAGCCAAACTGAGCACACGCACGAGCTTGATGCTGCATTTGAATGTAAAGGAGACATCTGCGAAGTGATTTTGTATCTCGTAGAGCCATCTATAACTCGTCGTTTTACGCAGGAATAAATACTTCGGGTTGAGCGCACCACGACATTGAGCTCGCGTCTGCAGGGCCTTGCAGGCGTTCCGTAATAGTTTAAGTGAAACTGAGCACATGCACGAGCTTTATGCTGCATCTGAATGCAAAGAAGACATCTGCGAAGTGATTTTGCATCTCGTAGAGCAGTCTATAACTCGTCGTTTTACTCAGGAATGAAGACTTCGGATTGAGCGCGCCACGACATTGCGCTCGCGTCTGCAGGGCCTCGCCGGCGTTCCGTAATAGTGTGAGCCAAATTGAGCACACACACACGAGCTTGATGCTGCATCTGACTGCAAAGACATCTGCGAAGTTATTTTGCATCTCGTAGAGTCGTCTATAACTCGTCGTTTTACTCAGGAATGAAGACTTCAGATTGTGCGCGCCACGACAGTGCGCTCGCGTCTGCAGGGACTCGCAGGCGTTCCGTAATAGTTTAAGCCAAACTGAGCACACGCACAAGCTTTATGCTGCATCTGAATGTAAAGAAGACATCTGCGAAGCGATTTTGCATCTCGTAGAGCCGTCTATAATTCGTCGTTTTACGCAGGAATGAAGACTTCAGATTGAGCGCGCCACGACATTGCGCTCGCGTCTGCAGTGCCTCGCCGGCGTTCCGTAATAGTGTAAGCCAAACTGAGCACACGCACGAGCTTGATGCTGCATCTGAATGTAAAGACGACATCTGCAAAGTGATTTTGCATCTCGTATAGTCGTCTATAACTCATCGTTTTACGCAGGAATGAAGTCTTCAGATTCAGCGCGCCACGACATTGCGCTCTTGTCTGCAGGGCCTCGCCGGCGTTCCGTAATAGTGTGAGCCAAACTGAGCACACACACGAGCTTGATGCTGCATCTGACTGTAAAGACATCTGCGAAGTGATTTTGCATCTCGTAGAGTTGTCTATAACTCGTCGTTTTACTCAGGAATGAAGACTTCAGATTAAGCGCGCCACGACATGCGCTCGCGTCTGCAAGGGCCTCGCGGGCGTTCCGTAATAGTGTAAGCCAAACTTAGCACACGCACGAGCTTGATGCTGCATCTGAATGTAAAGAGGACATCTGCGAAGCGGTTTTGCATCTCGTAGAGCCGTCTATAATTCGTTGTTTTACGCAGGAATGAATACTTTACATTGAGCGCGCCACGACATTGCGCTTGCGTCTGCAGTGCCAGGAATGTCAGGAATTGAGCGCGCCACGACATTGCGCTCGCGTCTGCAGGGCCTCGCACGCGTTCCGTAATAGTTTAAGCCAAACTGAGCACACGCACGAGCTTTATGCTGCATCTGAATGTAAAGAAGACATCTGCGAAGTGATTTTGTATCTCGTAGAGCCGTCTATAATTCGTCGTTTTACGCAGGAATGAAGACTTCAGATTGAGCGCGCCACGACATTGCGCTCGCGTCTGAAGGGCCTCGCCGGCGTTTCGTAATAGTGTGAGGCAAACTGAGCACACACACGAGCTTGATGCTGCATCTGACTGTAAAGACATCTGCGAAGTGATTTTGCATTCGTAGAGTCGTCTATAACAGGTCGTTTTACTCAGCAATGAAGAATTCAGATTGAGCGCGCCACGACATTGCGCTCGCGTCTGCAGGGCCTCGCCGGCGTTCCGTAATAGTGTGAGCCAAATTGAGCACACACACACGAGCTTGATGCTGCATCTGACTGCAAAGACGTCTGCGAAGTTATTTTGCATCTCGTAGAGTCGTCTATAACTCGTCGTTTTACTCAGGAATGAAGACTTCAGATTGTGCGCGCCACGACAGTGCGCTCGCGTCTGCAGGGACTCGCAGGCGTTCCGTAATAGTTTAAGCCAAACTGAGCACACGCACAAGCTTTATGCTGCATCTGAATGTAAAGAAGACATCTGCGAAGCGATTTTGCATCTCGTAGAGCCGTCTATAATTCGTCGTTTTACGCAGGAATGAAGACTTCAGATTGAGCGCGCCACGACATTGCGCTCGCGTCTGCAGTGCCTCGCCGGCGTTCCGTAATAGTGTAAGCCAAACTGAGCACACGCACAAGCTTGATGCTGCATCTGAATGTAAAGAAGACATCTGCGAAGTGATTTTGCATCTCGTAGAGCCGTCTATAACTCGTCGTTTTAAGCAGTAATGAAGACTTCAGATTGAGCGCTCCACGAGCTTGCGCTCGCGTCTTCAGGGTCTCACAGGCGTTCCGTAATAGTTTAAGCCAAACTGAGCACACGCACGAGCTTGATGCTGCATCTGAATGTAAAGAAGACATCTGCGAAGTGATTTTGCATCTCGTATAGCAGTCTATAACTCGTCGTTTTACTCAGGAATGAAGACTTCAGATTGAGTGCGCCACGACATTGCGCTCGCGTCTGCACGGTCTCGCCGGCGTTCCGTAATAGTGTGAGCCAAACTGAGCACACACACGAGCTTATTGCAGCATCTGAATGTAAAGAAGACATCTGCGAAGCGATTTTGCATCTCGTAGAGCCGTCTATAATTCGTCGTTTTACGCAGGAATGAAGACTTCAGATTGAGCGCGCCACGACATTGCGTTTGCGTCTGCAGGGCCTCGCAGGCGTTCCGTAATAGTTTAAGCGAAACTGAGCACACGCACGAGCTTGATGCTGCATTTGAATGTAAAGAAGACATCTGCGAAGTGATTTTGCATCTCGTAGAGCCGTCTATAACTCGTCGTTTTAAGCAGGAATGAAGACTTCAGATATAGCGCTCCACGACTTTGCGCTGGCTTCTGCAGGGCCTCACAGGCGTTCCGTAATAGTTTAAGCCAAACTGAGCCCACGCACGAGCTTGATGCTGCATCTGAATGTAAAGAAGACATGTGCGAAGTGATTTTGCATCTCGTAGAGCCGTCTATAACCCGTCGTTTTACTCAAGAATGAATACTTCAGATTGAGCGCGCCACGACATTGCGCTCGCGTCTGCAGGGCCTCGAAGCGTTCCGTAATAGTGTGAGCCAAACTGAGCACACACACGAGCTTGATGCTGAATCTGACTGTAAAGACATCTGCGAAGTGATTTTGCATTCGTAGAGTCGTCTATGACTCGTCGTTTTACTCAGGAATCAATACTTCAGATTGAGCACGCCACAACATTGCGCTCGCGTCTGCAGGGCCTCGCAGGCGTTCCGTAATAGTTTAAGCCAAACTGAGCACACAAACGAGCTTGATACTGCATATGAGTGTAAAGAAGACATCTGCGAATTGATGTTGCATCTCTAGAGTCGTCTATATCTCGTCGTTTTACGCAGGAATAAATACTTCGGGTTGAGCGCGCCACGACATCGCGCTCGCGTCTGCAGGGCCTCGCAGGCTTTCCGTAATAGTTTAAGCCAAACTGAGCACACGCACGAGCTTGATGCTGCATTTGAATGTAAAGGAGACATCTGCGAAGTGATTTTGTATCTCGTAGAGCCATCTATAACTCGTCGTTTTACGCAGGAATAAATACTTCGGGTTGAGCGCACCACGACATTGAGCTCGCGTCTGCAGGGCCTTGCAGGCGTTCCGTAATAGTTTAAGTGAAACTGAGCACATGCACGAGCTTTATGCTGCATCTGAATGCAAAGAAGACATCTGCGAAGTGATTTTGCATCTCGTAGAGCAGTCTATAACTCGTCGTTTTACTCAGGAATGAAGACTTCGGATTGAGCGCGCCACGACATTGCGCTCGCGTCTGCAGGGCCTCGCCGGCGTTCCGTAATAGTGTGAGCCAAATTGAGCACACACACACGAGCTTGATGCTGCATCTGACTGCAAAGACATCTGCGAAGTTATTTTGCATCTCGTAGAGTCGTCTATAACTCGTCGTTTTACTCAGGAATGAAGACTTCAGATTGTGCGCGCCACGACAGTGCGCTCGCGTCTGCAGGGACTCGCAGGCGTTCCGTAATAGTTTAAGCCAAACTGAGCACACGCACAAGCTTTATGCTGCATCTGAATGTAAAGAAGACATCTGCGAAGCGATTTTGCATCTCGTAGAGCCGTCTATAATTCGTCGTTTTACGCAGGAATGAAGACTTCAGATTGAGCGCGCCACGACATTGCGCTCGCGTCTGCAGTGCCTCGCCGGCGTTCCGTAATAGTGTAAGCCAAACTGAGCACACGCACGAGCTTGATGCTGCATCTGAATGTAAAGACGACATCTGCAAAGTGATTTTGCATCTCGTATAGTCGTCTATAACTCATCGTTTTACGCAGGAATGAAGTCTTCAGATTCAGCGCGCCACGACATTGCGCTCTTGTCTGCAGGGCCTCGCCGGCGTTCCGTAATAGTGTGAGCCAAACTGAGCACACACACGAGCTTGATGCTGCATCTGACTGTAAAGACATCTGCGAAGTGATTTTGCATCTCGTAGAGTTGTCTATAACTCGTCGTTTTACTCAGGAATGAAGACTTCAGATTAAGCGCGCCACGACATGCGCTCGCGTCTGCAAGGGCCTCGCGGGCGTTCCGTAATAGTGTAAGCCAAACTTAGCACACGCACGAGCTTGATGCTGCATCTGAATGTAAAGAGGACATCTGCGAAGTGATTTTGCATTAGTAGAGTCGTCTATAACTCGTCGTTTTAGTCAGGAATGAAGACTTCAGATTGAGCGCGCCACGACATTGCGCTCGCGTCTGCAGGGCCTCGCAGGCGTTCCGTAATAGTTTAAGCCAAACTGAGCACACGCACGAGCTTGTTACTGCATCTGAGTGTAAAAGAAGACATCTGCGAATTGATGTTGCATCTCGTAGAGTCGTCTATAACTCGTCCTTTTACGCAGGTATGAAGACTTCGGGTTGAGCACGCCACGACATTGCGCTCGTGCCTGCAAGGCCTCGCAGGCGTTCCGTAATAGTTTAAGTGAAACTGAGCACATGCACGAGCTTTATGCTGCATCTGAATGCAAAGAAGACATCTGCGAAGTGATTTTGCATCTCGTAGAGCAGTCTGTAACTCGTCGTTTTACTCAGGAATGAAGACTTCGGATTGAGCGCGCCACGACATTGCGCTCGCGTCTGCAGGGCCTCGCCGGCGTTCCGTAATAGTGTGAGCCAAATTGAGCACACACACACGAGCTTGATGCCGCATCTGACTGCAAAGACATCTGCGAAGTTATTTTGCATCTCGTAGAGTCGTCTATAACTCGTCGTTTTACTCAGGAATGAAGACTTCAGATTGTGCGCGCCACGACAGTGCGCTCGCGTCTGCAGGGACTCGCAGGCGTTCCGTAATAGTTTAAGCCAAACTGAGCACACGCACAAGCTTTATGCTGCGTCTGAATGTAAAGAAGACATCTGCGAAGCGATTTTGCATCTCGTAGAGCCGTCTATAATTCGTCGTTTTACGCAGGAATGAAGACTTCAGATTGAGCGCGCCACGACATTGCGCTCGCGTCTGCAGTGCCTCGCCGGCGTTCCGTAATAGTGTAAGCCAAACTGAGCACACGCACGAGCTTGATGCTGCATCTGAATGTAAAGACGACATCTGCAAAGTGATTTTGCATCTCGTATAGTCGTCTATAACTCATCGTTTTACGCAGGAAAAGTCTTCAGATTCAGCGCGCCACGACATTGCGCTCTTGTCTGCAGGGCCTCGCCGGCGTTCCGTAATAGTGTGAGCCAAACTGAGCACACACACGAGCTTGATGCTGCATCTGACTGTAAAGACATCTGCGAAGTGATTTTGCATCTCGTAGAGTTGTCTATAACTCGTCGTTTTACTCAGGAATGAAGACTTCAGATTAAGCGCGCCACGACATGCGCTCGCGTCTGCAAGGGCCTCGCGGGCGTTCCGTAATAGTGTAAGCCAAACTTAGCACACGCACGAGCTTGATGCTGCATCTGAATGTAAAGAGGACATCTGCGAAGTGATTTTGCATTAGTAGAGTCGTCTATAACTCGTCGTTTTAGTCAGGAATGAAGACTTCAGATTGAGCGCGCCACGACATTGCGCTCGCGTCTGCAGGGCCTCGCAGGCGTTCCGTAATAGTTTAAGCCAAACTGAGCACACGCACGAGCTTGTTACTGCATCTGAGTGTAAAAGAAGACATCGGCGAATTGATGTTGCATCTCGTAGAGTCGTCTATAACTCGTCCTTTTACGCAGGTATGAAGACTTCGGGTTGAGCGCGCCACGACATTGCGCTCGTGCCTGCAAGGCCTCGCAGGCGTTCCGTAATAGTTTAAGCCAAACTGAGCACACGCACGAGCTTGATACTGCATCAGAGTGTAAAGATGACGTCTGCGAAGGGATTTTGCATCTCGTAGAGTCGTCTATAACTCGTCCTTTTACGCAGGTATGAAGACTTCGGGTTGAGCGCGCCACGACATTGCACTCGCGTCTGCAGGGCCTCGCAGGCGTTCCGTAATAGTTTAAGCCAAACTGAGCACACGCACGAGCTTGATGCTGCATTTGAATGTAAAGAAGGCATCTGCGAAGTGATTTTGTATCTCGTAGAGCCGTCTATAACTCGTCGTTTTACAAAGGACTGAAGACTTCAGATTGAGCGCTCCACGACATTGCGCTCGCGTCTGCAGCGCCTCGCAGGCGTTCCGCAATTGTTTAAGCGAAACTGAGCACACGCACGAGCTTTATGCTGCATCTGAATGCAAAGAAGACATCTGGGAAGTGATTATGCATCTCGTAGAGCCGTTTATAACTCGTCGTTTTACAAAGGACTGAAGACTTCAGATTGAGCGCTCCACGACATTGCGCTCGCGTCTGCAGGGCCTCGCAGGCGTTCCGTAATAGTTTAAGCCAAACTGAGCACACGCACGAGCTTGATGCTGCATCTGAATGTAATGAAGACATCTGCGAAGTGATTTTGCATCTCTTAGAGCCGTCTATAACTCGTCGTTTTAACCAGGAATGAAGACTTCAGATTGAGTGCTCCACGACCTTGCGCTCGCTTCTGCAGGGCCTCACAGGCGTTCCGTAATAGTTTAAGCCAAACTGAGCACACGCACGAGCTTGATGCTGCATCTGAATGTAAAGAAGACATCTGCGAAGCGGTTTTGCATCTCGTAGAGCCGTCTATAATTCGTTGTTTTACGCAGGAATGAATACTTTACATTGAGCGCGCCACGACATTGCGCTTGCGTCTGCAGTGCCAGGAATGTCAGGAATTGAGCGCGCCACGACATTGCGCTCGCGTCTGCAGGGCCTCGCACGCGTTCCGTAATAGTTTAAGCCAAACTGAGCACACGCACGAGCTTTATGCTGCATCTGAATGTAAAGAAGACATCTGCGAAGTGATTTTGTATCTCGTAGAGCCGTCTATAATTCGTCGTTTTACGCAGGAATGAAGACTTCAGATTGAGCGCGCCACGACATTGCGCTCGCGTCTGAAGGGCCTCGCCGGCGTTTCGTAATAGTGTGAGGCAAACTGAGCACACACACGAGCTTGATGCTGCATCTGACTGTAAAGACATCTGCGAAGTGATTTTGCATTCGTAGAGTCGTCTATAACAGGTCGTTTTACTCAGCAATGAAGAATTCAGATTGAGCGCGCCACGACATTGCGCTCGCGTCTGCAGGGCCTCGCACGCGTTCCGTAATAGTTTAAGCCAAACTGAGCACACGCACGAGCTTTATGCTGCATCTGAATGTAAAGAAGACATCTGCGAAGCGATTTTGAATCATGTAGAGCCGTCTATAATTCGTCGTTTTACGCAGGAATGAAGACTTCAGATTGAGCGCGCCACGACATTGCGCTCGCGTCTGCAGTGCCTCGCAGGCGTTCCGTAATAATGTCAGCCAAACTGAGCACACGCACGAGCTTAATGCTGCATCTGACTGTGAAGACATCTGCGAAGTGATTTTGCATCTCGTAGAGTCGTCTATAACTCGTCGTTTTACGCAGGAATGAAGACTTCGGGTTGAGCGCGCCACGACATTGCTCTCGCGTCTGCAGTGCCTCGCCGGCGTTCCGCAATATTTTAAGCCAAACTGAGCACACGCACGAGGTTGATACTGCATCTGAGTGTAAAGAAGACATCTGCGAATTGATGTTGCATCTCGTAGAGTCGTCTATATCTCGTCGTTTTACGCAGGAATAAGTACTTCGGGTTGAGCGCGCCATGACAATGCGCTCGCGCCTGCAGGGCCTCGCAGGCGTTCCGTAATAGTTTTAGCCAAACGGAGCACACGCACGAGCGTGATACTGCATCTGAATGCAAAGAAGACATCTGCGAAGTGATTTTGCATCTCGTAGAGCCGTCTATAACTCGTCGTTTTAAGCACGAATGAAGACTTCAGATTGAGCGCGCCACGACATTGCGCTCGCGTCTGCAGGGCCTCGCCGGCGTTCCGTAATAGTGTGAGCCAAACTGAGCACACACACGAGCTTGATGCAGCATCTGAATGTAAAGAAGATATCTGCGAAGCGATTTTGCATCTCGTAGAGCCATCTATAATTCGTCGTTTTACGCAGGAATGAATACTTCAGATTGAGCGTGCCACGACATTGCGCTCGCGTCTGCAGGGCTTCGCCGGCGTTCCGGAATAGTGTGAGCCAAACTGAGCACACACACGAGCTTGATGCTGCATCTGACTTTAAAGACATCTGCGAAGTGATTTTGCATTCGTAGAGTCGTCTATAACTCGTCGTTTTACTCAGCAATGAAGAATTCAGATTGAGCGCGCCACGACATTGCGCTCGCGTCTGCAGGGCCTCGCAGGCGCTCCGTAATAGTTTAAGCCAAACTGAGCACACGCACGAGCTTTATGCTGCATCTGAATGTAAAGAAGACATCTGCGAAGCGATTTTGCATCTCGTAGAGCCGTCTATAATTCGTCGTGTTACGCAGGAATGAAGACTTCAGATTGAGCACGCCACGACATTGCGCTCGCGTCTGAAGGGCCTCGCTGGCGTTCCGTAATATTGTGAGCCAAACTGAGCACACACACGAGCTTGATGCTGCATCTGACTGTAAAGACATCTGCGAAGTGATTTTGCATTCGTAGAGTCGTCTATAACTCGTCGTTTTACTCAGCAATGAAGAATTCAGATTGAGCGCGCCACGACATTGCACTCGCGTCTGCTGGGCCTCGCAGGCGTTCCGTAATAGTTTAAGCCAAACTGAGCACACGCACGAGCTTGATACTGCATCAGAGTGTAAAGATGACGTCTGCAAAGGGATTTTGTATCTCGTAGAGCCGTCTATAACTCGTTGTTTTAAGCACGAATGAAGACTTCAGATTGAGCGCGCCACGACATTGCGCTCGCGTCTGCAGGGCCTCGCCGGCGTTCCGTAATAGTGTGAGCCAAACTGAGCACACACACGAGCTTGATACAGCATCTGAATGTAATGAAGATATCTGCGAAGCGATTTTGCATCTCGTAGAGCCATCTATAATTCGTCGGTTTACGCAGGAATGAATACTTCAGATTGAGCGCGCCACGACATTGCGCTCGCGTCTGCAGGGCCTCGCCGGCGTTCCGTAATAGTGTGAGCCAAATTGAGCACACACACACGAGCTTGATGCTGCATCTGACTGCAAAGACATCTGCGAAGTTATTTTGCATCTCGTAGAGCCGTCTATAATTCGTCGTTTTACGCAGGAATGAAGACTTCAGATTGAGCGCGCCACGACATTGCGCTCGCGTCTGCAGTGCCTCGCCGGCGTTCCGTAATAGTGTAAGCCAAACTGAGCACACGCACGAGCTTGATGCTGCATCTGAATGTAAAGACGACATCTGCAAAGTGATTTTGCATCTCGTATAGTCGTCTATAACTCATCGTTTTACGCAGGAATGAAGTCTTCAGATTCAGCGCGCCACGACATTGCGCTCTTGTCTGCAGGGCCTCGCCGGCGTTCCGTAATAGTGTGAGCCAAACTGAGCACACACACGAGCTTGATGCTGCATCTGACTGTAAAGACATCTGCGAAGTGATTTTGCATCTCGTAGAGTTGTCTATAACTCGTCGTTTTACTCAGGAATGAAGACTTCAGATTAAGCGCGCCACGACATGCGCTCGCGTCTGCAAGGGCCTCGCGGGCGTTCCGTAATAGTGTAAGCCAAACTTAGCACACGCACGAGCTTGATGCTGCATCTGAATGTAAAGAGGACATCTGCGAAGTGATTTTGCATTAGTAGAGTCGTCTATAACTCGTCGTTTTAGTCAGGAATGAAGACTTCAGATTGAGCGCGCCACGACATTGCGCTCGCGTCTGCAGGGCCTCGCAGGCGTTCCGTAATAGTTTAAGCCAAACTGAGCACACGCACGAGCTTGTTACTGCATCTGAGTGTAAAAGAAGACATCTGCGAATTGATGTTGCATCTCGTAGAGTCGTCTATAACTCGTCCTTTTACGCAGGTATGAAGACTTCGGGTTGAGCGCGCCACGACATTGCGCTCGTGCCTGCAAGGCCTCGCAGGCGTTCCGTAATAGTTTAAGCCAAACTGAGCACACGCACGAGCTTGATACTGCATCAGAGTGTAAAGATGACGTCTGCGAAGGGATTTTGCATCTCGTAGAGTCGTCTATAACTCGTCCTTTTACGCAGGTATGAAGACTTCGGGTTGAGCGCGCCACGACATTGCACTCGCGTCTGCAGGGCCTCGCAGGCGTTCCGTAATAGTTTAAGCCAAACAGAGCACACGCACGAGCTTGATGCTGCATTTGAATGTAAAGAAGGCATCTGCGAAGTGATTTTGTATCTCGTAGAGCCGTCTATAACTCGTCGTTTTACAAAGGACTGAAGACTTCAGATTGAGCGCTCCACGACATTGCGCTCGCGTCTGCAGGGCCTCGCAGGCGTTCCGCAATTGTTTAAGCGAAACTGAGCACACGCACGAGCTTTATGCTGCATCTGAATGCAAAGAAGACATCTGGGAAGTGATTATGCATCTCGTAGAGCCGTTTATAACTCGTCGTTTTACAAAGGACTGAAGACTTCAGATTGAGCGCTCCACGACCTTGCGCTCGCTTCTGCAGGGCCTCACAGGCGTTCCGTAATAGTTTAAGCCAAACTGAGCACACGCACGAGCTTGATGCTGCATCTGAATGTAAAGAAGACATCTGCGAAGTGATTTTGTATCTCGTAGAGCCGTCTATAATTCGTCGTTTTACGCAGGAATGAAGACTTCAGATTGAGCGCGCCACGACATTGCGCTCGCATCTGAAGGGCCTCGCCGGCGTTTCGTAATAGTGTGAGGCAAACTGAGCACACACACGAGCTTGATGCTGCATCTGACTGTAAAGACATCTGCGAAGTGATTTTGCATTCGTAGAGTCGTCTATAACAGGTCGTTTTACTCAGCAATGAAGAATTCAGATTGAGCGCGCCACGACATTGCGCTCGCGTCTGCAGGGCCTCGCACGCGTTCCGTAATAGTTTAAGCCAAACTGAGCACACGCACGAGCTTTATGCTGCATCTGAATGTAAAGAAGACATCTGCGAAGCGATTTTGAATCATGTAGAGCCGTCTATAATTCGTCGTTTTACGCAGGAATGAAGACTTCAGATTGAGCGCGCCACGACATTGCGCTCGCGTCTGCAGTGCCTCGCAGGCGTTCCGTAATAGTTTAAGCCAAACTGAGCACACGCACGAGCTTGATGCTGCATTTGAATGTAAAGAAGGCATCTGCGAAGTGATTTTGTATCTCGTAGAGCCGTCTATAACTCGTCGTTTTACAAAGGACTGAAGACTTCAGATTGAGCGCTCCACGACATTGCGCTCGCGTCTGCAGGGCCTCGCAGGCGTTCCGCAATTGTTTAAGCGAAACTGAGCACACGCACGAGCTTTATGCTGCATCTGAATGCAAAGAAGACATCTGGGAAGTGATTATGCATCTCGTAGAGCCGTTTATAACTCGTCGTTTTACAAAGGACTGAAGACTTCAGATTGAGCGCTCCACGACATTGCGCTCGCGTCTGCAGGGCCTCGCAGGCGTTCCGTAATAGTTTAAGCCAAACTGAGCACACGCACGAGCTTGATGCTGCATCTGAATGTAATGAAGACATCTGCGAAGTGATTTTGCATCTCTTAGAGCCGTCTATAACTCGTCGTTTTAACCAGGAATGAAGACTTCAGATTGAGTGCTCCACGACCTTGCGCTCGCTTCTGCAGGGCCTCACAGGCGTTCCGTAATAGTTTAAGCCAAACTGAGCACACGCACGAGCTTGATGCTGCATCTGAATGTAAAGAAGACATCTGCGAAGCGGTTTTGCATCTCGTAGAGCCGTCTATAATTCGTTGTTTTACGCAGGAATGAATACTTTACATTGAGCGCGCCACGACATTGCGCTTGCGTCTGCAGTGCCAGGAATGTCAGGAATTGAGCGCGCCACGACATTGCGCTCGCGTCTGCAGGGCCTCGCACGCGTTCCGTAATAGTTTAAGCCAAACTGAGCACACGCACGAGCTTTATGCTGCATCTGAATGTAAAGAAGACATCTGCGAAGTGATTTTGTATCTCGTAGAGCCGTCTATAATTCGTCGTTTTACGCAGGAATGAAGACTTCAGATTGAGCGCGCCACGACATTGCGCTCGCGTCTGAAGGGCCTCGCCGGCGTTTCGTAATAGTGTGAGGCAAACTGAGCACACACACGAGCTTGATGCTGCATCTGACTGTAAAGACATCTGCGAAGTGATTTTGCATTCGTAGAGTCGTCTATAACAGGTCGTTTTACTCAGCAATGAAGAATTCAGATTGAGCGCGCCACGACATTGCGCTCGCGTCTGCAGGGCCTCGCACGCGTTCCGTAATAGTTTAAGCCAAACTGAGCACACGCACGAGCTTTATGCTGCATCTGAATGTAAAGAAGACATCTGCGAAGCGATTTTGAATCATGTAGAGCCGTCTATAATTCGTCGTTTTACGCAGGAATGAAGACTTCAGATTGAGCGCGCCACGACATTGCGCTCGCGTCTGCAGTGCCTCGCAGGCGTTCCGTAATAATGTCAGCCAAACTGAGCACACGCACGAGCTTAATGCTGCATCTGACTGTGAAGACATCTGCGAAGTGATTTTGCATCTCGTACAGTCGTCTATAACTCGTCGTTTTACGCAGGAATGAAGACTTCGGGTTGAGCGCGCCACGACATTGCTCTCGCGTCTGCAGTGCCTCGCCGGCGTTCCGCAATATTTTAAGCCAAACTGAGCACACGCACGAGGTTGATACTGCATCTGAGTGTAAAGAAGACATCTGCGAATTGATGTTGCATCTCGTAGAGTCGTCTATATCTCGTCGTTTTACGCAGGAATAAGTACTTCGGGTTGAGCGCGCCATGACAATGCGCTCGCGCCTGCAGGGCCTCGCAGGCGTTCCGTAATAGTTTTAGCCAAACGGAGCACACGCACGAGCGTGATACTGCATCTGAATGCAAAGAAGACATCTGCGAAGTGATTTTGCATCTCGTAGAGCCGTCTATAACTCGTCGTTTTAAGCACGAATGAAGACTTCAGATTGAGCGCGCCACGACATTGCGCTCGCGTCTGCAGGGCCTCGCCGGCGTTCCGTAATAGTGTGAGCCAAACTGAGCACACACACGAGCTTGATGCAGCATCTGAATGTAAAGAAGATATCTGCGAAGCGATTTTGCATCTCGTAGAGCCATCTATAATTCGTCGTTTTACGCAGGAATGAATACTTCAGATTGAGCGTGCCACGACATTGCGCTCGCGTCTGCAGGGCTTCGCCGGCGTTCCGGAATAGTGTGAGCCAAACTGAGCACACACACGAGCTTGATGCTGCATCTGACTTTAAAGACATCTGCGAAGTGATTTTGCATTCGTAGAGTCGTCTATAACTCGTCGTTTTACTCAGCAATGAAGAATTCAGATTGAGCGCGCCACGACATTGCGCTCGCGTCTGCAGGGCCTCGCAGGCGCTCCGTAATAGTTTAAGCCAAACTGAGCACACGCACGAGCTTCATGCTGCATCTGAATGTAAAGAAGACATCTGCGAAGCGATTTTGCATCTCGTAGAGCCGTCTATAATTCGTCGTGTTACGCAGGAATGAAGACTTCAGATTGAGCACGCCACGACATTGCGCTCGCGTCTGAAGGGCCTCGCTGGCGTTCCGTAATATTGTGAGCCAAACTGAGCACACACACGAGCTTGATGCTGCATCTGACTGTAAAGACATCTGCGAAGTGATTTTGCATTCGTAGAGTCGTCTATAACTCGTCGTTTTACTCAGCAATGAAGAATTCAGATTGAGCGCGCCACGACATTGCACTCGCGTCTGCTGGGCCTCGCAGGCGTTCCGTAATAGTTTAAGCCAAACTGAGCACACGCACGAGCTTGATACTGCATCAGAGTGTAAAGATGACGTCTGCAAAGGGATTTTGTATCTCGTAGAGCCGTCTATAACTCGTCGTTTTAAGCACGAATGAAGACTTCAGATTGAGCGCGCCACGACATTGCGCTCGCGTCTGCAGGGCCTCGACGGCGTTCCGTAATAGTGTGAGCCAAACTGAGCACACACACGAGCTTGATACAGCATCTGAATGTAAAGAAGATATCTGCGAAGCGATTTTGCATCTCGTAGAGCCATCTATAATTCGTCGGTTTACGCAGGAATGAATACTTCAGATTGAGCGCGCCACGACATTGCGCTCGCGTCTGCAGGGCCTCGCCGGCGTTCCGTAATAGTGTGAGCCAAATTGAGCACACACACACGAGCTTGATGCTGCATCTGACTGCAAAGACATCTGCGAAGTTATTTTGCATCTCGTAGAGCCGTCTATAATTCGTCGTTTTACGCAGGAATGAAGACTTCAGATTGAGCGCGCCACGACATTGCGCTCGCGTCTGCAGTGCCTCGCCGGCGTTCCGTAATAGTGTAAGCCAAACTGAGCACACGCACGAGCTTGATGCTGCATCTGAATGTAAAGACGACATCTGCAAAGTGATTTTGCATCTCGTATAGTCGTCTATAACTCATCGTTTTACGCAGGAATGAAGTCTTCAGATTCAGCGCGCCACGACATTGCGCTCTTGTCTGCAGGGCCTCGCCGGCGTTCCGTAATAGTGTGAGCCAAACTGAGCACACACACGAGCTTGATGCTGCATCTGACTGTAAAGACATCTGCGAAGTGATTTTGCATCTCGTAGAGTTGTCTATAACTCGTCGTTTTACTCAGGAATGAAGACTTCAGATTAAGCGCGCCACGACATGCGCTCGCGTCTGCAAGGGCCTCGCGGGCGTTCCGTAATAGTGTAAGCCAAACTTAGCACACGCACGAGCTTGATGCTGCATCTGAATGTAAAGAGGACATCTGCGAAGTGATTTTGCATTAGTAGAGTCGTCTATAACTCGTCGTTTTAGTCAGGAATGAAGACTTCAGATTGAGCGCGCCACGACATTGCGCTCGCGTCTGCAGGGCCTCGCAGGCGTTCCGTAATAGTTTAAGCCAAACTGAGCACACGCACGAGCTTGTTACTGCATCTGAGTATAAAAGAAGACATCTGCGAATTGATGTTGCATCTCGTAGAGTCGTCTATAACTCGTCCTTTTACGCAGGTATGAAGACTTCGGGTTGAGCGCGCCACGACATTGCGCTCGTGCCTGCAAGGCCTCGCAGGCGTTCCGTAATAGTTTAAGCCAAACTGAGCACACGCACGAGCTTGATACTGCATCAGAATGTAAAGATGACGTCTGCGAAGGGATTTTGCATCTCGTAGAGTCGTCTATAACTCGTCCTTTTACGCAGGTATGAAGACTTCGGGTTGAGCGCGCCACGACATTGCACTCGCGTCTGCAGGGCCTCGCAGGCGTTCCGTAATAGTTTAAGCCAAACTGAGCACACGCACGAGCTTGATGCTGCATTTGAATGTAAAGAAGGCATCTGCGAAGTGATTTTGTATCTCGTAGAGCCGTCTATAACTCGTCGTTTTACAAAGGACTGAAGACTTCAAATTGAGCGCTCCACGACATTGCGCTCGCGTCTGCAGGGCCTCGCAGGCGTTCCGCAATTGTTTAAGCGAAACTGAGCACACGCACGAGCTTTATGCTGCATCTGAATGCAAAGAAGACATCTGGGAAGTGATTATGCATCTCGTAGAGCCGTTTATAACTCGTCGTTTTACAAAGGACTGAAGACTTCAGATTGAGCGCTCCACGACATTGCGCTCGCGTCTGCAGGGCCTCGCAGGCGTTCCGTAATAGTTTAAGCCAAACTGAGCACACGCACGAGCTTGATGCTGCATCTGAATGTAATGAAGACATCTGCGAAGTGATTTTGCATCTCTTAGAGCCGTCTATAACTCGTCGTTTTAACCAGGAATGAAGACTTCAGATTGAGTGCTCCACGACCTTGCGCTCGCTTCTGCAGGGCCTCACAGGCGTTCCGTAATAGTTTAAGCCAAACTGAGCACACGCACGAGCTTGATGCTGCATCTGAATGTAAAGAAGACATCTGCGAAGCGGTTTTGCATCTCGTAGAGCCGTCTATAATTCGTTGTTTTACGCAGGAATGAATACTTTACATTGAGCGCGCCACGACATTGCGCTTGCGTCTGCAGTGCCAGGAATGTCAGGAATTGAGCGCGCCACGACATTGCGCTCGCGTCTGCAGGGCCTCGCACGCGTTCCGTAATAGTTTAAGCCAAACTGAGCACACGCACGAGCTTTATGCTGCATCTGAATGTAAAGAAGACATCTGCGAAGTGATTTTGTATCTCGTAGAGCCGTCTATAATTCGTCGTTTTACGCAGGAATGAAGACTTCAGATTGAGCGCGCCACGACATTGCGCTCGCGTCTGAAGGGCCTCGCCGGCGTTTCGTAATAGTGTGAGGCAAACTGAGCACACACACGAGCTTGATGCTGCATCTGACTGTAAAGACATCTGCGAAGTGATTTTGCATTCGTAGAGTCGTCTATAACAGGTCGTTTTACTCAGCAATGAAGAATTCAGATTGAGCGCGCCACGACATTGCGCTCGCGTCTGCAGGGCCTCGCACGCGTTCCGTAATAGTTTAAGCCAAACTGAGCACACGCACGAGCTTTATGCTGCATCTGAATGTAAAGAAGACATCTGCGAAGTGATTTTGTATCTCGTAGAGCCGTCTATAATTCGTCGTTTTACGCAGGAATGAAGACTTCAGATTGAGCGCGCCACGACATTGCGCTCGCGTCTGAAGGGCCTCGCCGGCGTTTCGTAATAGTGTGAGGCAAACTGAGCACACACACGAGCTTGATGCTGCATCTGACTGTAAAGACATCTGCGAAGTGATTTTGCATTCGTAGAGTCGTCTATAATTCGTCGTTTTACGCAGGAATGAAGACTTCAGATTGAGCGCGCCACGACATTGCGCTCGCGTCTGCAGTGCCTCGCCGGCGTTCCGTAATAGTGTAAGCCAAACTGAGCACACGCACGAGCTTGATGCTGCATCTGAATGTAAAGACGACATCTGCAAAGTGATTTTGCATCTCGTATAGTCGTCTATAACTCATCGTTTTACGCAGGAATGAAGTCTTCAGATTCAGCGCGCCACGACATTGCGCTCTTGTCTGCAGGGCCTCGCCGGCGTTCCGTAATAGTGTGAGCCAAACTGAGCACACACACGAGCTTGATGCTGCATCTGACTGTAAAGACATCTGCGAAGTGATTTTGCATCTCGTAGAGTTGTCTATAACTCGTCGTTTTACTCAGGAATGAAGACTTCAGATTAAGCGCGCCACGACATGCGCTCGCGTCTGCAAGGGCCTCGCGGGCGTTCCGTAATAGTGTAAGCCAAACTTAGCACACGCACGAGCTTGATGCTGCATCTGAATGTAAAGAGGACATCTGCGAAGTGATTTTGCATTAGTAGAGTCGTCTATAACTCGTCGTTTTAGTCAGGAATGAAGACTTCAGATTGAGCTCGCCACGACATTGCGCTCGCGTCTGCAGGGCCTCGCAGGCGTTCCGTAATAGTTTAAGCCAAACTGAGCACACGCACGAGCTTGTTACTGCATCTGAGTGTAAAAGAAGACATCTGCGAATTGATGTTGCATCTCGTAGAGTCGTCTATAACTCGTCCTTTTACGCAGGTATGAAGACTTCGGGTTGAGCGCGCCACGACATTGCGCTCGTGCCTGCAAGGCCTCGCAGGCGTTCCGTAATAGTTTAAGCCAAACTGAGCACACGCACGAGCTTGATACTGCATCAGAGTGTAAAGATGACGTCTGCGAAGGGATTTTGCATCTCGTAGAGTCGTCTATAACTCGTCCTTTTACGCAGGTATGAAGACTTCGGGTTGAGCGCGCCACGACATTGCACTCGCGTCTGCAGGGCCTCGCAGGCGTTCCGTAATAGTTTAAGCCAAACTGAGCACACGCACGAGCTTGATGCTGCATTTGAATGTAAAGAAGGCATCTGCGAAGTGATTTTGTATCTCGTAGAGCCGTCTATAACTCGTCGTTTTACAAAGGACTGAAGACTTCAGATTGAGCGCTCCACGACATTGCGCTCGCGTCTGCAGGGCCTCGCAGGCGTTCCGCAATTGTTTAAGCGAAACTGAGCACACGCACGAGCTTTATGCTGCATCTGAATGCAAAGAAGACATCTGGGAAGTGATTATGCATCTCGTAGAGCCGTTTATAACTCGTCGTTTTACAAAGGACTGAAGACTTCAGATTGAGCGCTCCACGACATTGCGCTCGCGTCTGCAGGGCCTCGCAGGCGTTCCGTAATAGTTTAAGCCAAACTGAGCACACGCACGAGCTTGATGCTGCATCTGAATGTAATGAAGACATCTGCGAAGTGATTTTGCATCTCTTAGAGCCGTCTATAACTCGTCGTTTTAACCAGGAATGAAGACTTCAGATTGAGTGCTCCACGACCTTGCGCTCGCTTCTGCAGCCCCTCACAGGCGTTCCGTAATAGTTTAAGCCAAACTGAGCACACGCACGAGCTTGATGCTGCATCTGAATGTAAAGAAGACATCTGCGAAGCGGTTTTGCATCTCGTAGAGCCGTCTATAATTCGTTGTTTTACGCAGGAATGAATACTTTACATTGAACGCGCCACGACATTGCGCTTGCGTCTGCAGTGCCAGGAATGTCAGGAATTGAGCGCGCCACGACATTGCGCTCGCGTCTGCAGGGCCTCGCACGCGTTCCGTAATAGTTTAAGCCAAACTGAGCACACGCACGAGCTTTATGCTGCATCTGAATGTAAAGAAGACATCTGCGAAGTGATTTTGTATCTCGTAGAGCCGTCTATAATTCGTCGTTTTACGCAGGAATGAAGACTTCAGATTGAGCGCGCCACGACATTGCGCTCGCGTCTGAAGGGCCTCGCCGGCGTTTCGTAATAGTGTGAGGCAAACTGAGCACACACACGAGCTTGATGCTGCATCTGACTGTAAAGACATCTGCCAAGTGATTTTGCATTCGTAGAGTCGTCTATAACAGGTCGTTTTACTCAGCAATGAAGAATTCAGATTGAGCGCGCCACGACATTGCGCTCGCGTCTGCAGGGCCTCGCACGCGTTCCGTAATAGTTTAAGCCAAACTGAGCACACGCACGAGCTTTATGCTGCATCTGAATGTAAAGAAGACATCTGCGAAGTGATTTTGTATCTCGTAGAGCCGTCTATAATTCGTCGTTTTACGCAGGAATGAAGACTTCAAATTGAGCGCGCCACGACATTGCGCTCGCGTCTGAAGGGCCTCGCCGGCGTTTCGTAATAGTGTGAGGCAAACTGAGCACACACACGAGCTTGATGCTGCATCTGACTGTAAAGACATCTGCGAAGTGATTTTGCATTCGTAGAGTCGTCTATAACAGGTCGTTTTACTCAGCAATGAAGAATTCAGATTGAGCGCGCCACGACATTGCGCTCGCGTCTGCAGGGCCTCGCACGCGTTCCGTAATAGTTTAAGCCAAACTGAGCACACGCACGAGCTTTATGCTGCATCTGAATGTAAAGAAGACATCTGCGAAGCGATTTTGAATCATGTAGAGCAGTCTATAATTCGTCGTTTTACGCAGGAATGAAGACTTCAGATTGAGCGCGCCACGACATTGCGCTCGCGTCTGCAGTGCCTCGCAGGCGTTCCATAATAATGTCAGCCAAACTGAGCACACGCACGAGCTTAATGCTGCATCTGACTGTGAAGACATCTGCGAAGTGATTTTGCATCTCGTACAGTCGTCTATAACTCGTCGTTTTACGCAGGAATGAAGACTTCGGGTTGAGCGCGCCACGACATTGCGCTCGCGTCTGCAGGGCCTCGCCGGCGTTCCGTAATAGTGTGAGCCAAACTGAGCACACACACGAGCTTGATGCAGCATCTGAATGTAAAGAAGATATCTGCGAAGCGATTTTGCATCTCGTAGAGCCATCTATAATTCGTCGTTTTACGCAGGAATGAATACTTCAGATTGAGCGTGCCACGACATTGCGCTCGCGTCTGCAGGGCTTCGCCGGCGTTCCGGAATAGTGTGAGCCAAACTGAGCACACACACGAGCTTGATGCTGCATCTGACTTTAAAGACATCTGCGAAGTGATTTTGCATTCGTAGAGTCGTCTATAACTCGTCGTTTTACTCAGCAATGAAGAATTCAGATTGAGCGCGCCACGACATTGCGCTCGCGTCTGCAGGGCCTCGCAGGCGCTCCGTAATAGTTTAAGCCAAACTGAGCACACGCACGAGCTTTATGCTGCATCTGAATGTAAAGAAGACATCTGCGAAGCGATTTTGCATCTCGTAGAGCCGTCTATAATTCGTCGTGTTACGCAGGAATGAAGACTTCAGATTGAGCACGCCACGACATTGCGCTCGCGTCTGAAGGGCCTCGCTGGCGTTCCGTAATATTGTGAGCCAAACTGAGCACACACACGAGCTTGATGCTGCATCTGACTATAAAGACATCTGCGAAGTGATTTTGCATTCGTAGAGTCGTCTATAACTCGTCGTTTTAAGCACGAATGAAGACTTCAGATTGAGCGCGCCACGACATTGCGCTCGCGTCTGCAGGGCCTCGCCGGCGTTCCGTAATAGTGTGAGCCAAATTGAGCACACACACACGAGCTTGATGCTGCATCTGACTGCAAAGACATCTGCGAAGTTATTTTGCATCTCGTAGAGCCGTCTATAATTCGTCGTTTTACGCAGGAATGAAGACTTCAGATTGAGCGCGCCACGACATTGCGCTCGCGTCTGCAGTGCCTCGCCGGCGTTCCGTAATAGTGTAAGCCAAACTGAGCACACGCACGAGCTTGGTGCTGCATCTGAATGTAAAGACGACATCTGCAAAGTGATTTTGCATCTCGTATAGTCGTCTATAGCTCATCGTTTTACGCAGGAATGAAGTCTTCAGATTCAGCGCACCACGACATTGCGCTCGCGTCTGCAGGGCCTCGCCGGCGTTCCGTAATAGTGTGAGCCAAACTGAGCACACACACGAGCTTGATGCTGCATCTGACTGTAAAGAGGACATCTGCGAAGTGATTTTGCATTAGTAGAGTCGTCTATAACTCGTCGTTTTAGTCAGGAATGAAGACTTCAGATTGAGCGCGCCACGACATTGCGCTCGCGTCTGCAGTGCCTCGCCGGCGTTCCGTAATAGTGTAAGCCAAACTGAGCGCACGCACGAGCTTGATGCTGCATCTGAATGTAAAGACGACATCTGCGAAGTGATTTTGCATCTCGTAGAGTTGTCTATAACTCGTCGTTTTACTCAGGAATGAAGACTTCAGATTAAGCGCGCCACGACATGCGCTCGCGTCTGCAAGGGCCTCGCGGGCGTTCCGTAATAGTGTAAGCCAAACTTAGCACACGCACGAGCTTGATGCTGCATCTGAATGTAAAGAGGACATCTGCGAAGTGATTTTGCATTAGTAGAGTCGTCTATAACTCGTCGTTTTAGTCAGGAATGAAGACTTCAGATTGAGCGCGCCACGACATTGCGCTCGCGTCTGCAGGGCCTCGCAGGCGTTCCGTAATAGTTTAAGCCAAACTGAGCACACGCACGAGCTTGTTACTGCATCTGAGTGTAAAAGAAGACATCTGCGAATTGATGTTGCATCTCGTAGAGTCGTCTATAACTCGTCCTTTTACGCAGGTATGAAGACTTCGGGTTGAGCGCGCCACGACATTGCGCTCGTGCCTGCAAGGCCTCGCAGGCGTTCCGTAATAGTTTAAGCCAAACTGAGCACACGCACGAGCTTGATACTGCATCAGAGTGTAAAGATGACGTCTGCGAAGGGATTTTGCATCTCGTAGAGTCGTCTATAACTCGTCCTTTTACGCAGGTATGAAGACTTCGGGTTGAGCGCGCCACGACATTGCACTCGCGTCTGCAGGGCCTCGCAGGCGTTCCGTAATAGTTTAAGCCAAACTGAGCACACGCACGAGCTTGATGCTGCATTTGAATGTAAAGAAGGCATCTGCGAAGTGATTTTGTATCTCGTAGAGCCATCTATAACTCGTCGTTTTACAAAGGACTGAAGACTTCAGATTGAGCGCTCCACGACATTGCGCTCGCGTCTGCAGGGCCTCGCAGGCGTTCCGTAATTGTTTAAGCGAAACTGAGCACACGCACGAGCTTTATGCTGCATCTGAATGCAAAGAAGACATCTGGGAAGTGATTATGCATCTCGTAGAGCCGTTTATAACTCGTCGGTTTACAAAGGACTGAAGACTTCAGATTGAGCGCTCCACGACATTGCGCGCGCGTCTGCAGGGCCTCGCAGGCGTTCCGCAATAGTTTAACCCAAACTGAGCGGACGCACGAGCTTGATGCTGCATCTGAATGTAATGAAGACATCTGCGAAGTGATTTTGCATCTCTTAGAGCCGTCTATAACTCGTCGTTTTAACCAGGAATGAAGACTTCAGATTGAGTGCTCCACGACCTTGCGCTCGCTTCTGCAGGGCCTCACAGGCGTTCCGTAATAGTTTAAGCCAAACTGAGCACACGCACGAGCTTGATGCTGCATCTGAATGTAAAGAAGACATCTGCGAAGCGGTTTTGCATCTCGTAGAGCCGTCTATAATTCGTTGTTTTACGCAGGAATGAATACTTCACATTGAGCGCGCCACGACATTGCGCTTGCGTCTGCAGTGCCAGGAATGTCAGGAATTGAGCGCGCCACGACATTGCGCTCGCGTCTGCAGGGCCTCGCACGCGTTCCGTAAAAGTTTAAGCCAAACTGAGCACACGCACGAGCTTTATGCTGCATCTGAATGTAAAGAAGACATCTGCGAAGTGATTTTGTATCTCGTAGAGCCGTCTATAATTCGTCGTTTTACGCAGGAATGAAGACTTCAGATTGAGCGCGCCACGACATTGCGCTCGCGTCTGAAGGGCCTCGCCGGCGTTTCGTAATAGTGTGAGGCAAACTGAGCACACACACGAGCTTGATGCTGCATCTGACTGTAAAGACATCTGCGAAGTGATTTTGCATTCGTAGAGTCGTCTATAACAGGTCGTTTTACTCAGCAATGAAGAATTCAGATTGAGCGCGCCACAACATTGCGCTCGCGTCTGCAGGGCCTCGCACGTGTTCCGTAATAGTTTAAGCCAAACTGAGCACACGCACGAGCTTTATGCTGCATCTGAATGTAAAGAAGACATCTGCGAAGCGATTTTGCATCTCGTAGAGCCGTCTATAATTCGTCGTTTTACGCAGGAATGAAGACTTCAGATTGAGCACGCCACGACATTGCGCTCGCGTCTGCAGTGCCTCGCAGGCGTTCCGTAATAATGTCAGCCAAACTGAGCACACGCACGAGCTTAATGCTGCATCTGACTGTGAAGACATCTGCGAAGTGATTTTGCATCTCGTACAGTCGTCTATAACTCGTCGTTTTACGCAGGAATGAAGACTTCGGGTTGAGCGCGCCACGACATTGCTCTCGCGTCTGCAGTGCCTCGCCGGCGTTCCGCAATATTTTAAGCCAAACTGAGCACACGCACGAGCTTGATACTGCATCTGAGTGTAAAGAAGACATCTGCGAATTGATGTTGCATCTCGTAGAGTCGTCTATATCTCGTCGTTTTACGCAGGAATAAATACTTCGGGTTGAGCGCGCCACGACATTGCGCTCGCGTCTGCAGGGCTTCGCCGGCGTTCCGTAATAGTGTGAGCCAAACTGAGCACACACACGAGCTTGATGCTGCATCTGTCTTTAAAGACATCAGCGAAGTGATTTTGCATTTGTAGAGTCGTCTATAACTCGTCGTTTTACTCAGCAATGAAGACTTCAGATTGAGCGCGCCATGACAATGCGCTCGCGCCTGCAGGGCCTCGCAGGCGTTCCGTAATAGTTTTAGCCAAACGGAGCACACGCACGAGCGTGATACTGCATCTGAATGCAAAGAAGACATCTGCGAAGTGATTTTGCATCTCGTAGAGCCGTCTATAACTCGTCGTTTTAAGCACGAATGAAGACTTCAGATTGAGCGCGCCACGACATTGCGCTCGCGTCTGCAGGGCCTCGCCGGCGTTCCGTAATAGTGTGAGCCAAACTGAGCACACACACGAGCTTGATGCTGCATCTGAATGTAGAGAAGACATCTGCGAAGCGATTTTGCATCTCGTAGAGCCGTTTATAATTCGTCGTTTTACGCAGGAATGAAGACTTCAGATTGAGCGCGCCACGACATTGCGCTCGCGTCTGCAGTGCCTCGCAGGCGTTCTGGAATAGTGTAAGCCAAACTGAGCACACGCACGAGCTTGATGCTGCATCTGATTGTAAAGACGACATCTGCGAAGTGATTTTGCATCTCGTAGAGTCGTTTATAACTCGTCGTTTTAGTCAGGAATGAAGACTTCAGATTGAGCGCGTCACGACATTGCGCTCGCGTCTGCAGGGCCTCGCAGGCGTTCCGTAATAGTTTAAGCCAAACTGAGCACACGCACGAGCTTTATGCTGCATCTGAATGTAAAGAAGACATCTGCGAAGTGATTTTGTATCTCGTAGAGCCGTCTATAATTCGTCGTTTTACGCAGGAATGAAGACTTCAGATTGAGCGCGCCACGACATTGCGCTCGCGTCTGAAGGGCCTCGCCGGCGTTTCGTAATAGTGTGAGGCAAACTGAGCACACACACGAGCTTGATGCTGCATCTGACTGTAAAGACATCTGCGAAGTGATTTTGCATTCGTAGAGTCGTCTATAACAGGTCGTTTTACTCAGCAATGAAGAATTCAGATTGAGCGCGCCACGACATTGCGCTCGCGTCTGCAGGGCCTCGCACGCGTTCCGTAATAGTTTAAGCCAAACTGAGCACACGCACGAGCTTTATGCTGCATCTGAATGTAAAGAAGACATCTGCGAAGTGATTTTGTATCTCGTAGAGCCGTCTATAATTCGTCGTTTTACGCAGGAATGAAGACTTCAGATTGAGCGCGCCACGACATTGCGCTCGAGTCTGAAGGGCCTCGCCGGCGTTTCGTAATAGTGTGAGGCAAACTGAGCACACACACGAGCTTGATGCTGCATCTGACTGTAAAGACATCTGCGAAGTGATTTTGCATTCGTAGAGTCGTCTATAACAGGTCGTTTTACTCAGCAATGAAGAATTCAGATTGAGCGCGCCACGACATTGCGCTCGCGTCTGCAGTGCCTCGCAGGCGTTCCGTAATAATGTCAGCCAAACTGAGCACACGCACGAGCTTAATGCTGCATCTGACTGTGAAGACATCTGCGAAGTGATTTTGCATCTCGTACAGTCGTCTATAACTCGTCGTTTTACGCAGGAATGAAGACTTCGGGTTGAGCGCGCCACGACATTGCGCTCGCGTCTGCAGGGCCTCGCCGGCGTTCCGTAATAGTGTGAGCCAAACTGAGCACACACACGAGCTTGATGAGCTTGATGCAGCATCTGAATGTAAAGAAGATATCTGCGAAGCGATTTTGCATCTCGTAGAGCCATCTATAATTCGTCGTTTTACGCAGGAATGAATACTTCAGATTGAGCGTGCCACGACATTGCGCTCGCGTCTGCAGGGCTTCGCCGGCGTTCCGGAATAGTGTGAGCCAAACTGAGCACACACACGAGCTTGATGCTGCATCTGACTTTAAAGACATCTGCGAAGTGATTTTGCATTCGTAGAGTCGTCTATAACTCGTCGTTTTACTCAGCAATGAAGAATTCAGATTGAGCGCGCCACGACATTGCGCTCGCGTCTGCAGGGCCTCGCCGGCGTTCCGTAATAGTGTGAGCCAAATTGAGCACACACACACGAGCTTGATGCTGCATCTGACTGCAAAGACATCTGCGAAGTTATTTTGCATCTCGTAGAGCCGTCTATAATTCGTCGTTTTACGCAGGAATGAAGACTTCAGATTGAGCGCGCCACGACATTGCGCTCGCGTCTGCAGTGCCTCGCCGGCGTTCCGTAATAGTGTAAGCCAAACTGAGCACACGCACGAGCTTGGTGCTGCATCTGAATGTAAAGACGACATCTGCAAAGTGATTTTGCATCTCGTATAGTCGTCTATAGCTCATCGTTTTACGCAGGAATGAAGTCTTCAGATTCAGCGCACCACGACATTGCGCTCGCGTCTGCAGGGCCTCGCCGGCGTTCCGTAATAGTGTGAGCCAAACTGAGCACACACACGAGCTTGATGCTGCATCTGACTGTAAAGAGGACATCTGCGAAGTGATTTTGCATTAGTAGAGTCGTCTATAACTCGTCGTTTTAGTCAGGAATGAAGACTTCAGATTGAGCGCGCCACGACATTGCGCTCGCGTCTGCAGTGCCTCGCCGGCGTTCCGTAATAGTGTAAGCCAAACTGAGCACACGCACGAGCTTGATGCTGCATCTGAATGTAAAGACGACATCTGCGAAGTGATTTTGCATCTCGTAGAGTTGTCTATAACTCGTCGTTTTACTCAGGAATGAAGACTTCAGATTAAGCGCGCCACGACATGCGCTCGCGTCTGCAAGGGCCTCGCGGGCGTTCCGTAATAGTGTAAGCCAAACTTAGCACACGCACGAGCTTGATGCTGCATCTGAATGTAAAGAGGACATCTGCGAAGTGATTTTGCATTAGTAGAGTCGTCTATAACTCGTCGTTTTAGTCAGGAATGAAGACTTCAGATTGAGCGCGCCACGACATTGCGCTCGCGTCTGCAGGGCCTCGCAGGCGTTCCGTAATAGTTTAAGCCAAACTGAGCACACGCACGAGCTTGTTACTGCATCTGAGTGTAAAAGAAGACATCTGCGAATTGATGTTGCATCTCGTAGAGTCGTCTATAACTCGTCCTTTTACGCAGGTATGAAGACTTCGGGTTGAGCGCGCCACGACATTGCGCTCGTGCCTGCAAGGCCTCGCAGGCGTTCCGTAATAGTTTAAGCCAAACTGAGCACACGCACGAGCTTGATACTGCATCAGAGTGTAAAGATGACGTCTGCGAAGGGATTTTGCATCTCGTAGAGTCGTCTATAACTCGTCCTTTTACGCAGGTATGAAGACTTCGGGTTGAGCGCGCCACGACATTGCACTCGCGTCTGCAGGGCCTCGCAGGCGTTCCGTAATAGTTTAAGCCAAACTGAGCACACGCACGAGCTTGATGCTGCATTTGAATGTAAAGAAGGCATCTGCGAAGTGATTTTGTATCTCGTAGAGCCATCTATAACTCGTCGTTTTACAAAGGACTGAAGACTTCAGATTGAGCGCTCCACGACATTGCGCTCGCGTCTGCAGGGCCTCGCAGGCGTTCCGTAATTGTTTAAGCGAAACTGAGCACACGCACGAGCTTTATGCTGCATCTGAATGCAAAGAAGACATCTGGGAAGTGATTATGCATCTCGTAGAGCCGTTTATAACTCGTCGGTTTACAAAGGACTGAAGACTTCAGATTGAGCGCTCCACGACATTGCGCGCGCGTCTGCAGGGCCTCGCAGGCGTTCCGTAATAGTTTAAGCCAAGCTGAGCGGACGCACGAGCTTGATGCTGCATCTGAATGTAATGAAGACATCTGCGAAGTGATTTTGCATCTCTTAGAGCCGTCTATAACTCGTCGTTTTAACCAGGAATGAAGACTTCAGATTGAGTGCTCCACGACCTTGCGCTCGCTTCTGCAGGGCCTCACAGGCGTTCCGTAATAGTTTAAGCCAAACTGAGCACACGCACGAGCTTGATGCTGCATCTGAATGTAAAGAAGACATCTGCGAAGCGGTTTTGCATCTCGTAGAGCCGTCTATAATTCGTTGTTTTACGCAGGAATGAATACTTCACATTGAGCGCGCCACGACATTGCGCTTGCGTCTGCAGTGCCAGGAATGTCAGGAATTGAGCGCGCCACGACATTGCGCTCGCGTCTGCAGGGCCTCGCACGCGTTCCGTAAAAGTTTAAGCCAAACTGAGCACACGCACGAGCTTTATGCTGCATCTGAATGTAAAGAAGACATCTGCGAAGTGATTTTGTATCTCGTAGAGCCGTCTATAATTCGTCGTTTTACGCAGGAATGAAGACTTCAGATTGAGCGCGCCACGACATTGCGCTCGCGTCTGAAGGGCCTCGCCGGCGTTTCGTAATAGTGTGAGGCAAACTGAGCACACACACGAGCTTGATGCTGCATCTGACTGTAAAGACATCTGCGAAGTGATTTTGCATTCGTAGAGTCGTCTATAACAGGTCGTTTTACTCAGCAATGAAGAATTCAGATTGAGCGCGCCACAACATTGCGCTCGCGTCTGCAGGGCCTCGCACGTGTTCCGTAATAGTTTAAGCCAAACTGAGCACACGCACGAGCTTTATGCTGCATCTGAATGTAAAGAAGACATCTGCGAAGCGATTTTGCATCTCGTAGAGCCGTCTATAATTCGTCGTTTTACGCAGGAATGAAGACTTCAGATTGAGCACGCCACGACATTGCGCTCGCGTCTGCAGTGCCTCGCAGGCGTTCCGTAATAATGTCAGCCAAACTGAGCACACGCACGAGCTTAATGCTGCATCTGACTGTGAAGACATCTGCGAAGTGATTTTGCATCTCGTACAGTCGTCTATAACTCGTCGTTTTACGCAGGAATGAAGACTTCGGGTTGAGCGCGCCACGACATTGCTCTCGCGTCTGCAGTGCCTCGCCGGCGTTCCGCAATATTTTAAGCCAAACTGAGCACACGCACGAGCTTGATACTGCATCTGAGTGTAAAGAAGACATCTGCGAATTGATGTTGCATCTCGTAGAGTCGTCTATATCTCGTCGTTTTACGCAGGAATAAATACTTCGGGTTGAGCGCGCCACGACATTGCGCTCGCGTCTGCAGGGCTTCGCCGGCGTTCCGTAATAGTGTGAGCCAAACTGAGCACACACACGAGCTTGATGCTGCATCTGACTTTAAAGACATCAGCGAAGTGATTTTGCATTCGTAGAGTCGTCTATAACTCGTCGTTTTACTCAGCAATGAAGACTTCAGATTGAGCGCGCCATGACAATGCGCTCGCGCCTGCAGGGCCTCGCAGGCGTTCCGTAATAGTTTTAGCCAAACGGAGCACACGCACGAGCGTGATACTGCATCTGAATGCAAAGAAGACATCTGCGAAGTGATTTTGCATCTCGTAGAGCCGTCTATAACTCGTCGTTTTAAGCACGAATGAAGACTTCAGATTGAGCGCGCCACGACATTGCGCTCGCGTCTGCAGGGCCTCGCCGGCGTTCCGTAATAGTGTGAGCCAAACTGAGCACACACACGAGCTTGATGCAGCATCTGAATGTAAAGAAGATATCTGCGAAGCGATTTTGCATCTCGTAGAGCCATCTATAATTCGTCGTTTTACGCAGGAATGAATACTTCAGATTGAGCGTGCCACGACATTGCGCTCGCGTCTGCAGGGCTTCGCCGGCGTTCCGTAATAGTGTGAGCCAAACTGAGCACACACACGAGCTTGATGCTGCATCTGACTTTAAAGACAGCAGCGAAGTGATTTTGCATTCGTAGAGTCGTCTATAACTCGTCGTTTTACTCAGCAGTGAAGACTTCAGATTGAGCGCGCCACGACATTGCGCTCGCGTCTGCAGTGCCTCGCAGGCGTTCCGTAATAGTTTAAGCCAAACTGAGCACACGCACGAGCTTGATGCTGCATCTGAGTGTAAAGAAGACATCTGCGAATTGATGTTGCATCTCTAGAGTCGTCTATATCTCGTCGTTTTACGCAGGAATAAATACTTCGGGTTGAGCGCGCCACGACATCGCGCTCGCGTCTGCAGGGCCTCGCAGGCGTTCCGTAATAGTGTGAGCCAAACTGAGCACACGCACGAGCTTTATGCTGCATCTGAATGTAGAGAAGACATCTGCGAAGCGATTTTGCATCTCGTAGAGCCGTTTATAATTCGTCGTTTTACGCAGGAATGAAGACTTCAGATTGAGCGCGCCACGACATTGCGCTCGCGTCTGCAGTGCCTCGCAGGCGTTCTGGAATAGTGTAAGCCAAACTGAGCACACGCACGAGCTTGATGCTGCATCTGATTGTAAAGACGACATCTGCGAAGTGATTTTGCATCTCGTAGAGTCGTTTATAACTCGTCGTTTTAGTCAGGAATGAAGACTTCAGATTGAGCGCGTCACGACATTGCGCTCGCGTCTGCAGGGCCTCGCAGGCGTTCCGTAATAGTTTAAGCCAAACTGAGCACACGCACGAGCTTTATGCTGCATCTGAATGTAAAGAAGACATCTGCGAAGTGATTTTGTATCTCGTAGAGCCGTCTATAATTCGTCGTTTTACGCAGGAATGAAGACTTCAGATTGAGCGCGCCACGACATTGCGCTCGAGTCTGAAGGGCCTCGCCGGCGTTTCGTAATAGTGTGAGGCAAACTGAGCACACACACGAGCTTGATGCTGCATCTGACTGTAAAGACATCTGCGAAGTGATTTTGCATTCGTAGAGTCGTCTATAACAGGTCGTTTTACTCAGCAATGAAGAATTCAGATTGAGCGCGCCACGACATTGCGCTCGCGTCTGCAGGGCCTCGCACGCGTTCCGTAATAGTTTAAGCCAAACTGAGCACACGCACGAGCTTTATGCTGCATCTGAATGTAAAGAAGACATCTGCGAAGCGATTTTGAATCATGTAGAGCCGTCTATAATTCGTCGTTTTACGCAGGAATGAAGACTTCAGATTGAGCGCGCCACGACATTGCGCTCGCGTCTGCAGTGCCTCGCAGGCGTTCCGTAATAATGTCAGCCAAACTGAGCACACGCACGAGCTTAATGCTGCATCTGACTGTGAAGACATCTGCGAAGTGATTTTGCATCTCGTACAGTCGTCTATAACTCGTCGTTTTACGCAGGAATGAAGACTTCGGGTTGAGCGCGCCACGACATTGCGCTCGCGTCTGCAGGGCCTCGCCGGCGTTCCGTAATAGTGTGAGCCAAACTGAGCACACACACGAGCTTGATGCAGCATCTGAATGTAAAGAAGATATCTGCGAAGCGATTTTGCATCTCGTAGAGCCATCTATAATTCGTCGTTTTACGCAGGAATGAATACTTCAGATTGAGCGTGCCACGACATTGCGCTCGCGTCTGCAGGGCTTCGCCGGCGTTCCGGAATAGTGTGAGCCAAACTGAGCACACACACGAGCTTGATGCTGCATCTGACTTTAAAGACATCTGCGAAGTGATTTTGCATTCGTAGAGTCGTCTATAACTCGTCGTTTTACTCAGCAATGAAGAATTCAGATTGAGCGCGCCACGACATTGCGCTCGCGTCTGCAGGGCCTCGCAGGCGCTCCGTAATAGTTTAAGCCAAACTGAGCACACGCACGAGCTTTATGCTGCATCTGAATGTAAAGAAGACATCTGCGAAGCGATTTTGCATCTCGTAGAGCCGTCTATAATTCGTCGTGTTACGCAGGAATGAAGACTTCAGATTGAGCACGCCACGACATTGCGCTCGCGTCTGAAGGGCCTCGCTGGCGTTCCGTAATATTGTGAGCCAAACTGAGCACACACACGAGCTTGATGCTGCATCTGACTGTAAAGACATCTGCGAAGTGATTTTGCATTCGTAGAGTCGTCTATAACTCGTCGTTTTAAGCACGAATGAAGACTTCAGATTGAGCGCGCCACGACATTGCGCTCGCGTCTGCAGGGCCTCGCCGGCGTTCCGTAATAGTGTGAGCCAAATTGAGCACACACACACGAGCTTGATGCTGCATCTGACTGCAAAGACATCTGCGAAGTTATTTTGCATCTCGTAGAGCCGTCTATAATTCGTCGTTTTACGCAGGAATGAAGACTTCAGATTGAGCGCGCCACGACATTGCGCTCGCGTCTGCAGTGCCTCGCCGGCGTTCCGTAATAGTGTAAGCCAAACTGAGCACACGCACGAGCTTGGTGCTGCATCTGAATGTAAAGACGACATCTGCAAAGTGATTTTGCATCTCGTATAGTCGTCTATAGCTCATCGTTTTACGCAGGAATGAAGTCTTCAGATTCAGCGCACCACGACATTGCGCTCGCGTCTGCAGGGCCTCGCCGGCGTTCCGTAATAGTGTGAGCCAAACTGAGCACACACACGAGCTTGATGCTGCATCTGACTGTAAAGAGGACATCTGCGAAGTGATTTTGCATTAGTAGAGTCGTCTATAACTCGTCGTTTTAGTCAGGAATGAAGACTTTAGATTGAGCGCGCCACGACATTGCGCTCGCGTCTGCAGTGCCTCGCCGGCGTTCCGTAATAGTGTAAGCCAAACTGAGCACACGCACGAGCTTGATGCTGCATCTGAATGTAAAGACGACATCTGCGAAGTGATTTTGCATCTCGTAGAGTTGTCTATAACTCGTCGTTTTACTCAGGAATGAAGACTTCAGATTAAGCGCGCCACGACATGCGCTCGCGTCTGCAAGGGCCTCGCGGGCGTTCCGTAATAGTGTAAGCCAAACTTAGCACACGCACGACCTTGATGCTGCATCTGAATGTAAAGAGGACATCTGCGAAGTGATTTTGCATTAGTAGAGTCGTCTATAACTCGTCGTTTTAGTCAGGAATGAAGACTTCAGATTGAGCGCGCCACGACATTGCGCTCGCGTCTGCAGGGCCTCGCAGGCGTTCCGTAATAGTTTAAGCCAAACTGAGCACACGCACGAGCTTGTTACTGCATCTGAGTGTAAAAGAAGACATCTGCGAATTCATGTTGCATCTCGTAGAGTCGTCTATAACTCGTCCTTTTACGCAGGTATGAAGACTTCGGGTTGAGCGCGCCACGACATTGCGCTCGTGCCTGCAAGGCCTCGCAGGCGTTCCGTAATAGTTTAAGCCAAACTGAGCACACGCACGAGCTTGATACTGCATCAGAGTGTAAAGATGACGTCTGCGAAGGGATTTTGCATCTCGTAGAGTCGTCTATAACTCGTCCTTTTACGCAGGTATGAAGACTTCGGGTTGAGCGCGCCACGACATTGCACTCGCGTCTGCAGGGCCTCGCAGGCGTTCCGTAATAGTTTAAGCCAAACTGAGCACACGCACGAGCTTGATGCTGCATTTGAATGTAAAGAAGGCATCTGCGAAGTGATTTTGTATCTCGTAGAGCCATCTATAACTCGTCGTTTTACAAAGGACTGAAGACTTCAGATTGAGCGCTCCACGACATTGCGCTCGCGTCTGCAGGGCCTCGCAGGCGTTCCGTAATTGTTTAAGCGAAACTGAGCACACGCACGAGCTTTATGCTGCATCTGAATGCAAAGAAGACATCTGGGAAGTGATTATGCATCTCGTAGAGCCGTTTATAACTCGTCGGTTTACAAAGGACTGAAGACTTCAGATTGAGCGCTCCACGACATTGCGCGCGCGTCTGCAGGGCCTCGCAGGCGTTCCGTAATAGTTTAAGCCAAACTGAGCGGACGCACGAGCTTGATGCTGCATCTGAATGTAATGAAGACATCTGCGAAGTGATTTTGCATCTCTTAGAGCCGTCTATAACTCGTCGTTTTAACCAGGAATGAAGACTTCAGATTGAGTGCTCCACGACCTTGCGCTCGCTTCTGCAGGGCCTCACAGGCGTTCCGTAATAGTTTAAGCCAAACTGAGCACAAGCACGAGCTTGATGCTGCATCTGAATGTAAAGAAGACATCTGCGAAGCGGTTTTGCATCTCGTAGAGCCGTCTATAATTCGTTGTTTTACGCAGGAATGAATACTTCACATTGAGCGCGCCACGACATTGCGCTTGCGTCTGCAGTGCCAGGAATGTCAGGAATTGAGCGCGCCACGACATTGCGCTCGCGTCTGCAGGGCCTCGCACGCGTTCCGTAAAAGTTTAAGCCAAACTGAGCACACGCACGAGCTTTATGCTGCATCTGAATGTAAAGAAGACATCTGCGAAGTGATTTTGTATCTCGTAGAGCCGTCTATAATTCGTCGTTTTACGCAGGAATGAAGACTTCAGATTGAGCGCGCCACGACATTGCGCTCGCGTCTGAAGGGCCTCGCCGGCGTTTCGTAATAGTGTGAGGCAAACTGAGCACACACACGAGCTTGATGCTGCATCTGACTGTAAAGACATCTGCGAAGTGATTTTGCATTCGTAGAGTCGTCTATAACAGGTCGTTTTACTCAGCAATGAAGAATTCAGATTGAGCGCGCCACAACATTGCGCTCGCGTCTGCAGGGCCTCGCACGTGTTCCGTAATAGTTTAAGCCAAACTGAGCACACGCACGAGCTTTATGCTGCATCTGAATGTAAAGAAGACATCTGCGAAGCGATTTTGCATCTCGTAGAGCCGTCTATAATTCGTCGTTTTACGCAGGAATGAAGACTTCAGATTGAGCACGCCACGACATTGCGCTCGCGTCTGCAGTGCCTCGCAGGCGTTCCGTAATAATGTCAGCCAAACTGAGCACACGCACGAGCTTAATGCTGCATCTGACTGTGAAGACATCTGCGAAGTGATTTTGCATCTCGTACAGTCGTCTATAACTCGTCGTTTTACGCAGGAATGAAGACTTCGGGTTGAGCGCGCCACGACATTGCTCTCGCGTCTGCAGTGCCTCGCCGGCGTTCCGCAATATTTTAAGCCAAACTGAGCACACGCACGAGCTTGATACTGCATCTGAGTGTAAAGAAGACATCTGCGAATTGATGTTGCATCTCGTAGAGTCGTCTATATCTCGTCGTTTTACGCAGGAATAAATACTTCGGGTTGAGCGCGCCACGACATTGCGCTCGCGTCTGCAGGGCTTCGCCGGCGTTCCGTAATAGTGTGAGCCAAACTGAGCACACACACGAGCTTGATGCTGCATCTGACTTTAAAGACATCAGCGAAGTGATTTTGCATTCGTAGAGTCGTCTATAACTCGTCGTTTTACTCAGCAATGAAGACTTCAGATTGAGCGCGCCATGACAATGCGCTCGCGCCTGCAGGGCCTCGCAGGCGTTCCGTAATAGTTTTAGCCAAACGGAGCACACGCACGAGCGTGATACTGCATCTGAATGCAAAGAAGACATCTGCGAAGTGATTTTGCATCTCGTAGAGCCGTCTATAACTCGTCGTTTTAAGCACGAATGAAGACTTCAGATTGAGCGCGCCACGACATTGCGCTCGCGTCTGCAGGGCCTCGCCGGCGTTCCGTAATAGTGTGAGCCAAACTGAGCACACACACGAGCTTGATGCTGCATCTGACTGTAAAGAGGACATCTGCGAAGTGATTTTGCATTAGTAGAGTCGTCTATAACTCGTCGTTTTAGTCAGGAATGAAGACTTCAGATTGAGCGCGCCACGACATTGCGCTCGCGTCTGCAGTGCCTCGCCGGCGTTCCGTAATAGTGTAAGCCAAACTGAGCACACGCACGAGCTTGATGCTGCATCTGAATGTAAAGACGACATCTGCGAAGTGATTTTGCATCTCGTAGAGTTGTCTATAACTCGTCGTTTTACTCAGGAATGAAGACTTCAGATTAAGCGCGCCACGACATGCGCTCGCGTCTGCAAGGGCCTCGCGGGCGTTCCGTAATAGTGTAAGCCAAACTTAGCACACGCACGAGCTTGATGCTGCATCTGAATGTAAAGAGGACATCTGCGAAGTGATTTTGCATTAGTAGAGTCGTCTATAACTCGTCGTTTTAGTCAGGAATGAAGACTTCAGATTGAGCGCGCCACGACATTGCGCTCGCGTCTGCAGGGCCTCGCAGGCGTTCCGTAATAGTTTAAGCCAAACTGAGCACACGCACGAGCTTGTTACTGCATCTGAGTGTAAAAGAAGACATCTGCGAATTGATGTTGCATCTCGTAGAGTCGTCTATAACTCGTCCTTTTACGCAGGTATGAAGACTTCGGGTTGAGCGCGCCACGACATTGCGCTCGTGCCTGCAAGGCCTCGCAGGCGTTCCGTAATAGTTTAAGCCAAACTGAGCACACGCACGAGCTTGATACTGCATCAGAGTGTAAAGATGACGTCTGCGAAGGGATTTTGCATCTCGTAGAGTCGTCTATAACTCGTCCTTTTACGCAGGTATGAAGACTTCGGGTTGAGCGCGCCACGACATTGCACTCGCGTCTGCAGGGCCTCGCAGGCGTTCCGTAATAGTTTAAGCCAAACTGAGCACACGCACGAGCTTGATGCTGCATTTGAATGTAAAGAAGGCATCTGCGAAGTGATTTTGTATCTCGTAGAGCCATCTATAACTCGTCGTTTTACAAAGGACTGAAGACTTCAGATTGAGCGCTCCACGACATTGCGCTCGCGTCTGCAGGGCCTCGCAGGCGTTCCGTAATTGTTTAAGCGAAACTGAGCACACGCACGAGCTTTATGCTGCATCTGAATGCAAAGAAGACATCTGGGAAGTGATTATGCATCTCGTAGAGCCGTTTATAACTCGTCGGTTTACAAAGGACTGAAGACTTCAGATTGAGCGCTCCACGACATTGCGCGCGCGTCTGCAGGGCCTCGCAGGCGTTCCGTAATAGTTTAAGCCAAACTGAGCGGACGCACGAGCTTGATGCTGCATCTGAATGTAATGAAGACATCTGCGAAGTGATTTTGCATCTCTTAGAGCCGTCTATAACTCGTCGTTTTAACCAGGAATGAAGACTTCAGATTGAGTGCTCCACGACCTTGCGCTCGCTTCTGCAGGGCCTCACAGGCGTTCCGTAATAGTTTAAGCCAAACTGAGCACAAGCACGAGCTTGATGCTGCATCTGAATGTAAAGAAGACATCTGCGAAGCGGTTTTGCATCTCGTAGAGCCGTCTATAATTCGTTGTTTTACGCAGGAATGAATACTTCACATTGAGCGCGCCACGACATTGCGCTTGCGTCTGCAGTGCCAGGAATGTCAGGAATTGAGCGCGCCACGACATTGCGCTCGCGTCTGCAGGGCCTCGCACGCGTTCCGTAAAAGTTTAAGCCAAACTGAGCACACGCACGAGCTTTATGCTGCATCTGAATGTAAAGAAGACATCTGCGAAGTGATTTTGTATCTCGTAGAGCCGTCTATAATTCGTCGTTTTACGCAGGAATGAAGACTTCAGATTGAGCGCGCCACGACATTGCGCTCGCGTCTGAAGGGCCTCGCCGGCGTTTCGTAATAGTGTGAGGCAAACTGAGCACACACACGAGCTTGATGCTGCATCTGACTGTAAAGACATCTGCGAAGTGATTTTGCATTCGTAGAGTCGTCTATAACAGGTCGTTTTACTCAGCAATGAAGAATTCAGATTGAGCGCGCCACAACATTGCGCTCGCGTCTGCAGGGCCTCGCACGTGTTCCGTAATAGTTTAAGCCAAACTGAGCACACGCACGAGCTTTATGCTGCATCTGAATGTAAAGAAGACATCTGCGAAGCGATTTTGCATCTCGTAGAGCCGTCTATAATTCGTCGTTTTACGCAGGAATGAAGACTTCAGATTGAGCACGCCACGACATTGCGCTCGCGTCTGCAGTGCCTCGCAGGCGTTCCGTAATAATGTCAGCCAAACTGAGCACACGCACGAGCTTAATGCTGCATCTGACTGTGAAGACATCTGCGAAGTGATTTTGCATCTCGTACAGTCGTCTATAACTCGTCGTTTTACGCAGGAATGAAGACTTCGGGTTGAGCGCGCCACGACATTGCTCTCGCGTCTGCAGTGCCTCGCCGGCGTTCCGCAATATTTTAAGCCAAACTGAGCACACGCACGAGCTTGATACTGCATCTGAGTGTAAAGAAGACATCTGCAAATTGATGTTGCATCTCGTAGAGTCGTCTATATCTCGTCGTTTTACGCAGGAATAAATACTTCGGGTTGAGCGCGCCACGACATTGCGCTCGCGTCTGCAGGGCTTCGCCGGCGTTCCGTAATAGTGTGAGCCAAACTGAGCACACACACGAGCTTGATGCTGCATCTGACTTTAAAGACATCAGCGAAGTGATTTTGCATTCGTAGAGTCGTCTATAACTCGTCGTTTTACTCAGCAATGAAGACTTCAGATTGAGCGCGCCATGACAATGCGCTCGCGCCTGCAGGGCCTCGCAGGCGTTCCGTAATAGTTTTAGCCAAACGGAGCACACGCACGAGCGTGATACTGCATCTGAATGCAAAGAAGACATCTGCGAAGTGATTTTGCATCTCGTAGAGCCGTCTATAACTCGTCGTTTTAAGCACGAATGAAGACTTCAGATTGAGCGCGCCACGACATTGCGCTCGCGTCTGCAGGGCCTCGCCGGCGTTCCGTAATAGTGTGAGCCAAACTGAGCACACACACGAGCTTGATGCTGCATCTGACTGTAAAGAGGACATCTGCGAAGTGATTTTGCATTAGTAGAGTCGTCTATAACTCGTCGTTTTAGTCAGGAATGAAGACTTCAGATTGAGCGCGCCACGACATTGCGCTCGCGTCTGCAGTGCCTCGCCGGCGTTCCGTAATAGTGTAAGCCAAACTGAGCACACGCACGAGCTTGATGCTGCATCTGAATGTAAAGACGACATCTGCGAAGTGATTTTGCATCTCGTAGAGTTGTCTATAACTCGTCGTTTTACTCAGGAATGAAGACTTCAGATTAAGCGCGCCACGACATGCGCTCGCGTCTGCAAGGGCCTCGCGGGCGTTCCGTAATAGTGTAAGCCAAACTTAGCACACGCACGAGCTTGATGCTGCATCTGAATGTAAAGAGGACATCTGCGAAGTGATTTTGCATTAGTAGAGTCGTCTATAACTCGTCGTTTTAGTCAGGAATGAAGACTTCAGATTGAGCGCGCCACGACATTGCGCTCGCGTCTGCAGGGCCTCGCAGGCGTTCCGTAATAGTTTAAGCCAAACTGAGCACACGCACGAGCTTGTTACTGCATCTGAGTGTAAAAGAAGACATCTGCGAATTGATGTTGCATCTCGTAGAGTCGTCTATAACTCGTCCTTTTACGCAGGTATGAAGACTTCGGGTTGAGCGCGCCACGACATTGCGCTCGTGCCTGCAAGGCCTCGCAGGCGTTCCGTAATAGTTTAAGCCAAACTGAGCACACGCACGAGCTTGATACTGCATCAGAGTGTAAAGATGACGTCTGCGAAGGGATTTTGCATCTCGTAGAGTCGTCTATAACTCGTCCTTTTACGCAGGTATGAAGACTTCGGGTTGAGCGCGCCACGACATTGCACTCGCGTCTGCAGGGCCTCGCAGGCGTTCCGTAATAGTTTAAGCCAAACTGAGCACACGCACGAGCTTGATGCTGCATTTGAATGTAAAGAAGGCATCTGCGAAGTGATTTTGTATCTCGTAGAGCCATCTATAACTCGTCGTTTTACAAAGGACTGAAGACTTCAGATTGAGCGCTCCACGACATTGCGCTCGCGTCTGCAGGGCCTCGCAGGCGTTCCGTAATTGTTTAAGCGAAACTGAGCACACGCACGAGCTTTATGCTGCATCTGAATGCAAAGAAGACATCTGGGAAGTGATTATGCATCTCGTAGAGCCGTTTATAACTCGTCGGTTTACAAAGGACTGAAGACTTCAGATTGAGCGCTCCACGACATTGCGCGCGCGTCTGCAGGGCCTCGCAGGCGTTCCGTAATAGTTTAAGCCAAACTGAGCGGACGCACGAGCTTGATGCTGCATCTGAATGTAATGAAGACATCTGCGAAGTGATTTTGCATCTCTTAGAGCCGTCTATAACTCGTCGTTTTAACCAGGAATGAAGACTTCAGATTGAGTGCTCCACGACCTTGCGCTCGCTTCTGCAGGGCCTCACAGGCGTTCCGTAATAGTTTAAGCCAAACTGAGCACAAGCACGAGCTTGATGCTGCATCTGAATGTAAAGAAGACATCTGCGAAGCGGTTTTGCATCTCGTAGAGCCGTCTATAATTCGTTGTTTTACGCAGGAATGAATACTTCACATTGAGCGCGCCACGACATTGCGCTTGCGTCTGCAGTGCCAGGAATGTCAGGAATTGAGCGCGCCACGACATTGCGCTCGCGTCTGCAGGGCCTCGCACGCGTTCCGTAAAAGTTTAAGCCAAACTGAGCACACGCACGAGCTTTATGCTGCATCTGAATGTAAAGAAGACATCTGCGAAGTGATTTTGTATCTCGTAGAGCCGTCTATAATTCGTCGTTTTACGCAGGAATGAAGACTTCAGATTGAGCGCGCCACGACATTGCGCTCGCGTCTGAAGGGCCTCGCCGGCGTTTCGTAATAGTGTGAGGCAAACTGAGCACACACACGAGCTTGATGCTGCATCTGACTGTAAAGACATCTGCGAAGTGATTTTGCATTCGTAGAGTCGTCTATAACAGGTCGTTTTACTCAGCAATGAAGAATTCAGATTGAGCGCGCCACAACATTGCGCTCGCGTCTGCAGGGCCTCGCACGTGTTCCGTAATAGTTTAAGCCAAACTGAGCACACGCACGAGCTTTATGCTGCATCTGAATGTAAAGAAGACATCTGCGAAGCGATTTTGCATCTCGTAGAGCCGTCTATAATTCGTCGTTTTACGCAGGAATGAAGACTTCAGATTGAGCACGCCACGACATTGCGCTCGCGTCTGCAGTGCCTCGCAGGCGTTCCGTAATAATGTCAGCCAAACTGAGCACACGCACGAGCTTAATGCTGCATCTGACTGTGAAGACATCTGCGAAGTGATTTTGCATCTCGTACAGTCGTCTATAACTCGTCGTTTTACGCAGGAATGAAGACTTCGGGTTGAGCGCGCCACGACATTGCTCTCGCGTCTGCAGTGCCTCGCCGGCGTTCCGCAATATTTTAAGCCAAACTGAGCACACGCACGAGCTTGATACTGCATCTGAGTGTAAAGAAGACATCTGCGAATTGATGTTGCATCTCGTAGAGTCGTCTATATCTCGTCGTTTTACGCAGGAATAAATACTTCGGGTTGAGCGCGCCACGACATTGCGCTCGCGTCTGCAGGGCTTCGCCGGCGTTCCGTAATAGTGTGAGCCAAACTGAGCACACACACGAGCTTGATGCTGCATCTGACTTTAAAGACATCAGCGAAGTGATTTTGCATTCGTAGAGTCGTCTATAACTCGTCGTTTTACTCAGCAATGAAGACTTCAGATTGAGCGCGCCATGACAATGCGCTCGCGCCTGCAGGGCCTCGCAGGCGTTCCGTAATAGTTTTAGCCAAACGGAGCACACGCACGAGCGTGATACTGCATCTGAATGCAAAGAAGACATCTGCGAAGTGATTTTGCATCTCGTAGAGCCGTCTATAACTCGTCGTTTTAAGCACGAATGAAGACTTCAGATTGAGCGCGCCACGACATTGCGCTCGCGTCTGCAGGGCCTCGCCGGCGTTCCGTAATAGTGTGAGCCAAACTGAGCACACACACGAGCTTGATGCAGCATCTGAATGTAAAGAAGATATCTGCGAAGCGATTTTGCATCTCGTAGAGCCATCTATAATTCGTCGTTTTACGCAGGAATGAATACTTCAGATTGAGCGTGCCACGACATTGCGCTCGCGTCTGCAGGGCTTCGCCGGCGTTCCGTAATAGTGTGAGCCAAACTGAGCACACACACGAGCTTGATGCTGCATCTGACTTTAAAGACAGCAGCGAAGTGATTTTGCATTCGTAGAGTCGTCTATAACTCGTCGTTTTACTCAGCAGTGAAGACTTCAGATTGAGCGCGCCACGACATTGCGCTCGCGTCTGCAGTGCCTCGCAGGCGTTCCGTAATAGTTTAAGCCAAACTGAGCACACGCACGAGCTTGATGCTGCATCTGAGTGTAAAGAAGACATCTGCGAATTGATGTTGCATCTCTAGAGTCGTCTATATCTCGTCGTTTTACGCAGGAATAAATACTTCGGGTTGAGCGCGCCACGACATCGCGCTCGCGTCTGCAGGGCCTCGCAGGCGTTCCGTAATAGTGTGAGCCAAACTGAGCACACGCACGAGCTTTATGCTGCATCTGAATGTAGAGAAGACATCTGCGAAGCGATTTTGCATCTCGTAGAGCCGTTTATAATTCGTCGTTTTACGCAGGAATGAAGACTTCAGATTGAGCGCGCCACGACATTGCGCTCGCGTCTGCAGTGCCTCGCAGGCGTTCTGGAATAGTGTAAGCCAAACTGAGCACACGCACGAGCTTGATGCTGCATCTGATTGTAAAGACGACATCTGCGAAGTGATTTTGCATCTCGTAGAGTCGTTTATAACTCGTCGTTTTAGTCAGGAATGAAGACTTCAGATTGAGCGCGTCACGACATTGCGCTCGCGTCTGCAGGGCCTCGCAGGCGTTCCGTAATAGTTTAATCCAAACTGAGCACACGCACGAGCTTTATGCTGCATCTGAATGTAAAGAAGACATCTGCGAAGCGATTTTGCATCTCGTAGAGCCGTCTATAATTCGTCGTTTTACGCAGGAATGAAGACTTCAGATTGAGCACGCCACGACATTGCGCTCGCGTCTGAAGGGCCTCGCTGGCGTTCCGTAATAGTGTGAGCCAAACTGAGCACACACACGAGCTTGATGCTGCATCTGACTGTAAAGACATCTGCGAAGTGATTTTGCATTCGTAGAGTCGTCTATACCTCGTCGTTTTACTCAGCAATGAAGAATTCAGATTGAGCGCGCCACGACATTGCGCTCGCGTCTGCTGGGCCTCGCAGGCGTTCCGTAATAGTTTAAGCCAAACTGAGCACACGCACGAGCTTGATACTGCATCTGAGTGTAAAGAAGACATCTGCGAATTGATGTTGCATCTCGTAGATTCGTCTATATCTCGTCGTTTTACGCAGGAATAAATACTTCGGGTTGAGCGCGCCATGACAATGCGCTCGCGCCTGCAGGGCCTCGCAGGCGTTCCGTAATAGTTTTAGCCAAACTGAGCACACGCACGAGCGTGATATTGCATCTGAATGCAAAGAAGACATCTGCGAAGTGATTTTGCATCTCGTAGAGCCGTCTATAACTCGTCGTTTTAAGCAGGAATGAAGACTTCAGATTGAGCGCTCCACGAGCTTGCGCTGGCTTCTGCAGGGCCTCACAGGCGTTCCGTAATAGTTTAAGCCAAACTGAGCACACGCACGAGCTTGATGCTGCATCTGAATGTAAAGAAGACATCTGCGAAGTGATTTTGCATCTCGTAGAGCCGTCTATAACCCGTCGTTTTACTCAAGAATGAATACTTCAGATTGAGCGCGCCACGACATTGCGCTCGCGTCTGCAGGGCCTCGAAGCGTTCCGTAATAGTGTGAGCCAAACTGAGCACACACACGAGCTTGATGCTGCATCTGACTTTAAAGACATCTGCGAAGTGATTTTGCATTCGTAGAGTCGTCTATAACTCGTCATTTTACTCAGCAATGAAGACTTCAGATTGAGCGCGCCACGACATTGCGCTCGCGTCTGCAGTGCCTCGCAGGCGTTCCGTAATAGTTTAAGCCAAACTGAGCACACGCACGAGCTTGATGCTGCATCTGAGTGTAAAGAAGACATCTGCGAATTGATGTTGCATCTCTAGAGTCGTCTATATCTCGTCGTTTTACGCAGGAATAAATACTTCGGGTTGAGCGCGCCACGACATCGCGCTCGCGTCTGCAGGGCCTCGCAGGCGTTCCGTAATAGTTTAAGTGAAACTGAGCACATGCACGAGCTTTATGCTGCATCTGAATGCAAAGAAGACATCTGCGAAGTGATTTTGCATCTCGTAGAGCAGTCTATAACTCGTCGTTTTACTCAGGAATGAAGACTTCGGATTGAGCGCGCCACGACATTGCGCTCGCGTCTGCAGGGCCTCGCCGGCGTTCCGTAATAGTGTGAGCCAAATTGAGCACACACACACGAGCTTGATGCTGCATCTGACTGCAAAGACATCTGCGAAGTTATTTTGCATCTCGTAGAGTCGTCTATAACTCGTCGTTTTACTCAGGAATGAAGACTTCAGATTGTGCGCGCCACGACAGTGCGCTCGCGTCTGCAGGGACTCGCAGGCGTTCCGTAATAGTGTAAGCCAAACTGAGCACACGCACGAGCTTGATGCTGCATCTGAATGTAAAGACGACATCTGCAAAGTGATTTTGCATCTCGTATAGTCGTCTATAACTCATCGTTTTACGCAGGAATGAAGTCTTCAGATTCAGCGCGCCACGACATTGCGCTCGCGTCTGCAGGGCCTCGCCGGCGTTCTGTAATAGTGTGAGCCAAACTGAGCACACACACGAGCTTGATGCTGCATCTGACTGTAAAGACATCTGCGAAGCGATTTTGCATCTCGTAGAGCTGTCTATAACTCTTCGTTTTATTCAGGAATGAAGACTTCAGATTGAGCTCGCCACGACATTGCGCTCGCGTCTGCAGGGCCTCGCCGGCGTTCCGTAATAGTGTGAGACAAACTGAGCACACACACGAGCTTGATGCTGCATCTGACTGTAAAGAGGACATCTGCGAAGTGATTTTGCATCCCGTAGAGTCGTCTATAACTCGTCCTTTTACTCAGGAATGAAGACTTCAGATTGAGCGCGCCACGACATTGCGCTCGCGTCTGCAGTGCCTCGCCGGCGTTCCGCAATATTTTAAGCCAAACTGAGCACACGCACGAGCTTGATACTGCATCTGAGTGTAAAGAAGACATCTGCGAATTGATGTTGCATCTCGTAGAGTCGTCTATATCTCGTCGTTTTACGCAGGCATAAATACTTCGGGTTGAGCGCGCCACGACATTGCGCTCGTGCCTGCAAGGCCTCGCAGGCGTTCCGTAATAGTTTAAGCCAAACTGAGCTACGCACGAGCTTGATACTGCATCAGAGTGTAAAGAAGGCATCTGCGAAGTGATTTTGTATCTCGTAGAGCCGTCTATAACTCGTCGTTTTACAAAGGACTGAAGACTTCAGATTGAGCGCTCCACGACATTGCGCTCGCGTCTGCAGGGCCTCGCAGGCGTTCCGTAATTGTTTAAGCGAAACTGAGCACACGCACGAGCTTTATGCTGCATCTGAATGCAAAGAAGACATCTGGGAAGTGATTATGCATCTCGTAGAGCCGTTTATAACTCGTCGTTTTACAAAGGACTGAAGACTTCAGATTGAGCGCTCCACGACATTGCGCTCGCGTCTGCAGGGCCTCGCAGGCGTTCCGTAATAGTTTAAGCCAAACTGAGCGGACGCACGAGCTTGATGCTGCATCTGACTGCAAAGACATCTGCGAAGTTATTTTGCATCTCGTAGAGTCGTCTATAACTCGTCGTTTTACTCAGGAATGAAGACTTCAGATTGTGCGCGCCACGACAGTGCGCTCGCGTCTGCAGGGACTCGCAGGCGTTCCGTAATAGTGTAAGCCAAACTGAGCACGCGCACGAGCTTGATGCTGCATCTGAATGTAAAGACGACATCTGCAAAGTGATTTTGCATCTCGTATAGTCGTCTATAACTCATCGTTTTACGCAGGAATGAAGTCTTCAGATTCAGCGCGCCACGACATTGCGCTCGCGTCTGCAGGGCCTCGCCGGCGTTCTGTAATAGTGTGAGCCAAACTGAGCACACACACGAGCTTGATGCTGCATCTGACTGTAAAGACATCTGCGAAGTGATTTTGCATCTCGTAGAGTTGTCTATAACTCGTCGTTTTACTCAGGAATGAAGACTTCAGATTAAGCGCGCCACGACATGCGCTCGCGTCTGCAAGGGCCTCGCGGGCGTTCCGTAATAGTGTAAGCCAAACTTAGCACACGCACGAGCTTGATGCTGCATCTGAATGTAAAGAGGACATCTGCGAAGTGATTTTGCATTAGTAGAGTCGTCTATAACTCGTCGTTTTAGTCAGGAATGAAGACTTCAGATTGAGCGCGCCACGACATTGCGCTCGCGTCTGCAGGGCCTCGCAGGCGTTCCGTAATAGTTTAAGCCAAACTGAGCACACGCACGAGCTTGTTACTGCATCTGAGTGTAAAAGAAGACATCTGCGAATTGATGTTGCATCTCGTAGAGTCGTCTATAACTCGTCCTTTTACGCAGGTATGAAGACTTCGGGTTGAGCGCGCCACGACATTGCGCTCGTGCCTGCAAGGCCTCGCAGGCGTTCCGTAATAGTTTAAGCCAAACTGAGCACACGCACGAGCTTGATACTGCATCAGAGTGTAAAGAAGGCATCTGCGAAGTGATTTTGTATCTCGTAGAGCCGTCTATAACTCGTCGTTTTACAAAGGACTGAAGACTTCAGATTGAGCGCTCCACGACATTGCGCTCGCGTCTGCAGGGCCTCGCAGGCGTTCCGTAATTGTTTAAGCGAAACTGAGCACACGCACGAGCTTTATGCTGCATCTGAATGCAAAGAAGACATCTGGGAAGTGATTATGCATCTCGTAGAGCCGTTTATAACTCGTCGTTGTACAAAGGACTGAAGACTTCAGATTGAGCGCTCCACGACATTGCGCTCGCGTCTGCAGGGCCTCGCAGGCGTTCCGTAATAGTTTAAGCCAAACTGAGCGGACGCACGAGCTTGATGCTGCATCTGAATGTAAAAAAGACATCTGCGAAGTGATTTTGCATCTCTTAGAGCCGTCTATAACTCGTCGTTTTAACCAGGAATGAAGACTTCAGATTGAGTGCTCCACGACCTTGCGCTCGCTTCTGCAGGGCCTCACAGGCGTTCCGTAATAGTTTAAGCCAAACTGAGCACACGCACGAGCTTGATGCTGCATCTGAATGTAAAGAAGACATCTGCGAAGCGATTTTGCATCTCGTAGAGCCGTCTATAATTCGTTGTTTTACGCAGGAATGAATACTTCACATTGAGCGCGCCACGACATTGCGCTTGCGTCTGCAGTGCCAGGAATGTCAGGAATTGAGCGCGCCACGACATTGCGCTCGCGTCTGCAGGGCCTCGCACGCGTTCCGTAATAGCTTAAGCCAAACTGAGCACACGCACGAGCTTTATGCTGCATCTGAATGTAAAGAAGACATCTGCGAAGCGATTTTATATCTCGTAGAGCTGTCTATAATTCGTAGTTTTACGCAGGAATGAAGACTTCAGATTGAGCGCGCCACGACATTGCGCTCGCGTCTGCAGTGCCTCGCAGGCGTTCCGTAATAGTGTAAGCCAAACTGAGCACACGCACGAGCTTGATGCTGCATCTGACTGTAAAGACATCTGCGAAGTGATTTTGCATCTCGTAGAGCTGTATATAATTCGTCGTTTTACGCAGGAATGAAGACTTCAGATTGAGCGCTCCACGACCTTGCGCTCGCGTCTGCAGGGCCTCACAGGTGTTCCGTAATAGTTTAGGCCAAACTGAGCAAACGCACGAGCTTGATGCTGCATCTGAATGTAAAGAAGACATCTGCGAAGTAATTTTGCATCTCGTATAGCAGTCTATAACTCTTCGTTTTACTCAGGAATGAAGACTTCAGATTGAGCTCGCCACGACATTGCGCTCGCGTCTGCAGGGCCTCGCCGGCGTTCCGTAATAGTGTGAGACAAACTGAGCACACACACGAGCTTGATGCTGCATCTGACTGTAAAGACATCTGCGAAGTGATTTTGCATCCCGTAGAGTCGTCTATGACTCGTCGTTTTACTCAGGAATCAATACATCAGATTGAGCACGCCACAACATTGCGCTCGCGTCTGCCTGGCCTCGCAGGCGTTCCGTAATAGTTTAAGCCAAACTGAGCACACACACGAGCTTGATACTGCATCTGAGTGTAAAGAAGACATCTGCGAATTGATGTTGCATCTCTAGAGTCGTCTATATCTCGTCGTTTTACGCAGGAATAAATACTTCGGGTTGAGCGCGCCACGACATCGCGCTCGCGTCTGCAGGGCCTCGCAGGCTTTCCGTAATAGTTTAAGCCAAACTGAGCACACGCACGAGCTTGATGCTGCATTTGAATGTAAAGAAGACATCTGCGAAGTGATTTTGTATCTCGTAGAGCCATCTATAACTCGTCATTTTACGCAGGAATAAATACTTCGGGTTGAGCGCACAACGACAGTGCGCTCGCGTCTGCAGGGACTCGCAGGCGTTCCGTAATAGTTTAAGCCAAACTGAGCACACGCACAAGCTTTATGCTGCATCTGAATGTAAAGAAGACATCTGCGAAGCGATTTTGCATCTCGTAGAGCCGTCTATAATTCGTCGTTTTACGCAGGAATGAAGACTTCAGATTGAGCGCGCCACGACATTGCGCTCGCCTCTGCAGTGCCTCGCCGGCGTTCCGTAATAGTGTAAGCCAAACTTAGCACACGCACGAGCTTGATGCTGCATCTGAATGTAAAGAGGACATCTGCGAAGTGATTTTGCATTAGTAGAGTCGTCTATAACTCGTCGTTTTAGTCAGGAATGAAGACTTCAGATTGAGCGCGCCACGACATTGCGCTCGCGTATGCAGGGCCTCGCAGGCGTTCCGTAATAGTTTAAGCCAAACTGAGCACACGCACGAGCTTGTTACTGCATCTGAGTGTAAAAGAAGACATCTGCGAATTGATGTTGCATCTCGTAGAGTCGTCTATAACTCGTCCTTTTACGCAGGTATTATGACTTCGGGTTGAGCGCGCCACGGCATTGCGCTCGTGCCTGCAAGGCCTCGCAGGCGTTCCGTAATAGTTTAAGCCAAACTGAGCACACGCACGAGCTTGATACTGCATCAGAGTGTAAAGATGACGTCTGCGAAGGGATTTTGCATCTCGTAGAGTCGTCTATAACTTGTCCTTTTACGCAGGTATGAAGACTTCGGGTTGAGCGCGCCACGACATTGCACTCGCGTCTGCAGGGCCTCGCAGGCGTTCCGTAATAGTTTAAGCCAAACTGAGCACACGCACGAGCTTGATGCTGCATTTGAATGTAAAGAAGGCATCTGCGAAGTGATTTTGTATCTCGTAGAGCCGTCTATAACTCGTCCTTTTACGCAGGTATGAAGACTTCGGGTTGAGCGCGCCACGACATTGCGCTCGTGCCTGCAAGGCCTCGCAGGCGTTCCGTAATATTTTAAGCCAAACTGAGCACACGCACGAGCTTGATACTGCATCAGAGTGTAAAGATGACGTCTGCGAAGGGATTTTGCATCTCGTAGAGTCGTCTATAACTCGTCCTTTTACGCAGGTATGAAGACTTCGGGTTGAGCGCGCCGCGACATTGTACTCGCGTCTGCAGGGCCTCGCAGGCGTTCCGTAATAGTTTAAGCCAAACTGAGCACACGCACGAGCTTGATGCTGCATTTGAATGTAAAGAAGGCATCTGCGAAGTGATTTTGTATCTCGTAGAGCCGTCTATAACTCGTCGTTTTACAAAGGACTGAAGACTTCAGATTGAGCGCTCCACGACATTGCGCTCGCGTCTGCAGGGCCTCGCAGGCGTTCCGTAATTGTTTAAGCGAAACTGAGCACACGCACGAGCTTTATGCTGCATCTGAATGCAAAGAAGACATCTGGGAAATGATTATGCATCTCGTAGAGCCGTTTATAACTCGTCGTTTTACAAAGGACTGAAGACTTCAGATTGAGCGCTCCACGACATTGCGCTCGCGTCTGCAGGGCCTCGCAGGCGTTCCGTAATAGTTTAAGCCAAACTGAGCACACGCACGAGCTTGATGCTGCATCTGAATGTAAAGAAGACATCTGCGAAGCGATTTTGCATCTCGTAGAGCCATCTATAATTCGTTGTTTTACGCAGGAATGAATACTTCACATTGAGCGCGCCACGACATTGCGCTTGCGTCTGCAGTGCCAGGAATGTCAGGAATTGAGCGCGCCACGACATTGCGCTCGCGTCTGCAGGGCCTCGCACGCGTTCCGTAATAGTTTAAACCAAACTGAGCACACGCACGAGCTTTATGCTGCATCTGAATGTAAAGAAGACATCTGCGAAGCGATTTTGCATCTCGTAGAGCTGTCTATAACTCTTCGTTTTACTCAGGAATGAAGACTTCAGATTGAGCTCGCCACGACATTGCGCTCGCGTCTGCAGGGCCTCGCCGGCGTTCCGTAATAGTGTGAGACAAACTGAGCACACACACGAGCTTGATGCTGCATCTGACTGTAAAGACATCTGCGAAGTGATTTTGCATCCCGTAGAGTCGTCTATAACTCGTCCTTTTACTCAGGAATGAAGACTTCAGATTGAGCGCGCCACGACATTGCGCTCGCGTCTGCAGTGCCTCGCCGGCGTTCCGCAATATTTTAAGCCAAACTGAGCACACGCACGAGCTTGATACTGCATCTGAGTGTAAAGAAGACATCTGCGAATTGATGTTGCATCTCGTAGAGCCGTCTATAACTCGTCGTTTTAAGCACGAATGAAGACTTCAGATTGAGCGCGCCACGACATTGCGCTCGCGTCTGCAGGGCCTCGCCGGCGTTCCGTAATAGTATGAGCCAAACTGAGCACACGCACGAGCGTGATACTGCATCTGAATGCAAAGAAGACATCTGCGAAGTGATTTTGCATCTCGTAGAGCCGTCTATAACTCGTCGTTTTAAGCACGAATGAAGACTTCAGATTGAGCGCGCCACGACATTGCGCTCGCGTCTGCAGGGCCTCGCCGGCGTTCCGTAATAGTATGAGCCAAACTGAGCACACACACGAGCTTGATGCAGCATCTGAATGTAAAGAAGATATCTGCGAAGCGATTTTGCATCTCGTAGAGCCATCTATAATTCGTCGTTTTACGCAGGAATGAATACTTCAGATTGAGCGCGCCACGACATTGCGCTCGCGTCTGCAGGGCTTCGCCGGCGTTCCGTAATAGTGTGAGCCAAACTGAGCACACACACGAGCTTGATGCTGCATCTGACTTTAAAGACATCTGCGAAGTGATTTTGCATTCGTAGAGTCGTCTATAACTCGTCGTTTTACTCAGCAATGAAGACTTCAGATTGAGCGCGCCACGACATTGCGCTCGCGTCTGCAGGGCCTCGCAGGCGCTCCGTAATAGTTTAAGCCAAACTGAGCACACGCACGAGCTTTATGCTGCATCTGAATGTAAAGAAGACATCTGCGAAGCGATTTTGCATCTCGTAGAGCCGTTTATAATTCGTCGTTTTACGCAGGAATGAAGACTTCAGATTGAGCGCGCCACGACATTGCGCTCGCGTCTGCAGTGCCTCGCAGGCGTTCTGGAATAGTGTAAGCCAAACTGAGCACACGCACGAGCTTGATGCTGCATCTGATTGTAAAGACGACATCTGCGAAGTGATTTTGCATCTCGTAGAGTCGTTTATAACTCGTCGTTTTAGTCAGGAATCAAGACTTCAGATTGAGCGCGCCACGACATTGCGCTCGCGTCTGCAGGGCCTCGCAGGCGTTCCGTAATAGTTTAAGCCAAACTGAGCACACGCACGAGCTTTATGCTGCATCTGAATGTAAAGAAGACATCTGCGAAGCGATTTTGCATCTCGTAGAGCCGTCTATAATTCGTCGTTTTACGCAGGAATGATGACTTCAGATTGAGCACGCCACGACATTGCGCTCGCGTCTGAAGGGCCTCGCTGGCGTTCCGTAATAGTGTGAGCCAAACTGAGCACACACACGAGCTTGATGCTGCATCTGACTGTAAAGACATCTGCGAAGTGATTTTGCATTCGTAGAGTCGTCTATAACTCGTCGTTTTACTCAGTAATGAAGAATTCAGATTGAGCGCGCCACGACATTGCGCTCGCGTCTGCTGGGCCTCGCAGGCGTTCCGTAATAGTTTAAGCCAAACTGAGCTCACGCACGAGCTTGATACTGCATCAGAGTGTAAAGATGACGTCTGCAAATGGATTTTGTATCTCGTAGAGCCGTCTATAACTCGTCGTTTTAAGCACGAATGAAGACTTCAGATTGAGCGCGCCACGACATTGCGCTCGCGTCTGCAGGGCCTCGCCGGCGTTCTGTAATAGTGTGAGCCAAACTGAGCACACACACGAGCTTGATGCAGCATCTGAATGTAAAGAAGATATCTGCGAAGCGATTTTGCATCTCGTAGAGCCATCTATAATTCGTCGTTTTACGCAGGAATGAATACTTCAGATTGAGCGCGCCACGACATTGCGCTCGCGTCTGCAGTGCTTCGCCGGCGTTCCGTAATAGTGTGAGCCAAACTGAGCACACACACGAGCTTGATGCTGCATCTGACTTTAAAGACATCTGCGAAGTGATTTTGCATTCGTAGAGTCGTCTATAACTCGTCGTTTTACTCAGCAATGAAGACTTCAGATTGAGCGCGCCACGACATTGCGCTCGCGTCTGCAGGGCCTCGCAGGCGCTCCGTAATAGTTTAAGCCAAACTGAGCACACGCACGAGCTTTATGCTGCATCTGTATGCAAAGAAGACATCTGCGAAGCGATTTTGCATCTCGTAGAGCCGTTTATAATTCGTCGTTTTACGCAGGAATGAAGACTTCAGATTGAGCGCGCCACGACATTGCGCTCGCGTCTGCAGTGCCTCGCAGGCGTTCTGGAATAGTGTAAGCCAAACTGAGCACACGCACGAGCTTGATGCTGCATCTGATTGTAAAAACGACATCTGCGAAGTGATTTTGCATCTCGTAGAGTCGTTTATAACTCGTCGTTTTAGTCAGGAATGAAGACTTCAGATTGAGCGCGCCACGACATTGCGCTCGCGTCTGCAGGGCCTCGCAGGCGTTCCGTAATAGTTTAAGCCAAACTGAGCACACGCACGAGCTTTATGCTGCATCTGAATGTAAAGAAGACATCTGCGAAGCGATTTTTCATCTCGTAGAGCCGTCTATAATTCGTCGTTTTACGCAGGAATGAAGACTTCAGATTGAGCACGCCACGACATTGCGCTCGCGTCTGAAGGGCCTCGCTGGCGTTCCGTAATAGTGTGAGCCAAACTGAGCACACACACGAGCTTGATGCTGCATCTGACTGTAAAGACATCTGCGAAGTGATTTTGCATTCGTAAAGTCGTCTATACCTCGTCGTTTTACTCAGCAATGAAGAATTCAGATTGAGCGCGCCACGACATTGCGCTCGCGTCTGCTGGGCCTCGCAGGCGTTCCGTAATAGTGTGAGCCAAACTGAGCACACACACGAGCTTGATGCAGCATCTGAATGTAAAGAAGACATCTGCCAAGCGATTTTGCATCTCGTAGAGCCGTCTATAATTCGTCGTTTTACGCAGGAATGAAGACTTCAGATTGAGCACGCCACAACATTGCGCTCGCGTCTGCAGGGCCTCGCAGGCGTTCCGTAATAGTTTAAGCCAAACTGAGCACACACACGAGCTTGATACTGCATCTGAGTGTAAAGAAGACATCTGCGAATTGATGTTGCATCTCTAGAGTCGTCTATATCTCGTCGTTTTACGCAGGAATAAATACTTCGGGTTGAGCGCGCCACGACATCGCGCTCGCGTCTGCAGGACCTCGCAGGCTTTCCGTAATAGTTTAAGCCAAACTGAGCACACGCACGAGCTTGATGCTGCATTTGAATGTAAAGAAGACATCTGCGAAGTGATTTTGTATCTTGTAGAGCCATCTATAACTCGTCATTTTACGCAGGAATAAATACTTCGGGTTGAGCGCACCACGACATTGAGCTCGCGTCTGCAGGGCCTCGCAGGCGTTCCGTAATAGTTTAAGTGAAACTGAGCACATGCACGAGCTTTATGCTGCATCTGAATGCAAAGAAGACATCTGCGAAGTGATTTTGCATCTCGTAGAGCAGTCTATAACTCGTCGTTTTACTCAGGATGAAGACTTCGGATTGAGAGCGCCACGACATTGCGCTCGCGTCTGCAGGGCCTCGCCGGCGTTCCGTAATAGTGTGAGCCAAATTGAGCACACACACACGAGCTTGATGCTGCATCTGACTGCAAAGACATCTGCGAAGTTATTTTGCATCTCGTAGAGTCGTCTATAACTCGTCGTTTTACTCAGGAATGAAGACTTCAGATTGTGCGCGCCACGACAGTGCGCTCGCGTCTGCAGGGACTCGCAGGCGTTCCGTAATAGTTTAAGCCAAACTGAGCACACGCACAAGCTTTATGCTGCATCTGAATGTAAAGAAGACATCTGCGAAGCGATTTTGCATCTCGTAGAGCCGTCTATAATTCGTCGCTTTACGCAGGAATGAAGACTTCAGATTGAGCGCGCCACGACATTGCGCTCGCGTCTGCAGTGCCTCGCCGGCGTTCCGTAATAGTGTAAGCCAAACTGAGCACACGCACGAGCTTGATGCTGCATCTGAATGTAAAGACGACATCTGCAAAGTGATTTTGCATCTCGTATAGTCGTCTATAACTCATCGTTTTACGCAGGAATGAAGTCTTCAGATTCAGCGCGCCACGAAATTGCGCTCGCGTCTGCAGGGCCTCGCCGGCGTTCCGTAATAGTGTGAGCCAAACTGGGCACACACACGAGCTTGATGCTGCATCTGACTGTAAAGACATCTGCGAAGTGATTTTGCATCTCGTAGAGTTGTCTATAACTCGTCGTTTTACTCAGGAATGAAGACTTCAGATTATGCGCGCCACGACATGCGCTCGCGTCTGCAAGGGCCTCGCGGGCGTTCCGTAATAGTGTAAGCCAAACTTAGCACACGCACGAGCTTGATGCTGCATCTGAATGTAAAGAGGACATCTGCGAAGTGATTTTGCATTAGTAGAGTCGTCTATAACTCGTCATTTTAGTCAGGAATGAAGACTTCAGATTGAGCGCGCCACGACATTGCGCTCGCGTCTGCAGGGCCTCGCAGGCGTTCCGTAATAGTTTAAGCCAAACTGAGCACACGCACGAGCTTGTTACTGCATCTGAGTGTAAAAGAAAACATCTGCGAATTGATGTTGCATCTCGTAGAGTCGTCTATAACTCGTCCTTTTACGCAGGTATGAAGACTTCGGGTTGAGCGCGCCACGACATTGCGCTCGTGCCTGCAAGGCCTCGCAGGCGTTCCGTAATAGTTTAAGCCAAACTGAGCACACGTACGAGCTTGATACTGCATCAGAGTGTAAAGATGACGTCTGCGAAGGGATTTTGCATCTCGTAGAGTCGTCTATAACTCGTCCTTTTACGCAGGTATGAAGACTTCGGGTTGAGCGCGCCACGACATTGCACTCGCGTCTGCAGGGCCTCGCAGCGTTCCGTAATAGTTTAAGAAAAACTGAGCACACGCACGAGCTTGATGCTGCATTTGAATGTAAAGAAGGCATCTGCGAAGTGATTTTGTATCTCGTAGAGCCGTCTATAACTCGTCGTTTTACAAAGGACTGAAGACTTCAGATTGAGCGCTCCACGACATTGCGCTCGCGTCTGCAGGGCCTCGCAGGCGTTCCGTAATTGTTTAAGCGAAACTGAGCACACGCACGAGCTTTATGCTGCATCTGAATGCAAAGAAGACATCTGGGAAGTGATTATACATCTCGTAGAGCCGTTTATAACTCGTCGTTTTACAAAGGACTGAAGACTTCAGATTGAGCCCTCCACGACATTGCGCTCGCGTCTGCAGGGCCTCGCAGGCGTTCCGTAATAGTTTAAGCCAAACTGAGCGGACGCACGAGCTTGATGCTGCATCTGAATGTAAAGAAGACATCTGCGAAGTGATTTTGCATCTCTTAGAGCCGTCTATAACTCGTCGTTTTAACCAGGAATGAAGACTTCAGATTGAGTGCTCCACGACCTTGCGCTCGCTTCTGCAGGGCCTCACAGGCGTTCCGTAATAGTTTAAGCCAAACTGAGCACACGCACGAGCTTGATGCTGCATCTGAATGTAAAGAAGACATCTGCGAAGCGATTTTGCATCTCGTAGAGCCGTCTATAATTCGTTGTTTTACGCAGGAATGAATACTTCACATTGAGCGCGCCACGACATTGCGCTTGCGTCTGCAGTGCCAGGAATGTCAGGAATTGAGCGCGCCACGACATTGCGCTCGCGTCTGCAGGGCCTCGCACGCGTTCCGTAATAGTTTAAGCCAAACTGAGTACACGCACGAGCTTTATGCTGCATCTGAATGTAAAGAAGACATCTGCGAAGCGATTTTGCATCTCGTAGAGCTGTCTATAATTCGTCGTTTTACGCAGGAATGAAGACTTCAGATTGAGCGCGCCACGACATTGCGCTCGCGTCTGCAGGGCCTCACAGGTGTTCCGTAATAGTTTAAGCCAAACTGAGCAAACGCACGAGCTTGATGCTGCATCTGAATGTAAAGAAGACATCTGCGAAGTAATTTTGCATCTCGTATAGCAGTCTATAACTCTTCGTTTTACTCAGGAATGAAGACTTCAGATTGAGCTCGCCACGACATTGCGCTCGCGTCTGCAGGGCTCGCCGGCGTTCCGTAATAGTGTGAGACAAACTGAGCACACACACGAGCTTGATGCTGCATCTGACTGTAAAGACATCTGCGAAGTGATTTTGCATCCCGTAGAGTCGTCTATAACTTGTTCTTTTACTCAGGAATGAAGACTTCAGATTGAGCGCGCCACGACATTGCGTTTGCATCTGCAAGTGCCTCGCCGGCGTTCCGTAATATTTTAAGCCAAACTGAGCACACGCACGAGCTTGATACTGCATCTGAGTGTAAAGAAGACATCTGCGACTTGATGTTGCATCTCGTAGAGTCGTCTATATCTCGTCGTTTTACGCAGGAATGAAGACTTCAGATTGAGCGCGCCACGACATTGCGCTCGCGTCTGCAGTGCCTCGCAGGCGTTCCATAATAATGTCAGCCAAACTGAGCACACGCACGAGCTTAATGCTGCATCTGACTGTGAAGACATCTGCGAAGTGATTTTGCATCTCGTACAGTCGTCTATAACTCGTCGTTTTACGCAGGAATGAAGACTTCGGGTTGAGCGCGCCACGACATTGCGCTCGCGTCTGCAGGGCCTCGCCGGCGTTCCGTAATAGTGTGAGCCAAACTGAGCACACACACGAGCTTGATGCAGCATCTGAATGTAAAGAAGATATCTGCGAAGCGATTTTGCATCTCGTAGAGCCATCTATAATTCGTCGTTTTACGCAGGAATGAATACTTCAGATTGAGCGTGCCACGACATTGCGCTCGCGTCTGCAGGGCTTCGCCGGCGTTCCGGAATAGTGTGAGCCAAACTGAGCACACACACGAGCTTGATGCTGCATCTGACTTTAAAGACATCTGCGAAGTGATTTTGCATTCGTAGAGTCGTCTATAACTCGTCGTTTTACTCAGCAATGAAGAATTCAGATTGAGCGCGCCACGACATTGCGCTCGCGTCTGCAGGGCCTCGCAGGCGCTCCGTAATAGTTTAAGCCAAACTGAGCACACGCACGAGCTTTATGCTGCATCTGAATGTAAAGAAGACATCTGCGAAGCGATTTTGCATCTCGTAGAGCCGTCTATAATTCGTCGTGTTACGCAGGAATGAAGACTTCAGATTGAGCACGCCACGACATTGCGCTCGCGTCTGAAGGGCCTCGCTGGCGTTCCGTAATATTGTGAGCCAAACTGAGCACACACACGAGCTTGATGCTGCATCTGACTATAAAGACATCTGCGAAGTGATTTTGCATTCGTAGAGTCGTCTATAACTCGTCGTTTTAAGCACGAATGAAGACTTCAGATTGAGCGCGCCACGACATTGCGCTCGCGTCTGCAGGGCCTCGCCGGCGTTCCGTAATAGTGTGAGCCAAATTGAGCACACACACACGAGCTTGATGCTGCATCTGACTGCAAAGACATCTGCGAAGTTATTTTGCATCTCGTAGAGCCGTCTATAATTCGTCGTTTTACGCAGGAATGAAGACTTCAGATTGAGCGCGCCACGACATTGCGCTCGCGTCTGCAGTGCCTCGCCGGCGTTCCGTAATAGTGTAAGCCAAACTGAGCACACGCACGAGCTTGGTGCTGCATCTGAATGTAAAGACGACATCTGCAAAGTGATTTTGCATCTCGTATAGTCGTCTATAGCTCATCGTTTTACGCAGGAATGAAGTCTTCAGATTCAGCGCACCACGACATTGCGCTCGCGTCTGCAGGGCCTCGCCGGCGTTCCGTAATAGTGTGAGCCAAACTGAGCACACACACGAGCTTGATGCTGCATCTGACTGTAAAGAGGACATCTGCGAAGTGATTTTGCATTAGTAGAGTCGTCTATAACTCGTCGTTTTAGTCAGGAATGAAGACTTCAGATTGAGCGCGCCACGACATTGCGCTCGCGTCTGCAGTGCCTCGCCGGCGTTCCGTAATAGTGTAAGCCAAACTGAGCGCACGCACGAGCTTGATGCTGCATCTGAATGTAAAGACGACATCTGCGAAGTGATTTTGCATCTCGTAGAGTTGTCTATAACTCGTCGTTTTACTCAGGAATGAAGACTTCAGATTAAGCGCGCCACGACATGCGCTCGCGTCTGCAAGGGCCTCGCGGGCGTTCCGTAATAGTGTAAGCCAAACTTAGCACACGCACGAGCTTGATGCTGCATCTGAATGTAAAGAGGACATCTGCGAAGTGATTTTGCATTAGTAGAGTCGTCTATAACTCGTCGTTTTAGTCAGGAATGAAGACTTCAGATTGAGCGCGCCACGACATTGCGCTCGCGTCTGCAGGGCCTCGCAGGCGTTCCGTAATAGTTTAAGCCAAACTGAGCACACGCACGAGCTTGTTACTGCATCTGAGTGTAAAAGAAGACATCTGCGAATTGATGTTGCATCTCGTAGAGTCGTCTATAACTCGTCCTTTTACGCAGGTATGAAGACTTCGGGTTGAGCGCGCCACGACATTGCGCTCGTGCCTGCAAGGCCTCGCAGGCGTTCCGTAATAGTTTAAGCCAAACTGAGCACACGCACGAGCTTGATACTGCATCAGAGTGTAAAGATGACGTCTGCGAAGGGATTTTGCATCTCGTAGAGTCGTCTATAACTCGTCCTTTTACGCAGGTATGAAGACTTCGGGTTGAGCGCGCCACGACATTGCACTCGCGTCTGCAGGGCCTCGCAGGCGTTCCGTAATAGTTTAAGCCAAACTGAGCACACGCACGAGCTTGATGCTGCATTTGAATGTAAAGAAGGCATCTGCGAAGTGATTTTGTATCTCGTAGAGCCATCTATAACTCGTCGTTTTACAAAGGACTGAAGACTTCAGATTGAGCGCTCCACGACATTGCGCTCGCGTCTGCAGGGCCTCGCAGGCGTTCCGTAATTGTTTAAGCGAAACTGAGCACACGCACGAGCTTTATGCTGCATCTGAATGCAAAGAAGACATCTGGGAAGTGATTATGCATCTCGTAGAGCCGTTTATAACTCGTCGGTTTACAAAGGACTGAAGACTTCAGATTGAGCGCTCCACGACATTGCGCGCGCGTCTGCAGGGCCTCGCAGGCGTTCCGCAATAGTTTAACCCAAACTGAGCGGACGCACGAGCTTGATGCTGCATCTGAATGTAATGAAGACATCTGCGAAGTGATTTTGCATCTCTTAGAGCCGTCTATAACTCGTCGTTTTAACCAGGAATGAAGACTTCAGATTGAGTGCTCCACGACCTTGCGCTCGCTTCTGCAGGGCCTCACAGGCGTTCCGTAATAGTTTAAGCCAAACTGAGCACACGCACGAGCTTGATGCTGCATCTGAATGTAAAGAAGACATCTGCGAAGCGGTTTTGCATCTCGTAGAGCCGTCTATAATTCGTTGTTTTACGCAGGAATGAATACTTCACATTGAGCGCGCCACGACATTGCGCTTGCGTCTGCAGTGCCAGGAATGTCAGGAATTGAGCGCGCCACGACATTGCGCTCGCGTCTGCAGGGCCTCGCACGCGTTCCGTAAAAGTTTAAGCCAAACTGAGCACACGCACGAGCTTTATGCTGCATCTGAATGTAAAGAAGACATCTGCGAAGTGATTTTGTATCTCGTAGAGCCGTCTATAATTCGTCGTTTTACGCAGGAATGAAGACTTCAGATTGAGCGCGCCACGACATTGCGCTCGCGTCTGAAGGGCCTCGCCGGCGTTTCGTAATAGTGTGAGGCAAACTGAGCACACACACGAGCTTGATGCTGCATCTGACTGTAAAGACATCTGCGAAGTGATTTTGCATTCGTAGAGTCGTCTATAACAGGTCGTTTTACTCAGCAATGAAGAATTCAGATTGAGCGCGCCACAACATTGCGCTCGCGTCTGCAGGGCCTCGCACGTGTTCCGTAATAGTTTAAGCCAAACTGAGCACACGCACGAGCTTTATGCTGCATCTGAATGTAAAGAAGACATCTGCGAAGCGATTTTGCATCTCGTAGAGCCGTCTATAATTCGTCGTTTTACGCAGGAATGAAGACTTCAGATTGAGCACGCCACGACATTGCGCTCGCGTCTGCAGTGCCTCGCAGGCGTTCCGTAATAATGTCAGCCAAACTGAGCACACGCACGAGCTTAATGCTGCATCTGACTGTGAAGACATCTGCGAAGTGATTTTGCATCTCGTACAGTCGTCTATAACTCGTCGTTTTACGCAGGAATGAAGACTTCGGGTTGAGCGCGCCACGACATTGCTCTCGCGTCTGCAGTGCCTCGCCGGCGTTCCGCAATATTTTAAGCCAAACTGAGCACACGCACGAGCTTGATACTGCATCTGAGTGTAAAGAAGACATCTGCGAATTGATGTTGCATCTCGTAGAGTCGTCTATATCTCGTCGTTTTACGCAGGAATAAATACTTCGGGTTGAGCGCGCCACGACATTGCGCTCGCGTCTGCAGGGCTTCGCCGGCGTTCCGTAATAGTGTGAGCCAAACTGAGCACACACACGAGCTTGATGCTGCATCTGACTTTAAAGACATCAGCGAAGTGATTTTGCATTTGTAGAGTCGTCTATAACTCGTCGTTTTACTCAGCAATGAAGACTTCAGATTGAGCGCGCCATGACAATGCGCTCGCGCCTGCAGGGCCTCGCAGGCGTTCCGTAATAGTTTTAGCCAAACGGAGCACACGCACGAGCGTGATACTGCATCTGAATGCAAAGAAGACATCTGCGAAGTGATTTTGCATCTCGTAGAGCCGTCTATAACTCGTCGTTTTAAGCACGAATGAAGACTTCAGATTGAGCGCGCCACGACATTGCGCTCGCGTCTGCAGGGCCTCGCCGGCGTTCCGTAATAGTGTGAGCCAAACTGAGCACACACACGAGCTTGATGCTGCATCTGAATGTAGAGAAGACATCTGCGAAGCGATTTTGCATCTCGTAGAGCCGTTTATAATTCGTCGTTTTACGCAGGAATGAAGACTTCAGATTGAGCGCGCCACGACATTGCGCTCGCGTCTGCAGTGCCTCGCAGGCGTTCTGGAATAGTGTAAGCCAAACTGAGCACACGCACGAGCTTGATGCTGCATCTGATTGTAAAGACGACATCTGCGAAGTGATTTTGCATCTCGTAGAGTCGTTTATAACTCGTCGTTTTAGTCAGGAATGAAGACTTCAGATTGAGCGCGTCACGACATTGCGCTCGCGTCTGCAGGGCCTCGCAGGCGTTCCGTAATAGTTTAAGCCAAACTGAGCACACGCACGAGCTTTATGCTGCATCTGAATGTAAAGAAGACATCTGCGAAGTGATTTTGTATCTCGTAGAGCCGTCTATAATTCGTCGTTTTACGCAGGAATGAAGACTTCAGATTGAGCGCGCCACGACATTGCGCTCGCGTCTGAAGGGCCTCGCCGGCGTTTCGTAATAGTGTGAGGCAAACTGAGCACACACACGAGCTTGATGCTGCATCTGACTGTAAAGACATCTGCGAAGTGATTTTGCATTCGTAGAGTCGTCTATAACAGGTCGTTTTACTCAGCAATGAAGAATTCAGATTGAGCGCGCCACGACATTGCGCTCGCGTCTGCAGGGCCTCGCACGCGTTCCGTAATAGTTTAAGCCAAACTGAGCACACGCACGAGCTTTATGCTGCATCTGAATGTAAAGAAGACATCTGCGAAGTGATTTTGTATCTCGTAGAGCCGTCTATAATTCGTCGTTTTACGCAGGAATGAAGACTTCAGATTGAGCGCGCCACGACATTGCGCTCGAGTCTGAAGGGCCTCGCCGGCGTTTCGTAATAGTGTGAGGCAAACTGAGCACACACACGAGCTTGATGCTGCATCTGACTGTAAAGACATCTGCGAAGTGATTTTGCATTCGTAGAGTCGTCTATAACAGGTCGTTTTACTCAGCAATGAAGAATTCAGATTGAGCGCGCCACGACATTGCGCTCGCGTCTGCAGTGCCTCGCAGGCGTTCCGTAATAATGTCAGCCAAACTGAGCACACGCACGAGCTTAATGCTGCATCTGACTGTGAAGACATCTGCGAAGTGATTTTGCATCTCGTACAGTCGTCTATAACTCGTCGTTTTACGCAGGAATGAAGACTTCGGGTTGAGCGCGCCACGACATTGCGCTCGCGTCTGCAGGGCCTCGCCGGCGTTCCGTAATAGTGTGAGCCAAACTGAGCACACACACGAGCTTGATGAGCTTGATGCAGCATCTGAATGTAAAGAAGATATCTGCGAAGCGATTTTGCATCTCGTAGAGCCATCTATAATTCGTCGTTTTACGCAGGAATGAATACTTCAGATTGAGCGTGCCACGACATTGCGCTCGCGTCTGCAGGGCTTCGCCGGCGTTCCGGAATAGTGTGAGCCAAACTGAGCACACACACGAGCTTGATGCTGCATCTGACTTTAAAGACATCTGCGAAGTGATTTTGCATTCGTAGAGTCGTCTATAACTCGTCGTTTTACTCAGCAATGAAGAATTCAGATTGAGCGCGCCACGACATTGCGCTCGCGTCTGCAGGGCCTCGCCGGCGTTCCGTAATAGTGTGAGCCAAATTGAGCACACACACACGAGCTTGATGCTGCATCTGACTGCAAAGACATCTGCGAAGTTATTTTGCATCTCGTAGAGCCGTCTATAATTCGTCGTTTTACGCAGGAATGAAGACTTCAGATTGAGCGCGCCACGACATTGCGCTCGCGTCTGCAGTGCCTCGCCGGCGTTCCGTAATAGTGTAAGCCAAACTGAGCACACGCACGAGCTTGGTGCTGCATCTGAATGTAAAGACGACATCTGCAAAGTGATTTTGCATCTCGTATAGTCGTCTATAGCTCATCGTTTTACGCAGGAATGAAGTCTTCAGATTCAGCGCACCACGACATTGCGCTCGCGTCTGCAGGGCCTCGCCGGCGTTCCGTAATAGTGTGAGCCAAACTGAGCACACACACGAGCTTGATGCTGCATCTGACTGTAAAGAGGACATCTGCGAAGTGATTTTGCATTAGTAGAGTCGTCTATAACTCGTCGTTTTAGTCAGGAATGAAGACTTCAGATTGAGCGCGCCACGACATTGCGCTCGCGTCTGCAGTGCCTCGCCGGCGTTCCGTAATAGTGTAAGCCAAACTGAGCACACGCACGAGCTTGATGCTGCATCTGAATGTAAAGACGACATCTGCGAAGTGATTTTGCATCTCGTAGAGTTGTCTATAACTCGTCGTTTTACTCAGGAATGAAGACTTCAGATTAAGCGCGCCACGACATGCGCTCGCGTCTGCAAGGGCCTCGCGGGCGTTCCGTAATAGTGTAAGCCAAACTTAGCACACGCACGAGCTTGATGCTGCATCTGAATGTAAAGAGGACATCTGCGAAGTGATTTTGCATTAGTAGAGTCGTCTATAACTCGTCGTTTTAGTCAGGAATGAAGACTTCAGATTGAGCGCGCCACGACATTGCGCTCGCGTCTGCAGGGCCTCGCAGGCGTTCCGTAATAGTTTAAGCCAAACTGAGCACACGCACGAGCTTGTTACTGCATCTGAGTGTAAAAGAAGACATCTGCGAATTGATGTTGCATCTCGTAGAGTCGTCTATAACTCGTCCTTTTACGCAGGTATGAAGACTTCGGGTTGAGCGCGCCACGACATTGCGCTCGTGCCTGCAAGGCCTCGCAGGCGTTCCGTAATAGTTTAAGCCAAACTGAGCACACGCACGAGCTTGATACTGCATCAGAGTGTAAAGATGACGTCTGCGAAGGGATTTTGCATCTCGTAGAGTCGTCTATAACTCGTCCTTTTACGCAGGTATGAAGACTTCGGGTTGAGCGCGCCACGACATTGCACTCGCGTCTGCAGGGCCTCGCAGGCGTTCCGTAATAGTTTAAGCCAAACTGAGCACACGCACGAGCTTGATGCTGCATTTGAATGTAAAGAAGGCATCTGCGAAGTGATTTTGTATCTCGTAGAGCCATCTATAACTCGTCGTTTTACAAAGGACTGAAGACTTCAGATTGAGCGCTCCACGACATTGCGCTCGCGTCTGCAGGGCCTCGCAGGCGTTCCGTAATTGTTTAAGCGAAACTGAGCACACGCACGAGCTTTATGCTGCATCTGAATGCAAAGAAGACATCTGGGAAGTGATTATGCATCTCGTAGAGCCGTTTATAACTCGTCGGTTTACAAAGGACTGAAGACTTCAGATTGAGCGCTCCACGACATTGCGCGCGCGTCTGCAGGGCCTCGCAGGCGTTCCGTAATAGTTTAAGCCAAACTGAGCGGACGCACGAGCTTGATGCTGCATCTGAATGTAATGAAGACATCTGCGAAGTGATTTTGCATCTCTTAGAGCCGTCTATAACTCGTCGTTTTAACCAGGAATGAAGACTTCAGATTGAGTGCTCCACGACCTTGCGCTCGCTTCTGCAGGGCCTCACAGGCGTTCCGTAATAGTTTAAGCCAAACTGAGCACACGCACGAGCTTGATGCTGCATCTGAATGTAAAGAAGACATCTGCGAAGCGGTTTTGCATCTCGTAGAGCCGTCTATAATTCGTTGTTTTACGCAGGAATGAATACTTCACATTGAGCGCGCCACGACATTGCGCTTGCGTCTGCAGTGCCAGGAATGTCAGGAATTGAGCGCGCCACGACATTGCGCTCGCGTCTGCAGGGCCTCGCACGCGTTCCGTAAAAGTTTAAGCCAAACTGAGCACACGCACGAGCTTTATGCTGCATCTGAATGTAAAGAAGACATCTGCGAAGTGATTTTGTATCTCGTAGAGCCGTCTATAATTCGTCGTTTTACGCAGGAATGAAGACTTCAGATTGAGCGCGCCACGACATTGCGCTCGCGTCTGAAGGGCCTCGCCGGCGTTTCGTAATAGTGTGAGGCAAACTGAGCACACACACGAGCTTGATGCTGCATCTGACTGTAAAGACATCTGCGAAGTGATTTTGCATTCGTAGAGTCGTCTATAACAGGTCGTTTTACTCAGCAATGAAGAATTCAGATTGAGCGCGCCACAACATTGCGCTCGCGTCTGCAGGGCCTCGCACGTGTTCCGTAATAGTTTAAGCCAAACTGAGCACACGCACGAGCTTTATGCTGCATCTGAATGTAAAGAAGACATCTGCGAAGCGATTTTGCATCTCGTAGAGCCGTCTATAATTCGTCGTTTTACGCAGGAATGAAGACTTCAGATTGAGCACGCCACGACATTGCGCTCGCGTCTGCAGTGCCTCGCAGGCGTTCCGTAATAATGTCAGCCAAACTGAGCACACGCACGAGCTTAATGCTGCATCTGACTGTGAAGACATCTGCGAAGTGATTTTGCATCTCGTACAGTCGTCTATAACTCGTCGTTTTACGCAGGAATGAAGACTTCGGGTTGAGCGCGCCACGACATTGCTCTCGCGTCTGCAGTGCCTCGCCGGCGTTCCGCAATATTTTAAGCCAAACTGAGCACACGCACGAGCTTGATACTGCATCTGAGTGTAAAGAAGACATCTGCGAATTGATGTTGCATCTCGTAGAGTCGTCTATATCTCGTCGTTTTACGCAGGAATAAATACTTCGGGTTGAGCGCGCCACGACATTGCGCTCGCGTCTGCAGGGCTTCGCCGGCGTTCCGTAATAGTGTGAGCCAAACTGAGCACACACACGAGCTTGATGCTGCATCTGACTTTAAAGACATCAGCGAAGTGATTTTGCATTCGTAGAGTCGTCTATAACTCGTCGTTTTACTCAGCAATGAAGACTTCAGATTGAGCGCGCCATGACAATGCGCTCGCGCCTGCAGGGCCTCGCAGGCGTTCCGTAATAGTTTTAGCCAAACGGAGCACACGCACGAGCGTGATACTGCATCTGAATGCAAAGAAGACATCTGCGAAGTGATTTTGCATCTCGTAGAGCCGTCTATAACTCGTCGTTTTAAGCACGAATGAAGACTTCAGATTGAGCGCGCCACGACATTGCGCTCGCGTCTGCAGGGCCTCGCCGGCGTTCCGTAATAGTGTGAGCCAAACTGAGCACACACACGAGCTTGATGCAGCATCTGAATGTAAAGAAGATATCTGCGAAGCGATTTTGCATCTCGTAGAGCCATCTATAATTCGTCGTTTTACGCAGGAATGAATACTTCAGATTGAGCGTGCCACGACATTGCGCTCGCGTCTGCAGGGCTTCGCCGGCGTTCCGTAATAGTGTGAGCCAAACTGAGCACACACACGAGCTTGATGCTGCATCTGACTTTAAAGACAGCAGCGAAGTGATTTTGCATTCGTAGAGTCGTCTATAACTCGTCGTTTTACTCAGCAGTGAAGACTTCAGATTGAGCGCGCCACGACATTGCGCTCGCGTCTGCAGTGCCTCGCAGGCGTTCCGTAATAGTTTAAGCCAAACTGAGCACACGCACGAGCTTGATGCTGCATCTGAGTGTAAAGAAGACATCTGCGAATTGATGTTGCATCTCTAGAGTCGTCTATATCTCGTCGTTTTACGCAGGAATAAATACTTCGGGTTGAGCGCGCCACGACATCGCGCTCGCGTCTGCAGGGCCTCGCAGGCGTTCCGTAATAGTGTGAGCCAAACTGAGCACACGCACGAGCTTTATGCTGCATCTGAATGTAGAGAAGACATCTGCGAAGCGATTTTGCATCTCGTAGAGCCGTTTATAATTCGTCGTTTTACGCAGGAATGAAGACTTCAGATTGAGCGCGCCACGACATTGCGCTCGCGTCTGCAGTGCCTCGCAGGCGTTCTGGAATAGTGTAAGCCAAACTGAGCACACGCACGAGCTTGATGCTGCATCTGATTGTAAAGACGACATCTGCGAAGTGATTTTGCATCTCGTAGAGTCGTTTATAACTCGTCGTTTTAGTCAGGAATGAAGACTTCAGATTGAGCGCGTCACGACATTGCGCTCGCGTCTGCAGGGCCTCGCAGGCGTTCCGTAATAGTTTAAGCCAAACTGAGCACACGCACGAGCTTTATGCTGCATCTGAATGTAAAGAAGACATCTGCGAAGTGATTTTGTATCTCGTAGAGCCGTCTATAATTCGTCGTTTTACGCAGGAATGAAGACTTCAGATTGAGCGCGCCACGACATTGCGCTCGAGTCTGAAGGGCCTCGCCGGCGTTTCGTAATAGTGTGAGGCAAACTGAGCACACACACGAGCTTGATGCTGCATCTGACTGTAAAGACATCTGCGAAGTGATTTTGCATTCGTAGAGTCGTCTATAACAGGTCGTTTTACTCAGCAATGAAGAATTCAGATTGAGCGCGCCACGACATTGCGCTCGCGTCTGCAGGGCCTCGCACGCGTTCCGTAATAGTTTAAGCCAAACTGAGCACACGCACGAGCTTTATGCTGCATCTGAATGTAAAGAAGACATCTGCGAAGCGATTTTGAATCATGTAGAGCCGTCTATAATTCGTCGTTTTACGCAGGAATGAAGACTTCAGATTGAGCGCGCCACGACATTGCGCTCGCGTCTGCAGTGCCTCGCAGGCGTTCCGTAATAATGTCAGCCAAACTGAGCACACGCACGAGCTTAATGCTGCATCTGACTGTGAAGACATCTGCGAAGTGATTTTGCATCTCGTACAGTCGTCTATAACTCGTCGTTTTACGCAGGAATGAAGACTTCGGGTTGAGCGCGCCACGACATTGCGCTCGCGTCTGCAGGGCCTCGCCGGCGTTCCGTAATAGTGTGAGCCAAACTGAGCACACACACGAGCTTGATGCAGCATCTGAATGTAAAGAAGATATCTGCGAAGCGATTTTGCATCTCGTAGAGCCATCTATAATTCGTCGTTTTACGCAGGAATGAATACTTCAGATTGAGCGTGCCACGACATTGCGCTCGCGTCTGCAGGGCTTCGCCGGCGTTCCGGAATAGTGTGAGCCAAACTGAGCACACACACGAGCTTGATGCTGCATCTGACTTTAAAGACATCTGCGAAGTGATTTTGCATTCGTATAGTCGTCTATAACTCGTCGTTTTACTCAGCAATGAAGAATTCAGATTGAGCGCGCCACGACATTGCGCTCGCGTCTGCAGGGCCTCGCAGGCGCTCCGTAATAGTTTAAGCCAAACTGAGCACACGCACGAGCTTTATGCTGCATCTGAATGTAAAGAAGACATCTGCGAAGCGATTTTGCATCTCGTAGAGCCGTCTATAATTCGTCGTGTTACGCAGGAATGAAGACTTCAGATTGAGCACGCCACGACATTGCGCTCGCGTCTGAAGGGCCTCGCTGGCGTTCCGTAATATTGTGAGCCAAACTGAGCACACACACGAGCTTGATGCTGCATCTGACTGTAAAGACATCTGCGAAGTGATTTTGCATTCGTAGAGTCGTCTATAACTCGTCGTTTTAAGCACGAATGAAGACTTCAGATTGAGCGCGCCACGACATTGCGCTCGCGTCTGCAGGGCCTCGCCGGCGTTCCGTAATAGTGTGAGCCAAATTGAGCACACACACACGAGCTTGATGCTGCATCTGACTGCAAAGACATCTGCGAAGTTATTTTGCATCTCGTAGAGCCGTCTATAATTCGTCGTTTTACGCAGGAATGAAGACTTCAGATTGAGCGCGCCACGACATTGCGCTCGCGTCTGCAGTGCCTCGCCGGCGTTCCGTAATAGTGTAAGCCAAACTGAGCACACGCACGAGCTTGGTGCTGCATCTGAATGTAAAGACGACATCTGCAAAGTGATTTTGCATCTCGTATAGTCGTCTATAGCTCATCGTTTTACGCAGGAATGAAGTCTTCAGATTCAGCGCACCACGACATTGCGCTCGCGTCTGCAGGGCCTCGCCGGCGTTCCGTAATAGTGTGAGCCAAACTGAGCACACACACGAGCTTGATGCTGCATCTGACTGTAAAGAGGACATCTGCGAAGTGATTTTGCATTAGTAGAGTCGTCTATAACTCGTCGTTTTAGTCAGGAATGAAGACTTTAGATTGAGCGCGCCACGACATTGCGCTCGCGTCTGCAGTGCCTCGCCGGCGTTCCGTAATAGTGTAAGCCAAACTGAGCACACGCACGAGCTTGATGCTGCATCTGAATGTAAAGACGACATCTGCGAAGTGATTTTGCATCTCGTAGAGTTGTCTATAACTCGTCGTTTTACTCAGGAATGAAGACTTCAGATTAAGCGCGCCACGACATGCGCTCGCGTCTGCAAGGGCCTCGCGGGCGTTCCGTAATAGTGTAAGCCAAACTTAGCACACGCACGACCTTGATGCTGCATCTGAATGTAAAGAGGACATCTGCGAAGTGATTTTGCATTAGTAGAGTCGTCTATAACTCGTCGTTTTAGTCAGGAATGAAGACTTCAGATTGAGCGCGCCACGACATTGCGCTCGCGTCTGCAGGGCCTCGCAGGCGTTCCGTAATAGTTTAAGCCAAACTGAGCACACGCACGAGCTTGTTACTGCATCTGAGTGTAAAAGAAGACATCTGCGAATTCATGTTGCATCTCGTAGAGTCGTCTATAACTCGTCCTTTTACGCAGGTATGAAGACTTCGGGTTGAGCGCGCCACGACATTGCGCTCGTGCCTGCAAGGCCTCGCAGGCGTTCCGTAATAGTTTAAGCCAAACTGAGCACACGCACGAGCTTGATACTGCATCAGAGTGTAAAGATGACGTCTGCGAAGGGATTTTGCATCTCGTAGAGTCGTCTATAACTCGTCCTTTTACGCAGGTATGAAGACTTCGGGTTGAGCGCGCCACGACATTGCACTCGCGTCTGCAGGGCCTCGCAGGCGTTCCGTAATAGTTTAAGCCAAACTGAGCACACGCACGAGCTTGATGCTGCATTTGAATGTAAAGAAGGCATCTGCGAAGTGATTTTGTATCTCGTAGAGCCATCTATAACTCGTCGTTTTACAAAGGACTGAAGACTTCAGATTGAGCGCTCCACGACATTGCGCTCGCGTCTGCAGGGCCTCGCAGGCGTTCCGTAATTGTTTAAGCGAAACTGAGCACACGCACGAGCTTTATGCTGCATCTGAATGCAAAGAAGACATCTGGGAAGTGATTATGCATCTCGTAGAGCCGTTTATAACTCGTCGGTTTACAAAGGACTGAAGACTTCAGATTGAGCGCTCCACGACATTGCGCGCGCGTCTGCAGGGCCTCGCAGGCGTTCCGTAATAGTTTAAGCCAAACTGAGCGGACGCACGAGCTTGATGCTGCATCTGAATGTAATGAAGACATCTGCGAAGTGATTTTGCATCTCTTAGAGCCGTCTATAACTCGTCGTTTTAACCAGGAATGAAGACTTCAGATTGAGTGCTCCACGACCTTGCGCTCGCTTCTGCAGGGCCTCACAGGCGTTCCGTAATAGTTTAAGCCAAACTGAGCACAAGCACGAGCTTGATGCTGCATCTGAATGTAAAGAAGACATCTGCGAAGCGGTTTTGCATCTCGTAGAGCCGTCTATAATTCGTTGTTTTACGCAGGAATGAATACTTCACATTGAGCGCGCCACGACATTGCGCTTGCGTCTGCAGTGCCAGGAATGTCAGGAATTGAGCGCGCCACGACATTGCGCTCGCGTCTGCAGGGCCTCGCACGCGTTCCGTAAAAGTTTAAGCCAAACTGAGCACACGCACGAGCTTTATGCTGCATCTGAATGTAAAGAAGACATCTGCGAAGTGATTTTGTATCTCGTAGAGCCGTCTATAATTCGTCGTTTTACGCAGGAATGAAGACTTCAGATTGAGCGCGCCACGACATTGCGCTCGCGTCTGAAGGGCCTCGCCGGCGTTTCGTAATAGTGTGAGGCAAACTGAGCACACACACGAGCTTGATGCTGCATCTGACTGTAAAGACATCTGCGAAGTGATTTTGCATTCGTAGAGTCGTCTATAACAGGTCGTTTTACTCAGCAATGAAGAATTCAGATTGAGCGCGCCACAACATTGCGCTCGCGTCTGCAGGGCCTCGCACGTGTTCCGTAATAGTTTAAGCCAAACTGAGCACACGCACGAGCTTTATGCTGCATCTGAATGTAAAGAAGACATCTGCGAAGCGATTTTGCATCTCGTAGAGCCGTCTATAATTCGTCGTTTTACGCAGGAATGAAGACTTCAGATTGAGCACGCCACGACATTGCGCTCGCGTCTGCAGTGCCTCGCAGGCGTTCCGTAATAATGTCAGCCAAACTGAGCACACGCACGAGCTTAATGCTGCATCTGACTGTGAAGACATCTGCGAAGTGATTTTGCATCTCGTACAGTCGTCTATAACTCGTCGTTTTACGCAGGAATGAAGACTTCGGGTTGAGCGCGCCACGACATTGCTCTCGCGTCTGCAGTGCCTCGCCGGCGTTCCGCAATATTTTAAGCCAAACTGAGCACACGCACGAGCTTGATACTGCATCTGAGTGTAAAGAAGACATCTGCGAATTGATGTTGCATCTCGTAGAGTCGTCTATATCTCGTCGTTTTACGCAGGAATAAATACTTCGGGTTGAGCGCGCCACGACATTGCGCTCGCGTCTGCAGGGCTTCGCCGGCGTTCCGTAATAGTGTGAGCCAAACTGAGCACACACACGAGCTTGATGCTGCATCTGACTTTAAAGACATCAGCGAAGTGATTTTGCATTCGTAGAGTCGTCTATAACTCGTCGTTTTACTCAGCAATGAAGACTTCAGATTGAGCGCGCCATGACAATGCGCTCGCGCCTGCAGGGCCTCGCAGGCGTTCCGTAATAGTTTTAGCCAAACGGAGCACACGCACGAGCGTGATACTGCATCTGAATGCAAAGAAGACATCTGCGAAGTGATTTTGCATCTCGTAGAGCCGTCTATAACTCGTCGTTTTAAGCACGAATGAAGACTTCAGATTGAGCGCGCCACGACATTGCGCTCGCGTCTGCAGGGCCTCGCCGGCGTTCCGTAATAGTGTGAGCCAAACTGAGCACACACACGAGCTTGATGCTGCATCTGACTGTAAAGAGGACATCTGCGAAGTGATTTTGCATTAGTAGAGTCGTCTATAACTCGTCGTTTTAGTCAGGAATGAAGACTTCAGATTGAGCGCGCCACGACATTGCGCTCGCGTCTGCAGTGCCTCGCCGGCGTTCCGTAATAGTGTAAGCCAAACTGAGCACACGCACGAGCTTGATGCTGCATCTGAATGTAAAGACGACATCTGCGAAGTGATTTTGCATCTCGTAGAGTTGTCTATAACTCGTCGTTTTACTCAGGAATGAAGACTTCAGATTAAGCGCGCCACGACATGCGCTCGCGTCTGCAAGGGCCTCGCGGGCGTTCCGTAATAGTGTAAGCCAAACTTAGCACACGCACGAGCTTGATGCTGCATCTGAATGTAAAGAGGACATCTGCGAAGTGATTTTGCATTAGTAGAGTCGTCTATAACTCGTCGTTTTAGTCAGGAATGAAGACTTCAGATTGAGCGCGCCACGACATTGCGCTCGCGTCTGCAGGGCCTCGCAGGCGTTCCGTAATAGTTTAAGCCAAACTGAGCACACGCACGAGCTTGTTACTGCATCTGAGTGTAAAAGAAGACATCTGCGAATTGATGTTGCATCTCGTAGAGTCGTCTATAACTCGTCCTTTTACGCAGGTATGAAGACTTCGGGTTGAGCGCGCCACGACATTGCGCTCGTGCCTGCAAGGCCTCGCAGGCGTTCCGTAATAGTTTAAGCCAAACTGAGCACACGCACGAGCTTGATACTGCATCAGAGTGTAAAGATGACGTCTGCGAAGGGATTTTGCATCTCGTAGAGTCGTCTATAACTCGTCCTTTTACGCAGGTATGAAGACTTCGGGTTGAGCGCGCCACGACATTGCACTCGCGTCTGCAGGGCCTCGCAGGCGTTCCGTAATAGTTTAAGCCAAACTGAGCACACGCACGAGCTTGATGCTGCATTTGAATGTAAAGAAGGCATCTGCGAAGTGATTTTGTATCTCGTAGAGCCATCTATAACTCGTCGTTTTACAAAGGACTGAAGACTTCAGATTGAGCGCTCCACGACATTGCGCTCGCGTCTGCAGGGCCTCGCAGGCGTTCCGTAATTGTTTAAGCGAAACTGAGCACACGCACGAGCTTTATGCTGCATCTGAATGCAAAGAAGACATCTGGGAAGTGATTATGCATCTCGTAGAGCCGTTTATAACTCGTCGGTTTACAAAGGACTGAAGACTTCAGATTGAGCGCTCCACGACATTGCGCGCGCGTCTGCAGGGCCTCGCAGGCGTTCCGTAATAGTTTAAGCCAAACTGAGCGGACGCACGAGCTTGATGCTGCATCTGAATGTAATGAAGACATCTGCGAAGTGATTTTGCATCTCTTAGAGCCGTCTATAACTCGTCGTTTTAACCAGGAATGAAGACTTCAGATTGAGTGCTCCACGACCTTGCGCTCGCTTCTGCAGGGCCTCACAGGCGTTCCGTAATAGTTTAAGCCAAACTGAGCACAAGCACGAGCTTGATGCTGCATCTGAATGTAAAGAAGACATCTGCGAAGCGGTTTTGCATCTCGTAGAGCCGTCTATAATTCGTTGTTTTACGCAGGAATGAATACTTCACATTGAGCGCGCCACGACATTGCGCTTGCGTCTGCAGTGCCAGGAATGTCAGGAATTGAGCGCGCCACGACATTGCGCTCGCGTCTGCAGGGCCTCGCACGCGTTCCGTAAAAGTTTAAGCCAAACTGAGCACACGCACGAGCTTTATGCTGCATCTGAATGTAAAGAAGACATCTGCGAAGTGATTTTGTATCTCGTAGAGCCGTCTATAATTCGTCGTTTTACGCAGGAATGAAGACTTCAGATTGAGCGCGCCACGACATTGCGCTCGCGTCTGAAGGGCCTCGCCGGCGTTTCGTAATAGTGTGAGGCAAACTGAGCACACACACGAGCTTGATGCTGCATCTGACTGTAAAGACATCTGCGAAGTGATTTTGCATTCGTAGAGTCGTCTATAACAGGTCGTTTTACTCAGCAATGAAGAATTCAGATTGAGCGCGCCACAACATTGCGCTCGCGTCTGCAGGGCCTCGCACGTGTTCCGTAATAGTTTAAGCCAAACTGAGCACACGCACGAGCTTTATGCTGCATCTGAATGTAAAGAAGACATCTGCGAAGCGATTTTGCATCTCGTAGAGCCGTCTATAATTCGTCGTTTTACGCAGGAATGAAGACTTCAGATTGAGCACGCCACGACATTGCGCTCGCGTCTGCAGTGCCTCGCAGGCGTTCCGTAATAATGTCAGCCAAACTGAGCACACGCACGAGCTTAATGCTGCATCTGACTGTGAAGACATCTGCGAAGTGATTTTGCATCTCGTACAGTCGTCTATAACTCGTCGTTTTACGCAGGAATGAAGACTTCGGGTTGAGCGCGCCACGACATTGCTCTCGCGTCTGCAGTGCCTCGCCGGCGTTCCGCAATATTTTAAGCCAAACTGAGCACACGCACGAGCTTGATACTGCATCTGAGTGTAAAGAAGACATCTGCAAATTGATGTTGCATCTCGTAGAGTCGTCTATATCTCGTCGTTTTACGCAGGAATAAATACTTCGGGTTGAGCGCGCCACGACATTGCGCTCGCGTCTGCAGGGCTTCGCCGGCGTTCCGTAATAGTGTGAGCCAAACTGAGCACACACACGAGCTTGATGCTGCATCTGACTTTAAAGACATCAGCGAAGTGATTTTGCATTCGTAGAGTCGTCTATAACTCGTCGTTTTACTCAGCAATGAAGACTTCAGATTGAGCGCGCCATGACAATGCGCTCGCGCCTGCAGGGCCTCGCAGGCGTTCCGTAATAGTTTTAGCCAAACGGAGCACACGCACGAGCGTGATACTGCATCTGAATGCAAAGAAGACATCTGCGAAGTGATTTTGCATCTCGTAGAGCCGTCTATAACTCGTCGTTTTAAGCACGAATGAAGACTTCAGATTGAGCGCGCCACGACATTGCGCTCGCGTCTGCAGGGCCTCGCCGGCGTTCCGTAATAGTGTGAGCCAAACTGAGCACACACACGAGCTTGATGCTGCATCTGACTGTAAAGAGGACATCTGCGAAGTGATTTTGCATTAGTAGAGTCGTCTATAACTCGTCGTTTTAGTCAGGAATGAAGACTTCAGATTGAGCGCGCCACGACATTGCGCTCGCGTCTGCAGTGCCTCGCCGGCGTTCCGTAATAGTGTAAGCCAAACTGAGCACACGCACGAGCTTGATGCTGCATCTGAATGTAAAGACGACATCTGCGAAGTGATTTTGCATCTCGTAGAGTTGTCTATAACTCGTCGTTTTACTCAGGAATGAAGACTTCAGATTAAGCGCGCCACGACATGCGCTCGCGTCTGCAAGGGCCTCGCGGGCGTTCCGTAATAGTGTAAGCCAAACTTAGCACACGCACGAGCTTGATGCTGCATCTGAATGTAAAGAGGACATCTGCGAAGTGATTTTGCATTAGTAGAGTCGTCTATAACTCGTCGTTTTAGTCAGGAATGAAGACTTCAGATTGAGCGCGCCACGACATTGCGCTCGCGTCTGCAGGGCCTCGCAGGCGTTCCGTAATAGTTTAAGCCAAACTGAGCACACGCACGAGCTTGTTACTGCATCTGAGTGTAAAAGAAGACATCTGCGAATTGATGTTGCATCTCGTAGAGTCGTCTATAACTCGTCCTTTTACGCAGGTATGAAGACTTCGGGTTGAGCGCGCCACGACATTGCGCTCGTGCCTGCAAGGCCTCGCAGGCGTTCCGTAATAGTTTAAGCCAAACTGAGCACACGCACGAGCTTGATACTGCATCAGAGTGTAAAGATGACGTCTGCGAAGGGATTTTGCATCTCGTAGAGTCGTCTATAACTCGTCCTTTTACGCAGGTATGAAGACTTCGGGTTGAGCGCGCCACGACATTGCACTCGCGTCTGCAGGGCCTCGCAGGCGTTCCGTAATAGTTTAAGCCAAACTGAGCACACGCACGAGCTTGATGCTGCATTTGAATGTAAAGAAGGCATCTGCGAAGTGATTTTGTATCTCGTAGAGCCATCTATAACTCGTCGTTTTACAAAGGACTGAAGACTTCAGATTGAGCGCTCCACGACATTGCGCTCGCGTCTGCAGGGCCTCGCAGGCGTTCCGTAATTGTTTAAGCGAAACTGAGCACACGCACGAGCTTTATGCTGCATCTGAATGCAAAGAAGACATCTGGGAAGTGATTATGCATCTCGTAGAGCCGTTTATAACTCGTCGGTTTACAAAGGACTGAAGACTTCAGATTGAGCGCTCCACGACATTGCGCGCGCGTCTGCAGGGCCTCGCAGGCGTTCCGTAATAGTTTAAGCCAAACTGAGCGGACGCACGAGCTTGATGCTGCATCTGAATGTAATGAAGACATCTGCGAAGTGATTTTGCATCTCTTAGAGCCGTCTATAACTCGTCGTTTTAACCAGGAATGAAGACTTCAGATTGAGTGCTCCACGACCTTGCGCTCGCTTCTGCAGGGCCTCACAGGCGTTCCGTAATAGTTTAAGCCAAACTGAGCACAAGCACGAGCTTGATGCTGCATCTGAATGTAAAGAAGACATCTGCGAAGCGGTTTTGCATCTCGTAGAGCCGTCTATAATTCGTTGTTTTACGCAGGAATGAATACTTCACATTGAGCGCGCCACGACATTGCGCTTGCGTCTGCAGTGCCAGGAATGTCAGGAATTGAGCGCGCCACGACATTGCGCTCGCGTCTGCAGGGCCTCGCACGCGTTCCGTAAAAGTTTAAGCCAAACTGAGCACACGCACGAGCTTTATGCTGCATCTGAATGTAAAGAAGACATCTGCGAAGTGATTTTGTATCTCGTAGAGCCGTCTATAATTCGTCGTTTTACGCAGGAATGAAGACTTCAGATTGAGCGCGCCACGACATTGCGCTCGCGTCTGAAGGGCCTCGCCGGCGTTTCGTAATAGTGTGAGGCAAACTGAGCACACACACGAGCTTGATGCTGCATCTGACTGTAAAGACATCTGCGAAGTGATTTTGCATTCGTAGAGTCGTCTATAACAGGTCGTTTTACTCAGCAATGAAGAATTCAGATTGAGCGCGCCACAACATTGCGCTCGCGTCTGCAGGGCCTCGCACGTGTTCCGTAATAGTTTAAGCCAAACTGAGCACACGCACGAGCTTTATGCTGCATCTGAATGTAAAGAAGACATCTGCGAAGCGATTTTGCATCTCGTAGAGCCGTCTATAATTCGTCGTTTTACGCAGGAATGAAGACTTCAGATTGAGCACGCCACGACATTGCGCTCGCGTCTGCAGTGCCTCGCAGGCGTTCCGTAATAATGTCAGCCAAACTGAGCACACGCACGAGCTTAATGCTGCATCTGACTGTGAAGACATCTGCGAAGTGATTTTGCATCTCGTACAGTCGTCTATAACTCGTCGTTTTACGCAGGAATGAAGACTTCGGGTTGAGCGCGCCACGACATTGCTCTCGCGTCTGCAGTGCCTCGCCGGCGTTCCGCAATATTTTAAGCCAAACTGAGCACACGCACGAGCTTGATACTGCATCTGAGTGTAAAGAAGACATCTGCGAATTGATGTTGCATCTCGTAGAGTCGTCTATATCTCGTCGTTTTACGCAGGAATAAATACTTCGGGTTGAGCGCGCCACGACATTGCGCTCGCGTCTGCAGGGCTTCGCCGGCGTTCCGTAATAGTGTGAGCCAAACTGAGCACACACACGAGCTTGATGCTGCATCTGACTTTAAAGACATCAGCGAAGTGATTTTGCATTCGTAGAGTCGTCTATAACTCGTCGTTTTACTCAGCAATGAAGACTTCAGATTGAGCGCGCCATGACAATGCGCTCGCGCCTGCAGGGCCTCGCAGGCGTTCCGTAATAGTTTTAGCCAAACGGAGCACACGCACGAGCGTGATACTGCATCTGAATGCAAAGAAGACATCTGCGAAGTGATTTTGCATCTCGTAGAGCCGTCTATAACTCGTCGTTTTAAGCACGAATGAAGACTTCAGATTGAGCGCGCCACGACATTGCGCTCGCGTCTGCAGGGCCTCGCCGGCGTTCCGTAATAGTGTGAGCCAAACTGAGCACACACACGAGCTTGATGCAGCATCTGAATGTAAAGAAGATATCTGCGAAGCGATTTTGCATCTCGTAGAGCCATCTATAATTCGTCGTTTTACGCAGGAATGAATACTTCAGATTGAGCGTGCCACGACATTGCGCTCGCGTCTGCAGGGCTTCGCCGGCGTTCCGTAATAGTGTGAGCCAAACTGAGCACACACACGAGCTTGATGCTGCATCTGACTTTAAAGACAGCAGCGAAGTGATTTTGCATTCGTAGAGTCGTCTATAACTCGTCGTTTTACTCAGCAGTGAAGACTTCAGATTGAGCGCGCCACGACATTGCGCTCGCGTCTGCAGTGCCTCGCAGGCGTTCCGTAATAGTTTAAGCCAAACTGAGCACACGCACGAGCTTGATGCTGCATCTGAGTGTAAAGAAGACATCTGCGAATTGATGTTGCATCTCTAGAGTCGTCTATATCTCGTCGTTTTACGCAGGAATAAATACTTCGGGTTGAGCGCGCCACGACATCGCGCTCGCGTCTGCAGGGCCTCGCAGGCGTTCCGTAATAGTGTGAGCCAAACTGAGCACACGCACGAGCTTTATGCTGCATCTGAATGTAGAGAAGACATCTGCGAAGCGATTTTGCATCTCGTAGAGCCGTTTATAATTCGTCGTTTTACGCAGGAATGAAGACTTCAGATTGAGCGCGCCACGACATTGCGCTCGCGTCTGCAGTGCCTCGCAGGCGTTCTGGAATAGTGTAAGCCAAACTGAGCACACGCACGAGCTTGATGCTGCATCTGATTGTAAAGACGACATCTGCGAAGTGATTTTGCATCTCGTAGAGTCGTTTATAACTCGTCGTTTTAGTCAGGAATGAAGACTTCAGATTGAGCGCGTCACGACATTGCGCTCGCGTCTGCAGGGCCTCGCAGGCGTTCCGTAATAGTTTAATCCAAACTGAGCACACGCACGAGCTTTATGCTGCATCTGAATGTAAAGAAGACATCTGCGAAGCGATTTTGCATCTCGTAGAGCCGTCTATAATTCGTCGTTTTACGCAGGAATGAAGACTTCAGATTGAGCACGCCACGACATTGCGCTCGCGTCTGAAGGGCCTCGCTGGCGTTCCGTAATAGTGTGAGCCAAACTGAGCACACACACGAGCTTGATGCTGCATCTGACTGTAAAGACATCTGCGAAGTGATTTTGCATTCGTAGAGTCGTCTATACCTCGTCGTTTTACTCAGCAATGAAGAATTCAGATTGAGCGCGCCACGACATTGCGCTCGCGTCTGCTGGGCCTCGCAGGCGTTCCGTAATAGTTTAAGCCAAACTGAGCACACGCACGAGCTTGATACTGCATCTGAGTGTAAAGAAGACATCTGCGAATTGATGTTGCATCTCGTAGATTCGTCTATATCTCGTCGTTTTACGCAGGAATAAATACTTCGGGTTGAGCGCGCCATGACAATGCGCTCGCGCCTGCAGGGCCTCGCAGGCGTTCCGTAATAGTTTTAGCCAAACTGAGCACACGCACGAGCGTGATATTGCATCTGAATGCAAAGAAGACATCTGCGAAGTGATTTTGCATCTCGTAGAGCCGTCTATAACTCGTCGTTTTAAGCAGGAATGAAGACTTCAGATTGAGCGCTCCACGAGCTTGCGCTGGCTTCTGCAGGGCCTCACAGGCGTTCCGTAATAGTTTAAGCCAAACTGAGCACACGCACGAGCTTGATGCTGCATCTGAATGTAAAGAAGACATCTGCGAAGTGATTTTGCATCTCGTAGAGCCGTCTATAACCCGTCGTTTTACTCAAGAATGAATACTTCAGATTGAGCGCGCCACGACATTGCGCTCGCGTCTGCAGGGCCTCGAAGCGTTCCGTAATAGTGTGAGCCAAACTGAGCACACACACGAGCTTGATGCTGCATCTGACTTTAAAGACATCTGCGAAGTGATTTTGCATTCGTAGAGTCGTCTATAACTCGTCATTTTACTCAGCAATGAAGACTTCAGATTGAGCGCGCCACGACATTGCGCTCGCGTCTGCAGTGCCTCGCAGGCGTTCCGTAATAGTTTAAGCCAAACTGAGCACACGCACGAGCTTGATGCTGCATCTGAGTGTAAAGAAGACATCTGCGAATTGATGTTGCATCTCTAGAGTCGTCTATATCTCGTCGTTTTACGCAGGAATAAATACTTCGGGTTGAGCGCGCCACGACATCGCGCTCGCGTCTGCAGGGCCTCGCAGGCGTTCCGTAATAGTTTAAGTGAAACTGAGCACATGCACGAGCTTTATGCTGCATCTGAATGCAAAGAAGACATCTGCGAAGTGATTTTGCATCTCGTAGAGCAGTCTATAACTCGTCGTTTTACTCAGGAATGAAGACTTCGGATTGAGCGCGCCACGACATTGCGCTCGCGTCTGCAGGGCCTCGCCGGCGTTCCGTAATAGTGTGAGCCAAATTGAGCACACACACACGAGCTTGATGCTGCATCTGACTGCAAAGACATCTGCGAAGTTATTTTGCATCTCGTAGAGTCGTCTATAACTCGTCGTTTTACTCAGGAATGAAGACTTCAGATTGTGCGCGCCACGACAGTGCGCTCGCGTCTGCAGGGACTCGCAGGCGTTCCGTAATAGTGTAAGCCAAACTGAGCACACGCACGAGCTTGATGCTGCATCTGAATGTAAAGACGACATCTGCAAAGTGATTTTGCATCTCGTATAGTCGTCTATAACTCATCGTTTTACGCAGGAATGAAGTCTTCAGATTCAGCGCGCCACGACATTGCGCTCGCGTCTGCAGGGCCTCGCCGGCGTTCTGTAATAGTGTGAGCCAAACTGAGCACACACACGAGCTTGATGCTGCATCTGACTGTAAAGACATCTGCGAAGCGATTTTGCATCTCGTAGAGCTGTCTATAACTCTTCGTTTTATTCAGGAATGAAGACTTCAGATTGAGCTCGCCACGACATTGCGCTCGCGTCTGCAGGGCCTCGCCGGCGTTCCGTAATAGTGTGAGACAAACTGAGCACACACACGAGCTTGATGCTGCATCTGACTGTAAAGAGGACATCTGCGAAGTGATTTTGCATCCCGTAGAGTCGTCTATAACTCGTCCTTTTACTCAGGAATGAAGACTTCAGATTGAGCGCGCCACGACATTGCGCTCGCGTCTGCAGTGCCTCGCCGGCGTTCCGCAATATTTTAAGCCAAACTGAGCACACGCACGAGCTTGATACTGCATCTGAGTGTAAAGAAGACATCTGCGAATTGATGTTGCATCTCGTAGAGTCGTCTATATCTCGTCGTTTTACGCAGGCATAAATACTTCGGGTTGAGCGCGCCACGACATTGCGCTCGTGCCTGCAAGGCCTCGCAGGCGTTCCGTAATAGTTTAAGCCAAACTGAGCTACGCACGAGCTTGATACTGCATCAGAGTGTAAAGAAGGCATCTGCGAAGTGATTTTGTATCTCGTAGAGCCGTCTATAACTCGTCGTTTTACAAAGGACTGAAGACTTCAGATTGAGCGCTCCACGACATTGCGCTCGCGTCTGCAGGGCCTCGCAGGCGTTCCGTAATTGTTTAAGCGAAACTGAGCACACGCACGAGCTTTATGCTGCATCTGAATGCAAAGAAGACATCTGGGAAGTGATTATGCATCTCGTAGAGCCGTTTATAACTCGTCGTTTTACAAAGGACTGAAGACTTCAGATTGAGCGCTCCACGACATTGCGCTCGCGTCTGCAGGGCCTCGCAGGCGTTCCGTAATAGTTTAAGCCAAACTGAGCGGACGCACGAGCTTGATGCTGCATCTGACTGCAAAGACATCTGCGAAGTTATTTTGCATCTCGTAGAGTCGTCTATAACTCGTCGTTTTACTCAGGAATGAAGACTTCAGATTGTGCGCGCCAAGACAGTGCGCTCGCGTCTGCAGGGACTCGCAGGCGTTCCGTAATAGTGTAAGCCAAACTGAGCACGCGCACGAGCTTGATGCTGCATCTGAATGTAAAGACGACATCTGCAAAGTGATTTTGCATCTCGTATAGTCGTCTATAACTCATCGTTTTACGCAGGAATGAAGTCTTCAGATTCAGCGCGCCACGACATTGCGCTCGCGTCTGCAGGGCCTCGCCGGCGTTCTGTAATAGTGTGAGCCAAACTGAGCACACACACGAGCTTGATGCTGCATCTGACTGTAAAGACATCTGCGAAGTGATTTTGCATCTCGTAGAGTTGTCTATAACTCGTCGTTTTACTCAGGAATGAAGACTTCAGATTAAGCGCGCCACGACATGCGCTCGCGTCTGCAAGGGCCTCGCGGGCGTTCCGTAATAGTGTAAGCCAAACTTAGCACACGCACGAGCTTGATGCTGCATCTGAATGTAAAGAGGACATCTGCGAAGTGATTTTGCATTAGTAGAGTCGTCTATAACTCGTCGTTTTAGTCAGGAATGAAGACTTCAGATTGAGCGCGCCACGACATTGCGCTCGCGTCTGCAGGGCCTCGCAGGCGTTCCGTAATAGTTTAAGCCAAACTGAGCACACGCACGAGCTTGTTACTGCATCTGAGTGTAAAAGAAGACATCTGCGAATTGATGTTGCATCTCGTAGAGTCGTCTATAACTCGTCCTTTTACGCAGGTATGAAGACTTCGGGTTGAGCGCGCCACGACATTGCGCTCGTGCCTGCAAGGCCTCGCAGGCGTTCCGTAATAGTTTAAGCCAAACTGAGCACACGCACGAGCTTGATACTGCATCAGAGTGTAAAGAAGGCATCTGCGAAGTGATTTTGTATCTCGTAGAGCCGTCTATAACTCGTCGTTTTACAAAGGACTGAAGACTTCAGATTGAGCGCTCCACGACATTGCGCTCGCGTCTGCAGGGCCTCGCAGGCGTTCCGTAATTGTTTAAGCGAAACTGAGCACACGCACGAGCTTTATGCTGCATCTGAATGCAAAGAAGACATCTGGGAAGTGATTATGCATCTCGTAGAGCCGTTTATAACTCGTCGTTGTACAAAGGACTGAAGACTTCAGATTGAGCGCTCCACGACATTGCGCTCGCGTCTGCAGGGCCTCGCAGGCGTTCCGTAATAGTTTAAGCCAAACTGAGCGGACGCACGAGCTTGATGCTGCATCTGAATGTAAAAAAGACATCTGCGAAGTGATTTTGCATCTCTTAGAGCCGTCTATAACTCGTCGTTTTAACCAGGAATGAAGACTTCAGATTGAGTGCTCCACGACCTTGCGCTCGCTTCTGCAGGGCCTCACAGGCGTTCCGTAATAGTTTAAGCCAAACTGAGCACACGCACGAGCTTGATGCTGCATCTGAATGTAAAGAAGACATCTGCGAAGCGATTTTGCATCTCGTAGAGCCGTCTATAATTCGTTGTTTTACGCAGGAATGAATACTTCACATTGAGCGCGCCACGACATTGCGCTTGCGTCTGCAGTGCCAGGAATGTCAGGAATTGAGCGCGCCACGACATTGCGCTCGCGTCTGCAGGGCCTCGCACGCGTTCCGTAATAGCTTAAGCCAAACTGAGCACACGCACGAGCTTTATGCTGCATCTGAATGTAAAGAAGACATCTGCGAAGCGATTTTATATCTCGTAGAGCTGTCTATAATTCGTAGTTTTACGCAGGAATGAAGACTTCAGATTGAGCGCGCCACGACATTGCGCTCGCGTCTGCAGTGCCTCGCAGGCGTTCCGTAATAGTGTAAGCCAAACTGAGCACACGCACGAGCTTGATGCTGCATCTGACTGTAAAGACATCTGCGAAGTGATTTTGCATCTCGTAGAGCTGTATATAATTCGTCGTTTTACGCAGGAATGAAGACTTCAGATTGAGCGCTCCACGACCTTGCGCTCGCGTCTGCAGGGCCTCACAGGTGTTCCGTAATAGTTTAGGCCAAACTGAGCAAACGCACGAGCTTGATGCTGCATCTGAATGTAAAGAAGACATCTGCGAAGTAATTTTGCATCTCGTATAGCAGTCTATAACTCTTCGTTTTACTCAGGAATGAAGACTTCAGATTGAGCTCGCCACGACATTGCGCTCGCGTCTGCAGGGCCTCGCCGGCGTTCCGTAATAGTGTGAGACAAACTGAGCACACACACGAGCTTGATGCTGCATCTGACTGTAAAGACATCTGCGAAGTGATTTTGCATCCCGTAGAGTCGTCTATGACTCGTCGTTTTACTCAGGAATCAATACATCAGATTGAGCACGCCACAACATTGCGCTCGCGTCTGCCTGGCCTCGCAGGCGTTCCGTAATAGTTTAAGCCAAACTGAGCACACACACGAGCTTGATACTGCATCTGAGTGTAAAGAAGACATCTGCGAATTGATGTTGCATCTCTAGAGTCGTCTATATCTCGTCGTTTTACGCAGGAATAAATACTTCGGGTTGAGCGCGCCACGACATCGCGCTCGCGTCTGCAGGGCCTCGCAGGCTTTCCGTAATAGTTTAAGCCAAACTGAGCACACGCACGAGCTTGATGCTGCATTTGAATGTAAAGAAGACATCTGCGAAGTGATTTTGTATCTCGTAGAGCCATCTATAACTCGTCATTTTACGCAGGAATAAATACTTCGGGTTGAGCGCACAACGACAGTGCGCTCGCGTCTGCAGGGACTCGCAGGCGTTCCGTAATAGTTTAAGCCAAACTGAGCACACGCACAAGCTTTATGCTGCATCTGAATGTAAAGAAGACATCTGCGAAGCGATTTTGCATCTCGTAGAGCCGTCTATAATTCGTCGTTTTACGCAGGAATGAAGACTTCAGATTGAGCGCGCCACGACATTGCGCTCGCCTCTGCAGTGCCTCGCCGGCGTTCCGTAATAGTGTAAGCCAAACTTAGCACACGCACGAGCTTGATGCTGCATCTGAATGTAAAGAGGACATCTGCGAAGTGATTTTGCATTAGTAGAGTCGTCTATAACTCGTCGTTTTAGTCAGGAATGAAGACTTCAGATTGAGCGCGCCACGACATTGCGCTCGCGTATGCAGGGCCTCGCAGGCGTTCCGTAATAGTTTAAGCCAAACTGAGCACACGCACGAGCTTGTTACTGCATCTGAGTGTAAAAGAAGACATCTGCGAATTGATGTTGCATCTCGTAGAGTCGTCTATAACTCGTCCTTTTACGCAGGTATTATGACTTCGGGTTGAGCGCGCCACGGCATTGCGCTCGTGCCTGCAAGGCCTCGCAGGCGTTCCGTAATAGTTTAAGCCAAACTGAGCACACGCACGAGCTTGATACTGCATCAGAGTGTAAAGATGACGTCTGCGAAGGGATTTTGCATCTCGTAGAGTCGTCTATAACTTGTCCTTTTACGCAGGTATGAAGACTTCGGGTTGAGCGCGCCACGACATTGCACTCGCGTCTGCAGGGCCTCGCAGGCGTTCCGTAATAGTTTAAGCCAAACTGAGCACACGCACGAGCTTGATGCTGCATTTGAATGTAAAGAAGGCATCTGCGAAGTGATTTTGTATCTCGTAGAGCCGTCTATAACTCGTCCTTTTACGCAGGTATGAAGACTTCGGGTTGAGCGCGCCACGACATTGCGCTCGTGCCTGCAAGGCCTCGCAGGCGTTCCGTAATATTTTAAGCCAAACTGAGCACACGCACGAGCTTGATACTGCATCAGAGTGTAAAGATGACGTCTGCGAAGGGATTTTGCATCTCGTAGAGTCGTCTATAACTCGTCCTTTTACGCAGGTATGAAGACTTCGGGTTGAGCGCGCCGCGACATTGTACTCGCGTCTGCAGGGCCTCGCAGGCGTTCCGTAATAGTTTAAGCCAAACTGAGCACACGCACGAGCTTGATGCTGCATTTGAATGTAAAGAAGGCATCTGCGAAGTGATTTTGTATCTCGTAGAGCCGTCTATAACTCGTCGTTTTACAAAGGACTGAAGACTTCAGATTGAGCGCTCCACGACATTGCGCTCGCGTCTGCAGGGCCTCGCAGGCGTTCCGTAATTGTTTAAGCGAAACTGAGCACACGCACGAGCTTTATGCTGCATCTGAATGCAAAGAAGACATCTGGGAAATGATTATGCATCTCGTAGAGCCGTTTATAACTCGTCGTTTTACAAAGGACTGAAGACTTCAGATTGAGCGCTCCACGACATTGCGCTCGCGTCTGCAGGGCCTCGCAGGCGTTCCGTAATAGTTTAAGCCAAACTGAGCACACGCACGAGCTTGATGCTGCATCTGAATGTAAAGAAGACATCTGCGAAGCGATTTTGCATCTCGTAGAGCCATCTATAATTCGTTGTTTTACGCAGGAATGAATACTTCACATTGAGCGCGCCACGACATTGCGCTTGCGTCTGCAGTGCCAGGAATGTCAGGAATTGAGCGCGCCACGACATTGCGCTCGCGTCTGCAGGGCCTCGCACGCGTTCCGTAATAGTTTAAGCCAAACTGAGCACACGCACGAGCTTTATGCTGCATCTGAATGTAAAGAAGACATCTGCGAAGCGATTTTGCATCTCGTAGAGCTGTCTATAACTCTTCGTTTTACTCAGGAATGAAGACTTCAGATTGAGCTCGCCACGACATTGCGCTCGCGTCTGCAGGGCCTCGCCGGCGTTCCGTAATAGTGTGAGACAAACTGAGCACACACACGAGCTTGATGCTGCATCTGACTGTAAAGACATCTGCGAAGTGATTTTGCATCCCGTAGAGTCGTCTATAACTCGTCCTTTTACTCAGGAATGAAGACTTCAGATTGAGCGCGCCACGACATTGCGCTCGCGTCTGCAGTGCCTCGCCGGCGTTCCGCAATATTTTAAGCCAAACTGAGCACACGCACGAGCTTGATACTGCATCTGAGTGTAAAGAAGACATCTGCGAATTGATGTTGCATCTCGTAGAGCCGTCTATAACTCGTCGTTTTAAGCACGAATGAAGACTTCAGATTGAGCGCGCCACGACATTGCGCTCGCGTCTGCAGGGCCTCGCCGGCGTTCCGTAATAGTATGAGCCAAACTGAGCACACGCACGAGCGTGATACTGCATCTGAATGCAAAGAAGACATCTGCGAAGTGATTTTGCATCTCGTAGAGCCGTCTATAACTCGTCGTTTTAAGCACGAATGAAGACTTCAGATTGAGCGCGCCACGACATTGCGCTCGCGTCTGCAGGGCCTCGCCGGCGTTCCGTAATAGTATGAGCCAAACTGAGCACACACACGAGCTTGATGCAGCATCTGAATGTAAAGAAGATATCTGCGAAGCGATTTTGCATCTCGTAGAGCCATCTATAATTCGTCGTTTTACGCAGGAATGAATACTTCAGATTGAGCGCGCCACGACATTGCGCTCGCGTCTGCAGGGCTTCGCCGGCGTTCCGTAATAGTGTGAGCCAAACTGAGCACACACACGAGCTTGATGCTGCATCTGACTTTAAAGACATCTGCGAAGTGATTTTGCATTCGTAGAGTCGTCTATAACTCGTCGTTTTACTCAGCAATGAAGACTTCAGATTGAGCGCGCCACGACATTGCGCTCGCGTCTGCAGGGCCTCGCAGGCGCTCCGTAATAGTTTAAGCCAAACTGAGCACACGCACGAGCTTTATGCTGCATCTGAATGTAAAGAAGACATCTGCGAAGCGATTTTGCATCTCGTAGAGCCGTTTATAATTCGTCGTTTTACGCAGGAATGAAGACTTCAGATTGAGCGCGCCACGACATTGCGCTCGCGTCTGCAGTGCCTCGCAGGCGTTCTGGAATAGTGTAAGCCAAACTGAGCACACGCACGAGCTTGATGCTGCATCTGATTGTAAAGACGACATCTGCGAAGTGATTTTGCATCTCGTAGAGTCGTTTATAACTCGTCGTTTTAGTCAGGAATCAAGACTTCAGATTGAGCGCGCCACGACATTGCGCTCGCGTCTGCAGGGCCTCGCAGGCGTTCCGTAATAGTTTAAGCCAAACTGAGCACACGCACGAGCTTTATGCTGCATCTGAATGTAAAGAAGACATCTGCGAAGCGATTTTGCATCTCGTAGAGCCGTCTATAATTCGTCGTTTTACGCAGGAATGATGACTTCAGATTGAGCACGCCACGACATTGCGCTCGCGTCTGAAGGGCCTCGCTGGCGTTCCGTAATAGTGTGAGCCAAACTGAGCACACACACGAGCTTGATGCTGCATCTGACTGTAAAGACATCTGCGAAGTGATTTTGCATTCGTAGAGTCGTCTATAACTCGTCGTTTTACTCAGTAATGAAGAATTCAGATTGAGCGCGCCACGACATTGCGCTCGCGTCTGCTGGGCCTCGCAGGCGTTCCGTAATAGTTTAAGCCAAACTGAGCTCACGCACGAGCTTGATACTGCATCAGAGTGTAAAGATGACGTCTGCAAATGGATTTTGTATCTCGTAGAGCCGTCTATAACTCGTCGTTTTAAGCACGAATGAAGACTTCAGATTGAGCGCGCCACGACATTGCGCTCGCGTCTGCAGGGCCTCGCCGGCGTTCTGTAATAGTGTGAGCCAAACTGAGCACACACACGAGCTTGATGCAGCATCTGAATGTAAAGAAGATATCTGCGAAGCGATTTTGCATCTCGTAGAGCCATCTATAATTCGTCGTTTTACGCAGGAATGAATACTTCAGATTGAGCGCGCCACGACATTGCGCTCGCGTCTGCAGTGCTTCGCCGGCGTTCCGTAATAGTGTGAGCCAAACTGAGCACACACACGAGCTTGATGCTGCATCTGACTTTAAAGACATCTGCGAAGTGATTTTGCATTCGTAGAGTCGTCTATAACTCGTCGTTTTACTCAGCAATGAAGACTTCAGATTGAGCGCGCCACGACATTGCGCTCGCGTCTGCAGGGCCTCGCAGGCGCTCCGTAATAGTTTAAGCCAAACTGAGCACACGCACGAGCTTTATGCTGCATCTGTATGCAAAGAAGACATCTGCGAAGCGATTTTGCATCTCGTAGAGCCGTTTATAATTCGTCGTTTTACGCAGGAATGAAGACTTCAGATTGAGCGCGCCACGACATTGCGCTCGCGTCTGCAGTGCCTCGCAGGCGTTCTGGAATAGTGTAAGCCAAACTGAGCACACGCACGAGCTTGATGCTGCATCTGATTGTAAAAACGACATCTGCGAAGTGATTTTGCATCTCGTAGAGTCGTTTATAACTCGTCGTTTTAGTCAGGAATGAAGACTTCAGATTGAGCGCGCCACGACATTGCGCTCGCGTCTGCAGGGCCTCGCAGGCGTTCCGTAATAGTTTAAGCCAAACTGAGCACACGCACGAGCTTTATGCTGCATCTGAATGTAAAGAAGACATCTGCGAAGCGATTTTTCATCTCGTAGAGCCGTCTATAATTCGTCGTTTTACGCAGGAATGAAGACTTCAGATTGAGCACGCCACGACATTGCGCTCGCGTCTGAAGGGCCTCGCTGGCGTTCCGTAATAGTGTGAGCCAAACTGAGCACACACACGAGCTTGATGCTGCATCTGACTGTAAAGACATCTGCGAAGTGATTTTGCATTCGTAAAGTCGTCTATACCTCGTCGTTTTACTCAGCAATGAAGAATTCAGATTGAGCGCGCCACGACATTGCGCTCGCGTCTGCTGGGCCTCGCAGGCGTTCCGTAATAGTTTAAGCCAAACTGAGCACACGCACGAGCTTGATACTGCATCTGAGTGTAAAGAAGACATCTGCGAATTGATGTTGCATCTCGTAGATTCGTCTATATCTCGTCGTTTTACGCAGGAATAAATACTTCGGGTTGAGCGCGCCATGACAATGCGCTCGCGCCTGCAGGGCCTCGCAGGCGTTCCGTAATAGTTTTAGCCAAACTGAGCACACGCACGAGCGTGATACTGCATCTGAATGCAAAGAAGACATCTGCGAAGTGATTTTGCATCTCGTAGAGCCGTCTATAACTCGTCGTTTTAAGCAGGAATGAAGACTTCAGATTGAGCGCTCCACGAGCTTGCGCTCGCGTCTTCAGGGTCTCACAGGCGTTCCGTAATAGTTTAAGCCAAACTGAGCACACGCACGAGCTTGATGCTGCATCTGAATGTAAAGAAGACATCTGCGAAGTGATTTTGCATCTCGTATAGCAGTCTATAACTCGTCGGTTTACTCAGGTATGAAGACTTCAGATTGAGTGCGCCACGACATTGCGCTCGCGTCTGCAGGGTCTCGCCGGCGTTCCGTAATAGTGTGAGCCAAACTGAGCACACACACGAGCTTGATGCAGCATCTGAATGTAAAGAAGACATCTGCCAAGCGATTTTGCATCTCGTAGAGCCGTCTATAATTCGTCGTTTTACGCAGGAATGAAGACTTCAGATTGAGCACGCCACAACATTGCGCTCGCGTCTGCAGGGCCTCGCAGGCGTTCCGTAATAGTTTAAGCCAAACTGAGCACACACACGAGCTTGATACTGCATCTGAGTGTAAAGAAGACATCTGCGAATTGATGTTGCATCTCTAGAGTCGTCTATATCTCGTCGTTTTACGCAGGAATAAATACTTCGGGTTGAGCGCGCCACGACATCGCGCTCGCGTCTGCAGGACCTCGCAGGCTTTCCGTAATAGTTTAAGCCAAACTGAGCACACGCACGAGCTTGATGCTGCATTTGAATGTAAAGAAGACATCTGCGAAGTGATTTTGTATCTTGTAGAGCCATCTATAACTCGTCATTTTACGCAGGAATAAATACTTCGGGTTGAGCGCACCACGACATTGAGCTCGCGTCTGCAGGGCCTCGCAGGCGTTCCGTAATAGTTTAAGTGAAACTGAGCACATGCACGAGCTTTATGCTGCATCTGAATGCAAAGAAGACATCTGCGAAGTGATTTTGCATCTCGTAGAGCAGTCTATAACTCGTCGTTTTACTCAGGATGAAGACTTCGGATTGAGAGCGCCACGACATTGCGCTCGCGTCTGCAGGGCCTCGCCGGCGTTCCGTAATAGTGTGAGCCAAATTGAGCACACACACACGAGCTTGATGCTGCATCTGACTGCAAAGACATCTGCGAAGTTATTTTGCATCTCGTAGAGTCGTCTATAACTCGTCGTTTTACTCAGGAATGAAGACTTCAGATTGTGCGCGCCACGACAGTGCGCTCGCGTCTGCAGGGACTCGCAGGCGTTCCGTAATAGTTTAAGCCAAACTGAGCACACGCACAAGCTTTATGCTGCATCTGAATGTAAAGAAGACATCTGCGAAGCGATTTTGCATCTCGTAGAGCCGTCTATAATTCGTCGCTTTACGCAGGAATGAAGACTTCAGATTGAGCGCGCCACGACATTGCGCTCGCGTCTGCAGTGCCTCGCCGGCGTTCCGTAATAGTGTAAGCCAAACTGAGCACACGCACGAGCTTGATGCTGCATCTGAATGTAAAGACGACATCTGCAAAGTGATTTTGCATCTCGTATAGTCGTCTATAACTCATCGTTTTACGCAGGAATGAAGTCTTCAGATTCAGCGCGCCACGAAATTGCGCTCGCGTCTGCAGGGCCTCGCCGGCGTTCCGTAATAGTGTGAGCCAAACTGGGCACACACACGAGCTTGATGCTGCATCTGACTGTAAAGACATCTGCGAAGTGATTTTGCATCTCGTAGAGTTGTCTATAACTCGTCGTTTTACTCAGGAATGAAGACTTCAGATTATGCGCGCCACGACATGCGCTCGCGTCTGCAAGGGCCTCGCGGGCGTTCCGTAATAGTGTAAGCCAAACTTAGCACACGCACGAGCTTGATGCTGCATCTGAATGTAAAGAGGACATCTGCGAAGTGATTTTGCATTAGTAGAGTCGTCTATAACTCGTCATTTTAGTCAGGAATGAAGACTTCAGATTGAGCGCGCCACGACATTGCGCTCGCGTCTGCAGGGCCTCGCAGGCGTTCCGTAATAGTTTAAGCCAAACTGAGCACACGCACGAGCTTGTTACTGCATCTGAGTGTAAAAGAAAACATCTGCGAATTGATGTTGCATCTCGTAGAGTCGTCTATAACTCGTCCTTTTACGCAGGTATGAAGACTTCGGGTTGAGCGCGCCACGACATTGCGCTCGTGCCTGCAAGGCCTCGCAGGCGTTCCGTAATAGTTTAAGCCAAACTGAGCACACGTACGAGCTTGATACTGCATCAGAGTGTAAAGATGACGTCTGCGAAGGGATTTTGCATCTCGTAGAGTCGTCTATAACTCGTCCTTTTACGCAGGTATGAAGACTTCGGGTTGAGCGCGCCACGACATTGCACTCGCGTCTGCAGGGCCTCGCAGCGTTCCGTAATAGTTTAAGAAAAACTGAGCACACGCACGAGCTTGATGCTGCATTTGAATGTAAAGAAGGCATCTGCGAAGTGATTTTGTATCTCGTAGAGCCGTCTATAACTCGTCGTTTTACAAAGGACTGAAGACTTCAGATTGAGCGCTCCACGACATTGCGCTCGCGTCTGCAGGGCCTCGCAGGCGTTCCGTAATTGTTTAAGCGAAACTGAGCACACGCACGAGCTTTATGCTGCATCTGAATGCAAAGAAGACATCTGGGAAGTGATTATACATCTCGTAGAGCCGTTTATAACTCGTCGTTTTACAAAGGACTGAAGACTTCAGATTGAGCCCTCCACGACATTGCGCTCGCGTCTGCAGGGCCTCGCAGGCGTTCCGTAATAGTTTAAGCCAAACTGAGCGGACGCACGAGCTTGATGCTGCATCTGAATGTAAAGAAGACATCTGCGAAGTGATTTTGCATCTCTTAGAGCCGTCTATAACTCGTCGTTTTAACCAGGAATGAAGACTTCAGATTGAGTGCTCCACGACCTTGCGCTCGCTTCTGCAGGGCCTCACAGGCGTTCCGTAATAGTTTAAGCCAAACTGAGCACACGCACGAGCTTGATGCTGCATCTGAATGTAAAGAAGACATCTGCGAAGCGATTTTGCATCTCGTAGAGCCGTCTATAATTCGTTGTTTTACGCAGGAATGAATACTTCACATTGAGCGCGCCACGACATTGCGCTTGCGTCTGCAGTGCCAGGAATGTCAGGAATTGAGCGCGCCACGACATTGCGCTCGCGTCTGCAGGGCCTCGCACGCGTTCCGTAATAGTTTAAGCCAAACTGAGTACACGCACGAGCTTTATGCTGCATCTGAATGTAAAGAAGACATCTGCGAAGCGATTTTGCATCTCGTAGAGCTGTCTATAATTCGTCGTTTTACGCAGGAATGAAGACTTCAGATTGAGCGCGCCACGACATTGCGCTCGCGTCTGCAGGGCCTCACAGGTGTTCCGTAATAGTTTAAGCCAAACTGAGCAAACGCACGAGCTTGATGCTGCATCTGAATGTAAAGAAGACATCTGCGAAGTAATTTTGCATCTCGTATAGCAGTCTATAACTCTTCGTTTTACTCAGGAATGAAGACTTCAGATTGAGCTCGCCACGACATTGCGCTCGCGTCTGCAGGGCTCGCCGGCGTTCCGTAATAGTGTGAGACAAACTGAGCACACACACGAGCTTGATGCTGCATCTGACTGTAAAGACATCTGCGAAGTGATTTTGCATCCCGTAGAGTCGTCTATAACTTGTTCTTTTACTCAGGAATGAAGACTTCAGATTGAGCGCGCCACGACATTGCGTTTGCATCTGCAAGTGCCTCGCCGGCGTTCCGTAATATTTTAAGCCAAACTGAGCACACGCACGAGCTTGATACTGCATCTGAGTGTAAAGAAGACATCTGCGACTTGATGTTGCATCTCGTAGAGTCGTCTATATCTCGTCGTTTTACGCAGGAATAAATACTTCGATTGAGCCCGCCACGACATTGCGCTCGCGCCTGCAGGGCCTCGCAGGCGTTCCGTAATAGTTTAAGCCAAACTGAGCACACGCACGAGCGTGATACTGCATCAGAGTGTAAAGATGACGTCTGCGAAGGGATGTTGCATCTCGTAGAGTCGTCTATAACTCGTCGTTTTACGCAGGTATGAAGACTTCGGGTTGAGCGCACCACGACATTGCGCTCGCGTCTGCAGGGCCTCGCAGGCGTTCCGTAATCATCATCATTATCATCATCAGCCTGATTATAACCACTGCAGGGCGAAGGCCTCTCCCATATTTCTCCACTTAACCCGGTTCTGTGCTAGCTGCATCCACTTGACCCCTGCGAACTTCTTAATCTCATCCACCCACCTAACTTTCTCCCGCCCCCTGCTACGCTTTCCTTCCCTTGGAATCCAGTTTGTTACCCTCAGCGACCATCGGTTATCCTCTCTTCGCACTACATGTCCTGCCCATGTCCATTTCTTCTTCCTAATTTCTACTAGAATGTCGATAACTTGAGTTATTTCTCTGACCCACTCTGCACGCTTTCTATCTCTTAATGTTACCCCTACCATTTTTCGTTCCATAGCCCTCTGGGTTGTCCTCAACTTAAGTAGAACTCTCTTGGTTAGCCTCCACGTTTCAGCCCCATAGGTGAGTACAGGCAAGATGCAACTATTGTATACTTTCCTCTTGAGCGATACCGGTAAGCTGCTAGTCATAATCTGCGAGTGCTTGCCAAATGCGCTCCATGCCAATCCTATTCTTCTTGTTATTTTCTTTTCGTGGTCCGGGTCTGCGGTTACTACCTGTCCTAAGTAGACATATTCGTCTACTACTTGCAGTATTTCGCTACCTAATGTAAACTGCTGTTCCTGCCCGAGGCTGTTGAACATTACCTTAGTCTTCTGCATATTGATTTTCAAGCCTACCTTTCTACTTTTCCTGTCTAGGTCATCAATCATTATTTGCAGTTCATCCCCCGAGTTGCTTAGCAAGGCAATGTCATCAGCAAATCGCAGATTACTGAGGTATTCTCCATCTACCCTTATCCCTAACTGCTCCCATTCCAAATCTCTGAATACTTCCTCTAAACAAGCTGTGAATAGTACTGGGGAGATTGTGTGTCCTTGCCTAACACCTCTCTTTATGGGAATTTTGTTACTTTCTTTATGCAGAACTATTGTTGCTGTGCAGCCGCTATATATATCTTCCAGCACTTTCACGTATAACTCGTCTACCCCCTGATTTCGCAATGCCTGCATCACCGCCGAGGTTTCAACTGAGTCAAATGCTTTTTCGTAATCAATGAATGCTATGTATAAGGGCTGGTTATATTCCGAGCATTTTTCTATCACCTGATTGATGGTATGGATATGATCGATAGTAGAGTACCGTTTCCGAAACCCTGCTTGATCCTTTGCTTGATTGCAGTCTAAGGTTGTCCTGATTCTAGTAGCGATTACCTTAGTAAATACCTTATACGTAACAGACAGTAAGCTGATTGGTCTGTAATTTTTAAGGTCCTTAGAGTCCCCTTTCTTGTGAATGAGGATAATGTTTGCATTCTTCCATGGTTCCGGTACCGTCGATGACACCAGGCACTGCGTATACAGGGTGGCCAGGTTTTCTAGCACGATATCCCCCCGTCCTTCAGCAAATCTGTAGTTATCTGATCCTCTCTAGCTGATTTCCCCCTTTTCATAGTTTCTAGTGCTTTCTTGACCTCGTCCTTCGTCACTGGTGGAACGTCTGACTGTTTTTCTCTACCGCCAATCTCATTACGGTCCTGACTACTTTGGCTACTGTAGAGATCTGTATAGAACTCCTCGGCTACTTTGACTATCTTTTCCATATTAGTGATGACGTTGCCCGCCTTGTCCCTTATCGCATACATCTGGTTTTTGCCTATGCCCAATTTCTTCTTTACCGCTTTAAGGCTTCCCCCGTTCTTTACAGCATGCTCAATTTTCTCCATGTTATACTTCCTAATATCGGCCACCTTGCGCTTATTGATTAGCTTTGATATCTCGGCCAATTAGATCCGGTCTGTTGGATTGGAAGCTTTCATTCTCTGGCGTTTCTTAATCAAATCTTTCGTCTCCTTAGACAGCTTACCGGTATCCTCTCTAACTGTCCTACCGCCTACTTCTACCGCGCACTCAGTAATGATATCTCTGAAATTATTGTTCCTTGCCTCTAGGGTAATGTCGCCATCCTCAGTTAGAGCTGAAAACCTATTCTGTAGCGAGATCCTGAACTCTTCTGCCCTCCCCCTCACCGCTAATTCGTTGATGGGTTTCTTTCTTACTAATCTGTTGCGTTCCTTCTTCAGATTTAGGCTAATTCGGGACCTCACCATCCTGTGGTCACTGCATCGCACTTTCCCGATTACCTCTACATCTTGCACAATGGCGGGGGTTGAACACATTATGAAGTCGATTTCATTTTTAGTCTCTCCGTTAGGACTTTTCCTTGTCCATTTCCGGTTCTTCCGTTTGCTGAAGAAGGTATTCATGATTCGTAAGTTATTGCGCTCTGCAAACTCAACTAGTAACTCCCCCCTGCTATTCCTAGAACCAATGCCATAGTCACCTACTACCTTGTCTCCTGCCTGTTTTTTCCCTACCTTGGCATTGAAATCGCCCATTAGTACAGTATACTGCGTCTTTACTTTTCGCATTGCCGATTCTACATCTTCGTGGAAGCTTTCAACTGCCTGGTCATCATAACTACATGTAGGTGCATAGGCCTGTACAGCCTTCAGTTTATACCGCTTATTAAGCCGAATTACCATGCCTGCAACCCTCTCATTAATACTATAAAATTCATTTATATTACCCGCTAAGTTTTAGTTTAAGCCAAACTGAGCACACGCCCGAGCTTGATGCTGCATTTGAATGTAAAGAAGACATCTGCGAAGTGATTTTGTATCTCGTAGAGCCGTCTATAACTCGTCGTTTTACGCAGGAATAAATACTTCGGGTTGAGAGCGCCACGACATTGAGCTCGCGTCTGCAGAGCCTCGCAGGCGTTCCGTAATAGTTTAAGTGAAACTGAGCACACGCACGAGCTTTATGCTGCATCTGAATGCAAAGAAGACATCTGCGAAGTGATTTTGCATCTCGTAGAGCCGTCTATAATTCGTCGTTTTAAGCAGGTATGAAGACTTCGGGTTGAGCGCGCCACGACATTGCGCTCGCGTCTGCAGGGCCTCGCAGGCGTTCCGCAATAGTTTAAGCCAAACTGAGCACACGCACGAGCTTGATGCTGCATTTGAATGTAAAGAAGACATCTGCGAAGTGATTTTGTATCTCGTAGAGCCGTCTATAACTCGTCGTTTTACGAAGGACTGAAGACTTCAGATTGAGCGCTCCACGACATTGCGCTCGCGTCTGCAGGGCCTCGCAGGCGTTCCGTAATAGTTTAAGCCAAACTGAGCACACGCACGACCTTGATACTGCATCTGAATGTAAAGAAGACATCTGCGAAGTGATTTTGCATCTGGTATAGCAGTCTATAACTCGTCGTTTTACTCAGGAATGAAGACTTCAGATTGAGCGCACCACGACATTGCGCTCGCGTGTGCAGGGCCTCGCAGGCGTTCCGTAATAGTTTAAGCAAAACTGAGCACACGCACGACCTTGATACTGCATCTGAATGTAAAGAAGACATCTGCGAAGTGATTTTGCATCTCGTATAGCAGTCTATAACTCGTCGTTTTACTCAGGAATGAAGACTTCAGATTGAGCGCGCCACGACATTGCGCTCGCGTGAGCAGGGCCTCGCCGGCGTTCCGTAATAGTGTGAGCCAAACTGAGCACACACACGAGCTTGATGCTGCATCTGACTGTAAAGACATCTGCAAAGGGATTTTGCATCCCGTAGAGTCGTCTATAACTCGTTGTTTTACTCAGGAATGAAGGCTTCAGATTGAGCGCGCCACGACACTGCGCTCGCGTCTGCAGGGCCTCGCAGGCGTTCCGTAATAGTTTAAGCCAAACTGAGCACACGCACGAGCTTTATGCTGCATCTGAATGTAAAGAAGACATCCGCGAAGCGATTTTGCATCTCGTAGAGCCGTCTATATTTCGTCGTTTTACGCAGCAATGAAGACTTCAGATTGAGCGCGCCATGACATTGCGTTTGCGTCTGCAGTGCCTCGCCGGCGTTCCGTAATATTTTAAGCCAAACTGAGCACACGCACGAGCTTGATACTGCATCTGAGTGTAAAGAAGACATCTGCGAATTGATGTTGCGTCTCGTAGAGTCGTCTATATCTCGTCGTTTTACGCAGGAATAAATACTTCGGGTTGAGCGCGCCACGACATTGCGCTCGCGTCTGCAGGGCCTCGCAGGCGTTCCGTAATAGTTTAAGCCAAACTGAGCGCACACACGAGCTTTATGCTGCATCTGAATGCAAAGAAGACATCTGCGAAGTTATTTTGCATCTCGTAGAGCCGTCTATAACTCGTCGTTTTAAGCAGGTATGAAGACTTCGGGTTGAGCGCGCCACGACATTGCGCTCGCGTCTGCAGAGCCTCGCAGGTGTTCCGTAATAGTTTAAGCCAAACTGAGCACACGCACGATCTTGATGCTGCATTTGAATGTAAAGACATCTGCGAAGTGATTTTGAATCTCGTAGAGCCGTCTATAACTCGTCGTTTTACGAAGGACTGAAGACTTCAGACTGAGCGCTCCACGACATTGCGCTCGCGTCTGCAGGGCCTCGCAGGCGTTCCGTAATAGTTTAAGCCAAACTGAGCGCACGCACGAGCTTGATGCTGCATCTGAATGTAAAGAAGACATCTGCGAAGTGATTTTGCATCTCGTATAGCAGTCTATAACTCGTCGTTTTACTCAGGAATGAAGACTTCAGACAGCGCGCCACGACATTGCGCTCGCGTCTGCAGGGCCTCGCCGGCGTTCCGTAATAGTGCGAGCCAAACTGAGCACACACACGAGCTTGATGCTGCATCTGACTGTAAAGACATCTGCGAAGGGATTTTGCATCCCGTAGAGTCGTCTATAACTCGTCGTTTTACTCAGGAATGAAGACATCAGATTGAGCGCGCCACGACATTGCGCTCGCGTCTGCAGGGCCTCGCAGGCGTTCCGTAATAGTTTAAGCCAAACTGAGCACACGCACGAGCTTGATGCTGCATCTGAGTGTAAAGAAGACATCTGCGAATTGATGTTGTATCTCGTAGAGTCGTCTATATCTCGTCGTTTTACGCAGGAATGAAGACTTCAGATTGAGCGCTCCACGGCCTTGCGCTCGTGTCTGCAGGGCCTCGCAGGCGTTCCGTAATAGTTTAAGCCAAACTGAGCACACGCACGAGCTTGATGCTGCATCTGAATGTAAAGAAGACATCTGCGAAGTAATTTTGCATCTCGTATAGCAGTCTATAACTCGTCGTTTTACTCAGGAATGAAGACTTCAGACAGCGCGCCACGACATTCCGCTCGCGTCTGCAGGGCCTCGCCGGCGTTCCGTAATAGTGCGAGCCAAACTGAGCACACACACGAGCTTGATGCTGCATCTGACTGTAAAGACATCTGCGAAGGGATTTTGCATCCCGTAGAGTCGTCTATAACTCGTCGTTTTACTCAGGAATGAAGACATCAGATTGAGCGCGCCACGACATTGCGCTCGCGTCTGCAGGGCCTCGCAGGCGTTCCGTAATAGTTTAAGCCAAACTGAGCACACGCACGAGCTTTATGCTGCATCTGAATGTAAAGAAGACATCTGCGAAGCGATTTTGCATCTCGTAGAGCCGTCTATAATTCGTCGTTTTACGCAGGAATGAAGACTTCAGATTGAGCGCGCCACGACATTGTGTTTGCGTCTGCAGTGCCTCGCCGGCGTTCCGTAATATTTTAAGCCAAACTGAGCACACGCACGAGCTTGATGCTGCATCTGAGTGTAAAGAAGACATCTGCGAATTGATGTTGTATCTCGTAGAGTCGTCTATATCTCGTCGTTTTACGCAGGAATAAATACTTCGGGTTGAGCGTGCCACGACATTGCGCTCGCGCCTGCAGGGCCTCGCAGGCGTTCCGTAATAGTTTAAGCCAAAGTGAGCACACGCACGAGCGTGATACTGCATCAGAGTGTAAAGATGACTTCTGCGAAGGGATTTTGCATCTCGTAGAGTCGTCTATAACTCGTCGTTTTACGCAGGTATGAAGACTTCGGGTTGAGCGCGCCACGACATTGCGCTCGCGTCTGCAGGGCCTCGCAGGCGTTCCGTAATAGTTTAGGTGAAACTGAGCACACGCACGAGCTTTATGCTGCATCTGAATGCAAAGAAGACATCTGCGAAGTGATTTTGCATCTCGTAGAGCCCTCTATTACTCGTCGTTTTAAGCAGGTATGAAGACTTCGGGTTGAGCGCGCCACGACATTGCGCTCACGTCTGCAGGGCCTCGCAGGCGTTCCGTAATAGTTTAAGCCAAACTGAGCACACGCACGAGCTTGATGCTGCATTTGAATGTAAAGAAGACATCTGCGAAGTGATTTTGTATCTCGTAGAGCCGTCTATGACTCGTCATTTTACAAAGGGATAAATACTTCGGGTTGAGCGCGCTGCGACATTGAGCTCGCGTCTGCAGGGCCTCGCAGGCGTTCCGTAATAGTTTAAGCGAAACTGAGCACACGCACGAGCTTTATGCTGCATCTGAATGCAAAGAAGACATCTGCGAAGTGATTTTGCATCTCGTAGAGCCGTTTATAACTCGTCGTTTTACGACGGACTGAAGACTTCAGATTGAGCGCTCCACGACATTGCGCTCGCATCTGCAGTGCCTCGCAGGCGTTCCGTAATAGTGTAAGCCAAACTGAGCACACGCACGAGCTTGATGGTGCATCTGACTGTAAAGACATCTGCGAAGTGATTTTGCATCTCGTAGAGCTGTCTATAATTCGTCGTTTTACGCAGGAATGAAGACTTCAGATTGAGCGCTCCACGACCTTGCGCTCGCGTCTGCAGGGCTCGCCGGCGTTCCGTAATAGTGTGAGACAAACTGAGCACACACACGAGCTTGATGCTGCATCTGACTGTAAAGACATCTGCGAAGTGATTTTGCATCCCGTAGAGTCGTCTATAACTCGTTCTTTTACTCAGGAATGAAGACTTCAGATCGAGCGCGCCACGACATTGCGTTTGCATCTGCAAGTGCCTCGCCGGCGTTCCGTAATATTTTAAGCCAAACTGAGCACACGCACGAGCTTGATACTGCATCTGAGTGTAAAGAAGACATCTGCGAATTGATGTTGCATCTCGTAGAGTCGTCTATATCTCGTCGTTTTACGCAGGAATAAATACTTCGGGTTGAGCCCGCCACGACATTGCGCTCGCGTCTGCAGGGCCTCGCAGGCGTTCCGTAATAGCTTAAGCCAAACTGAGCACACGCACGAGCTTTATGCTGCATCTGAATGTAAAGAAGACATCTGCAAAGCGATTTTGCACCTCGTAGAGCCGTCTATAATTCGTCGTTTTACGCAGGAATGAAGACTTCAGATTGAGCGCGCCACGACATTGCGTTTGCGTCTGCAGTGCCTCGCCGGCGTTCCGTAATATTTTAAGCCAAACTGAGCACACGCACGAGCTTGATGCTGCATCTGAGTGTAAAGAAGACATCTGCGAATTGATGTTGTATCTCGTAGAGTCGTCTATATCTCGTCGTTTTACGCAGGAATAAATACTTCGGGTTGAGCGCGCCACGACATTGCGCTCGCGCCTGCAGGGCCTCGCAGGCGTTCCGTAATAGTTTAAGCCAAAGTGAGCACACGCACGAGCGTGATACTGCATCAGAGTGTAAAGATGACTTCTGCGAAGGGATTTTGCATCTCGTAGAGTCGTCTATAACTCGTCCTTTTACGCAGGAATGAAGACTTCAGATTGAGCTCGCCACGACATTGCGTTTGCGTCTGCAGGGCCTCGCAGGCGTTCCGTAATAGTTTAAGCCAAACTGAGCACACGCACGAGCTTGTTACTGCATCTGAGTGTAAAAGAAGACATCTGCGAATTGATGTTGCATCTCGTAGAGTCGTCTATAAGTCGTCCTTTTACGCAGGAATAAATACTTCGGGTTGAGCGCGCCACGACATTGCGCTCGCGTCTGCAGGGCCTCGCAGGCGTTCCGTAATAGCTTAAGCCAAACTGAGCACACGCACGAGCTTTATGCTGCATCTGAATGTAAAGAAGACATCTGCGAAGCGATTTTGCACCTCGTAGAGCCGTCTATAATTCGTCGTTTTACGCAGGAATGAAGACTTCAGATTGAGCGCGCCACGACATTGCGTTTGCGTCTGCAGGGCCTCGCAGGCGTTCCGTAATAGTTTAAGCCAAACTGAGCACACGCACGAGCTTGTTACTGCATCTGAGTGTAAAAGAAGACATCTGCGAATTGATGTTGCATCTCGTAGAGTCGTCTATAACTCGTCCTTTTACGCAGGTATGAAGACTTCGGGTTGAGCGCGCCACGACATTGCGCTCGTGCCTGCAAGGCCTCGCAGGCGGTCCGTAATAGTTTAAGCCAAACTGAGCACACGCACGAGCTTGATACTGCATCAGAGTGTAAAGATGACGTCTGCGAAGGGATTTTGCATCTCGTAGAGTCGTCTATAACTCGTCCTTTTACGCAGGTATGAAGACTTCGGGTTGAGCGCGCCACGACATTGCACTCGCGTCTGCAGGGCCTCGCAGGCGTTCCGTAATAGTTTAAGAAAAACTGAGCACACGCACGAGCTTGATGCTGCATTTGAATGTAAAGAAGGCATCTGCGAAGTGATTTTGTATCTCGTAGAGCCGTCTATAACTCGTCGTTTTACAAAGGACTGAAGACTTCAGATTGAGCGCTCCACGACATTGCGCTCGCGTCTGCAGGGCCTCGCAGGCGTTCCGTAATTGTTTAAGCGAAACTGAGCACTCGCACGAGCTTTATGCTGCATCTGAATGCAAAGAAGACATCTGGGAAGTGATTATGCATCTCGTAGAGCCGTTTATAACTCGTCGTTTTACAAAGGACTGAAGACTTCAGATTGAGCGCTCCACGACATTGCGCTCGCGTCTGCAGGGCCTCGCAGGCGTTCCGTAATAGTTTAAGCCAAACTGAGCGGACGCACGAGCTTGATGCTGCATCTGAATGTAAAGAAGACATCTGCAAAGTGATTTTGCATCTCTTAGAGCCGTCTATAACTCGTCGTTTTAACCAGGAATGAAGACTTCAGATTGAGTGCTCCACGACCTTGCGCTCGCTTCTGCAGGGCCTCACAGGCGTTCCGTAATAGTTTAAGCCAAACTAGTTTAAGCCAAGGTAGGGAAAAAACAGGCAGGAGGCAAGGCAGTAGGTGACTATGGCATTGGTTCTAGGAATAGCAGGGGGGAGTTACAAGTCGAGTTTGCAGAGCGCAATAACTTACGAATCATGAATACCTTCTTCAGCAAACGGAAGAACCGAAAATGGACATGGAAAAGTCCTAACGGAGAGACTAAAAATGAAATCGACTTCATAATGTGTTCAACCCCCGCCATTGTGCAGGATGTAGAGGTAATCGGGAAAGTTCGATGTAGTGACCACAGGATGCTGAGGTCCCGAATTAGCCTAAATCTGAAGAAGGAACGCAATAGATTAGTAAGAAAGAAACCCATCAACGAATTAGCGGTGAGGGGGAGGGCAGAAGAGTTCAGGATCTCGCTACAGAATAGGTATTCAGCTCTAACTGAGGATGGCGACATTACCCTAGAGGCAAGGAACAATAATTTCAGAGATATCATTACTGAGTGCGCGGTAGAAGTAGGCAGTAGGATAGTTAGAGAGGATACCGGTAAGCTGTCTAAGGAGACGAAAGATTTGATTAAGAAACGGCAGAGTATGAAAGCTTCCAATCCAACAGACCAGATCGAATTGGCCGAGATATCAAAGCTAATCAATAAGCGCAAGGTGGCCGATATAAGGAAGTATAACATGGAGAAAATTGAGCATGCTGTAAAGAACGGGGGAAGCCTTAAAGCGGTAAAGAAGAAATTGGGCATAGGCAAAGACCAGATGTATGCGATAAGGGACAAGGAGGGCGACGTCATCACTAATATGGACAAGATAGTCAAAGTAGCCGAGGAGTTCTATACAGATCTCTACAGTAGCCAAAGTAGTCAGGACCGTAATGAGATTAGCGGTAGGGAAAAACAGTCAGACGTTCCACCAGTGACGAAGGACGAGGTCAAGAAAGCACTAGAAACTATGAAAAGGGGGAAATCAGCTGGAGAGGATCAGATAACTACAGATTTGCTGAAGGACGGGGGGGATATCGTGCTAGAAAAACTGGCCACCCTGTATACGCAGTGCCTGGTGTCATCGACGGTACCGGAAGCATGGAAGAATGCAAACATTATCCTCATTCACAAGAAAGGGGACTCTAAGGACCTTAAAAATTACAGACCAATCAGCTTACTGTCTGTTACGTATAAGGTATTTACTAAGGTAATCGCTAATAGAATCAGGACAACCTTAGACTGCAATCAAGCAAAGGATCAAGCAGGGTTTCGGAAACGGTACTCTACTATCGATCATATCCATACCATCAATCAGGTGATAGAAAAATGCGCGGAATATAACCAGCCCTTATACATAGCATTCATTGATTACGAAAAAGCATTTGACTCAGTTGAAATCTCGGCGGTGATGCAGGCATTGCGAAACCAGGGGGTAGACGAGCCGTACGTGAAAGTGATGGAAGATATATATAGTGGCTGCACAGCAACCATAGTTCTGCATAAAGAAAGTAACAAAATTCCCATAAAGAAAGGTGTTAGGCAAGGAGACACAATCTCCCCAGTACTATTCACAGCTTGTTTAGAGGAAGTATTCAGAGACTTGGAATGGGAGCTGTTAGGGATAAGGCTAGATGGAGAATACCTCAGTAATCTGCGATTTGCTGATGACATTGCCTTGCTAAGCAACTCGGGAGATGAACTGCAAATAATGATTGATGACCTAGACAGGAAAAGTAGAAAGGTAGGCTTGAAAATCAATATGCAGAAGACTAAGGTAATGTCCAACAGCCTCGGGAAGGAACAGGAGTTTACATTAGGTAGCGAAATACTGGAAGTAGTAGGCGAATATATCTACTTAGGACAGGTAGTAACCGCAGATCCGGACCATGAAAAGGAAATAACAAGAAGAATAAGATTGGGATGGAGCGCATTTGGCAAGCACTCGCAGATTATGACTAGCAGCTTACCGGTATCGCTCAAGAGGAAAGTATACAACAGTTGCATCTTGCCTGTACTCACCTATGGGGCTGAAACGTGGAGGCTAACCAAGAGAGTTCTACTTAAGTTGAGGACAACCCAGAGGGCTATGGAACGAAAAATGGTAGGGGTAACATTAAGAGATAGAAAGCGTGTAGAGTGGGTCAGAGAAATAACTCAAGTTAACGACATTCTAGTAGAAATTAAGAAGAAGAAATGGACATGGGCAGGACATGTAGTGCGAAGAGAGGATAACCGATGGTCGCTGAGGATAACAAACTGGATTCCAAGGGAAGGAAAGCGTAGCAGGGGGCGGCAGAAAGTTAGGTGGGCGGATGAGATTAAGAAGTTCGCAGGGGTCAAGTGGATGCAGCTAGCACAGAACCGGGTTAAGTGGAGAGATATGGGAGAGACCTTCGCCCTGCAGTGGGTATAATCAGGCTGATGATGATGATGATGATGATGATGATGATGATGATGATGATGATGATGATGAGCACACGCACGAGCTTGATGCTGCATCTGAATGTAAAGAAGACATCTGCGAAGCGATTTTGCATCTCGTAGAGCCGTCTATAATTCGTTGTTTTACGCAGGAATGAATACTTCACATTGAGCGCGCAACGACATTGCGCTTGCGTCTGCAGTGCCAGGAATGTCAGGAATTGAGCGCGCCACGACATTGCGCTCGCGTCTGCAGGGCCTCGCACGCGTTCCGTAATAGTTTAAGCCAAACTGAGTACACGCACGAGCTTTATGCTGCATCTGAATGTAAAGAAGACATCTGCGAAGCGATTTTGCATCTCGTAGAGCTGTCTATAATTCGTCGTTTTACGCAGGAATGAAGACTTCAGATTGAGCGCGCCACGACATTGCACTCGCGTCTGCAGTGCCTCGCAGGCGTTCCGTAATAGTGTAAGCCAAACTGAGCACACGCACGAGCTTGAAGCTGCATCTGACTGTAAAGACATCTGCGAAGTGATTTTGCATCTCGTAGAGCTGTCTATAATTCGTCGTTTTACGCAGGAATGAAGACTTCAGATTGAGCGCTCCACGACCTTGCGCTCGCGTCTGCAGGGCCTCACAGGTGTTCCGTAATAGTTTAAGCCAAACTGAGCAAACGCACGAGCTTGATGCTGCATCTGAATGTAAAGAAGACATCTGCGAAGTAATTTTGCATCTCGTATAGCAGTCTATAACTCTTCGTTTTACTCAGGAATGAAGACTTCAGATTGAGCTCGCCACGACATTGCGCTCGCGTCTGCAGGGCTCGCCGGCGTTCCGTAATAGTGTGAGACAAACTGAGCACACACACGAGCTTGATGCTGCATCTGACTGTAAAGACATCTGCGAAGTGATTTTGCATCCCGTAGAGTCGTCTATAACTCGTTCTTTTACTCAGGAATGAAGACTTCAGATTGAGCGCGCCACGACATTGCGTTTGCATCTGCAAGTGCCTCGCCGGCGTTCCGTAATATTTTAAGCCAAACTGAGCACACGCACGAGCTTGATACTGCTTCTGAGTGTAAAGAAGACATCTGCGAATTGATGTTGCATCTCGTAGAGTCGTCTATATCTCGTCGTTTTACGCAGGAATAAATACTTCGGGTTGAGCCCGCCACGACATTGCGCTCGCGCCTGCAGGGCCTCGCAGGCGTTCCGTAATAGTTTAAGCCAAACTGAGCACACGCACGAGCGTGATACTGCATCAGAGTGTAAAGATGACGTCTGCGAAGGGATGTTGCATCTCGTAGAGTCGTCTATAACTCGTCGTTTTACGCAGGTATGAAGACTTCGGGTTGAGCGCACCACGACATTGCGCTCGCGTCTGCAGGGCCTCGCAGGCGTTCCGTAATCATCATCATCATCATCATCATCAGCCTGATTATACCCACTGCAGGGCGAAGGCCTCTCCCATATTTCTCCACTTAACCCGGTTCTGTGCTAGCTGCATCCACTTGACCCCTGCGAACTTCTTAATCTCATCCACCCACCTAACTTTCTCCCGCCCCCTGCTACGCTTTCCTTCCCTTGGAATCCAGTTTGTTGCCCTCAGCGACCATCGGTTATCCTCTCTTCGCACTACATGTCCTGCCCATGTCCATTTCTTCTTCTTAATTTCTACTAGAATGTCGATAACTTGAGTTATTTCTCTGACCCACTCTGCACGCTTTCTATCTCTTAATGTTACCCCTACCATTTTTCGTTCCATAGCCCTCTGGGTTGTCCTCAACTTAAGTAGAACTCTCTTGGTTAGCCTCCACGTTTCAGCCCCATAGGTGAGTACAGGCAAGATGCAACTATTGTATACTTTCCTCTTGAGCGATACCGGTAAGCTGCTAGTCATAATCTGCGAGTGCTTGCCAAATGCGCTCCATGCCAATCCTATTCTTCTTGTTATTTTCTTTTCGTGGTCCGGGTCTGCGGTTACTACCTGTCCTAAGTAGACATATTCGTCTACTACTTGCAGTATTTCGCTACCTAATGTAAACTGCTGTTCCTTCCCGAGGCTGTTGAACATTACCTTAGTCTTCTGCATATTGATTTTCAAGCCTACCTTTCTACTTTTCCTGTCTAGGTCATCAATCATTATTTGCAGTTCATCCCCCGAGTTGCTTAGCAAGGCAATGTCATCAGCAAATCGCAGATTACTGAGGTATTCTTTATCTACCCTTATCCCTAACTGCTCCCATTCCAAGTCTCTGAATACTTCCTCTAAACAAGCTGTGAATAGTACTGGGGAGATTGTGTCTCCTTGCCTAACACCTCTCTTTATGGGAATTTTGTTACTTTCTTTATGCAGAACTATTGTTGCTGTGCAGCCGCTATATATATCTTCCAGCACTTTCACGTATAACTCGTCTACCCCCTGATTTCGCAATGCCTGCATCACCGCCGAGGTTTCAACTGAGTCAAATGCTTTTTCGTAATCAATGAATGCTATGTATAAGGGCTGGTTATATTCCGAGCATTTTTCTATCACCTGATTGATGGTATGGATATGATCGATAGTAGAGTACCGTTTCCGAAACCCTGCTTGATCCTTTGCTTGATTGCAGTCTAAGGTTGTCCTGATTCTAGTAGCGATTACCTTAGTAAATACCTTATACGTAACAGACAGTAAGCTGATTGGTCTGTAATTTTTAAGGTCCTTAGAGTCCCCTTTCTTGTGAATGAGGATAATGTTTGCATTCTTCCATGGTTCCGGTACCGTCGATGACACCAGGCACTGCGTATACAGGGTGGCCAGGTTTTCTAGCACGATATCCCCCCGTCCTTCAGCAAATCTGTAGTTATCTGATCCTCTCTAGCTGATTTCCCCCTTTTCATAGTTTCTAGTGCTTTCTTGACCTCGTCCTTCGTCACTGGTGGAACGTCTGACTGTTTTTCTCTACCGCCAATCTCATTACGGTCCTGACTACTTTGGCTACTGTAGAGATTTGTAGAGAACTCCTCGGCTACTTTGACTATCTTTTCCATATTAGTGATGACGTTGCCCGCCTTGTCCCTTATCGCGTACATCTGGTTTTTGCCTATGCCCAATTTCTTCTTTACCGCTTTAAGGCTTCCCCCGTTCTTTACAGCATGCTCAATTTTCTCCATGTTATACTTCCTAATATCGGCCACCTTGCGCTTATTGATTAGCTTTGATATCTCGGCCAATTCGATCTGGTCTGTTTGATTGGAAACTTTCATACTCTGGCGTTTCTTAATCAAATCTTTCGTCTCCTTAGACAGCTTTCCGGTATCCTCTCTAACTATCCTACCGCCTACTTCTACCGCGCACTCAGTAATGATATCTCTGAAATTATTGTTCCTTGCCTCTAGGGTAATGTCGCCATCCTCAGTTAGAGCTGAAAACCTATTCTGTAGCGAGATCCTGAACTCTTCTGCCCTCCCCCTCACCGCTAATTCGTTGATGGGTTTCTTTCTTACTAATCTGTTGCGTTCCTTCTTCAGATTTAGGCTAATTCGGGACCTCACCATCCTGTGGTCACTGCATCGCACTTTCCCGATTACCTCTACATCTTGCACAATGGCGGGGGTTGAACACATTATGAAGTCGATTTCATTTTTAGTCTCTCCGTTAGGACTTTTCCTTGTCCATTTCCGGTTCTTCCGTTTGCTGAAGAAGGTATTCATGATTCGTAAGTTATTGCGCTCTGCAAACTCAACTAGTAACTCCCCCCTGCTATTAGTAGAACCAATGCCATAGTCACCTACTACCTTGTCTCCTGCCTGTTTTTTCCCTACCTTGGCATTGAAATCGCCCATTAGTACAGTATACTGCGTCTTTACTTTTCGCATTGCCGATTCTACATCTTCGTAGAAGCTTTCAACTGCCTGGTCATCATAACTACATGTAGGTGCATAGGCCTGTACAGCCTTCAGTTTATACCGCTTATTAAGCCGAATTACGATGCCTGCAACCCTCTCATTAATACTATAAAATTCATTTATATTACCCGCTAAGTTTTAGTTTAAGCCAAACTGAGCACACGCCCGAGCTTGATGCTGCATTTGAATGTAAAGAAGACATCTGCGAATTGATGTTGCGTCTCGTAGAGTCGTCTATATCTCGTCGTTTTACGCAGGAATAAATACTTCGGGTTGAGCGCGCCACGACATTGCGCTCGCGTCTGCATTGCCTCGCAGGCGTTCCGTAATAGTTTAAGCCAAACTGAGCACACACACGAGCTTTATGCTGCATCTGAATGCAAAGGAGACATCTGCGAAGTTATTTTGCATCTCGTAGAGCCGTCTATAACTCGTCGTTTTAAGCAGGTATGAAGACTTCGGGTTGAGCGCGCCACGACATTGCGCTCGCGTCTGCAGAGCCTCGCAGGTTTTCCGTAATAGTTTAAGCCAAACTGAGCACACGCACGATCTTGATGCTGCATTTGAATGTAAAGACATCTGCGAAGTGATTTTGTATCTCGTAGAGCCGTCTATAACTCGTCGTTTTACGAAGGACTGAAGACTTCAGACTGAGCGCTCCACGACATTGCGCTCGCGTCTGCAGGGCCTCGCAGGCGTTCCGTAATAGTTTAAGCCAAACTGAGCGCACGCACGAGCTTGATGCTGCATCTGAATGTAAAGAAGACATCTGCGAAGTGATTTTGCATCTCGTATAGCAGTCTATAACTCGTCGTTTTACTCAGGAATGAAGACTTCAGATTGAGCGCGCCACGACATTGCGCTCGCGTCTGCAGGGCCTCGCCGGCGTTCCGTAATAATGTGAGCCAAACTGAGCACACACACGAGCTTGATGCTGCATCTGAGTGTAAAGAAGACATCTTCGAATTGATGTTGCATCTCGTAGAGTCATCTATATCTCGTCGTTTTACGCAGGAATAAATACTTCGGGTTGAGCTCGCCACGACATTTCGTTCGCACCAGCAGGGCCTCGCAGGCGTTCCGTAATAGTTTAAGCCAAACTGAGCAAACGCACGAGCTTGATACTGCATCTGAATGCAAAAAAGACATCTGCGAAGTGATTTTGCATCTCGTAGAGCCGTCTATAATTCGTCGTTTTACGCAGGAATGAAGACTTCAGATTGAGCGCGCCACGACATTGCGCTCGCGTCTGCAGGGCCTCGCCGGCGTTCCGTAATAGTGCGAGCCAAACTGAGCACACACACGAGCTTGATGCTGCATCTGACTGTAAAGACATCTGTGAAGGGATTTTGCATCCCGTAGAGTCGTCTATAACTCGTCGTTTTACTCAGGAATGAAGACATCAGATTGAGCGCGCCACGACATTGCGCTCGCGTCTGCAGGGCCTCGCAGGCGTTCCGTAATAGTTTAAGCCAAACTGAGCACACGCACGAGCTTTATGCTGCATCTGAATGTAAAGAAGACATCTGCGAAGCGATTTTGCATCTCGTAGAGCCGTCTATAATTCGTCGTTTTACGCAGGAATGAAGACTTCAGATTGAGCACGCCACGACATTGTGTTTGCGTCTGCAGTGCCTCGCCGGCGTTCCGTAATATTTTAAGACAAACTGAGCACACGCACGAGCTTGATGCTGCATCTGAGTGTAAAGAAGACATCTGCGAATTGATGTTGTATCTCGTAGAGTCGTCTATATCTCGTCGTTTTACGCAGGAATAAATACTTCGGGTTGAGCGCGCCACGACATTGCGCTCGCGCCTGCAGGGCCTCGCAGGCGTTCCGTAATAGTTTAAGCCAAAGTGAGCACACGCACGAGCGTGATACTGCATCAGAGTGTAAAGATGACTTCTGCGAAGGGATTTTGCATCTCATAGAGTCGTCTATAACTCGTCGTTTTACGCAGGTATGAAGACTTCGGGTTGAGCGCGCCACGACATTGCGCTCGCGTCTGCAGGGCCTTGCAGGCGTTCCGTAATAGTTTAAGTGAAACTGAGCACACGCACGAGCTTTATGCTGCATCTGAATGCAAAGAAGACATCTGCGAAGTGATTTTGCATCTCGTAGAGCCCTCTATTACTCGTCGTTTTAAGCAGGTATGAAGACTTCGGGTTGAGCGCGCCACGACATTGCGCTCGCGTCTGCAGGGCCTCGCAGGCGTTCCGTAATAGTTTAAGCCAAACTGAGCACACGCACGAGCTTGATGCTGCATTTGAATGTAAAGAAGACATCTGCGAAGTGATTTTGCATCTGGTATAGCAGTCTATAACTCGTCGTTTTACACAGGAATGAAGACTTCAGATTGAGCGCGCCACGACATTGCGCTCGCGTGTGCAGGGCCTCGCAGGCGTTCCGTAATAGTTTAAGCCAAACTGAGCACACGCACGACCTTGATACTGCATCTGAATGTAAAGAAGACATCTGCGAAGTGATTTTGCATCTCGTATAGCAGTCTATAACTCGTCGTTTTACTCAGGAATGAAGACTTCAGATTGAGCGCGCCACGACATTGCGCTCGCGTGAGCAGGGCCTCGCCGGCGTTCCGTAATAGTGCGAGCCAAACTGAGCACACACACGAGCTTGATGCTGCATCTGACTGTAAAGACATCTGCAAAGGGATTTTGCATCCCGTAGAGTCGTCTATAACTCGGTGTTTTACTCAGGAATGAAGGCTTCAGATTGAGCGCGCCACGACACTGCGCTCGCGTCTGCAGGGCCTCGCAGGCGTTCCGTAATAGTTTAAGCCAAACTGAGCACACGCACGAGCTTTATGCTGCATCTGAATGTAGAGAAGACATCCGCGAAGCGATTTTGCATCTCGTAGAGCCGTCTATAATTCGTCGTTTTACGCAGCAATGAAGACTTCAGATTGAGCGCGCCATGACATTGCGTTTGCGTCTGCAGTGCCTCGCCGGCGTTCCGTAATATTTTAAGCCAAACTGAGCACACGCACGACCTTGATACTGCATCTGAATGTAAAGAAGACATCTGCGAAGTTATTTTGCATCTCGTAGAGCCGTCTATAACTCGTCGTTTTAAGCAGGTATGAAGACTTCGGGTTGAGCGCGCCACGACATTGCGCTCGCGTCTGCAGAGCCTCGCAGGTGTTCCGTAATAGTTTAAGCCAAACTGAGCACACGCACGATCTTGATGCTGCATTTGAATGTAAAGACATCTGCGAAGTGATTTTGTATCTCGTAGAGCCGTCTATAACTCGTCGTTTTACGAAGGACTGAAGACTTCAGACTGAGCGCTCCACGACATTGCGCTCGCGTCTGCAGGGCCTCGCAGGCGTTCCGTAATAGTTTAAGCCAAACTGAGCGCACGCACGAGCTTGATGCTGCATCTGAATGTAAAGAAGACATCTGCGAAGTGATTTTGCATCTCGTATAGCAGTCTATAACTCGTCGTTTTACTCAGGAATGAAGACTTCAGATTGAGCGCGCCACGACATTGCGCTCGCGTCTGCAGGGCCTCGCCGGCGTTCCGTAATAATGTGAGCCAAACTGAGCACACACACGAGCTTGATGCTGCATCTGAGTGTAAAGAAGACATCTTCGAATTGATGTTGCATCTCGTAGAGTCATCTATATCTCGTCGTTTTACGCAGGAATAAATACTTCGGGTTGAGCTCGCCACGACATTTCGTTCGCACCAGCAGGGCCTCGCAGGCGTTCCGTAATAGTTTAAGCCAAACTGAGCAAACGCACGAGCTTGATACTGCATCTGAATGCAAAAAAGACATCTGCGAAGTGATTTTGCATCTCGTAGAGCCGTCTATAATTCGTCGTTTTACGCAGGAATGAAGACTTCAGATTGAGCGCGCCATGACATTGCGCTCGCGTCTGCAGGGCCTCGCCGGCGTTCCGTAATAGTGCGAGCCAAACTGAGCACACACACGAGCTTGATGCTGCATCTGACTGTAAAGACATCTGCGAAGGGATTTTGCATCCCGTAGAGTCGTCTATAACTCGTCGTTTTACTCAGGAATGAAGACATCAGATTGAGCGCGCCACGACATTGCGCTCGCGTCTGCAGGGCCTCGCAGGCGTTCCGTAATAGTTTAAGCCAAACTGAGCACACGCACGAGCTTTATGCTGCATCTGAAGGTAAAGAAGACATCTGCGAAGCGATTTTGCATCTCGTAGAGCCGTCTATAATTCGTCGTTTTACGCAGGAATGAAGACTTCAGATTGAGCACGCCACGACATTGTGTTTGCGTCTGCAGTGCCTCGCCGGCGTTCCGTAATATTTTAAGCCAAACTGAGCACACGCACGAGCTTGATGCTGCATCTGAGTGTAAAGAAGACATCTGCGAATTGATGTTGTATCTCGTAGAGTCGTCTATATCTCGTCGTTTTACGCAGGAATAAATACTTCGGGTTGAGCGCGCCACGACATTGCGCTCGCGCCTGCAGGGCCTCGCAGGCGTTCCGTAATAGTTTAAGCCAAAGTGAGCACACGCACGAGCGTGATACTGCATCAGAGTGTAAAGATGACTTCTGCGAAGGGATTTTGCATCTCGTAGAGTCGTCTATAACTCGTCGTTTTACGCAGGTATGAAGACTTCGGGTTGAGCGCGCCACGACATTGCGCTCGCGTCTGCAGGGCCTTGCAGGCGTTCCGTAATAGTTTAAGTGAAACTGAGCACACGCACGAGCTTTATGCTGCATCTGAATGCAAAGAAGACATCTGCGAAGTGATTTTGCATCTCGTAGAGCCCTCTATTACTCGTCGTTTTAAGCAGGTATGAAGACTTCGGGTTGAGCACGCCACGACATTGCGCTCGCGTCTGCAGGGCCTCGCAGGCGTTCCGTAATAGTTTAAGCCAAACTGAGCACACGCACGAGCTTGATGCTGCATTTGAATGTAAAGAAGACATCTGCGAAGTGATTTTGTATCTCGTAGAGCCGTCTATGACTCGTCATTTTACACAGGAATAAATACTTCGGGTTGAGCGCGCTACGACATTGAGCTCGCGTCTGCAGGGCCTCGCAGGCGTTCCGTAATAGTTTAAGCCAAACTGAGCGCACGCACGAGCTTGATACTGCATCTGAGTGTAAAGAAGACATCTGCGAATTGATGTTGCATCTCGTAGAGTCGTCTATATCTCGTCGTTTTACGCAGGAATAAATACTTCGGGTTGAGCGCGCCACGACATTCCGCTAGCACCTGCAGGGCCTCCCAGGCGTTCCGTAATAGTTTAAGCCAAACTGAGCACACGCACGAGCTTGATACTGCACCTGAATGCAAAGAAGACATCTGCGAAGTGATTTTGTATCTCGTAGAGCCGTCTATAACTCGTCGTTTTACACATCAATAAATACTTCGGGTTGAGCGCGCCACGACATTGAGCTCGCGTCTGCAGGGCCTCGCAGGCGTTCCTTAATAGTTTAAGCGATACTGAGCACACGCACGAGCTTTATGCTGCATCTGAATGCAAAAAAGACATCTGCGAAGTGATTTTGCATCTCGTAGAGCCGTTTATAACTCGTCGTTTTACGAAGGACTGAAGACTTCAGATTGAGCGCTCCACGACATTGCGCTCGCGTCTGCAGGGCCTCGCAGGCGTTCCGTAATAGTTTAAGCCAAACTGAGTGCACGCACGAGCTTGATGCTGCATCTGAATGTAAAGAAGACATCTGCGAAGTGATTTTGCATCTCGTAGGGCCGTCTATAACTCGTCGTTTTAAGCAGGAATGAATACTTCAGATTGAGCGCGCCATGACATTGCGCTCGCGTCTGCAGGGCCTCGCCGGCGTTCCGTATTAGTGTGAGCCAAACTGAGCACACACACGAGCTTGATGCTGAATCTGACTGTAAAGACATCTGCGAAGTGATTTTGCATTCGTAGAGTCGTCTATAACTCGTCGTTTTACTCAGGAATGAAGACTTCAGATTGAGCGCGCCACGACATTGCGCTCGCGTCTGAAGGGCCTCGCCGGCGTTCCGTAATAGTGTGAGCCAAACTGAGCACACACACGAGCTTGATGCTGCATCTGACTGTAAAGACATCTGAGAAGTGATTTTGCATCTCGTAGAGTCGTCTATAACTCGTCGTTTTACTCAGGAATGAAGACTTCAGATTGAGCCCGCCACGACATTGCGCTCGCGTCTGCAGGGCCTCGCAGGCGTTCCGTAATAGTGTAAGCCAAACTGAGCGCACGCACGAGCTTGATGCTGCATCTGAATATAAAGACGACAGATGCGAAGTGATTTTGCATCTCGTACAGCCGTGTATAACTCGTCGTTTTACGCAGGAATGAAAACTTCAGATTGAGCGCGCCACGACATTGCGCTCGCGTCTGCAGGGCCTCGCAGGCGTTCCATAATAGTTTAAGCCAAACTGAGCACACGCACGAGCTTGTTACTGCATCTGAGTGTAAAGAAGACATCTGCGAATTGATGTTGCATCTCGTAGAGTCGTCTATATCTCGTCGTTTTACGCAGGAATAAATACTTCGGGTTGAGCGCGCCACGACATTGCGCTCGCGTCTGCAAGGCCTCGGAGGCGTTCCGTAATAGTTTAAGCCAAACTGAGCACACGCACAAGCTTGATGCTGCATCTGAATGCAAAGAAGGCATCTGCGAAGTCATTTTGCATTCGTAGAGTCGTCTATAACTCGTCATTTTACTCAGGAATGAAGACTTCAGATTGAGCGCGCCACGACCTTGCGCTCGCTTCTGCAGGGCCTCACAGGCGTTCCGTAATAGTTTAAGCCAAACTGAGCACACACACGAGCTTGATGCTGCATCTGAATGTAAAGAAGACATCCGCGAAGCGATTTTGCATCTCGTAGAGCCGTCTATAATTCGTCGTTTTACGCAGCAATGAAGACTTCAGATTAAGCGCGCCATGACATTGCGTTTGCGTCTGCAGTGCCTCGCCGGCGTTCCGTAATATTTTAAGCCAAACTGAGCACACGCACGAGCTTGATACTGCATCTGAGTGTAAAGAAGACATCTGCGAATTGATGTTGCGTCTCGTAGAGTCGTCTATATCTCGTCGTTTTACGCAGGAATAAATACTTCGGGTTGAGCGCGCCACGACATTGCGCTCGCGTCTGCAGGGCCTCGCAGGCGTTCCGTAATAGTTTAAGCCAAACTGAGCACACACACGAGCTTTATGCTGCATCTGAATGCAAAGAAGACATCTGCGAAGTTCTTTTGCATCTCGTAGAGCCGTCTATAACTCGTCGTTTTAAGCAGGTATGAAGACTTCGGGTTGAGCGCGCCACGACATTGCGCTCGCGTCTGCAGAGCCTCGCAGGCGTTCCGTAATAGTTTAAGCCAAACTGAGCACACGCCAGAGCTTGATGCTGCATCTGAATGTAAAGACGACATCTGCGAAGTGATTTTGCATCTCGTATAGCAGTCTACAACTCGTCGTTTTACTCAGGAATGAAGACTTCAGATTGAGCGCGCCACGACATTGCACTCGCGTCTGCAGGGCCTCGCCGGCGTTCCGTAATAATGTGAGCCAAACTGAGCACACACACGAGCTTGATGCTGCATCTGAGTGTAAAGACATCTTCGAATTGATGTTGCATCTCGTAGAGTCATCTATATCTCGTCGTTTTACGCAGGAATAAATACTTCGGGTTGAGCGCGCCACGACATTGCGTTCGCACCTGCAGGGCCTCGCAGGCGTTCCGTAATAGTTTAAGCCAAACTGAGCACACGCACGAGCTTGATACTGCATCTGAATGCAAAAAAGACATCTGCGAAGTGATTTTGCATCTCGTAGAGCCGTCTATAACTCGTCGTTTTAAGCAGGAATGAAGACTTCAGATTGAGCGCTCCACGACCTTGCGCTCGTGTCTGCAGGGCCTCGCAGGCGTTCCGTAATAGTTTAAGCCAAACAGCACACGTACGAGATTGATGCTGCATCTGAATGTAAAGAAGACATCTGCGAAGTAATTTTGCATCTCGTATAGCAGTCTATAACTCGTCGTTTTACTCAGGAATGAAGACTTCCGACTGAGCGCGCCACGACATTGCGCTCGCGTCTGCAGGGCCTCGCCGGCGTTCCGTAATAGTGTGAGCCATACTGAGCACACACACGAGCTTGATGCTGCATCTGACTGTAAAGACATCTGCGAAGTGATTTTGCATCCCGTAGAGTCGTCTATAACTCGTCGTTTTACTCAGGAATGAAGACATCAGATTGAGCGCGCCACGACATTGCGCTCGCGTCTGCAGTACCTCGCAGGCGTTCCGTAATAGTTTAAGCCAAACTGAGCACACGCACGAGCTTGATGCTGCATTTGAATGTAAAGACATCTTCGAAGTGATTTTGTATTTCGTAGAGCCGTCTATAACTCGTCGTTTTACGCAGGAATAAATACTTCGGGTTGAGCGCGCCACGACATTGAGCTCGCGTCTGCAGGGCCTCGCAGGCGTTCCGTAATAGTTTAAGTGAAACTGAGCACACGCACGAGCTTTATGCTGCATCTGAATGCAAAGAAGACATCTGCGAAGTGATTTTGCATCTCGTAGAGCTGTCTATAACTCGTCGTTTTAAGCAGGTATGAAGACTTCGGGTTGAGCGCGCCACGACATTGCGCTCGCGTCTGCAGGGCCTCGCAGGCGTTCCGTAATAGTTTAAGCCAAACTGAGCACACGCACGAGCTTGATGCTGCATTTGAATGTAAAGAAGACATCTGCGAAGTGATTTTGTATCTCGTAGAGACGTCTATGACTCGTCATTTTACACAGGAATAAATACTTCGGGTTGAGCGCGCTACGACATTGAGCTCGCGTCTGCAGGGCCTCGCAGGCGTTCCGTAATAGTTTAAGCGAAACTGAGCACGCGCAAGAGCTTGATACTGCATCTGAGTGTAAAGAAGACATCTGCGAATTGATGTTGCATCTCGTAGAGTCGTCTATATCTCGTCGTTTTACGCAGGAATAAATGCTTCGGGTTGAGCGCGCCACGACATTCCGCTCGCACCTGCAGGGCCTCGCAGGCGTTCCGTAATAGTTTAAGCCAAACTGAGCACACGCACGAGCTTGATACTGCACCTGAATGCAAAGAAGACATCTGCGAAGTGATTTTGTATCTCGTAGAGCCGTCTATAACTCGTCGTTTTACACAGGAATAAATACTTCGGGTTGAGCGCGCCACGACATTGAGCTCGCGTCTGCAGGGCCTCGCAGGCGTTCCGTAATAGTTTAAGCGAAACTGAGCACACGCACGAGCTTTATGCTGCATCTGAATGTAAAGAAGACATCTGCGAAGTGATTTTGCATCTCGTTGAGCCGTTTATAACTCTTCGTTTTACGAAGGACTGAAGACTTCAGATTGAGCGCTCCACGACATTGCGCTCGCGTCTGCAGGGCCTCGCAGGTGTTCCGTAATAGTTTAAGCCAAACTGAGCGCACGCACGAGCTTGATGCTGCATCTGAATGTAAAGAAGACATCTGCGAAGTGATTTTGCATCTCGTAGAGCCGTCTATAACTCGTCGTTTTAAGCAGGTATTAAGACTTCGGGTTGAGCGCGCCACGACATTGCGCTCGCGTCTGCAGGGCCTCGAAGGCGTTCCGTAATAGTTTAAGCCAAACTGAGCACACGCACGAGCTTGATGCTGCATTTGAATCTAAAGAAGACATCTGCGAAGTGATTTTGTATCTCGTAGAGCCGTCTATGACTCGTCATTTTACACAGGAATAAATACTTCGGGTTGAGCGCGCTACGACATTGAGCTCGCGTCTGCAGGGCCTCGCAGCAGTTCCGTAATAGTTTAAGCGAAACTGAGCGCACGCACGAGCTTGATACTGCATCTGAGTGTAAAGAAGACATCTGCGAATTGATGTTGCATCTCGGAGAGTCGTCTATATCTCGTCGTTTTACGCAGGAATAAATACTTCGGGTTGAGCGCGCCAGGACATTGCGCTCGCGCCTGCAGGGCCTCGCAGGCGTTCCGTAAAGTTTAAGCCAAAGTGAGCACACGCACGAGCTTGATGCTGCATTTGAATGTAAAGACATCTGCGAAGTGATTTTGTATTTCGTAGAGCCGTCTATAACTCGTCGTTTTACGCAGGAATAAATACTTCGGGTTGAGCGCGCCACGACATTGAGCTCGCGTCTGCAGGGCCTCGCAGGCGTTCCGTAATAGTTTAAGCCAAACTGAGCACACGCACGAGCTTGATGCTGCATTTGAATGTAAAGACATCTGCGAAGTGATTTTGTATCTCGTAGAGACGTCTATGACTCGTCATTTTACACAGGAATAAATACCTCGGGTTGAGCGCGCTACGACATTGAGCTCGCGTCTGCAGGGCCTCGCAGGCGTTCCGTAATAGTTTAAGCCAAACTGAGCGCACGCACGAGCTTGATACTGCATCTGAGTGTAAAGAAGACATCTGCGAATTGATGTTGCATCTCGTAGAGTCGTCTATATCTCGTCGTTTTACGCAGGAATAAATACTTCGGGTTGAGCGCGCCACGACATTGCGCTCGCGTCTGCAAGGCCTCGCAGGCGTTCCGTAATAGTTTAAGCCAAACTGAGCACACGCACAAGCTTGATGCTGCATCTGAATGCAAAGAAGGCATCTGCGAAGTGATTTTGCATCTCGTAGAGCCGTCTATAACTCGTCGTTTTAAGCAGGTATTAAGACTTCGGGTTGAGCGCGCCACGACATTGCGCTCGCGTCTGCAGGGCCTCGAAGGCGTTCCGTAATAGTTTAAGCCAAACTGAGCACACGCACGAGCTTGATGCTGCATTTGAATCTAAAGAAGACATCTGCGAAGTGATTTTGTATCTCGTAGAGCCGTCTATGACTCGTCATTTTACACAGGAATAAATACTTCGGGTTGAGCGCGCTACGACATTGAGCTCGCGTCTGCAGGGCCTCGCAGCAGTTCCGTAATAGTTAAGCGAAACTGAGCGCACGCACGAGCTTGATACTGCATCTGAGTGTAAAGACATCTGCGAAGTGATTTTGCATCTCGTAGAGCTGTCTATAACTCGTCGTTTTAAGCAGGTATGAAGACTTCGGGTTGAGCGCGCCACGACATTGCGCTCGCGTCTGCAGGGCCTCGCAGGCGTTCCGTAATAGTTTAAGCCAAACTGAGCACACGCACGAGCTTGATGCTGCATTTGAATGTAAAGAAGACATCTGCGAAGTGATTTTGTATCTCGTAGAGACGTCTATGACTCGTCATTTTACACAGGAATAAATACTTCGGGTTGAGCGCGCTACGACATTGAGCTCGCGTCTGCAGGGCCTCGCAGGCGTTCCGTAATAGTTTAAGCGAAACTGAGCACGCGCACGAGCTTTATGCTGCATCTGAATGCAAAGAAGACATCTGCGAAGTGATTTTGCATCTCGTAGAGCCGTTTATAACTCGTCGTTTTACGACGGACTGAAGACTTCAGATTGAGCGCTCCACGACATTGCGCTCGCGTCTGCAGGGCCTCGCAGGCGTTCCGTAATAGTTTAAGCCAAACCGAGCGCACGCAAGAGCTTGATACTGCATCTGAGTGTAAAGAAGACATCTGCGAATTGATGTTGCATCTCGTAGAGTCGTCTATATCTCGTCGTTTTACGCAGGAATAAATGCTTCGGGTTGAGCGCGCCACGACATTCCGCTCGCACCTGCAGGGCCTCGCAGGCGTTCCGTAATAGTTTAAGCCAAACTGAGCACACGCACGAGCTTGATACTGCACCTGAATGCAAAGAAGACATCTGCGAAGTGATTTTGTATCTCGTAGAGCCGTCTATAACTCGTCGTTTTACACAGGAATAAATACTTCGGGTTGAGCGCGCCACGACATTGAGCTCGCGTCTGCAGGGCCTCGCAGGCGTTCCGTAATAGTTTAAGCGAAACTGAGCACACGCACGAGCTTTATGCTGCATCTGAATGTAAAGAAGACATCTGCGAAGTGATTTTGCATCTCGTTGAGCCGTTTATAACTCTTCGTTTTACGAAGGACTGAAGACTTCAGATTGAGCGCTCCACGACATTGCGCTCGCGTCTGCAGGGCCTCGCAGGTGTTCCGTAATAGTTTAAGCCAAACTGAGCGCACGCACGAGCTTGATGCTGCATCAGAGTGTAAAGATGACGTCTGCGAAGGGATTTTGCATCTCGTAGATTCGTCTGTAACTCGTCGTTTTAAGCAGGAATGAAGACCAGATTGAGCACTCCACGACCTTGCGCTCGCGTCTGCAGGGCCTCACAGGCGTTACGTAATAGTTTAAGCCAAACTGAGCACACGCACGAGCTTGATGCTGCATCTGAATGTAAAGAAGACATCTGCAAAGTGATTTTGCATCTCGTAGAGCAGTCTATAACTCGTCGTTTTACTCAGGAATGAAGACTTTAGATTGAGCGCGCCACGACATTGCGCTCGCGTCTGCAGGGCCTCGCCGGCGTTCCGTAATAGTGTGAGCCAAAACTGAGCACACACACGAGCTTGATGCTGCATCTGACTGTAAAGACATCAGCGAAGTGATTTTGCATCTCGTAGGGTCGCCTAAAACTCGTCGTTTTACTCAGGAATGAAGACTTCAGATTGTGCGTGCCACGACATTGCGCTCCCGTCTGGAGTGCCTCGCAGGCGTTCCGTAATAGTGTAAGCCAAACTGAGCACACGCACGAGCTTGATGCTGCATCTGAATGTAAAGACGACATCTGCGAAGTGATTTTGCATCTCGTAGAGCCGTCTATAACTCGTCGTTTTACGAACGACTGAAGACTTCAGATTGAGCGCTCCACGACATTGCGCTCGCGTCTGCAGGGCCTCGCAGGCGTTCCGTAATAGTTTAAGCCAAACTGAGCACACGCACGAGCTTAATGCTGCATCTGAATGTAAAGACGACATCTGCGAAGTAATTTTGCATCTCGTACAGTCGTCTATAGCTCGTCGTTTTACGCAGGAATGAATACTTCGGGTTGAGGGCGCCACGACATTGAGCTCGCGACTGCAGGGCCTCGCAGGCGTTCCGTAATAGTTTAAGCGAAACTGAGCACACGCACGAGCTTTATGCTGCATCTGAATGTAAAGAAGACATCTGCGATTCGATTTTGCATATCGTAGAGCCGTCTATAATTCGTCGTTTTATGCAGGAATGAAGACTTCAGATTGAGCGCGCCACGACATTGCGCTCGCGTCTGCAGTGCCTCGCAGGCGTTCCGTAATAGTGTAAGCCAAACTGAGCACACGCACGAGCTTGATGCTGCATCTGAATGTAAAGACGACATCTGCGAAGTGATTTTGCATCTCGTAGAGCCGTCTATAACTCGTCGTTTTACGAAGGACTGAAGACTTCAGATTGAGCGCTCCACGACATTGCGCTCGCGTCTGCAGGGCCTCGCAGGCGTTCCGTAATAGTTTAAGCCAAACTGAACGCACGCACGAGCTTGATGCGGCATCTGAATGTAAAGAAGACATCTGCGAAGTGATTTTGCATCTCGTAGAGTCGTCTATAACTCGTCGTTTTACGAAGGACTCAAGACTTCAGATTGAGCGCTCCACGACATTGCGCTCGCGTCTGCAGTGCCTCGCAAGCGTTCCGTAATAGTGTAAGCCAAACTGAGCACACGCACGAGCTTGATGCTGCATCTGAATGTAAAGACGACATCTGCGAAGTAATTTTGCATCTCGTATAGCAGTCTATAACTCGTCGTTTTACTCAGGAATGAAGACTTCCGACTGAGCGCGCCACGACATTGCGCTCGCGTCTGCAGGGCCTCGCCGGCGTTCCGTAATATTTTAAGCCAAACTGAGCACACGCACGAGCTTGATGCTGCATCTGACTGTAAAGACATCTGCGAAGTGATTTTGCATCCCGTAGAGTCGTCTATAACTCGTCGTTTTACTCAGGAATGAAGACATCAGATTGAGCGCGCCACGACATTGCGCTCGCGTCTGCAGGGCCTCGCAGGCGTTCCGTAGTAGTTTAAGCCAAACTGAGCACACGCACGAGCTTTATGCTGCATCTGAATGTAAAGAAGACATCTGCGAAGCGATTTTGCATCTCGTAGAGCCGTCTATAATTCGTCGTGTTACGCAGGAATGAAGACTTCAGATTGAGCGCGCCACGACATTGCGTTTGCGTCTGCAGTGCCCCGCCGGCGTTCCGTAATATTTTAAGCCAAACTGAGCACACGCACGAGCTTGATACTGCATCTGAGTGTAATGAAGACATCTGTGAATTGATGCTGTATCTCGTAGAGTCGTCTATATCTCGTCGTTTTACGCAGGAATAAATACTTCGGGTTGAGCGCGCCAGGACATTGCGCTCGCGCCTGCAGGGCCTCGCAGGCGTTCCGTAAAGTTTAAGCCAAAGTGAGCACACGCACGAGCTTGATGCTGCATTTGAATGTAAAGACATCTGCGAAGTGATTTTGTATTTCGTAGAGCCGTCTATAACTCGTCGTTTTACGCAGGAATAAATACTTCGGGTTGAGCGCGCCACGACATTGAGCTCGCGTCTGCAGGGCCTCGCAGGCGTTCCGTAATAGTTTAAGCCAAACTGAGCGCACGCACGAGCTTGATACTGCATCTGAGTGTAAAGAAGACATCTGCGAATTGATGTTGCATCTCGTAGAGTCGTCTATATCTCGTCGTTTTACGCAGGAATAAATACTTCGGGTTGAGCGCGCGACGACATTGCGCTCGCGTCTGCAAGGCCTCGCAGGCGTTCCGTAATAGTTTAAGCCAAACTGAGCACACGCACAAGCTTGATGCTGCATCTGAATGCAAAGAAGGCATCTGCGAAGTGATTTTGCATCTCGTAGAGCCGTCTATAACTCGTCGTTTTAAGCAGGTATTAAGACTTCGGGTTGAGCGCGCCACGACATTGCGCTCGCGTCTGCAGGGCCTCGAAGGCGTTCCGTAATAGTTTAAGCCAAACTGAGCACACGCACGAGCTTGATACTGCATCTGAGTTTAAAGACATCTGCGAAGTGATTTTGCATCTCGTAGAGTCGTCTATAACTTGTCGTTTTACTCAGGAATGAAGACTTCAGATTGAGCCCGCCACGACATTGCGCTCGCGTCTGCAGGGCCTCGCAGGCGTTCCGTAATAGTGTAAGCCAAACTGAGCGCACGCACGAGCTTGATGCTGCATCTGAATATAAAGACGACAGCTGCGAAGTGATTTTGCATCTCGTACAGTCGTGTATAACTCGTCGTTTTACGCAGGAATGAAGACTTCAGATTGAGCGCGCCACGACATTGCGCTCGCGTCTGCAGAGCCTCGCAGGTGTTCCGTAATAGTTTAAGCCAAACTGAGCACACGCACGATCTTGATGCTGCATTTGAATGTAAAGACATCTGCGAAGTGATTTTGTATCTCGTAGAGCCGTCTATAACTCGTCGTTTTACGAAGGACTGAAGACTTCAGACTGAGCGCTCCACGACATTGCGCTCGCGTCTGCAGGGCCTCGCAGGCGTTCCGTAATAGTTTAAGCCAAACTGAGCGCACGCACGAGCTTGATGCTGCATCTGAATGTAAAGAAGACATCTGCGAAGTGATTTTGCATCTCGTATAGCAGTCTATAACTCGTCGTTTTACTCAGGAATGAAGACTTCAGATTGAGCGCGCCACGACATTGCGCTCGCGTCTGCAGGGCCTCGCCGGCGTTCCGTAATAATGTGAGCCAAACTGAGCACACACACGAGCTTGATGCTGCATCTGAGTGTAAAGAAGACATCTTCGAATTGATGTTGCATCTCGTAGAGTCATCTATATCTCGTCGTTTTACGCAGGAATAAATACTTCGGGTTGAGCTCGCCACGACATTTCGTTCGCACCAGCAGGGCCTCGCAGGCGTTCCGTAATAGTTTAAGCCAAACTGAGCAAACGCACGAGCTTGATACTGCATCTGAATGCAAAAAAGACATCTGCGAAGTGATTTTGCATCTCGTAGAGCCGTCTATAATTCGTCGTTTTACGCAGGAATGAAGACTTCAGATTGAGCGCGCCATGACATTGCGCTCGCGTCTGCAGGGCCTCGCCGGCGTTCCGTAATAGTGCGAGCCAAACTGAGCACACACACGAGCTTGATGCTGCATCTGACTGTAAAGACATCTGCGAAGGGATTTTGCATCCCGTAGAGTCGTCTATAACTCGTCGTTTTACTCAGGAATGAAGACATCAGATTGAGCGCGCCACGACATTGCGCTCGCGTCTGCAGGGCCTCGCAGGCGTTCCGTAATAGTTTAAGCCAAACTGAGCACACGCACGAGCTTTATGCTGCATCTGAAGGTAAAGAAGACATCTGCGAAGCGATTTTGCATCTCGTAGAGCCGTCTATAATTCGTCGTTTTACGCAGGAATGAAGACTTCAGATTGAGCACGCCACGACATTGTGTTTGCGTCTGCAGTGCCTCGCCGGCGTTCCGTAATATTTTAAGCCAAACTGAGCACACGCACGAGCTTGATGCTGCATCTGAGTGTAAAGAAGACATCTGCGAATTGATGTTGTATCTCGTAGAGTCGTCTATATCTCGTCGTTTTACGCAGGAATAAATACTTCGGGTTGAGCGCGCCACGACATTGCGCTCGCGCCTGCAGGGCCTCGCAGGCGTTCCGTAATAGTTTAAGCCAAAGTGAGCACACGCACGAGCGTGATACTGCATCAGAGTGTAAAGATGACTTCTGCGAAGGGATTTTGCATCTCGTAGAGTCGTCTATAACTCGTCGTTTTACGCAGGTATGAAGACTTCGGGTTGAGCGCGCCACGACATTGCGCTCGCGTCTGCAGGGCCTTGCAGGCGTTCCGTAATAGTTTAAGTGAAACTGAGCACACGCACGAGCTTTATGCTGCATCTGAATGCAAAGAAGACATCTGCGAAGTGATTTTGCATCTCGTAGAGCCCTCTATTACTCGTCGTTTTAAGCAGGTATGAAGACTTCGGGTTGAGCGCGCCACGACATTGCGCTCGCGTCTGCAGGGCCTCGCAGGCGTTCCGTAATAGTTTAAGCCAAACTGAGCACACGCACGAGCTTGATGCTGCATTTGAATGTAAAGAAGACATCTGCGAAGTGATTTTGTATCTCGTAGAGCCGTCTATGACTCGTCATTTTACACAGGAATAAATACTTCGGGTTGAGCGCGCTACGACATTGAGCTCGCGTCTGCAGGGCCTCGCAGGCGTTCCGTAATAGTTTAAGCCAAACTGAGCGCACGCACGAGCTTGATACTGCATCTGAGTGTAAAGAAGACATCTGCGAATTGATGTTGCATCTCGTAGAGTCGTCTATATCTCGTCGTTTTACGCAGGAATAAATACTTCGGGTTGAGCGCGCCACGACATTCCGCTAGCACCTGCAGGGCCTCCCAGGCGTTCCGTAATAGTTTAAGCCAAACTGAGCACACGCACGAGCTTGATACTGCACCTGAATGCAAAGAAGACATCTGCGAAGTGATTTTGTATCTCGTAGAGCCGTCTATCACTCGTCGTTTTACACATCAATAAATACTTCGGGTTGAGCGCGCCACGACATTGAGCTCGCGTCTGCAGGGCCTCGCAGGCGTTCCTTAATAGTTTAAGCGATACTGAGCACACGCACGAGCTTTATGCTGCATCTGAATGCAAAAAAGACATCTGCGAAGTGATTTTGCATCTCGTAGAGCCGTTTATAACTCGTCGTTTTACGAAGGACTGAAGACTTCAGATTGAGCGCTCCACGACATTGCGCTCGCGTCTGCAGGGCCTCGCAGGCGTTCCGTAATAGTTTAAGCCAAACTGAGTGCACGCACGAGCTTGATGCTGCATCTGAATGTAAAGAAGACATCTGCGAAGTGATTTTGCATCTCGTAGGGCCGTCTATAACTCGTCGTTTTAAGCAGGAATGAATACTTCAGATTGAGCGCGCCATGACATTGCGCTCGCGTCTGAAGGGCCTCGCCGGCGTTCCGTATTAGTGTGAGCCAAACTGAGCACACACACGAGCTTGATGCTGAATCTGACTGTAAAGACATCTGCGAAGTGATTTTGCATTCGTAGAGTCGTCTATAACTCGTCGTTTTACTCAGGAATGAAGACTTCAGATTGAGCGCGCCACGACATTGCGCTCGCGTCTGAAGGGCCTCGCCGGCGTTCCGTAATAGTGTGAGCCAAACTGAGCACACACACGAGCTTGATGCTGCATCTGACTGTAAAGACATCTGAGAAGTGATTTTGCATCTCGTAGAGTCGTCTATAACTCGTCGTTTTACTCAGGAATGAAGACTTCAGATTGAGCCCGCCACGACATTGCGCTCGCGTCTGCAGGGCCTCGCAGGCGTTCCGTAATAGTGTAAGCCAAACTGAGCGCACGCACGAGCTTGATGCTGCATCTGAATATAAAGACGACAGATGCGAAGTGATTTTGCATCTCGTACAGCCGTGTATAACTCGTCGTTTTACGCAGGAATGAAAACTTCAGATTGAGCGCGCCACGACATTGCGCTCGCGTCTGCAGGGCCTCGCAGGCGTTCCATAATAGTTTAAGCCAAACTGAGCACACGCACGAGCTTGTTACTGCATCTGAGTGTAAAGAAGACATCTGCGAATTGATGTTGCATCTCGTAGAGTCGTCTATATCTCGTCGTTTTACGCAGGAATAAATACTTCGGGTTGAGCGCGCCACGACATTGCGCTCGCGTCTGCAAGGCCTCGGAGGCGTTCCGTAATAGTTTAAGCCAAACTGAGCACACGCACAAGCTTGATGCTGCATCTGAATGCAAAGAAGGCATCTGCGAAGTCATTTTGCATTCGTAGAGTCGTCTATAACTCGTCATTTTACTCAGGAATGAAGACTTCAGATTGAGCGCGCCACGACCTTGCGCTCGCTTCTGCAGGGCCTCACAGGCGTTCCGTAATAGTTTAAGCCAAACTGAGCACACACACGAGCTTGATGCTGCATCTGAATGTAAAGAAGACATCCGCGAAGCGATTTTGCATCTCGTAGAGCCGTCTATAATTCGTCGTTTTACGCAGCAATGAAGACTTCAGATTAAGCGCGCCATGACATTGCGTTTGCGTCTGCAGTGCCTCGCCGGCGTTCCGTAATATTTTAAGCCAAACTGAGCACACGCACGAGCTTGATACTGCATCTGAGTGTAAAGAAGACATCTGCGAATTGATGTTGCGTCTCGTAGAGTCGTCTATATCTCGTCGTTTTACGCAGGAATAAATACTTCGGGTTGAGCGCGCCACGACATTGCGCTCGCGTCTGCAGGGCCTCGCAGGCGTTCCGTAATAGTTTAAGCCAAACTGAGCACACACACGAGCTTTATGCTGCATCTGAATGCAAAGAAGACATCTGCGAAGTTCTTTTGCATCTCGTAGAGCCGTCTATAACTCGTCGTTTTAAGCAGGTATGAAGACTTCGGGTTGAGCGCGCCACGACATTGCGCTCGCGTCTGCAGAGCCTCGCAGGCGTTCCGTAATAGTTTAAGCCAAACTGAGCACACGCCAGAGCTTGATGCTGCATCTGAATGTAAAGACGACATCTGCGAAGTGATTTTGCATCTCGTATAGCAGTCTACAACTCGTCGTTTTACTCAGGAATGAAGACTTCAGATTGAGCGCGCCACGACATTGCACTCGCGTCTGCAGGGCCTCGCCGGCGTTCCGTAATAATGTGAGCCAAACTGAGCACACACACGAGCTTGATGCTGCATCTGAGTGTAAAGACATCTTCGAATTGATGTTGCATCTCGTAGAGTCATCTATATCTCGTCGTTTTACGCAGGAATAAATACTTCGGGTTGAGCGCGCCACGACATTGCGTTCGCACCTGCAGGGCCTCGCAGGCGTTCCGTAATAGTTTAAGCCAAACTGAGCACACGCACGAGCTTGATACTGCATCTGAATGCAAAAAAGACATCTGCGAAGTGATTTTGCATCTCGTAGAGCCGTCTATAACTCGTCGTTTTAAGCAGGAATGAAGACTTCAGATTGAGCGCTCCACGACCTTGCGCTCGTGTCTGCAGGGCCTCGCAGGCGTTCCGTAATAGTTTAAGCCAAACAGCACACGTACGAGATTGATGCTGCATCTGAATGTAAAGAAGACATCTGCGAAGTAATTTTGCATCTCGTATAGCAGTCTATAACTCGTCGTTTTACTCAGGAATGAAGACTTCCGACTGAGCGCGCCACGACATTGCGCTCGCGTCTGCAGGGCCTCGCCGGCGTTCCGTAATAGTGTGAGCCATACTGAGCACACACACGAGCTTGATGCTGCATCTGACTGTAAAGACATCTGCGAAGTGATTTTGCATCCCGTAGAGTCGTCTATAACTCGTCGTTTTACTCAGGAATGAAGACATCAGATTGAGCGCGCCACGACATAGCGCTCGCGTCTGCAGTACCTCGCAGGCGTTCCGTAATAGTTTAAGCCAAACTGAGCACACGCACGAGCTTTATGCTGCATCTGAATGTAAAGAAGACATCTGCGAAGCGATTTTGCATCTCGTAGAGCCGTCTATAATTCGTCGTTTTACGCAGGAATGAAGACTTCAGATTGAGCGCGCCACGACATTGCGTTTGCGTCTGCAGTGCCCCGCCGGCGTTCCGTAATATTTTAAGCCAAACTGAGCACACGCACGAGCTTGATACTGCATCTGAGTGTAATGAAGACATCTGTGAATTGATGTTGTATCTCGTAGAGTCGTCTATATCTCGTCGTTTTACGCGGGAATAAATACTTCGGGTTGAGCGCGCCACGACATTGCGCTCGCGTCTGCAGGGCCTCGCAGGCGTTCCGTAATAGTTTAAGCCAAACTGAGCACACGCACGAGCTTGATGCTGCATTTGAATGTAAAGACATCTGCGAAGTGATTTTGTATTTCGTAGAGCCGTCTATAACTCGTCGTTTTACGCAGGAATAAATACTTCGGGTTGAGCGCTCCACGACATTGCGCTCGCGTCTGCAGGGCCTCGCAGGCGTTCCGTAATAGTTTAAGCCAAACCGAGCGCACGCAAGAGCTTGATACTGCATCTGAGTGTAAAGAAGACATCTGCGAATTGATGTTGCATCTCGTAGAGTCGTCTATATCTCGTCGTTTTACGCAGGAATAAATGCTTCGGGTTGAGCGCGCCACGACATTCCGCTCGCACCTGCAGGGCCTCGCAGGCGTTCCGTAATAGTTTAAGCCAAACTGAGCACACGCACGAGCTTGATACTGCACCTGAATGCAAAGAAGACATCTGCGAAGTGATTTTGTATCTCGTAGAGCCGTCTATAACTCGTCGTTTTACACAGGAATAAATACTTCGGGTTGAGCGCGCCACGACATTGAGCTCGCGTCTGCAGGGCCTCGCAGGCGTTCCGTAATAGTTTAAGTGAAACTGAGCACACGCACGAGCTTTATGCTGCATCTGAATGTAAAGAAGACATCTGCGAAGTGATTTTGCATCTCGTTGAGCCGTTTATAACTCTTCGTTTTACGAAGGACTGAAGACTTCAGATTGAGCGCTCCACGACATTGCGCTCGCGTCTGCAGGGCCTCGCAGGTGTTCCGTAATAGTTTAAGCCAAACTGAGCGCACGCACGAGCTTGATGCTGCATCTGAATGTAAAGAAGACATCTGCGAAGTGATTTTGCATCTCGTAGAGCCGTCTATAACTCGTCGTTTTAAGCAGGTATTAAGACTTCGGGTTGAGCGCGCCACGACATTGCGCTCGCGTCTGCAGGGCCTCGAAGGCGTTCCGTAATAGTTTAAGCCAAACTGAGCACACGCACGAGCTTGATGCTGCATTTGAATCTAAAGAAGACATCTGCGAAGTGATTTTGTATCTCGTAGAGCCGTCTATGACTCGTCATTTTACACAGGAATAAATACTTCGGGTTGAGCGCGCTACGACATTGAGCTCGCGTCTGCAGGGCCTCGCAGCAGTTCCGTAATAGTTTAAGCGAAACTGAGCGCACGCACGAGCTTGATACTGCATCTGAGTGTAAAGAAGACATCTGCGAATTGATGTTGCATCTCGGAGAGTCGTCTATATCTCGTCGTTTTACGCAGGAATAAATACTTCGGGTTGAGCGCGCCAGGACATTGCGCTCGCGCCTGCAGGGCCTCGCAGGCGTTCCGTAAAGTTTAACCCAAAGTGAGCACACGCACGAGCTTGATGCTGCATTTGAATGTAAAGACATCTGCGAAGTGATTTTGTATTTCGTAGAGCCGTCTATAACTCGTCGTTTTACGCAGGAATAAATACTTCGGGTTGAGCGCGCCACGACATTGAGCTCGCGTCTGCAGGGCCTCGCAGGCGTTCCGTAATAGTTTAAGCCAAACTGAGCACACGCACGAGCTTGATGCTGCATTTGAATGTAAAGACATCTGCGAAGTGATTTTGTATCTCGTAGAGACGTCTATGACTCGTCATTTTACACAGGAATAAATACCTCGGGTTGAGCGCGCTACGACATTGAGCTCGCGTCTGCAGGGCCTCGCAGGCGTTCCGTAATAGTTTAAGCCAAACTGAGCGCACGCACGAGCTTGATACTGCATCTGAGTGTAAAGAAGACATCTGCGAATTGATGTTGCATCTCGTAGAGTCGTCTATATCTCGTCGTTTTACGCAGGAATAAATACTTCGGGTTGAGCGCGCCACGACATTGCGCTCGCGTCTGCAAGGCCTCGCAGGCGTTCCGTAATAGTTTAAGCCAAACTGAGCACACGCACAAGCTTGATGCTGCATCTGAATGCAAAGAAGGCATCTGCGAAGTGATTTTGCATCTCGTAGAGCCGTCTATAACTCGTCGTTTTAAGCAGGTATTAAGACTTCGGGTTGAGCGCGCCACGACATTGCGCTCGCGTCTGCAGGGCCTCGAAGGCGTTCCGTAATAGTTTAAGCCAAACTGAGCACACGCACGAGCTTGATGCTGCATTTGAATCTAAAGAAGACATCTGCGAAGTGATTTTGTATCTCGTAGAGCCGTCTATGACTCGTCATTTTACACAGGAATAAATACTTCGGGTTGAGCGCGCTACGACATTGAGCTCGCGTCTGCAGGGCCTCGCAGCAGTTCCGTAATAGTTTAAGCGAAACTGAGCGCACGCACGAGCATGATACTGCATCTGAGTGTAAAGACATCTGCGAAGTGATTTTGCATCTCGTAGAGCTGTCTATAACTCGTCGTTTTAAGCAGGTATGAAGACTTCGGGTTGAGCGCGCCACGACATTGCGCTCGCGTCTGCAGGGCCTCGCAGGCGTTCCGTAATAGTTTAAGCCAAACTGAGCACACGCACGAGCTTGATGCTGCATTTGAATGTAAAGAAGACATCTGCGAAGTGATTTTGTATCTCGTAGAGACGTCTATGACTCGTCATTTTACACAGGAATAAATACTTCGGGTTGAGCGCGCTACGACATTGAGCTCGCGTCTGCAGGGCCTCGCAGGCGTTCCGTAATAGTTTAAGCGAAACTGAGCACGCGCACGAGCTTTATGCTGCATCTGAATGCAAAGAAGACATCTGCGAAGTGATTTTGCATCTCGTAGAGCCGTTTATAACTCGTCGTTTTACGACGGACTGAAGACTTCAGATTGAGCGCTCCACGACATTGCGCTCGCGTCTGCAGGGCCTCGCAGGCGTTCCGTAATAGTTTAAGCCAAACCGAGCGCACGCAAGAGCTTGATACTGCATCTGAGTGTAAAGAAGACATCTGCGAATTGATGTTGCATCTCGTAGAGTCGTCTATATCTCGTCGTTTTACGCAGGAATAAATGCTTCGGGTTGAGCGCGCCACGACATTCCGCTCGCACCTGCAGGGCCTCGCAGGCGTTCCATAATAGTTTAAGCCAAACTGAGCACACGCACGAGCTTGATACTGCACCTGAATGCAAAGAAGACATCTGCGAAGTGATTTTGTATCTCGTAGAGCCGTCTATAACTCGTCGTTTTACACAGGAATAAATACTTCGGGTTGAGCGCGCCACGACATTGAGCTCGCGTCTGCAGGGCCTCGCAGGCGTTCCGTAATAGTTTAAGCGAAACTGAGCACACGCACGAGCTTTATGCTGCATCTGAATGTAAAGAAGACATCTGCGAAGTGATTTTGCATCTCGTTGAGCCGTTTATAACTCTTCGTTTTACGAAGGACTGAAGACTTCAGATTGAGCGCTCCACGACATTGCGCTCGCGTCTGCAGGGCCTCGCAGGTGTTCCGTAATAGTTTAAGCCAAACTGAGCGCACGCACGAGCTTGATGCTGCATCAGAGTGTAAAGATGACGTCTGCGAAGGGATTTTGCATCTCGTAGATTCGTCTGTAACTCGTCGTTTTAAGCAGGAATGAAGACCAGATTGAGCACTCCACGACCTTGCGCTCGCGTCTGCAGGGCCTCACAGGCGTTACGTAATAGTTTAAGCCAAACTGAGCACACGCACGAGCTTGATGCTGCATCTGAATGTAAAGAAGACATCTGCAAAGTGATTTTGCATCTCGTAGAGCAGTCTATAACTCGTCGTTTTACTCAGGAATGAAGACTTTAGATTGAGCGCGCCACGACATTGCGCTCGCGTCTGCAGGGCCTCGCCGGCGTTCCGTAATAGTGTGAGCCAAAACTGAGCACACACACGAGCTTGATGCTGCATCTGACTGTAAAGACATCAGCGAAGTGATTTTGCATCTCGTAGGGTCGCCTAAAACTCGTCGTTTTACTCAGGAATGAAGACTTCAGATTGTGCGTGCCACGACATTGCGCTCCCGTCTGGAGTGCCTCGCAGGCGTTCCGTAATAGTGTAAGCCAAACTGAGCACACGCACGAGCTTGATGCTGCATCTGAATGTAAAGACGACATCTGCGAAGTGATTTTGCATCTCGTAGAGCCGTCTATAACTCGTCGTTTTACGAACGACTGAAGACTTCAGATTGAGCGCTCCACGACATTGCGCTCGCGTCTGCAGGGCCTCGCAGGCGTTCCGTAATAGTTTAAGCCAAACTGAGCACGCGCACGAGCTTAATGCTGCATCTGAATGTAAAGACGACATCTGCGAAGTAATTTTGCATCTCGTACAGTCGTCTATAGCTCGTCGTTTTACGCAGGAATGAATACTTCGGGTTGAGGGCGCCACGACATTGAGCTCGCGACTGCAGGGCCTCGCAGGCGTTCCGTAATAGTTTAAGCGAAACTGAGCACACGCACGAGCTTTATGCTGCATCTGAATGTAAAGAAGACATCTGCGATTCGATTTTGCATATCGTAGAGCCGTCTATAATTCGTCGTTTTATGCAGGAATGAAGACTTCAGATTGAGCGCGCCACGACATTGCGCTCGCGTCTGCAGTGCCTCGCAGGCGTTCCGTAATAGTGTAAGCCAAACTGAGCACACGCACGAGCTTGATGCTGCATCTGAATGTAAAGACGACATCTGCGAAGTGATTTTGCATCTCGTAGAGCCGTCTATAACTCGTCGTTTTACGAAGGACTGAAGACTTCAGATTGAGCGCTCCACGACATTGCGCTCGCGTCTGCAGGGCCTCGCAGGCGTTCCGTAATAGTTTAAGCCAAACTGAACGCACGCACGAGCTTGATGCGGCATCTGAATGTAAAGAAGACATCTGCGAAGTGATTTTGCATCTCGTAGAGTCGTCTATAACTCGTCGTTTTACGAAGGACTCAAGACTTCAGATTGAGCGCTCCACGACATTGCGCTCGCGTCTGCAGTGCCTCGCAGGCGTTCCGTAATAGTGTAAGCCAAACTGAGCACACGCACGAGCTTGATGCTGCATCTGAATGTAAAGACGACATCTGCGAAGTAATTTTGCATCTCGTATAGCAGTCTATAACTCGTCGTTTTACTCAGGAATGAAGACTTCCGACTGAGCGCGCCACGACATTGCGCTCGCGTCTGCAGGGCCTCGCCGGCGTTCCGTAATATTTTAAGCCAAACTGAGCACACGCACGAGCTTGATGCTGCATCTGACTGTAAAGACATCTGCGAAGTGATTTTGCATCCCGTAGAGTCGTCTATAACTCGTCGTTTTACTCAGGAATGAAGACATCAGATTGAGCGCGCCACGACATTGCGCTCGCGTCTGCAGGGCCTCGCAGGCGTTCCGTAGTAGTTTAAGCCAAACTGAGCACACGCACGAGCTTTATGCTGCATCTGAATGTAAAGAAGACATCTGCGAAGCGATTTTGCATCTCGTAGAGCCGTCTATAATTCGTCGTGTTACGCAGGAATGAAGACTTCAGATTGAGCGCGCCACGACATTGCGTTTGCGTCTGCAGTGCCCCGCCGGCGTTCCGTAATATTTTAAGCCAAACTGAGCACACGCACGAGCTTGATACTGCATCTGAGTGTAATGAAGACATCTGTGAATTGATGCTGTATCTCGTAGAGTCGTCTATATCTCGTCGTTTTACGCAGGAATAAATACTTCGGGTTGAGCGCGCCAGGACATTGCGCTCGCGCCTGCAGGGCCTCGCAGGCGTTCCGTAAAGTTTAAGCCAAAGTGAGCACACGCACGAGCTTGATGCTGCATTTGAATGTAAAGACATCTGCGAAGTGATTTTGTATTTCGTAGAGCCGTCTATAACTCGTCGTTTTACGCAGGAATAAATACTTCGGGTTGAGCGCGCCACGACATTGAGCTCGCGTCTGCAGGGCCTCGCAGGCGTTCCGTAATAGTTTAAGCCAAACTGAGCGCACGCACGAGCTTGATACTGCATCTGAGTGTAAAGAAGACATCTGCGAATTGATGTTGCATCTCGTAGAGTCGTCTATATCTCGTCGTTTTACGCAGGAATAAATACTTCGGGTTGAGCGCGCCACGACATTGCGCTCGCGTCTGCAAGGCCTCGCAGGCGTTCCGTAATAGTTTAAGCCAAACTGAGCACACGCACAAGCTTGATGCTGCATCTGAATGCAAAGAAGGCATCTGCGAAGTGATTTTGCATCTCGTAGAGCCGTCTATAACTCGTCGTTTTAAGCAGGTATTAAGACTTCGGGTTGAGCGCGCCACGACATTGCGCTCGCGTCTGCAGGGCCTCGAAGGCGTTCCGTAATAGTTTAAGCCAAACTGAGCACACGCACGAGCTTGATGCTGCATTTGAATCTAAAGAAGACATCTGCGAAGTGATTTTGTATCTCGTAGAGCCGTCTATGACTCGTCATTTTACACAGGAATAAATACTTCGGGTTGAGCGCGCTACGACATTGAGCTCGCGTCTGCAGGGCCTCGCAGCAGTTCCGTAATAGTTTAAGCGAAACTGAGCGCACGCACGAGCTTGATACTGCATCTGAGTGTAAAGACATCTGCGAAGTGATTTTGCATCTCGTAGAGTCGTCTATAACTTGTCGTTTTACTCAGGAATGAAGACTTCAGATTGAGCCCGCCACGACATTGCGCTCGCGTCTGCAGGGCCTCGCAGGCGTTCCGTAATAGTGTAAGCCAAACTGAGCGCACGCACGAGCTTGATGCTGCATCTGAATATAAAGACGACAGCTGCGAAGTGATTTTGCATCTCGTACAGTCGTGTATAACTCGTCGTTTTACGCAGGAATGAAGACTTCAGATTGAGCGCGCCACGACATTGCGCTCGCGTCTGCAGGGCCTCGCAGGCGTTCCGTAATAGTGTAAGCCAAACTGAGCGCACGCACGAGCTTGATGCTGCATCTGAATATAAAGACGACAGCTGCGAAGTGATTTTGCATCTCGCACAGTCGTGTATAACTCGTCGTTTTACGCAGGAATGAAGACTTCGGATTGAGCGCTCCACGACCTTGCCCTCACGTCTGCAGGGCCTCGCCGGCGTTCCGTAATAGTTTGAGCCAAACTGAGCACACACACGAGCTTGATGCTGCATCTGACTGTAAAGGCATCTGCGAAGCGATTTTGCATATCGTAGAGCCGTCTATAATTCGTCGTTTTACGCAGGAATGAAGACTTCAGATTGAGCGCGCCACGACATTGCGCTCGCGTCTGCAGTGCCTCGCAGGCGTTCCGTAATAGTGTAAGCCAAACTGAGCACACGCACGAGCTTGATGCTGCATCTGAATGTAAAGACGACATCTGCGAAGTGATTTTGCATCTCGTAGAGCCGTCTATAACTCGTCGTTTTACGAAGGACTGAAGACTTCAGATTGAGCGCTCCACGACATTGCGCTCGCGTCTGCAGGGCCTCGCAGACGTTCCGTAATAGTTTAAGCCAAACTGAGCACACGCACGAGCTTGATGCTGCATCTGAATGTAAAGACGACATCTGCGAAGTAATTTTGCATCTCGTACAGTCGTCTATAGCTCGTCGTTTTACGCAGGAATGAGTACTTCGGGTTGAGCGCGCCACGACATTGCGCTCGCGCCTGCAGGGCCTCGCAGGCGTTCCGTAATAGTTTAAGCCAAACTGAGCACACGCACGAGCGTGATACTGCATCAGAGTGTAAAGATGACGTCTGCGAAGGGATTTTGCATCTCGTAGATTCGTCTGTAACTCGTCGTTTTAAGCAGGAATGAAGACCAGATTGAGCACTCCACGACCTTGCGCTCGCGTCTGCAGGGCCTCACAGGCGTTACGTAATAGTTTAAGCCAAACTGAGCACACGCACGAGCTTGATGCTGCATCTGAATGTAAAGAAGACATCTGCAAAGTGATTTTGCATCTCGTAGAGCAGTCTATAACTCGTCGTTTTACTCAGGAATGAAGACTTTAGATTGAGCGCGCCACGACATTGCGCTCGCGTCTGCAGGGCCTCGCCGGCGTTCCGTAATAGTGTGAGCCAAAACTGAGCACACACACGAGCTTGATGCTGCATCTGACTGTAAAGACATCAGCGAAGTGATTTTGCATCTCGTAGGGTCGCCTAAAACTCGTCGTTTTACTCAGGAATGAAGACTTCAGATTGTGCGCGCCACGACATTGCGCTCGCGTCTGCAGGGCCTCGAAGGCGTTCCGTAATAGTTTAAGCCAAACTGAGCACACGCACGAGCTTGATGCTGCATTTGAATCTAAAGAAGACATCTGCGAAGTGATTTTGTATCTCGTAGAGCCGTCTATGACTCGTCATTTTACACAGGAATAAATACTTCGGGTTGAGCGCGCTACGACATTGAGCTCGCGTCTGCAGGGCCTCGCAGCAGTTCCGTAATAGTTTAAGCGAAACTGAGCGCACGCACGAGCTTGATACTGCATCTGAGTGTAAAGACATCTGCGAAGTGATTTTGCATCTCGTAGAGTCGTCTATAACTTGTCGTTTTACTCAGGAATGAAGACTTCAGATTGAGCCCGCCACGACATTGCGCTCGCGTCTGCAGGGCCTCGCAGGCGTTCCGTAATAGTGTAAGCCAAACTGAGCGCACGCACGAGCTTGATGCTGCATCTGAATATAAAGACGACAGCTGCGAAGTGATTTTGCATCTCGTACAGTCGTGTATAACTCGTCGTTTTACGCAGGAATGAAGACTTCAGATTGAGCGCGCCACGACATTGCGCTCGCGTCTGCAGGGCCTCGCAGGCGTTCCGTAATAGTGTAAGCCAAACTGAGCGCACGCACGAGCTTGATGCTGCATCTGAATATAAAGACGACAGCTGCGAAGTGATTTTGCATCTCGCACAGTCGTGTATAACTCGTCGTTTTACGCAGGAATGAAGACTTCGGATTGAGCGCTCCACGACCTTGCCCTCACGTCTGCAGGGCCTCGCCGGCGTTCCGTAATAGTTTGAGCCAAACTGAGCACACACACGAGCTTGATGCTGCATCTGACTGTAAAGGCATCTGCGAAGCGATTTTGCATATCGTAGAGCCGTCTATAATTCGTCGTTTTACGCAGGAATGAAGACTTCAGATTGAGCGCGCCACGACATTGCGCTCGCGTCTGCAGTGCCTCGCAGGCGTTCCGTAATAGTGTAAGCCAAACTGAGCACACGCACGAGCTTGATGCTGCATCTGAATGTAAAGACGACATCTGCGAAGTGATTTTGCATCTCGTAGAGCCGTCTATAACTCGTCGTTTTACGAAGGACTGAAGACTTCAGATTGAGCGCTCCACGACATTGCGCTCGCGTCTGCAGGGCCTCGCAGACGTTCCGTAATAGTTTAAGCCAAACTGAGCACACGCACGAGCTTGATGCTGCATCTGAATGTAAAGACGACATCTGCGAAGTAATTTTGCATCTCGTACAGTCGTCTATAGCTCGTCGTTTTACGCAGGAATGAGTACTTCGGGTTGAGCGCGCCACGACATTGCGCTCGCGCCTGCAGGGCCTCGCAGGCGTTCCGTAATAGTTTAAGCCAAACTGAGCACACGCACGAGCGTGATACTGCATCAGAGTGTAAAGATGACGTCTGCGAAGGGATTTTGCATCTCGTAGATTCGTCTGTAACTCGTCGTTTTAAGCAGGAATGAAGACCAGATTGAGCACTCCACGACCTTGCGCTCGCGTCTGCAGGGCCTCACAGGCGTTACGTAATAGTTTAAGCCAAACTGAGCACACGCACGAGCTTGATGCTGCATCTGAATGTAAAGAAGACATCTGCAAAGTGATTTTGCATCTCGTAGAGCAGTCTATAACTCGTCGTTTTACTCAGGAATGAAGAGTTTAGATTGAGCGCGCCACGACATTGCGCTCGCGTCTGCAGGGCCTCGCCGGCGTTCCGTAATAGTGTGAGCCAAAACTGAGCACACACACGAGCTTGATGCTGCATCTGACTGTAAAGACATCAGCGAAGTGATTTTGCATCTCGTAGGGTCGCCTAAAACTCGTCGTTTTACTCAGGAATGAAGACTTCAGATTGTGCGTGCCACGACATTGCGCTCCCGTCTGGAGTGCCTCGCAGGCGTTCCGTAATAGTGTAAGCCAAACTGAGCACACGCACGAGCTTGATGCTGCATCTGAATGTAAAGACGACATCTGCGAAGTGATTTTGCATCTCGTAGAGCCGTCTATAACTCGTCGTTTTACGAACGACTGAAGACTTCAGATTGAGCGCTCCACGACATTGCGCTCGCGTCTGCAGGGCCTCGCAGGCGTTCCGTAATAGTTTAAGCCAAACTGAGCACACGCACAAGCTTGATGCTGCATCTGAATGCAAAGAAGGCATCTGCGAAGTGATTTTGCATCTCGTAGAGCCGTCTATAACTCGTCGTTTTAAGCAGGTATTAAGACTTCGGGTTGAGCGCGCCACGACATTGCGCTCGCGTCTGCAGGGCCTCGAAGGCGTTCCGTAATAGTTTAAGCCAAACTGAGCACACGCACGAGCTTGATGCTGCATTTGAATCTAAAGAAGACATCTGCGAAGTGATTTTGTATCTCGTAGAGCCGTCTATGACTCGTCATTTTACACAGGAATAAATACGTCGGGTTGAGCGCGCTACGACATTGAGCTCGCGTCTGCAGGGCCTCGCAGCAGTTCCGTAATAGTTTAAGCGAAACTGAGCGCACGCACGAGCTTGATACTGCATCTGAGTGTAAAGACATCTGCGAAGTGATTTTGCATCTCGTAGAGTCGTCTATAACTTGTCGTTTTACTCAGGAATGAAGACTTCAGATTGAGCCCGCCACGACATTGCGCTCGCGTCTGCAGGGCCTCGCAGGCGTTCCGTAATAGTGTAAGCCAAACTGAGCGCACGCACGAGCTTGATGCTGCATCTGAATATAAAGACGACAGCTGCGAAGTGATTTTGCATCTCGTACAGTCGTGTATAACTCGTCGTTTTACGCAGGAATGAAGACTTCAGATTGAGCGCGCCACGACATTGCGCTCGCGTCTGCAGGGCCTCGCAGGCGTTCCGTAATAGTGTAAGCCAAACTGAGCGCACGCACGAGCTTGATGCTGCATCTGAATATAAAGACGACAGCTGCGAAGTGATTTTGCATCTCGCACAGTCGTGTATAACTCGTCGTTTTACGCAGGAATGAAGACTTCGGATTGAGCGCTCCACGACCTTGCCCTCACGTCTGCAGGGCCTCGCCGGCGTTCCGTAATAGTTTGAGCCAAACTGAGCACACACACGAGCTTGATGCTGCATCTGACTGTAAAGGCATCTGCGAAGCGATTTTGCATATCGTAGAGCCGTCTATAATTCGTCGTTTTACGCAGGAATGAAGACTTCAGATTGAGCGCGCCACGACATTGCGCTCGCGTCTGCAGTGCCTCGCAGGCGTTCCGTAATAGTGTAAGCCAAACTGAGCACACGCACGAGCTTGATGCTGCATCTGAATGTAAAGACGACATCTGCGAAGTGATTTTGCATCTCGTAGAGCCGTCTATAACTCGTCGTTTTACGAAGGACTGAAGACTTCAGATTGAGCGCTCCACGACATTGCGCTCGCGTCTGCAGGGCCTCGCAGACGTTCCGTAATAGTTTAAGCCAAACTGAGCACACGCACGAGCTTGATGCTGCATCTGAATGTAAAGACGACATCTGCGAAGTAATTTTGCATCTCGTACAGTCGTCTATAGCTCGTCGTTTTACGCAGGAATGAGTACTTCGGGTTGAGCGCGCCACGACATTGCGCTCGCGCCTGCAGGGCCTCGCAGGCGTTCCGTAATAGTTTAAGCCAAACTGAGCACACGCACGAGCGTGATACTGCATCAGAGTGTAAAGATGACGTCTGCGAAGGGATTTTGCATCTCGTAGATTCGTCTGTAACTCGTCGTTTTAAGCAGGAATGAAGACCAGATTGAGCACTCCACGACCTTGCGCTCGCGTCTGCAGGGCCTCACAGGCGTTACGTAATAGTTTAAGCCAAACTGAGCACACGCACGAGCTTGATGCTGCATCTGAATGTAAAGAAGACATCTGCAAAGTGATTTTGCATCTCGTAGAGCAGTCTATAACTCGTCGTTTTACTCAGGAATGAAGACTTTAGATTGAGCGCGCCACGACATTGCGCTCGCGTCTGCAGGGCCTCGCCGGCGTTCCGTAATAGTGTGAGCCAAAACTGAGCACACACACGAGCTTGATGCTGCATCTGACTGTAAAGACATCAGCGAAGTGATTTTGCATCTCGTAGGGTCGCCTAAAACTCGTCGTTTTACTCAGGAATGAAGACTTCAGATTGTGCGTGCCACGACATTGCGCTCCCGTCTGGAGTGCCTCGCAGGCGTTCCGTAATAGTGTAAGCCAAACTGAGCACACGCACGAGCTTGATGCTGCATCTGAATGTAAAGACGACATCTGCGAAGTGATTTTGCATCTCGTAGAGCCGTCTATAACTCGTCGTTTTACGAACGACTGAAGACTTCAGATTGAGCGCTCCACGACATTGCGCTCGCGTCTGCAGGGCCTCGCAGGCGTTCCGTAATAGTTTAAGCCAAACTGAGCACACGCACGAGCTTAATGCTGCATCTGAATGTAAAGACGACATCTGCGAAGTAATTTTGCATCTCGTACAGTCGTCTATAGCTCGTCGTTTTACGCAGGAATGAATACTTCGGGTTGAGGGCGCCACGACATTGAGCTCGCGACTGCAGGGCCTCGCAGGCGTTCCGTAATAGTTTAAGCGAAACTGAGCACACGCACGAGCTTTATGCTGCATCTGAATGTAAAGAAGACATCTGCGATTTGATTTTGCATATCGTAGAGCCGTCTATAATTCGTCGTTTTATGCAGGAATGAAGACTTCAGATTGAGCGCGCCACGACATTGCGCTCGCGTCTGCAGTGCCTCGCAGGCGTTCCGTAATAGTGTAAGCCAAACTGAGCACACGCACGAGCTTGATGCTGCATCTGAATGTAAAGACGACATCTGCGAAGTGATTTTGCATCTCGTAGAGCCGTCTATAACTCGTCGTTTTACGAAGGACTGAAGACTTCAGATTGAGCGCTCCACGACATTGCGCTCGCGTCTGCAGGGCCTCGCAGGCGTTCCGTAATAGTTTAAGCCAAACTGAGCGCACGCACGAGCTTGATGCGGCATCTGAATGTAAAGAAGACATCTGCGAAGTGATTTTGCATCTCGTAGAGTCGTCTATAACTCGTCGTTTTACGAAGGACTCAATACTTCAGATTGAGCGCTCCACGACATTGCGCTCGCGTCTGCAGTGCCTCGCAGGCGTTCCGTAATAGTGTAAGCCAAACTGAGCACACGCACGAGCTTGATGCTGCATCTGAATGTAAAGACGACATCTGCGAAGTAATTTTGCATCTCGTATAGCAGTCTATAACTCGTCGTTTTACTCAGGAATGAAGACTTCCGACTGAGCGCGCCACGACATTGCGCTCGCGTCTGCAGGGCCTCGCCGGCGTTCCGTAATATTTTAAGCCAAACTGAGCACACGCACGAGCTTGATGCTGCATCTGACTGTAAAGACATCTGCGAAGTGATTTTGCATCCCGTAGAGTCGTCTATAACTCGTCGTTTTACTCAGGAATGAAGACATCAGATTGAGCGCGCCACGACATTGCGCTCGCGTCTGCAGGGCCTCGCAGGCGTTCCGTAGTAGTTTAAGCCAAACTGAGCACACGCACGAGCTTTATGCTGCATCTGAATGTAAAGAAGACATCTGCGAAGCGATTTTGCATCTCGTAGAGCCGTCTATAATTCGTCGTGTTACGCAGGAATGAAGACTTCAGATTGAGCGCGCCACGACATTGCGTTTGCGTCTGCAGTGCCCCGCCGGCGTTCCGTAATATTTTAAGCCAAACTGAGCACACGCACGAGCTTGATACTGCATCTGAGTGTAATGAAGACATCTGTGAATTGATGCTGTATCTCGTAGAGTCGTCTATATCTCGTCGTTTTACGCAGGAATAAATACTTCGGGTTGAGCGCGCCAGGACATTGCGCTCGCGCCTGCAGGGCCTCGCAGGCGTTCCGTAAAGTTTAAGCCAAAGTGAGCACACGCACGAGCTTGATGCTGCATTTGAATGTAAAGACATCTGCGAAGTGATTTTGTATTTCGTAGAGCCGTCTATAACTCGTCGTTTTACGCAGGAATAAATACTTCGGGTTGAGCGCGCCACGACATTGAGCTCGCGTCTGCAGGGCCTCGCAGGCGTTCCGTAATAGTTTAAGCCAAACTGAGCGCACGCACGAGCTTGATACTGCATCTGAGTGTAAAGAAGACATCTGCGAATTGATGTTGCATCTCGTAGAGTCGTCTATATCTCGTCGTTTTACGCAGGAATAAATACTTCGGGTTGAGCGCGCCACGACATTGCGCTCGCGTCTGCAAGGCCTCGCAGGCGTTCCGTAATAGTTTAAGCCAAACTGAGCACACGCACAAGCTTGATGCTGCATCTGAATGCAAAGAAGGCATCTGCGAAGTGATTTTGCATCTCGTAGAGCCGTCTATAACTCGTCGTTTTAAGCAGGTATTAAGACTTCGGGTTGAGCGCGCCACGACATTGCGCTCGCGTCTGCAGGGCCTCGAAGGCGTTCCGTAATAGTTTAAGCCAAACTGAGCACACGCACGAGCTTGATGCTGCATTTGAATCTAAAGAAGACATCTGCGAAGTGATTTTGTATCTCGTAGAGCCGTCTATGACTCGTCATTTTACACAGGAATAAATACTTCGGGTTGAGCGCGCTACGACATTGAGCTCGCGTCTGCAGGGCCTCGCAGCAGTTCCGTAATAGTTTAAGCGAAACTGAGCGCACGCACGAGCTTGATACTGCATCTGAGTGTAAAGACATCTGCGAAGTGATTTTGCATCTCGTAGAGTCGTCTATAACTTGTCGTTTTACTCAGGAATGAAGACTTCAGATTGAGCCCGCCACGACATTGCGCTCGCGTCTGCAGGGCCTCGCAGGCGTTCCGTAATAGTGTAAGCCAAACTGAGCGCACGCACGAGCTTGATGCTGCATCTGAATATAAAGACGACAGCTGCGAAGTGATTTTGCATCTCGTACAGTCGTGTATAACTCGTCGTTTTACGCAGGAATGAAGACTTCAGATTGAGCGCGCCACGACATTGCGCTCGCGTCTGCAGGGCCTCGCAGGCGTTCCGTAATAGTGTAAGCCAAACTGAGCGCACGCACGAGCTTGATGCTGCATCTGAATATAAAGACGACAGCTGCGAAGTGATTTTGCATCTCGCACAGTCGTGTATAACTCGTCGTTTTACGCAGGAATGAAGACTTCGGATTGAGCGCTCCACGACCTTGCCCTCACGTCTGCAGGGCCTCGCCGGCGTTCCGTAATAGTTTGAGCCAAACTGAGCACACACACGAGCTTGATGCTGCATCTGACTGTAAAGGCATCTGCGAAGCGATTTTGCATATCGTAGAGCCGTCTATAATTCGTCGTTTTACGCAGGAATGAAGACTTCAGATTGAGCGCGCCACGACATTGCGCTCGCGTCTGCAGTGCCTCGCAGGCGTTCCGTAATAGTGTAAGCCAAACTGAGCACACGCACGAGCTTGATGCTGCATCTGAATGTAAAGACGACATCTGCGAAGTGATTTTGCATCTCGTAGAGCCGTCTATAACTCGTCGTTTTACGAAGGACTGAAGACTTCAGATTGAGCGCTCCACGACATTGCGCTCGCGTCTGCAGGGCCTCGCAGACGTTCCGTAATAGTTTAAGCCAAACTGAGCACACGCACGAGCTTGATGCTGCATCTGAATGTAAAGACGACATCTGCGAAGTAATTTTGCATCTCGTACAGTCGTCTATAGCTCGTCGTTTTACGCAGGAATGAGTACTTCGGGTTGAGCGCGCCACGACATTGCGCTCGCGCCTGCAGGGCCTCGCAGGCGTTCCGTAATAGTTTAAGCCAAACTGAGCACACGCACGAGCGTGATACTGCATCAGAGTGTAAAGATGACGTCTGCGAAGGGATTTTGCATCTCGTAGATTCGTCTGTAACTCGTCGTTTTAAGCAGGAATGAAGACCAGATTGAGCACTCCACGACCTTGCGCTCGCGTCTGCAGGGCCTCACAGGCGTTACGTAATAGTTTAAGCCAAACTGAGCACACGCACGAGCTTGATGCTGCATCTGAATGTAAAGAAGACATCTGCAAAGTGATTTTGCATCTCGTAGAGCAGTCTATATCTCGTCGTTTTACTCAGGAATGAAGACTTTAGATTGAGCGCGCCACGACATTGCGCTCGCATCTGCAGGGCCTCGCCGGCGTTCCGTAATAGTGTGAGCCAAAACTGAGCACACACACGAGCTTGATGCTGCATCTGACTGTAAAGACATCAGCGAAGTGATTTTGCATCTCGTAGGGTCGCCTAAAACTCGTCGTTTTACTCAGGAATGAAGACTTCAGATTGTGCGTGCCACGACATTGCGCTCCCGTCTGGAGTGCCTCGCAGGCGTTCCGTAATAGTGTAAGCCAAACTGAGCACACGCACGAGCTTGATGCTGCATCTGAATGTAAAGACGACATCTGCGAAGTGATTTTGCATCTCGTAGAGCCGTCTATAACTCGTCGTTTTACGAACGACTGAAGACTTCAGATTGAGCGCTCCACGACATTGCGCTCGCGTCTGCAGGGCCTCGCAGGCGTTCCGTAATAGTTTAAGCCAAACTGAGCACACGCACGAGCTTAATGCTGCATCTGAATGTAAAGACGACATCTGCGAAGTAATTTTGCATCTCGTACAGTCGTCTATAGCTCGTCGTTTTACGCAGGAATGAATACTTCGGGTTGAGGGCGCCACGACATTGAGCTCGCGACTGCAGGGCCTCGCAGGCGTTCCGTAATAGTTTAAGCGAAACTGAGCACACGCACGAGCTTTATGCTGCATCTGAATGTAAAGAAGACATCTGCGATTTGATTTTGCATATCGTAGAGCCGTCTATAATTCGTCGTTTTATGCAGGAATGAAGACTTCAGATTGAGCGCGCCACGACATTGCGCTCGCGTCTGCAGTGCCTCGCAGGCGTTCCGTAATAGTGTAAGCCAAACTGAGCACACGCACGAGCTTGATGCTGCATCTGAATGTAAAGACGACATCTGCGAAGTGATTTTGCATCTCGTAGAGCCGTCTATAACTCGTCGTTTTACGAAGGACTGAAGACTTCAGATTGAGCGCTCCACGACATTGCGCTCGCGTCTGCAGGGCCTCGCAGGCGTTCCGTAATAGTTTAAGCCAAACTGAGCGCACGCACGAGCTTGATGCGGCATCTGAATGCAAAGAAGACATCTGCGAAGTGATTTTGCATCTCGTAGAACCGTCTATAACTCGTCGTTTTAAGCAGGTATGAAGACTTCGGGTTGAGCGCGCCACGACATTGCGCTCGCGTCTGCAGGGCCTCGAAGGCGTTCCGTAATAGTTTAAGCCAAACTGAGCACACGCACGAGCTTGATGCTGCATTTGAATCTAAAGAAGACATCTGCGAAGTGATTTTGTATCTCGTAGAGCCGTCTATGACTCGTCATTTTACACAGGAATAAATACTTCGGGTTGAGCGCGCTACGACATTGAGCTCGCGTCTGCAGGGCCTCGCAGCAGTTCCGTAATAGTTTAAGCGAAACTGAGCGCACGCACGAGCTTGATACTGCATCTGAGTGTAAAGACATCTGCGAAGTGATTTTGCATCTCGTAGAGTCGTGTATAACTCGTCGTTTTACGCAGGAATGAAGACTTCAGATTGAGCGCGCCACGACATTGCGCTCGCGTCTGCAGGGCCTCGCAGGCGTTCCGTAATAGTGTAAGCCAAACTGAGCGCACGCACGAGCTTGATGCTGCATCTGAATATAAAGACGACAGCTGCGAAGTGATTTTGCATCTCGTACAGTCGTGTATAACTCGTCGTTTTACGCAGGAATGAAGACTTCGGATTGAGCGCTCCACGACCTTGCCCTCACGTCTGCAGGGCCTCGCCGGCGTTCCGTAATAGTTTGAGCCAAACTGAGCACACACACGAGCTTGATGCTGCATCTGACTGTAAAGGCGTCTGCGAAGCGATTTTGCATATCGTAGAGCCGTCTATAATTCGTCGTTTTACGCAGGAATGAAGACTTCAGATTGAGCGCGCCACGACATTGCGCTCGCGTCTGCAGTGCCTCGCAGGCGTTCCGTAATAGTGTAAGCCAAACTGAGCACACGCACGAGCTTGGTGCTGCATCTGAATGTAAAGACGACATCTGCGAAGTGATTTTGCATCTCGTAGAGCCGTCTATAACTCGTCGTTTTACGAAGGACTGAAGACTTCAGATTGAGCGCTCCACGACATTGCGCTCGCGTCTGCAGGGCCTCGCAGGCGTTCCGTAATAGTTTAAGCCAAACTGAGCACACGCACGAGCTTGATGCTGCATCTGAATGTAAAGACGACATCTGCGAAGTAATTTTGCATCTCCTACAGTCGTCTATAGCTCGTCGTTTTACGCAGGAATGAGTACTTCGGGTTGAGCGCGCCACGACATTGCGCTCGCGCCTGCAGGGCCTCGCAGGCGTTCCGTAATAGTTTAAGCCAAACTGAGCACACGCACGAGCGTGATACTGCATCAGAGTGTAAAGATGACGTCTGCGAAGGGATTTTGCATCTCGTAGATTCGTCTGTAACTCGTCGTTTTAAGCAGGAATGAAGACCAGATTGAGCACTCCACGACCTTGCGCTCGCGTCTGCAGGGCCTCACAGGCGTTGCGTAATAGTTTAAGCCAAACTGAGCACACGCACGAGCTTGATGCTGCATCTGAATGTAAAGAAGACATCTGCAAAGTGATTTTGCATCTCGTAGAGCAGTCTATAACTCGTCGTTTTACTCAGGAATGAAGACTTTAGATTGAGCGCGCCACGACATTGCGCTCGCGTCTGCAGGGCCTCGCCGGCGTTCCGTAATAGTGTGAGCCAAAACTGAGCACACACACGAGCTTGATGCTGCATCTGACTGTAAAGACATCAGCGAAGTGATTTTGCATCTCGTAGGGTCGTCTATAACTCGTCGTTTTACTCAGGAATGAAGACTTCAGATTGTGCGTGCCACGACATTGCGCTCGCGTCTGCAGTGCCTCGCAGGCGTTCCGTAATAGTGTAAGCCAAACTGAGCACACGCACGAGCTTGATGCTGCATCTGAATGTAAAGAAGACATCTGCGATTCGATTTTGCATATCGTAGAGCCGTCTATAATTCGTCGTTTTATGCAGGAATGAAGACTTCAGATTGAGCGCGCCACGACATTGCGCTCGCGTCTGCAGTGCCTCGCAGGCGTTCCGTAATAGTGTAAGCCAAACTGAGCACACGCACGAGCTTGATGCTGCATCTGAATGTAAAGACGACATCTGCGAAGTGATTTTGCATCTCGTAGAGCCGTCTATAACTCGTCGTTTTACGAAGGACTGAAGACTTCAGATTGAGCGCTCCACGACATTGCGCTCGCGTCTGCAGGGCCTCGCAGGCGTTCCGTAATAGTTTAAGCCAAACTGAGCGCACGCACGAGCTTGATGCGGCATCTGAATGTAAAGAAGACATCTGCGAAGTGATTTTGCATCTCGTAGAGTCGTCTATAACTCGTCGTTTTACGAAGGACTCAAGACTTCAGATTGAGTGCTCCACGACATTGCGCTCGCGTCTGCAGTGCCTCGCAGGCGTTCCGTAATAGTGTAAGCCAAACTGAGCACACGCACGAGCTTGATGCTGCATCTGAATGTAAAGACGACATCTGCGTAGTGATTTTGCATCTCGTAGAGCCGTCTATAACTCGTCGTTTTACGAAGGACTGAAGACTTCAGATTGAGCGCTCCACGACATTGCGCTCGCGTCTGCAGGGCCTCGCAGGCGTTTCGTAATAGTTTAAGCCAAACTGAGCGCACGCACGAGCTTGATGCGGCATCTGAATGTAAAGAAGACAACTGCGAAGAGATTTTGCATCTCGTAGAGCCGTTTATAACTCGTCGTTTAAGCAGGAATGAAGACTTCAGATTGAGCGCTCCACGACCTTGCCCTCACGTCTGCAGGGCCTCGCCGGCATTCCGTAATAGTTTAAGCCAAACTGAGCTCATGCACGAGCTTGATGCTGCATCTGAATGTAAAGAAGACATCTGCGAATTGATTTTGCATCTCGTAGAGCCGTCTATAACTCGTCGTTTTACTCAGGAATGAATACTTCAGATTGAGCGCGCCATGACATTGCGCTCGCGTCTGCAGGGCCTCGCCGGCGTTCCGTAATAGTTTGAGCCAAACTGATCATACACACGAGCTTGATGCTGCATCTGACTGTAAAGGCATCTGCGAAGCGATTTTGCATCTCGTAGAGCCGTCTATAATTCGTCGTTTTACGCAGCAATGAAGACTTCAGATTAAGCGCGCCATGACATTGCGTTTGCGTCTGCAGTGCCTCGCCGGCGTTCCGTAATATTTTAAGCCAAACTGAGCACACGCACGAGCTTGATACTGCATCTGAGTGTAAAGAAGACATCTGCGAATTGATGTTGCGTCTCGTAGAGTCGTCTATATCTCGTCGTTTTACGCAGGAATAAATACTTCGGGTTGAGCGCGCCACGACATTGCGCTCGCGTCTGCAGGGCCTCGCAGGCGTTCCGTAATAGTTTAAGCCAAACTGAGCCCACACACGAGCTTTATGCTGCATCTGAATGCAAAGAAGACATCTGCGAAGTTCTTTTGCATCTCGTAGAGCCGTCTATAACTCGTCGTTTTAAGCAGGTATGAAGACTTCGGGTTGAGCGCGCCACGACATTGCGCTCGCGTCTGCAGAGCCTCGCAGGCGTTCCGTAATAGTTTAAGCCAAACTGAGCACACGCCAGAGCTTGATGCTGCATCTGAATGTAAAGACGACATCTGCGAAGTGATTTTGCATCTCGTATAGCAGTCTACAACTCGTCGTTTTACTCAGGAATGAAGACTTCAGATTGAGCGCGCCACGACTTTGCGCTCGCGTCTGCAGGGCCTCGCCGGCGTTCCGTAATAATGTGAGCCAAACTGAGCACACACACGAGCTTGATGCTGCATCTGAGTGTAAAGAAGACATCTTCGAATTGATGTTGCATCTCGTAGAGTCATCTATATCTCGTCGTTTTACGCAGGAATAAATACTTCGGGTTGAGCGCGCCACGATATTGCGTTCGCACCTGCAGGGCCTCGCAGGCGTTCCGTAATAGTTTAAGCCAAACTGAGCACACGCACGAGCTTGATACCGCATCTGAATGCAAAAAAGACATCTGCGAAGTGATTTTGCATCTCGTAGAGCCGTCTATAACTCGTCGTTTTAAGCAGGAATGAAGACTTCGGATTGAGCGCTCCACGACCTTGCCCTCACGTCTGCAGGGCCTCGCCGGCGTTCCGTAATAGTTTGAGCCAAACTGAGCACACACACGAGCTTGATGCTGCATCTGACTGTAAAGGCATCTGCGAAGCGATTTTGCATATCGTAGAGCCGTCTATAATTCGTCGTTTTACGCAGGAATGAAGACTTCAGATTGAGCGCGCCACGACATTGCGCTCGCGTCTGCAGTGCCTCGCAGGCGTTCCGTAATAGTGTAAGCCAAACTGAGCACACGCACGAGCTTGATGCTGCATCTGAATGTAAAGACGACATCTGCGAAGTGATTTTGCATCTCGTAGAGCCGTCTATAACTCGTCGTTTTACGAAGGACTGAAGACTTCAGATTGAGCGCTCCACGACATTGCGCTCGCGTCTGCAGGGCCTCGCAGACGTTCCGTAATAGTTTAAGCCAAACTGAGCACACGCACGAGCTTGATGCTGCATCTGAATGTAAAGACGACATCTGCGAAGTAATTTTGCATCTCGTACAGTCGTCTATAGCTCGTCGTTTTACGCAGGAATGAGTACTTCGGGTTGAGCGCGCCACGACATTGCGCTCGCGCCTGCAGGGCCTCGCAGGCGTTCCGTAATAGTTTAAGCCAAACTGAGCACACGCACGAGCGTGATACTGCATCAGAGTGTAAAGATGACGTCTGCGAAGGGATTTTGCATCTCGTAGATTCGTCTGTAACTCGTCGTTTTAAGCAGGAATGAAGACCAGATTGAGCACTCCACGACCTTGCGCTCGCGTCTGCAGGGCCTCACAGGCGTTACGTAATAGTTTAAGCCAAACTGAGCACACGCACGAGCTTGATGCTGCATCTGAATGTAAAGAAGACATCTGCAAAGTGATTTTGCATCTCGTAGAGCAGTCTATATCTCGTCGTTTTACTCAGGAATGAAGACTTTAGATTGAGCGCGCCACGACATTGCGCTCGCATCTGCAGGGCCTCGCCGGCGTTCCGTAATAGTGTGAGCCAAAACTGAGCACACACACGAGCTTGATGCTGCATCTGACTGTAAAGACATCAGCGAAGTGATTTTGCATCTCGTAGGGTCGCCTAAAACTCGTCGTTTTACTCAGGAATGAAGACTTCAGATTGTGCGTGCCACGACATTGCGCTCCCGTCTGGAGTGCCTCGCAGGCGTTCCGTAATAGTGTAAGCCAAACTGAGCACACGCACGAGCTTGATGCTGCATCTGAATGTAAAGACGACATCTGCGAAGTGATTTTGCATCTCGTAGAGCCGTCTATAACTCGTCGTTTTACGAACGACTGAAGACTTCAGATTGAGCGCTCCACGACATTGCGCTCGCGTCTGCAGGGCCTCGCAGGCGTTCCGTAATAGTTTAAGCCAAACTGAGCACACGCACGAGCTTAATGCTGCATCTGAATGTAAAGACGACATCTGCGAAGTAATTTTGCATCTCGTACAGTCGTCTATAGCTCGTCGTTTTACGCAGGAATGAATACTTCGGGTTGAGGGCGCCACGACATTGAGCTCGCGACTGCAGGGCCTCGCAGGCGTTCCGTAATAGTTTAAGCGAAACTGAGCACACGCACGAGCTTTATGCTGCATCTGAATGTAAAGAAGACATCTGCGATTTGATTTTGCATATCGTAGAGCCGTCTATAATTCGTCGTTTTATGCAGGAATGAAGACTTCAGATTGAGCGCGCCACGACATTGCGCTCGCGTCTGCAGTGCCTCGCAGGCGTTCCGTAATAGTGTAAGCCAAACTGAGCACACGCACGAGCTTGATGCTGCATCTGAATGTAAAGACGACATCTGCGAAGTGATTTTGCATCTCGTAGAGCCGTCTATAACTCGTCGTTTTACGAAGGACTGAAGACTTCAGATTGAGCGCTCCACGACATTGCGCTCGCGTCTGCAGGGCCTCGCAGGCGTTCCGTAATAGTTTAAGCCAAACTGAGCGCACGCACGAGCTTGATGCGGCATCTGAATGCAAAGAAGACATCTGCGAAGTGATTTTGCATCTCGTAGAACCGTCTATAACTCGTCGTTTTAAGCAGGTATGAAGACTTCGGGTTGAGCGCGCCACGACATTGCGCTCGCGTCTGCAGGGCCTCGAAGGCGTTCCGTAATAGTTTAAGCCAAACTGAGCACACGCACGAGCTTGATGCTGCATTTGAATCTAAAGAAGACATCTGCGAAGTGATTTTGTATCTCGTAGAGCCGTCTATGACTCGTCATTTTACACAGGAATAAATACTTCGGGTTGAGCGCGCTACGACATTGAGCTCGCGTCTGCAGGGCCTCGCAGCAGTTCCGTAATAGTTTAAGCGAAACTGAGCGCACGCACGAGCTTGATACTGCATCTGAGTGTAAAGACATCTGCGAAGTGATTTTGCATCTCGTAGAGTCGTGTATAACTCGTCGTTTTACGCAGGAATGAAGACTTCAGATTGAGCGCGCCACGACATTGCGCTCGCGTCTGCAGGGCCTCGCAGGCGTTCCGTAATAGTGTAAGCCAAACTGAGCGCACGCACGAGCTTGATGCTGCATCTGAATATAAAGACGACAGCTGCGAAGTGATTTTGCATCTCGTACAGTCGTGTATAACTCGTCGTTTTACGCAGGAATGAAGACTTCGGATTGAGCGCTCCACGACCTTGCCCTCACGTCTGCAGGGCCTCGCCGGCGTTCCGTAATAGTTTGAGCCAAACTGAGCACACACACGAGCTTGATGCTGCATCTGACTGTAAAGGCGTCTGCGAAGCGATTTTGCATATCGTAGAGCCGTCTATAATTCGTCGTTTTACGCAGGAATGAAGACTTCAGATTGAGCGCGCCACGACATTGCGCTCGCGTCTGCAGTGCCTCGCAGGCGTTCCGTAATAGTGTAAGCCAAACTGAGCACACGCACGAGCTTGGTGCTGCATCTGAATGTAAAGACGACATCTGCGAAGTGATTTTGCATCTCGTAGAGCCGTCTATAACTCGTCGTTTTACGAAGGACTGAAGACTTCAGATTGAGCGCTCCACGACATTGCGCTCGCGTCTGCAGGGCCTCGCAGGCGTTCCGTAATAGTTTAAGCCAAACTGAGCACACGCACGAGCTTGATGCTGCATCTGAATGTAAAGACGACATCTGCGAAGTAATTTTGCATCTCCTACAGTCGTCTATAGCTCGTCGTTTTACGCAGGAATGAGTACTTCGGGTTGAGCGCGCCACGACATTGCGCTCGCGCCTGCAGGGCCTCGCAGGCGTTCCGTAATAGTTTAAGCCAAACTGAGCACACGCACGAGCGTGATACTGCATCAGAGTGTAAAGATGACGTCTGCGAAGGGATTTTGCATCTCGTAGATTCGTCTGTAACTCGTCGTTTTAAGCAGGAATGAAGACCAGATTGAGCACTCCACGACCTTGCGCTCGCGTCTGCAGGGCCTCACAGGCGTTGCGTAATAGTTTAAGCCAAACTGAGCACACGCACGAGCTTGATGCTGCATCTGAATGTAAAGAAGACATCTGCAAAGTGATTTTGCATCTCGTAGAGCAGTCTATAACTCGTCGTTTTACTCAGGAATGAAGACTTTAGATTGAGCGCGCCACGACATTGCGCTCGCGTCTGCAGGGCCTCGCCGGCGTTCCGTAATAGTGTGAGCCAAAACTGAGCACACACACGAGCTTGATGCTGCATCTGACTGTAAAGACATCAGCGAAGTGATTTTGCATCTCGTAGGGTCGTCTATAACTCGTCGTTTTACTCAGGAATGAAGACTTCAGATTGTGCGTGCCACGACATTGCGCTCGCGTCTGCAGTGCCTCGCAGGCGTTCCGTAATAGTGTAAGCCAAACTGAGCACACGCACGAGCTTGATGCTGCATCTGAATGTAAAGAAGACATCTGCGATTCGATTTTGCATATCGTAGAGCCGTCTATAATTCGTCGTTTTATGCAGGAATGAAGACTTCAGATTGAGCGCGCCACGACATTGCGCTCGCGTCTGCAGTGCCTCGCAGGCGTTCCGTAATAGTGTAAGCCAAACTGAGCACACGCACGAGCTTGATGCTGCATCTGAATGTAAAGACGACATCTGCGAAGTGATTTTGCATCTCGTAGAGCCGTCTATAACTCGTCGTTTTACGAAGGACTGAAGACTTCAGATTGAGCGCTCCACGACATTGCGCTCGCGTCTGCAGGGCCTCGCAGGCGTTCCGTAATAGTTTAAGCCAAACTGAGCGCACGCACGAGCTTGATGCGGCATCTGAATGTAAAGAAGACATCTGCGAAGTGATTTTGCATCTCGTAGAGTAGTCTATAACTCGTCGTTTTACGAAGGACTCAAGACTTCAGATTGAGTGCTCCACGACATTGCGCTCGCGTCTGCAGTGCCTCGCAGGCGTTCCGTAATAGTGTAAGCCAAACTGAGCACACGCACGAGCTTGATGCGGCATCTGAATGTAAAGAAGACAACTGCGAAGAGATTTTGCATCTCGTAGAGCCGTTTATAACTCGTCGTTTAAGCAGGAATGAAGACTTCAGATTGAGCGCTCCACGACCTTGCCCTCACGTCTGCAGGGCCTCGCCGGCATTCCGTAATAGTTTAAGCCAAACTGAGCTCATGCACGAGCTTGATGCTGCATCTGAATGTAAAGAAGACATCTGCGAATTGATTTTGCATCTCGTAGAGCCGTCTATAACTCGTCGTTTTACTCAGGAATGAATACTTCAGATTGAGCGCGCCATGACATTGCGCTCGCGTCTGCAGGGCCTCGCCGGCGTTCCGTAATAGTTTGAGCCAAACTGATCATACACACGAGCTTGATGCTGCATCTGACTGTAAAGGCATCTGCGAAGCGATTTTGCATCTCGTAGAGCCGTCTATAATTCGTCGTTTTACGCAGCAATGAAGACTTCAGATTAAGCGCGCCATGACATTGCGTTTGCGTCTGCAGTGCCTCGCCGGCGTTCCGTAATATTTTAAGCCAAACTGAGCACACGCACGAGCTTGATACTGCATCTGAGTGTAAAGAAGACATCTGCGAATTGATGTTGCGTCTCGTAGAGTCGTCTATATCTCGTCGTTTTACGCAGGAATAAATACTTCGGGTTGAGCGCGCCACGACATTGCGCTCGCGTTTGCAGGGCCTCGCAGGCGTTCCGTAATAGTTTAAGCCAAACTGAGCCCACACACGAGCTTTATGCTGCATCTGAATGCAAAGAAGACATCTGCGAAGTTCTTTTGCATCTCGTAGAGCCGTCTATAACTCGTCGTTTTAAGCAGGTATGAAGACTTCGGGTTGAGCGCGCCACGACATTGCGCTCGCGTCTGCAGAGCCTCGCAGGCGTTCCGTAATAGTTTAAGCCAAACTGAGCACACGCCAGAGCTTGATGCTGCATCTGAATGTAAAGACGACATCTGCGAAGTGATTTTGCATCTCGTATAGCAGTCTACAACTCGTCGTTTTACTCAGGAATGAAGACTTCAGATTGAGCGCGCCACGACTTTGCGCTCGCGTCTGCAGGGCCTCGCCGGCGTTCCGTAATAATGTGAGCCAAACTGAGCACACACACGAGCTTGATGCTGCATCTGAGTGTAAAGAAGACATCTTCGAATTGATGTTGCATCTCGTAGAGTCATCTATATCTCGTCGTTTTACGCAGGAATAAATACTTCGGGTTGAGCGCGCCACGATATTGCGTTCGCACCTGCAGGGCCTCGCAGGCGTTCCGTAATAGTTTAAGCCAAACTGAGCACACGCACGAGCTTGATACCGCATCTGAATGCAAAAAAGACATCTGCGAAGTGATTTTGCATCTCGTAGAGCCGTCTATAACTCGTCGTTTTAAGCAGGAATGAAGACTTCAGATTGAGCGCTCCACGACCTTGCGCTCGTGTCTGCAGGGCCTCGCAGGCGTTCCGTAATAGTTTAAGCCAAACTGAGCACACGTACGAGCTTGATGCTGCATCTGAATGTAAAGAAGACATCTGCGAAGTAATTTTGCATCTCGTATAGCAGTCTATAACTCGTCGTTTTACTCAGGAATGAAGACTTCCGACTGAGCGCGCCACGACATTGCGCTCGCGTCTGCAGGGCCTCGCCGGCGTTCCGTAATAGTGTGAGCCAAACTGAGCACACACACGAGCTTGATGCTGCATCTGACTGTAAAGACATCTGCGAAGTGATTTTGCATCCCGTAGAGTCGTCTATAACTCGTCGTTTTACTCAGGAATGAAGACATCAGATTGAGCGCGCCACGACATTGCGCTCGCGTCTGCAGGGCCTCGCAGGCGTTCCGTAATAGTTTAAGCCAAACTGAGCACACGCACGAGCTTTATGCTGCATCTGAATGTAAAGAAGACATCTGCGAAGCGATTTTGCATCTCGTAGAGCCGTCTATAATTCGTCGTTTTACGCAGGAATGAAGACTTCAGATTGAGCGCGCCACGACATTGCGTTTGCGTCTGCATTGCCCCGCCGGCGTTCCGTAATATTTTAAGCCAAACTGAGCACACGCACGAGCTTGATACTGCATCTGAGTGTAATGAAGACATCTGTGAATTGATGTTGTATCTCGTAGAGTCGTCTATATCTCGTCGTTTTACGCAGGAATAAATACTTCGGGTTGAGCGCGCCACGACATTGCGCTCGCGCCTGCAGGGCCTCGCAGGCGTTCCGTAATAGTTTAAGCCAAAGTGAGCACACGCACGAGCGTGATACTGCATCAGAGTGTAAAGATGACGTCTGCGAAGGGATTTTGCATCTCGTAGAGTCGTCTATAACTCGTTGTTTTACGAAGGACTGAAGACTTGAGATTGAGCGCTCCACGACATTGCGCTCGCGTCTGCAGGGCCTCGCAGGCGTTCCGTAATAGTTTAAGCCAGTCTGAGCGCACGCACGAGCTTTATGCTGCATCTGAATGCAAAGAAGACATCTGCGATTCGATTTTGCATATCGAAGAGCCGTCTATAATTCGTCGTTTTATGCAGGAATGAAGACTTCAGATTGAGCGCGCCACGACATTGCGCTCGCATCAGCAGTGCCTCGCAGGCGTTCCGTAATAGTGTAAGCCAAACTGAGCACACGCACGAGCTTGATGCTGCGTCTGAATGTAAAGACGACATCTGCGAAGTGATTTTGCATCTCGTAGAGCCGTCTATAACTCGTCGTTTTACGAAGGACTGAAGACTTCAGATTGAGCGCTCCACGACATTGCGCTCGCGTCTGCAGGGCCTCGCAGGCGTTCCGTAATAGTTTAAGCCAAACTGAGCGCACGCACGAGCTTGATGCGGCATCTCAATGTAAAGAAGACATCTGCGAAGTGATTTTGCATCTCGTAGAGTCGTCTATAACTCGTTGTTTTACGAAGGACTGAAGACTTGAGATTGAGCGCTCCACGACATTGCGCTCGCGTCTGCAGGGCCTCGCAGGCGTTCCGTAATAGTTTAAGCCAGTCTGAGCGCACGCACGAGCTTGATGCGGCATCTGAATGTAAAGAAGACAACTGCGAAGAGATTTTGCATCTCGTAGAGCCGTTTATAACTCGTCGTTTTAAGCATGAATGAAGACTTCAGATTGAGCGCTCCACGACCTTGCCCTCCGTCTGCAGCGCCTCGCAGGCGTTCCGTAATAGTTTAAGCCAAACTGAGCTCATGCACGAGCTTGATGCTGCATCTGAATGTAAAGAAGACATCTGCGAAGTGATTTTGCATCTCGTAGAGTCGTCTATATCTCGTCGTTTTACGCAGGAATAAATACTTCGGGTTGAGCGCGCCACGACATTGCGCCCGCGTCTGCAAGGCCTCGGAGGCGTTCCGTAATAGTTTAAGCCAAACTGAGCACACGCACAAGCTTGATGCTGCATCTGAATGCAACGAAGGCATCTGCGAAGTGATTTTGCATCTCGTAGAGCCGTCTATAACTCGTCGTTTTACGAAGGACTGAAGACTTCAGATTGAGCGCTCCACGACATTGCGCTCGCGTCTGCAGGGCCTCGCAGGCGTTCCGTAATAGTTTAAGCCAAACTGAGCGCACGCACGAGCTTGATGCGGCATCTCAATGTAAAGAAGATATCTGCGAAGTTATTTTGCATCTCGTAGAGTCGTCTATAACTCGTTGTTTTACGAAGGACTGAAGACTTGAGATTGAGCGCTCCACGACATTGCGCTCGCGTCTGCAGGGCCTCGCAGGCGTTCCGTAATAGTTTAAGCCAGTCTGAGCGCACGCACGAGCTTGATGCGGCATCTGAATGTAAAGAAGACAACTGCGAAGAGATTTTGCATCTCGTAGAGCCGTTTATAACTCGTCGTTTTAAGCAGGAATGAAGACTTCAGATTGAGCGCTCCACGACCTTGCCCTCACGTCTGCAGCGCCTCGCAGGCGTTCCGTAATAGTTTAAGCCAAACTGAGCTCATGCACGAGCTTGATGCTGCATCTGAATGTAAAGAAGACATCTGCGAAGTGATTTTGCATCTCGTAGAGTCGTCTATATCTCGTCGTTTTACGCAGGAATAAATACTTCGGGTTGAGCGCGCCACGACATTGCGCCCGCGTCTGCAAGGCCTCGGAGGCGTTCCGTAATAGTTTAAGCCAAACTGAGCACACGCACAAGCTTGATGCTGCATCTGAATGCAAAAAAGACATCTGCGAAGTGATTTTGCATCTCGTAGAGCCGTCTATAACTCGTCGTTTTAAGCAGGAATGAAGACTTCAGATTGAGCGCTCCACGACCTTGCGCTCGTGTCTGCAGGGCCTCGCAGGCGTTCCGTAATAGTTTAAGCCAAACTGAGCACACGTACGAGCTTGATGCTGCATCTGAATGTAAAGAAGACATCTGCGAAGTAATTTTGCATCTCGTATAGCAGTCTATAACTCGTCGTTTTACTCAGGAATGAAGACTTCCGACTGAGCGCGCCACGACATTGCGCTCGCGTCTGCAGGGCCTCGCCGGCGTTCCGTAATAGTGTGAGCCAAACTGAGCACACACACGAGCTTGATGCTGCATCTGACTGTAAAGACATCTGCGAAGTGATTTTGCATCCCGTAGAGTCGTCTATAACTCGTCGTTTTACTCAGGAATGAAGACATCAGATTGAGCGCGCCACGACATTGCGCTCGCGTCTGCAGGGCCTCGCAGGCGTTCCGTAATAGTTTAAGAAAAACTGAGCACACGCACGAGCTTTATGCTGCATCTGAATGTAAAGAAGACATCTGCGAAGCGATTTTGCATCTCGTAGAGCCGTCTATAATTCGTCGTTTTACGCAGGAATGAAGACTTCAGATTGAGCGCGCCACGACATTGCGTTTGCGTCTGCAGTGCCCCGCCGGCGTTCCGTAATATTTTAAGCCAAACTGAGCACACGCACGAGCTTGATACTGCATCTGAGTGTAATGAAGACATCTGTGAATTGATGTTGTATCTCGTAGAGTCGTCTATATCTCGTCGTTTTACGCAGGAATAAATACTTCGGGTTGAGCGCGCCACGACATTGCGCTCGCGCCTGCAGGGCCTCGCAGGCGTTCCGTAAAAGTTTAAGCCAAAGTGAGCACACGCACGCGCGTGATACTGCATCAGAGTGTAAAGATGACGTCTGCGAAGGGATTTTGCATCTCGTAGAGTCGTCTATAACTCGTCGTTTTACGCAGGTATTGAGACTTCGGGTTGAGCGCGCCACGACATTGCGCTCGCGTCTGCGGGGCCTCGCAGGCGTTCCGTAATAGTTTAAGCCAAACTGAGCACACGCACGAGCTTGATGCTGCATTTGAATGTAAAGACATCTGCGAAGTGATTTTGTATTTCGTAGAGCCGTCTATAACTCGTCGTTTTACGCAGGAATAAATACTTCGGGTTGAGCGCGCCACGACATTGAGCTCGCGTCTGCAGGGCCTCGCAGGCGTTCCGTAATAGTTTAAGTGAAACTGAGCACACGCACGAGCTTTATGCTGCATCTGAATGCAAAGAAGACATCTGCGAAGTGATTTTGCATCTCGTAGAGCTGTCTATAACTCGTCGTTTTAAGCAGGTATGAAGACTTCGGGTTGAGCGCGCCACGACATTGCGCTCGCGTCTGCAGGGCCTCGCAGGCGTTCCGTAATAGTTTAAGCGAAACTGAGCACACGCACGAGCTTGTTACTGCATCTGAGTGTAAAGAAGACATCTGCGAATTGATGTTGCATCTCGTAGAGTCGTCTATATCTCGTCGTTTTACGCAGGAATAAATACTTCGGGTTGAGCGCGCCACGACATTGAGCTCGCGTCTGCAGGGCCTCGCAGGCGTTCCGTAATAGTTTAAGCGAAACTGAGCACACGCACGAGCTTTATGCTGCATCTGAATGCAAAGAAGACATCTGGGAAGTGATTTTGCATCTCGTAGAGCCGTTTATAACTCGTCGTTTTACGACGGACTGAAGACTTCAGATTGAGCGCTCCACGACATTGCGCTCGCGTCTGCAGGGCCTCGCAGGCGTTCCGTAATAGTTTAAGCCAAACTGAGCGCACGCACGAGCTTGATACTGCACCTGAATGCAAAGAAGACATCTGCGAAGTGATTTTGTATCTCGTAGAGCCGTCTATAACTCGTCGTTTTACACAGGAATAAATACTTCGGGTTGAGCGCGCCACGACATTGAGCTCGCGTCTGCAGGGCCTCGCAGGCGTTCCGTAATAGTTTAAGCGAAACTGAGCACACGCACGAGCTTTATGCTGCATCTGAATGCAAAGAAGACATCTGCGAAGTGATTTTGCATCTCGTAGAGCCGTTTATAACTCTTCGTTTTACGAAGCACTGAAGACTTCAGATTGAGCGCTCCACGACATTGCGCTCGCGTCTGCAGGGCCTCGCAGGTGTTCCGTAATAGTTTAAGCCAAACTGAGCGCACGCACGAGCTTGATGCTGCATCTGAATGTAAAGAAGACATCTGCGAAGTGATTTTGCATCTCGTAGAGCTGTCTATAACTCGTCGTTTTAAGCAGGAATGAAAACTTCAGATTGAGCGCGCCACGACATTGCGCTCGCGTCTGCAGGGACTCGCAGGCGTTCCATAATAGTTTAAGCCAAACTGAGCACACGCACGAGCTTGTTACTGCATCTGAGTGTAAAGAAGACATCTGCGAATTGATGTTGCATCTCGTAGAGTCGTCTATATCTCGTCGTTTTACGCAGGAATAAATACTTCGGGTTGAGCGCGCCACGACATTGCGCTCGCGTCTGCAAGGCCTCGCAGGCGTTCCGTAATAGTTTAAGCCAAACTGAGCACACGCACAAGCTTGATGCTGCATCTGAATGCAAAGAAGGCATCTGCGAAGTGATTTTGCATCTCGTAGAGCCGTCTATAACTCGTCGTTTTAAGCAGGTATTAAGACTTCGGGTTGAGCGCGCCACGACATTGCGCTCGCGTCTGCAGGGCCTCGAAGGCGTTCCGTAATAGTTTAAGCCAAACTGAGCACACGCACGAGCTTGATGCTGCATTTCAATCTAAAGAAGACATCTGCGAAGTGATTTTGTATCTCGTAGAGCCGTCTATGACTCGTCATTTTACACAGGAATAAATACTTCGGGTTGAGCGCGCTACGACATTGAGCTCGCGTCTGCAGGGCCTCGCAGCAGTTCCGTAATAGTTTAAGCGAAACTGGGCGCACGCACGAGCTTGATACTGCATCTGAGTGTAAAGACATCTGCGAAGTGATTTTGCATCTCGTAGAGTCGTCTATAACTTGTCGTTTTACTCAGGAATGAAGACTTCAGATTGAGCCCGCCACGACATTGCGCTCGCGTCTGCAGGGCCTCGCAGGCGTTCCGTAATAGTGTAAGCCAAACTGAGCGCACGCACCAGCTTGATGCTGCATCTGAATATAACGACGACAGCTGCGAAGTGATTTTGCATCTCGTACAGTCGTGTATAACTCGTCGTTTTACGCAGGAATGAAGACTTCAGATTGAGCGCGCCACGACATTGCGCTCGCGTCTGCAGGGCCTCGCAGGCGTTCCGTAATAGTGTAAGCCAAACTGAGCGCACGCACGAGCTTGATGCTGCATCTGAATATAAAGACGACAGCTGCGAAGTGATTTTGCATCTCGTACAGTCGTGTATAACTCGTCGTTTTACGCAGGAATGAAGACTTCGGATTGAGCGCTCCACGACCTTGCCCTCACGTCTGCAGGGCCTCGCCGGCGTTCCGTAATAGTTTCAGCCAAACTGAGCACACACACGAGCTTGATGCTGCATCTGACTGTAAAGACATCTGCGAAGCGATTTTGCATATCGTAGAGCCGTCTATAATTCGTCGTTTTACGCAGGAATGAAGACTTCAGATTGAGCGCGCCACGACATTGCGCTCGCGTCTGCAGTGCCTCGCAGGCGTTCCGTAATAGTGTAAGCCAAACTGAGCACACGCACGAGCTTGATGCTGCATCTGAATGTAAAGACGACATCTGCGAAGTGATTTTGCATCTCGTAGAGCCGTCTATAACTCGTCGTTTTACGAAGGACTGAAGACTTCAGATTGAGCGCTCCACGACATTGCGCTCGCGTCTGCAGGGCCTCGCAGGCGTTCCGTAATAGTTTAAGCCAAACTGAGCACACGCACGAGCTTGATGCTGCATCTGAATGTAAAGACGACATCTGCGAAGTAATTTTGCATCTCGTACAGTCGTCTATAGCTCGTCGTTTTACGCAGGAATGAGTACTTCGGGTTGAGCGCGCCACGACATTGCGCTCGCGCCTGCAGGGCCTCGCAGGCGTTCCGTAATAGTTTAAGCCAAACTGAGCACACGCACGAGCGTGATACTGCATCAGAGTGTAAAGATGACGTCTGCGAAGGGATTTTGCATCTCGTAGATTCGTCTGTAACTCGTCGTTTTAAGCAGGAATGAAGACCAGATTGAGCACTCCACGACCTTGCGCTCGCGTCTGCAGGGCCTCACAGGCGTTGCGTAATAGTTTAAGCCAAACTGAGCACACGCACGAGCTTGATGCTGCATCTGAATGTAAAGAAGACATCTGCAAAGTGATTTTGCATCTCGTAGAGCAGTCTATAACTCGTCGTTTTACTCAGGAATGAAGACTTTAGATTGAGCGCGCCACGACATTGCGCTCGCGTCTGCAGGGCCTCGCCGGCGTTCCGTAATAGTGTGAGCCAAAACTGAGCACACACACGAGCTTGATGCTGCATCTGACTGTAAAGACATCAGCGAAGTGATTTTGCATCTCGTAGGGTCGTCCATAACTCGTCGTTTTACTCAGGAATGAAGACTTCAGATTGTGCGTGCCACGACATTGCGCTCGCGTCTGGAGTGCCTCGCAGGCGTTCCGTAATAGTGTAAGCCAAACTGAGCACACGCACGAGCTTGATGCTGCATCTGAATGTAAAGACGACATCTGCGAAGTGATTTTGCATCTCGTAGAGCCGTCTATAACTCGTCGTTTTACGAACGACTGAAGACTTCAGATTGAGCGCTCCACGACATTGCGCTCGCGTCTGCAGGGCCTCGCAGGCGTTCCGTAATAGTTTAAGCCAAACTGAGCACACGCACGAGCTTAATGCTGCATCTGAATGTAAAGACGACATCTGCGAAGTAATTTTGCATCTCGTACAGTCGTCTATAGCTCGTCGTTTTACGCAGGAATGAATACTTCGGGTTGAGGGCGCCACGACATTGAGCTCGCGACTGCAGGGCCTCGCAGGCGTTCCGTAATAGTTTAAGCGAAACTGAGCACACGCACGAGCTTTATGCTGCATCTGAATGCAAAGAAGACATCTGCGATTCGATTTTGCATATCGTAGAGCCGTCTATAATTCGTCGTTTTATGCAGGAATGAAGATTTCAGATTGAGCGCGCCACGACATTGCGCTCGCGTCTGCAGTGCCTCGCAGGCGTTCCGTAATAGTGTAAGCCAAACTGAGCACACGCACGAGCTTGATGCTGCATCTGAATGTAAAGACGACATCTGCGAAGTGATTTTGCATCTCGTAGAGCCGTCTATAACTCGTCGTTTTACGAAGGACTGAAGACTTCAGATTGAGCGCTCCACGACATTGCGCTCGCGTCTGCAGGGCCTCGCAGGCGTTCCGTAATAGTTTAAGCCAAACTGAGCGCACGCACGAGCTTGATGCGGCATCTGAATGTAAAGAAGACATCTGCGAAGTGATTTTGCATCTCGTAGAGTCGTCTATAACTCGTCGTTTTACGAAGGACTCAAGACTTCAGATTGAGCGCTCCACGACATTGCGCTCGCGTCTGCAGTGCCTCGCAGGCGTTCCGTAATAGTGTAAGCCAAACTGAGCACACGCACGAGCTTGATGCTGCATCTGAATGTAAAGACGACATCTGCGTAGTGATTTTGCATCTCGTAGAGCCGTCTATAACTCGTCGTTTTACGAAGCACTGAAGACTTCAGATTGAGCGCTCCACGACATTGCGCTCGCGTCTGCAGGGCCTCGCAGGCGTTCCGTAATAGTTTAAGCCAAACTGAGCGCACGCACGAGCTTGATGCGGCATCTGAATGTAAAGAAGACAACTGCGAAGAGATTTTGCATCTCGTAGAGCCGTTTATAACTCGTCGTTTAAGCAGGAATGAAGACTTCAGATTGAGCGCTCCACGACCTTGCCCTCACGTCTGCAGGGCCTCGCAGGCATTCCGTAACAGTTTAAGCCAAACTGAGCTCATGCACGAGCTTGATGCTGCATCTGAATGTAAAGAAGACATCTGCGAAGTGATTTTGCATCTCGTAGAGCCGTCTATAACTCGTCGTTTTACGCAGGAATGAATACTTCGGGTTGAGCGCGCCACGACATTGCGCTCGCGCCTGCAGGGCCTCGCAGGCGTTCCGTAATAGTTTAAGCCAAACTGAGCACACGCACGAGCGTGATACTGCATCAGAGTGTAAAGATGACGTCTGCGAAGGGATTTTGCATCTCGTAGAGTCGTCTGTAACTCGTCGTTTTAAGCAGGAATGAAGACCAGATTGAGCACTCCACGACCTTGCGCTCGAGTCTGCAGGGCCTCACAGGCGTTGCGTAATAGTTTAAGCCAAACTGAGCACACGCACGAGCTTGATGCTGCATCTGAATGCAAAGAAGACATCTGCAAGTGATTTTGCATCTCGTAGAGCAGTCTATAACTCGTCGTTTTACTCAGGAATGAAGACTTCAGATTGTGCGCGCTACGACATTGCGCTCGCGTCTGCAGGGCCTCGCAGGCGTTCCGTAATAGTTTAAGCCAAACTGAGCACACGCACAAGCTTGATGCTGCATCTGAATGCAAAGAAGGCATCTGCGAAGTGATTTTGCATCTCGTAGAGCCGTCTATAACTCGTCGTTTTAAGCAGGTATTAAGACTTCGGGTTGAGCGCGCCACGACATTGCGCTCGCGTCTGCAAGGCCTCGCAGGCGTTCCGTAATAGTTTAAGCCAAACTGAGCACACGCACAAGCTTGATGCTGCATCTGAATGCAAAGAAGGCATCTGCGAAGTGATTTTGCATCTCGTAGAGCCGTCTATAACTCGTCGTTTTAAGCAGGTATTAAGACTTCGGGTTGAGCGCGCCACGACATTGCGCTCGCGTCTGCAGGGCCTCGAAGGCGTTCCGTAATAGTTTAAGCCAAACTGAGCACACGCACGAGCTTGATGCTGCATTTCAATCTAAAGAAGACGTCTGCGAAGTGATTTTGTATCTCGTAGAGCCGTCTATGACTCGTCATTTTACACAGGAATAAATACTTCGGGTTGAGCGCGCTACGACATTGAGCTCGCGTCTGCAGGGCCTCGCAGCAGTTCCGTAATAGTTTAAGCGAAACTGGGCGCACGCACGAGCTTGATACTGCATCTGAGTGTAAAGACATCTGCGAAGTGATTTTGCATCTCGTAGAGTCGTCTATAACTTGTCGTTTTACTCAGGAATGAAGACTTCAGATTGAGCCCGCCACGACATTGCGCTCGCGTCTGCAGGGCCTCGCAGGCGTTCCGTAATAGTGTAAGCCAAACTGAGCGCACGCACGAGCTTGATGCTGCATCTGAATATAACGACGACAGCTGCGAAGTGATTTTGCATCTCGTACAGTCGTGTATAACTCGTCGTTTTACGCAGGAATGAAGACTTCAGATTGAGCGCGCCACGACATTGCGCTCGCGTCTGCAGGGCCTCGCAGGCGTTCCGTAATAGTGTAAGCCAAACTGAGCGCAAGCACGAGCTTGATGCTGCATCTGAATATAAAGACGACAGCTGCGAAGTGATTTTGCATCTCGTACAGTCGTGTATAACTCGTCGTTTTACGCAGGAATGAAGACTTCGGATTGAGCGCTCCACGACCTTGCCCTCACGTCTGCAGGGCCTCGCCGGCGTTCCGTAATAGTTTCAGCCAAACTGAGCACACACACGAGCTTGATGCTGCATCTGACTGTGAAGGCATCTGCGAAGCGATTTTGCATATCGTAGAGCCGTCTATAATTCGTCGTTTTACGCAGGAATGAAGACTTCAGATTGAGCGCGCCACGACATTGCGCTCGCGTCTGCAGTGCCTCGCAGGCGTTCCGTAATAGTGTAAGCCAAACTGAGCACACGCACGAGCTTGATGCTGCATCTGAATGTAAAGACGACATCTGCGAAGTGATTTTGCATCTCGTAGAGCCGTCTATAACTCGTCGTTTTACGAAGGACTGAAGACTTCAGATTGAGCGCTCCACGACATTGCGCTCGCGTCTGCAGGGCCTCGCAGGCGTTCCGTAATAGTTTAAGCCAAACTGAGCACACGCACGAGCTTGATGCTGCATCTGAATGTAAAGACGACATCTGCGAAGTAATTTTGCATCTCGTACAGTCGTCTATAGCTCGTCGTTTTACGCAGGAATGAGTACTTCGGGTTGAGCGCGCCACGACATTGCGCTCGCGCATGCAGGGCCTCGCAGGCGTTCCGTAATAGTTTAAGCCAAACTGAGCACACGCACGAGCGTGATACTGCATCAGAGTGTAAAGATGACGTCTGCGAAGGGATTTTGCATCTCGTAGATTCGTCTGTAACTCGTCGTTTTAAGCAGGAATGAAGACCAGATTGAGCACTCCACGACCTTGCGCTCGCGTCTGCAGGGCCTCACAGGCGTTGCGTAATAGTTTAAGCCAAACTGAGCACACGCACGAGCTTGATGCTGCATCTGAATGTAAAGAAGACATCTGCAAAGTGATTTTGCATCTCGTAGAGCAGTCTATAACTCGTCGTTTTACTCAGGAATGAAGACTTTAGATTGAGCGCGCCACGACATTGCGCTCGCGTCTGCAGGGCCTCGCCGGCGTTCCGTAATAGAGTGAGCCAAAACTGAGCACACACACGAGCTTGATGCTGCATCTGACTGTAAAGACATCAGCGAAGTGATTTTGCATCTCGTAGGGTCGTCTATAACTCGTCGTTTTACGAACGACTGAAGACTTCAGATTGAGCGCTCCACGACATTGCGCTCGCGTCTGCAGGGCCTCGCAGGCGTTCCGTAATAGTTTAAGCCAAACTGAGCACACGCACGAGCTTAATGCTGCATCTGAATGTAAAGACGACATCTGCGAAGTAATTTTGCATCTCGTACAGTCGTCTATAGCTCGTCGTTTTACGCAGGAATGAATACTTCGGGTTGAGGGCGCCACGACATTGAGCTCGCGACTGCAGGGCCTCGCAGGCGTTCCGTAATAGTTTAAGCGAAACTGAGCACACGCACGAGCTTTATGCTGCATCTGAATGCAAAGAAGACATCTGCGATTCGATTTTGCATATCGTAGAGCCGTCTATAATTCGTCGTTTTATGCAGGAATGAAGATTTCAGATTGAGCGCGCCACGACATTGCGCTCGCGTCTGCAGTGCCTCGCAGGCGTTCCGTAATAGTGTAAGCCAAACTGAGCACACGCACGAGCTTGATGCTGCATCTGAATGTAAAGACGACATCTGCGAAGTGATTTTGCATCTCGTAGAGCCGTCTATAACTCGTCGTTTTACGTAGGACTGAAGACTTCAGATTGAGCGCTCCACGACATTGCGCTCGCGTCTGCAGGGCCTCGCAGGCGTTCCGTAATAGTTTAAGCCAAACTGAGCGCACGCACGAGCTTGATGCGGCATCTGAATGTAAAGAAGACATCTGCGAAGTGATTTTGCATCTCGTAGAGTCGTCTATAACTCGTCGTTTTACGAAGGACTCAAGACTTCAGATTGAGCGCTCCACGACATTGCGCTCGCGTCTGCAGTGCCTCGCAGGCGTTCCGTAATAGTGTAAGCCAAACTGAGCACACGCACGAGCTTGATGCTGCATCTGAATGTAAAGACGACATCTGCGTAGTGATTTTGCATCTCGTAGAGCCGTCTATAACTCGTCGTTTTACGAAGGACTGAAGACTTCAGATTGAGCGCTCCACGACATTGCGCTCGCGTCTGCAGGGCCTCGCAGGCGTTCCGTAATAGTTTAAGCCAAACTGAGCGCACGCACGAGCTTGATGCGGCATCTGAATGTAAAGAAGACAACTGCGAAGAGATTTTGCATCTCGTAGAGCCGTTTATAACTCGTCGTTTAAGCAGGAATGAAGACTTCAGATTGAGCGCTCCACGACCTTGCCCCACGTCTGCAGGGCCTCGCAGGCATTCCGTAACAGTTTAAGCCAAACTGAGCTCATGCACGAGCTTGATGCTGCATCTGAATGTAAAGAAGACATCTGCGAAGTGATTTTGCATCTCGTAGAGCCGTCTATAACTCGTCGTTTTACGCAGGAATGAATACTTCGGGTTGAGCGCGCCACGACATTGCGCTCGCGCCTGCAGGGCCTCGCAGGCGTTCCGTAATAGTTTAAGCCAAACTGAGCACACGCACGAGCGTGATACTGCATCAGAGTGTAAAGATGACGTCTGCGAAGGGATTTTGCATCTCGTAGAGTCGTCTGTAACTCGTCGTTTTAAGCAGGAATGAAGACCAGATTGAGCACTCCACGACCTTGCGCTCGAGTCTGCAGGGCCTCACAGGCGTTGCGTAATAGTTTAAGCCAAACTGAGCACACGCACGAGCTTGATGCTGCATCTGAATGCAAAGAAGACATCTGCAAGTGATTTTGCATCTCGTAGAGCAGTCTATAACTCGTCGTTTTACTCAGGAATGAAGACTTCAGATTGTGCGCGCTACGACATTGCGCTCGCGTCTGCAGGGCCTCGCAGGCGTTCCGTAATAGTTTAAGCGAAACTGAGCACACGCACGAGCTTTATGCTGCATCTGAATGCAAAGAAGACATCTGCGAAGTGATTTTGCATCTCGTAGAGCCATTTATAACTGGTCGTTTTACGAAGGACTGAAGACTTCAGATTGAGCGCGCCACGACATTGCGCTCGCGTCTGCAGGGCCTCGCCGGCGTTCCGTAATAGTGTGAGCCAAAACTGAGCACACACACGAGCTTGATGCTGCATCTGACTGTAAAGACATCAGCGAAGTGATTTTGCATCTCGTAGGGTCGTCTATAACTCGTCGTTTTACTCAGGAATGAAGACTTCAGATTGTACGTGCCACGACATTGCGCTCGCGTCTGGAGTGCCTCGCAGGCGTTCCGTAATAGTGTAAGCCAAACTGAGCACACGCACGAGCTTGATGCTGCATCTGAATGTAAAGACGACATCTGCGAAGTGATTTTGCATCTCGTAGAGCCGTCTATAACTCGTCGTTTTACGAACGACTGAAGACTTCAGATTGAGCGCTCCACGACATTGCGCTCGCGACTGCAGGGCCTCGCAGGCGTTCCGTAATAGTTTAAGCGAAACTGAGCACACGCACGAGCTTTATGCTGCATCTGAATGCAAAGAAGACATCTGCGATTTGATTTTGCATATCGTAGAGCCGTCTATAATTCGTCGTTTTATGCAGGAATGAAGATTTCAGATTGAGCGCGCCACGACATTGCGCTCGCGTCTGCAGTGCCTCGCAGGCGTTCCGTAATAGTGTAAGCCAAACTGAGCACACGCACGAGCTTGATGCTGCATCTGAATGTAAAGACGACATCTGCGAAGTGATTTTGCATCTCGTAGAGCCGTCTATAACTCGTCGTTTTACGAAGGACTGAAGACTTCAGATTGAGCGCTCCACGACATTGCGCTCGCGTCTACAGGGCCTCGCAGGCGTTCCGTAATAGTTTAAGCCAAACTGAGCGCACGCACGAGCTTGATGCGGCATCTGAATGTAAAGAAGACATCTGCGAAGTGATTTTGCATCTCGTAGAGTCGTCTATAACTCGTCGTTTTACGAAGGACTCAAGACTTCAGATTGAGCGCTCCACGACATTGCGCTCGCGTCTGCAGTGCCTCGCAGGCGTTCCGTAATAGTGTAAGCCAAACTGAGCACACGCACGAGCTTGATGCTGCATCTGAATGTAAAGACGACATCTGCGTAGTGATTTTGCATCTCGTAGAGCCGTCTATAACTCGTCGTTTTACGAAGGACTGAAGACTTCAGATTGAGCGCTCCACGACATTGCGCTCGCGTCTGCAGGGCCTCGCAGGCGTTCCGTAATAGTTTAAGCCAAACTGAGCGCACGCACGAGCTTGATGCGGCATCTGAATGTAAAGAAGACAACTGCGAAGAGATTTTGCATCTCGTAGAGCCGTTTATAACTCGTCGTTTAAGCAGGAATGAAGACTTCAGATTGAGCGCTCCACGACCTTGCCCTCACGTCTGCAGGGCCTCGCAGGCATTCCGTAATAGTTTAAGCCAAACTGAGTTCATGCACGAGCTTGATGCTGCATCTGAATGTAAAGAAGACATCTGCGAAGTGATTTTGCATCTCGTAGAGCCGTCTATAACTCGTCGTTTTACGAAGGACTGAAGACTTCAGATTGAGCGCTCCACGACATTGCGCTCGCGTCTGCAGGGCCTCGCAGGCGTTCCGTAATAGTTTAAGCCAAACTGAGCGCACGCACGAGCTTGATGCGGCATCTGAATGTAAAGAAGACAACTGCGAAGAGATTTTGCATCTCGTAGAGCCGTTTATAACTCGTCGTTTTAAGCAGGAATGAAGACTTCAGATTGAGCGCTCCACGACCTTGCCCTCACGTCTGCAGCGCCTCGCAGGCGTTCCGTAATAGTTTAAACCAAACTGAGCTCATGCACGAGCTTGATGCTGCATCTGAATGTAAAGAAGACATCTGCGAAGTGATTTTGCATCTCGTAGAGTCGTCTATATCTCGTCGTTTTACGCAGGAATAAATACTTCGGGTTGAGCGCGCCACGACATTGCGCCCGCGTCTGCAAGGCCTCGGAGGCGTTCCGTAATAGTTTAAGCCAAACTGAGCACACGCACAAGCTTGATGCTGCATCTGAATGCAAAGAAGGCATCTGCGAAGTCATTTTGCATTCGTAGAGTCGTCTATAACTCGTCGTTTTACTCAGGAATGAAGACTTCAGATTGAGCGCGCCACGACCTTGCGCTCGCTTCTGCAGGGCCTCGCAGGCGTTCCGTAATAGTTTAAGCCAAACTGAGCACACACACGAGCTTGATGCTGCATCTGAATGTAAAGAAGACATCCGCGAAGCGATTTTGCATCTCGTAGAGCCGTCTATAATTCGTCGTTTTACGCAGCAATGAAGACTTCAGATTAAGCGCGCCATGACATTGCGTTTGCGTCTGCAGTGCCTCGCCGGCGTTCCGTAATATTTTAAGCCAAACTGAGCACACGCACGAGCTTGATACTGCATCTGAGTGTAAAGAAGACATCTGCGAATTGATGTTGCATCTCGTAGAGTCGTCTATATCTCGTCGTTTTACGCAGGAATAAATACTTCGGGTTGAGCGCGCCACGACATTGCGCTCGCGTCTGCAGGGCCTCGCAGGCGTTCCGTAATAGTTTAAGCCAAACTGAGCACACACACGAGCTTTATGCTGCATCTGAATGCAAAGAAGACATCTGCGAAGTTCTTTTGCATCTCGTAGAGCCGTCTATAACTCGTCATTTTAAGCAGGTATGAAGACTTCGGGTTGAGCGCGCCACGACATTGCGCTCGCGTCTGCAGAGCCTCGCAGGAGTTCGTAATAGTTTAAGCCAAACTGAGCACACGCCAGAGCTTGATGCCGCATCTGAATGTAAAGACGACATCTGCGAAGTGATTTTGCATCTCGTATAGCAGTCTACAACTCGTCGTTTTACTCAGGAATGAAGACTTCAGATTGAGCGCGCCACGACATTGCGCTCGCGTCTGCAGGGCCTCGCCGGCGTTCCGTAATAATGTGAGCCAAACTGAGCACACACACGAGCTTGATGCTGCATCTGAGTGTAAAGAAGACATCTTCGAATTGATGTTGCATCTCGTAGAGTCATCTATATCTCGTCGTTTTACGCAGGAATAAATACTTCGGGTTGAGCGCGCCACGACATTGCGTTCGCACCTGCAGGGCCTCGCAGGCGTTCCGTAATAGTTTAAGCCAAACTGAGCACACGCACGAGCTTGATACTGCATCTGAATGCAAAAAAGACATCTGCGAAGTGATTTTGCATCTCGTAGAGCCGTCTATAACTCGTCGTTTTAAGCAGGAATGAAGACTTCAGATTGAGCGCTCCACGACCTTGCGCTCGTGTCTGCAGGGCCTCGCAGGCGTTCCGTAATAGTTTAAGCCAAACTGAGCACACGTACGAGCTTGATGCTGCATCTGAATGTAAAGAAGACATCTGCGAAGTAATTTTGCATCTCGTATAGCAGTCTATAACTCGTCGTTTTACTCAGGAATGAAGACTTCCGACTGAGCGCGCCACGACATTGCGCTCGCGTCTGCAGGGCCTCGCCGGCGTTCCGTAATAGTGTGAGCCAAACTGAGCACACACACGAGCTTGATGCTGCATCTGACTGTAAAGACATCTGCGAAGTGATTTTGCATCCCGTAGAGTCGTCTATAACTCGTCGTTTTACGCAGGAATAAATACTTCGGGTTGAGCGCGCCACGACATTGAGCTCGCGTCTGCAGGGCCTCGCAGGCGTTCCGTAATAGTTTAAGTGAAACTGAGCACACGCACGAGCTTTATGCTGCATCTGAATGCAAAGAAGACATCTGCGAAGTGATTTTGCATCTCGTAGAGCTGTCTATAACTCGTCGTTTTAAGCAGGTATGAAGACTTCGGGTTGAGCGCGCCACGACATTGCGCTCGCGTCTGCAGGGCCTCGCAGGCGTTCCGTAATAGTTTAAGCCAAACTGAGCACACGCACGAGCTTGATGCTGCATTTGAATGTAAAGAAGACATCTGCGAAGTGATTTTGTATCTCGTAGAGACGTCTATGACTCGTCATTTTACACAGGAATAAATACTTCGGGTTGAGCGCGCTACGACACTGAGCTCGCGTCTGCAGGGCCTCGCAGGCGTTCCGTAATAGTTTAAGCGAAACTGAGCACGCGCACGAGCTTTATGCTGCATCTGAATGCAAAGAAGACATCTGCGAAGTGATTTTGCATCTCGTAGAGCCGTTTATAACTCGTCGTTTTACGACGGACTGAAGACTTCAGATTGAGCGCTCCACGACATTGCGCTCGCGTCTGCAGGGCCTCGCAGGCGTTCCGTAATAGTTTAAGCCAAACTGAGCGCACGCACGAGCTTGATACTGCATCTGAGTGTAAAGAAGACATCTGCGAATTGATGTTGCATCTCGTAGAGTCGTCTATATCTCGTCGTTTTACGCAGGAATAAATGCTTCGGGTTGAGCGCGCCACGACATTCCGCTCGCACCTGCAGGCCCTCGCAGGCGTTCCGTAATAGTTTAAGCGAAACTGAGCACACGCACGAGCTTGTTACTGCATCTGAGTGTAAAGAAGACATCTGCGAATTGATGTTGCATCTCGTAGAGTCGTCTATATCTCGTCGTTTTACGCAGGAATAAATACTTCGGGTTGAGCGCGCCACGACATTGAGCTCGCGTCTGCAGGGCCTCGCAGGCGTTCCGTAATAGTTTAAGCGAAACTGAGCACACGCACGAGCTTTATGCTGCATCTGAATGCAAAGAAGACATCTGCGAAGTGATTTTGCATCTCGTAGAGCCGTTTATAACTCGTCGTTTTACGACGGACTGAAGACTTCAGATTGAGCGCTCCACGACATTGCGCTCGCGTCTGCAGGGCCTCGCAGGCGTTCCGTAATAGTTTAAGCCAAACTGAGCGCACGCACGAGCTTGATACTGCACCTGAGTGCAAAGAAGACATCTGCGAAGTGATTTTGTATCTCGTAGAGCCGTCTATAACTCGTCGTTTTACACAGGAATAAATACTTCGGGTTGAGCGCGCCACGACATTGAGCTCGCGTCTGCAGGGCCTCGCAGGCGTTCCGTAATAGTTTAAGCGAAACTGAGCACACGCACGAGCTTTATGCTGCATCTGAATGCAAAGAAGACATCTGCGAAGTGATTTTGCATCTCGTAGAGCCGTTTATAACTCTTCGTTTTACGAAGGACTGAAGACTTCAGATTGAGCGCTCCACGACATTGCGCTCGCGTCTGCAGGGCCTCGCAGGTGTTCCGTAATAGTTTAAGCCAAACTGAGCGCACGCACGAGCTTGATGCTGCATCTGAATGTAAAGAAGACATCTGCGAAGTGATTTTGCATCTCGTAGAGCTGTCTATAACTCGTCGTTTTAAGCAGGAATGAAAACTTCAGATTGAGCGCGCCACGACATTGCGCTCGCGTCTGCAGGGCCTCGCAGGCGTTCCATAATAGTTTAAGCCAAACTGAGCACACGCACGAGCTTGTTACTGCATCTGAGTGTAAAGAAGACATCTGCGAATTGATGTTGCATCTCGTAGAGTCGTCTATATCTCGTCGTTTTACGCAGGAATAAATACTTCGGGTTGAGCGCGCCACGACATTGCGCTCGCGTCTGCAAGGCCTCGCAGGCGTTCCGTAATAGTTTAAGCCAAACTGAGCACACGCACAAGCTTGATGCTGCATCTGAATGCAAAGAAGGCATCTGCGAAGTGATTTTGCATCTCGTAGAGCCGTCTATAACTCGTCGTTTTAAGCAGGTATTAAGACTTCGGGTTGAGCGCGCCACGACATTGCGCTCGCGTCTGCAGGGCCTCGAAGGCGTTCCGTAATAGTTTAAGCCAAACTGAGCACACGCACGAGCTTGATGCTGCATTTCAATCTAAAGAAGACATCTGCGAAGTGATTTTGTATCTCGTAGAGCCGTCTATGACTCGTCATTTTACACAGGAATAAATACTTCGGGTTGAGCGCGCTACGACATTGAGCTCGCGTCTGCAGGGCCTCGCAGCAGTTCCGTAATAGTTTAAGCGAAACTGAGCGCACGCACGAGCTTGATACTGCATCTGAGTGTAAAGACATCTGCGAAGTGATTTTGCATCTCGTAGAGTCGTCTATAACTTGTCGTTTTACTCAGGAATGAAGACTTCAGATTGAGCCCGCCACGACATTGCGCTCGCGTCTGCAGGGCCTCGCAGGCATTCCGTAATAGTGTAAGCCAAACTGAGCGCACGCACGAGCTTGATGCTGCATCTGAATATAAAGACGACAGCTGCGAAGTGATTTTGCATCTCGTACAGTCGTGTATAACTCGTCGTTTTACGCAGGAATGAAGACTTCAGATTGAGCGCGCCACGACATTGCGCTCGCGTCTGCAGGGCCTCGCAGGCGTTCCGTAATAGTGTAAGCCAAACTGAGCGCACGCACGAGCTTGATGCTGCATCTGAATATAAAGACGACAGCTGCGAAGTGATTTTGCATCTCGTACAGTCGTGTATAACTCGTCGTTTTACGCAGGAATGAAGACTTCGGATTGAGCGCTCCACGACCTTGCCCTCACGTCTGCAGGGCCTCGCCGGCGTTCCGTAATAGTTTCAGCCAAACTGAGCACACACACGAGCTTGATGCTGCATCTGACTGTAAAGGCATCTGCGAAGCGATTTTGCATATCGTAGAGCCGTCTATAATTCGTCGTTTTACGCAGGAATGAAGACTTCAGATTGAGCGCGCCACGACATTGCGCTCGCGTCTGCAGTGCCTCGCAGGCGTTCCGTAATAGTGTAAGCCAAACTGAGCACACGCACGAGCTTGATGCTGCATCTGAATGTAAAGACGACATCTGCGAAGTGATTTTGCATCTCGTAGAGCCGTCTATAACTCGTCGTTTTACGAAGGACTGAAGACTTCAGATTGAGCGCTCCACGACATTGCGCTCGCGTCTGCAGGGCCTCGCAGGCGTTCCGTAATAGTTTAAGCGAAACTGAGCACACGCACGAGCTTTATGCTGCATCTGAATGCAAAGAAGACATCTGCGATTCGATTTTGCATATCGAAGAGCCGTCTATAATTCGTCGTTTTATGCAGGAATGAAGACTTCAGATTGAGCGCGCCACGACATTGCGCTCGCATCAGCAGTGCCTCGCAGGCGTTCCGTAATAGTGTAAGCCAAACTGAGCACACGCACGAGCTTGATGCTGCGTCTGAATGTAAAGACGACATCTGCGAAGTGATTTTGCATCTCGTAGAGCCGTCTATAACTCGTCGTTTTACGAAGGACTGAAGACTTCAGATTGAGCGCTCCACGACATTGCGCTCGCGTCTGCAGGGCCTCGCAGGCGTTCCGTAATAGTTTAAGCCAAACTGAGCGCACGCACGAGCTTGATGCGGCATCTCAATGTAAAGAAGACATCTGCGAAGTGATTTTGCATCTCGTAGAGTCGTCTATAACTCGTTGTTTTACGAAGGACTGAAGACTTGAGATTGAGCGCTCCACGACATTGCGCTCGCGTCTGCAGGGCCTCGCAGGCGTTCCGTAATAGTTTAAGCCAGTCTGAGCGCACGCACGAGCTTGATGCGGCATCTGAATGTAAAGAAGACAACTGCGAAGAGATTTTGCATCTCGTAGAGCCGTTTATAACTCGTCGTTTTAAGCAGGAATGAAGACTTCAGATTGAGCGCTCCACGACCTTGCCCTCACGTCTGCAGCGCCTCGCAGGCGTTCCGTAATAGTTTAAGTCAAACTGAGCTCATGCACGAGCTTGATGCTGCATCTGAATGTAAAGAAGACATCTGCGAAGTGATTTTGCATCTCGTAGAGTCGTCTATATCTCGTCGTTTTACGCAGGAATAAATACTTCGGGTTGAGCGCGCCACGACATTGCGCCCGCGTCTGCAAGGCCTCGGAGGCGTTCCGTAATAGTTTAAGCCAAACTGAGCACACGCACAAGCTTGATGCTGCATCTGAATGCAAAGAAGGCATCTGCGAAGTCATTTTGCATTCGTAGAGTCGTCTATAACTCGTCGTTTTACTCAGGAATGAAGACTTCAGATTGAGCGCGCCACGACCTTGCGCTCGCTTCTGCAGGGCCTCGCAGGCGTTCCGTAATAGTTTAAGCCAAACTGAGCACACACACGAGCTTGATGCTGCATCTGAATGTAAAGAAGACATCCGCGAAGCGATTTTGCATCTCGTAGAGCCGTCTATAATTCGTCGTTTTACGCAGCAATGAAGACTTCAGATTAAGCGCGCCATGACATTGCGTTTGCGTCTGCAGTGCCTCGCCGGCGTTCCGTAATATTTTAAGCCAAACTGAGCACACGCACGAGCTTGATACTGCATCTGAGTGTAAAGAAGACATCTGCGAATTGATGTTGCGTCTCGTAGAGTCGTCTATATCTCGTCGTTTTACGCAGGAATAAATACTTCGGGTTGAGCGCGCCACGACATTGCGCTCGCGTCTGCAGGGCCTCGCAGGCGTTCCGTAATAGTTTAAGCCAAACTGAGCACACACACGAGCTTTATGCTGCATCTGAATGCAAAGAAGACATCTGCGAAGTTCTTTTGCATCTCGTAGAGCCGTCTATAACTCGTCGTTTTAAGCAGGTATGAAGACTTCGGGTTGAGCGCGCCACGACATTGCGCTCGCGTCTGCAGAGCCTCGCAGGAGTTCGTAATAGTTTAAGCCAAACTGAGCACACGCCAGAGCTTGATGCCGCATCTGAATGTAAAGACGACATCTGCGAAGTGATTTTGCATCTCGTATAGCAGTCTACAACTCGTCGTTTTACTCAGGAATGAAGACTTCAGATTGAGCGCGCCACGACATTGCGCTCGCGTCTGCAGGGCCTCGCCGGCGTTCCGTAATAATGTGAGCCAAACTGAGCACACACGCGAGCTTGATGCTGCATCTGAGTGTAAAGAAGACATCTTCGAATTGATGTTGCATCTCGTAGAGTCATCTATATCTCGTCGTTTTACGCAGGAATAAATACTTCGGGTTGAGCGCGCCACGACATTGCGTTCGCACCTGCAGGGCCTCGCAGGCGTTCCGTAATAGTTTAAGCCAAACTGAGCACACGCACGAGCTTGATACTGCATCTGAATGCAAAAAAGACATCTGCGAAGTGATTTTGCATCTCGTAGAGCCGTCTATAACTCGTCGTTTTAAGCAGGAATGAAGACTTCAGATTGAGCGCTCCACGACCTTGCGCTCGTGTCTGCAGGGCCTCGCAGGCGTTCCGTAATAGTTTAAGCCAAACTGAGCACACGTACGAGCTTGATGCTGCATCTGAATGTAAAGAAGACATCTGCGAAGTAATTTTGCATCTCGTATAGCAGTCTATAACTCGTCGTTTTACTCAGGAATGAAGACTTCCGACTGAGCGCGCCACGACATTGCGCTCGCGTCTGCAGGGCCTCGCCGGCGTTCCGTAATAGTGTGAGCCAAACTGAGCACACACACGAGCTTGATGCTGCATCTGACTGTAAAGACATCTGCGAAGTGATTTTGCATCCCGTAGAGTCGTCTATAACTCGTCGTTTTACTCAGGAATGAAGACATCAGATTGAGCGCGCCACGACATTGCGCTCGCGTCTGCAGGGCCTCGCAGGCGTTCCGTAATAGTTTAAGAAAAACTGAGCACACGCACGAGCTTTATGCTGCATCTGAATGTAAAGAAGACATCTGCGAAGCGATTTTGCATCTCGTAGAGCCGTCTATAATTCGTCGTTTTACGCAGGAATGAAGACTTCAGATTGAGCGCGCCACGACATTGCGTTTGCGTCTGCAGTGCCCCGCCGGCGTTCCGTAATATTTTAAGCCAAACTGAGCACACGCACGAGCTTGATACTGCATCTGAGTGTAATGAAGACATCTGTGAATTGATGTTGTATCTCGTAGAGTCGTCTATATCTCGTCGTTTTACGCAGGAATAAATACTTCGGGTTGAGCGCGCCACGACATTGCGCTCGCGCCTGCAGGGCCTCGCAGGCGTTCCGTAATAGTTTAAGCCAAAGTGAGCACACGCACGAGCGTGATACTGCATCAGAGTGTAAAGATGACGTCTGCGAAGGGATTTTGCATCTCGTAGAGTCGTATATAACTCGTCGTTTTACGCAGGTATTGAGACTTCGGGTTGAGCGCGCCACGACATTGCGCTCGCGTCTGCGGGGCCTCGCAGGCGTTCCGTAATAGTTTAAGCCAAACTGAGCACACGCACGAGCTTGATGCTGCATTTGAATGTAAAGACATCTGCGAAGTGATTTTGTATTTCGTAGAGCCGTCTATAACTCGTCGTTTTACGCAGGAATAAATACTTCGGGTTGAGCGCGCCACGACATTGAGCTCGCGTCTGCAGGGCCTCGCAGGCGTTCCGTAATAGTTTAAGTGAAACTGAGCACACGCACGAGCTTTATGCTGCATCTGAATGCAAAGAAGACATCTGCGAAGTGATTTTGCATCTCGTAGAGCTGTCTATAACTCGTCGTTTTAAGCAGGTATGAAGACTTCGGGTTGAGCGCGCCACGACATTGCGCTCGCGTCTGCAGGGCCTCGCAGGCGTTCCGTAATAGTTTAAGCCAAACTGAGCACACGCACGAGCTTGATGCTGCATTTGAATGTAAAGAAGACATCTGCGAAGTGATTTTGTATCTCGTAGAGACGTCTATGACTCGTCATTTTACACAGGAATAAATACTTCGGGTTGAGCGCGCTACGACATTGAGCTCGCGTCTGCAGGGCCTCGCAGGCGTTCCGTAATAGTTTAAGCGAAACTGAGCACGCGCACGAGCTTTATGCTGCATCTGAATGCAAAGAAGACATCTGCGAAGTGATTTTGCATCTCGTAGAGCCGTTTATAACTCGTCGTTTTACGACGGACTGAAGACTTCAGATTGAGCGCTCCACGACATTGCGCTCGCGTCTGCAGGGCCTCGCAGGCGTTCCGTAATAGTTTAAGCCAAACTGAGCGCACGCACGAGCTTGATACTGCATCTGAGTGTAAAGAAGACATCTGCGAATTGATGTTGCATCTCGTAGAGTCGTCTATATCTCGTCGTTTTACGCAGGAATAAATGCTTCGGGTTGAGCGCGCCACGACATTCCGCTCGCACCTGCAGGGCCTCGCAGGCGTTCCGTAATAGTTTAAACGAAACTGAGCACACGCACGAGCTTGTTACTGCATCTGAGTGTAAAGAAGACATCTGCGAATTGATGTTGCATCTCGTAGAGTCGTCTATATCTCGTCGTTTTACGCAGGAATAAATACTTCGGGTTGAGCGCGCCACGACATTGAGCTCGCGTCTGCAGGGCCTCGCAGGCGTTCCGTAATAGTTTAAGCGAAACTGAGCACACGCACGAGCTTTATGCTGCATCTGAATGCAAAGAAGACATCTGCGAAGTGATTTTGCATCTCGTAGAGCCGTTTATAACTCGTCGTTTTACGACGGACTGAAGACTTCAGATTGAGCGCTCCACGACATTGCGCTCGCGTCTGCAGGGCCTCGCAGGCGTTCCGTAATAGTTTAAGCCAAACTGAGCGCACGCACGAGCTTGATACTGCACCTGAATGCAAAGAAGACATCTGCGAAGTGATTTTGTATCTCGTAGAGCCGTCTATAACTCGTCGTTTTACACAGGAATAAATACTTCGGGTTGAGCGCGCCACGACATTGAGCTCGCGTCTGCAGGGCCTCGCAGGCGTTCCGTAATAGTTTAAGCGAAACTGAGCACACGCACGAGCTTTATGCTGCATCTGAATGCAAAGAAGACATCTGCGAAGTGATTTTGCATCTCGTAGAGCCGTTTATAACTCTTCGTTTTACGAAGGACTGAAGACTTCAGATTGAGCGCTCCACGACATTGCGCTCGCGTCTGCAGGGCCTCGCAGGTGTTCCGTAATAGTTTAAGCCAAACTGAGCGCACGCACGAGCTTGATGCTGCATCTGAATGTAAAGAAGACATCTGCGAAGTGATTTTGCATCTCGTAGAGCTGTCTATAACTCGTCGTTTTAAGCAGGAATGAAAACTTCAGATTGAGCGCGCCACGACATTGCGCTCGCGTCTGCAGGGCCTCGCAGGCGTTCCATAATAGTTTAAGCCAAACTGAGCACACGCACGAGCTTGTTACTGCATCTGAGTGTAAAGAAGACATCTGCGAATTGATGTTGCATCTCGTAGAGTCGTCTATATCTCGTCGTTTTACGCAGGAATAAATACTTCGGGTTGAGCGCGCCACGACATTGCGCTCGCGTCTGCAAGGCCTCGCAGGCGTTCCGTAATAGTTTAAGCCAAACTGAGCACACGCACAAGCTTGATGCTGCATCTGAATGCAAAGAAGGCATCTGCGAAGTGATTTTGCATCTCGTAGAGCCGTCTATAACTCGTCGTTTTAAGCAGGTATTAAGACTTCGGGTTGAGCGCGCCACGACATTGCGCTCGCGTCTGCAGGGCCTCGAAGGCGTTCCGTAATAGTTTAAGCCAAACTGAGCACACGCACGAGCTTGATGCTGCATTTCAATCTCAAGAAGACATCTGCGAAGTGATTTTGTATCTCGTAGAGCCGTCTATGACTCGTCATTTTACACAGGAATAAATACTTCGGGTTGAGCGCGCTACGACATTGAGCTCGCGTCTGCAGGGCCTCGCAGCAGTTCCGTAATAGTTTAAGCGAAACTGAGCGCACGCACGAGCTTGATACTGCATCTGAGTGTAAAGACATCTGCGAAGTGATTTTGCATCTCGTAGAGTCGTCTATAACTTGTCGTTTTACTCATGAATGAAGACTTCAGATTGAGCCCGCCACGACATTGCGCTCGCGTCTGCAGGGCCTCGCAGGCGTTCCGTAATAGTGTAAGCCAAACTGAGCGCACGCACGAGCTTGATGCTGCATCTGAATATAACGACGACAGCTGCGAAGTGATTTTGCATCTCGTACAGTCGTGTATAACTCGTCGTTTTACGCAGGAATGAAGACTTCAGATTGAGCGCGCCACGACATTGCGCTCGCGTCTGCAGGGCCTCGCAGGCGTTCCGTAATAGTGTAAGCCAAACTGAGCGCACGCACGAGCTTGATGCTGCATCTGAATATAAAGACGACAGCTGCGAAGTGATTTTGCATCTCGTACAGTCGTGTATAACTCGTCGTTTTACGCAGGAATGAAGACTTCGGATTGAGCGCTCCACGACCTTGCCCTCACGTCTGCAGGGCCTCGCCGGCGTTCCGTAATAGTTTCAGCCAAACTGAGCACACACACGAGCTTGATGCTGCATCTGACTGTAAAGGCATCTGCGAAGCGATTTTGCATATCGTAGAGCCGTCTATAATTCGTCGTTTTACGCAGGAATGAAGACTTCAGATTGAGCGCGCCACGACATTGCGCTCGCGTCTGCAGTGCCTCGCAGGCGTTCCGTAATAGTGTAAGCCAAACTGAGCACACGCACGAGCTTGATGCTGCATCTGAATGTAAAGACGACATCTGCGAAGTGATTTTGCATCTCGTAGAGCCGTCTATAACTCGTCGTTTTACGAAGGACTGAAGACTTCAGATTGAGCGCTCCACGACATTGCGCTCGCGTCTGCAGGGCCTCGCAGGCGTTCCGTAATAGTTTAAGCCAAACTGAGCACACGCACGAGCTTGATGCTGCATCTGAATGTAAAGACGACATCTGCGAAGTAATTTTGCATCTCGTACAGTCGTCTATAGCTCGTCGTTTTACGCAGGAATGAGTACTTCGGGTTGAGCGCGCCACGACATTGCGCTCGCGCCTGCAGGGCCTCGCAGGCGTTCCGTAATAGTTTAAGCCAAACTGAGCACACGCACGAGCGTGATACTGCATCAGAGTGTAAAGATGACGTCTGCGAAGGGATTTTGCATCTCGTAGATTCGTCTGTAGTTCGTCGTTTTAAGCAGGAATGAAGACCAGATTGAGCACTCCACGACCTTGCGCTCGCGTCTGCAGGGCCTCACAGGCGTTGCGTAATAGTTTAAGCCAAACTGAGCACACGCACGAGCTTGATGCTGCATCTGAATGTAAAGAAGACATCTGCAAAGTGATTTTGCATCTCGTAGAGCAGTCTATAACTCGTCGTTTTACTCAGGAATGAAGACTTTAGATTGAGCGCGCCACGACATTGCGCTTGCGTCTGCAGGGCCTCGCCGGCGTTCCGTAATAGTGTGAGCCAAAACTGAGCACACACACGAGCTTGATGCTGCATCTGACTGTAAAGACATCAGCGAAGTGATTTTGCATCTCGTAGGGTCGTCTATAACTCGTCGTTTTACTCAGGAATGAAGACTTCAGATTGTGCGTGCCACGACATTGCGCTCGCGTCTGGAGTGCCTCGCAGGCGTTCCGTAATAGTGTAAGCCAAACTGAGCACACGCACGAGCTTGATGCTGCATCTGAATGTAAAGACGACATCTGCGAAGTGATTTTGCATCTCGTAGAGCCGTCTATAACTCGTCGTTTTACGAACGACTGAAGACTTCAGATTGAGCGCTCCACGACATTGCGCTCGCGTCTGCAGGGCCTCGCAGGCGTTCCGTAATAGTTTAAGCCAAACTGAGCACACGCACGAGCTTAATGCTGCATCTGAATGTAAAGACGACATCTGCGAAGTAATTTTGCATCTCGTACAGTCGTCTATAGCTCGTCGTTTTACGCAGGAATGAATACTTCGGGTTGAGGGCGCCACGACATTGAGCTCGCGACTGCAGGGCCTCGCAGGCGTTCCGTAATAGTTTAAGCGAAACTGAGCACACGCACGAGCTTTATGCTGCATCTGAATGCAAAGAAGACATCTGCGATTCGATTTTGCATATCGTAGAGCCGTCTATAATTCGTCGTTTTATGCAGGAATGAAGATTTCAGATTGAGCGCGCCACGACATTGCGCTCGCGTCTGCAGTGCCTCGCAGGCGTTCCGTAATAGTGTAAGCCAAACTGAGCACACGCACGAGCTTGATGCTGCATCTGAATGTAAAGACGACATCTGCGAAGTGATTTTGCATCTCGTAGAGCCGTCTATAACTCGTCGTTTTACGAAGGACTGAAGACTTCAGATTGAGCGCTCCACGACATTGCGCTCGCGTCTGCAGGGCCTCGCAGGCGTTCCGTAATAGTTTAAGCCAAACTGAGCGCACGCACGAGCTTGATGCGGCATCTGAATGTAAAGAAGACATCTGCGAAGTGATTTTGCATCTCGTAGAGTCGTCTATAACTCGTCGTTTTACGAAGGACTCAAGACTTCAGATTGAGCGCTCCACGACATTGCGCTCGCGTCTGCAGTGCCTCGCAGGCGTTCCGTAATAGTGTAAGCCAAACTGAGCACACGCACGAGCTTGATGCTGCATCTGAATGTAAAGACGACATCTGCGTAGTGATTTTGCATCTCGTAGAGCCGTCTATAACTCGTCGTTTTACGAAGGACTGAAGACTTCAGATTGAGCGCTCCACGACATTGCGCTCGCGTCTGCAGGGCCTCGCAGGCGTTCCGTAATAGTTTAAGCCAAACTGAGCGCACGCACGAGCTTGATGCGGCATCTGAATGTAAAGAAGACAACTGCGAAGAGATTTTGCATCTCGTAGAGCCGTTTATAACTCGTCGTTTAAGCAGGAATGAAGACTTCAGATTGAGCGCTCCACGACCTTGCCCTCACGTCTGCAGGGCCTCGCAGGCATTCCGTAATAGTTTAAGCCAAACTGAGCTCATGCACGAGCTTGATGCTGCATCTGAATGTAAAGAAGACATCTGCGAAGTGATTTTGCATCTCGTAGAGCCGTCTATAACTCGTCGTTTTACGCAGGAATGAATACTTCGGGTTGAGCGCGCCACGACATTGCGCTCGCGCCTGCAGGGCCTCGCAGGCGTTCCGTAATAGTTTAAGCCAAACTGAGCACACGCACGAGCGTGATACTGCATCAGAGTGTAAAGATGACGTCTGCGAAGGGATTTTGCATCTCGTAGAGTCGTCTGTAACTCGTCGTTTTAAGCAGGAATGAAGACCAGATTGAGCACTCCACGACCTTGCGCTCGAGTCTGCAGGGCCTCACAGGCGTTGCGTAATAGTTTAAGCCAAACTGAGCACACGCACGAGCTTGATGCTGCATCTGAATGCAAAGAAGACATCTGCAAGTGATTTTGCATCTCGTAGAGCAGTCTATAACTCGTCGTTTTACTCAGGAATGAAGACTTCAGATTGTGCGCGCTACGACATTGCGCTCGCGTCTGCAGGGCCTCGCAGGCGTTCCGTAATAGTTTAAGCGAAACTGAGCACACGCACGAGCTTTATGCTGCATCTGAATGCAAAGAAGACATCTGCGAAGTGATTTTGCATCTCGTAGAGCCATTTATAACTGGTCGTTTTACGAAGGACTGAAGACTTCAGATTGAGCGCGCCACGTCATTGCGCTCGCGTCTGCAGGGCCTCGCCGGCGTTCCGTAATAGTGTGAGCCAAAACTGAGCACACACACGAGCTTGATGCTGCATCTGACTGTAAAGACATCAGCGAAGTGATTTTGCATCTCGTAGGGTCGTCTATAACTCGTCGTTTTACTCAGGAATGAAGACTTCAGATTGTGCGTGCCACGACATTGCGCTCGCGTCTGCAGGGCCTCGCAGGCGTTCCGTAATAGTGTAAGCCAAACTGAGCGCACGCACGAGCTTGATGCTGCATCTGAATATAACGACGACAGCTGCGAAGTGATTTTGCATCTCGTACAGTCGTGTATAACTCGTCGTTTTACGCAGGAATGAAGACTTCAGATTGAGCGCGCCACGACATTGCGCTCGCGTCTGCAGGGCCTCGCAGGCGTTCCGTAATAGTGTAAGCCAAACTGAGCGCACGCACGAGCTTGATGCTGCATCTGAATATAAAGACGACAGCTGCGAAGTGATTTTGCATCTCGTACAGTCGTGTATAACTCGTCGTTTTACGCAGGAATGAAGACTTCGGATTGAGCGCTCCACGACCTTGCCCTCATGTCTGCAGGGCCTCGCCGGCGTTCCGTAATAGTTTCAGCCAAACTGAGCACACACACGAGCTTGATGCTGCATCTGACTGTAAAGGCATCTGCGAAGCGATTTTGCATATCGTAGAGCCGTCTATAATTCGTCGTTTTACGCAGGAATGAAGACTTCAGATTGAGCGCGCCACGACATTGCGCTCGCGTCTGCAGTGCCTCGCAGGCGTTCCGTAATAGTGTAAGCCAAACTGAGCACACGCACGAGCTTGATGCTGCATCTGAATGTAAAGACGACATCTGCGAAGTGATTTTGCATCTCGTAGAGCCGTCTATAACTCGTCGTTTTACGAAGGACTGAAGACTTCAGATTGAGCGCTCCACGACATTGCGCTCGCGTCTGCAGGGCCTCGCAGGCGTTCCGTAATAGTTTAAGCCAAACTGAGCACACGCACGAGCTTGATGCTGCATCTGAATGTAAAGACGACATCTGCGAAGTAATTTTGCATCTCGTACAGTCGTCTATAGCTCGTCGTTTTACGCAGGAATGAGTACTTCGGGTTGAGCGCGCCACGACATTGCGCTCGCGCCTGCAGGGCCTCGCAGGCGTTCCGTAATAGTTTAAGCCAAACTGAGCACACGCACGAGCGTGATACTGCATCAGAGTGTAAAGATGACGTCTGCGAAGGGATTTTGCATCTCGTAGATTCGTCTGTAACTCGTCGTTTTAAGCAGGAATGAAGACCAGATTGAGCACTCCACGACCTTGCGCTCGCGTCTGCAGGGCCTCACAGGCGTTGCGTAATAGTTTAAGCCAAACTGAGCACACGCACGAGCTTGATGCTGCATCTGAATGTAAAGAAGACATCTGCAAAGTGATTTTGCATCTCGTAGAGCAGTCTATAACTCGTCGTTTTACTCAGGAATGAAGACTTTAGATTGAGCGCGCCACGACATTGCGCTCGCGTCTGCAGGGCCTCGCCGGCGTTCCGTAATAGTGTGAGCCAAAACTGAGCACACACACGAGCTTGATGCTGCATCTGACTGTAAAGACATCAGCGAAGTGATTTTGCATCTCGTAGGGTCGTCTATAACTCGTCGTTTTACTCAGGAATGAAGACTTCAGATTGTGCGTGCCACGACATTGCGCTCGCGTCTGGAGTGCCTCGCAGGCGTTCCGTAATAGTGTAAGCCAAACTGAGCACACGCACGAGCTTGATGCTGCATCTGAATGTAAAGACGACATCTGCGAAGTGATTTTGCATCTCGTAGAGCCGTCTATAACTCGTCGTTTTACGAACGACTGAAGACTTCAGATTGAGCGCTCCACGACATTGCGCTCGCGTCTGCAGGGCCTCGCAGGCGTTCCGTAATAGTTTAAGCCAAACTGAGCACACGCACGAGCTTAATGCTGCATCTGAATGTAAAGACGACATCTGCGAAGTAATTTTGCATCTCGTACAGTCGTCTATAGCTCGTCGTTTTACGCAGGAATGAATACTTCGGGTTGAGGGCGCCACGACATTGAGCTCGCGACTGCAGGGCCTCGCAGGCGTTCCGTAATAGTTTAAGCGAAACTGAGCACACGCACGAGCTTTATGCTGCATCTGAATGCAAAGAAGACATCTGCGATTCGATTTTGCATATCGTAGAGCCGTCTATAATTCGTCGTTTTATGCAGGAATGAAGATTTCAGATTGAGCGCGCCACGACATTGCGCTCGCGTCTGCAGTGCCTCGCAGGCGTTCCGTAATAGTGTAAGCCAAACTGAGCACACGCACGAGCTTGATGCTGCATCTGAATGTAAAGACGACATCTGCGAAGTGATTTTGCATCTCGTAGAGTCGTCTATAACTCGTCGTTTTACGAAGGACTGAAGACTTCAGATTGAGCGCTCCACGACATTGCGCTCGCGTCTGCAGGGCCTCGCAGGCGTTCCGTAATAGTTTAAGCCAAACTGAGCGCACGCACGAGCTTGATGCGGCATCTGAATGTAAAGAAGACATCTGCGAAGTGATTTTGCATCTCGTAGAGTCGTCTATAACTCGTCGTTTTACGAAGGACTCAAGACTTCAGATTGAGCGCTCCACGACATTGCGCTCGCGTCTGCAGTGCCTCGCAGGCGTTCCGTAATAGTGTAAGCCAAACTGAGCACACGCACGAGCTTGATGCTGCATCTGAATGTAAAGACGACATCTGCGTAGTGATTTTGCATCTCGTAGAGCCGTCTATAACTCGTCGTTTTACGAAGGACTGAAGACTTCAGATTGAGCGCTCCACGACATTGCGCTCGCGTCTGCAGGGCCTCGCAGGCGTTCCGTAATAGTTTAAGCCAAACTGAGCGCACGCACGAGCTTGATGCGGCATCTGAATGTAAAGAAGACAACTGCGAAGAGATTTTGCATCTCGTAGAGCCGTTTATAACTCGTCGTTTAAGCAGGAATGAAGACTTCAGATTGAGCGCTCCACGACCTTGCCCTCACGTCTGCAGGGCCTCACAGGCATTCCGTAATAGTTTAAGCCAAACTGAGCTCATGCACGAGCTTGATGCTGCATCTGAATGTAAAGAAGACATCTGCGAAGTGATTTTGCATCTCGTAGAGCCGTCTATAACTCGTCGTTTTACGCAGGAATGAATACTTCGGGTTGAGCGCGCCACGACATTGCGCTCGCGCCTGCAGGGCCTCGCAGGCGTTCCGTAATAGTTTAAGCCAAACTGAGCACACGCACGAGCGTGATACTGCATCAGAGCGTAAAGATGACGTCTGCGAAGGGATTTTGCATCTCGTAGAGTCGTCTGTAACTCGTCGTTTTAAGCAGGAATGAAGACCAGATTGAGCACTCCACGACCTTGCGCTCGAGTCTGCAGGGCCTCACAGGCGTTGCGTAATAGTTTAAGCCAAACTGAGCACACGCACGAGCTTGATGCTGCATCTCAATGCAAAGAAGACATCTGCAAGTGATTTTGCATCTCGTAGAGCAGTCTATAACTCGTCGTTTTACTCAGGAATGAAGACTTCAGATTGTGCGCGCTACGACATTGCGCTCGCGTCTGCAGGGCCTCGCAGGCGTTCCGTAATAGTTTAAGCGAAACTGAGCACACGCACGAGCTTTATGCTGCATCTGAATGCAAAGAAGACATCTGCGAAGTGATTTTGCATCTCGTAGAGCCATTTATAACTGGTCGTTTTACGAAGGACTGAAGACTTCAGATTGAGCGCGCCACGTCATTGCGCTCGCGTCTGCAGGGCCTCGCCGGCGTTCCGTAATAGTGTGAGCCAAAACTGAGCACACACACGAGCTTGATGCTGCATCTGACTGTAAAGACATCAGCGAAGTGATTTTGCATCTCGTAGGGTCGTCTATAACTCGTCGTTTTACTCAGGAATGAAGACTTCAGATTGTGCGTGCCACGACATTGCGCTCGCGTCTGGAGTGCCTCGCAGGCGTTCCGTAATAGTGTAAGCCAAACTGAGCACACGCACGAGCTTGATGCTGCATCTGAATGTAAAACGACATCTGTGAAGTGATTTTGCATCTCGTAGAGCCGTCTATAACTCGTCGTTTTACGAACGACTGAAGACTTCAGATTGAGCGCTCCACGACATTGCGCTCGCGTCTGCAGGGCCTCGCAGGCGTTCCGTAATAGTTTAAGCCAAACTGAGCACACGCACGAGCTTAATGCTGCATCTGAATGTAAAGACGACATCTGCGAAATAATTTTGCATCTCGTACAGTCGTCTATAGCTCGTCGTTTTACGCAGGAATGAATACTTCGGGTTGAGGGCGCCACGACATTGAGCTCGCGACTGCAGGGCCTCGCAGGCGTTCCGTAATAGTTTAAGCGAAACTGAGCACACGCACGAGCTTTATGCTGCATCTGAATGCAAAGAAGACATCTGCGATTCGATTTTGCATATCGTAGAGCCGTCTATAATTCGTCGTTTTATGCAGGAATGAAGATTTCAGATTGAGCGCGCCACGACATTGCGCTCGCGTCTGCAGTGCCTCGCAGGCGTTCCGTAATAGTGTAAGCCAAACTGAGCACACGCACGAGCTTGATGCTGCATCTGAATGTAAAGACGACATCTGCGAAGTGATTTTGCATCTCGTAGAGCCGTCTATAACTCGTCGTTTTACGAAGGACTGAAGACTTCAGATTGAGCGCTCCACGACATTGCGCTCGCGTCTGCAGGGCCTCGCAGGCGTTCCGTAATAGTTTAAGCCAAACTGAGCGCACGCACGAGCTTGATGCGGCATCTGAATGTAAAGAAGACAACTGCGAAGAGATTTTGCATCTCGTAGAGCCGTTTATAACTCGTCGTTTAAGCAGGAATGAAGACTTCAGATTGAGCGCTCCACGACCTTGCCCTCACGTCTGCAGGGCCTCGCAGGCATTCCGTAATAGTTTAAGCCAAACTGAGCTCATGCACGAGCTTGATGCTGCATCTGAATGTAAAGAAGACATCTGCGAAGTGATTTTGCATCTCGTAGAGCCGTCTATAACTCGTCGTTTTACGAAGGACTGAAGACTTCAGATTGAGCGCTCCACGACATTGCGCTCGCGTCTGCAGGGCCTCGCAGGCGTTCCGTAATAGTTTAAGCCAAACTGAGCGCACGCACGAGCTTGATGCGGCATCTGAATGTAAAGAAGACAACTGCGAAGAGATTTTGCATCTCGTAGAGCCGTTTATAACTCGTCGTTTTAAGCAGGAATGAAGACTTCAGATTGAGCGCTCCACGACCTTGCCCTCACGTCTGCAGCGCCTCGCAGGCGTTCCGTAATAGTTTAAGCCAAACTGAGCTCATGCACGAGCTTGATGCTGCATCTGAATGTAAAGAAGACATCTGCGAAGTGATTTTGCATCTCGTAGAGTCGTCTATATCTCGTCGTTTTACGCAGGAATAAATACTTCGGGTTGAGCGCGCCACGACATTGCGCCCGCGTCTGCAAGGCCTCGGAGGCGTTCCGTAATAGTTTAAGCCAAACTGAGCACACGCACAAGCTTGATGCTGCATCTGAATGCAAAGAAGGCATCTGCGAAGTCATTTTGCATTCGTAGAGTCGTCTATAACTCGTCGTTTTACTCAGGAATGAAGACTTCAGATTGAGCGCGCCACGACCTTGCGCTCGCTTCTGCAGGGCCTCGCAGGCGTTCCGTAATAGTTTAAGCCAAACTGAGCACACACACGAGCTTGATGCTGCATCTGAATGTAAAGAAGACATCCGCGAAGCGATTTTGCATCTCGTAGAGCCGTCTATAATTCGTCGTTTTACGCAGCAATGAAGACTTCAGATTAAGCGCGCCATGACATTGCGTTTGCGTCTGCAGTGCCTCGCCGGCGTTCCGTAATATTTTAAGCCAAACTGAGCACACGCACGAGCTTGATACTGCATCTGAGTGTAAAGAAGACATCTGCGAATTGATGTTGCGTCTCGTAGAGTCGTCTATATCTCGTCGTTTTACGCAGGAATAAATACTTCGGGTTGAGCGCGCCACGACATTGCGCTCGCGTCTGCAGGGCCTCGCAGGCGTTCCGTAATAGTTTAAGCCAAACTGAGCACACACACGAGCTTTATGCTGCATCTGAATGCAAAGAAGACATCTGCGAAGTTCTTTTGCATCTCGTAGAGCCGTCTATAACTCGTCATTTTAAGCAGGTATGAAGACTTCGGGTTGAGCGCGCCACGACATTGCGCTCGCGTCTGCAGAGCCTCGCAGGAGTTCGTAATAGTTTAAGCCAAACTGAGCACACGCCAGAGCTTGATGCCGCATCTGAATGTAAAGACGACATCTGCGAAGTGATTTTGCATCTCGTATAGCAGTCTACAACTCGTCGTTTTACTCAGGAATGAAGACTTCAGATTGAGCGCGCCACGACATTGCGCTCGCGTCTGCAGGGCCTCGCCGGCGTTCCGTAATAATGTGAGCCAAACTGACCACACACACGAGCTTGATGCTGCATCTGAGTGTAAAGAAGACATCTTCGAATTGATGTTGCATCTCGTAGAGTCATCTATATCTCGTCGTTTTACGCAGGAATAAATACTTCGGGTTGAGCGCGCCACGACATTGCGTTCGCACCTGCAGGGCCTCGCAGGCGTTCCGTAATAGTTTAAGCCAAACTGAGCACACGCACGAGCTTGATACTGCATCTGAATGCAAAAAAGACATCTGCGAAGTGATTTTGCATCTCGTAGAGCCGTCTATAACTCGTCGTTTTAAGCAGGAATGAAGACTTCAGATTGAGCGCTACACGACCTTGCGCTCGTGTCTGCAGGGCCTCGCAGGCGTTCCGTAATAGTTTAAGCCAAACTGAGCACACGTACGAGCTTGATGCTGCATCTGAATGTAAAGAAGACATCTGCGAAGTAATTTTGCATCTCGTATAGCAGTCTATAACTCGTCGTTTTACTCAGGAATGAAGACTTCCGACTGAGCGCGCCACGACATTGCGCTCGCGTCTGCAGGGCCTCGCCGGCGTTCCGTAATAGTGTGAGCCAAACTGAGCAGACACACGAGCTTGATGCTGCATCTGACTGTAAAGACATCTGCGAAGTGATTTTGCATCCCGTAGAGTCGTCTATAACTCGTCGTTTTACTCAGGAATGAAGACATCAGATTGAGTGCGCCACGACATTGCGCTCGCGTCTGCAGGGCCTCGCAGGCGTTCCGTAATAGTTTAAGAAAAACTGAGCACACGCACGAGCTTTATGCTGCATCTGAATGTAAAGAAGACATCTGCGAAGCGATTTTGCATCTCGTAGAGCCGTCTATAATTCGTCGTTTTACGCAGGAATGAAGACTTCAGATTGAGCGCGCCACGACATTGCGTTTGCGTCTGCAGTGCCCCGCCGGCGTTCCGTAATATTTTAAGCCAAACTGAGCACACGCACGAGCTTGATACTGCATCTGAGTGTAATGAAGACATCTGTGAATTGATGTTGTATCTCGTAGAGTCGTCTATATCTCGTCGTTTTACGCAGGAATAAATACTTCGGGTTGAGCGCGCCACGACATTGCGCTCGCGCCTGCAGGGCCTCGCAGGCGTTCCGTAATAGTTTAAGCCAAAGTGAGCACACGCACGAGCGTGATACTGCATCAGAGTGTAAAGATGACGTCTGCGAAGGGATTTTGCATCTCGTAGAGTCGTCTATAACTCGTCGTTTTAAGCAGGTATGAAGACTTCGGGTTGAGCGCGCCACGACATTGCGCTCGCGTCTGCAGGGCCTCGCAGGCTTTCCGTAATAGTTTAAGCCAAACTGAGCACACGCACGAGCTTGATGCTGCATTTGAATGTAAAGAAGACATCTGCGAAGTGATTTTGTATCTCGTAGAGACGTCTATGACTCGTCATTTTACACAGGAATAAATACTTCGGGTTGAGCGCGCTACGACATTGAGCTCGCGTCTGCAGGGCCTCGCAGGCGTTCCGTAATAGTTTAAGCCAAACTGAGCACGCGCACGAGCTTTATGCTGCATCTGAATGCAAAGAAGACATCTGCGAAGTGATTTTGCATCTCGTAGAGCCGTTTATAACTCGTCGTTTTACGACGGACTGAAGACTTCAGATTGAGCGCTCCACGACATTGCGCTCGCGTCTGCAGGGCCTCGCAGGCGTTCCGTAATAGTTTAAGCCAAACTGAGCGCACGCACGAGCTTGATACTGCATCTGAGTGTAAAGAAGACATCTGCGAATTGATGTTGCATCTCGTAGAGTCGTCTATATCTCGTCGTTTTACGCAGGAATAAATGCTTCGGGTTGAGCGCGCCACGACATTCCGCTCGCACCTGCAGGGCCTCGCAGGCGTTCCGTAATAGTTTAAGCGAAACTGAGCACACGCACGAGCTTGTTACTGCATCTGAGTGTAAAGAAGACATCTGCGAATTGATGTTGCATCTCGTAGAGTCGTCTATATCTCGTCGTTTTACGCAGGAATAAATACTTCGGGTTGAGCGCGCCACGACATTGAGCTCGCGTCTGCAGAGCCTCGCAGGCGTTCCGTAATAGTTTAAGCGAAACTGAGCACACGCACGAGCTTTATGCTGCATCTGAATGCAAAGAAGACATCTGCGAAGTGATTTTGCATCTCGTAGAGCCGTTTATAACTCGTCGTTTTACGACGGACTGAAGACTTCAGATTGAGCGCTCCACGACATTGCGCTCGCGTCTGCAGGGCCTCGCAGGCGTTCCGTAATAGTTTAAGCCAAACTGAGCGCACGCACGAGCTTGATACTGCACCTGAATGCAAAGAAGACATCTGCGAAGTGATTTTGTATCTCGTAGAGCCGTCTATAACTCGTCGTTTTACACAGGAATAAATACTTCGGGTTGAGCGCGCCACGACATTGAGCTCGCGTCTGCAGGGCCTCGCAGGCGTTCCGTAATAGTTTAAGCGAAACTGAGCACACGCACGAGCTTTATGCTGCATCTGAATGCAAAGAAGACATCTGCGAAGTGATTTTGCATCTCGTAGAGCCGTTTATAACTCTTCGTTTTACGAAGGACTGAAGACTTCAGATTGAGCGCTCCACGACATTGCGCTCGCGTCTGCAGGGCCTCGCAGGTGTTCCGTAATAGTTTAAGCCAAACTGAGCGCACGCACGAGCTTGATGCTGCATCTGAATGTAAAGAAGACATCTGCGAAGTGATTTTGCATCTCGTAGAGCTGTCTATAACTCGTCGTTTTAAGCAGGAATGAAAACTTCAGATTGAGCGCGCCACGACATTGCGCTCGCGTCTGCAGGGCCTCGCAGGCGTTCCATAATAGTTTAAGCCAAACTGAGCACACGCACGAGCTTGTTACTGCATCTGAGTGTAAAGAAGACATCTGCGAATTGATGTTGCATCTCGTAGAGTCGTCTATATCTCGTCGTTTTACGCAGGAATAAATACTTCGGGTTGAGCGCGCCACGACATTGCGCTCGCGTCTGCAAGGCCTCGCAGGCGTTCCGTAATAGTTTAAGCCAAACTGAGCACACGCACAAGCTTGATGCTGCATCTGAATGCAAAGAAGGCATCTGCGAAGTGATTTTGCATCTCGTAGAGCCGTCTATAACTCGTCGTTTTAAGCAGGTATTAAGACTTCGGGTTGAGCGCGCCACGACATTGCGCTCGCGTCTGCAGGGCCTCGAAGGCGTTCCGTAATAGTTTAAGCCAAACTGAGCACACGCACGAGCTTGATGCTGCATTTCAATCTAATGAAGACATCTGCGAAGTGATTTTGTATCTCGTAGAGCCGTCTATGACTCGTCATTTTACACAGGAATAAATACTTCGGGTTGAGCGCGCTACGACATTGAGCTCGCGTCTGCAGGGCCTCGCAGCAGTTCCGTAATAGTTTAAGCGAAACTGAGCGCACGCACGAGCTTGATACTGCATCTGAGTGTAAAGACATCTGCGAAGTGATTTTGCATCTCGTAGAGTCGTCTATAACTTGTCGTTTTACTCAGGAATGAAGACTTCAGATTGAGCCCGCCACGACATTGCGCTCGCGTCTGCAGGGCCTCGCAGGCGTTCCGTAATAGTGTAAGCCAAACTGAGCGCACGCACGAGCTTGATGCTGCATCTGAATATAAAGACGACAGCTGCGAAGTGATTTTGCATCTCGTACAGTCGTGTATAACTCGTCGTTTTACGCAGGAATGAAGACTTCAGATTGAGCGCGCCACGACATTGCGCTCGCGTCTGCAGGGCCTCGCAGGCGTTCCGTAATAGTGTAAGCCAAACTGAGCGCACGCACGAGCTTGATGCTGCATCTGAATATAAAGACGACAGCTGCGAAGTGATTTTGCATCTCGTACAGTCGTGTATAACTCGTCGTTTTACGCAGGAATGAAGACTTCGGATTGAGCGCTCCACGACCTTGCCCTCACGTCTGCAGGGCCTCGCCGGCGTTCCGTAATAGTTTCAGCCAAACTGAGCACACACACGAGCTTGATGCTGCATCTGACTGTAAAGGCATCTGCGAAGCGATTTTGCATATCGTAGAGCCGTCTATAATTCGTCGTTTTACGCAGGAATGAAGACTTCAGATTGAGCGCGCCACGACATTGCGCTCGCGTCTGCAGTGCCTCGCAGGCGTTCCGTAATAGTGTAAGCCAAACTGAGCACACGCACGAGCTTGATGCTGCATCTGAATGTAAAGACGACATCTGCGAAGTGATTTTGCATCTCGTAGAGCCGTCTATAACTCGTCGTTTTACGAAGGACTGAAGACTTCAGATTGAGCGCTCCACGACATTGCGCTCGCGTCTGCAGGGCCTCGCAGGCGTTCCGTAATAGTTTAAGCCAAACTGAGCACACGCACGAGCTTGATGCTGCATCTGAATGTAAAGACGACATCTGCGAAGTAATTTTGCATCTCGTACAGTCGTCTATAGCTCGTCGTTTTACGCAGGAATGAGTACTTCGGGTTGAGCGCGCCACGACATTGCGCTCGCGCCTGCAGGGCCTCGCAGGCGTTCCGTAATAGTTTAAGCCAAACTGAGCACACGCACGAGCGTGACACTGCATCAGAGTGTAAAGATGACGTCTGCGAAGGGATTTTGCATCTCGTAGATTCGTCTGTAACTCGTCGTTTTAAGCAGGAATGAAGACCAGATTGAGCACTCCACGACCTTGCGCTCGCGTCTGCAGGGCCTCACAGGCGTTGCGTAATAGTTTAAGCCAAACTGAGCACACGCACGAGCTTGATGCTGCATCTGAATGTAAAGAAGACATCTGCAAAGTGATTTTGCATCTCGTAGAGCAGTCTATAACTCGTCGTTTTACTCAGGAATGAAGACTTTAGATTGAGCGCGCCACGACATTGCGCTCGCGTCTGCAGGGCCTCGCCGGCGTTCCGTAATAGTGTGAGCCAAAACTGAGCACACACACGAGCTTGATGCTGCATCTGACTGTAAAGACATCAGCGAAGTGATTTTGCATCTCGTAGGGTCGTCTATAACTCGTCGTTTTACTCAGGAATGAAGACTTCAGATTGTGCGTGCCACGACATTGCGCTCGCGTCTGGAGTGCCTCGCAGGCGTTCCGTAATAGTGTAAGCCAAACTGAGCACACGCACGAGCTTGATGCTGCATCTGAATGTAAAGACGACATCTGCGAAGTGATTTTGCATCTCGTAGAGCCGTCTATAACTCGTCGTTTTACGAACGACTGAAGACTTCAGATTGAGCGCTCCACGACATTGCGCTCGCGTCTGCAGGGCCTCGCAGGCGTTCCGTAATAGTTTAAGCCAAACTGAGCACACGCACGAGCTTAATGCTGCATCTGAATGTAAAGACGACATCTGCGAAGTAATTTTGCATCTCGTACAGTCGTCTATAGCTCGTCGTTTTACGCAGGAATGAATACTTCGGGTTGAGGGCGCCACGACATTGAGCTCGCGACTGCAGGGCCTCGCAGGCGTTCCGTAATAGTTTAAGCGAAACTGAGCACACGCACGAGCTTTATGCTGCATCTGAATGCAAAGAAGACATCTGCGATTCGATTTTGCATATCGTAGAGCCGTCTATAATTCGTCGTTTTATGCAGGAATGAAGATTTCAGATTGAGCGCGCCACGACATTGCGCTCGCGTCTGCAGTGCCTCGCAGGCGTTCCGTAATAGTGTAAGCCAAACTGAGCACACGCACGAGCTTGATGCTGCATCTGAATGTAAAGACGACATCTGCGAAGTGATTTTGCATCTCGTAGAGCCGTCTATAACTCGTCGTTTTACGAAGGACTGAAGACTTCAGATTGAGCGCTCCACGACATTGCGCTCGCGTCTGCAGGGCCTCGCAGGCGTTCCGTAATAGTTTAAGCCAAACTGAGCGCACGCACGAGCTTGATGCGGCATCTGAATGTAAAGAAGACATCTGCGAAGTGATTTTGCATCTCGTAGAGTCGTCTATAACTCGTCGTTTTACGAAGGACTCAAGACTTCAGATTGAGCGCTCCACGACATTGCGCTCGCGTCTGCAGTGCCTCGCAGGCGTTCCGTAATAGTGTAAGCCAAATTGAGCACACGCACGAGCTTGATGCTGCATCTGAATGTAAAGACGACATCTGCGTAGTGATTTTGCATCTCGTAGAGCCGTCTATAACTCGTCGTTTTACGAAGGACTGAAGACTTCAGATTGAGCGCTCCACGACATTGCGCTCGCGTCTGCAGGGCCTCGCAGGCGTTCCGTAATAGTTTAAGCCAAACTGAGCGCACGCACGAGCTTGATGCGGCATCTGAATGTAAAGAAGACAACTGCGAAGAGATTTTGCATCTCGTAGAGCCGTTTATAACTCGTCGTTTAAGCAGGAATGAAGACTTCAGATTGAGCGCTCCACGACCTTGCCCTCACGTCTGCAGGGCGTCGCAGGCATTCCGTAATAGTTTAAGCCAAACTGAGCTCATGCACGAGCTTGATGCTGCATCTGAATGTAAAGAAGTCATCTGCGAAGTGATTTTGCATCTCGTAGAGCCGTCTATAACTCGTCGTTTTACTCAGGAATGAATACTTCAGATTGAGCGCGCCATGACATTGCGCTCGCGTCTGCAGGGCCTCGCCGGCGTTCCGTAAGAGTTTGAGCCAAACTGAGCACACACACGAGCTTGATGCTGCATCTGACTGTAAAGGCATCTGCGAAGCGATTTTGCATATCGTAGAGCCGTCTATAATTCGTCGTTTTATGCAGGAATAAAGACTTCAGATTGAGCGCGCCACGACATTGCGCTCGTGTCTGCAGGGCCTCGCAGGCGTTCCGTAATAGTTTAAGCCAAACTGAGCACACGCACGAGCTTGATGCTGCATCTGAATGTAAAGACGACATCTGCGAAGTAATTTTGCATCTCGTACAGTCGTCTATAGCTCGTCGTTTTGCGCAGGAATGAATACTTCGGGTTGAGGGCGCCACGACATTGAGCTCGCGACTGCAGGGCCTCGCAGGCGTTCCGTAATAGTTTAAGCGAAACTGAGCACACGCACGAGCTTTATGCTGCATCTGAATGCAAAGAAGACATCTGCGATTCGATTTTGCATATCGTAGAGCCGTCTATAATTCGTCGTTTTATGCAGGAATGAAGACTTCAGATTGAGCGCGCCACGACATTGCGCTCGCGTCTGCAGTGCCTCGCAGGCGTTCCGTAATAGTGTAAGCCAAACTGAGCACACGCACGAGCTTGATGCTGCATCTGAATGTAAAGACGACATCTGCGAAGTGATTTTGCATCTCGTAGAGCCGTCTATAACTCGTCGTTTTACGAAGGACTGAAGACTTCAGATTGAGCACTCCACGACATTGCGCTCGCGTCTGCAGGGCCTCGCAGGCGTTCCGTAATAGTTTAAGCCAAACTGAGCGCACGCACGAGCTTGATGCGGCATCTCAATGTAAAGAAGACATCTGCGAAGTGATTTTGCATCTCGTAGAGTCGTCTATAACTCGTCGTTTTACGAAGGACTGAAGACTTGAGATTGAGCGCTCCACGACATTGCGCTCGCGTCTGCAGGGCCTCGCAGGCGTTCCGTAATAGTTTAAGCCAAACTGAGCGCACGCACGAGCTTGATGCGGCATCTGAATGTAAAGAAGACAACTGCGAAGAGATTTTGCATCTCGTAGAGCCGTTTATAACTCGTCGTTTTAAGCAGGAATGAAGACTTCAGATTGAGCGCTCCACGACCTTGCCCTCACGTCTGCAGGGCCTCGCAGGCGTTCCGTAATAGTTTAAGCCAAAACTGAGCTCATGCACGAGCTTGATGCTGCATCTGAATGTAAAGAAGACATCTGCGAAGTGATTTTGCATCTCGTAGAGCCGTCTATAACTCGTCGTTTTACTCAGGAATGAATACTTCAGATTGAGCGCGCCATGACATTGCGCTCGCGTCTGCAGGGCCTCGCCGGCGTTCCGTAATAGTGTAAGCCAAACTGAGCACACGCACGAGCTTGATGCTGCATCTGAATGTAAAGACGACATCTGCGAAGTGATTTTGCATCTCGTAGAGCCGTCTATAACTCGTCGTTTTACAAAGGACTGAAGACTTCAGATTGAGCGCTTTACGACATTGCGCTCGCGTGTGCAGGGCCTCGCAGGCGTTCCGTAATAGTTTAAGCCAAACTGAGCACACGCACGAGCTTGATGCTGCATCTGAATGTAAAGACGACATCTGCGATGTAATTTTGCATCTCGTACAGTCGTCTATAGCTCGTCGTTTTACGCAGGAATGAATACTTCGGGTTGAGCGCGCCACGACATTGCGCTCGCGCCTGCAGGGCCTCGCAGGCGTTCCGTAATAGTTTAAGCCAAACTGAGCACACGCACGAGCGTGATACTGCATCAGAGTGTAAAGATGACGTCTGCGAAGGGATTTTGCATCTCGTAGAGTCGTCTGTAACTCGTCGTTTTAAGCAGGAATGAAGACCAGATTGAGCACTCCACGACCTTGCGCTCGAGTCTGCAGGGCCTCACAGGCGTTGCGTAATAGTTTAAGCCAAACTGAGCACACGCACGAGCTTGATGCTGCATCTGAATGCAAAGAAGACATCTGCAAGTGATTTTGCATCTCGTAGAGCAGTCTATAACTCGTCGTTTTACTCAGGAATGAAGACTTCAGATTGTGCGCGCTACGACATTGCGCTCGCGTCTGCAGGGCCTCGCAGGCGTTCCGTAATAGTTTAAGCGAAACTGAGCACACGCACGAGCTTTATGCTGCATCTGAATGCAAAGAAGACATCTGCGAAGTGATTTTGCATCTCGTAGAGCCGTCTATAACTCGTCGTTTTACTCAGGAATGAATACTTCAGATTGAGCGCGCCATGACACTGCGCTCGCGTCTGCAGGGCCTCGCCGGCGTTCCGTAAGAGTTTGAGCCAAACTGAGCACACACACGAGCTTGATGCTGCATCTGACTGTAAAGGCATCTGCGAAGCGATTTTGCATATCGTAGCGCCGTCTATAATTCGTCGTTTTATGCAGGAATAAAGACTTCAGATTGAGCGCGCCACGACATTGCGCTCGCGTCTGCAGGGCCTCGCAGGCGTTCCGTAATAGTTTAAGCCAAACTGAGCACACGCACGAGCTTGATGCTGCATCTGAATGTAAAGACGACATCTGCGAAGTAATTTTGCATCTCGTACAGTCGTCTATAGCTCGTCGTTTTGCGCAGGAATGAATACTTCGGGTTGAGGGCGCCACGACATTGAGCTCGCGTCTGCAGGGCCTCGCAGGCGTTCCGTAATAGTTTAAGCCAAACTGAGCGCACGCACGAGCTTGATGCGGCATCTGAATGTAAAGAAGACATCTGCGAAGTGATTTTGCATCTCGTAGAGTCGTCTATAACTCGTCGTTTTACGAAGGACTCAAGACTTCAGATTGAGCGCTCCACGACATTGCGCTCGCGTCTGCAGTGCCTCGCAGGCGTTCCGTAATAGTGTAAGCCAAACTGAGCACACGCACGAGCTTGATGCTGCATCTGAATGTAAAGACGACATCTGCGTAGTGATTTTGCATCTCGTAGAGCCGTCTATAACTCGTCGTTTTACGAAGGACTGAAGACTTCAGATTGAGCGCTCCACGACATTGCGCTCGCGTCTGCAGGGCCTCGCAGGCGTTCCGTAATAGTTTAAGCCAAACTGAGCGCACGCACGAGCTTGATGCGGCATCTGAATGTAAAGAAGACAACTGCGAAGAGATTTTGCATCTCGTAGAGCCGTTTATAACTCGTCGTTTAAGCAGGAATGAAGACTTCAGATTGAGCGCTCCACGACCTTGCCCTCACGTCTGCAGGGCGTCGCAGGCATTCCGTAATAGTTTAAGCCAAACTGAGCTCATGCACGAGCTTGATGCTGCATCTGAATGTAAAGAAGTCATCTGCGAAGTGATTTTGCATCTCGTAGAGCCGTCTATAACTCGTCGTTTTACTCAGGAATGAATACTTCAGATTGAGCGCGCCATGACATTGCGCTCGCGTCTGCAGGGCCTCGCCGGCGTTCCGTAAGAGTTTGAGCCAAACTGAGCACACACACGAGCTTGATGCTGCATCTGACTGTAAAGGCATCTGCGAAGCGATTTTGCATATCGTAGAGCCGTCTATAATTCGTCGTTTTATGCAGGAATAAAGACTTCAGATTGAGCGCGCCACGACATTGCGCTCGTGTCTGCAGGGCCTCGCAGGCGTTCCGTAATAGTTTAAGCCAAACTGAGCACACGCACGAGCTTGATGCTGCATCTGAATGTAAAGACGACATCTGCGAAGTAATTTTGCATCTCGTACAGTCGTCTATAGCTCGTCGTTTTGCGCAGGAATGAATACTTCGGGTTGAGGGCGCCACGACATTGAGCTCGCGACTGCAGGGCCTCGCAGGCGTTCCGTAATAGTTTAAGCGAAACTGAGCACACGCACGAGCTTTATGCTGCATCTGAATGCAAAGAAGACATCTGCGATTCGATTTTGCATATCGTAGAGCCGTCTATAATTCGTCGTTTTATGCAGGAATGAAGACTTCAGATTGAGCGCGCCACGACATTGCGCTCGCGTCTGCAGTGCCTCGCAGGCGTTCCGTAATAGTGTAAGCCAAACTGAGCACACGCACGAGCTTGATGCTGCATCTGAATGTAAAGACGACATCTGCGAAGTGATTTTGCATCTCGTAGAGCCGTCTATAACTCGTCGTTTTACGAAGGACTGAAGACTTCAGATTGAGCACTCCACGACATTGCGCTCGCGTCTGCAGGGCCTCGCAGGCGTTCCGTAATAGTTTAAGCCAAACTGAGCGCACGCACGAGCTTGATGCGGCATCTCAATGTAAAGAAGACATCTGCGAAGTGATTTTGCATCTCGTAGAGTCGTCTATAACTCGTCGTTTTACGAAGGACTGAAGACTTGAGATTGAGCGCTCCACGACATTGCGCTCGCGTCTGCAGGGCCTCGCAGGCGTTCCGTAATAGTTTAAGCCAAACTGAGCGCACGCACGAGCTTGATGCGGCATCTGAATGTAAAGAAGACAACTGCGAAGAGATTTTGCATCTCGTAGAGCCGTTTATAACTCGTCGTTTTAAGCAGGAATGAAGACTTCAGATTGAGCGCTCCACGACCTTGCCCTCACGTCTGCAGGGCCTCGCAGGCGTTCCGTAATAGTTTAAGCCAAAACTGAGCTCATGCACGAGCTTGATGCTGCATCTGAATGTAAAGAAGACATCTGCGAAGTGATTTTGCATCTCGTAGAGCCGTCTATAACTCGTCGTTTTACTCAGGAATGAATACTTCAGATTGAGCGCGCCATGACATTGCGCTCGCGTCTGCAGGGCCTCGCCGGCGTTCCGTAATAGTGTAAGCCAAACTGAGCACACGCACGAGCTTGATGCTGCATCTGAATGTAAAGACGACATCTGCGATGTAATTTTGCATCTCGTACAGTCGTCTATAGCTCGTCGTTTTACGCAGGAATGAATACTTCGGGTTGAGCGCGCCACGACATTGCGCTCGCGCCTGCAGGGCCTCGCAGGCGTTCCGTAATAGTTTAAGCCAAACTGAGCACACGCACGAGCGTGATACTGCATCAGAGTGTAAAGATGACGTCTGCGAAGGGATTTTGCATCTCGTAGAGTCGTCTGTAACTCGTCGTTTTAAGCAGGAATGAAGACCAGATTGAGCACTCCACGACCTTGCGCTCGAGTCTGCAGGGCCTCACAGGCGTTGCGTAATAGTTTAAGCCAAACTGAGCACACGCACGAGCTTGATGCTGCATCTGAATGCAAAGAAGACATCTGCAAGTGATTTTGCATCTCGTAGAGCAGTCTATAACTCGTCGTTTTACTCAGGAATGAAGACTTCAGATTGTGCGCGCTACGACATTGCGCTCGCGTCTGCAGGGCCTCGCAGGCGTTCCGTAATAGTTTAAGCGAAACTGAGCACACGCACGAGCTTTATGCTGCATCTGAATGCAAAGAAGACATCTGCGAAGTGATTTTGCATCTCGTAGAGCCGTCTATAACTCGTCGTTTTACTCAGGAATGAATACTTCAGATTGAGCGCGCCATGACATTGCGCTCGCGTCTGCAGGGCCTCGCCGGCGTTCCGTAAGAGTTTGAGCCAAACTGAGCACACACACGAGCTTGATGCTGCATCTGACTGTAAAGGCATCTGCGAAGCGATTTTGCATATCGTAGCGCCGTCTATAATTCGTCGTTTTATGCAGGAATAAAGACTTCAGATTGAGCGCGCCACGACATTGCGCTCGCGTCTGCAGGGCCTCGCAGGCGTTCCGTAATAGTTTAAGCCAAACTGAGCACACGCACGAGCTTGATGCTGCATCTGAATGTAAAGACGACATCTGCGAAGTAATTTTGCATCTCGTACAGTCGTCTATAGCTCGTCGTTTTGCGCAGGAATGAATACTTCGGGTTGAGGGCGCCACGACATTGAGCTCGCGACTGCAGGGCCTCGCAGGCGTTCCGTAATAGTTTAAGCGAAACTGAGCACACGCACGAGCTTTATGCTGCATCTGAATGCAAAGAAGACATCTGCGATTCGATTTTGCATATCGTAGAGCCGTCTATAATTCGTCGTTTTATGCAGGAATGAAGACTTCAGATTGAGCGCGCCACGACATTGCGCTCGCGTCTGCAGTGCCTCGCAGGCGTTCCGTAATAGTGTAAGCCAAACTGAGCACACGCACGAGCTTGATGCTGCATCTGAATGTAAAGACGACATCTGCGAAGTGATTTTGCATCTCGTAGAGCCGTCTATAACTCGTCGTTTTACGAAGGACTGAAGACTTCAGATTGAGCACTCCACGACATTGCGCTCGCGTCTGCAGGGCCTCGCAGGCGTTCCGTAATAGTTTAAGCCAAACTGAGCGCACGCACGAGCTTGATGCGGCATCTCAATGTAAAGAAGACATCTGCGAAGTGATTTTGCATCTCGTAGAGTCGTCTATAACTCGTCGTTTTACGAAGGACTGAAGACTTGAGATTGAGCGCTCCACGACATTGCGCTCGCGTCTGCAGGGCCTCGCAGGCGTTCCGTAATAGTTTAAGCCAAACTGAGCGCACGCACGAGCTTGATGCGGCATCTGAATGTAAAGAAGACAACTGCGAAGAGATTTTGCATCTCGTAGAGCCGTTTATAACTCGTCGTTTTAAGCAGGAATGAAGACTTCAGATTGAGCGCTCCACGACTTTGCCCTCACGTCTGCAGGGCCTCGTAGGCGTTCCGTAATAGTTTAAGCCAAACTGAGCTCATGCACGAGCTTGATGCTGCATCTGAATGTAAAGAAGACATCTGCGAAGTGATTTTGCATCTCGTAGAGCCGTCTATAACTCGTCGTTTTACTCAGGAATGAATACTTCAGATTGAGCGCGCCATGACATTGCGCTCGCGTCTGCAGGGCCTCGCCGGCGTTCCGTAATAGTGTAAGCCAAACTGAGCACACGCACGAGCTTGATGCTGCATCTGAATGTAAAGACGACATCTGCGAAGTGATTTTGCATCTCGTAGAGCCGTCTATAACTCGTCGTTTTACGAAGGACTGAAGACTTCAGATTGAGCGCTCCACGACATTGCGCTCGCGTCTGCAGGGCCTCGCAGGCGTTCCGTAATAGTTTAAGCCAAACTGATCACACGCACGAGCTTGATGCTGCATCTGAATGTAAAGACGACATCTGCGAAGTAATTTTGCATCTCGTACAGTCGTCTATAGCTCGTCGTTTTACGCAGGAATGAATACTTCGGGTTGAGCGCGCCACGACATTGCGCTCGCGCCTGCAGGGCCTCGCAGGCGTTCCGTAATAGTTTAAGCCAAACTGAGCACACGCACGAGCGTGATACTGCATCAGAGTGTAAAGATGACGTCTGCGAAGGGATTTTGCATCTCGTAGAGTCGTCTGTAACTCGTCGTTTTAAGCAGGAATGAAGACCAGATTGAGCACTCCACGACCTTGCGCTCGAGTCTGCAGGGCCTCACAGGCGTTGCGTAATAGTTTAAGCCAAACTGAGCACACGCACGAGCTTGATGCTGCATCTGAATGCAAAGAAGACATCTGCAAGTGATTTTGCATCTCGTAGAGCAGTCTATAACTCGTCGTTTTACTCAGGAATGAAGACTTCAGATTGTGCGCGCTACGACATTGCGCTCGCGTCTGCAGGGCCTCGCAGGCGTTCCGTAATAGTTTAAGCGAAACTGAGCACACGCACGAGCTTTATGCTGCATCTGAATGCAAAAAAGACATCTGCGAAGTGATTTTGCATCTCGTAGAGCCATTTATAACTGGTCGTTTTACGAAGGACTGAAGACTTCAGATTGAGCGCTCCACGACATTGCGCTCGCTTCTGCAGGGCCCCGCAGGCGTTCTGTAATAGTTTAAGCCAAACTGAGCGGACGCACGAGCGTGATACTGCATCAGAGTGTAAAGATGACGTCTGCGAAGGGATTTTGCATCTCGTAGAGTCGTCTGTAACTCGTCGTTTTAAGCAGGAATGAAGACCAGATTGAGCACTCCACGACCTTGCGCTCGAGTCTGCAGGGCCTCACAGGCGTTGCGTAATAGTTTAAGCCAAACTGAGCACACGCACGAGCTTGATGCTGCATCTGAATGCAAAGAAGACATCTGCAAGTGATTTTGCATCTCGTAGAGCAGTCTATAACTCGTCGTTTTACTCAGGAATGAAGACTTCAGATTGTGCGCGCTACGACATTGCGCTCGCGTCTGCAGGGCCTCGCAGGCGTTCCGTAATAGTTTAAGCGAAACTGAGCACACGCACGAGCTTTATGCTGCATCTGAATGCAAAGAAGACATCTGCGAAGTGATTTTGCATCTCGTAGAGCCGTCTATAACTCGTCGTTTTACTCAGGAATGAATACTTCAGATTGAGCGCGCCATGACATTGCGCTCGCGTCTGCAGGGCCTCGCCGGCGTTCCGTAAGAGTTTGAGCCAAACTGAGCACACACACGAGCTTGATGCTGCATCTGACTGTAAAGGCATCTGCGAAGCGATTTTGCATATCGTAGCGCCGTCTATAATTCGTCGTTTTATGCAGGAATAAAGACTTCAGATTGAGCGCGCCACGACATTGCGCTCGCGTCTGCAGGGCCTCGCAGGCGTTCCGTAATAGTTTAAGCCAAACTGAGCACACGCACGAGCTTGATGCTGCATCTGAATGTAAAGACGACATCTGCGAAGTAATTTTGCATCTCGTACAGTCGTCTATAGCTCGTCGTTTTGCGCAGGAATGAATACTTCGGGTTGAGGGCGCCACGACATTGAGCTCGCGACTGCAGGGCCTCGCAGGCGTTCCGTAATAGTTTAAGCGAAACTGAGCACACGCACGAGCTTTATGCTGCATCTGAATGCAAAGAAGACATCTGCGATTCGATTTTGCATATCGTAGAGCCGTCTATAATTCGTCGTTTTATGCAGGAATGAAGACTTCAGATTGAGCGCGCCACGACATTGCGCTCGCGTCTGCAGTGCCTCGCAGGCGTTCCGTAATAGTGTAAGCCAAACTGAGCACACGCACGAGCTTGATGCTGCATCTGAATGTAAAGACGACATCTGCGAAGTGATTTTGCATCTCGTAGAGCCGTCTATAACTCGTCGTTTTACGAAGGACTGAAGACTTCAGATTGAGCACTCCACGACATTGCGCTCGCGTCTGCAGGGCCTCGCAGGCGTTCCGTAATAGTTTAAGCCAAACTGAGCGCACGCACGAGCTTGATGCGGCATCTCAATGTAAAGAAGACATCTGCGAAGTGATTTTGCATCTCGTAGAGTCGTCTATAACTCGTCGTTTTACGAAGGACTGAAGACTTGAGATTGAGCGCTCCACGACATTGCGCTCGCGTCTGCAGGGCCTCGCAGGCGTTCCGTAATAGTTTAAGCCAAACTGAGCGCACGCACGAGCTTGATGCGGCATCTGAATGTAAAGAAGACAACTGCGAAGAGATTTTGCATCTCGTAGAGCCGTTTATAACTCGTCGTTTTAAGCAGGAATGAAGACTTCAGATTGAGCGCTCCACGACTTTGCCCTCACGTCTGCAGGGCCTCGTAGGCGTTCCGTAATAGTTTAAGCCAAACTGAGCTCATGCACGAGCTTGATGCTGCATCTGAATGTAAAGAAGACATCTGCGAAGTGATTTTGCATCTCGTAGAGCCGTCTATAACTCGTCGTTTTACTCAGGAATGAATACTTCAGATTGAGCGCGCCATGACATTGCGCTCGCGTCTGCAGGGCCTCGCCGGCGTTCCGTAATAGTGTAAGCCAAACTGAGCACACGCACGAGCTTGATGCTGCATCTGAATGTAAAGACGACATCTGCGAAGTGATTTTGCATCTCGTAGAGCCGTCTATAACTCGTCGTTTTACGAAGGACTGAAGACTTCAGATTGAGCGCTCCACGACATTGCGCTCGCGTCTGCAGGGCCTCGCAGGCGTTCCGTAATAGTTTAAGCCAAACTGATCACACGCACGAGCTTGATGCTGCATCTGAATGTAAAGACGACATCTGCGAAGTAATTTTTCATCTCGTACAGTCGTCTATAGCTCGTCGTTTTACGCAGGAATGAATACTTCGGGTTGAGCGCGCCACGACATTGCGCTCGCGCCTGCAGGGCCTCGCAGGCGTTCCGTAATAGTTTAAGCCAAACTGAGCACACGCACGAGCGTGATACTGCATCAGAGTGTAAAGATGACGTCTGCGAAGGGATTTTGCATCTCGTAGAGTCGTCTGTAACTCGTCGTTTTAAGCAGGAATGAAGACCAGATTGAGCACTCCACGACCTTGCGCTCGAGTCTGCAGGGCCTCACAGGCGTTGCGTAATAGTTTAAGCCAAACTGAGCACACGCACGAGCTTGATGCTGCATCTGAATGCAAAGAAGACATCTGCAAGTGATTTTGCATCTCGTAGAGCAGTCTATAACTCGTCGTTTTACTCAGGAATGAAGACTTCAGATTGTGCGCGCTACGACATTGCGCTCGCGTCTGCAGGGCCTCGCAGGCGTTCCGTAATAGTTTAAGCGAAACTGAGCACACGCACGAGCTTTATGCTGCATCTGAATGCAAAAAAGACATCTGCGAAGTGATTTTGCATCTCGTAGAGCCATTTATAACTGGTCGTTTTACGAAGGACTGAAGACTTCAGATTGAGCGCTCCACGACATTGCGCTCGCTTCTGCAGGGCCCCGCAGGCGTTCTGTAATAGTTTAAGCCAAACTGAGCGGACGCACGAGCTTGATGCTGCATCTGAATGTAGAGAAGACATCTGCGAAATGGTTTTGCATCTCGTAGAGCCGTCTATAACTCGTCGTTTTACTCAGGAATGAATACTTCAGATTGAGCGCGCCACGACATTGCGCTCGCGTCTGCAGGGCCTCGCAGATGTTCCGTAATAGTTTAAGCCGAACTGAGCACACGCACAAGCTTTATGCTGCATCTGAATGTAAAGAAGACATCTGCGAAGCGATTTTGCATCTCGTAGAGCCGTCTATAATTCGTCGTTTTACGCAGGAATGAAGACTTCAGATTGAGCGCGCCACGACATTGCGCTCGTGTCTGCAGTGCCTCGCCGGCGTTCCGTAATAGTGTAAGCCAAACTGAGCCCACGCACGAGCTTGATACTGCATCAGAGTGTAAAGATGACGTCTGCGAAGGGATTTTGCATATCGTAGCGCCGTCTATAATTCGTCGTTTTATGCAGGAATAAAGACTTCAGATTGAGCGCGCCACGACATTGCGCTCGCGTCTGCAGGGCCTCGCAGGCGTTCCGTAATAGTTTAAGCCAAACTGAGCACACGCACGAGCTTGATGCTGCATCTGAATGTAAAGACGACATCTGCGAAGTAATTTTGCATCTCGTACAGTCGTCTATAGCTCGTCGTTTTGCGCAGGAATGAATACTTCGGGTTGAGGGCGCCACGACATTGAGCTCGCGACTGCAGGGCCTCGCAGGCGTTCCGTAATAGTTTAAGCGAAACTGAGCACACGCACGAGCTTTATGCTGCATCTGAATGCAAAGAAGACATCTGCGATTCGATTTTGCATATCGTAGAGCCGTCTATAATTCGTCGTTTTATGCAGGAATGAAGACTTCAGATTGAGCGCGCCACGACATTGCGCTCGCGTCTGCAGTGCCTCGCAGGCGTTCCGTAATAGTGTAAGCCAAACTGAGCACACGCACGAGCTTGATGCTGCATCTGAATGTAAAGACGACATCTGCGAAGTGATTTTGCATCTCGTAGAGCCGTCTATAACTCGTCGTTTTACGAAGGACTGAAGACTTCAGATTGAGCACTCCACGACATTGCGCTCGCGTCTGCAGGGCCTCGCAGGCGTTCCGTAATAGTTTAAGCCAAACTGAGCGCACGCACGAGCTTGATGCGGCATCTCAATGTAAAGAAGACATCTGCGAAGTGATTTTGCATCTCGTAGAGTCGTCTATAACTCGTCGTTTTACGAAGGACTGAAGACTTGAGATTGAGCGCTCCACGACATTGCGCTCGCGTCTGCAGGGCCTCGCAGGCGTTCCGTAATAGTTTAAGCCAAACTGAGCGCACGCACGAGCTTGATGCGGCATCTGAATGTAAAGAAGACAACTGCGAAGAGATTTTGCATCTCGTAGAGCCGTTTATAACTCGTCGTTTTAAGCAGGAATGAAGACTTCAGATTGAGCGCTCCACGACTTTGCCCTCACGTCTGCAGGGCCTCGTAGGCGTTCCGTAATAGTTTAAGCCAAACTGAGCTCATGCACGAGCTTGATGCTGCATCTGAATGTAAAGAAGACATCTGCGAAGTGATTTTGCATCTCGTAGAGCCGTCTATAACTCGTCGTTTTACTCAGGAATGAATACTTCAGATTGAGCGCGCCATGACATTGCGCTCGCGTCTGCAGGGCCTCGCCGGCGTTCCGTAATAGTGTAAGCCAAACTGAGCACACGCACGAGCTTGATGCTGCATCTGAATGTAAAGACGACATCTGCGAAGTGATTTTGCATCTCGTAGAGCCGTCTATAACTCGTCGTTTTACGAAGGACTGAAGACTTCAGATTGAGCGCTCCACGACATTGCGCTCGCGTCTGCAGGGCCTCGCAGGCGTTCCGTAATAGTTTAAGCCAAACTGATCACACGCACGAGCTTGATGCTGCATCTGAATGTAAAGACGACATCTGCGAAGTAATTTTTCATCTCGTACAGTCGTCTATAGCTCGTCGTTTTACGCAGGAATGAATACTTCGGGTTGAGCGCGCCACGACATTGCGCTCGCGCCTGCAGGGCCTCGCAGGCGTTCCGTAATAGTTTAAGCCAAACTGAGCACACGCACGAGCGTGATACTGCATCAGAGTGTAAAGATGACGTCTGCGAAGGGATTTTGCATCTCGTAGAGTCGTCTGTAACTCGTCGTTTTAAGCAGGAATGAAGACCAGATTGAGCACTCCACGACCTTGCGCTCGAGTCTGCAGGGCCTCACAGGCGTTGCGTAATAGTTTAAGCCAAACTGAGCACACGCACGAGCTTGATGCTGCATCTGAATGCAAAGAAGACATCTGCAAGTGATTTTGCATCTCGTAGAGCAGTCTATAACTCGTCGTTTTACTCAGGAATGAAGACTTCAGATTGTGCGCGCTACGACATTGCGCTCGCGTCTGCAGGGCCTCGCAGGCGTTCCGTAATAGTTTAAGCGAAACTGAGCACACGCACGAGCTTTATGCTGCATCTGAATGCAAAAAAGACATCTGCGAAGTGATTTTGCATCTCGTAGAGCCATTTATAACTGGTCGTTTTACGAAGGACTGAAGACTTCAGATTGAGCGCTCCACGACATTGCGCTCGCTTCTGCAGGGCCCCGCAGGCGTTCTGTAATAGTTTAAGCCAAACTGAGCGGACGCACGAGCTTGATGCTGCATCTGAATGTAGAGAAGACATCTGCGAAATGGTTTTGCATCTCGTAGAGCCGTCTATAACTCGTCGTTTTACTCAGGAATGAATACTTCAGATTGAGCGCGCCACGACATTGCGCTCGCGTCTGCAGGGCCTCGCAGATGTTCCGTAATAGTTTAAGCCGAACTGAGCACACGCACAAGCTTTATGCTGCATCTGAATGTAAAGAAGACATCTGCGAAGCGATTTTGCATCTCGTAGAGCCGTCTATAATTCGTCGTTTTACGCAGGAATGAAGACTTCAGATTGAGCGCGCCACGACATTGCGCTCGTGTCTGCAGTGCCTCGCCGGCGTTCCGTAATAGTGTAAGCCAAACTGAGCCCACGCACGAGCTTGATACTGCATCAGAGTGTAAAGATGACGTCTGCGAAGGGATTTTGCATCTCGTAGAGCCGTCTATAATTCGTCGTTTTACGCAGGAATGAAGACTTCAGATTGAGCGCGCCACGACATTGCGCTCGCGTCTGCAGTGCCTCACAGGCGTTCCGTAATAGTTTAAGCCAAACTGAGCACACGCACGAGCTTGATGCTGCATCTGAATGTAAAGAAGACATCTGCGAAGTAATTTTGTATCTCGTAGAGCCGTCGATAACTCTTCATTTTACACAGGAATAAATACTTCGGGTTGAGCGCGCCACGGCATTGCGCTCGCGTCTGCAGGGCCTTGCAGGCGTTCCGTAATAGTTTAAGCGAAATGAGCACACGCACGAGCTTTATGCAGCATCTGAATGCAAAGAAGACATCTGCGAAGTGATTTTGCATCTCGTAGAGCCGTTTATAACTCGTCGTTTTACTCAGCAATGAAGACTTCAGATTGAGCGCGCCACGACATTGCGCTCGCGTCTGCAGGGCCTCGCTGGCGTTCCGTAATAGTTTAAGCCAAACTGAGCACACGCGCGAGCTTTATGCTGCATCTGAATGTAAAGAAGACATCTGCGAAGCGATTTTGCATCTCGTAGAGCCGTCTATAAGTCGTCGTTTTACGCAGGAATGATGACTTCAGATTGAGCGCGCCATGACATTGCGCTCGCGTCTGCAGGGCCTCGCCGGCGTTCCGTAATAGTGTGAGCCAAACTGAGCACACACACGAGCTTGACGCTGCATCTGACTGTAAAGACATCTGCGAAGTGATTTTGCATCTCGTAGAGCCATTTATAACTCGTCGTTTTACGAAGGACTGAAGACTTCAGATTGAGCGCTCCACGACATTGCGCTCGCGTCTGCAGGGCCTCGCAGGCGTTCTGTAATAGTTTATGCCCAACTGAGCGGACGCACGAGCTTGATGCTGCATCTGAATGTAAAGAAGACATCTGCGAAGTGATTTTGCATCTCGTAGAGCCGTCTATAACTCGTCGTTTTACTCAGGAATGAATACTTCAGATTGAGCGCGCCACGACATTGCGCTCGCGTCTGCAGGGCCTCGCCGGCGTTCCGTAATAGTGTGAGCCAAACTGAGCACACACACGAGGTTGATGCTGCATCTGACTGTAAAGACATCTGCGAAGTGATTTTGCATCTCGTACAGTCGTCTATAACTCGTCGTTTTACGCAGGAATGAAGACTTCGGGTTGAGCGCGCCACGACATTGCGCTCGCGTCTGCAGGGCCTCGCAGATGTTCCGTAATAGTTTAAGCCGAACTGAGCACACGCACAAGCTTTATGCTGCATCTGAATGTAAAGAAGACATCTGCGAAGCGATTTTGCATCTCGTAGAGCCGTCTATAATTCGTCGTTTTACGCAGGAATGAAGACTTCAGATTGAGCGCGCCACGACATTGCGCTCGTGTCTGCAGTGCCTCGCCGGCGTTCCGTAATAGTGTAAGCCAAACTGAGCCCACGCACGAGCTTGATACTGCATCAGAGTGTAAAGATGACGTCTGCGAAGGGATTTTGCATCTCGTAGAGCCGTCTATAATTCGTCGTTTTACGCAGGAATGAAGACTTCAGATTGAGCGCGCCACGACATTGCGCTCGCGTCTGCAGTGCCTCACAGGCGTTCCGTAATAGTTTAAGCCAAACTGAGCACACGCACGAGCTTGATGCTGCATCTGAATGTAAAGAAGACATCTGCGAAGTAATTTTGTATCTCGTAGAGCCGTCGATAACTCTTCATTTTACACAGGAATAAATACTTCGGGTTGAGCGCGCCACGGCATTGCGCTCGCGTCTGCAGGGCCTTGCAGGCGTTCCGTAATAGTTTAAGCGAAATGAGCACACGCACGAGCTTTATGCAGCATCTGAATGCAAAGAAGACATCTGCGAAGTGATTTTGCATCTCGTAGAGCCGTTTATAACTCGTCGTTTTACTCAGCAATGAAGACTTCAGATTGAGCGCGCCACGACATTGCGCTCGCGTCTGCAGGGCCTCGCTGGCGTTCCGTAATAGTTTAAGCCAAACTGAGCACACGCGCGAGCTTTATGCTGCATCTGAATGTAAAGAAGACATCTGCGAAGCGATTTTGCATCTCGTAGAGCCGTCTATAAGTCGTCGTTTTACGCAGGAATGATGACTTCAGATTGAGCGCGCCATGACATTGCGCTCGCGTCTGCAGGGCCTCGCCGGCGTTCCGTAATAGTGTGAGCCAAACTGAGCACACACACGAGCTTGACGCTGCATCTGACTGTAAAGACATCTGCGAAGTGATTTTGCATCTCGTAGAGCCATTTATAACTCGTCGTTTTACGAAGGACTGAAGACTTCAGATTGAGCGCTCCACGACATTGCGCTCGCGTCTGCAGGGCCTCGCAGGCGTTCTGTAATAGTTTATGCCCAACTGAGCGGACGCACGAGCTTGATGCTGCATCTGAATGTAAAGAAGACATCTGCGAAGTGATTTTGCATCTCGTAGAGCCGTCTATAACTCGTCGTTTTACTCAGGAATGAATACTTCAGATTGAGCGCGCCACGACATTGCGCTCGCGTCTGCAGGGCCTCGCCGGCGTTCCGTAATAGTGTGAGCCAAACTGAGCACACACACGAGGTTGATGCTGCATCTGACTGTAAAGACATCTGCGAAGTGATTTTGCATCTCGTACAGTCGTCTATAACTCGTCGTTTTACGCAGGAATGAAGACTTCGGGTTGAGCGCGCCACGACATTGCGCTCGCGTCTGCAGGGCCTCGCAGGCGTTCCGTAATAGTTTAAGCCAAACTGAGCACACGAACGAGCTTGATGCTGCATCTGAATACAAAGAAGACATCTGCGAAGTGATTTTGCATCTCGTAGAGCAGTCTATAACTCGTCGTTTTACTCAGGAATGAAGACTTCAGATTGAGCGCGCCACGACATTGCGCTCGCGTCTGCAGGGCCTCGCCGGCGTTCCGTAATAGTGTGAGCCAAACTGAGCACACACACGAGCTTGATGCTGCATCTGACTGTAAAGACATCTGCGATGTGATTTTGCTTCTCGTAGAGTCGTCTATAGCTCGTCGTTTTACTCAGGAATGAAGACTTCAGATTGAGCGCGGCACGACATTGCGCTCGCGTCAGCAGGGCCTCGCAGGCGTTCCGTAATAGTTTAAGCCAAACTGAGCACACGCACGAGCTTTATGCTGCATCTGAATGTAAAGACGACATCTGCGAAGTGATTTTACATCTCGTAGAGTCGTCTATAACTCGTCGTTTTAGTCAGGAATGAAGACTTCAGATAAAGCGCGCCACGACATTGCGCTTGCGTCTGCAGGGCCTCGCAGGCGTTCCGTAATAGTTTAAGCCAAACTGAGCACACGCACGAGCTTGATGCTGCATCTGAATGTAAAGACGACATCTGCGAAGTGATTTTACATCTCGTAGAGTCGTCTATAACTCGTCGTTTTAGTCAGGAATGAAGACTTCAGATAAAGCGCGCCACGACATTGCGCTTGCGTCTGCAGGGCCTCGCAGGCGTTCCGCAATAGTGTAAGCCAAACTGAGCACACGCACGAGCTTGATGCTGCATCTGAATGTAAAGAAGACATCTGCGAAGTGATTTTGCATCTCGTAGAGTCGTCTATAACTCATCGTTTTACGCAGGAATGAAGTGTTCAGATTGAGCGCGCTACGACATTGCGCTCGCGTCTGCATGGCCTCGCCGGCGTTCCGTAATAGTGCGAGCCAAACTGAGCGCACACACGAGCTTGATGCTGCATCTGACTGTAAAGTCATCTGCGAAGTGATTTTGCATCTCGTAGAGTCGTCTATAACTCGTCGTTTTACTCAGGAATGAAGACTTCAGATTGAGCGCGGCACGACATTGCGCTCGCGTCAGCAGGGCCTCGCAGGCGTTCCGTAATAGTTTAAGCCAAACTGAGCGCACGCACGAGCTTTATGCTGCATCTGAATCTAAAGAAGACATCTGCGAAGCGATTTTACATCTCGTAGAGCCGTCTATAATTCGTCGTTTTACGCAGGAATGAAGACTTCAGATTGAGCGCGCCACGACATTGTGTTTGCGTCTGCAGTGCCTCGCCGGCGTTCCGTAATATTTTAAGCCAAACTGAGCACACGCACGAGCCTGATACTGCATCTAAGTGTAAAGAAGACATCTGCGAATTGATGTTGCATCTCGTAGAGTCGTATATATCTCGTCGTTTTAAGCAGGAATGAAGACTTCAGATTGAGCACTCCACGACCTTGCGGTCGCGTCTGCAGGGCCTCACAGGCGTTCCGTAATAGTTTAAGCCAAACTGAGCACACGCACGAGCTTGATGCTGCATCTGAATGTAAAGAAGACATCTGCGAAGTAATTTTGTATCTCGTAGAGCCGTCTATAACTCTTCGTTTTACACAGGAATAAATACTTCGGGTTGAGCGCGCCACGGCATTGCGCTCGCGTCTGCAGGGCCTTGCAGGCGTTCCGTAATAGTTTAAGCGAAACTGAGCACACGCACGAGCTTTATGCAGCATCTGAATGCAAAGAAGACATCTGCGAAGTGATTTTGCATCTCGTAGAGCCGTTTATAACTCGTCGTTTTACTCAGCAATGAAGACTACAGATTGAGCGCGCCACGACATTGCGCTCGCGTCTGCAGGGCCTCGCTGGCGTTCCGTAATAGTTTAAGCCAAACTGAGCACACGCGCGAGCTTTATGCTGCATCTGAATGTAAAGAAGACATCTGCGAAGCGATTTTGCATCTCGTAGAGCCGTCTATAATTCGTCGTTTTACGCAGGAATGATGACTTCAGATTGAGCGCGCCATGACATTGCGCTCGCGTCTGCAGGGCCTCGCCGGCGTTCCGTAATAGTGTGAGCCAAACTGAGCACACACACGAGCTTGACGCTGCATCTGACTGTAAAGACATCTGCGAAGTGATTTTGCATCTCGTAGAGCCGTCTATAACTCGTCGTTTTACTCAGGAATGAATACTTCAGATTGAGCGCGCCACGACATTGCGCTCGCGTCTGCAGGGCCTCGCCGGCGTTCCGTAATAGTGTGAGCCAAACTGAGCACACACACGAGGTTGATGCTGCATCTGACTGTAAAGACATCTGCGAAGTGATTTTGCATCTCGTAGAGCCATTTATAACTCGTCGTTTTACGAAGGACTGAAGACTTCAGATTGAGCGCTCCACGACATTGCGCTCGCGTCTGCAGGGCCTCGCAGGCGTTCTGTAATAGTTTATGCCAAACTGAGCGGACGCACGAGCTTGATGCTGCATCTGAATGTAAAGAAGACATCTGCGAAGTGATTTTGCATCTCGTAGAGCCGTCTATAACTCGTCAATTTACTTAGGAATGAATACTTCAGATTGAGCGCGCCACGACATTGCGCTCGCGTCTGCAGGGCCTCGCCGGCGTTCCGTAATATTGTGAGCCAAACTGAGCACACACACGAGCTTGACGCTGCATCTGACTGTAAAGACATCTGCGAAGTGATTTTTCATTCGTAGAGTCGTCTATAACTCGTCGTTTTAGTCAGGAATGAAGACTTTAGATTGAGCGCGCCACGACATTGCGCTCGCGTCTGCAGGGCCTCGCAGGAGTTTCGCAATAGTGTAAGCCAAACTTAGCACACGCACGAGCTTGATGCTGCATCTGAATGTAAAGAAGACATCTGCGAAGTGATTTTGCATCTCGTAGAGTCGTCTATAACTCGTCATTTTACACAGGAATAAATACTTCGGGTTGAGTGCGCCACGACATTGAGCTCGCGTCTGCAGGGCCTCGCAGGCGTTCCGTAATAGTTTAAGCGAAAGTGAGCACACGCACGAGCTTTATGCTGCATCTGAATGCAAACAAGACATCTGCGAAGTGATTTTGCATCTCGTAGAGCCGTTTATGACTCGTCGTTTTACGAAGGACTGAAGACTTCAGATTGAGCGCTCCACGACATTGCGCTCGCGTCTGCAGGGCCTCGCAGGCGTTCTGTAATAGTTTAAGCCAAACTGAGCGGACGCACGAGCTTGATGCTGCATCTGAATGTAAAGAAGACATCTGCGAAGTGATTTTGCATCTCGTAGAGCCGTCTATAACTCGTTTTAAGCAGGAATGAAGACTTCAAATTGAGTGCTCCATGACCTTGCACTCGCTTCTGCAGGGCCTCACGGGCGTTCCGTAATTTTAAGCCACACTGAGCACACGCACGAGCTTGATGCTGCATGTGAATCTAAAGAAGACATCTGCGAAGTGATTTTGCATCTCGTAGAGCCGTCTATAACTCGTTGTTTTACTCAGGAATGAATACTTCAGATTGAGCGCGCCACGACATTGCACTCGCGTCTGCAGGGCCTCGCCGGCGTTCCGTAATAGTGTGAGCCAAACTGGGCACGCACACGAGCTTGATGCTGCATCTGACTGTAAAGACATCTGCGAAGTGATTTTGCATTCGTAGAGTCGTCTATAACTCGTCGTTTTACTCAGCACTGAAGACTTCAGATTGAGCGCGCCACGACATTGCGCTCGCATCTGCAGGGCCTCGCAGGCGTTCCGTAATAGTTTAAGCCAAACTGAGCACACGCACGAGGTTGATGCTGCATCTGACTGTAAAGACATCTGCGAAGTGATTTTGCATTCGTAGAGTCGTCTATAACTCGTCGTTTTACTCAGCAATGAAGACTTCAGATTGAGCGCGCCACGACATTGCGCTCGCGTCAGCAGGGCCTCGCAGGCGTTCCGCAATAGTGTAAGCCAAACTGAGCACACACACGAGGTTGATGCTGCATCTGACTGTAAAGACATCTGCGAAGTGATTTTGCATCTCGTACAGTCGTCTATAACTCGTCGTTTTACGCAGGAATGAAGACTTCGGGTTGAGCGCGCCACGACATTGCGCTCGCGTCTGCAGGGCCTCGCAGGCGTTCCGTAATAGTTTAAGCGAAACTGAGCACACGAACAAGCTTGATGCTGCATCTGAATGTAAAGAAGACATCTGCGAAGCGATTTTGCATCTCGTAGAGCCGTCTATAACTCGTCGTTTAACTCAGGAATGAAGACTTCAGATTGAGCGCGCCACGACATTGCGCTGGCATCTGCAGGGCTTCGCAGGCGTTCCGTAATAGTGTAAGCCAAACTGAGCACACGCACGAGCTTGATGGTGCATCTGAATGTAAAGAAGACATCTGCGAAGTGATTTTGGATCTCGTAGAGCCGTCTATAACTCGTCGTTTTACTCAGGAATGAATACTTCAGATTGAGCGCGCCACGACATTGCGCTCGCGTCTGCAGGGCCTCGCCGGCGTTCCGTAATAGTGTGAGCCAAACTGGGCACACACACGAGCTTGATGCTGCATCTGACTAAAGACATCTGCGAAGTGATTTTGCATTCGTAGAGTCGTCTATAACTCGTCGTTTTACTCAGCAATGAAGACTTCAGATTGAGCGCGCCACGACATTGCGCTCGCGTCTGCAGGGCCTCGCAGGCGTTCCGTAATAGTTTAAGCCAAACTGAGCACTCGCACGAGCTTGATACTGCATCAGAGTGTAAAGATGACGTCTGCGAAGGGATTTTGCATCTCGTAGAGCCGTCTATAACTCGTCGTTTTACACCGGAATAAATACTTCGGGTTGAGCGCGCCACGACATTGAGCTCGCGTCTGCAGGGCCTCGCAGGCGTTCCGTAATAGTTTAAGCGAAACTGAGCACACGCACGAGCTTTATGCTGCATCTGAATGCAAAGAAGACATCTGCGAAGTGATTTTGCATCTCGTAGAGCCGTTTATAACTCGTCGTTTCACGAAGGACTGAAGACCAGATTGAGCGCTCCACGACATTGCGCTCGCGTCTGCTGGGCCTCGCAGGCGTTCCGTAATAGTTTAAGCCAAACTGAGCGGACGCACGAGCTTGATGCTGCATCTGAATGTAAAGAAGACATCTGCGAAGTGATTTTGCATCTCGTAGAGCCGTCTATAACTCGTCGTTTTAAGCAGGAATGAAGACTTCAGATTGAGTGCTCCACGACTTTGCGCTCGCTTCTGCAGGGCCTCACAGGCGTTCCGTAATAGTTTAAGCCAAACTGAGCACACGCACGAGCTTGATGCTGCATCTGAATGTAAAGAAGACATCTGCGAAGTGATTTTGCATCTCGTAGAGCCGTCTATAACTCGTCGTTTTACTCAGGAATGAATACTTCAGATTGAGCGCGCCACGACATTGCGCTCGCGTCTGCAGGGCCTCGCCGGCGTTCCGTAATAGTGTGAGCCAAACTGAGCACACACACGAGGTTGATGCTGCATCTGACTGTAAAGACATCTGCGAAGTGATTTTGCATCTCGTACAGTCGTCTATAACTCGTCGTTTTACGCAGGAATGAAGACTTCGGGTTGAGCGCGCCACGACATTGCGCTCGCGTCTGCAGGGCCTCGCAGGCGTTCCGTAATAGTTTAAGCGAAACTGAGCACACGAACGAGCTTGATGCTGCATTTGAATGTAAAGAAGACATCTGCAAAGTGATTTTGTATCTCGTAGAGCCGTCTATAACTCGTCGTTTTACGCAGGAATAAATAGTTCGGGTTGAGCGCGCCACGACGTTGAGCTCGCGTCTGCAGGGCCTCGCAGGCGTTCCGTAATAGTTTAACTCAAACTGAGCACACGCACGAGCTTTATGATGCATCTGAATGCAAAGAAGACATCTGTGAAGTGATTTTGCACCTCGTAGAGCAGTCTATAACTCGTCGTTTTACTCAGGAATGAAGACTTCAGATTGAGCGCGCCACGACATTGCGCTCGCGTCTGCAGGGCCTCGCTGGCGTTCCGTAATAGTGTGAGCCAAACTGAGCACACACACGAGCTTGATGCTGCATCTGACTGTAAAGACATCTGCGATGTGATTTTGCTTCTCGTAGAGTCGTCTATAGCTCGTCGTTTTACACAGGAATAAATACTTCGGGTTGAGCGCGCCACGGCATTGCGCTCGCGTCTGCAGGGCCTTGCAGGCGTTCCGTAATAGTTTAAGCGAAAATGAGCACACGCACGAGCTTTATGCAGCATCTGAATGCAAAGAAGACATCTGCGAAGTGATTTTGCATCTCGTAGAGCCGTTTATAACTCGTCGTTTTACTCAGCAATGAAGACTTCAGATTGAGCGCGCCACGACATTGCGCTCGCATCTGCAGGGCCTCGCTGGCGGTCCGTAATAGTTTAAGCCAAACTGAGCACACGCGCGAGCTTTATGCTGCATCTGAATGTAAAAAAGACATCTGCGAAGCGATTTTGCATCTCGTAGAGCCGTCTATAATTCGTCGTTTTACGCAGGAATGATGTCTTCAGATTGAGCGCGCCATGACATTGCGCTCGCGTCAGCAGGGCCTCGCCGGCGTTCCGTAATAGTGTGAGCCAAACTGAGCGCACACACGAGCTTGATGCTGCATCTGACTGTAAAGACATCTGCGAAGTGATTTTGCATCTCGTAGAGCCATTTATAACTCGTCGTTTTACGAAGGACTGAAGACTGCAGATTGAGCGCTCCACGACATTGCGCTCGCGTCTGCAGGGCCTCGCAGGCGTTCTGTAATAGTTTATGCCAAACTGAGCGGACGCACGAGCTTGATGCTGCATCTGAATGTAAAGAAGACATCTGCGAAGTGATTTTGCATCTCGTAGAGCCGTCTATAACTCGTCGTTTTACTCAGGAATGAATAATTCAGATTGAGCGCGCCCCGACATTGCGCTCGCGTCTGCAGGGCCTCGCAGGAGTTTCGCAATAGTGTAAGCCAAACTTAGCACACGCACGAGCTTGATGCTGCATCTGAATGTAAAGAAGACATCTGCGAAGTGATTTTGCATCTCGTAGAGTCGTCTATAACTCGTCGTTTTACACATGAATAAATACTTCGGGTTGAGTGCGCCACGACATTGAGCTCACGTCTGCAGGGCCTCGCAGGCGTTCCGTAATAGTTTACGCGAAAGTGAGCACACGCACGAGCTTTATGCTGCATCTGAATGCAAAGAAGACATCTGCGAAGTGATTCTGCATCTCGTAGAGCCGTTTATAACTCGTCGTTTTACACCGGAATAAATACTTCGGGTTGAGCGCGCCACGACATTGAGCTCGCGTCTGCAGGGCCTCGCAGGCGTTCCGTAATAGTTTAAGCGAAACTGAGCACACGCACGAGCTTTATGCTGCATCTGAATGCAAAGAAGACATCTGCGAAGTGATTTTGCATCTCGTAGAGCCGTTTATAACTCGTCGTTTTACGAAGGACTGAAGACTTCAGATTGAGCGCTCCACGACATGGCGCTCGCGTCTGCTGGGCCTCGCAGGCGTTCCGTAATATTTTAAGCCAAACTGTGCGGACGCACGAGCTTGATGCTGCATCTGAATGTAAAGAAGACATCTGCGAAGTGATTTTGCATCTCGTAGAGTCGTCTATAACTCGTCGTTTTAAGCAGGAATGAAGACTTCAGATTGAGCGCGCCATGACATTGCGCTCGAGTCTGCAGGTCCTCGCAGGCGTTCCGTAATAGTGTAAGCCAAACTGAGCACACGCACGAGCTTGATGCTGCATCTGAATGTAAAGAAGACATCTGCGAAGTGATTTTGCATCTCGTAGAGTCATCTATAACTCATCGTTTTAAGCAGGAATGAAGACTTCAGATTGAGTGCTCCACGACCTTGCGCTCGCTTCTGCAGGGCCTCACAGGCGTTCCGTAATAGTTTAAGCCAAACTGAGCACACGCACGAGCTTGATGCTGCATCTGAATGTAAAGAAGACATCTGCGAAGTGATTTTGCATCTCGTAGAGTCATCTATAACTCATCGTTTTACACAGGAATAAATACTTCGGGTTGAGCGCGCCACGACATTGAGCTCGCGACTGCAGGGCCTCGCAGGCGTTCCGTAATAGTTTAAGCGAAACTGAGCGCACGCACGAGCTTGATGCTGCATCTGACTGTAAAGACATCTGCGAAGTGATTTTGCATCTCGTAGAGCCGTTTATAACTCGTCGTTTTACGAAGGACTGAAGACTTCAGATTGAGCGCTCCACGGCATGGCGCTCGCGTCTGCTGGGCCTCGCAGGCGTTCCGTAATAGTTTAAGCCAAACTGTGCGGACGCACGAGCTTGATGCTGCATCTGAATGTAAAGAAGACATCTGCGAAGTGATTTTGCATCTCGTAGAGCCGTCTATAACTCGTCGTTTTAAGCAGGAATGAAGACTTCAGATTGAGTGCTCCACGACCTTGCGCTCGCTTCTGCAGGGCCTCACAGGCGTTCCGTAATAGTTTAAGCCAAACTGAGCACACGCACGAGCTTGATGCTGCATCTGAATGTAAAGAAGACATCTGCGAAGTGATTTTGCATCTCGTAGAGTCGTCTATAACTCGTCGTTTTACACAGGAATAAATACTTCGGGTTGAGTGCGCCACGACATTGAGCTCGCGTCTGCAGGGCCTCGCAGGCGTTCCGTAATAGTTTAAGCCAAATTGAGCGCACGCACGAGCTTGATGCGGCATCTCAATGTAAAAAAGACATCTGCGAAGTGATTTTGCATCTCGTAGAGCCGTCTATAATTCTTCGTTTTAAGCAGGAATGAAGACTTCAGATTGAGCGCGCCATGACATTGCGCTCGAGTCTGCAGGTCCTCGCAGGCGTTCCGTAATAGTGTAAGCCAAACTGAGCACACGCACGAGCTTGATGCTGCATCTGAATGTAAAGAAGACATCTGCGAAGTGATTTTGCATCTCGTAGAGTCATCTATAACTCATCGTTTTACACAGGAATAAATACTTCGGGTTGAGCGCGCCACGACATTGAGCTCGCGACTGCAGGGCCTCGCAGGCGTTCCGTAATAGTTTAAGCGAAACTGAGCGCACGCACGAGCTTTATGCTGCACCTAAATGCAAAGAAGACATCTGCGATTGGATTTTGCATCTCGTAGAGCCGTCTATAATTCGTCGTTTTACGTAGGAATGAAGACTTCAGATTGAGCGCGCCACGACATTGCGCTCGCGTCTGCAGGGCCTCGCCGGCGTTCCGTAATAGTGCGAGCCAAACTGAGCACACACACGAGCTTGATGCTGCATCTGACTGTAAAGACATCTGCGAAGTGATTTTGCATCTCGTAGAGTCGTCTATAACTCGTCGTTTAACTCAGGAATGAAGACTTCAGATTGAGCGCGCCACGACATTGCGCTGGCGTCTGCAGGGCCCCGCAGGCGTTCCGTAATAGTGTAAGCCAAACTGAGCACACGCACGAGCTTGATGGTGCATCTGAATGTAAAGAAGACATCTGCGAAGTGATTTTGCATCTCGTAGAGCCGTCTATAACTCGTCGTTTTACTCAGGAATGAATACTTCAGATTGAGCGCGCCACGACATTGCGCTCGCGTCTGCAGGGCCTCGCCGGCGTTCCGTTATAGTGTGAGCCAAACTGGCCACACACACGAGCTTGATGCTGCATCTGACTAAAGACATCTGCGAAGTGATTTTGCATTCGTAGAGTCGTCTATAACTCGTCGTTTTACTCAGCAATGAAGACTTCAGATTGAGCGCGCCACGACATTGCGCTCGCGTCTGCAGGGCCTCGCAGGCGTTCCGTAATAGTTTAAGCCAAACTGAGCACTCGCACGAGCTTGATACTGCATCAGAGTGTAAAGATGACGTCTGCGAAGGGATTTTGCATCTCGTAGAGCCGTCTATAACTCGTCGTTTTACACGGGAATAAATACTTCGGGTTGAGCGCGCCACGACATTGAGCTCGCGTCTGCAGGGCCTCGCAGGCGTTCCGTAATAGTTTAAGCGAAACTGAGCACACGCACGAGCTTTATGCTGCATCTGAATGCAAAGAAGACATCTGCGAAGTGATTTTGCATCTCGTAGAGCCGTTTATAACTCGTCGTTTTACGAAGGACTGAAGACTTCAGATTGAGCGCTCCACGACATTGCGCTCGCGTCTGCTGGGCCTCGCAGGCGTTCCGTAATAGTTTAAGCCAAACTGAGCGGACGCACGAGCTTGATGCTGCATCTGAATGTAAAGAAGACATCTGCGAAGTGATTTTGCATCTCGTAGAGCCGTCTATAACTCGTCGTTTTAAGCAGGAATGAAGACTTCAGATTGAGTGCTCCACGACCTTGCGCTCGCTTCTGCAGGGCCTCACAGGCGTTCCGTAATAGTTTAAGCCAAACTGAGCACACGCACGAGCTTGATGCTGCATCTGAATGTAAAGAAGACATCTGCGAAGTGATTTTGCATCTCGTAGAGTCGTCTATAACTCGTCGTTTTACACAGGAATAAATACTTCGGGTTGAGTGCGCCACGACATTGAGCTCGCGTCTGCAGGGCCTCGCAGGCGTTCCGTAATAGTTTAAGCCAAACTGAGCACACGCACGAGCTTTATGCTGCACCTAAATGCAAAGAAGACATCTGCGATTCGATTTTGCATATCGTAGAGCCGTCTATAATTCGTCGTTTTTCGCAGGAATGAAGACTTCAGATTGAGCGCGCCATGACATTGCGCTCGCGTCTGCAGTGCCTCGCAGGCGTTCCGTAATAGTGTAAGCCAAACTGAGCACACGCACGAGCTTGATGCTGCATCTGAATGTAAAGACGAGATCTGCGTAGTGATTTTGCATCTCGTAGAGCCGTCTATAACTCGTCGTTTTACGAAGGACTGAAGACTTCAGATTGAGCGCTCCACGACATTGCGCTCGCGTCTGCAGGGCCTCGCAGGCGTTCCGTAATAGTTTAAGAAAACTGAGCACACGCAAGAGCTTGATGCTGCATCTGAATGTAAAGACGACATCTGCGAAGTAATTTTGCATCTCGTACAGTCGTCTATAGCTCGTCGTTTTACGCAGGAATGAATACTTCGGGTTGAGCGCGCCACGACATTGCGCTCGCGCCTGCAGGGCCTCGCAGGCGTTCCGTAATAGTTTAAGCCAAACTGAGCACACGCACGAGCGTGATACTGCATCAGAGTGTAAAGATGACGTCTGCAAAGGGATTTTGCATCTCGTAGAGTCGTCTGTAACTCGTCGTTTTAAGCAGGAATGAAGACTTCAGATTGAGCACTCCACGACCTTGCGCTCGCATCTGCAGGGCCTCGCAGGCGTTCCGTAATATTTTAAGCCAAACTGAGCACACGCACGAGCTTTATGCTGCATCTGAATGTAAAGAAGACATCTGCGAAGCGATTTTGCATCTCGTAGAGCCGTCTATAATTCGTCGTTTTACGCAGGAATGAAGACTTCAGATTGAGCGCGCCACGACATTGCGCTCGCGTCTGCAGGGCCTCGCCGGCGTTCCGTAATAGTGCGAGCCAAACTGAGCACACACACGAGCTTGATGCTGCATCTGACTGTAAAGACATCTGCGAAGTGATTTTACATCTCGTAGAGTCGTCTATAACTCGTCGTTTAACTCAGGAATGAAGACTTCAGATTGAGCGCGCCACGACATTGCGCTGGCGTCTGCAGGGCCCCGCAGGCGTTCCGTAATAGTGTAAGCCAAACTGAGCACACGCACGAGCTTGATGGTGCATCCGAATGTAAAGAGGACATCTGCGAAGTGATTTTGCATCTCGTAGAGTCGTCTATAACTCGTTTTAAGCAGGAATGAAGACTTCAAATTGAGTGCTCCACGACCTTGCACTCGCTTCTGCAGGGCCTCACGGGCGTTCCGTAATTTTAAGCCACACTGAGCACACGCACGAGCTTGATGCTGCATCTGAATGTAAAGAAGACATCTGCGAAGTGATTTTGCATCTCGTAGAGCCGTCTATAACTCGTCGTTTTACTCAGGAATGAATACTTCAGATTGAGCGCGCCACGACATTGCGCTCGCGTCTGCAGGGCCTCGCCGGCGTTCCGTAATAGTGTGAGCCAAACTGGGCACACACACGAGCTTGATGCTGCATCTGACTAAAGACATCTGCGAAGTGATTTTGCATTCGTAGAGTCGTCTATAACTCGTCGTTTTAAGCAGGAATGAAGACTTCAAATTGAGTGCTCCACGACCTTGCACTCGCTTCTGCAGGGCCTCACGGGCGTTCCGTAATTTTAAGCCACACTGAGCACACGCACGAGCTTGATGCTGCATCTAAATGTAAAGAAGACATCTGCGAAGTGATTTTGCATCTCGTAGAGCCGTCTATAGCTCGTCGTTTTACTCAGGAATGAATACTTCAGATTGAGCGCGCCACGACATTGCGCTCGCGTCTGCAGGGCCTCGCCGGCGTTCCGTAATAGTGTGAGCCAAACTGGGCACACACACGAGCTTGATGCTGCATCTGACTAAAGACATCTGCGAAGTGATTTTGCATTCCTAGAGTCGTCTATAACTCGTCCTTTTACTCAGCACTGAAGACTTCAGATTGAGCGCGCCACGACATTGCGCTCGCGTCTGCAGGGCCTCGCAGGCGTTCCGTAATAGTTTAAGCCAAACTGAGCACACGCGCAAGCTTTATGCTGCATCTGAATGTAAAGAAGACATCTGCGAAGCGATTTTGCATCTCGTAGAGCCGTCTATAATTCGTCGTTTTACGCAGGAATGATGACTTCAGATTGAGCGCGCCACGACATTGCGCTCGCGTCTGCAGGGCCTCGCCGGCGTTCCGTAATAGTGTGAGCCAAACTGAGCACACACACGAGCTTGATGCTGCATCTGACTGTAAAGACATCTGCGAAGTGATTTTGCATCTCGTAGAGCCATTTATAACTCGTCGTTTTACGAAGGACTGAAGACTTCAGATTGAGCGCTCCACGACATTGCGCTCGCGTCTGCAGGGCCTCGCAGGCGTTCTGTAATAGTTTATGCCAAACTGAGCGGACGCACGAGCTTGATGCTGCATCTGAATGTAAAGAAGACATCTGCGAAGTGATTTTGCATCTCGTAGAGCCGCCTATAACTCGTTGTTTTACTCAGGAATGAATACTTCAGATTGAGCGCGCCACGACATTGCGCTCACGTCTGCAGGGCCTCGCCGGCGTTCCGTAATAGTGTGAGCCAAACTGAGCACACACACGAGCTTGACGCTGCATCTGACTGTAAAGACATCTGCGAAGTGATTTTGCATTCGTAGAGTCGTCTATAACTCGTCGTTTTAGTCAGGAATGAAGACTTTAGATTGAGCGCGCCACGACATTGCGCTCGCGTCTGCAGGGCCTCGCCGGCGTTCCGTAATAGTGTGAGCCAAACTGGGCACACACACGAGCTTGATGCTGCATCTGACTGTAAAGACATCTGCGAAGTGATTTTGCATTCGTAGAGTCGTCTATAACTCGTCGTTTTACTCAGCAATGAAGACTTCAGATTGAGCGCGCCACGACATTGCGCTCGTGTCTGCAGGGCCTCGCAGGCGTTCCGTAATAGTTTAAGCCAAACTGAGCGCACGCACGAGCTTTATGCTGCATCTGAATGTAAAGAAGATATCTGCGAAACGATTTTGCATCTCGTAGAGCCATTTATAACTCGTCGTTTTACGAAGGACTGAAGACTTCAGATTGAGCGCTCCACGACATTGCGCTCGCGTCTGCAGGGCCTCGCAGGCGTTCTGTAATAGTTTATGCCAAACTGAGCGGACGCACGAGCTTGATGCTGCATCTGACTGTAAAGACATCTGCGAAGTGATTTTGCATTCGTAGAGTCGTCTATAACTCGTCGTTTTACTCAGCAATGAAGACTTCAGATTGAGCGCGCCACGACATTGCGCTCGCGTCTGCAGGGCCTCGCCGGCGTTCCGTAATAGTGTGAGCCAAACTGAGCACACACACGAGGTTGATGCTGCATCTGACTGTAAAGACATCTGCGAAGTGATTTTGCATCTCGTACAGTCGTCTATAACTCGTCGTTTTACGCAGGAATGAAGACTTCGGGTTGAGCGCGCCACGACATTGCGCTCGCGTCTGCAGGGCCTCGCAGATGTTCCGTAATAGTTTAAGCCGAACTGAGCACACGCACAAGCTTTATGCTGCATCTGAATGTAAAGAAGACATCTGCGAAGCGATTTTGCATCTCGTAGAGCCGTCTATAATTCGTCGTTTTACGCAGGAATGAAGACTTCAGATTGAGCGCGCCACGACATTGCGCTCGTGTCTGCAGTGCCTCGCCGGCGTTCCGTAATAGTGTAAGCCAAACTGAGCCCACGCACGAGCTTGATACTGCATCAGAGTGTAAAGATGACGTCTGCGAAGGGATTTTGCATCTCGTAGAGCCGTCTATAATTCGTCGTTTTACGCAGGAATGAAGACTTCAGATTGAGCGCGCCACGACATTGCGCTCGCGTCTGCAGTGCCTCACAGGCGTTCCGTAATAGTTTAAGCCAAACTGAGCACACGCACGAGCTTGATGCTGCATCTGAATGTAAAGAAGACATCTGCGAAGTAATTTTGTATCTCGTAGAGCCGTCGATAACTCTTCATTTTACACAGGAATAAATACTTCGGGTTGAGCGCGCCACGGCATTGCGCTCGCGTCTGCAGGGCCTTGCAGGCGTTCCGTAATAGTTTAAGCGAAATGAGCACACGCACGAGCTTTATGCAGCATCTGAATGCAAAGAAGACATCTGCGAAGTGATTTTGCATCTCGTAGAGCCGTTTATAACTCGTCGTTTTACTCAGCAATGAAGACTTCAGATTGAGCGCGCCACGACATTGCGCTCGCGTCTGCAGGGCCTCGCTGGCGTTCCGTAATAGTTTAAGCCAAACTGAGCACACGCGCGAGCTTTATGCTGCATCTGAATGTAAAGAAGACATCTGCGAAGCGATTTTGCATCTCGTAGAGCCGTCTATAAGTCGTCGTTTTACGCAGGAATGATGACTTCAGATTGAGCGCGCCATGACATTGCGCTCGCGTCTGCAGGGCCTCGCCGGCGTTCCGTAATAGTGTGAGCCAAACTGAGCACACACACGAGCTTGACGCTGCATCTGACTGTAAAGACATCTGCGAAGTGATTTTGCATCTCGTAGAGCCATTTATAACTCGTCGTTTTACGAAGGACTGAAGACTTCAGATTGAGCGCTCCACGACATTGCGCTCGCGTCTGCAGGGCCTCGCAGGCGTTCTGTAATAGTTTATGCCCAACTGAGCGGACGCACGAGCTTGATGCTGCATCTGAATGTAAAGAAGACATCTGCGAAGTGATTTTGCATCTCGTAGAGCCGTCTATAACTCGTCGTTTTACTCAGGAATGAATACTTCAGATTGAGCGCGCCACGACATTGCGCTCGCGTCTGCAGGGCCTCGCCGGCGTTCCGTAATAGTGTGAGCCAAACTGAGCACACACACGAGGTTGATGCTGCATCTGACTGTAAAGACATCTGCGAAGTGATTTTGCATCTCGTACAGTCGTCTATAACTCGTCGTTTTACGCAGGAATGAAGACTTCGGGTTGAGCGCGCCACGACATTGCGCTCGCGTCTGCAGGGCCTCGCAGGCGTTCCGTAATAGTTTAAGCCAAACTGAGCACACGAACGAGCTTGATGCTGCATCTGAATACAAAGAAGACATCTGCGAAGTGATTTTGCATCTCGTAGAGCAGTCTATAACTCGTCGTTTTACTCAGGAATGAAGACTTCAGATTGAGCGCGCCACGACATTGCGCTCGCGTCTGCAGGGCCTCGCCGGCGTTCCGTAATAGTGTGAGCCAAACTGAGCACACACACGAGCTTGATGCTGCATCTGACTGTAAAGACATCTGCGATGTGATTTTGCTTCTCGTAGAGTCGTCTATAGCTCGTCGTTTTACTCAGGAATGAAGACTTCAGATTGAGCGCGGCACGACATTGCGCTCGCGTCAGCAGGGCCTCGCAGGCGTTCCGTAATAGTTTAAGCCAAACTGAGCACACGCACGAGCTTTATGCTGCATCTGAATGTAAAGACGACATCTGCGAAGTGATTTTACATCTCGTAGAGTCGTCTATAACTCGTCGTTTTAGTCAGGAATGAAGACTTCAGATAAAGCGCGCCACGACATTGCGCTTGCGTCTGCAGGGCCTCGCAGGCGTTCCGTAATAGTTTAAGCCAAACTGAGCACACGCACGAGCTTGATGCTGCATCTGAATGTAAAGACGACATCTGCGAAGTGATTTTACATCTCGTAGAGTCGTCTATAACTCGTCGTTTTAGTCAGGAATGAAGACTTCAGATAAAGCGCGCCACGACATTGCGCTTGCGTCTGCAGGGCCTCGCAGGCGTTCCGCAATAGTGTAAGCCAAACTGAGCACACGCACGAGCTTGATGCTGCATCTGAATGTAAAGAAGACATCTGCGAAGTGATTTTGCATCTCGTAGAGTCGTCTATAACTCATCGTTTTACGCAGGAATGAAGTGTTCAGATTGAGCGCGCTACGACATTGCGCTCGCGTCTGCATGGCCTCGCCGGCGTTCCGTAATAGTGCGAGCCAAACTGAGCGCACACACGAGCTTGATGCTGCATCTGACTGTAAAGTCATCTGCGAAGTGATTTTGCATCTCGTAGAGTCGTCTATAACTCGTCGTTTTACTCAGGAATGAAGACTTCAGATTGAGCGCGGCACGACATTGCGCTCGCGTCAGCAGGGCCTCGCAGGCGTTCCGTAATAGTTTAAGCCAAACTGAGCGCACGCACGAGCTTTATGCTGCATCTGAATCTAAAGAAGACATCTGCGAAGCGATTTTACATCTCGTAGAGCCGTCTATAATTCGTCGTTTTACGCAGGAATGAAGACTTCAGATTGAGCGCGCCACGACATTGTGTTTGCGTCTGCAGTGCCTCGCCGGCGTTCCGTAATATTTTAAGCCAAACTGAGCACACGCACGAGCCTGATACTGCATCTAAGTGTAAAGAAGACATCTGCGAATTGATGTTGCATCTCGTAGAGTCGTATATATCTCGTCGTTTTAAGCAGGAATGAAGACTTCAGATTGAGCACTCCACGACCTTGCGGTCGCGTCTGCAGGGCCTCACAGGCGTTCCGTAATAGTTTAAGCCAAACTGAGCACACGCACGAGCTTGATGCTGCATCTGAATGTAAAGAAGACATCTGCGAAGTAATTTTGTATCTCGTAGAGCCGTCTATAACTCTTCGTTTTACACAGGAATAAATACTTCGGGTTGAGCGCGCCACGGCATTGCGCTCGCGTCTGCAGGGCCTTGCAGGCGTTCCGTAATAGTTTAAGCGAAACTGAGCACACGCACGAGCTTTATGCAGCATCTGAATGCAAAGAAGACATCTGCGAAGTGATTTTGCATCTCGTAGAGCCGTTTATAACTCGTCGTTTTACTCAGCAATGAAGACTACAGATTGAGCGCGCCACGACATTGCGCTCGCGTCTGCAGGGCCTCGCTGGCGTTCCGTAATAGTTTAAGCCAAACTGAGCACACGCGCGAGCTTTATGCTGCATCTGAATGTAAAGAAGACATCTGCGAAGCGATTTTGCATCTCGTAGAGCCGTCTATAATTCGTCGTTTTACGCAGGAATGATGACTTCAGATTGAGCGCGCCATGACATTGCGCTCGCGTCTGCAGGGCCTCGCCGGCGTTCCGTAATAGTGTGAGCCAAACTGAGCACACACACGAGCTTGACGCTGCATCTGACTGTAAAGACATCTGCGAAGTGATTTTGCATCTCGTAGAGCCGTCTATAACTCGTCGTTTTACTCAGGAATGAATACTTCAGATTGAGCGCGCCACGACATTGCGCTCGCGTCTGCAGGGCCTCGCCGGCGTTCCGTAATAGTGTGAGCCAAACTGAGCGCACACACGAGGTTGATGCTGCATCTGACTGTAAAGACATCTGCGAAGTGATTTTGCATCTCGTAGAGCCATTTATAACTCGTCGTTTTACGAAGGACTGAAGACTTCAGATTGAGCGCTCCACGACATTGCGCTCGCGTCTGCAGGGCCTCGCAGGCGTTCTGTAATAGTTTATGCCAAACTGAGCGGACGCACGAGCTTGATGCTGCATCTGAATGTAAAGAAGACATCTGCGAAGTGATTTTGCATCTCGTAGAGCCGTCTATAACTCGTCAATTTACTTAGGAATGAATACTTCAGATTGAGCGCGCCACGACATTGCGCTCGCGTCTGCAGGGCCTCGCCGGCGTTCCGTAATATTGTGAGCCAAACTGAGCACACACACGAGCTTGACGCTGCATCTGACTGTAAAGACATCTGCGAAGTGATTTTTCATTCGTAGAGTCGTCTATAACTCGTCGTTTTAGTCAGGAATGAAGACTTTAGATTGAGCGCGCCACGACATTGCGCTCGCGTCTGCAGGGCCTCGCAGGAGTTTCGCAATAGTGTAAGCCAAACTTAGCACACGCACGAGCTTGATGCTGCATCTGAATGTAAAGAAGACATCTGCGAAGTGATTTTGCATCTCGTAGAGTCGTCTATAACTCGTCATTTTACACAGGAATAAATACTTCGGGTTGAGTGCGCCACGACATTGAGCTCGCGTCTGCAGGGCCTCGCAGGCGTTCCGTAATAGTTTAAGCGAAAGTGAGCACACGCACGAGCTTTATGCTGCATCTGAATGCAAACAAGACATCTGCGAAGTGATTTTGCATCTCGTAGAGCCGTTTATGACTCGTCGTTTTACGAAGGACTGAAGACTTCAGATTGAGCGCTCCACGACATTGCGCTCGCGTCTGCAGGGCCTCGCAGGCGTTCTGTAATAGTTTAAGCCAAACTGAGCGGACGCACGAGCTTGATGCTGCATCTGAATGTAAAGAAGACATCTGCGAAGTGATTTTGCATCTCGTAGAGCCGTCTATAACTCGTTTTAAGCAGGAATGAAGACTTCAAATTGAGTGCTCCATGACCTTGCACTCGCTTCTGCAGGGCCTCACGGGCGTTCCGTAATTTTAAGCCACACTGAGCACACGCACGAGCTTGATGCTGCATGTGAATCTAAAGAAGACATCTGCGAAGTGATTTTGCATCTCGTAGAGCCGTCTATAACTCGTTGTTTTACTCAGGAATGAATACTTCAGATTGAGCGCGCCACGACATTGCACTCGCGTCTGCAGGGCCTCGCCGGCGTTCCGTAATAGTGTGAGCCAAACTGGGCACGCACACGAGCTTGATGCTGCATCTGACTGTAAAGACATCTGCGAAGTGATTTTGCATTCGTAGAGTCGTCTATAACTCGTCGTTTTACTCAGCACTGAAGACTTCAGATTGAGCGCGCCACGACATTGCGCTCGCATCTGCAGGGCCTCGCAGGCGTTCCGTAATAGTTTAAGCCAAACTGAGCACACGCACGAGGTTGATGCTGCATCTGACTGTAAAGACATCTGCGAAGTGATTTTGCATTCGTAGAGTCGTCTATAACTCGTCGTTTTACTCAGCAATGAAGACTTCAGATTGAGCGCGCCACGACATTGCGCTCGCGTCAGCAGGGCCTCGCAGGCGTTCCGCAATAGTGTAAGCCAAACTGAGCACACACACGAGGTTGATGCCGCATCTGACTGTAAAGACATCTGCGAAGTGATTTTGCATCTCGTACAGTCGTCTATAACTCGTCGTTTTACGCAGGAATGAAGACTTCGGGTTGAGCGCGCCACGACATTGCGCTCGCGTCTGCAGGGCCTCGCAGGCGTTCCGTAATAGTTTAAGCGAAACTGAGCACACGAACAAGCTTGATGCTGCATCTGAATGTAAAGAAGACATCTGCGAAGCGATTTTGCATCTCGTAGAGCCGTCTATAATTCGTCGTTTTACGTAGGAATGAAGACTTCAGATTGAGCGCGCCACGACATTGCGCTCGCGTCTGCAGGGCCTCGCCGGCGTTCCGTAATAGTGCGAGCCAAACTGAGCACACACACGAGCTTGATGCTGCATCTGACTGTAAAGACATCTGCGAAGCGATTTTGCATCTCGTAGAGTCGTCTATAACTCGTCGTTTAACTCAGGAATGAAGACTTCAGATTGAGCGCGCCACGACATTGCGCTGGCATCTGCAGGGCTTCGCAGGCGTTCCGTAATAGTGTAAGCCAAACTGAGCACACGCACGAGCTTGATGGTGCATCTGAATGTAAAGAAGACATCTGCGAAGTGATTTTGCATCTCGTAGAGCCGTCTATAACTCGTCGTTTTACTCAGGAATGAATACTTCAGATTGAGCGCGCCACGACATTGCGCTCGCGTCTGCAGGGCCTCGCCGGCGTTCCGTAATAGTGTGAGCCAAACTGGGCACACACACGAGCTTGATGCTGCATCTGACTAAAGACATCTGCGAAGTGATTTTGCATTCGTAGAGTCGTCTATAACTCGTCGTTTTACTCAGCAATGAAGACTTCAGATTGAGCGCGCCACGACATTGCGCTCGCGTCTGCAGGGCCTCGCAGGCGTTCCGTAATAGTTTAAGCCAAACTGAGCACTCGCACGAGCTTGATACTGCATCAGAGTGTAAAGATGACGTCTGCGAAGGGATTTTGCATCTCGTAGAGCCGTCTATAACTCGTCGTTTTACACCGGAATAAATACTTCGGGTTGAGCGCGCCACGACATTGAGCTCGCGTCTGCAGGGCCTCGCAGGCGTTCCGTAATAGTTTAAGCGAAACTGAGCACACGCACGAGCTTTATGCTGCATCTGAATGCAAAGAAGACATCTGCGAAGTGATTTTGCATCTCGTAGAGCCGTTTATAACTCGTCGTTTCACGAAGGACTGAAGACCAGATTGAGCGCTCCACGACATTGCGCTCGCGTCTGCTGGGCCTCGCAGGCGTTCCGTAATAGTTTAAGCCAAACTGAGCGGACGCACGAGCTTGATGCTGCATCTGAATGTAAAGAAGACATCTGCGAAGTGATTTTGCATCTCGTAGAGCCGTCTATAACTCGTCGTTTTAAGCAGGAATGAAGACTTCAGATTGAGTGCTCCACGACTTTGCGCTCGCTTCTGCAGGGCCTCACAGGCGTTCCGTAATAGTTTAAGCCAAACTGAGCACACGCACGAGCTTGATGCTGCATCTGAATGTAAAGAAGACATCTGCGAAGTGATTTTGCATCTCGTAGAGCCGTCTATAACTCGTCGTTTTACTCAGGAATGAATACTTCAGATTGAGCGCGCCACGACATTGCGCTCGCGTCTGCAGGGCCTCGCCGGCGTTCCGTAATAGTGTGAGCCAAACTGAGCACACACACGAGGTTGATGCTGCATCTGACTGTAAAGACATCTGCGAAGTGATTTTGCATCTCGTACAGTCGTCTATAACTCGTCGTTTTACGCAGGAATGAAGACTTCGGGTTGAGCGCGCCACGACATTGCGCTCGCGTCTGCAGGGCCTCGCAGGCGTTCCGTAATAGTTTAAGCGAAACTGAGCACACGAACGAGCTTGATGCTGCATTTGAATGTAAAGAAGACATCTGCAAAGTGATTTTGTATCTCGTAGAGCCGTCTATAACTCGTCGTTTTACGCAGGAATAAATAGTTCGGGTTGAGCGCGCCACGACGTTGAGCTCGCGTCTGCAGGGCCTCGCAGGCGTTCCGTAATAGTTTAACTCAAACTGAGCACACGCACGAGCTTTATGATGCATCTGAATGCAAAGAAGACATCTGTGAAGTGATTTTGCACCTCGTAGAGCAGTCTATAACTCGTCGTTTTACTCAGGAATGAAGACTTCAGATTGAGCGCGCCACGACATTGCGCTCGCGTCTGCAGGGCCTCGCTGGCGTTCCGTAATAGTGTGAGCCAAACTGAGCACACACACGAGCTTGATGCTGCATCTGACTGTAAAGACATCTGCGATGTGATTTTGCTTCTCGTAGAGTCGTCTATAGCTCGTCGTTTTACACAGGAATAAATACTTCGGGTTGAGCGCGCCACGGCATTGCGCTCGCGTCTGCAGGGCCTTGCAGGCGTTCCGTAATAGTTTAAGCGAAAATGAGCACACGCACGAGCTTTATGCAGCATCTGAATGCAAAGAAGACATCTGCGAAGTGATTTTGCATCTCGTAGAGCCGTTTATAACTCGTCGTTTTACTCAGCAATGAAGACTTCAGATTGAGCGCGCCACGACATTGCGCTCGCATCTGCAGGGCCTCGCTGGCGGTCCGTAATAGTTTAAGCCAAACTGAGCACACGCGCGAGCTTTATGCTGCATCTGAATGTAAAAAAGACATCTGCGAAGCGATTTTGCATCTCGTAGAGCCGTCTATAATTCGTCGTTTTACGCAGGAATGATGTCTTCAGATTGAGCGCGCCATGACATTGCGCTCGCGTCAGCAGGGCCTCGCCGGCGTTCCGTAATAGTGTGAGCCAAACTGAGCGCACACACGAGCTTGATGCTGCATCTGACTGTAAAGACATCTGCGAAGTGATTTTGCATCTCGTAGAGCCATTTATAACTCGTCGTTTTACGAAGGACTGAAGACTGCAGATTGAGCGCTCCACGACATTGCGCTCGCGTCTGCAGGGCCTCGCAGGCGTTCTGTAATCATCATCATCATCATCATCATCAGCCTGATTATACCCACTGCAGGGCGAAGGCCTCTCCCATATTTCTCCACTTAACCCGGTTCTGTGCTAGCTGCATCCACTTGACCCCTGCGAACTTCTTAATCTCATCCGCCCACCTAACTTTCTGCCGCCCCCTGCTACGCTTTCCTTCCCTTGGAATCCAGTTTGTTACCCTCAGCGACCATCGGTTATCCTCTCTTCGCACTACATGTCCTGCCCATGTCCATTTCTTCTTCTTAATTTCCACTAGAATGTCGGTAACTTGAGTTATTTCTCTGACCCACTCTGCACGCTTCCTATCTCTTAATGTTACCCCTACCATTTTTCGTTCCATAGCCCTCTGGGTTGTCCTCAACTTAAGTAGAACTCTCTTGGATAGCCTCCACGTTTCAGCCCCATAGGTGAGTACAGGCAAGATGCAACTGTTGTATACTTTCCTCTTGAGCGATACCGGTAAGCTGCTAGTCATAATCTGCGAGTGCTTGCCAAATGCGCTCCATCCCAATCTTATTCTTCTTGTTATTTCCTTTTCATGGTCCGGATCTGCGGTTACTACCTGTCCTAAGTAGACATATTCGCCTACTACTTCCAGTATTTCGCTACCTAATGTAAACTGCTGTTCCTTCCCGAGGCTGTTGAACATTACCTTAGTCTTCTGCATATTGATTTTCAAGCCTACCTTTCTACTTTTCCTGTCTAGGTCATCAATCATTATTTGCAGTTCATCCCCCGAGTTGCTTAGCAAGGCAATGTCATCAGCAAATCGCAGATTACTGAGGTATTCTCCATCTACCCTTATCCCTAACTGCTCCCATTCCAAGTCTCTGAATACTTCCTCTAAACAAGCTGTGAATAGTACTGGGGAGATTGTGTCTCCTTGCCTAACACCTTTCTTTATGGGAATTTTGTTACTTTCTTTATGCAGAACTATGGTTGCTGTGCAGCCACTATATATATCTTCCAGCACTTTCACGTACGGCTCGTCTACACCCTGATTTCGCAATGCCTGCATCACCGCCGAGGTTTCAACTGAGTCAAATGCTTTTTCGTAATCAATGAATGCTATGTATAAGGGCTGGTTATATTCCGAGCATTTTTCTATCACCTGATTGATGGTATGGATATGATCGATAGTAGAGTACCGTTTCCGAAACCCTGCTTGATCCTTTGCTTGATTGCAGTCTAAGGTTGTCCTGATTCTATTAGTGATTACCTTAGTAAATACCTTATACGTAACAGACAGTAAGCTGATTGGTCTGTAATTTTTAAGGTCCTTAGAGTCCCCTTTCTTGTGAATGAGGATAATGTTTGCATTCTTCCATGGTTCCGGTACCGTCGATGACACCAGGCACTGCGTATACAGGGTGGCCAGTTTTTCTAGCACGATATCCCCCCCGTCCTTCAGCAAATCTGTAGTTATCTGATCCTCTCCAGCTGATTTCCCCCTTTTCATAGTTTCTAGTGCTTTCTTGACCTCGTCCTTCGTCACTGGTCCTTCGTCACTGTAATAGTTTATGCCAAACTGAGCGGACGCACGAGCTTGATGCTGCATCTGAATGTAAAGAAGACATCTGCGAAGTGATTTTGCATCTCGTAGAGCCGTCTATAACTCGTCGTTTTACTCAGGAATGAATAATTCAGATTGAGCGCGCCCCGACATTGCGCTCGCGTCTGCAGGGCCTCGCAGGAGTTTCGCAATAGTGTAAGCCAAACTTAGCACACGCACGAGCTTGATGCTGCATCTGAATGTAAAGAAGACATCTGCGAAGTGATTTTGCATCTCGTAGAGTCGTCTATAACTCGTCGTTTTACACATGAATAAATACTTCGGGTTGAGTGCGCCACGACATTGAGCTCACGTCTGCAGGGCCTCGCAGGCGTTCCGTAATAGTTTACGCGAAAGTGAGCACACGCACGAGCTTTATGCTGCATCTGAATGCAAAGAAGACATCTGCGAAGTGATTCTGCATCTCGTAGAGCCGTTTATAACTCGTCGTTTTACACCGGAATAAATACTTCGGGTTGAGCGCGCCACGACATTGAGCTCGCGTCTGCAGGGCCTCGCAGGCGTTCCGTAATAGTTTAAGCGAAACTGAGCACACGCACGAGCTTTATGCTGCATCTGAATGCAAAGAAGACATCTGCGAAGTGATTTTGCATCTCGTAGAGCCGTTTATAACTCGTCGTTTTACGAAGGACTGAAGACTTCAGATTGAGCGCTCCACGACATGGCGCTCGCGTCTGCTGGGCCTCGCAGGCGTTCCGTAATATTTTAAGCCAAACTGTGCGGACGCACGAGCTTGATGCTGCATCTGAATGTAAAGAAGACATCTGCGAAGTGATTTTGCATCTCGTAGAGTCGTCTATAACTCGTCGTTTTAAGCAGGAATGAAGACTTCAGATTGAGCGCGCCATGACATTGCGCTCGAGTCTGCAGGTCCTCGCAGGCGTTCCGTAATAGTGTAAGCCAAACTGAGCACACGCACGAGCTTGATGCTGCATCTGAATGTAAAGAAGACATCTGCGAAGTGATTTTGCATCTCGTAGAGTCATCTATAACTCATCGTTTTAAGCAGGAATGAAGACTTCAGATTGAGTGCTCCACGACCTTGCGCTCGCTTCTGCAGGGCCTCACAGGCGTTCCGTAATAGTTTAAGCCAAACTGAGCACACGCACGAGCTTGATGCTGCATCTGAATGTAAAGAAGACATCTGCGAAGTGATTTTGCATCTCGTAGAGTCATCTATAACTCATCGTTTTACACAGGAATAAATACTTCGGGTTGAGCGCGCCACGACATTGAGCTCGCGACTGCAGGGCCTCGCAGGCGTTCCGTAATAGTTTAAGCGAAACTGAGCGCACGCACGAGCTTGATGCTGCATCTTACTGTAAAGACATCTGCGAAGCGATTTTGCATCTCGTAGAGCCGTTTATAACTCGTCGTTTTACGAAGGACTGAAGACTTCAGATTGAGCGCTCCACGACATGGCGCTCGCGTCTGCTGGGCCTCGCAGGCGTTCCGTAATAGTTTAAGCCAAACTGTGCGGACGCACGAGCTTGATGCTGCATCTGAATGTAAAGAAGACATCTGCGAAGTGATTTTGCATCTCGTAGAGCCGTCTATAACTCGTCGTTTTAAGCAGGAATGAAGACTTCAGATTGAGTGCTCCACGACCTTGCGCTCGCTTCTGCAGGGCCTCACAGGCGTTCCGTAATAGTTTAAGCCAAACTGAGCACACGCACGAGCTTGATGCTGCATCTGAATGTAAAGAAGACATCTGCGAAGTGATTTTGCATCTCGTAGAGTCGTCTATAACTCGTCGTTTTACACAGGAATAAATACTTCGGGTTGAGTGCGCCACGACATTGAGCTCGCGTCTGCAGGGCCTCGCAGGCGTTCCGTAATAGTTTAAGCCAAATTGAGCGCACGCACGAGCTTGATGCGGCATCTCAATGTAAAAAAGACATCTGCGAAGTGATTTTGCATCTCGTAGAGCCGTCTATAATTCTTCGTTTTAAGCAGGAATGAAGACTTCAGATTGAGCGCGCCATGACATTGCGCTCGAGTCTGCAGGTCCTCGCAGGCGTTCCGTAATAGTGTAAGCCAAACTGAGCACACGCACGAGCTTGATGCTGCATCTGAATGTAAAGAAGACATCTGCGAAGTGATTTTGCATCTCGTAGAGTCATCTATAACTCATCGTTTTACACAGGAATAAATACTTCGGGTTGAGCGCGCCACGACATTGAGCTCGCGACTGCAGGGCCTCGCAGGCGTTCCGTAATAGTTTAAGCGAAACTGAGCGCACGCACGAGCTTTATGCTGCACCTAAATGCAAAGAAGACATCTGCGATTGGATTTTGCATCTCGTAGAGCCGTCTATAATTCGTCGTTTTACGTAGGAATGAAGACTTCAGATTGAGCGCGCCACGACATTGCGCTCGCGTCTGCAGGGCCTCGCCGGCGTTCCGTAATAGTGCGAGCCAAACTGAGCACACACACGAGCTTGATGCTGCATCTGACTGTAAAGACATCTGCGAAGTGATTTTGCATCTCGTAGAGTCGTCTATAACTCGTCGTTTAACTCAGGAATGAAGACTTCAGATTGAGCGCGCCACGACATTGCGCTGGCGTCTGCAGGGCCCCGCAGGCGTTCCGTAATAGTGTAAGCCAAACTGAGCACACGCACGAGCTTGATGGTGCATCTGAATGTAAAGAAGACATCTGCGAAGTGATTTTGCATCTCGTAGAGCCGTCTATAACTCGTCGTTTTACTCAGGAATGAATACTTCAGATTGAGCGCGCCACGACATTGCGCTCGCGTCTGCAGGGCCTCGCCGGCGTTCCGTAATAGTGTGAGCCAAACTGGCCACACACACGAGCTTGATGCTGCATCTGACTAAAGACATCTGCGAAGTGATTTTGCATTCGTAGAGTCGTCTATAACTCGTCGTTTTACTCAGCAATGAAGACTTCAGATTGAGCGCGCCACGACATTGCGCTCGCGTCTGCAGGGCCTCGCAGGCGTTCCGTAATAGTTTAAGCCAAACTGAGCACTCGCACGAGCTTGATACTGCATCAGAGTGTAAAGATGACGTCTGCGAAGGGATTTTGCATCTCGTAGAGCCGTCTATAACTCGTCGTTTTACACGGGAATAAATACTTCGGGTTGAGCGCGCCACGACATTGAGCTCGCGTCTGCAGGGCCTCGCAGGCGTTCCGTAATAGTTTAAGCGAAACTGAGCACACGCACGAGCTTTATGCGGCATCTGAATGCAAAGAAGACATCTGCGAAGTGATTTTGCATCTCGTAGAGCCGTTTATAACTCGTCGTTTTACGAAGGACTGAAGACTTCAGATTGAGCGCTCCACGACATTGCGCTCGCGTCTGCTGGGCCTCGCAGGCGTTCCGTAATAGTTTAAGCCAAACTGAGCGGACGCACGAGCTTGATGCTGCATCTGAATGTAAAGAAGACATCTGCGAAGTGATTTTGCATCTCGTAGAGCCGTCTATAACTCGTCGTTTTAAGCAGGAATGAAGACTTCAGATTGAGTGCTCCACGACCTTGCGCTCGCTTCTGCAGGGCCTCACAGGCGTTCCGTAATAGTTTAAGCCAAACTGAGCACACGCACGAGCTTTATGCTGCACCTAAATGCAAAGAAGACATCTGCGATTCGATTTTGCATATCGTAGAGCCGTCTATAATTCGTCGTTTTTCGCAGGAATGAAGACTTCAGATTGAGCGCGCCATGACATTGCGCTCGCGTCTGCAGTGCCTCGCAGGCGTTCCGTAATAGTGTAAGCCAAACTGAGCACACGCACGAGCTTGATGCTGCATCTGAATGTAAAGACGAGATCTGCGTAGTGATTTTGCATCTCGTAGAGCCGTCTATAACTCGTCGTTTTACGAAGGACTGAAGACTTCAGATTGAGCGCTCCACGACATTGCGCTCGCGTCTGCAGGGCCTCGCAGGCGTTCCGTAATAGTTTAAGAAAACTGAGCACACGCAAGAGCTTGATGCTGCATCTGAATGTAAAGACGACATCTGCGAAGTAATTTTGCATCTCGTACAGTCGTCTATAGCTCGTCGTTTTACGCAGGAATGAATACTTCGGGTTGAGCGCGCCACGACATTGCGCTCGCGCCTGCAGGGCCTCGCAGGCGTTCCGTAATAGTTTAAGCCAAACTGAGCACACGCACGAGCGTGATACTGCATCAGAGTGTAAAGATGACGTCTGCAAAGGGATTTTGCATCTCGTAGAGTCGTCTGTAACTCGTCGTTTTAAGCAGGAATGAAGACTTCAGATTGAGCACTCCACGACCTTGCGCTCGCATCTGCAGGGCCTCGCAGGCGTTCCGTAATATTTTAAGCCAAACTGAGCACACGCACGAGCTTTATGCTGCATCTGAATGTAAAGAAGACATCTGCGAAGCGATTTTGGATCTCGTAGAGCCGTCTATAATTCGTCGTTTTACGCAGGAATGAAGACTTCAGATTGAGCGCGCCACGACATTGCGCTCGCGTCTGCAGGGCCTCGCCGGCGTTCCGTAATAGTGCGAGCCAAACTGAGCACACACACGAGCTTGATGCTGCATCTGACTGTAAAGACATCTGCGAAGTGATTTTACATCTCGTAGAGTCGTCTATAACTCGTCGTTTAACTCAGGAATGAAGACTTCAGATTGAGCGCGCCACGACATTGCGCTGGCGTCTGCAGGGCCCCGCAGGCGTTCCGTAATAGTGTAAGCCAAACTGAGCACACGCACGAGCTTGATGGTGCATCCGAATGTAAAGATGACGTCTGCAAAGGGATTTTGCATCTCGTAGAGTCGTCTATAACTCGTTTTAAGCAGGAATGAAGACTTCAAATTGAGTGCTCCACGACCTTGCACTCGCTTCTGCAGGGCCTCACGGGCGTTCCGTAATTTTAAGCCACACTGAGCACACGCACGAGCTTGATGCTGCATCTGAATGTAAAGAAGACATCTGCGAAGTGATTTTGCATCTCGTAGAGCCGTCTATAACTCGTCGTTTTACTCAGGAATGAATACTTCAGATTGAGCGCGCCACGACATTGCGCTCGCGTCTGCAGGGCCTCGCCGGCGTTCCGTAATAGTGTGAGCCAAACTGGGCACACACACGAGCTTGATGCTGCATCTGACTAAAGACATCTGCGAAGTGATTTTGCATTCGTAGAGTCGTCTATAACTCGTCGTTTTAAGCAGGAATGAAGACTTCAAATTGAGTGCTCCACAACCTTGCACTCGCTTCTGCAGGGCCTCACGGGCGTTCCGTAATTTTAAGCCACACTGAGCACACGCACGAGCTTGATGCTGCATCTAAATGTAAAGAAGGCATCTGCGAAGTGATTTTGCATCTCGTAGAGCCGTCTATAGCTCGTCGTTTTACTCAGGAATGAATACTTCAGATTGAGCGCGCCACGACATTGCGCTCGCGTCTGCAGGGCCTCGCCGGCGTTCCGTAATAGTGTGAGCCAAACTGGGCACACACACGAGCTTGATGCTGCATCTGACTAAAGACATCTGCGAAGTGATTTTGCATTCCTAGAGTCGTCTATAACTCGTCCTTTTACTCAGCACTGAAGACTTCAGATTGAGCGCGCCACGACATTGCGCTCGCGTCTGCAGGGCCTCGCAGGCGTTCCGTAATAGTTTAAGCCAAACTGAGCACACGCGCAAGCTTTATGCTGCATCTGAATGTAAAGAAGACATCTGCGAAGCGATTTTGCATCTCGTAGAGCCGTCTATAATTCGTCGTTTTACGCAGGAATGATGACTTCAGATTGAGCGCGCCACGACATTGCGCTCGCGTCTGCAGGGCCTCGCCGGCGTTCCGTAATAGTGTGAGCCAAACTGAGCACACACACGAGCTTGATGCTGCATCTGACTGTAAAGACATCTGCGAAGTGATTTTGCATCTCGTAGAGCCATTTATAACTCGTCGTTTTACGAAGGACTGAAGACTTCAGATTGAGCGCTCCACGACATTGCGCTCGCGTCTGCAGGGCCTCGCAGGCGTTCTGTAATAGTTTATGCCAAACTGAGCGGACGCACGAGCTTGATGCTGCATCTGAATGTAAAGAAGACATCTGCGAAGTGATTTTGCATCTCGTAGAGCCGCCTATAACTCGTTGTTTTACTCAGGAATGAATACTTCAGATTGAGCGCGCCACGACATTGCGCTCACGTCTGCAGGGCCTCGCCGGCGTTCCGTAATAGTGTGAGCCAAACTGAGCACACACACGAGCTTGACGCTGCATCTGACTGTAAAGACATCTGCGAAGTGATTTTGCATTCGTAGAGTCGTCTATAACTCGTCGTTTTAGTCAGGAATGAAGACTTTAGATTGAGCGCGCCACGACATTGCGCTCGCGTCTGCAGGGCCTCGCCGGCGTTCCGTAATAGTGTGAGCCAAACTGGGCACACACACGAGCTTGATGCTGCATCTGACTGTAAAGACATCTGCGAAGTGATTTTGCATTCGTAGAGTCGTCTATAACTCGTCGTTTTACTCAGCAATGAAGACTTCAGATTGAGCGCGCCACGACATTGCGCTCGTGTCTGCAGGGCCTCGCAGGCGTTCCGTAATAGTTTAAGCCAAACTGAGCGCACGCACGAGCTTTATGCTGCATCTGAATGTAAAGAAGATATCTGCGAAACGATTTTGCATCTCGTAGAGCCGTCATAATTCGTCGTTTTACGCAGGAATGAAGACTTCAGATTGAGCGCGCCACGACATTGCGCTCGCGTCTGCAGGGCCTCGCCGGCGTTCCGTAATAGTTTAAGCCAAACTGAGCGCACGCACGAGCTTGATGCGGCATCTCAATGTAAAGAAGACATCTGCGAAGTGATTTTGCATCTCGTAGAGTCGTCTATAACTCGTCGTTTTACGAAGGACTGAAGACTTCAGATTGAGCGCTCCACGACATTGCGCTCGCGTCTGCAGGGCCTCGCAGGCGTTCCGTAATAGTTTAAGCCAAACTGAGCGCACGCACGAGCTTGATGCGGCATCTCAATGTAAAAAAGACATCTGCGAAGTGATTTTGCATCTCGTAGAGCCGTCTATAATTCATCGTTTCAAGCAGGAATGAAGACTTCAAATTGAGCGCGCCATGACATTGCGCTCGAGTCTGCAGGTCCTCGCAGGCGTTCCGTAATAGTGTGAGCCAAACTGAGCACACGCACGAGCTTGATGCTGCATCTGAATGTAAAGAAGACATCTGCGAAGTGATTTTGCATCTCGTAGAGTCATCTATAACTCATCGTTTTACACAGGAATAAATACTTCGGGTTGAGCGCGCCACGACATTGAGCTCGCGACTGCAGGGCCTCGCAGGCGTTCCGTAATAGTTTAAGCGAAACTGAGCACACGCACGAGCTTTATGCTGCACCTAAATGCAAAGAAGACATCTGCGATTCGATTTTGCATATCGTAGAGCCGTCTATAATTCGTCGTTTTTCGCAGGAATGAAGACTTCAGATTGAGCGCGCCACGACATTGCGCTCGCGTCTGCAGTGCCTCGCAGGCGTTCCGTAATAGTGTAAGCCAAACTGAGCACACGCACGAGCTTGATGCTGCATCTGAATGTAAAGACGACATCTGCGTAGTGATTTTGCATCTCGTAGAGCCGTCTATAACTCGTCGTTTTACAAAGGACTGAAGACTTCAGATTGAGCACTCCACGACATTGCGCTCGCGTCTGCAGGGCCTCGCAGGCGTTCCGTAATAGTTTAAGAAAACTGAGCACACGCAAGAGCTTGATGCTGCATCTGAATGTAAAGACGACATCTGCGAAGTAATTTTGCATCTCGTACAGTCGTCTATAGCTCGTCGTTTTACGCAGGAATGAATACTTCGGGTTGAGCGCGCCACGACATTGCGCTCGCGCCTGCAGGGCCTCGCAGGCGTCCCGTAATAGTTTAAGCCAAACTGAGCACACGCACGAGCGTGATACTGCATCAGAGTGTAAAGATGACGTCCGCGAAGGGATTTTGCATCTCCTAGAGTCGTCTATAACTCGTCGTTTTACACAGGAATAAATACTTCGGGTTGAGTGCGCCACGACATTGAGCTCGCGTCTGCAGGGCCTCGCAGGCGTTCCGTAATAGTTTAAGCCAAACTGAGCACACACACGAGCTTGATGCTGCATCTGACTGTAAAGGCATCTGCGAAGCGATTTTGCATATCGTAGAGCCGTCTATAACTCGTCATTTTACGAAGGACTGAAGACTTCAGATTGAGCGCTCCACGACCTTGCCCTCACGTCTGCAGGGCCTCACAGGCGTTCCGTAATAGTTTAAGCCAAACTGAGCACACGCACGAGCTTGATGCTGCATCTGAATGCAAAGAAGACATCTGCGAAGTGATTTTGCATCTCGTAGAGCCGTTTATGACTCGTCGTTTCACGAAGGACTGAAGACTCCAGATTGAGCGCTCCACGACATTGCGCTCGCGTCTGCAGGGCCTCGCAGGCGTTCTGTAATAGTTTAAGCCAAACTGAGCGGACGCACGAGCTTGATGCTGCATCTGAATGTAAAGAAGACATCTGCGAAGTGATTTTGCATCTCGTAGAGCCGTCGATAACTCGTTTTAAGCAGGAATGAAGACTTCAGATTGAGTGCTCCACGACCTTGCACTTGCTTCTGCAGGGCCTCACGGGCGTTCCGTAATTTTAAGCCACACTGAGCACACGCACGAGCTTGATGCTGCATCTGAATGTAAAGAAGACATCTGCGAAGCGATTTTGCATCTCGTAGAGCCGTCTATAATTCGTCGTTTTACGAAGGACTGAACACTTCAGATTGAGCGCTCCACGACATTGCGCTCGCGTCTGCAGGGCCTCGCAGGCGTTCCGTAATAGTTTAAGCCAAACTGAGCGCACGCACGAGCTTGATGCTGCATTAGAATTTAAACAAGACATCTGCGAAGTGATTTTGTATCTCGTAGAGCCGTCTATAACTCGTCGTTTTACACAGGAATAAATACTTCGAGTTGAGTGCGCCACGACATTGAGCTCGCGTCTGCAGGGCCTCGCAGGCGTTCCGTAATAGTTTAAGCGAAAGTGAGCACACGCACGAGTCTATGCTGCATCTGAATGCAAAGACGACATCTGCGAAGTGATTTCGCATCTCGTAGAGCCGTTTATGACTCGTCGTTTTACGAAGGACTGAAGACTTCAGATTGAGCGCTCCACGACATTGCGCTCGCGTCTGCAGGGCCTCGCAGGCGTTCTGTAATAGTTTAAGCCAAACTGAGCGGACGCACGAGCTTGATGCTGCATCTGAATGTAAAGAAGACATCTGCGAAGTGATTTTGCATCTCGTAGAGCCGTCTATAACTCGTTTTAAGCAGGAATGAAGACTTCAGATTGAGTGCTCCACGACCTTGCACTTGCTTCTGCAGGGCCTCACGGGCGTTCCGTAATTTTAAGCCACACTGAGCACACGCACGAGCTTGATGCTGCATCTGACTGTAAAGACATCTGCGAAGTGATTTTGCATTCGTAGAGTCGTCTATAACTCGTCGTTTTACTCAGCAATGAAGACTTCAGATTGAGCGCGCCACGACATTGCGCTTGCGTCTGCAGGGCCTCGCAGGCGTTCCGTAATAGTTTAAGCCAAACTGAGCACACGCACGAGCTTTATGCTGCATCTGAATGTAAAGAAGACATCTGCGAAGCGATTTTGCATCTCGTAGAGCCGTCTATAATTCGTCATTTTACACAGGAATGAAGACTTCATTGAGCGCGCCACGACATTGCGCTCGCGTCTGCAGGGCCTCGCCGGCGTTCCGTAATAGTGCGAGCCAAACTGAGCACACACACGAGCTTGATGCTGCATCTGACTGTAAAGACATCTGCGAAGTGATTTTGCATCTCGTAGAGTCGTCTATAACTCGTCGTTTTACTCAGGAATGAAGACTTCAGATTGAGCACGCCACGACATTGCGCTGGCGTCTGCAGGGCCTCGCAGGCGTTGCGTAATAGTGTGCGCCAAACTGAGCACACGCACGAGCTTGATGGTGCATCCGAATGTAAAGAGGACATCTGCGAAGTGATTTTGCATCGCGTAGAGTTGTCTATAACTCGTCGTTTTACTCAGGAATGAAGACTTCAGATATAGCGCGCCTAGGAACTTGCGCTCGCGTCTGCAGGGCCTCGCAGGCGTTCCGTAATAGTTTAAGCGAAACTGAGCACACGCACGAGCTTTATGCTGCATCTGAATGCAAAGACGACATCTGCGAAGTGATTTTGCATCTCGTAGAGCCGTCTATAACTCGTGGTTTTACGAAGGACTGAAGACTTCAGATTGAGCGCTCCACGACATTGCGCTCGCGTCTGCAGGGCCTCGCAGGCGTTCCGTAATAGTTTAAGCCAAACTGAGCGCACGCACGAGCTTGATGCGGCATCTGAATGTAAAGAAGACAACTGCGAAGAGATTTTGCATCTCGTAGAGCCGTCTATAACTCGTCGTTTTAAGCAGGAATGAAGACTTCAGATTGAGCGCTCCACGACCTTGCCCTCACGTCTGTAGGGCCTCGCAGGCGTTCCGTAATAGTTTAAGCCAAACTGAGCGCATGCACGAGCTTGATGCTGCATCTGAATGTAAAGAAGACATCTGCGAAGTGATTTTGCATCTCGTAGAGCCGTCTATAACTCGTCGTTTTACTCAGGAATGAATACTTCAGATTGAGCGCTCCACGACATTGCGCTCGCGTCTGCAGGGCCTCGCAGGCGTTCCGTAATATTTTAAGCCAAACTGAGCACACGCACGAGCCTGATACTGCATCTAAGTGTAAAGAAGACATCTGCGAATTGATGTTGCATCTCGTAGAGTCGTCTATATCTCGTCGTTTTACACAGGAATAATTACTTCGGGTTGAGCGCGCCACGACATTGCGCTAGCGCCTGCAGGGCCTCGCAGGCGTTCCGTAATAGTTTAAGCCAAACTGAGCACACGCACGAGCGTGATACTGCATCAGAGTGTAAAGATGACGTCTGCGAAGGGATTTTGCATCTCGTAGAGTCGTCTATAACTCGTCGTTTTAAGCAGGAATGAAGACTTCAGATTGAGCGCTCCACAACCTTGCGCTCGCGTCTGCAGGGCCTCGCAGGCGTTCCGTAATATTTTAAGCCAAACTGAGCACACGCACGAGCCTGATACTGCATCTAAGTGTAAAGAAGACATCTGCGAATTGATGTTGCATCTCGTAGAGTCGTCTATATCTCGTCGTTTTACACAGGAATAAATACTTCGGGTTGAGCGCGCCACGGCATTGCCCTCGCGTCTGCAGGGCCTCACAGGCGTTCCGTAATAGTTTAAGCCAAACTGAGCACACGCACGAGCTTTATGCAGCATCTGAATGCAAAGAAGACATCTGCGAAGTGATTTTGCATCTCGTAGAGCCGTTTATACCTCGTCGTTTTACGAAGGACTGAAGACTTCAGATTGAGTGCTCCACGACCTTGCACTCGCTTCTGCAGGGCCTCACAGGCGTTCCGTAATTTTAAGCCAAACTGAGCACACGCACGAGCTTGATGCTGCATCTGAATGTAAAGAAGACATCTGCGAAGTGATTTTGCATCTCGTAGAGCCGTCTATAACTCGTCGTTTTGCTCAGGAATTTATACTTCAGATTGAGCGCGCCACGACATTGAGCTCGCGTCTGCAGGGCCTCGCCGGCGTTCCGTAATAGTGTGAGCCAAACTGAGCGCACACACGAGCTTGATGCTGCATCTGACTGTAAAGACATCTTCGAAGTGATTTTGCACTCGTAGAGCCATTTATAACTCGTCGTTTTACGAAGGACTGAAGACTTCAGATTGAGCGCTCCACGACATTGCGCTCGCGTCTGCAGGGCCTCGCAGGCGTTCTGTAATAGTTTATGCCAAACTTAGCACACGCACGAGCTTGATGCTGCATCTGAATGTAAAGAAGACATCTGCGAAGTGATTTTGCATCTCGTAGAGTCGTCTATAACTCATCGTTTTACGCAGTAATGAGGTCTTCAGATTCAGCGCGCCACGACATTGCGCTCGCGTCTGCAGGGCCTCACAGGCGTTCCGTAATAGTTTAAGCCAAACTGAGCGCACGCACGAGCTTGATGCTGCATCTGAATGTAAAGACGACATCTGCGAAGTGATTTTGCATCTCGTAGAGCCGTCTATAACTCGTCGTTTTACACAGGAATAAATACTTCAGGTTGAGCGCGCCACGACATTGAGCTCGCGACTGCAGGGCCTCGCAGGCGTTCCGTAATAGTTTAAGCGAAACTGAGCACACGCACGAGCTTTATGCTGCATCTGAATGTAAAGACGACATCTGCGAAGTGATTTTGCATCTCGTAGAGCCGTCTATAACTCGTCGTTTTACGAAGGACTGAAGACTTCAGATTGAGCGCTCCAGGACATTGCGCTCGCGTCTGCAGGGCCTCGCAGGCGTTCCGTAATAGTTTAAGCCAAACTGAGCGCACGCACGAGCTTGATGCGGCATCTGAATGTAAAGAAGACAACTGCGAAGAGATTTTGCATCTCGTAGAGCCGTCTATAACTCGTCGTTTTAAGCAGGAATGAAGACTTCAGATTGAGCGCTCCACGACCTTGCCCTCAAGTCTGCAGGGCCTCGCAGGCGTTCCGTAATAGTTTAAGCCAAACTGAGCGCATGCACGAGCTTGATGCTGCATCTGAATGTAAAGAAGACATCTGCGAAGTGATTTTGCATCTCGTAGAGCCGTCTATAACTCGTCGTTTTACTCAGGAATGAATACATCAGATTGAGCGCGCCATGACATTGCGCTCGCGTCTGCAGGGCCTCGCCGGCGTTCCGTAATAGTTTGAGCCAAACTGAGCACACACACGAGCTTGATGCTGCATCTGACTGTAAAGGCATCTGCGAAGCGATTTAGCAAATCGTAGAGCCGTCTATAATTCGTCGTTTTACGCAGGAATGAAGACTTCAGATTGAGCGCGCCACGACATTGCGCTCGCGTCTGGAGTGCCTCGCAGGCGTTCGGTAATAGTGTAAGCCAAACTGAGCACACGCACGAGCTTGATGCTGCATCTGAATGTAGAGACGACATCTGCGAAGTAATTTTGCATCTCGTACAGTCGTCTATAGCTCGTCGTTTTACGCAGGAATGAATACTTCGGGTTGAGCGCGCGACGACATTGCGCTCGCGCCTGCAGGGCCTCGCAGGCGTTCCGTAATAGTTTAAGCCAAACTGAGCACACGCACGAGCGTGATACTGCATCAGAGTGTAAAGATGACGTCTGCGAAGGGATTTTGCATCTCGTAGAGTCGTCTGTAACTCGTCGTTTTAAGCAGGAATGAAGACTTCAGATTGAGCACTCCACGACCTTGCGCTCGCGTCTGCAGGGCCTCACAGGCGCTGCGTAATAGTTTAAGCCAAACTGAGCACACGCACAAGCTTGATGCTGCATCTCAATGTAAAGAAGACATCTGCAAAGTGATTTTGTATCTCGTAGAGCCGTCTATAACTCGTCGTTTTACGCAGGAATAAATAGTTCGGGTTGAGCGCGCCACGACGTTGAGCTCGCGTCTGCAAGGCCTCCCAGGCGTTCCGTAATAGTTTAACTCAAACTGAGCACACGCACGAGCTTTATGCTGCATCTGAATGCAAAGAAGACATCTGCGAAGTGATTTTGCATCTCGTAGAGCAGTCTATAACTCGTCGTTTTACTCAGGAATGAAGACTTCAGATTGAGCGCGCCACGACATTGCGCTCGCGTCTGCAGGGCCTCGCAGGCGTTCCGTAATAGTTTAAGCCAAACTGAGCACACGCACGAGCTTGATGCTGCATCTGAATGTAAAGACGACATCTGCGAAGTGATTTTGCATCTCGTAGAGTCGTCTATAACTCGTCGTTTTAGTCAGGAATGAAGACTTCAGATTGAGCGCGCCACGACATTGCGCTTGCGTCTGCAGGGCCTCGCAGCCGTTCCGCAATAGTGTAAGCCAAACTGAGCACACGCACGAGCTTGATGCTGCATCTGACTGTAAAGACATCTGCGAAGTCATTTTGCATCTCGTAGAGTCGTCTATATCTCGTCGTTTTACTCAGGAATGAAGACTTCAGATTGAGCGCGCCACGACATTGCGCTCGCGTCTGCAGGGCCTCGCAGGCGTTCCGTAATATTTTAAGCCAAACTGAGCACACGCACGAGCCTGATACTGCATCTAAGTGTAAAGAAGACATCTGCGAATTGATGTTGCATCTCGTAGAGTCGTCTATATCTCGTCGTTTTAGGCACGAATAAATACTTCGGGTTGAGCGCGCCACGACATTGCGCTCGCGCCTGCAGGGCCTCGCAGGCGTTCCGTAATAGTTTAAGCCAAACTGAGCACACGCACGAGCGTGATACTGCATCTGAATGTAAAGAAGACATCTGCGAAGTAATTTTGTATCTCGTCGAGCCGTCTATAACTCGTCGTTTTACACAGGAATAAATACTTCGGGTTGAGCGCGCCACGGCATTGCGCTCGCGTCTGCAGGGCCTCGCAGGCGTTCCGTAATAGTTTAAGCCAAACTGAGCACACGCACAAGCTTGATGCTGCATCTGAATGTAAAGAAGACATCTGCAAAGTGATTTTGTATCTCGTAGAGCCGTCTATAACTCGTCGTTTTACGCAGGAATAAATAGTTCGGGTTGAGCGCGCCACGACGTTGAGCTCGCGTCTGCAAGGCCTCCCAGGCGTTCCGTAATAGTTTAACTCAAACTGAGCACACGCACGAGCTTTATGCTGCATCTGAATGCAAAGAAGACATCTGCGAAGTGATTTTGCATCTCGTAGAGCAGTCTATAACTCGTCGTTTTACTCAGGAATGAAGACTTCAGATTGAGCGCGCCACGACATTGCGCTCGCGTCTGCATGGCCTCGCCGGCGTTCCGTAATAGTGCGAGCCAAACTGAGCACACACACGAGCTTGATGCTGCATCTGACTGTAAAGACATCTGCGAAGTCATTTTGCATCTCGTAGAGTCGTCTATAACTCGTCGTTTTACTCACGAATGAAGACTTCAGATTGAGCGCGCCACGACATTGCGCTCGCGTCTGCAGGGCCTCGCAGGCGTTCCGTAATATTTTAAGCCAAACTGAGCACACGCACGAGCCTGATACTGCATCTAAGTGTAAAGAAGACATCTGCGAATTGATGTTGCATCTCGTAGAGTCGTCTATATCTCGTCGTTTTAGGCAGGAATAAATACTTCGGGTTGAGCGCGCCACGACATTGCGCTCGCGCCTGCAGGGCCTCGCAGGCGTTCCGTAATAGTTTAAGCCAAACTGAGCACACGCACGAGCGTGATACTGCATCTGAATGTAAAGAAGACATCTGCGAAGTAATTTTGTATCTCGTCGAGCCGTCTATAACTCGTCGTTTTACACAGGAATAAATACTTCGGGTTGAGCGCGCCACGGCATTGCGCTCGCGTCTGCAGGGCCTCGCAGGCGTTCCGTAATAGTTTAAGCGAAACTGAGCACACGCACGAGCTTTATGCAGCATCTGAATGCAAAGAAGACATCTGCGAAGTGATTTTGCATCTCGTAGAGCCGTTTATACCTCGTCGTTTTACGAAGGACTGAAGACTTCAGATTGAGTGCTCCACGACCTTGCACTCGCTTCTGCAGGGCCTCACAGGCGTTCCGTAATTTTAAGCCAAACTGAGCACACGCACGAGCTTGATGCTGCATCTGAATGTAAAGAAGACATCTGCGAAGTGACTTTGCATCTCGTAGAGCCGTCTATAACTCGTCGTTTTGCTCAGGAATGAATACTTCAGATTGAGCGCGCCACGACATTGCGCTCGCGTCTGCAGGGCCTCGCCGGCGTTCCGTAATAGTGTGAGTCAAACTGAGCCCACACACGAGCTTGATGCTGCATCTGACTGTAGACATCTGCGAAGTGATTATGCATTCGTAGAGTCGTCTATAACTCGTCTTTTTACTCAGCAATGAAGACTTCAGATTGAGCGCGCCACGACATTGCGCTCGCGTCTGCAGGGCCTCGCAGGCGTTCCGTAATAGTTTAAGCCAAACTGAGCACACGCGCGAGCTTTATGCTGCATCTGAATGTAAAGAAGACATCTGCGAAGCGATTTTGCATCTCGTAGAGCCGTCTATAATTCGTCCTTTTACGCAGGAATGAAGACTTCAGATTGAGCGCGCCACGACATTGCGCTTGCGTCTGCAGGGCCTCGCCGGCGTTCCGTAATAGTGTGAGCCAAACTGAGCACACACACGAGCTTGATGCTGCATCGGACTGTAAAGACATCTGCGAAGTGATTTTGCATTCGTAGAGTCGTCTATAACTCGTCGTTTTACTCAGCAATGAAGACTTCAGATTGAGTGCTCCACGACCTTGCACTCGCTTCTGCAGGGCCTCACAGGCGTTCCGTAATTTTAAGCCAAACTGAGCACACGCACGAGCTTGATGCTGCATCTGAATGTAAAGAAGACATCTGCGAAGTGATTTTGCATCTCGTAGAGCCGTCTATAATTCGTCGTTTTACGCAGGAATAAAGACTTCAGATTGAGCGCGCCACGACATTGCGCTCGCGTCTGCAGGGCCTCGCCGGCGTTCCGTAATAGTGTGAGCCAAACTGAGCGCACACACGAGCTTGATGCTGCATCTGACTGTAAAGACATCTGCGAAGTGATTTTGCATCTCGTAGAGCCATTTATAACTCGTCGTTTTACGAAGGAATGAATACTTCAGATTGAGCGCGCCACGACATTGCGCTCGCGTCTGCAGGGCCTCGCCGGCGTTCCGTAATAGTGTGAGCCAAACTGAGCACGCACACGAGCTTGACGCTGCATCTGACTGTAAAGACATCTGCGAAGTGATTTTGCATCTCGTAGAGCCGTCTATAACTCGTCGTTTTAGTCAGGAATGAATACTTCAGATTGAGCGCGCCACGACATTGCGCTCGCGTCTGCAGGGCCTCGCCGGCGTTCCGTAATAGTGTGAGCCAAACTGAGCACGCACACGAGCTTGACGCTGCATCTGACTGTAAAGACATCTGCGAAGTGATTTTGCATTCGTAGAGTCGTCTATAACTCGTCGTTTTGGTCAGGAATGAAGACTTTAGATTGAGCGCGCCACGACATTGCGCTCGCGTCTGCACTGCCTCGCAGGAGTTTCGCAATAGTGTAAGCCAAACTTAGCACACGCACGAGCTTGATGCTGCATCTGAATGTAAAGAAGACATCTGCGAAGTGATTTTGCATCTCATAGAGTCGTCTATAACTCATCGTTTTACGCAGAAATGAGGTCTTCAGATTCAGCGCGCCACGACATTGCGCTCGCGTCTGCAGGGCCTCACAGGCGTTCCGTAATAGTTTAAGCCAAACTGAGCACACGCACGAGCTTGATGCTGCATTAGAATGTAAAGAAGACATCTGCGAAGTGATTTTGCATTCGTAGAGTCGTCTATAACTCGTCGTTTTGGTCAGGAATGAAGACTTTAGATTGAGCGCGCCACGACATTGCGCTCGCGTCTGCACTGCCTCGCAGGAGTTTCGCAATAGTGTAAGCCAAACTTAGCACACGCACGAGCTTGATGCTGCATCTGAATGTAAAGAAGACATCTGCGAAGTGATTTTGCATCTCATAGAGTCGTCTATAACTCATCGTTTTACGCAGAAATGAGGTCTTCAGATTCAGCGCGCCACGACATTGAGCTCGCATCTGCAGGGCCTCGCAGGCGTTCCGTAATAGTTTAAGCGAAACTGAGCACACGCACGAGCTTTATGCAGCATCTGAATGCAAAGAAGACATCTGCGAAGTGATTTTGCATCTCGTAGAGCCGTTTATACCTCGTCGTTTTACGAAGGACTGAAGACTTCAGATTGAGTGCTCCACGACCTTGCACTCGCTTCTGCAGGGCCTCACAGGCGTTCCGTAATTTTAAGCCAAACTGAGCACACGCACGAGCTTGATGCTGCATCTGAATGTAAAGAAGACATCTGCGAAGTGATTTTGCATCTCGTAGAGCCGTCTATAACTCGTCGTTTTACTCAGGAATGAATACTTCAGATTGAGCGCGCCACGACATTGCGCTCGCGTCTGCAGGGCCTCGCCGGCGTTTCGTAATAGTGTGAGCCAAACTGAGCCCACACACGAGCTTGATGCTGCATCTGACTGTAAAGACATCTGCGAAGTGATTTTGCATTCGTAGAGTCGTCTATAACTCGTCGTTTTACTCAGCAATAAAGACTTCAGATTGAGCGCGCCACGACATTGCGCTCGCGTCTGCAGGGCCTCGCAGGCGTTCCGTAATAGTTTAAGCCAAACTGAGCACACGCGCGAGCTTTATGCTGCATCTGAATGTAAAAAAGACATCTGCGAAGCGATTTTGCATCTCGTAGAGCCGTCTATAATTCGTCGTTTTACGCAGAAATGAAGACTTCAGATTGAGCGCGCCACGACATTGCGCTCGCGTCTGCAGGGCCTCGCCGGCGTTCCGTAATAGTGTGAGCCAAACTGAGCACACACACGAGCTTGATGCTGCATCTGACTGTAAAGACATCTGCGAAGTGATTTTGCATTCGTAGAGTCGTCTATAACTCGTCGTTTTACTCAGCAATGAAGACTTCAGATTGAGCGCGCCACGACATTGCGCTCGCGTCTGCAGGGCCTCGCAGGCGTTCCGTAATAGTTTAAGCCAAACTGAGCACACGCACGAGCTTTATGCTGCATCTGAATGTAAAGAAGACATCTGCGAAGCGATTTTGCATCTCGTAGAGCCGTCTATAATTCGTCGTTTTACGCAGGAATAAAGACTTCAGATTGAGCGCGCCACGACATTGCGCTCGCGTCTGCAGGGCCTCGCCGGCGTTCCGTAATAGTGTGAGCCAAACTGAGCGCACACACGAGCTTGATGCTACATCTGACTGTAAAGACATCTGCGAAGTGATTTTGCATCTCGTAGAGCCATTTATAACTCGTCGTTTTACGAAGGACTGAAGACTTCAGATTGAGCGCTCCACGACATTGCGCTCGCGTCTGCAGGGCCTCGCCGGCGTTCCGTAACAGTGTGAGCCAAACTGAGCACTCACACGAGCTTGATGCTGCATCTGAATGTAAAGACGACATCTGCGAAGTAATTTTGCATCTCGTAGAGTCGTCTATAACTCATCGTTTTACGCAGTAATGAGGTCTTCAGATTCAGCGCGCCACGACATTGCGCTCGCGTCTGCAGGGCCTCACAGGCGTTCCGTAATAGTTTAAGCCAAACTGAGCACACGCACGAGCTTGATGCTGCATTAGAATGTAAAGAAGACATCTGCGAAGTGATTTTGTATCTCGTAGAGCCGTCTATAACTCGTCGTTTTACACAGGAATAAATACTTCGGGTTGAGTGCGCCACGACATTGAGCTCGCGTCTGCAGGGCCTGGCAGGCGTTCCGTAATAGTTTAAGCGAAACTGAGCACACGCACGAGCTTTATGCAGCATCTGAATGCAAAGAAGACACCTGCGAAGTGATTTTGCATCTCGTAGAGCCGTTTATACCTCGTCGTTTTACGAAGGACTGAAGACTTCAGATTGAGTGCTCCACGACCTTGCACTCGCTTCTGCAGGGCCTCACAGGCGCTCCGTAATTTTAAGCCAAACTGAGCACACGCACGAGCTTGATGCTGCATCTGAATGTAAAGAAGACATCTGCGAAGTGATTTTGCATCTCGTAGAGCCGTCTATAACTCGTCGTTTTACTCAGGAATGAATACTTCAGATTGAGCGCGCCACGACATTGCGCTCGCGTCTGCAGGGCCTCGCCGGCGTTCCGTAATAGTGTGAGCCAAACTGAGCCCACACACGAGCTTGATGCTGCATCTGACTGTAAAGACATCTGCGAAGTGATTTTGCATTCGTAGAGTCGTCTATAACTCGTCGTTTTACTCAGCAATGAAGACTTCAGATTGAGCGCGCCACGACATTGCGCTCGCATCTGCAGGGCCTCGCAGGCGTTCCGTAATAGTTTAAGCCAAACTGAGCACACGCGCGAGCTTTATGCTGCATCTGAATGTAAAAAAGACATCTGCGAAGCGATTTTGCATCTCGTAGAGCCGTCTATAATTCGTCGTTTTACGCAGAAATGAAGACTTCAGATTGAGCGCGCCACGACATTGCGCTCGCGTCTGCAGGGCCTCGCCGGCGTTCCGTAATAGTGTGAGCCAAACTGAGCACACACACGAGCTTGATGCTGCATCTGACTGTAAAGACATCTGCGAAGTGATTTTGCATTCGTAGAGTCGTCTATAACTCGTCGTTTTACTCAGCAATGAAGACTTCAGATTGAGCGCGCCACGACATTGCGCTCGCGTCTGCAGGGCCTCGCAGGCGTTCCGTAATAGTTTAAGCCAAACTGAGCACACGCACGAGCTTTATGCTGCATCTGAATGTAAAGAAGACATCTGCGAAGCGATTTTGCATCTCGTAGAGCCGTCTATAATTCGTCGTTTTACGCAGGAATAAAGACTTCAGATTGAGCGCGCCACGACATTGCGCTCGCGTCTGCAGGGCCTCGCCGGCGTTCCGTAATAGTGTGAGCCAAACTGAGCGCACACACGAGCTTGATGCTGCATCTGACTGTAAAGACATCTGCGAAGTGATTTTGCATCTCGTAGAGCCATTTATAACTCGTCGTTTTACGAAGGACTGAAGACTTCAGATTGAGCGCTCCACGACATTGCGCTCGCGTCTGCAGGGCCTCGCAGGCGTTCTGTAATAGTTTATGCCAAACTGAGCGGACGCACGAGCTTGATGCTGCTTCTGAATGTGAAGAAGACATCTGCGAAGTGATTTTGCATCTCGTAGAGCCGTCTATAACTCGTCGTTTTACTCAGGAATGAATACTTCAGATTGAGCGCGCCACGACATTGTGCTCGCGTCTGCAGGGCCTCGCCGGCGTTCCGTAATAGTGTGAGCCAAACTGAGCACACACACGAGCTTGATGCTGCATCTGAATGTAAAGACGACATCTGCGAAGTAATTTTGCATCTCGTAGAGTCGTCTATAACTCATCGTTTTACGCAGTAATGAGGTCTTCAGATTCAGCGCGCCACGACATTGCGCTCGCGTCTGCAGGGCCTCACAGGCGTTCCGTAATAGTTTAAGCCAAACTGAGCACACGCACGAGCTTGATGCTGCATTAGAATGTAAAGAAGACATCTGCGAAGTGATTTTGTATCTCGTAGAGCCGTCTATAACTCGTCGTTTTACACAGGAATAAATACTTCGGGTTGAGTGCGCCACGACATTGAGCTCGCGTCTGCAGGGCCTCGCAGGCGTTCCGTAATAGTTTAAGCGAAACTGAGCACACGCACGAGCTTTATGCAGCATCTGAATGCAAAGAAGACATCTGCGAAGTGATTTTGCATCTCGTAGAGCCGTTTATACCTCGTCGTTTTACGAAGGACTGAAGACTTCAGATTGAGTGCTCCACGACCTTGCACTCGCTTCTGCAGGGCCTCACAGGCGTTCCGTAATTTTAAGCCAAACTGAGCACACGCACGAGCTTGATGCTGCATCTGAATGTAAAGAAGACAACTGCGAAGTGATTTTGCATCTCGTAGAGCTGTCTATAACTCGTCGTTTTACTCCGGAATGAATACTTCAGATTGAGCGCGCCACGACATTGCGCTCGCGTCTGCAGGGCCTCGCCGGCGTTCCGTAATAGTGTGAGCCAAACTGAGCCCATACATGAGCTTGATGCTGCATCTGACTGTAAAGACATCTGCGAAGTGATTTTGCATTCGTAGAGTCGTCTATAACTCGTCGTTTTACTCAGCAATGAAGACTTCAGATTGAGCGCGCCACGATATTGCGCTCGCGTCTGCAGGGCCTCGCAGGCGTTCCGTAATAGTTTAAGCCAAACTGAGCACACGCGCGAGCTTTATGCTGCATCTGAATGTAAAAAAGACATCTGCGAAGCGATTTTGCATCTCGTAGAGCCGTCTATAATTCGTCGTTTTACGCAGAAATGAAGACTTCAGATTGAGCGCGCCACGACATTGCGCTCGCGTCTGCAATCCCTCGCCGGCGTTCCGTAATAGTGTGAGCCAAACTGAGCACACACACGAGCTTGATGCTGCATCTGACTGTAAAGACATCTGCGAAGTGATTTTGCATTCGTAGAGTCGTCTATAACTCGTCGTTTTACTCAGCAATGAAGACTTCAGATTGAGCGCGCCACGACATTGCGCTCGCGTCTGCAGGGCCTCGCAGGCGTTCCGTAATAGTTTAAGCCAAACTGAGCACACGCACGAGCTTTATGCTGCATCTGAATGTAAAGAAGACATCTGCGAAGCGATTTTGCATCTCGTTGAGCCGTCTATAATTCGTCGTTTTACGCAGGAATAAAGACTTCAGATTGAGCGCGCCACGACATTGCGCTCGCGTCTGCAGGGCCTCGCCGGCGTTCCGTAATAGTGTGAGCCAAACTGAGCGCACACACGAGCTTGATGCTGCGTCTGACTGTAAAGACGTCTGCGAAGTGATTTTGCATCTCGTAGAGCCATTTATAACTCGTCGTTTTACGAAGGACTGAAGACTTCAGATTGAGCGCTCCACGACATTGCGCTCGCGTCTGCAGGGCCTCGCAGGCGTTCTGTAATAGTTTATGCCAAACTGAGCGGACGCACGAGCTTGATGCTGCATCTGAATGTGAAGAAGACATCTGCGAAGTGATTTTGCATCTCGTAGAGCCGTCTATAACTCGTCGTTTTACTCAGGAATGAATACTTCAGATTGAGCGCGCCACGACATTGTGCTCGCGTCTGCAGGGCCTCGCCGGCGTTCCGTAATAGTGTGAGCCAAACTGAGCACACACACGAGCTTGATGCTGCATCTGAATGTAAAGACGACATCTGCGAAGTAATTTTGCATCTCGTAGAGTCGTCTATAACTCATCGTTTTACGCAGTAATGAGGTCTTCAGATTCAGCGCGCCACGACATTGCGCTCGCGTCTGCAGGGCCTCACAGGCGTTCCGTAATAGTTTAAGCCAAACTGAGCACACGCACGAGCTTGATGCTGCATTAGAATGTAAAGAAGACATCTGCGAAGTGATTTTGTATCTCGTAGAGCCGTCTATAACTCGTCGTTTTACACAGGAATAAATACTTCGGGTTGAGTGCGCCACGACATTGAGCTCGCGTCTGCAGGGCCTCGCAGGCGTTCCGTAATAGTTTAAGCGAAACTGAGCACACGCACGAGCTTTATGCAGCATCTGAATGCAAAGAAGACATCTGCGAAGTGATTTTGCATCTCGTAGAGCCGTTTATACCTCGTCGTTTTACGAAGGACTGAATACTTCAGATTGAGTGCTCCACGACCTTGCACTCGCTTCTGCAGGGCCTCACAGGCGTTCCGAAATTTTAAGCCAAGCTGAGCACACGCACGAGCTTGATGCTGCATCTGAATGTAAAGAAGACATCTGCGAAGTGATTTTGCATCTCGTAGAGCCGTCTATAACTCGTCGTTTTACTCAGCAATGAATATTTCAGATTGAGCGCGCCACGACATTGCGCTCGCGTCTGCAGGGCCTCGCCGGCGTTCCGTAATAGTGTGAGCCAAACTGAGCCCATACACGAGCTTGATGCTGCATCTGACTGTAAAGACATCTGCGAAGTGATTTTGCATTCGTAGAGTCGTCTATAACTCGTCGTTTTACTCAGCAATGAAGACTTCAGATTGAGCGCGCCACGATATTGCGCTCGCGTCTGCAGGGCCTCGGTGGCGTTCCGTAATAGTTTGAGCCAATCTGAGCACACACACGAGCTTGATGCTGCATCTGACTGTAAAGGCATCTGCGAAGCGATTTTGCATATCGTAGAGCCGTCTATAATTCGTCGTTTTAGGCAGGAATGAAGACTTCAGATTGAGCGCGCCACGACATTGCGCTCGCGTCTGGAGTGCCTCGCAGGCGTTCCGTTGTAAGCCAAACTGAGCACACGCACGAGCTTGATGCTGCATCTGAATGTAAAGACGACATCTGCGAAGTGATTTTGCATCTCGTAGAGCCGTCTATAACTCGTCGTTTTACGAAGGACTGAAGACTTCAGATTGAGTGCTCCACGACCTTGCACTCGCTTCTGCAGGGCCTCACAGGCGTTCCGTAATTTTAAGCCAAACTGAGCACACGCACGAGCTTGATGCTGCATCTGAATGTAAAGAAGACAACTGCGAAGTGATTTTGCATCTCGTAGAGCTGTCTATAACTCGTCGTTTTACTCAGGAATGAATACTTCAGATTGAGCGCGCCACGACATTGCGCTCGCGTCTGCAGGGCCTCGCCGGCGTTCCGTAATAGTGTGAGCCAAACTGAGCCCATACATGAGCTTGATGCTGCATCTGACTGTAAAGACATCTGCGAAGTGATTTTGCATTCGTAGAGTCGTCTATAACTCGTCGTTTTACTCAGCAATGAAGACTTCAGATTGAGCGCGCCACGATATTGCGCTCGCGTCTGCAGGGCCTCGCAGGCGTTCCGTAATAGTTTAAGCCAAACTGAGCACACGCGCGAGCTTTATGCTGCATCTGAATGTAAAAAAGACATCTGCGAAGCGATTTTGCATCTCGTAGAGCCGTCTATAATTCGTCGTTTTACGCAGAAATGAAGACTTCAGATTGAGCGCGCCACGACATTGCGCTCGCGTCTGCAATCCCTCGCCGGCGTTCCGTAATAGTGTGAGCCAAACTGAGCACACACACGAGCTTGATGCTGCATCTGACTGTAAAGACATCTGCGAAGTGATTTTGCATTCGTAGAGTCGTCTATAACTCGTCGTTTTACTCAGCAATGAAGACTTCAGATTGAGCGCGCCACGACATTGCGCTCGCGTCTGCAGGGCCTCGCAGGCGTTCCGTAATAGTTTAAGCCAAACTGAGCACACGCACGAGCTTTATGCTGCATCTGAATGTAAAGAAGACATCTGCGAAGCGATTTTGCATCTCGTTGAGCCGTCTATAATTCGTCGTTTTACGCAGGAATAAAGACTTCAGATTGAGCGCGCCACGACATTGCGCTCGCGTCTGCAGGGCCTCGCCGGCGTTCCGTAATAGTGTGAGCCAAACTGAGCGCACACACGAGCTTGATGCTGCGTCTGACTGTAAAGACGTCTGCGAAGTGATTTTGCATCTCGTAGAGCCATTTATAACTCGTCGTTTTACGAAGGACTGAAGACTTCAGATTGAGCGCTCCACGACATTGCGCTCGCGTCTGCAGGGCCTCGCAGGCGTTCTGTAATAGTTTATGCCAAACTGAGCGGACGCACGAGCTTGATGCTGCATCTGAATGTGAAGAAGACATCTGCGAAGTGATTTTGCATCTCGTAGAGCCGTCTATAACTCGTCGTTTTACTCAGGAATGAATACTTCAGATTGAGCGCGCCACGACATTGTGCTCGCGTCTGCAGGGCCTCGCCGGCGTTCCGTAATAGTGTGAGCCAAACTGAGCACACACACGAGCTTGATGCTGCATCTGAATGTAAAGACGACATCTGCGAAGTAATTTTGCATCTCGTAGAGTCGTCTATAACTCATCGTTTTACGCAGTAATGAGGTCTTCAGATTGAGTGCTCCACGACCTTGCACTCGCTTCTGCAGGGCCTCACAGGCGTTCCGAAATTTTAAGCCAAGCTGAGCACACGCACGAGCTTGATGCTGCATCTGAATGTAAAGAAGACATCTGCGAAGTGATTTTGCATCTCGTAGAGCCGTCTATAACTCGTCGTTTTACTCAGCAATGAATATTTCAGATTGAGCGCGCCACGACATTGCGCTCGCGTCTGCAGGGCCTCGCCGGCGTTCCGTAATAGTGTGAGCCAAACTGAGCCCATACACGAGCTTGATGCTGCATCTGACTGTAAAGACATCTGCGAAGTGATTTTGCATTCGTAGAGTCGTCTATAACTCGTCGTTTTACTCAGCAATGAAGACTTCAGATTGAGCGCGCCACGATATTGCGCTCGCGTCTGCAGGGCCTCGGTGGCGTTCCGTAATAGTTTGAGCCAATCTGAGCACACACACGAGCTTGATGCTGCATCTGACTGTAAAGGCATCTGCGAAGCGATTTTGCATATCGTAGAGCCGTCTATAATTCGTCGTTTTAGGCAGGAATGAAGACTTCAGATTGAGCGCGCCACGACATTGCGCTCGCGTCTGGAGTGCCTCGCAGGCGTTCCGTTGTAAGCCAAACTGAGCACACGCACGAGCTTGATGCTGCATCTGAATGTAAAGACGACATCTGCGAAGTGATTTTGCATCTCGTAGAGCCGTCTATAACTCGTCGTTTTACGAAGGACTGAAGACTTCAGATTGAGCGCGCCACGACATTGCGCTCGCGTCTGGAGTGCCTCGCAGGCGTTCCGTAATAGTGTAAGCCAAACTGAGCACACGCACGAGCTTGATGCTGCATCTGAATGTAAAGACGACATCTGCGAAGTGATTTTGCATCTCGTAGAGCCGTCTATAACTCGTCGTTTTACGAAGGACTGAAGACTTCAGATTGAGCGCTCCACGACATTGCGCTCGCGTCTGCAGGGCCTCGCAGGCGTTCCGTAATAGTTTAAGCCAAACTGAGCACACGCACGAGCTTGATGCTGCATCTGAATGTAAAGACGACATCTGCGAAGTAATTTTGCATCTCGTACAGTCGTCTATAGCTCGTCGTTTTACGCAGGAATGAATACTTCGGGTTGAGCGCGCCACGACATTGCGCTCGCGCCTGCAGGGCCTCGCAGGCGTTCCGTAATAGTTTAAGCCAAACTGAGCACACGCACGAGCGTGATACTGCATCAGAGTGTAAAGATGACGTCTGCGAACGGATTTTGCATCTCGTAGAGTCTTCTGTAACTCGTCGTTTTAAGCAGGAATGAAGACTTCAGATTGAGCACTCCACGACCTTGCGCTCGCGTCTGCAGGGCCTCACAGGCGTTGCGTAATAGTTTAAGCCAAACTGAGCACACGAACGAGCTTGATGCTGCATCTGAATGTAAAGAAGACATCTGCAAAGTGATTTTGCATCTCGTAGAGCAGTCTATAACTCGTCGTTTTACTCAGGAATGAAGACTTCAGATTGTGCGTGCCACGACATTGCGCTCGCGTCTGCAGGGCCTCGCCGGCGTTCCGTAATAGTGTGAGCCAAACTGAGCACACACACGAGCTTGACGCTGCATCTGACTGTAAAGACATCTGCGAAGTGATTTTGCATTCGTAGAGTCGTCTATAACTCGTTGTTTTAGTCAGGAAAGAAGACTTTAGATTGAGCGCGCCACGACATTGCGCTCGCGTCTGCAGGGCCTCGCAGGAGTTTCGCAATAGTGTAAGCCAAACTTAGCACACGCACGAGCTTGATGCTGCATCTGAATGTAAAGAAGGCATCTGCGAAGTGATTTTGAATCTCGTAGAGTCGTCTATAACTCGTCGTCTTACGCAGGAATGAGGTCTTCAGATTCAGCGCGCCACGACATTGCGCTCGCGTCTGGAGTGCCTCGCCGTCGTTCCGTAATAGTGTGAGCCAAACTGAGCACACACACGAGCTTGATGCTGCATCTCACTGTAAAGACATCTGCGAAGTGATTTTGCATCTCGTAGAGTCGTCTAAAACTCGTCGTTTTACTCAGGAATGAAGACTTTAGATTGAGCGCGCCACGACATTGCGCTGGCGTCTGCAGGGCCTCGCAGGCGTTCCGTAATAGTTTAAGCCAAACTGAGCACACGCACGAGCTTGATGGTGCATCCGAATGTAAAGAGGACATCTGCGAAGTGATTTTGCATCTCGAAGAGTCGTCTATAACTCGGCGTTTTACTCAGGAATGAAGACTTCAGATTGAGCGCGCCATGACCTTGCGCTCGCGTCTGCAGGGCCTCGCAGGCGTTCCGTAATAGTGTAAGCCAAACTGAGCACACGCACGAGCTTGATGCTGCATCTGAATGTAAAGAAGACATCTGCGAAGTCATTTTGAATCTCGTAGAGTCGTCTATAACTCATCGTTTTACACAGGAATAAATACTTCGGGTTGAGCGCGCCACAACATTGAGCTCGCGACTGCAGGGCCTCGCAGGCGTTCCGTAATAGTTTAAGCGAAACTGAGCACACGCACGAGCTTTATGCTGCATCTGAATGCAAAGAAGACATCTGCGATTCGATTTTGCATATCGTAGAGCCGTCTATATTTCGTCGTTTTACGCAGGAATGAAGACTTCAGATTGAGCGCGCCACGACATTGCGCTCGCGTCTGCAGTGCCTCGCAGGCGTTCCGTAATAGTGTAAGCCAAACTGAGCACACGCACGAGCTTGATGCTGCATCTGAATGTAAAGACGACATCTGCGAAGTGATTTTGCATCTCGTAGAGCCGTCTATAACTCGTCGTTTTACGAAGGACTGAAGACTTCAGATTGAGCGCTCCACGACATTGCGCTCGCGTCGGCAGGGCCTCGCAGGCGTTCCGTAATAGTTTAAGCCAAACTGAGCGCACGCACGAGCTTGATGCGGCATCTCAATGTAAAAAAGACATCTGCGAAGTGATTTTGCATCTCGTAGAGCCGTCTATAATTCGTCGTTTTAAGCATTTAAAAGACTTCGGGTTGAGCGCGCCACGACATTGCGCACGCGCCTGCAGGGCCTCGCAGGCGTTCCGTAATAGTTTAAGCCAAACTGAGCACACGCTCGAGCGTGATACTGCATCAGAGTGTAAAGATGACGTCTGCGAAGGGATTTTGCATCTCGTAGAGTCGTTTATAACTCGTCGTTTTAAGCAGGAATGAAGACTTCAGATTGAGCACTCCACGACCTTGCGCTCGCGTCTGCAGGGCCTCACAGGCGTTGCGTAATAGTTTAAGCCAAACTGAGCACACGCACGAGCTTGATGCTGCATCTGAATGTAAAGAAGACATCTGCAAAGTGATTTTGCATCTCGTAGAGCAGTCTATAACTCGTCGTTTTACTCAGGAATGAAGACTTCAGATTGAGCTCGCCACGACATTGCGCTCGCGTCTGCAGGGCCTCGCCGGCGTTCCGTAATAGTGTGAGCCAAACTGAGCACACACACGAGCTTGATGCTGCATATGACTGTATAGACATCTGCGAAGTGATTTTGCATCTCGTATGGTCGTCTATAACTCGCCGTTTTACTCAGGAATGAAGACTTCAAATTGTGCGTGCCACGATATTGCGCTCGCGTCTGCAGGGCCTCGCAGGCGTTCCGTAATAGTTTAAGCGAACCTGAGCACACGCACGAGCTTTATGCTGCATCTGAATGCAAAGAAGACATCTGCGAAGTGATTTTGCATCTCGTAGTGCCATTTATAACTCGTCGTTTTACGAAGGACTGAAGACTTCGGATTGAGCACTCCACGACATTGCGCTCGCGTCTGCAGGGCCTCGCAGGCATTCTGTAATAGTTTAAGCCAAACTGAGCGGACGCACGAGCTTGATGCTGCATCTGAATGTAGAGAAGACATCTGCGAAGTGATTTTGCATCTCGTAGAGCCGTCTATAACTCATCGTTTTACGCAGTAATGAGGTCTTCAGATTCAGCGCGCCACGACATTGCGCTCGCGTCTGCAGGGCCTCACAGGCGTTCCGTAATAGTTTAAGCCAAACTGAGCACACGCACGAGCTTGATGCTGCATTAGAATGTAAAGAAGACATCTGCGAAGTGATTTTGTATCTCGTAGAGCCGTCTATAACTCGTCGTTTTACACAGGAATAAATACTTCGGGTTGAGTGCGCCACGACATTGAGCTCGCGTCTGCAGGGCCTCGCAGGCGTTCCGTAATAGTTTAAGCGAAACTGAGCACACGCACGAGCTTTATGCAGCATCTGAATGCAAAGAAGACATCTGCGAAGTGATTTTGCATCTCGTAGAGCCGTTTATACCTCGTCGTTTTACGAAGGACTGAATACTTCAGATTGAGTGCTCCACGACCTTGCACTCGCTTCTGCAGGGCCTCAGAGGCGTTCCGAAATTTTAAGCCAAGCTGAACACACGCACGAGCTTGATGCTGCATCTGAATGTAAAGAAGACATCTGCGAAGTGATTTTGCATCTCGTAGAGCCGTCTATAACTCGTCGTTTTACTCAGCAATGAATATTTCAGATTGAGCGCGCCACGACATTGCGCTCGCGTCTGCAGGGCCTCGCCGGCGTTCCGTAATAGTGTGAGCCAAACTGAGCCCATACACGAGCTTGATGCTGCATCTGACTGTAAAGACATCTGCGAAGTGATTTTGCATTCGTAGAGTCGTCTATAACTCGTCGTTTTACTCAGCAATGAAGACTTCAGATTGAGCGCGCCACGATATTGCGCTCGCGTCTGCAGGGCCTCGCAGGCGTTCTGTAATAGTTTAAGCCAAACTGAGCACACGCGCGAGCTTTATGCTGCATCTGAATGTAAAAAAGACATCTGCGAAGCGATTTTGCATCTCGTAGAGCCGTCTATAATTCGTCGTTTTACGCAGGAATGAAGACTTCAGATTGAGCGCGCCACGACATTGCGCTCGCGTCTGCAGGGCCTCGCCGGCGTTCCGTAATAGTGTGAGCCAAACTGAGCACACACACGAGCTTGATGCTGCATCTGACTGTAAAGACATCTGCGAAGTGATTTTGCATTCGTAGAGTCGTCTATAACTCGTCGTTTTACTCAGCAATGAAGACTTCAGATTGAGCGCGCCACGACATTGCGCTCGCGTCTGCAGGGCCTCGCAGGCGTTCCGTAATAGTTTAAGCCAAACTGAGCACACGCACGAGCTTTATGCTGCATCTGAATGTAAAGAAGACATCTGCGAAGCGATTTTGCATCTCGTAGAGCCGTCTATAATTCGTCGTTTTACGCAGGAATAAAGACTTCAGATTGAGCGCGCCACGACATTGCGCTCGCGTCTGCAGGGCCTCGCCGGCGTTCCGTAATAGTGTGAGCCAAACTGAGCGCACACACGAGCTTGATGCTGCATCTGACTGTAAAGACATCTGCGAAGTGATTTTGCATCTCGTAGAGCCATTTATAACTCGTCGTTTTACGAAGGACTAAAGACTTCAGATTGAGCGCTCCACGACATTGCGCTCGCGTCTGCAGGGCCTCGCAGGCGTTCTGTAATAGTTTATGCCAAACTGAGCGGACGCACGAGCTTGATGCTGCATCTGAATGTGAAGAAGACATCTGCTAAGTGATTTTGCATCTCGTAGAGCCGTCTATAACTCGTCGTTTTAGTCAGGAATGAAGACTTTAGATTGAGCGCGCCACGACATTGCGCTCGCGTCTGCAGGGCCTCACAGGCGTTCCGTAATATTTTAAGCCAAACTGAGCACACGCACGAGCTTGATGCTGCATTAGAATGTAAAGAAGACATCTGCGAAGTGATTTTGTATCTCGTAGAGCCGTCTATAACTCGTCGTTTTACACAGGAATAAATACTTCGGGTTGAGTGCGCCACGACATTGAGCTCGCGTCTGCAGGGCCTCGCAGGCGTTCGGTAATAGTTTAAGCCAAACTGAGCGCACGCACGAGCTTGATGCGGCATCTGAATGTAAAGAAGACAACTGCGAAGAGATTTTGCATCTCGTAGAGCCGTCTATAACTCGTCGTTTTAAGCAGGAATGAAGACTTCAGATTGAGCGCACCACGACCTTGCACTCACGTCTGCAGGGCCTCGCAGGCGTTCCGTAATAGTTTAAGCCAAACTGAGCGCATGCTCGAGCTTGATGCTGCATCTGAATGTAAAGAAGACATCTGCGAATTGATTTTGCATCTCGTAGAGCCGTCTATAACTCGTCGTTTTACTCAGGAATGAATACTTCAGATTGAGCGCGCCATGACATTGCGCTCGCGTCTGCAGGGCCTCGGTGGCGTTCCGTAATAGTTTGAGCCAATCTGAGCACACACACGAGCTTGATGCTGCATCTGACTGTAAAGGCATCTGCGAAGCGATTTTGCATATCGTAGAGCCGTCTATAATTCGTCGTTTTAGGCAGGAATGAAGACTTCAGATTGAGCGCGCCACGACATTGCGCTCGCGTCTGGAGTGCCTCGCAGGCGTTCCGTTGTAAGCCAAACTGAGCACACGCACGAGCTTGATGCTGCATCTGAATGTAAAGACGACATCTGCGAAGTGATTTTGCATCTCGTAGAGCCGTCTATAACTCGTCGTTTTACGAAGGACTGAAGACTTCAGATTGAGCGCGCCACGACATTGCGCTCGCGTCTGGAGTGCCTCGCAGGCGTTCCGTAATAGTGTAAGCCAAACTGAGCACACGCACGAGCTTGATGCTGCATCTGAATGTAAAGACGACATCTGCGAAGTGATTTTGCATCTCGTAGAGCCGTCTATAACTCGTCGTTTTACGAAGGACTGAAGACTTCAGATTGAGCGCTCCACGACATTGCGCTCGCGTCTGCAGGGCCTCGCAGGCGTTCCGTAATAGTTTAAGCCAAACTGAGCACACGCACGAGCTTGATGCTGCATCTGAATGTAAAGACGACATCTGCGAAGTAATTTTGCAACTCGTACAGTCGTCTATAGCTCGTCGTTTTACGCAGGAATGAATACTTCGGGTTGAGCGCGCCACGACATTGCGCTCGCGCCTGCAGGGCCTCGCAGGCGTTCCGTAATAGTTTAAGCCAAACTGAGCACACGCACGAGCGTGATACTGCATCAGAGTGTAAAGATGACGTCTGCGAACGGATTTTGCATCTCGTAGAGTCTTCTGTAACTCGTCGTTTTAAGCAGGAATGACGACTTCAGATTGAGCACTCCACGACCTTGCGCTCGCGTCTGCAGGGCCTCACAGGCGTTGCGTAATAGTTTAAGCCAAACTGAGCACACGAACGAGCTTGATGCTGCATCTGAATGTAAAGAAGACATCTGCAAAGTGATTTTGCATCTCGTAGAGCAGTCTATAACTCGTCGTTTTACTCAGGAATGAAGACTTCAGATTGTGCGTGCCACGACATTGCGCTCGCGTCTGCAGGGCCTCGCCGGCGTTCCGTAATAGTGTGAGCCAAACTGAGCACACACACGAGCTTGACGCTGCATCTGACTGTAAAGACATCTGCGAAGTGATTTTGCATTCGTAGAGTCGTCTATAACTCGTTGTTTTAGTCAGGAAAGAAGACTTTAGATTGAGCGCGCCACGACATTGCGCTCGCGTCTGCAGGGCCTCGCAGGAGTTTCGCAATAGTGTAAGCCAAACTTAGCACACGCACGAGCTTGATGCTGCATCTGAATGTAAAGAAGGCATCTGCGAAGTGATTTTGAATCTCGTAGAGTCGTCTATAACTCATCGTCTTACGCAGGAATGAGGTCTTCAGATTCAGCGCGCCACGACATTGCGCTCGCGTCTGCAGGGCCTCGCCGTCGTTCCGTAATAGTGTGAGCCAAACTGAGCACACACACGAGCTTGATGCTGCATCTCACTGTAAAGACATCTGCGAAGTGATTTTGCATCTCGTAGAGTCGTCTAAAACTCGTCGTTTTACTCAGGAATGAAGACTTCAGATTGAGCGCGCCACGACATTGCGCTGGCGTCTGCAGGGCCTCGCAGGCGTTCCGTAATAGTTTAAGCCAAACTGAGCACACGCACGAGCTTGATGGTGCATCCGAATGTAAAGAGGACATCTGCGAAGTGATTTTGCATCTCGAAGAGTCGTCTATAACTCGGCGTTTTACTCAGGAATGAAGACTTCAGATTGAGCGCGCCATGACCTTGCGCTCGCGTCTGCAGGGCCTCGCAGGCGTTCCGTAATAGTGTAAGCCAAACTGAGCACACGCACGAGCTTGATGCTGCATCTGAATGTAAAGAAGACATCTGCGAAGTCATTTTGAATCTCGTAGAGTCGTCTATAACTCATCGTTTTACACAGGAATAAATACTTCGGGTTGAGCGCGCCACAACATTGAGCTCGCGACTGCAGGGCCTCGCAGGCGTTCCGTAATAGTTTAAGCGAAAGTGAGCACACGCACGAGCTTTATGCTGCATCTGAATGCAAAGAAGACATCTGCGATTCGATTTTGCATATGGTAGAGCCGTCTATATTTCGTCGTTTTACGCAGGAATGAAGACTTCAGATTGAGCGCGCCACGACATTGCGCTCGCGTCTGCAGTGCCTCGCAGGCGTTCCGTAATAGTGTAAGCCAAACTGAGCACACGCACGAGCTTGATGCTGCATCTGAATGTAAAGACGACATCTGCGAAGTGATTTTGCATCTCGTAGAGCCGTCTATAACTCGTCGTTTTACGAAGGACTGAAGACTTCAGATTGAGCGCTCCACGACATTGCGCTCGCGTCGGCAGGGCCTCGCTGGCGTTCCGTAATAGTTTAAGCCAAACTGAGCGCACGCACGAGCTTGATGCGGCATCTCAATGTAAAAAAGACATCTGCGAAGTGATTTTGCATCTCGTAGAGCCGTCTATAATTCGTCGTTTTAAGCATTTAAAAGACTTCGGGTTGAGCGCGCCACGACATTGCGCACGCGCCTGCAGGGCCTCGCAGGCGTTCCGTAATAGTTTAAGCCAAACTGAGCACACGCACGAGCGTGATACTGCATCAGAGTGTAAAGATGACGTCTGCGAAGGGATTTTGCATCTCGTAGAGTCGTTTATAACTCGTCGTTTTAAGCAGGAATGAAGACTTCAGATTGAGCACTCCACGACCTTGCGCTCGCGTCTGCAGGGCCTCACAGGCGTTGCGTAATAGTTTAAGCCAAACTGAGCACACGCACGAGCTTGATGCTGCATCTGAATGTAAAGAAGACATCTGCAAAGTGATTTTGCATCTCGTAGAGCAGTCTATAACTCGTCGTTTTACTCAGGAATGAAGACTTCAGATTGAGCTCGCCACGACATTGCGCTCGCGTCTGCAGGGCCTCGCCGGCGTTCCGTAATAGTGTGAGCCAAACTGAGCACACACACGAGCTTGATGCTGCATATGACTGTATAGACATCTGCGAAGTGATTTTGCATCTCGTATGGTCGTCTATAACTCGCCGTTTTACTCAGGAATGAAGACTTCAAATTGTGCGTGCCACGATATTGCGCTCGCGTCTGCAGGGCCTCGCAGGCGTTCCGTACTAGTTTAAGCGAACCTGAGCACACGCACGAGCTTTATGCTGCATCTGAATGCAAAGAAGACATCTGCGAAGTGATTTTGCATCTCGTAGTGCCATTTATAACTCGTCGTTTTACGAAGGACTGAAGACTTCGGATTGAGCACTCCACGACATTGCGCTCGCGTCTGCAGGGCCTCGCAGGCATTCTGTAATAGTTTAAGCCAAACTGAGCGGACGCACGAGCTTGATGCTGCATCTGAATGTAGAGAAGACATCTGCGAAGTGATTTTGCATCTCGTAGAGCCGTCTATAACTCGTCGTTTTACTCAGGAATGAATACTTCAGATTGAGTGCGCCACGACATTGCGCTCGCGTCTGCAGGGCCTCGCCGGCGTTCCGTAATAGTGTGAGCCAAACTGAGTACACACACGAGCTTGACGCTGCATCTGACTGTAAAGACATCTGCGAAGTAACCCGCACGAGCTTGAGTGACACCTATTTGCACATCATGCCTAAAAGTGCCTGTAAGGCGTTTTGTGTATTAACTTGTGATTCTTTAGCCGCTGTGTGCAAACTTGAATCGCATTTCTGAGCCTAACGCGCGCAAGCTTGAGTGACCCCTATGTGCACTACATGCCTAAAAGTGCCTGTAAGGCGTTGTGTGTATTAACTTGTTGCGATTCGTTTTAGCCGCTTTGTGCAAACTTGAATCGCAGTTCTGAGCCTAACCCGCGCAAGCTTGAGTGACACCTATTTGCACATCATGCCTAAAAGTGCCTGTAAGGCTTTGTGTGTATTGTTGTGAGCCTAACCCGCGCAAGCTTGATTGACCCCTATTTGCACATCATGCCTAAAAGCGCCTGTAAGGCATTGTGTGTATTAACTTGTGCGATTCGTTTTAGCCGCTATGTGCAATCTTGAATCACAGTTCTGAGCCTAACGCGCCCAAGCTTGAGTGACGCCTATTTGCACATCATGCCTAAAAGTGCCTGTAAGGCTTTGTGTGTATTGTTGTGAGCCTAACCCGCGCAAGCTTGAGTGACCCCTATTTGCACATCATGCCTAAAAGTGCCACTAAGGCGTTGTGTGTATTAACTGGTTGCGATTCTTTAGCCGCTACGTGCAAACTTGAATCGCATTTCTGAGCCTAACGCGCGCAAGCTTGAGTGACCCCTATTTGTACATCATGCCTAACAGTGCCTTTAAGGCGTTGTGTGTATTAACTTGTTGCGATTCCTTTTAGCCGCTATGTGTAAACTTGAATCGCAGTTCTGAGCCTAACCCGCGCAAGCTTGAGTGACACCTATTTGCATATCATGCCTAAAAGTGCCTGTAAGGCGTTGTGTGTAATAACTTGTTGCGATTCTTTAGCCGCTATGTGAAAACTTGAATCGCAGTTCTGAGCCAAACCCGCGCAAGCTTGCGTGACACCTATTTGCACATCATGCCTAAAAGTGCCTGTAAGGCTTTGTGTTTATTGTTGTGAGCCTAACCCGCGCAAGCTTGAGTGACCCCTACTTGCACATCATGCCTAAAAGTGCCTGTAAGGCTTTGTGTGTATTTTTGTGAGCCTAACCCGCGCAAGCTTGAGTGACCAATATTTGCACATCATGCCTAAAAGTGCCTGTAAGGCGTTGTGTGTATTAACTTGTTGCGATTCGTTTTAGCCGCTACGTGCAAACTTGAATCGCATTTCTGAGCCTAACGCGCGCAAGCTTGAGTGACACCGATTTGCACATCATGCCTAAAAGTGCCTGTACGGCGTTGTGTGTATTAACTTGTTGCGATTCGTTTTAGCCGCTATGTGCAAACTTGAATCGCATTTCTGAGCCTAACGCGCGCAAGCTTGAGTGGCACCGATTTGCACATCATGCCTAAAAGTGCCTGTAAGGCGTTGTGTGTATTAACTTGTTGCGATTCGTTTTAGCCGCTATGTGCAAACTTGAATCGCAGTTCTGAGCCTAACCCGCGCAAGCTTGAGTGACACCTATTTGCACATCATGCCTAAAAGTGCCTGAAAGGCGTTGTGTGTATTAACTTGTTGCGATTCGTTTTAGCCGCTATGTGCAAACTTGAGTCGCAGTTCTGAGCCTAACCCACGCAAGCTTGAGTGACGCCTATTTGCACATCGTGCCTAAAAGTGCCTGTAAGGCTTTGTGTGTATTGTTGTGAGCGTAACCCGCGCAAGCTTGAGTGACACCTATTAGCACATCATGCCTAAAAGTGCCTGTAAGGCTTTGTGTTTATTGTTGTGAGCCTAACCCGCGCAAGCTTGAGTGACCCCTACTTGCACATCATGCCTAAAAGTGCCTGTAAGGCTTTGTGTGTATTTTTGTGAGCCTAACCCGCGCAAGCTTGAGTGACCAATATTTGCACATCATGCCTAAAAGTGCCTGTAAGGCGTTGTGTGTATTAACTTGTTGCGATTCGTTTTAGCCGCTACGTGCAAACTTGAATCGCATTTCTGAGCCTAACGCGCGCAAGCTTGAGTGACACCGATTTGCACATCATGCCTAAAAGTGCCTGTACGGCGTTGTGTGTATTAACTTGTTGCGATTCGTTTTAGCCGCTATGTGCAAACTTGAATCGCATTTCTGAGCCTAACGCGCGCAAGCTTGAGTGGCACCGATTTGCACATCATGCCTAAAAGTGCCTGTAAGGCGTTGTGTGTATTAACTTGTTGCGATTCGTTTTAGCCGCTATGTGCAAACTTGAATCGCAGTTCTGAGCCTAACCCGCGCAAGCTTGAGTGACACCGATTTGCACATCATGCCTAAAAGTGCCTGTAAGGCGTTGTGTGTATTAACTTGTTGCGATTCGTTTTAGCCGCTATGTGCAAACTTGAATCGCAGTTCTGAGCCTAACCCGCGCAAGCTTGAGTGACACCTATTTGCACATCATGCCTAAAAGTGCCTGTAAGGCGTTGTGTGTATTAACTTGTTGCGATTCGTTTTAGCCGCTATGTGCAAATTTTTTCGTTCTGAGCCTAACCCGAGCAAGCTTGAGTGACACCTATTTGCACATCATGCCTAAAAGTGCCTGTAAGGCTTTGTGTGTATTGTTGTGAGCCTAACCCGCGCAAGCTTGAGTGACCCCTATTTGCACATCATGCCTAAAAGTGCCTGTAAGGCATTGTGTGTATTAACTTGTTGCAATTCGTTTTAGCTGCTATGTGCAATCTTGAATCGCAGTCCTGAGCCTAACCCGCGCAAACTTGAGTGACACCTATTTGCACATCATGCCTAAAAGTGCCTGTAAGGTGTTGTGTGTATTAACTTGTTGCGATTCTTTAGCCGCTATGTGCAAACTTGAATCGCATTTCTGAGCCTAACGCGCGCAAGCTTGAGTGACCCCTATTTGCACATCATGCCTAAAAGTGCCTGCAAGTCGTTGTGTGTATTAACTTGTTGCGATTCGTTTTAGCTGCTATGTGCAAACTTGAATCGCAGTTCTGAGCCTAACCCGCGCAAGCTTGAGTGACACCTATTTGCACATCATGCCTAAAAGTGCCTGTAAGGCGTTGTGTGTATTAACTTGTTGTGATTCTTTAGCCGCTATGTGCAAACTTGAATCGCATTTCTGAGCCTAACGCGCGCAAGCTTGAGTGACCCCTATTTGCACATCATGCCTAAAAGTGCCTGTAAGGCGTTGTGTGTATTAACTTGTTGCGATTCGTTTTAGCCGCTATGTGCAACCTTGAATCGCAGTTCTGAGCCTAACCCGCGCAAGCTTGAGTGACCCCTATTTGCACATCATGTCTAAGAGTGCCTGTAAGGCGTTGTGTGTATTAACTTGTTGCGATTCGTTTTAGCCGCTATGTGCAAACTTGAATCGCATTTCTGAGCCTAACGCGCGCAAGCTTGAGTGACCCCTATTTGCACATCATGCCTAAAAGTGCCTGTAAGGCGTTGTGTGTATTAACATGTTGCGATTCGTTTTAGCCGCTATGTGCAACCTTGAATCGCAGTTCTGAGCCTAACCCGCGCAAGCTTGAGTGACACCTATTTGCACATCATGCCTAAAAGTGCCAGTAAGACGTTGTGTGTATTAACTGGTTGCGATTCGTTTTAGCCGCTATGTGAATATTTTTTCGTTCTGAGCCTAACCCGGGCAAGCTTCAGTGACACCTACTTGCATATCATGCCTAGAAGTGCCGGTAAGGCATTGTGTGTATTAACTTGTTGCGATTCGTTTTAGCCGCTATGTGCAATCTTGAATCGCAGTTCTGAGCCTAACGCGCGCAAGCTTGAGTGACACCTATTTGCACATCATGCCTAAATGTGCCTGTAAGAATTTGTGTGTATAGTTGTGAGCCTAACCCGCGCAAGCTTGAGTGACCCCTATTTGCACACCATGCCTAAAAGTGCCTGTAAGGCGTTGTGTGTATTAACTTGTTGCGATTCTTTAGCCGCTATGTGCAAACTTGAATCGCATTTCTGAGTCTAACGCGCGCAAGCTTGATTGACCCCTGTCTGCACAAAATGCCTAAAAGTGCCTGTAAGGCGTTGTGTGTATTAACTTGTTGCGATTCGTTTTAGCCGCTATGTGCAACCTTGAATCGCAGTTCTGAGCCTAACCCGCGCAAGCTTGAGTGACCCCTATTTGCACATCATGTCTAAGAGTGCCTGTAAGGCGTTGTTTGTATTAACTTGTTGCGATTCGTTTTAGCCGCTATGTGCAAACTTGAATCGCATTTCTGAGCCTAACGCGCGCAAGCTTGAGGGACCCCTATTTGCACATCATGCCTAAAAGTGCCTGTAAGGCGTTGTGTGTATTAACATGTTGCGATTCGTTTTAGCCGCTATGTGCAACCTTGAATCGCAGTTCTGAGCCTAACCCGCGCAAGCTTGAGTGACACCTATTTGCACATCATGCCTAAAAGTGCCGGTAAGGCGTTGTGTGTATTAACTTGTTGCGATTCGTTTTAGCCGCTATGTGAATATTTTTTCGTTCTGAGCCTAACCCGGGCAAGCTTCAGTGACACCTACTTCCATATCATGCCTAGAAGTGCCGGTAAGGCGTTGTGTGTATTAACTTGTTGCGATTCGCTTTAGCCGCTATGTGCAATCTTGAATCGCAGTTCTGAGCCTAACGCGCGCAAGCTTGAGTGACACCTATTTGCACATCATGCCTAAAAGTGCCTGTAAGACTTTGTGTGTATAGTTGTGAGCCTAACCCGCGCAAGCTTTAGTGACCCCTATTTGCACACCATGCCTAAAAGTGCCTGTAAGGCGTTGTGTGTATTAACTTGTTGCGATTCTTTAGCCGCTATGTGCAAACTTGAATCGCATTTCTGAGTCTAACGCGCGCAAGCTTGATTGACCCCTGTCTGCACAAAAGGCCTAAAAGTGCCTCTAAGTCGTTGTGTGTATTAACTTGTTGCGATTCGTTTTAGCCGCTATGTGCAAACTTGAATCGCAGTTCTGAGCCTAACCCGCGCGAGCTTGAGTGACACCTATTTGCACATCATGCCTAAAAGTGCCTGTAAGGCGTTGTGTGTATTAACTTGTTGTGATTCTTTAGCCGCTGTGTGCAAACTTGAATCGCATTTCTGAGCCTAACGCGCGCAAGCTTGAGTGACCCCTATTTGCACTACATGCCTAAAAGTGCCTGTAAGGCGTTGTGTGTATTAACTTGTTGCGATTCGTTTTAGCCGCTTTGTGCAAACTTGAATCGCAGTTCTGAGCCTAACCCGCGCAAGCTTGAGTGACACCTATTTGCACATCATGCCTAAAATTGCCTGTAAGGCTTTGTGTGTATTGTTGTGAGCCTAACCCGCGCAAGCTTGAGTGACCCCTATTTGCACATCATGCCTAAAAGTGCCTGTAAGGCGTTGTGTGTATTAACTTGTGCGATTCGTTTTAGCCGCTACGTGGAATCTTGAATCGCAGTTCTGAGCCTAACCCGCGCAAGCTTGAGTGACACCTATTTGCACATCATGCCTAAAAGTGCCTGTAAGGCGTTGTGTGTATTAACTTGTTGCGATTCGTTTTAGCAGCTACGTGCAAATTTTTTCGTTCTGAGCCTAACCCGGGCAAGCTTGAGTGACACCTATTTGCGTATCATGCCTAAAAGTGACTGTAAGGCGTTGTGTGTATTAACTTGTTGCGATTCTTTAGCCGCTACGTGCAAACTTGAATCGCATTTCTGAGCATAACGCGCGCAAGCTTGAGTGACTCCTATTTGCACATCATGCCTAAAAGTGCCTGTAAGGCGTTGCGTGTATTAACTTGTTGCGATTCCTTTTAGCCGCTATGTGCAAACTTGAATCGCAGTTCTGAGCCTAACCCGCGCAAGCTTGAGTGACCCCTATTTGCACATCATGCCTAAAAGTGCCTGTAAGGCGTTGTGTGTATTAACGTGTTGCGATTCGTCTTAGCCGCTATGTGCAAGCGTGAATCGCAGTTCTGAGCCTAACGCGCGCAAGCTTGAGTGACACCTATTTGCACATTATGCCTGAAAGTGCCTGTAAGGCGTTGTGTGTATTAACTTGTTGCGATTCGTTTTAGCCGCTACGTGCAAACTTGAATCGCATTTCTGAGCCTAACGCGCGCAAGCTTGAGTGACACCGATTTGCACATCATGCCTAAAAGTGCCTGTACGGCGTTGTGTGTATTAACTTGTTGCGATTCGTTTTAGCCGCTATGTGCAAACTTGAATCGCATTTCTGAGCCTAACGCGCGCAAGCTTGAGTGGCACCGATTTGCACATCATGCCTAAAAGTGCCTGTAAGGCGTTGTGTGTATTAACTTGTTGTGATTCGTTTTAGCCGCTATGTGCAAACTTGAATCGCAGTTCTGAGCCTAACCCGCGCAAGCTTGAGTGACACCTATTTGCACATCATGCCTAAAAGTGCCTGAAAGGCGTTGTGTGTATTAACTTGTTGCGATTCGTTTTAGCCGCTATGTGCAAACTTGAGTCGCAGTTCTGAGCCTAACCCACGCAAGCTTGAGTGACGCCTATTTGCACATCGTGCCTAAAAGTGCCTGTAAGGCTTTGTGTGTATTGTTGTGAGCGTAACCCGCGCAAGCTTGAGTGACACCTATTAGCACATCATGCCTAAAAGTGCCTGTAAGGTGTTGTGTGTATTAACGTGTTGCGATTCGTCTTAGCCGCTATGTGCAAGCGTGAATCGCAGTTCTGAGCCTAACGCGCGCAAGCTTGAGTGACACCTATTTGCACATTATGCCTGAAAGTGCCTGTAAGGCGTTGTGTGTATTAACTTGTTGCGATTCGATTTAGCCGCTACGTGCAAACTTGAATCGCATTTCTGAGCCTAACGCGCGCAAGCTTGAGTGACACCGATTTGCACATCATGCCTAAAAGTGCCTGTAAGGCGTTGTGTGTATTAACTTGTTGCGATTCGTTTTAGCCGCTATGTGCAAACTTGAATCGCATTTCTGAGCCCAACGCGCGCAAGCTTGAGTGACACCGATTTGCACATCATGCCTAAAAGTGCCTGTAAGGCGTTGTGTGTATTAACTTGTTGCGATTCGTTTTAGCCGCTATGTGCAAACTTGAATCGCAGTTCTGAGCCTAACCCGCGCAAGCTTGAGTGACACCTATTTGCACATCATGCCTAAAAGTGCCTGTAAGGCGTTGTGTGTATTAACTTGTTGCGATTCGTTTTAGCCGCTATGTGCAAATTTTTTCGTTCTGAGCCTAACCCGAGCAAGCTTGAGTGGCACCTATTTGCACATCATGCCTAAAAGTGCCTGTAAGGCTTTGTGTGTATTGTTGTGAGCCTAACCCGCGCAAGCTTGAGTGACCCCTATTTGCACATCATGCCTCAAAGTGCCTGTAAGGCATTGTGTGTATTAACTTGTTGCAATTCGTTTTAGCTGCTATGTGCAATCTTGAATCGCAGTCCTGAGCCTAACCCGCGCAAACTTGAGTGACACCTATTTGCACATCATGCCTAAAAGTGCCTGTAAGGTGTTGTGTGTATTAACTTGTTGCGATTCTTTAGCCGCTATGAGCAAACTTGAATCGCATTTCTGAGCCTACGGTCGCTAGCTTGAGTGACCCCTATTTGCACATCATGCCTAAAAGTGCCTGTAAGGCGTTGTGTGTATTAACTTGTTGCAATTCGTTTTAGCCGCTATGTGCAACCTTGAATCGCAGTTCAAAGCCAAACCCGCGCAAGCTTGAGTGACACCTATTTGCACATCATGCCTAAAAGTGCCTGTAAGGCTTTGTGTGTATTGTTGTGAGCCTAACCCGCGCAAGCTTGAGTGACCCCTATTTGCACATCATGCCTAAAAGTGCCTGTAAGGCTTTGTGTGTATTTTTGTGAGCCTAACCCGCGCAAGCTTGAGTGACACCTATTTGCACATCATGCCTAAAAGTGCCTGTAAGGCGTTGTGTGTATTAACTTGTTGCGATTCTTTAGCCGCTATGTGCAAACTTGAATCGCATTTCCGAGCCTAACGCGCGCAAGCTTGAGTGACCCCTATTTGCACATCACTCCTAAAAGTGCCTGTAAGGCTTTGTGTGTATTGTTGTGAGCCTAACCCGCGCAAGCTTGAGTGACCCCTATTTGCACATCATGTCTAAGAGTGCCTGTAAGGCGTTGTTTGTATTAACTTGTTGCGATTCGTTTTAGCCGCTATGTGCAAACTTGAATCGCATTTCTGAGCCTAACGCGCGCAAGCTTGAGGGACCCCTATTTGCACATCATGCCTAAAAGTGCCTGTAAGGCGTTGTGTGTATTAACATGTTGCGATTCGTTTTAGCCGCTATGTGCAACCTTGAATCGCAGTTCTGAGCCTAACCCGCGCAAGCTTGAGTGACACCTATTTGCACATCATGCCTAAAAGTGCCGGTAAGGCGTTGTGTGTATTAACTTGTTGCGATTCGTTTTAGCCGCTATGTGAATATTTTTTCGTTCTGAGCCTAACCCGGGCAAGCTTCAGTGACACCTACTTCCATATCATGCCTAGAAGTGCCGGTAAGGCGTTGTGTGTATTAACTTGTTGCGATTCGCTTTAGCCGCTATGTGCAATCTTGAATCGCAGTTCTGAGCCTAACGCGCGCAAGCTTGAGTGACACCTATTTGCACATCATGCCTAAAAGTGCCTGTAAGACTTTGTGTGTATAGTTGTGAGCCTAACCCGCGCAAGCTTGAGTGACCCCTATTTGCACACCATGCCTAAAAGTGCCTGTAAGGCGTTGTGTGTATTAACTTGTTGCGATTCTTTAGCCGCTATGTGCAAACTTGAATCGCATTTCTGAGTCTAACGCGCGCAAGCTTGATTGACCCCTGTCTGCACAAAAGGCCTAAAAGTGCCTCTAAGTCGTTGTGTGTATTAACTTGTTGCGATTCGTTTTAGCCGCTATGTGCAAACTTGAATCGCAGTTCTGAGCCTAACCCGCGCGAGCTTGAGTGACACCTATTTGCGTATCATGCCTAAAAGTGACTGTAAGGCGTTGTGTGTATTAACTTGTTGCGATTCTTTAGCCGCTACGTGCAAACTTGAATCGCATTTCTGAGCATAACGCGCGCAAGCTTGAGTGACTCCTATTTGCACATCATGCCTAAAAGTGCCTGTAAGGCGTTGCGTGTATTAACTTGTTGCGATTCCTTTTAGCCGCTATGTGCAAACTTGAATCGCAGTTCTGAGCCTAACCCGCGCAAGCTTGAGTGACCCCTATTTGCACATCATGCCTAAAAGTGCCTGTAAGGCATTGTGTGTATTAACTTGTTGCGATTCTTTAGCCGCTACGTGCAAACTTGAATCGCATTTCTGAGCCTAACGCGCGCAAGCTTGAGTGACCCCTATTTGCACATCATGTCTAAAAGTGCCTGTAAGGCGTTGCGTGTATTAACTTGTTGCGATTCCTTTTAGCCGCTATGTGCAAACTTGAATCGCAGTTCTGAGCCTAACCCGCGCAAGCTTGAGTGACACCTATTTGCACATCATGCCTAAAAGTGTCTGTAAGGCGTTGTGGGTATTAACTTGTTGCGATTCTTTAGCCGCTATGTGCAAACTTGAATCGCATTTCTGAGCCTACGGTCGCTAGCTTGAGTGACCCCTATTTGCACATCATGCCTAAAAGTGCCTGTAAGGCGTTGTGTGTATTAACTTGTTGCAATTCGTTTTAGCCGCTATGTGCAACCTTGAATCGCAGTTCAAAGCCAAACCCGCGCAAGCTTGAGTGACCCCTATTTGCACATCATGTCTAAGAGTGCCTGTAAGGCGTAGTTTGTATTAACTTGTTGCGATTCGTTTTAGCCGCTATGTGCAAACTTGAATCGCATTTCTGAGCCTAACGCGCGCAAGCTTGAGGGACCCCTATTTGCACATCATGCCTAAAAGTGCCTGTAAGGCGTTGTGTGTATTAACATGTTGCGATTCGTTTTAGCCGCTATGTGCAACCTTGAATCGCAGTTCTGAGCCTAACCCGCGCAAGCTTGAGTGACACCTATTTGCACATCATGCCTAAAAGTGCCGGTAAGGCGTTGTGTGTATTAACTTGTTGCGATTCGTTTTAGCCGCTATGTGAATATTTTTTCGTTCTGAGCCTAACCCGGGCAAGCTTCAGTGACACCTACTTCCATATCATGCCTAGAAGTGCCGGTAAGGCGTTGTGTGTATTAACTTGTTGCGATTCGCTTTAGCCGCTATGTGCAATCTTGAATCGCAGTTCTGAGCCTAACGCGCGCAAGCTTGAGTGACACCTATTTGCACATCATGCCTAAAAGTGCCTGTAAGACTTTGTGTGTATAGTTGTGAGCCTAACCCGCGCAAGCTTGAGTGACCCCTATTTGCACACCATGCCTAAAAGTGCCTGTAAGGCGTTGTGTGTATTAACTTGTTGCGATTCTTTAGCCGCTATGTGCAAACTTGAATCGCATTTCTGAGTCTAACGCGCGCAAGCTTGATTGACCCCTGTCTGCACAAAAGGCCTAAAAGTGCCTCTAAGTCGTTGTGTGTATTAACTTGTTGCGATTCGTTTTAGCCGCTATGTGCAAACTTGAATCGCAGTTCTGAGCCTAACCCGCGCGAGCTTGAGTGACACCTATTTGCACATCATGCCTAAAAGTGCCTGTAAGGCGTTGTGTGTATTAACTTGTTGTGATTCTTTAGCCGCTGTGTGCAAACTTGAATCGCATTTCTGAGCCTAACGCGCGCAAGCTTGAGTGACCCCTATTTGCACTACATGCCTAAAAGTGCCTGTAAGGCGTTGTGTGTATTAACTTGTTGCGATTCGTTTTAGCCGCTTTGTGCAAACTTGAATCGCAGTTCTGAGCCTAACCCGCGCAAGCTTGAGTGACACCTATTTGCACATCATGCCTAAAATTGCCTGTAAGGCTTTGTGTGTATTGTTGTGAGCCTAACCCGCGCAAGCTTGAGTGACCCCTATTTGCACATCATGCCTAAAAGTGCCTGTAAGGCGTTGTGTGTATTAACTTGTGCGATTCGTTTTAGCCGCTACGTGGAATCTTGAATCGCAGTTCTGAGCCTAACCCGCGCAAGCTTGAGTGACACCTATTTGCACATCATGCCTAAAAGTGCCTGTAAGGCGTTGTGTGTATTAACTTGTTGCGATTCGTTTTAGCAGCTATGTGCAAATTTTTTCGTTCTGAGCCTAACCCGGGCAAGCTTGAGTGACACCTATTTGCGTATCATGCCTAAAAGTGACTGTAAGGCGTTGTGTGTATTAACTTGTTGCGATTCTTTAGCCGCTACGTGCAAACTTGAATCGCATTTCTGAGCATAACGCGCGCAAGCTTGAGTGACTCCTATTTGCACATCACGCCTAAAAGTGCCTGTAAGGCGTTGCGTGTATTAACTTGTTGCGATTCCTTTTAGCCGCTATGTGCAAACTTGAATCGCAGTTCTGAGCCTAACCCGCGCAAGCTTGAGTGACCCCTATTTGCACATCATGCCTAAAAGTGCCTGTAAGGCATTGTGTGTATTAACTTGTTGCGATTCTTTAGCCGCTACGTGCAAACTTGAATCGCATTTCTGAGCCTAACGCGCGCAAGCTTGAGTGACCCCTATTTGCACATCATGTCTAAAAGTGCCTGTAAGGCGTTGCGTGTATTAACTTGTTGCGATTCCTTTTAGCCGCTATGTGCAAACTTGAATCGCAGTTCTGAGCCTAACCCGCGCAAGCTTGAGTGACACCTATTTGCACATCATGCCTAAAAGTGTCTGTAAGGCGTTGTGGGTATTAACTTGTTGCGATTCTTTAGCCGCTATGTGCAAACTTGAATCGCATTTCTGAGCCTACGGTCGCTAGCTTGAGTGACCCCTATTTGCACATCATGCCTAAAAGTGCCTGTAAGGCGTTGTGTGTATTAACTTGTTGCAATTCGTTTTAGCCGCTATGTGCAACCTTGAATCGCAGTTCAAAGCCAAACCCGCGCAAGCTTGAGTGACACCTATTTGCACATCATGCCTAAAAGTGCCTGTAAGGCTTTGTGTGTATTGTTGTGAGCCTAACCCGCGCAAGCTTGAGTGACCCCTATTTGCACATCATGCCTAAAAGTGCCTGTAAGGCTTTGTGTGTATTTTTGTGAGCCTAACCCGCGCAAGCTTGAGTGACACCTATTTGCACATCATGCCTAAAAGTGCCTGTAAGGCGTTGTGTGTATTAACTTGTTGCGATTCTTTAGCCGCTATGTGCAAACTTGAATCGCATTTCCGAGCCTAACGCGCGCAAGCTTGAGTGACCCCTATTTGCACATCACTCCTAAAAGTGCCTGTAAGGCTTTGTGTGTATTGTTGTGAGCCTAACCCGCGCAAGCTTGAGTGACACCTATTAGCACATCATGCCTAAAAGTGCCTGTAAGGCGTTGTGTGTATTAACGTGTTGCGATTCGTCTTAGCCGCTATGTGCAAGCGTGAATCGCAGTTCTGAGCCTAACGCGCGCAAGCTTGAGTGACACCTATTTGCACATTATGCCTGAAAGTGCCTGTAAGGCGTTGTGTGTATTAACTTGTTGCGATTCGTTTTAGCCGCTACGTGCAAACTTGAATCGCATTTCTGAGCCTAACGCGCGCAAGCTTGAGTGACACCGATTTGCACATCATGCCTAAAAGTGCCTGTACGGCGTTGCGTGTATTAACTTGTTGCGATTCGTTTTAGCCGCTATGTGCAAACTTGAATCGCATTTCTGAGCCTAACGCGCGCAAGCTTGAGTGGCACCGATTTGCACATCATGCCTAAAAGTGCCTGTAAGGCGTTGTGTGTATTAACTTGTTGTGATTCGTTTTAGCCGCTATGTGCAAACTTGAATCGCAGTTCTGAGCCTAACCCGCGCAAGCTTGAGTGACACCTATTTGCACATCATGCCTAAAAGTGCCTGAAAGGCGTTGTGTGTATTAACTTGTTGCGATTCGTTTTAGCCGCTATGTGCAAACTTGAGTCGCAGTTCTGAGCCTAACCCACGCAAGCTTGAGTGACGCCTATTTGCACATCGTGCCTAAAAGTGCCTGTAAGGCTTTGTGTGTATTGTTGTGAGCGTAACCCGCGCAAGCTTGAGTGACACCTATTAGCACATCATGCCTAAAAGTGCCTGTAAGGTGTTGTGTGTATTAACGTGTTGCGATTCGTCTTAGCCGCTATGTGCAAGCGTGAATCGCAGTTCTGAGCCTAACGCGCGCAAGCTTGAGTGACACCTATTTGCACATTATGCCTGAAAGTGCCTGTAAGGCGTTGTGTGTATTAACTTGTTGCGATTCGATTTAGCCGCTACGTGCAAACTTGAATCGCATTTCTGAGCCTAACGCGCGCAAGCTTGAGTGACACCGATTTGCACATCATGCCTAAAAGTGCCTGTAAGGCGTTGTGTGTATTAACTTGTTGCGATTCGTTTTAGCCGCTATGTGCAAACTTGAATCGCATTTCTGAGCCCAACGCGCGCAAGCTTGAGTGACACCGATTTGCACATCATGCCTAAAAGTGCCTGTAAGGCGTTGTGTGTATTAACTTGTTGCGATTCGTTTTAGCCGCTATGTGCAAACTTGAATCGCAGTTCTGAGCCTAACCCACGCAAGCTTGAGTGACACCTATTTGCACATCATGCCTAAAAGTGCCTGTAAGGCGTTGTGTGTATTAACTTGTTGCGATTCGTTTTAGCCGCTATGTGCAAATTTTTTCGTTCTGAGCCTAACCCGAGCAAGCTTGAGTGGCACCTATTTGCACATCATGCCTAAAAGTGCCTGTAAGGCTTTGTGTGTATTGTTGTGAGCCTAACCCGCGCAAGCTTGAGTGACCCCTATTTGCACATCATGCCTCAAAGTGCCTGTAAGGCATTGTGTGTATTAACTTGTTGCAATTCGTTTTAGCTGCTATGTGCAATCTTGAATCGCAGTCCTGAGCCTAACCCGCGCAAACTTGAGTGACACCTATTTGCACATCATGCCTAAAAGTGCCTGTAAGGTGTTGTGTGTATTAACTTGTTGCGATTCTTTAGCCGCTATGAGCAAACTTGAATCGCATTTCTGAGCCTACGGTCGCTAGCTTGAGTGACCCCTATTTGCACATCATGCCTAAAAGTGCCTGTAAGGCGTTGTGTGTATTAACTTGTTGCAATTCGTTTTAGCCGCTATGTGCAACCTTGAATCGCAGTTCAAAGCCAAACCCGCGCAAGCTTGAGTGACACCTATTTGCACATCATGCCTAAAAGTGCCTGTAAGGCTTTGTGTGTATTGTTGTGAGCCTAACCCGCGCAAGCTTGAGTGACCCCTATTTGCACATCATGCCTAAAAGTGCCTGTAAGGCTTTGTGTGTATTTTTGTGAGCCTAACCCGCGCAAGCTTGAGTGACACCTATTTGCACATCATGCCTAAAAGTGCCTGTAAGGCGTTGTGTGTATTAACTTGTTGCGATTCTTTAGCCGCTATGTGCAAACTTGAATCGCATTTCCGAGCCTAACGCGCGCAAGCTTGAGTGACCCCTATTTGCACATCACTCCTAAAAGTGCCTGTAAGGCTTTGTGTGTATTGTTGTGAGCCTAACCCGCGCAAGCTTGAGTGACCCCTATTTGCACATCATGTCTAAGAGTGCCTGTAAGGCGTTGTTTGTATTAACTTGTTGCGATTCGTTTTAGCCGCTATGTGCAAACTTGAATCGCATTTCTGAGCCTAACGCGCGCAAGCTTGAGGGACCCCTATTTGCACATCATGCCTAAAAGTGCCTGTAAGGCGTTGTGTGTATTAACATGTTGCGATTCGTTTTAGCCGCTATGTGCAACCTTGAATCGCAGTTCTGAGCCTAACCCGCGCAAGCTTGAGTGACACCTATTTGCACATCATGCCTAAAAGTGCCGGTAAGGCGTTGTGTGTATTAACTTGTTGCGATTCGTTTTAGCCGCTATGTGAATATTTTTTCGTTCTGAGCCTAACCCGGGCAAGCTTCAGTGACACCTACTTCCATATCATGCCTAGAAGTGCCGGTAAGGCGTTGTGTGTATTAACTTGTTGCGATTCGCTTTAGCCGCTATGTGCAATCTTGAATCGCAGTTCTGAGCCTAACGCGCGCAAGCTTGAGTGACACCTATTTGCACATCATGCCTAAAAGTGCCTGTAAGACTTTGTGTGTATAGTTGTGAGCCTAACCCGCGCAAGCTTGAGTGACCCCTATTTGCACACCATGCCTAAAAGTGCCTGTAAGGCGTTGTGTGTATTAACTTGTTGCGATTCTTTAGCCGCTATGTGCAAACTTGAATCGCATTTCTGAGTCTAACGCGCGCAAGCTTGATTGACCCCTGTCTGCACAAAAGGCCTAAAAGTGCCTCTAAGTCATTGTGTGTATTAACTTGTTGCGATTCGTTTTAGCCGCTATGTGCAAACTTGAATCGCAGTTCTGAGCCTAACCCGCGCGAGCTTGAGTGACACCTATTTGCGTATCATGCCTAAAAGTGACTGTAAGGCGTTGTGTGTATTAACTTGTTGCGATTCTTTAGCCGCTACGTGCAAACTTGAATCGCATTTCTGAGCATAACGCGCGCAAGCTTGAGTGACTCCTATTTGCACATCATGCCTAAAAGTGCCTGTAAGGCGTTGCGTGTATTAACTTGTTGCGATTCCTTTTAGCCGCTATGTGCAAACTTGAATCGCAGTTCTGAGCCTAACCCGCGCAAGCTTGAGTGACCCCTATTTGCACATCATGCCTAAAAGTGCCTGTAAGGCATTGTGTGTATTAACTTGTTGCGATTCTTTAGCCGCTACGTGCAAACTTGAATCGCATTTCTGAGCCTAACGCGCGCAAGCTTGAGTGACCCCTATTTGCACATCATGTCTAAAAGTGCCTGTAAGGCGTTGCGTGTATTAACTTGTTGCGATTCCTTTTAGCCGCTATGTGCAAACTTGAATCGCAGTTCTGAGCCTAACCCGCGCAAGCTTGAGTGACACCTATTTGCACATCATGCCTAAAAGTGTCTGTAAGGCGTTGTGGGTATTAACTTGTTGCGATTCTTTAGCCGCTATGTGCAAACTTGAATCGCATTTCTGAGCCTACGGTCGCTAGCTTGAGTGACCCCTATTTGCACATCATGCCTAAAAGTGCCTGTAAGGCGTTGTGTGTATTAACTTGTTGCAATTCGTTTTAGCCGCTATGTGCAACCTTGAATCGCAGTTCAAAGCCAAACCCGCGCAAGCTTGAGTGACACCTATTTGCACATCATGCCTAAAAGTGCCTGTAAGGCTTTGTGTGTATTGTTGTGAGCCTAACCCGCGCAAGCTTGAGTGACCCCTATTTGCACATCATGCCTAAAAGTGCCTGTAAGGCTTTGTGTGTATTTTTGTGAGCCTAACCCGCGCAAGCTTGAGTGACACCTATTTGCACATCATGCCTAAAAGTGCCTGTAAGGCGTTGTGTGTATTAACTTGTTGCGATTCTTTAGCCGCTATGTGCAAACTTGAATCGCATTTCCGAGCCTAACGCGCGCAAGCTTGAGTGACCCCTATTTGCACATCACTCCTAAAAGTGCCTTTAAGGCTTTGTGTGTATTGTTGTGAGCCTAACCCGCGCAAGCTTGAGTGACACCTATTAGCACATCATGCCTAAAAGTGCCTGTAAGGCGTTGTGTGTATTAACGTGTTGCGATTCGTCTTAGCCGCTATGTGCAAGCGTGAATCGCAGTTCTGAGCCTAACGCGCGCAAGCTTGAGTGACACCTATTTGCACATTATGCCTGAAAGTGCCTGTAAGGCGTTGTGTGTATTAACTTGTTGCGATTCGTTTTAGCCGCTATGTGCAAACTTGAGTCGCAGTTCTGAGCCTAACCCACGCAAGCTTGAGTGACGCCTATTTGCACATCGTGCCTAAAAGTGCCTGTAAGGCTTTGTGTGTATTGTTGTGAGCGTAACCCGCGCAAGCTTGAGTGACACCTATTAGCACATCATGCCTAAAAGTGCCTGTAAGGTGTTGTGTGTATTAACGTGTTGCGATTCGTCTTAGCCGCTATGTGCAAGCGTGAATCGCAGTTCTGAGCCTAACGCGCGCAAGCTTGAGTGACACCTATTTGCACATTATGCCTGAAAGTGCCTGTAAGGCGTTGTGTGTATTAACTTGTTGCGATTCGATTTAGCCGCTACGTGCAAACTTGAATCGCATTTCTGAGCCTAACGCGCGCAAGCTTGAGTGACACCGATTTGCACATCATGCCTTAAAGTGCCTGTAAGGCGTTGTGTGTATTAACTTGTTGCGATTCGTTTTAGCCGCTATGTGCAAACTTGAATCGCATTTCTGAGCCCAACGCGCGCAAGCTTGAGTGACACCGATTTGCACATCATGCCTAAAAGTGCCTGTAAGGCGTTGTGTGTATTAACTTGTTGCGATTCGTTTTAGCCGCTATGTGCAAACTTGAATCGCAGTTCTGAGCCTAACCCGCGCAAGCTTGAGTGACACCTATTTGCACATCATGCCTAAAAGTGCCTGTAAGGCGTTGTGTGTATTAACTTGTTGCGATTCGTTTTAGCCGCTATGTGCAAATTTTTTCGTTCTGAGCCTAACCCGAGCAAGCTTGAGTGGCACCTATTTGCACATCATGCCTAAAAGTGCCTGTAAGGCTTTGTGTGTATTGTTGTGAGCCTAACCCGCGCAAGCTTGAGTGACCCCTATTTGCACATCATGCCTCAAAGTGCCTGTAAGGCATTGTGTGTATTAACTTGTTGCAATTCGTTTTAGCTGCTATGTGCAATCTTGAATCGCAGTCCTGAGCCTAACCCGCGCAAACTTGAGTGACACCTATTTGCACATCATGCCTAAAAGTGCCTGTAAGGTGTTGTGTGTATTAACTTGTTGCGATTCTTTAGCCGCTATGAGCAAACTTGAATCGCATTTCTGAGCCTACGGTCGCTAGCTTGAGTGACCCCTATTTGCACATCATGCCTAAAAGTGCCTGTAAGGCGTTGTGTGTATTAACTTGTTGCAATTCGTTTTAGCCGCTATGTGCAACCTTGAATCGCAGTTCAAAGCCAAACCCGCGCAAGCTTGAGTGACACCTATTTGCACATCATGCCTAAAAGTGCCTGTAAGGCTTTGTGTGTATTGTTGTGAGCCTAACCCGCGCAAGCTTGAGTGACCCCTATTTGCACATCATGCCTAAAAGTGCCTGTAAGGCTTTGGGTGTATTTTTGTGAGCCTAACCCGCGCAAGCTTGAGTGACACCTATTAGCACATCATGCCTAAAAGTGCCTGTAAGGCGTTGTGTGTATTAACGTGTTGCGATTCGTCTTAGCCGCTATGTGCAAGCGTGAATCGCAGTTCTGAGCCTAACGCGCGCAAGCTTGAGTGACACCTATTTGCACATTATGCCTGAAAGTGCCTGTAAGGCGTTGTGTGTATTAACTTGTTGCGATTCGTTTTAGCCGCTACGTGCAAACTTGAATCGCATTTCTGAGCCTAACGCGCGCAAGCTTGAGTGACACCGATTTGCACATCATGCCTAAAAGTGCCTGTACGGCGTTGTGTGTATTAACTTGTTGCGATTCGTTTTAGCCGCTATGTGCAAACTTGAATCGCATTTCTGAGCCTAACGCGCGCAAGCTTGAGTGGCACCGATTTGCACATCATGCCTAAAAGTGCCTGTAAGGCGTTGTGTGTATTAACTTGTTGTGATTCGTTTTAGCCGCTATGTGCAAACTTGAATCGCAGTTCTGAGCCTAACCCGCGCAAGCTTGAGTGACACCTATTTGCACATCATGCCTAAAAGTGCCTGAAAGGCGTTGTGTGTATTAACTTGTTGCGATTCGTTTTAGCCGCTATGTGCAAACTTGAGTCGCAGTTCTGAGCCTAACCCACGCAAGCTTGAGTGACGCCTATTTGCACATCGTGCCTAAAAGTGCCTGTAAGGCTTTGTGTGTATTGTTGTGAGCGTAACCCGCGCAAGCTTGAGTGACACCTATTAGCACATCATGCCTAAAAGTGCCTGTAAGGTGTTGTGTGTATTAACGTGTTGCGTATCGTCTTAGCCGCTATGTGCAAGCGTGAATCGCAGTTCTGAGCCTAACGCGCGCAAGCTTGAGTGACACCTATTTGCACATTATGCCTGAAAGTGCCTGTAAGGCGTTGTGTGTATTAACTTGTTGCGATTCGATTTAGCCGCTACGTGCAAACTTGAATCGCATTTCTGAGCCTAACGCGCGCAAGCTTGAGTGACACCGATTTGCACATCATGCCTAAAAGTGCCTGTAAGGCGTTGTGTGTATTAACTTGTTGCGATTCGTTTTAGCCGCTATGTGCAAACTTGAATCGCATTTCTGAGCCCAACGCGCGCAAGCTTGAGTGACACCGATTTGCACATCATGCCTAAAAGTGCCTGTAAGGCGTTGTGTGTATTAACTTGTTGCGATTCGTTTTAGCCGCTATGTGCAAACTTGAATCGCAGTTCTGAGCCTAACCCGCGCAAGCTTGAGTGACACCTATTTGCACATCATGCCTAAAAGTGCCTGTAAGGCGTTGTGTGTATTAACTTGTTGCGATTCGTTTTAGCCGCTATGTGCAAATTTTTTCGTTCTGAGCCTAACCCGAGCAAGCTTGAGTGGCACCTATTTGCACATCATGCCTAAAAGTGCCTGTAAGGCTTTGTGTGTATTGTTGTGAGCCTAACCCGCGCAAGCTTGAGTGACCCCTATTTGCACATCATGCCTCAAAGTGCCTGTAAGGCATTGTGTGTATTAACTTGTTGCAATTCGTTTTAGCTGCTATGTGCAATCTTGAATCGCAGTCCTGAGCCTAACCCGCGCAAACTTGAGTGACACCTATTTGCACATCATGCCTAAAAGTGCCTGTAAGGTGTTGTGTGTATTAACTTGTTGCGATTCTTTAGCCGCTATGAGCAAACTTGAATCGCATTTCTGAGCCTACGGTCGCTAGCTTGAGTGACCCCTATTTGCACATCATGCCTAAAAGTGCCTGTAAGGCGTTGTGTGTATTAACTTGTTGCAATTCGTTTTAGCCGCTATGTGCAACCTTGAATCGCAGTTCAAAGCCAAACCCGCGCAAGCTTGAGTGACACCTATTTGCACATCATGCCTAAAAGTGCCTGTAAGGCTTTGTGTGTATTGTTGTGAGCCTAACCCGCGCAAGCTTGAGTGACCCCTATTTGCACATCATGCCTAAAAGTGCCTGTAAGGCTTTGTGTGTATTTTTGTGAGCCTAACCCGCGCAAGCTTGAGTGACACCTATTTGCACATCATGCCTAAAAGTGCCTGTAAGGCGTTGTGTGTATTAACTTGTTGCGATTCTTTAGTTGCTATGTGCAAACTTGAATCGCATTTCCGAGGCTAACGCGCGCAAGCTTGAGTGACCCCTATTTGCACATCACTCCTAAAAGTGCCTGTAAGGCTTTGTGTGTATTGTTGTGAGCCTAACCCGCGCAAGCTTGAGTGACCCCTATTTGCACATCATGTCTAAGAGTGCCTGTAAGGCGTTGTTTGTATTAACTTGTTGCGATTCGTTTTAGCCGCTATGTGCAAACTTGAATCGCATTTCTGAGCCTAACGCGCGCAAGCTTGAGGGACCCCTATTTGCACATCATGCCTAAAAGTGCCTGTAAGGCGTTGTGTGTATTAACATGTTGCGATTCGTTTTAGCCGCTATGTGCAACCTTGGATCGCAGTTCTGAGCCTAACCCGCGCAAGCTTGAGTGACACCTATTTGCACATCATGCCTAAAAGTGCCGGTAAGGCGTTGTGTGTATTAACTTGTTGCGATTCGTTTTAGCCGCTATGTGAATATTTTTTCGTTCTGAGCCTAACCCGGGCAAGCTTCAGTGACACCTACTTCCATATCATGCCTAGAAGTGCCGGTAAGGCGTTGTGTGTATTAACTTGTTGCGATTCGCTTTAGCCGCTATGTGCAATCTTGAATCGCAGTTCTGAGCCTAACGCGCGCAAGCTTGAGTGACACCTATTTGCACATCATGCCTAAAAGTGCCTGTAAGGCGTTGTGTGTATTAACTTGTTGCAATTCGTTTTAGCCGCTATGTGCAACCTTGAATCGCAGTTCAAAGCCAAACCCGCGCAAGCTTGAGTGACACCTATTTGCACATCATGCCTAAAAGTGCCTGTAAGGCTTTGTGTGTATTGTTGTGAGCCTAACCCGCGCAAGCTTGAGTGACCCCTATTTGCACATCATGCCTAAAAGTGCCTGTAAGGCTTTGTGTGTATTTTTGTGAGCCTAACCCGCGCAAGCTTGAGTGACACCTATTTGCACATCATGCCTAAAAGTGCCTGTAAGGCGTTGTGTGTATTAACTTGTTGCGATTCTTTAGCCGCTATGTGCAAACTTGAATCGCATTTCCGAGGCTAACGCGCGCAAGCTTGAGTGACCCCTATTTGCACATCACTCCTAAAAGTGCCTGTAAGGCTTTGTGTGTATTGTTGTGAGCCTAACCCGCGCAAGCTTGAGTGACCCCTATTTGCACATCATGTCTAAGAGTGCCTGTAAGGCGTTGTTTGTATTAACTTGTTGCGATTCGTTTTAGCCGCTATGTGCAAACTTGAATCGCATTTCTGAGCCTAACGCGCGCAAGCTTGAGGGACCCCTATTTGCACATCATGCCTAAAAGTGCCTGTAAGGCGTTGTGTGTATTAACATGTTGCGATTCGTTTTAGCCGCTATGTGCAACCTTGGATCGCAGTTCTGAGCCTAACCCGCGCAAGCTTGAGTGACACCTATTTGCACATCATGCCTAAAAGTGCCGGTAAGGCGTTGTGTGTATTAACTTGTTGCGATTCGTTTTAGCCGCTATGTGAATATTTTTTCGTTCTGAGCCTAACCCGGGCAAGCTTCAGTGACACCTACTTCCATATCATGCCTAGAAGTGCCGGTAAGGCGTTGTGTGTATTAACTTGTTGCGATTCGCTTTAGCCGCTATGTGCAATCTTGAATCGCAGTTCTGAGCCTAACGCGCGCAAGCTTGAGTGACACCTATTTGCACATCATGCCTAAAAGTGCCTGTAAGACTTTGTGTGTATAGTTGTGAGCCTAACCCGCGCAAGCTTGAGTGACCCCTATTTGCACACCATGCCTAAAAGTGCCTGTAAGGCGTTGTGTGTATTAACTTGTTGCGATTCTTTAGCCGCTATGTGCAAACTTGAATCGCATTTCTGAGTCTAACGCGCGCAAGCTTGATTGACCCCTGTCTGCACAAAAGGCCTAAAAGTGCCTCTAAGTCGTTGTGTGTATTAACTTGTTGCGATTCGTTTTAGCCGCTATGTGCAAACTTGAATCGCAGTTCTGAGCCTAACCCGCGCGAGCTTGAGTGACACCTATTTGCGTATCATGCCTAAAAGTGACTGTAAGGCGTTGTGTGTATTAACTTGTTGCGATTCTTTAGCCGCTACGTGCAAACTTGAATCGCATTTCTGAGCATAACGCGCGCAAGCTTGAGTGACTCCTATTTGCACATCATGCCTAAAAGTGCCTGTAAGGCGTTGCGTGTATTAACTTGTTGCGATTCCTTTTAGCCGCTATGTGCAAACTTGAATCGCAGTTCTGAGCCTAACCCGCGCAAGCTTGAGTGACCCCTATTTGCACATCATGCCTAAAAGTGCCTGTAAGGCATTGTGTGTATTAACTTGTTGCGATTCTTTAGCCGCTACGTGCAAACTTGAATCGCATTTCTGAGCCTAACGCGCGCAAGCTTGAGTGACCCCTATTTGCACATCATGTCTAAAAGTGCCTGTAAGGCGTTGCGTGTATTAACTTGTTGCGATTCCTTTTAGCCGCTATGTGCAAACTTGAATCGCAGTTCTGAGCCTAACCCGCGCAAGCTTGAGTGACACCTATTTGCACATCATGCCTAAAAGTGTCTGTAAGGCGTTGTGGGTATTAACTTGTTGCGATTCTTTAGCCGCTATGTGCAAACTTGAATCGCATTTCTGAGCCTACGGTCGCTAGCTTGAGTGACCCCTATTTGCACATCATGCCTAAAAGTGCCTGTAAGGCGTTGTGTGTATTAACTTGTTGCAATTCGTTTTAGCCGCTATGTGCAACCTTGAATCGCAGTTCAAAGCCAAACCCGCGCAAGCTTGAGTGACACCTATTTGCACATCATGCCTAAAAGTGCCTGTAAGGCTTTGTGTGTATTGTTGTGAGCCTAACCCGCGCAAGCTTGAGTGACCCCTATTTGCACATCATGCCTAAAAGTGCCTGTAAGGCTTTGTGTGTATTTTTGTGAGCCTAACCCGCGCAAGCTTGAGTGACACCTATTTGCACATCATGCCTAAAAGTGCCTGTAAGGCGTTGTGTGTATTAACTTGTTGCGATTCTTTAGCCGCTATGTGCAAACTTGAATCGCATTTCCGAGCCTAACGCGCGCAAGCTTGAGTGACCCCTATTTGCACATCACTCCTAAAAGTGCCTTTAAGGCTTTGTGTGTATTGTTGTGAGCCTAACCCGCGCAAGCTTGAGTGACACCTATTAGCACATCATGCCTAAAAGTGCCTGTAAGGCGTTGTGTGTATTAACGTGTTGCGATTCGTCTTAGCCGCTATGTGCAAGCGTGAATCGCAGTTCTGAGCCTAACGCGCGCAAGCTTGAGTGACACCTATTTGCACATTATGCCTGAAAGTGCCTGTAAGGCGTTGTGTGTATTAACTTGTTGCGATTCGTTTTAGCCGCTACGTGCAAACTTGAATCGCATTTCTGAGCCTAACGCGCGCAAGCTTGAGTGACACCGATTTGCACATCATGCCTAAAAGTGCCTGTACGGCGTTGTGTGTATTAACTTGTTGCGATTCGTTTTAGCCGCTATGTGCAAACTTGAATCGCATTTCTGAGCCTAACGCGCGCAAGCTTGAGTGGCACCGATTTGCACATCATGCCTAAAAGTGCCTGTAAGGCGTTGTGTGTATTAACTTGTTGTGATTCGTTTTAGCCGCTATGTGCAAACTTGAATCGCAGTTCTGAGCCTAACCCGCGCAAGCTTGAGTGACACCTATTTGCACATCATGCCTAAAAGTGCCTGAAAGGCGTTGTGTGTATTAACTTGTTGCGATTCGTTTTAGCCGCTATGTGCAAACTTGAGTCGCAGTTCTGAGCCTAACCCACGCAAGCTTGAGTGACGCCTATTTGCACATCGTGCCTAAAAGTGCCTGTAAGGCTTTGTGTGTATTGTTGTGAGCGTAACCCGCGCAAGCTTGAGTGACACCTATTAGCACATCATGCCTAAAAGTGCCTGTAAGGTGTTGTGTGTATTAACGTGTTGCGATTCGTCTTAGCCGCTATGTGCAAGCGTGAATCGCAGTTCTGAGCCTAACGCGCGCAAGCTTGAGTGACACCTATTTGCACATTATGCCTGAAAGTGCCTGTAAGGCGTTGTGTGTATTAACTTGTTGCGATTCGATTTAGCCGCTACGTGCAAACTTGAATCGCATTTCTGAGCCTAACGCGCGCAAGCTTGAGTGACACCGATTTGCACATCATGCCTTAAAGTGCCTGTAAGGCGTTGTGTGTATTAACTTGTTGCGATTCGTTTTAGCCGCTATGTGCAAACTTGAATCGCATTTCTGAGCCCAACGCGCGCAAGCTTGAGTGACACCGATTTGCACATCATGCCTAAAAGTGCCTGTAAGGCGTTGTGTGTATTAACTTGTTGCGATTCGTTTTAGCCGCTATGTGCAAACTTGAATCGCAGTTCTGAGCCTAACCCGCGCAAGCTTGAGTGACACCTATTTGCACATCATGCCTAAAAGTGCCTGTAAGGCGTTGTGTGTATTAACTTGTTGCGATTCGTTTTAGCCGCTATGTGCAAATTTTTTCGTTCTGAGCCTAACCCGAGCAAGCTTGAGTGGCACCTATTTGCACATCATGCCTAAAAGTGCCTGTAAGGCTTTGTGTGTATTGTTGTGAGCCTAACCCGCGCAAGCTTGAGTGACCCCTATTTGCACATCATGCCTCAAAGTGCCTGTAAGGCATTGTGTGTATTAACTTGTTGCAATTCGTTTTAGCTGCTATGTGCAATCTTGAATCGCAGTCCTGAGCCTAACCCGCGCAAACTTGAGTGACACCTATTTGCACATCATGCCTAAAAGTGCCTGTAAGGTGTTGTGTGTATTAACTTGTTGCGATTCTTTAGCCACTATGAGCAAACTTGAATCGCATTTCTGAGCCTACGGTCGCTAGCTTGAGTGACCCCTATTTGTACATCATGCCTAAAAGTGCCTGTAAGGCGTTGTGTGTATTAACTTGTTGCAATTCGTTTTAGCCGCTATGTGCAACCTTGAATCGCAGTTCAAAGCCAAACCCGCGCAAGCTTGAGTGACACCTATTTGCACATCATGCCTAAAAGTGCCTGTAAGGCTTTGTGTGTATTGTTGTGAGCCTAACCCGCGCAAGCTTGAGTGACCCCTATTTGCACATCATGCCTAAAAGTGCCTGTAAGGCTTTGTGTGTATTTTTGTGAGCCTAACCCGCGCAAGCTTGAGTGACACCTATTAGCACATCATGCCTAAAAGTGCCTGTAAGGCGTTGTGTGTATTAACGTGTTGCGATTCGTCTTAGCCGCTATGTGCAAGCGTGAATCGCAGTTCTGAGCCTAACGCGCGCAAGCTTGAGTGACACCTATTTGCACATTATGCCTGAAAGTGCCTGTAAGGCGTTGTGTGTATTAACTTGTTGCGATTCGTTTTAGCCGCTACGTGCAAACTTGAATCGCATTTCTGAGCCTAACGCGCGCAAGCTTGAGTGACACCGATTTGCACATCATGCCTAAAAGTGCCTGTACGGCGTTGTGTGTATTAACTTGTTGCGATTCGTTTTAGCCGCTATGTGCAAACTTGAATCGCATTTCTGAGCCTAACGCGCGCAAGCTTGAGTGGCACCGATTTGCACATCATGCCTAAAAGTGCCTGTAAGGCGTTGTGTGTATTAACTTGTTGTGATTCGTTTTAGCCGCTATGTGCAAACTTGAATCGCAGTTCTGAGCCTAACCCGCGCAAGCTTGAGTGACACCTATTTGCACATCATGCCTAAAAGTGCCTGAAAGGCGTTGTGTGTATTAACTTGTTGCGATTCGTTTTAGCCGCTATGTGCAAACTTGAGTCGCAGTTCTGAGCCTAACCCACGCAAGCTTGAGTGACGCCTATTTGCACATCGTGCCTAAAAGTGCCTGTAAGGCTTTGTGTGTATTGTTGTGAGCGTAACCCGCGCAAGCTTGAGTGACACCTATTAGCACATCATGCCTAAAAGTGCCTGTAAGGTGTTGTGTGTATTAACGTGTTGCGATTCGTCTTAGCCGCTATGTGCAAGCGTGAATCGCAGTTCTGAGCCTAACGCGCGCAAGCTTGAGTGACACCTATTTGCACATTATGCCTGAAAGTGCCTGTAAGGCGTTGTGTGTATTAACTTGTTGCGATTCGATTTAGCCGCTACGTGCAAACTTGAATCGCATTTCTGAGCCTAACGCGCGCAAGCTTGAGTGACACCGATTTGCACATCATGCCTAAAAGTGCCTGTAAGGCGTTGTGTGTATTAACTTGTTGCGATTCGTTTTAGCCGCTATGTGCAAACTTGAATCGCATTTCTGAGCCCAACGCGCGCAAGCTTGAGTGACACCGATTTGCACATCATGCCTAAAAGTGCCTGTAAGGCGTTGTGTGTATTAACTTGTTGCGATTCGTTTTAGCCGCTATGTGCAAACTTGAATCGCAGTTCTGAGCCTAACCCGCGCAAGCTTGAGTGACACCTATTTGCACATCATGCCTAAAAGTGCCTGTAAGGCGTTGTGTGTATTAACTTGTTGCGATTCGTTTTAGCCGCTATGTGCAAATTTTTTCGTTCTGAGCCTAACCCGAGCAAGCTTGAGTGGCACCTATTTGCACATCATGCCTAAAAGTGCCTGTAAGGCTTTGTGTGTATTGTTGTGAGCCTAACCCGCGCAAGCTTGAGTGACCCCTATTTGCACATCATGCCTCAAAGTGCCTGTAAGGCATTGTGTGTATTAACTTGTTGCAATTCGTTTTAGCTGCTATGTGCAATCTTGAATCGCAGTCCTGAGCCTAACCCGCGCAAACTTGAGTGACACCTATTTGCACATCATGCCTAAAAGTGCCTGTAAGGTGTTGTGTGTATTAACTTGTTGCGATTCTTTAGCCGCTATGAGCAAACTTGAATCGCATTTCTGAGCCTACGGTCGCTAGCTTGAGTGACCCCTATCTGCACATCATGCCTAAAAGTGCCTGTAAGGCGTTGTGTGTATTAACTTGTTGCAATTCGTTTTAGCCGCTATGTGCAACCTTGAATCGCAGTTCAAAGCCAAACCCGCGCAAGCTTGAGTGACACCTATTTGCACATCATGCCTAAAAGTGCCTGTAAGGCTTTGTGTGTATTGTTGTGAGCCTAACCCGCGCAAGCTTGAGTGACCCCTATTTGCACATCATGCCTAAAAGTGCCTGTAAGGCTTTGTGTGTATTTTTGTGAGCCTAACCCGCGCAAGCTTGAGTGACACCTATTTGCACATCATGCCTAAAAGTGCCTGTAAGGCGTTGTGTGTATTAACTTGTTGCGATTCTTTAGCCGCTATGTGCAAACTTGAATCGCATTTCCGAGCCTAACGCGCGCAAGCTTGAGTGACCCCTATTTGCACATCACTCCTAAAAGTGCCTGTAAGGCTTTGTGTGTATTGTTGTGAGCCTAACCCGCGCAAGCTTGAGTGACACCTATTAGCACATCATGCCTAAAAGTGCCTGTAAGGCGTTGTGTGTATTAACGTGTTGCGATTCGTCTTAGCCGCTATGTGCAAGCGTGAATCGCAGTTCTGAGCCTAACGCGCGCAAGCTTGAGTGACACCTATTTGCACATTATGCCTGAAAGTGCCTGTAAGGCGTTGTGTGTATTAACTTGTTGCGATTCGTTTTAGCCGCTACGTGCAAACTTGAATCGCATTTCTGAGCCTAACGCGCGCAAGCTTGAGTGACACCGATTTGCACATCATGCCTAAAAGTGCCTGTACGGCGTTGTGTGTATTACCTTTTTGCGATTCGTTTTAGCCGCTATGTGCAAACTTGAATCGCATTTCTGAGCCTAACGCGCGCAAGCTTGAGTGGCACCGATTTGCACATCATGCCTAAAAGTGCCTGTAAGGCGTTGTGTGTATTAACTTGTTGTGATTCGTTTTAGCCGCTATGTGCAAACTTGAATCGCAGTTCTGAGCCTAACCCGCGCAAGCTTGAGTGACACCTATTTGCACATCATGCCTAAAAGTGCCTGAAAGGCGTTGTGTGTATTAACTTGTTGCGATTCGTTTTAGCCGCTATGTGCAAACTTGAGTCGCAGTTCTGAGCCTAACCCACGCAAGCTTGAGTGACGCCTATTTGCACATCGTGCCTAAAAGTGCCTGTAAGGCTTTGTGTGTATTGTTGTGAGCGTAACCCGCGCAAGATTGAGTGACACCTATTAGCACATCATGCCTAAAAGTGCCTGTAAGGTGTTGTGTGTATTAACGTGTTGCGATTCGTCTTAGCCGCTATGTGCAAGCGTGAATCGCAGTTCTGAGCCTAACGCGCGCAAGCTTGAGTGACACCTATTTGCACATTGTGCCTGAAAGTGCCTGTAAGGCGTTGTGTGTATTAACTTGTTGCGATTCGATTTAGCCGCTACGTGCAAACTTGAATCGCATTTCTGAGCCTAACGCGCGCAAGCTTGAGTGACACCGATTTGCACATCATGCCTAAAAGTGCCTGTAAGGCGTTGTGTGTATTAACTTGTTGCGATTCGTTTTAGCCGCTATGTGCAAACTTGAATCGCATTTCTGAGCCCAACGCGCGCAAGCTTGAGTGACACCGATTTGCACATCATGCCTAAAAGTGCCTGTAAGGCGTTGTGTGTATTAACTTGTTGCGATTCGTTTTAGCCGCTATGTGCAAACTTGAATCGCAGTTCTGAGCCTAACCCGCGCAAGCTTGAGTGACACCTATTTGCACATCATGCCTAAAAGTGCCTGTAAGGCGTTGTGTGTATTAACTTGTTGCGATTCGTTTTAGCCGCTATGTGCAAATTTTTTCGTTCTGAGCCTAACCCGAGCAAGCTTGAGTGGCACCTATTTGCACATCATGCCTAAAAGTGCCTGTAAGGCTTTGTGTGTATTGTTGTGAGCCTAACCCGCGCAAGCTTGAGTGACCCCTATTTGCACATCATGCCTAAAAGTGCCTGTAAGGCATTGTGTGTATTAACTTGTTGCAATTCGTTTTAGCTGCTATGTGCAATCTTGAATCGCAGTCCTGAGCCTAACCCGCGCAAACTTGAGTGACACCTATTTGCACATCATGCCTAAAAGTGCCTGTAAGGTGTTGTGTGTATGAACTTGTTGCGATTCTTTAGCCGCTATGAGCAAACTTGAATCGCATTTCTGAGCCTAACGCGCGCAAGCTTGAGTGACCCCTATTTGCACATCATGCCTAAACGTGCCTGTAAGGCGTTGTGTGTATCAACTTGTTGCGATTCGTTTTAGCCGCTATGTGCAACCTTGAATCGCAGTTCTGAGCCTAACCCGCGCAAGCTTGAGTGACCCCTATTTGCACATCATTTCTAAGAGTGCCTGTAAGGCGTTGTGTGTATTAACTTGTTGCGATTCGTTTTAGCCGCTATGTGCAAACTTGAATCACATTTCTGAGCCTAACGCGCGCAAGCTTGAGTGACCCCTATTTGCACATCATGCCTAAAAGTGCCTGTAAGGCGTTGTGTATTAACATGTTGCGATTCGTTTTAGCCGCTATGTGCAACCTTGAATCGCAGTTCTGAGCCTAACCCGCGCAAGCTTGAGTGACACCTATTTGCACATCATGCCTAAAAGTGCCTGTAAGGCGTTGTGTGTATTAACTGGTTGCGATTCGTTTTAGCCGCTATGTGAATATTTTTTCGTTCTGAGCCTAACCCGGGCAAGCTTCAGTGACACCTACTTGCATATCATGCCTAGAAGTGCCGGTAAGGCATTGTGTGTATTAACTTGTTGCGATTTGTTTTAGCCGCTATGTGCAATCTTGAATCGCAGTTCTGAGCCTAACGCACGCAAGCTTGAGTGACACCTATTTGCACATCATGCCTAAAAGTGCCTGTAAGAATTTGTGTGTATAGTTGTGAGCCTAACCCGCGCAAGCTTGAGTGACCCCTATTTGCACACCATGCCTAAAAGTGCCTGTAAGGCGTTGTGTGTATTAACTTGTTGCGATTCTTTAGCCGCTATGTGCAAACTTGAATCGCATTTCTGAGTCTAACGCGCGCAAGCTTGATTGACCCCTGTCTGCACAAAATGCCTAAAAGTGCCTGTAAGGCGTTGTGTGTATTAACTTGTTGCTATTCGTTTTAGCCGCTATGTGCAACCTTGAATCGCAGTTCTGAGCCTAACCCGCGCAAGCTTGAGTGACCCCTATTTGCACATCATGTCTAAGAGTGCCTGTAAGGCGTTGTTTGTATTAACTTGTTGCGATTCGTTTTAGCCGCTATGTGCAAACTTGAATCGCATTTCTGAGCCTAACGCGCGCAAGCTTGAGGGACCCCTATTTGCACATCATGCCTAAAAGTGCCTGTAAGGCGTTGTGTGTATTAACATGTTGCGATTCGTTCTAGCCGCTATGTGCAACCTTGAATCGCAGTTCTGAGCCTAACCCGCGCAAGCTTGAGTGACACCTATTTGCACATCATGCCTAAAAGTGCCGGTAAGGCGTTGTGTGTATTAACTTGTTGCGATTCGTTTTAGCCGCTATGTGAATATTTTTTCGTTCTGAGCCTAACCCGGGCAAGCTTCAGTGACACCTACTTGCATATCATGCCTAGAAGTGCCGGTAAGGCGTTGTGTGTATTAACTTGTTGCGATTCGTTTTAGCCGCTATGTGCAATCTTGAATCGCAGTTCTGAGCCTAACGCGCGCAAGCTTGAGTGACACCTATTTGCACATCATGCCTAAAAGTGCCTGTAAGACTTTGTGTGTATAGTTGTGAGCCTAACCCGCGCAAGCTTGAGTGACCCCTATTTGCACACCATGCCTAAAATTGCCTGTAAGGCGTTGTGTGTATTAACTTGTTGCGATTCTTTAGCCGCTATGTGCAAACTTGAATCGCATTTCTGAGTCTAACGCGCGCAAGCTTGATTGACCCCTGTCTGCACAAAATGCCTAAAAGTGCCTCTAAGTCGTTGTGTGTATTAACTTGTTGCGATTCGTTTTAGCCGCTATGTGCAAACTTGAATCGCAGTTCTGAGCCTAACCCGCGCGAGCTTGAGTGACACCTATTTGCACTACATGCCTAAAAGCGCCTGTAAGGCGTTGTGTGTATTAACTTGTTGCGATTCGTTTTAGCCGCTTTGTGCAAACTTCAATCGCAGTTCTGAGCCTAACCCGCGCAAGCTTGAGTGACACCTATTTGCACATCATGCCTAAAATTGCCTGTAAGGCTTTGTGTGTATTGTTGTGAGCCTAACCCGCGCAAGCTTGAGTGACCCCTATTTGCACATCATGCCTAAAAGTGCCTGTAAGGCGTTGTGTGTATTAACTTGTGCGATTCGTTTTAGCCGCTACGTGGAATCTTGAATCGCAGTTCTGAGCCTAACCCGCGCAAGCTTGAGTGACACCTATTTGCACATCATGCCTAAAAGTGCCTGTAAGGCGTTGTGTGTATTAACTTGTTGCGATTCGTTTTAGTAGCTATGTGCAAATTTTTTCGTTCTGAGCCTAACCCGGGCAAGCTTGAGTGACACCTATTTGTGTATCATGCCTAAAAGTGACTGTAAGGCGTTGTGTGTATTAACTTGTTGCGATTCTTTAGCCGCTACGTGCAAACTTGAATCGCATTTCTGAGCATAACGCGCGCAAGCTTGAGTGACCCCTATTTGCACATCATGCCTAAAAGTGCCTGTAAGGCGTTGCGTGTATTAACTTGTTGCGATTCCTTTTAGCCGCTATGTGCAAACTTGAATCGCAGTTCTGAGCCTAACCCGTGCAAGCTTGAGTGACCCCTATTTGCACATCATGCCTAAAAGTGCCTGTAAGGCATTGTGTGTATTAACTTGTTGCGATTCTTTAGCCGCTACGTGCAAACTTGAATCGCATTTCTGAGCCTAACGCGCGCAAGATTGAGTGACCCCTATTTGCACATCATGTCTAAAAGTGCCTGTAAGGCGTTGCGTGTATTAACTTGTTGCGATTCCTTTTAGCCGCTATGTGCAAACTTGAATCGCAGTTCTGAGCCTAACCCGCGCAAGCTTGAGTGACACCTATTTGCACATCATGCCTAAAAGTGTCTGTAAGGCGTTGTGGGTATTAACTTGTTGCGATTCTTTAGCCGCTATGTGCAAACTTGAATCGCATTTCTGAGCCTACGGTCGCTAGCTTGAGTGACCCCTATTTGCACATCATGCCTAAAAGTGCCTGTAAGGCGTTGTGTGTATTAACTTGTTGCAATTCGTTTTAGCCGCTATGTGCAACCTTGAATCGCAGTTCAAAGCCAAACCCGCGCAAGCTTGAGTGACACCTATTTGCACATCATGCCTAAAAGTGCCTGTAAGGCTTTGTGTGTATTGTTGTGAGCCTAACCCGCGCAAGCGTGAGTGATCCCTATTTGCACATCATGCCTAAAAGTGCCTGTAAGGCTTTGTGTGTATTTTTGTGAGCCTAACCCGCGCAAGCTTGAGTGACCCCTATTAGCACATCATGCCTAAAAGTGCCTGTAAGGCGTTGTGTGTATCAACTTGTTGCGATTCTTTAGCCGCTACGTGCAAACTTGAATCGCATTTCTGAGCCTAACGCGCGCAAGCTTGAGTGACGCCTATTTGCACATCATGCCTAAAAGTGCCTGTAAGGCGTTGTGTGTATTAACTTGTTGCGATTCTTTAGCCGCTATGTGCAAACTTGAATCGCATTTCCGAGCCTAACGCGCGCAAGCTTGAGTGACCCCTATTTGCACATCACTCCTAAAAGTGCCTGTAAGGCTTTGTGTGTATTGTTGTGAGCCTAACCCGCGCAAGCTTGAGTGACACCTATTTGCACATTATGCCTGAAAGTGCCTGTAAGGCGTTGTGTGTATTAACTTGTTGCGATTCGTTTTAGCCGCTACGTGCAAACTTGAATCGCATTTCTGAGCCTAACGCGCGCAAGCTTGAGTGACACCGATTTGCACATCATGCCTAAAAGTGCCTGTACGACGTTGGTGTATTAACTTGTTGCGATTCGTTTTAGCCGCTATGTGCAAACTTGAATCGCATTTCTGAGCCTAACGCGCGCAAGCTTGAGTGGCACCGATTTGCACATCATGCCTAAAAGTGCCTGTAAGGCATTGTGTGTATTAACTTGTTGCGATTCGTTTTAGCCACTATGTGCAAACTTGAATCGCAGTTCTGAGGCTAACCCGCGCAAGCTTGAGTGACACCTATTTGCACATCATGCCTAAAAGTGCCTGAAAGGCGTTGTGTGTATTAACTTGTTGCGATTCGTTTTAGCCGCTATGTGCAAACTTGAGTCGCAGTTCTGAGCCTAACCCACACAAGCTTGAGTGACGCCTATTTGCACATCGTGCCTAAAAGTGCCTGTAAGGCTTTGTGTGTATTGTTGTGAGCGTAACCCGCGCAAGCTTGAGTGACACCTATTAGCACATCATGCCTAAAAGTGCCTGTAAGGTGTTGTGTGTATTAACGTGTTGCGATTCGTCTTAGCCGCTATGTGCAAGCGTGAATCGCAGTTCTGAGCCTAACGCGCGCAAGCTTGAGTGACACCTATTTGCACATTATGCCTGAAAGTGCCTGTAAGGCGTTGTGTGTATTAACTTGTTGCGATTCGATTTAGCCGCTACGTGCAAACTTGAATCGCATTTCTGAGCCTAACGCGCGCAAGCTTGAGTGACACCGATTTGCACATCATGCCTAAAAGTGCCTGTAAGGCGTTGTGTGTATTAACTTGTTGCGATTCGTTTTAGCCGCTATGTGCAAACTTGAATCGCATTTCTGAGCCCAACGCGCGCAAGCTTGAGTGACACCGATTTGCACATCATGCCTAAAAGTGCCTGTAAGGCGTTGTGTGTATTAACTTGTTGCGATTCGTTTTAGCCACTATGTGCAAACTTGAATCGCAGTTCTGAGCCTAACCCGCGCAAGCTTGAGTGACACCTATTTGCACATCATGCCTAAAAGTGCCTGTAAGGCGTTGTGTGTATTAACTTGTTGCGATTCGTTTTAGCCGCTATGTGCAAATTTTTTCGTTCTGAGCCTAACCCGAGCAAGCTTGAATGACACCTATTTGCACATCATGCCTAAAAGTGCCTGTAAGGCTTTGTGTGTATTGTTGTGAGCCTAACCCGCGCAAGCTTGAGTGACCCCTATTTGCACATCATGCCTAAAAGTGCCTGTAAGGCATTGTGTGTATTAACTTGTTGCAATTCGTTTTAGCTGCTATGTGCAATCTTGAATCGCAGTCCTGAGCCTAACCCGCGCAAACTTGAGTGACACCTATTTGCACATCATGCCTAAAAGTGCCTGTAAGGTGTTGTGTGTATTAACTTGTTGCGATTCTTTAGCCGCTATGTGCAAACTTGAATCGCATTTCTGAGCCTAACGCGCGCAAGCTTCAGTGACCCCTATTTGCACATCATGCCTAAACGTGCCTGTAAGGCGTTGTGTGTATTAACTTGTTGCGATTCGTTTTAGCCGCTATGTGCAACCTTGAATCGCAGTTCTGAGCCTAACCCGCGCAAGCTTGAGTGACCCCTATTTGCACATCATTTCTAAGAGTGCCTGTAAGGCGTTGTGTGTATTAACTTGTTGCGATTCGTTTTAGCCGCTATGTGCAAACTTGAATCACATTTCTGAGCCTAACGCGCGCAAGCTTGAGTGACCCCTATTTGCACATCATGCCTAAAAGTGCCTGTAAGGCGTTGTGTATTAACATGTTGCGATTCGTTTTAGCCGCTATGTGCAACCTTGAATCGCAGTTCTGAGCCTAACCCGCGCAAGCTTGAGTGACACCTATTTGCACATCATGCCTAAAAGTGCCTGTAAGGCGTTGTGTGTATTAACTTGTTGCGATTCTTTAGCCGCTACGTGCAAACTTGAATCGCATTTCTGAGCATAACGCGCGCAAGCTTGAGTGACCCCTATTTGCACATCATGCCTAAAAGTGCCTGTAAGGCGTTGCGTGTATTAACTTGTTGCGATTCCTTTTAGCCGCTATGTGCAAACTTGAATCGCAGTTCTGAGACTAACCCGTGCAAGCTTGAGTGACCCCTATTTGCACATCATGCCTAAAAGTGCCTGTAAGGCATTGTGTGTATTAACTTGTTGCGATTCTTTAGCCGCTACGTGCAAACTTGAATCGCATTTCTGAGCCTAACGCGCGCAAGCTTGAGTGACCCCTATTTGCACATCATGTCTAAAAGTGCCTGTAAGGCGTTGCGTGTATTAACTTGTTGCGATTCCTTTTAGCCGCTATGTGCAAACTTGAATCGCAGTTCTGAGCCTAACCCGCGCAAGCTTGAGTGACACCTATTTGCACATCATGCCTAAAAGTGTCTGTAAGGCGTTGTGGGTATTAACTTGTTGCGATTCTTTAGCCGCTATGTGCAAACTTGAATCGCATTTCTGAGCCTACGGTCGCTAGCTTGAGTGACCCCTATTTGCACATCATGCCTAAAAGTGCCTGTAAGGCGTTGTGTGTATTAACTTGTTGCAATTCGTTTTAGCCGCTATGTGCAACCTTGAATCGCAGTTCAAAGCCAAACCCGCGCAAGCTTGAGTGACACCTATTTGCACATCATGCCTAAAAGTGCCTGTAAGGCTTTGTGTGTATTGTTGTGAGCCTAACCCGCGCAAGCGTGAGTGATCCCTATTTGCACATCATGCCTAAAAGTGCCTGTAAGGCTTTGTGTGTATTTTTGTGAGCCTAACCCGCGCAAGCTTGAGTGACCCCTATTAGCACATCATGCCTAAAAGTGCCTGTAAGGCGTTGTGTGTATCAACTTGTTGCGATTCTTTAGCCGCTACGTGCAAACTTGAATCGCATTTCTGAGCCTAACGCGCGCAAGCTTGAGTGACGCCTATTTGCACATCATGCCTAAAAGTGCCTGTAAGGCGTTGTGTGTATTAACTTGTTGCGATTCTTTAGCCGCTATGTGCAAACTTGAATCGCATTTCCGAGCCTAACGCGCGCAAGCTTGAGTGACCCCTATTTGCACATCACTCCTAAAAGTGCCTGTAAGGCTTTGTGTGTATTGTTGTGAGCCTAACCCGCGCAAGCTTGAGTGACACCTATTAGCACATCATGCCTAAAAGTGCCTGTAAGGCGTTGTGTGTATTAACGTGTTGCGATTCGTCTTAGCCGCTATGTGCAAGCGTGAATCGCAGTTCTGAGCCTAACGCGCGCAAGCTTGAGTGACACCTATTTGCACATTATGCCTGAAAGTGCCTGTAAGGCGTTGTGTGTATTAACTTGTTGCGATTCGTTTTAGCCGCTACGTGCAAACTTGAATCGCATTTCTGAGCCTAACGCGCGCAAGCTTGAGTGACACCGATTTGCACATCATGCCTAAAAGTGCCTGTACGACGTTGTGTGTATTAACTTGTTGCGATTCGTTTTAGCCGCTATGTGCAAACTTGAATCGCATTTCTGAGCCTAACGCGCGCAAGCTTGAGTGGCACCGATTTGCACATCATGCCTAAAAGTGCCTGTAAGGCGTTGTGTGTATTAACTTGTTGCGATTCGTTTTAGCCACTATGTGCAAACTTGAATCGCAGTTCTGAGGCTAACCCGCGCAAGCTTGAGTGACACCTATTTGCACATCATGCCTAAAAGTGCCTGAAAGGCGTTGTGTGTATTAACTTGTTGCGATTCGTTTTAGCCGCTATGTGCAAACTTGAGTCGCAGTTCTGAGCCTAACCCACGCAAGCTTGAGTGACGCCTATTTGCACATCGTGCCTAAAAGTGCCTGTAAGGCTTTGTGTGTATTGTTGTGAGCGTAACCCGCGCAAGCTTGAGTGACACCTATTAGCACATCATGCCTAAAAGTGCCTGTAAGGTGTTGTGTGTATTAACGTGTTGCGATTCGTCTTAGCCGCTATGTGCAAGCGTGAATCGCAGTTCTGAGCCTAACGCGCGCAAGCTTGAGTGACACCTATTTGCACATTATGCCTGAAAGTGCCTGTAAGGCGTTGTGTGTATTAACTTGTTGCGATTCGATTTAGCCGCTACGTGCAAACTTGAATCGCATTTCTGAGCCTAACGCGCGCAAGCTTGAGTGACACCGATTTGCACATCATGCCTAAAAGTGCCTGTAAGGCGTTGTGTGTATTAACTTGTTGCGATTCGTTTTAGCCGCTATGTGCAAACTTGAATCGCATTTCTGAGCCCAACGCGCGCAAGCTTGAGTGACACCGATTTGCACATCATGCCTAAAAGTGCCTGTAAGGCGTTGTGTGTATTAACTTGTTGCGATTCGTTTTAGCCACTATGTGCAAACTTGAATCGCAGTTCTGAGCCTAACCCGCGCAAGCTTGAGTGACACCTATTTGCACATCATGCCTAAAAGTGCCTGAAAGGCGTTGTGTGTATTAACTTGTTGCGATTCGTTTTAGCCGCTATGTGCAAACTTGAGTCGCAGTTCTGAGCCTAACCCACGCAAGCTTGAGTGACGCCTATTTGCACATCATGCCTAAAAGTGCCTGTAAGGCTTTGTGTGTATTGTTGTGAGCGTAACCCGCGCAAGCTTGAGTGACACCTATTAGCACATCATGCCTAAAAGTGCCTGTAAGGTGTTGTGTGTATTAACGTGTTGCGATTCGTCTTAGCCGCTATGTGCAAGCGTGAATCGCAGTTCTGAGCCTAACGCGCGCAAGCTTGAGTGACACCTATTTGCACATTATGCCTGAAAGTGCCTGTAAGGCGTTGTGTGTATTAACTTGTTGCGATTCGATTTAGCCGCTACGTGCAAACTTGAATCGCATTTCTGAGCCTAACGCGCGCAAGCTTGAGTGACACCGATTTGCACATCATGCCTAAAAGTGCCTGTAAGGCGTTGTGTGTATTAACTTGTTGCGATTCGTTTTAGCCGCTATGTGCAAACTTGAATCGCATTTCTGAGCCCAACGCGCGCAAGCTTGAGTGACACCGATTTGCACATCATGCCTAAAAGTGCCTGTAAGGCGTTGTGTGTATTAACTTGTTGCGATTCGTTTTAGCCACTATGTGCAAACTTGAATCGCAGTTCTGAGCCTAACCCGCGCAAGCTTGAGTGACACCTATTTGCACATCATGCCTAAAAGTGCCTGTAAGGCGTTGTGTGTATTAACTTGTTGCGATTCGTTTTAGCCGCTATGTGCAAATTTTTTCGTTCTGAGCCTAACCCGAGCAAGCTTGAATGACACCTATTTGCACATCATGCCTAAAAGTGCCTGTAAGGCTTTGTGTGTATTGTTGTGAGCCTAACCCGCGCAAGCTTGAGTGACCCCTATTTGCACATCATGCCTAAAAGTGCCTGTAAGGCATTGTGTGTATTAACTTGTTGCAATTCGTTTTAGCTGCTATGTGCAATCTTGAATCGCAGTCCTGAGCCTAACCCGCGCAAACTTGAGTGACACCTATTTGCACATCATGCCTAAAAGTGCCTGTAAGGTGTTGTGTGTATTAACTTGTTGCGATTCTTTAGCCGCTATGTGCAAACTTGAATCGCATTTCTGAGCCTAACGCGCGCAAGCTTCAGTGACCCCTATTTGCACATCATGCCTAAACGTGCCTGTAAGGCGTTGTGTGTATTAACTTGTTGCGATTCGTTTTAGCCGCTATGTGCAACCTTGAATCGCAGTTCTGAGCCTAACCCGCGCAAGCTTGAGTGACCCCTATTTGCACATCATTTCTAAGAGTGCCTGTAAGGCGTTGTGTGTATTAACTTGTTGCGATTCGTTTTAGCCGCTATGTGCAAACTTGAATCACATTTCTGAGCCTAACGCGCGCAAGCTTGAGTGACCCCTATTTGCACATCATGCCTAAAAGTGCCTGTAAGGCGTTGTGTATTAACATGTTGCGATTCGTTTTAGCCGCTATGTGCAACCTTGAATCGCAGTTCTGAGCCTAACCCGCGCAAGCTTGAGTGACACCTATTTGCACATCATGCCTAAAAGTGCCTGTAAGGCGTTGTGTGTATTAACTGGTTGCGATTCGTTTTAGCCGCTATGTGAATATTTTTTCGTTCTGAGCCTAACCCGGGCAAGCTTCAGTGACACCTACTTGCATATCATGCCTAGAAGTGCCGGTAAGGCATTGTGTGTATTAACTTGTTGCGATTCGTTTTAGCCGCTATGTGCAATCTTGAATCGCAGTTCTGAGCCTAACGCGCGCAAGCTTGAGTGACACCTATTTGCACATCATGCCTAAAAGTGCCTGTAAGAATTTGTGTGTATAGTTGTGAGCCTAACCCGCGCAAGCTTGAGTGACCCCTATTTGCACACCATGCCTAAAAGTGCCTGTAAAGCGTTGTGTGTATTAACTTGTTGCGATTCTTTAGCCGCTATGTGCAAACTTGAATCGCATTTCTGAGTCTAACGCGCGCAAGCTTGATTGACCCCTGTCTGCACAAAATGCCTAAAAGTGCCTGTAAGGCGTTGTGTGTATTAACTTGTTGCGATTCGTTTTAGCCGCTATGTGCAACCTTGAATCGCAGTTCTGAGCCTAACCCGCGCAAGCTTGAGTGACCCCTATTTGCACATCATGTCTAAGAGTGCCTGTAAGGCGTTGTTTGTATTAACTTGTTGCGATTCGTTTTAGCCGCTATGTGCAAACTTGAATCGCATTTCTGAGCCTAACGCGTGCAAGCTTGAGGGACCCCTATTTGCACATCATGCCTAAAAGTGCCTGTAAGGCGTTGTGTGTATTAACATGTTGCGATTCGTTTTAGCCGCTATGTGCAACCTTGAATCGCAGTTCTGAGCCTAACCCGCGCAAGCTTGAGTGACACCTATTTGCACATTATGCCTAAAAGTGCCGGTAAGGCGTTGTGTGTATTAACTTGTTGCGATTCGTTTTAGCCGCTATGTGAATATTTTTTCGTTCTGAGCCTAACCCGGGCAAGCTTCAGTGACACCTACTTGCATATCATGCCTAGAAGTGCCGGTAAGGCGTTGTGTGTATTAACTTGTTGCGATTCGTTTTAGCCGCTATGTGCAATCTTGAATCGCAGTTCTGAGCCTAACGCGCGCAAGCTTGAGTGACACCTATTTGCACATCATGCCTAAAAGTGCCTGTAAGACTTTGTGTGTATAGTTGTGAGCCTAACCCGCGCAAGCTTGAGTCACCCCTATTTGCACACCATGCCTAAAATTGCCTGTAAGGCGTTGTGTGTATTAACTTGTTGCGATTCTTTAGCCGCTATGTGCAAACTTGAATCGCATTTCTGAGTCTAACGCGCGCAAGCTTGATTGACCCCTGTCTGCACAAAATGCCTAAAAGTGCCTCTAAGTCATTGTGTGTATTAACTTGTTGCGATTCGTTTTAGCCGCTATGTGCAAACTTGAATCGCAGTTCTGAGCCTAACCCGCGCGAGCTTGAGTGACACCTATTTGCACTGCATGCCTAAAAGTGCCTGTAAGGCGTTGTGTGTATTAACTTGTTGCGATTTGTTTTAGCCGCTTTGTGCAAACTTCAATCGCAGTTCTGAGCCTAACCCGCGCAAGCTTGAGTGACACCTATTTGCACATCATGCCTAAAATTGCCTGTAAGGCTTTGTGTGTATTGTTGTGAGCCTAACCCGCGCAAGCTTGAGTGACCCCTATTTGCACATCATGCCTAAAAGTGCCTGTAAGGCGTTCTGTGTATTAACTTGTGCGATTCGTTTTAGCCGCTACGTGGAATCTTGAATCGCAGTTCTGAGCCTAACCCGCGCAAGCTTGAGTGACACCTATTTGCACATCATCCCTAAAAGTGCCTGTAAGGCGTTGTGTGTATTAACTTGTTGCGATTCGTTTTAGCAGCTATGTGCAAATTTTTTCGTTCTGAGCCTAACCCGGGCAAGCTTGAGTGACACCTATTTGCGTATCATGCTTAAAGTGACTGTAAGGCGTTGTGTGTATTAACTTGTTGCGATTCTTTAGCCGCTATGTGCAAACTTGAGTCGCAGTTCTGAGCCTAACCCACGCAAGCTTGAGTGACGCCTATTTGCACATCGTGCCTAAAAGTGCCTGTAAGGCTTTGTGTGTATTGTTGTGAGCGTAACCCGCGCAAGCTTGAGTGACACCTATTAGCACATCATGCCTAAAAGTGCCTGTAAGGTGTTGTGTGTATTAACGTGTTGCGATTCGTCTTAGCCGCTATGTGCAAGCGTGAATCGCAGTTCTGAGCCTAACGCGCGCAAGCTTGAGTGACACCTATTTGCACATTATGCCTGAAAGTGCCTGTAAGGCGTTGTGTGTATTAACTTGTTGCGATTCGATTTAGCCGCTACGTGCAAACTTGAATCGCATTTCTGAGCCTAACGCGCGCAAGCTTGAGTGACACCGATTTGCACATCATGCCTAAAAGTGCCTGTAAGGCGTTGTGTGTATTAACTTGTTGCGATTCGTTTTAGCCGCTATGTGCAAACTTGAATCGCATTTCTGAGCCCAACGCGCGCAAGCTTGAGTGACACCAATTTGCACATCATGCCTAAAAGTGCCTGTAAGGCGTTGTGTGTATTAACTTGTTGCGATTCGTTTTAGCCGCTATGTGCAAACTTGAATCGCAGTTCTGAGCCTAACCCGCGCAAGCTTGAGTGACACCTATTTGCACATCATGCCTAAAAGTGCCTGTAAGGCGTTGTGTGTATTAACTTGTTGCGATTCGTTTTAGCCGTTATGTGCAAATTTTTTCGTTCTGAGCCTAACCCGAGCAAGCTTGAGTGACACCTATTTGCACATCATGCCTAAAAGTGCCTGTAAGGCTTTGTGTGTATTGTTGTGAGCCTAACCCGCGCAAGCTTGAGTGACCCCTATTTGCACATCATGCCTAAAAGTGCCTGTAAGGCATTGTGTGTATTAACTTGTTGCAATTCGTTTTAGCTGCTATGTGCAATCTTGAATCGCAGTCCTGAGCCTAACCCGCGCAAACTTGAGTGACACCTATTTGCACATCATGCCTAAAAGTGCCTGTAAGGTGTTGTGTGTATTAACTTGTTGCGATTCTTTAGCCGCTATGTGCAAACTTGAATCGCATTTCTGAGCCTAACGCGCGCAAGCTTGAGTGACCCCTATTTGCACATCATGCCTAAACGTGCCTGTAAGGCGTTGTGTGTATTAACTTGTTGCGATTCGTTTTAGCCGCTATGTGCAACCTTGAATCGCAGTTCTGAGCCTAACCCGCGCAAGCTTGAGTGACCCCTATTTGCACATCATTTCTAAGAGTGCCTGTAAGGCGTCGTGTGTATTAACTTGTTGCGATTCGTTTTAGCCGCTATGTGCAAACTTGAATCACATTTCTGAGCCTAACGCGCGCAAGCTTGAGTGACCCCTATTTGCACATCATGCCTAAAAGTGCCTGTAAGGCGTTGTGTATTAACATGTTGCGATTCGTTTTAGCCGCTATGTGCAACCTTGAATCGCAGTTCTGAGCCTAACCCGCGCAAGCTTGAGTGACACCTATTTGCACATCATGCCTAAAAGTGCCTGTAAGGCGTTGTGTGTATTAACTGGTTGCGATTTGTTTTAGCCGCTATGTGAATATTTTTTCGTTCTGAGCCTAACCCGGGCAAGCTTCAGTGACACCTACTTGCATATCATGCCTAGAAGTGCCGGTAAGGCATTGTGTGTATTAACTTGTTGCGATTCGTTTTAGCCGCTATGTGCAATCTTGAATCGCAGTTCTGAGCCTAACGCGCGCAAGCTTGAGTGACACCTATTTGCACATCATGCCTAAAAGTGCCTGTAAGAATTTGTGTGTATAGTTGTGAGCCTAACCCGCGCAAGCTTGAGTGACCCCTATTTGCACACCATGCCTAAAAGTGCCTGTAAGGCGTTGTGTGTATTAACTTGTTGCGATTCTTTAGCCGCTATGTGCAAACTTGAATCGCATTTCTGAGTCTAACGCGCGCAAGCTTGATTGACCCCTGTCTGCACAAAATGCCTAAAAGTGCCTGTAAGGCGTTGTGTGTATTAACTTGTTGCGATTCGTTTTAGCCGCTATGTGCAACCTTGAATCGCAGTTCTGAGCCTAACCCGCGCAAGCTTGAGTGACCCCTATTTGCACATCATGTCTAAGAGTGCCTGTAAGGCGTTGTTTGTATTAACTTGTTGCGATTCGTTTTAGCCGCTATGTGCAAACTTGAATCGCATTTCTGAGCCTAACGCGCGCAAGCTTGAGGGACCCCTATTTGCACATCATGCCTAAAAGTGCCTGTAAGGCGTTGTGTGTATTAACATGTTGCGATTCGTTTTAGCCGCTATGTGCAACCTTGAATCGCAGTTCTGAGCCTAACCCGCGCAAGCTTGAGTGACACCTATTTGCACATCATGCCTAAAAGTGCCGGTAAGGCGTTGTGTGTATTAACTTGTTGCGATTCGTTTTAGCCGCTATGTGAATATTTTTTCGTTCTGAGCCTAACCCGGGCAAGCTTCAGTGACACCTACTTGCATATCATGCCTAGAAGTGCCGGTAAGGCGTTGTGTGTATTAACTTGTTGCGATTCGTTTTAGCCGCTATGTGCAATCTTGAATCGCAGTTCTGAGCCTAACGCGCGCAAGCTTGAGTGACACCTATTTGCACATCATGCCTAAAAGTGCCTGTAAGACTTTGTGTGTATAGTTGTGAGCCTAACCCGCGCAAGCTTGAGTGACCCCTATTTGCACACCATGCCTAAAATTGCCTGTAAGGCGTTGTGTGTATTAACTTGTTGCGATTCTTTAGCCGCTATGTGCAAACTTGAATCGCATTTCTGAGTCTAATGCGCGCAAGCTTGATTGACCCCTGTCTGCACAAAATGCCTAAAAGTGCCTCTAAGTCGTTGTGTGTATTAACTTGTTGCGATTCGTTTTAGCCGCTATGTGCAAACTTGAATCGCAGTTCTGAGCCTAACCCGCGCGAGCTTGAGTGACACCTATTTGCACTACATGCCTAAAAGTGCCTGTAAGGCGTTGTGTGTATTAACTTGTTGCGATTCGTTTTAGCCGCTTTGTGCAAACTTCAATCGCAGTTCTGAGCCTAACCCGCGCAAGCTTGAGTGACACCTATTTGCACATCATGCCTAAAATTGCCTGTAAGGCTTTGTGTGTATTGTTGTGAGCCTAACCCGCGCAAGCTTGAGTGACCCCTATTTGCACATCATGCCTAAAAGTGCCTGTAAGGCGTTGTGTGTATTAACTTGTGCGATTCGTTTTAGCCGCTACGTGGAATCTTGAATCGCAGTTCTGAGCCTAACCCGCGCGAGCTTGAGTGACACCTATTTGCACTACATGCCTAAAAGTGCCTGTAAGGCGTTGTGTGTATTAACTTGTTGCGATTCGTTTTAGCCGCTTTGTGCAAACTTCAATCGCAGTTCTGAGCCTAACCCGCGCAAGCTTGAGTGACACCTATTTGCACATCATGCCTAAAATTGCCTGTAAGGCTTTGTGTGTATTGTTGTGAGCCTAACCCGCGCAAGCTTGAGTGACCCCTATTTGCACATCATGCCTAAAAGTGCCTGTAAGGCGTTGTGTGTATTAACTTGTTGCGATTCGTTTTAGCAGCTATGTGCAAATTTTTTCGTTCTGAGCCTAACCCGGGCAAGCTTGAGTGACACCTATTTGCGTATCATGCCTAAAAGTGACTGTAAGGCGTGTGTATTAACTTGTTGCGATTCTTTAGCCGCTACGTGCAAACTTGAATCGCATTTCTGAGCATAACGCGCGCAAGCTTGAGTGACCCCTATTTGCACATCATGCCTAAAAGTGCCTGTAAGGCGTTGCGTGTATTAACTTGTTGCGATTCCTTTTAGCCGCTATGTGCAAACTTGAATCGCAGTTCTGAGCCTAACCCGCGCAAGCTTGAGTGACCCCTATTTGCACATCATGCCTAAAAGTGCCTGTAAGGCATTGTGTGTATTAACTTGTTGCGATTCTTTAGCCGCTACGTGCAAACTTGAATCGCATTTCTGAGCCTAACGCGCGCAAGCTTGAGTGACCCCTATTTGCACATCATGCCTAAAAGTGCCTGTAAGGCGTTGCGTGTATTAACTTGTTGCGATTCCTTTTAGCCGCTATGTGCAAACTTGAATCGCAGTTCTGAGCCTAACCCGCGCAAGCTTGAGTGACACCTATTTGCACATCATGCCGAAAAGTGTCTGTAAGGCGTTGTGTGTATTAACTTGTTGCGATTCTTTAGCCGCTATGTGCAAACTTGAATCGCATTTCTGAGCCTACGGTCGCTAGCTTGAGTGACCCCTATTTGCACATCATGCCTAAAAGTGCCTGTAAGGCGTTGTGTGTATTAACTTGTTGCAATTCGTTTTAGCCGCTATGTGCAACCTTGAATCGCAGTTCAAAGCCAAACCCGCGCAAGCTTGAGTGACACCTATTTGCACATCATGCCTAAAAGTGCCTGTAAGGCTTTGTGTGTATTGTTGTGAGCCTAACCCGCGCAAGCTTGAGTGACCCCTATTTGCACATCATGCCTAAAAGTGCCTGTAAGGCTTTGTGTGTATTTTTGTGAGCCTAACCCGCGCAAGCTTGAGTGACCCCTATTAGCACATCATGCCTAAAAGTGCCTGTAAGGCGTTGTGTGTATTAACGTGTTGCGATTCGTCTTAGCCGCTATGTGCAAGCGTGAATCGCAGTTCTGAGCCTAACGCACGCAAGCTTGAGTGACACCTATTTGCACATTATGCCTGAAAGTGCCTGTAAGGCGTTGTGTGTATTAACTTGTTGCGATTCTTTAGCCGCTACGTGCAAACTTGAATCGCATTTCTGAGCCTAACGCGCGCAAGCTTGAGTGACGCCTATTTGCACATCTGCCTAAAAGTGCCTGTAAGGCTTTGTGTGTATTGTTGTGAGCCTAACCCGCGCAAGCTTGAGTGACCAATATTTGCACATCATGCCTAAAAGTGCCTGTAAGGCGTTGTGTGTATTAACTTGTTGCGATTCTTTAGCCGCTACGTGCAAAGTTGAATCGCATTTCTGAGCCTAACGCGCGCAAGCTTGAGTGACCCCTATTTGCACATCATGCCTAAAAGTGCCTGTAAGGCGTTGTGTGTATTAACTTGTTGCGATTCCTTTTAGCCACTATGTGCAAACTTGAATCGCAGTTCTGAGCCTAACCCGCGCAAGCTTGAGTGACACCTATTTGCACATCATGCCTAAAAGTGCCTGTAAGGCGTTGTGTGTATTAACTTGTTGCCATTCTTTAGCCACTATGTGCAAACTTGAATCGCATTTCCGAGCCTAACGCGCGCAAGCTTGAGTGACCCCTATTTGCACATCATGCCTAAAAGTGCCTGTAAGGCGTTGTGTGTATTAACTTGTTGCGATTCGTTTTAACCGCTATGTGCAAACTTGAATCGCAGTTCTGAGCCTAACCCACGCAAGCTTGAGTGACGCCTATTTGCACATCATGCCTAAAAGTGCCTGTAAGGCTTTGTGTGTATTGTTGTGAGCCTAACCCGCGCAAGCTTGAGTAACCCCTATTTGCACATCATGCCTAAAAGTGCCTGTAAGGCTTTGTGTGTATTTTTGTGAGCCTAACCCGCGCTAGCTTGAGTGACCCCTATTAGCACATCATGACTAAAAGTGCCTGTAAGGCGTTGTGTGTATTAACGTGTTGCGATTCGTCTTAGCCGCTATGTGCAAGCGTGAATCGCAGTTCTGAGCCTAACGCACGCAAGCTTGAGTGACACCTATTTGCACATCATGCCTAAAAGTGCCGGTAAGGCGTTGTGTGTATTAACTTGTTGCGATTCGTTTTAGCCGCTATGTGAATATTTTTTCGTTCTGAGCCTAACCCGGGCAAGCTTGAGTGACCCCTATTTGCACATCATGTCTAAGAGTGCCTGTAAGGCGTTGTTTGTATTAACTTGTTGCGATTCGTTTTAGCCGCTATGTGCAAACTTGAATCGCATTTCTGAGCCTAACGCGCGCAAGCTTGAGGGACCCCTATTTGCACATCATGCCTAAAAGTGCCTGTAAGGCGTTGTGTGTATTAACATGTTGCGATTCGTTTTAGCCGCTATGTGCAACCTTGAATCGCAGTTCTGAGCCTAACCCGCGCAAGCTTGAGTGACACCTATTTGCACATCATGCCTAAAAGTGCCGGTAAGGCGTTGTGTGTATTAACTTGTTGCGATTCGTTTTAGCCGCTATGTGAATATTTTTTCGTTCTGAGCATAACCCGGGCAAGCTTCAGTGACACCTACTTGCATATCATGCCTAGAAGTGCCGGTAAGGCGTTGTGTGTATTAACTTGTTGCGATTCGTTTTAGCCGCTATGTGCAATCTTGAATCGCAGTTCTGAGCCTAACGCGCACAAGCTTGAGTGACACCTATTTGCACATCATGCCTAAAAGTGCCTGTAAGACTTTGTGTGTACAGTTGTGAGCCTAACCCGCGCAAGCTTGAGTGACCCCTATTTGCACACCATGCCTAAAATTGCCTGTAAGGCGTTGTGTGTATTAACTTGTTGCGATTCTTTAGCCGCTATGTGCAAACTTGAATCGCATTTCTGAGTCTGACGCGCGCAAGCTTGATTGACCCCTGTCTGCACAAAATGCCTAAAAGTGCCTCTAAGTCGTTGTGTGTATTAACTTGTTGCGATTCGTTTTAGCCGCTATGTGCAAACTTGAATCGCAGTTCTGAGCCTAACCCGCGCGAGCTTGAGTGACACCTATTTGCACTACATGCCTAAAAGTGCCTGTAAGGCGTTGTGTGTATTAACTTGTTGCAATTCGTTTTAGCCGCTTTGTGCAAACTTCAATCGCAGTTCTGAGCCTAACCCGCGCAAGCTTGAGTGACACCTATTTGCACATCATGCCTAAAATTGCCTGTAAGGCTTTGTGTGTATTGTTGTGAGCCTAACCCGCGCAAGCTTGAGTGACCCCTATTTGCACATCATGCCTAAAAGTGCCTGTAAGGCGTTGTGTGTATTAACTTGTGCGATTCGTTTTAGCCGCTACGTGGAATCTTGAATCGCAGTTCTGAGCCTAACCCGCGCAAGCTTGAGTGACACCTATTTGCACATCATGCCTAAAAGTGCCTGTAAGGCGTTGTGTGTATTAACTTGTTGCGATTCGTTTTAGCAGCTATGTGCAAATTTTTTCGTTCTGAGCCTAACCCGGGCAAGCTTGAGTGACACCTATTTGCGTATCATGCCTAAAAGTGACTGTAAGGCGTTGTGTGTATTAACTTGTTGCGATTCTTTAGCCGCTATGTGCAAACTTGAGTCGCAGTTCTGAGCCTAACCCACGCAAGCTTGAGTGACGCCTATTTGCACATCGTGCCTAAAAGTGCCTGTAAGGCTTTGTGTGTATTGTTGTGAGCGTAACCCGCGCAAGCTTGAGTGACACCTATTAGCACATCATGCCTAAAAGTGCCTGTAAGGTGTTGTGTGTATTAACGTGTTGCGATTCGTCTTAGCCGCTATGTGCAAGCGTGAATCGCAGTTCTGAGCCTAACGCGCGCAAGCTTGAGTGACACCTATTTGCACATTATGCCTGAAAGTGCCTGTAAGGCGTTGTGTGTATTAACTTGTTGCGATTCGATTTAGCCGCTACGTGCAAACTTGAATCGCATTTCTGAGCCTAACGCGCGCAAGCTTGAGTGACACCGATTTGCACATCATGCCTAAAAGTGCCTGTAAGGCGTTGTGTGTATTAACTTGTTGCGATTCATTTTAGCCGCTATGTGCAAACTTGAATCGCATTTCTGAGCCCAATGCGCGCAAGCTTGAGTGACACCAATTTGCACATCATGCCTAAAAGTGCCTGTAAGGCGTTGTGTGTATTAACTTGTTGCGATTCGTTTTAGCCGCTATGTGCAAACTTGAATCGCAGTTCTGAGCCTAACCCGCGCAAGCTTGAGTGACACCTATTTGCACATCATGCCTAAAAGTGCCTGTAAGGCGTTGTGTGTATTAACTTGTTGCGATTCGTTTTAGCCGCTATGTGCAAATTTTTTCGTTCTGAGCCTAACCCGAGCAAGCTTGAGTGACACCTATTTGCACATCATGCCTAAAAGTGCCTGTAAGGCTTTGTGTGTATTGTTGTGAGCCTAACCCGCGCAAGCTTGAGTGACCCCTATTTGCACATCATGCCTAAAAGTGCCTGTAAGGCATTGTGTGTATTAACTTGTTGCAATTCGTTTTAGCTGCTATGTGCAATCTTGAATCGCAGTCCTGAGCATAACCCGCGCAAACTTGAGTGACACCTATTTGCACATCATGCCTAAAAGTGCCTGTAAGGTGTTGTGTGTATTAACTTGTTGCGATTCTTTAGCCGCTATGTGCAAACTTGAATCGCATTTCTGAGCCTAACGCGCGCAAGCTTGAGTGACCCCTATTTGCACATCATGCCTAAACGTGCCTGTAAGGCGTTGTGTGTATTAACTTGTTGCGATTCGTTTTAGCCGCTATGTGCAACCTTGAATCGCAGTTCTGAGCCTAACCCGCGCAAGCTTGAGTGACCCCTATTTGCACATCATTTCTAAGAGTGCCTGTAAGGCATTGTGTGTATTAACTTGTTGCGATTCGTTTTAGCCGCTATGTGCAAACTTGAATCACATTTCTGAGCCTAACGCGCGCAAGCTTGAGCGACCCCTATTTGCACATCATGCCTAAAAGTGCCTGTAAGGCGTTGTGTATTAACATGTTGCGATTCGTTTTAGCCGCTATGTGCAACCTTGAATCGCAGTTCTGAGCCTAACCCGCGCAAGCTTGAGTGACACCTATTTGCACATCATGCCTAAAAGTGCCTGTAAGGCGTTGTGTGTATTAACTGGTTGCGATTCGTTTTAGCCTCTATGTGAATATTTTTTCGTTCTGAGCCTAACCCGGGCAAGCTTCAGTGACACCTACTTGCATATCATGCCTAGAAGTGCCGGTAAGGCATTGTGTGTATTAACTTGTTGCGATTCGTTTTAGCCGCTATGTGCAATCTTGAATCGCAGTTCTGAGCCTAACGCGCGCAAGCTTGAGTGACACCTATTTGCACATCATGCCTAAAAGTGCCTGTAAGACTTTGTGTGTATAGTTGTGAGCCTAACAAGCGCAAGCTTGAGTGACCCCTATTTGCACACCATGCCTAAAATTGCCTGTAAGGCGTTGTGTGTATTAACTTGTTGCGATTCTTTAGCCGCTATGTGCAAACTTGAATCGCATTTCTGAGTCTAACGCGCGCAAGCTTGATTGACCCCTGTCTGCACAAAATGCCTAAAAGTGCCTCTAAGTCGTTGTGTGTATTAACTTGTTGCGATTCGTTTTAGCCGCTATGTGCAAACTTGAATCGCAGTTCTGAGCCTAACCCGCGCGAGCTTGAGTGACACCTATTTGCACTACATGCCTAAAAGTGCCTGTAAGGCGTTGTGTGTATTAACTTGTTGCGATTCGTTTTAGCCGCTTTGTGCAAACTTCAATCGCAGTTCTGAGCCTAACCCGCGCAAGCTTGAGTGACACCTATTTGCACATCATGCCTAAAATTGCCTGTAAGGCTTTGTGTGTATTGTTGTGAGCCTAACCCGCGCAAGCTTGAGTGACCCCTATTTGCACATCATGCCTAAAAGTGCCTGTAAGGCGTTGTGTGTATTAACTTGTGCGATTCGTTTTAGCCGCTACGTGGAATCTTGAATCGCAGTTCTGAGCCTAACCCGGGCAAGCTTGAGTGACACCTATTTGCGTATCATGCCTAAAAGTGACTGTAAGGCGTTGTGTGTATTAACTTGTTGCGATTCTTTAGCCGCTACGTGCAAACTTGAATCGCATTTCTGAGCATAACGCGCGCAAGCTTGAGTGACCCCTTTTTGCACATCATGCCTAAAAGTGCCTGTAAGGCGTTGCGTGTATTAACTTGTTGCGATTCCTTTTAGCCGCTATGTGCAAACTTGAATCGCAGTTCTGAGCCTAACCCGCGCAAGCTTGAGTGACCCCTAGTTGCACATCATGCCTAAAAGTGCCTGTAAGGCATTGTGTGTATTAACTTGTTGCGATTCTTTAGCCGCTACGTGCAAACTTGAATCGCATTTCTGAGCCTAACGCGCGCAAGCTTGAGTGACCCCTATTTGCACATCATGCCTAAATGTGCCTGTAAGGCGTTGCGTGTATTAACTTGTTGCGATTCCTTTTAGCCGCTATGTGCAAACTTGAATCGCAGTTCTGAGCCTAACCCGCGCAAGCTTGAGTGACACCTATTTGCACATCATGCCTAAAAGTGTCTGTAAGGCGTTGTGTGTATTAACTTGTTGCGATTCTTTAGCCGCTATGTGCAAACTTGAATCGCATTTCTGAGCCTACGGTCGCTTGCTTGAGTGACCCCTATTTGCACATCATGCCTAAAAGTGCCTGTAAGGCGTTGTGTGTATTAACTTGTTGCAATTCGTTTTAGCCGCTATGTGCAACCTTGAATCGCAGTTCAAAGCCAAACCCGCGCAAGCTTGAGTGACACCTATTTGCACATCATGCCTAAAAGTGCCTGTAAGGCTTTGTGTGTATTGTTGTGAGCCTAACCCGCGCAAGCTTGAGTGACCCCTATTTGCACATCATGCCTAAAAGTGCCTGTAAGGCTTTGTGTGTATTTTTGTGAGCCTAACCCGCGCAAGCTTGAGTGACCCCTATTAGCACATCATGCCTAAAAGTGCCTGTAAGGCGTTGTGTGTATTAACGTGTTGCGATTCGTCTTAGCCGCTATGTGCAAGCGTGAATCGCAGTTCTGAGCCTAACGCACGCAAGCTTGAGTGACACCTATTTGCACATTATGCCTGAAAGTGCCTGTAAGGCGTTGTGTGTATTAACTTGTTGCGATTCTTTAGCCGCTACGTGCAAACTTGAATCGCATTTCTGAGCCTAACGCGCGCAAGCTTGAGTGACGCCTATTTGCACATCTGCCTAAAAGTGCCTGTAAGGCTTTGTGTGTATTGTTGTGAGCCTAACCCGCGCAAGCTTGAGTGACCAATATTTGCACATCATGCCTAAAAGTGCCTGTAAGGCGTTGTGTGTATTAACTTGTTGCAATTCTTTAGCCGCTACGTGCAAACTTGAATCGCATTTCTGAGCCTAACGCGCGCAAGCTTGAGTGACCCCTATTTGCACATCATGCCTAAAAGTGCCTGTAAGGCGTTGTGTGTATTAACTTGTTGCAATTCCTTTTAGCCACTATGTGCAAACTTGAATCGCAGTTCTGAGCCTAACCCGCGCAAGCTTGAGTGACACCTATTTGCACATCATGCCTAAAAGTGCCTGTAAGGCGTTGTGTGTATTAACTTGTTGCCATTCTTTAGCCGCTATGTGCAAACTTGAATCGCATTTCCGAGCCTAACGCGCGCAAGCTTGAGTGACCCCTATTTGCACATCATGCCTAAAAGTGCCTGTAAGGCGTTGTGTGTATTAACTTGTTGCGATTCGTTTTAGCTGCTATGTGCAAACTTGAATCGCAGTTCTGAGCCTAACCCACGCAACCTTGAGTGACGCCTATTTGCACATCATGCCTAAAAGTGCCTGTAAGGCTTTGTGTGTATTGTTGTGAGCCTAACCCGCGCAAGCTTGAGTGACCCCTATTTGCACATCATGCCTAAAAGTGCCTGTAAGGCTTTGTGTGTATTTTTGTGAGCCTAACCCGCGCTAGCTTGAGTGACCCCTATTAGCACATCATGACTAAAAGTGCCTGTAAGGCGTTGTGTGTATTAACGTGTTGCGATTCGTCTTAGCCGCTATGTGCAAGCGTGAATCGCAGTTCTGAGCCTAACGCACGCAAGCTTGAGTGACACCTATTTGCACATTATGCCTGAAAGTGCCTGTAAGGCGTTGTGTGTATTAACTTGTTGCGATTCGTTTTAGCCGCTACGTGCAAACTTGAATCGCATTTCTGAGCCTAACGCGCGCAAGCTTGAGTGACACCGATTTGCACATCATGCCTAAAAGTGCCTGTAAGGCGTTGTGTGTATTAACTTGTTGCGATTCGTTTTAGCCGCTATGTGCAAACTTGAATTGCAGTTCTGAGCCTAATCCGCGCAAGTTTGAGTGACATCATGCCTAAAAGTGCCTGTAAGGCGTTGTGTGTATCAACTTGTTGCGATTCGTTTTAGCCGCTATGTGCAAATTTTTTCGTTCTGAGCCTAACCCGGGCAAGATTGAGTGACACCTATTTGCACATCACTCCTAAAAGTGCCTGTAAGGCTTTGTGTGTATTGTTGTGAGCCTAACCCGCGCAAGCTTGAGTGACCCCTATTTGCACATGATGCCTAAAAGTGCCTGTAAGGCATTGTGTGTATTAACTTGTTGCAATTCGTTTTAGCCGCTATGTGCAATCTTGAATCGCAGTCCTGAGCCTAACCCGCGCAAACTTGAGTGACACCTATTTGCACATCATGCCTAAAAGTGCCTGTAAGGTGTTGTGTGTATTAACTTGTTGCGATTCTTTAGCCGCTATGTGCAAACTTGAATCGCATTTCTGAGCCTAACGCGCGCAAGCTTGAGTGACCCCTATTTGCACATCATGCCTAAAAGTGCCTGCAAGTCGTTGTGTGTATTAACTTGTTGCGATTCGTTTTAGCCGCTATGTGCAAACTTGAATCGCAGTTCTGAGCCTAACCCGCGCAAGCTTGAGTGACACCTATTTGCACATCATGCCTAAAAGTGCCTGTAAGGCGTTGTGTGTATTAACTTGTTGCGATTCTTTAGCCGCTATGTGCAAACTTGAATCGCATTTCTGAGTCTAACGCACGCAAGCTTGATTGACCCCTGTCTGCACAAAATGCCTAAAAGTGCCTCTAAGTCGTTGTGTGTATTAACTTGTTGCGATTCGTTTTAGCCGCTATGTGCAAACTTGAATCGCAGTTCTGAGCCTAACCCGCGCGAGCTTGAGTGACACCTATTTGCACATCATGCCTAAAAGTGACTGTAAGGCGTTGTGTGTATTAACTTGTTGCGATTCTTTAGCCGCTACGTGCAAACTTGAATCGCATTTCTGAGCATAACGCGCGCAAGCTTGAGTGGCCCCTATTTGCACATCATGCCTAAAAGTGCCTGTAAGGCGTTGCGTGTATTAACTTGTTGCGATTCCTTTTAGCCGCTATGTGCAAACTTGAATCGCAGTTCTGAGCCTAACCCGCGCAAGCTTGAGTGACCCCTATTTGCACATCATGCCTAAAAGTGCCTGTAAGGCGTTGCGTGTATTAACTTGTTGCGATTCCTTTTAGCCGCTATGTGCAAACTTGAATCGCAGTTCTGAGCCTACAGTCGCTAGCTTGAGTGACCCCTATTTGCACATCATGCCTAAAAGTGCCTGTAAGGCGTTGTGTGTATTAACTTGTTGCAATTCGTTTTAGCCGCTATGTGCAACCTTGAATCGCAGTTCAAAGCCAAACCCGCGCAAGCTTGAGTGACACCTATTTGCACATCATGCCTAAAAGTGCCTGTAAGGCATTGTGTGTATTAACTTGTTGCGATTCTTTAGCCGCTACGTGCAAACTTGAATCGCATTTCTGAGCCTAACGCGCGCAAGCTTGAGTGACCCCTATTTGCACATCATGCCTAAAAGTGCCTGTAAGGCGTTGCGTGTATTAACTTGTTGCGATTCCTTTTAGCCGCTATGTGCAAACTTGAATCGCAGTTCTGAGCCTACAGTCGCTAGCTTGAGTGACCCCTATTTGCACATCATGCCTAAAAGTGCCTGTAAGGCGTTGTGTGTATTAACTTGTTGCGATTCTTTAGCCGCTACGTGCAAACTTGAATCGCATTTCTGAGCCTAACGCGCGCAAGCTTGAGTGACCCCTATTTGCACATCATGCCTAAAAGTGCCTGTAAGGCGTTGCGTGTATTAACTTGTTGCCATTCTTTAGCCGCTATGTGCAAACTTGAATCGCATTTCCGAGCCTAACGCGCGCAAGCTTGAGTGACCCCTATTTGCACATCATGCCTAAAAGTGCCTGTAAGGCGTTGTGTGTATTAACTTGTTTCGATTCGTTTTAGCCGCTATGTGCAAACTTGAATCGCAGTTCTGAGCCTAACCCACGCAAGCTTGAGTGACGCCTATTTGCACATCATGCCTAAAAGTGCCTGTAAGGCTTTGTGTGTATTGTTGTGAGCCTAACCCGCGCAAGCTTGAGTGACCCCTATTTGCACATCATGCCTAAAAGTGCCTGTAAGGCTTTGTGTGTATTTTTGTGAGCCTAACCCGCGCTAGCTTGAGTGACCCCTATTAGCACATCATGACTAAAAGTGCCTGTAAGGCGTTGTGTGTATTAACGTGTTGCGATTCGTCTTAGCCGCTATGTGCAAGCGTGAATCGCAGTTCTGAGCCTAACGCACGCAAGCTTGAGTGACACCTATTTGCACATTATGCCTGAAAGTGCCTGTAAGGCGTTGTGTGTATTAACTTGTTGCGATTCGTTTTAGCCGCTACGTGCAAACTTGAATCGCATTTCTGAGCCTAACGCGCGCAAGCTTGAGTGACACCGATTTGCACATCATGCCTAAAAGTGCCTGTAAGGCGTTGTGTGTATAAACTTGTTGCGATTCGTTTTAGCCGCTATGTGCAAACTTGAATTGCAGTTCTGAGCCTAACCCGCGCAAGCTTGAGTGACATCATGCCTAAAAGTGCCTGTAAGGCGTTGTGTGTATTAACTTGTTGCGATTCGTTTTAGCCGCTATGTGCAAATTTTTTCGTTCTGAGCCTAACCCGGGCAAGATTGAGTGACACCTATTTGCACATCACTCCTAAAAGTGCCTGTAAGGCTTTGTGTGTATTGTTGTGAGCCTAACCCGCGCAAGCTTGAGTGACCCCTATTTGCACATGATGCCTAAAAGTGCCTGTAAGGCATTGTGTGTATTAACTTGTTGCAATTCGTTTTAGCCGCTATGTGCAATCTTGAATCGCAGTCCTGAGCCTAACCCGCGCAAACTTGAGTGACACCTATTTGCACATCATGCCTAAAAGTGCCTGTAAGGTGTTGTGTGTATTAACTTGTTGCGATTCTTTAGCCGCTATGTGCAAACTTGAATCGCATTTCTGAGCCTAACGCGCGCAAGCTTGAGTGACCCCTATTTGCACATCATGCCTAAAAGTGCCTGCAAGTTTGTGTGTATTAACTTGTTGCGATTCGTTTTAGCCGCTATGTGCAAACTTGAATCGCAGTTCTGAGCCTAACCCGCGCGAGCTTGAGTGACACCTATTTGCACATCATGCCTAAAAGTGCCTGTAAGGCGTTGTGTGCATTAACTTGTTGTGATTCTTTAGCCGCTGTGTGCAAACTTGAATCGCATTTCTGAGCCTAACGCGCGCAAGCTTGAGTGACCCCTATTTGCACTACATGCCTAAAAGTGCCTGTAAGGCGTTGTGTGTATTAACTTGTTGCGATTCGTTTTAGCCGCTTTGTGCAAACTTGAATCGCAGTTCTGAGCCTAACCCGCACAAGCTTGAGTGACACCTATTTGCACATCATGCCTAAAATTGCCTGTAAGGCTTTGTGTGTATTGTTGTGAGCCTAACCCGCGCAAGCTTGAGTGACCCCTATTTGCACATCATGCCTAAAAGTGCCTGTAAGGCGTTGTGTGTATTAACTTGTGCGATTCGTTTTAGCCGCTATGTGGAATCTTGAATCGCAGTTCTGAGCCTAACCCGCGCAAGCTTGAGTGACACCTATTTGCACATCATGCCTAAAAGTGCCTGTAAGGCGTTGTGTGTATTAACTTGTTGCGATTCGTTTTAGCAGCTATGTGCAAATTTTTTCGTTCTGAGCCTAACCCGGGCAACCTTGAGTGACACCTATTTGCGTATCATGCCTAAAAGTGACTGTAAGGCGTTGTGTGTATTAACTTGTTGCGATTCTTTAGCCGCTATGTCCAAACTTGAATCGCAGTTCTGAGCCTAACCCACGCAAGCTTGAGTGACGCCTATTTGCACATCATGCCTAAAAGTGCCTGTAAGGCTTTGTGTGTATTGTTGTGAGCCTAACCCGCGCAAGCTTGAGTGACCCCTATTTGCACATCATGCCTAAAAGTGCCTGTAAGGCTTTGTGTGTATTTTTGTGAGCCTAACCCGCGCTAGCTTGAGTGACCCCTATTAGCACATCATGACTAAAAGTGCCTGTAAGGCGTTGTGTGTATTAACGTGTTGCGATTCGTCTTAGCCGCTATGTGCAAGCGTGAATCGCAGTTCTGAGCCTAACGCACGCAAGCTTGAGTGACACCTATTTGCACATTATGCCTGAAAGTGCCTGTAAGACGTTGTGTGTATTAACTTGTTGCGATTCGTTTTAGCCGCTACGTGCAAACTTGAATCGCATTTCTGAGCCTAACGCGCGCAAGCTTGAGTGACACCGATTTGCACATCATGCCTAAAAGTGCCTGTAAGGCGTTGTGTGTATTAACTTGTTGCGATTCGTTTTAGCCGCTATGTGCAAACTTGAATTGCAGTTCTGAGTCTAACCCGCGCAAGCTTGAGTGACATCATGCCTAAAAGTGCCTGTAAGGCGTTGTGTGTATTAACTTGTTGCGATTCGTTTTAGCCGCTATGTGCAAATTTTTTCGTTCTGAGCCTAACCCGGGCAAGATTGAGTGACACCTATTTGCACATCACTCCTAAAAGTGCCTGTAAGGCTTTGTGTGTATTGTTGTGAGCCTAACCCGCGCTAGCTTGAGTGACCCCTATTTGCACATAATGCCTAAAAGTGCCTGTAAGGCATTGTGTGTATTAACTTGTTGCAATTCGTTTTAGCCACTATGTGCAATCTTGAATCGCAGTCCTGAGCCTAACCCGCGCAAACTTGAGTGACACCTATTTGCACATCATGCCTAAAAGTGCCTGTAAGGTGTTGTGTGTATTAACTTGTTGCGATTCTTTAGCCGCTATGTGCAAACTTGAATCGCATTTCTGAGCCTAACGCGCGCAAGCTTGAGTGACCCCTATTTGCACATCATGCCTAAAAGTGCCTGCAAGTCGTTGTGTGTATTAACTTGTTGCGATTCGTTTTAGCCGCTATGTGCACACTTGAATCGCAGTTCTGAGCCTAACCCGCGCAAGCTTGAGTGACACCTATTTGCACATCATGCCTAAAAGTGCCTGTAAGGCGTTGTGTGTATTAACTTGTTGCGATTCTTTAGCCGCTATGTGCAAACTTGAATCGCATTTCTGAGTCTAACGCGCGCAAGCTTGATTGACCCCTGTCTGCACAAAATGCCTAAAAGTGCCTCTAAGTCGTTGTGTGTATTAACTTGTTGCGATTCGTTTTAGCCGCTATGTGCAAACTTGAATCGCAGTTCTGAGCCTAATCCGCGCGAGCTTGAGTGACACCTATTTGCACATCATGCCTAAAAGTGCCTGTAAGGCGTTGTGTGTATTAACTTGTTGTGATTCTTTAGCCGCTGTGTGCAAACTTGAATCGCATTTCTGAGCCTAACGCGCGCAAGCTTGAGTGACCCCTATTTGCCCTACATGCCTAAAAGTGCCTGTAAGGCGTTGTGTGTATTAACTTGTTGCGATTCGTTTTAGCCGCTTTGTGCAAACTTGAATCGCAGTTCTGAGCCTAACCCGCGCAAGCTTGAGTGACACCTATTTGCACATCATGCCTAAAATTGCCTGTAAGGCTTTGTGTGTATTGTTGTGAGCCTAACCCGCGCAAGCTTGAGTGACCCCTATTTGCACATCATGCCTAAAAGTGCCTGTAAGGCGTTGTGTGTATTAACTTGTGCGATTCGTTTTAGCCGCTATGTGGAATCTTGAATCGCAGTTCTGAGCCTAACCCGCGCAAGCTTGAGTGACACCTATTTGCACATCATGCCTAAAAGTGCCTGTAAGGCGTTGTGTGTATTAACTTGTTGCGATTCGTTTTAGCAGCTATGTGCAAATTTTTTCGTTCTGAGCCTAACCCGGGCAAGCTTGAGTGACACCTATTTGCGTATCATGCCTAAAAGTGACTGTAAGGCGTTGTGTGTATTAACTTGTTGCGATTCTTTAGCCGCTACGTGCAAACTTGAATCGCATTTCTGAGCCTAACGCGCGCAAGCTTGAGTGACCCCTATTTGCACATCATGCCTAAAAGTGCCTGTAAGGCATTGCGTGTATTAACTTGTTGCGATTCCTTTTAGCCACTATGTGCAAACTTGAATCGCAGTTCTGAGCCTAACCCGCGCAAGCTTGAGTGACCCCTATTTGCACATCATGCCTAAAAGTGCCTGTAAGGCATTGTGTGTATTAACTTGTTGCGATTCTTTAGCCGCTACGTGCAAACTTGAATCGCATTTCTGAGCCTAACGCGCGCAAGCTTGAGTGACCCCTATTTGCACATCATGCCTAAAAGTGCCTGTAAGGCGTTGCATGTATTAACTTGTTGCGATTCCTTTTAGCCGCTATGTGCAAACTTGAATCGCAGTTCTGAGCCTAACCCGCGCAAGCTTGAGTGACACCTATTTGCACATCATGCCTAAAAGTGTCTGTAAGGCGTTGTGTGTATTAACTTGTTGCGATTCTTTAGCCGCTATGTGCAAACTTGAATCTCATTTCTGAGCCTACGGTCGCTAGCTTGAGTGACCCCTATTTGCACATCATGCCTAAAAGTGCCTGTAAGGCATTGTGTGTATTAACTTGTTGCAATTCGTTTTAGCCGCTATGTGCAACCTTGAATCGCAGTTCAAAGCCAAACCCGCGCAAGCTTGAGTGACACCTATTTGCACATCATGCCTAAAAGTGCCTGTAAGGCTTTGTGTGTATTGTTGTGAGCCTAACCCGCGCAAGCTTGAGTGACCCCTATTTGCACATCATGCCTAAAAGTGCCTGTAAGGCTTTGTGTGTATTTTTGTGAGCCTAACCCGCGCAAGCTTGAGTGACCCCTATTAGCACATCATGCCTAAAAGTGCCTGTAAGGCGTTGTGTGTATTAACTTGTTGCGATTCTTTAGCCGCTACGTGCAAACTTGAATCGCATTTCTGAGCCTAACGCGCGCAAGCTTGAGTGACGCCTATTTGCACATCTGCCTAAAAGTGCCTGTAAGGCTTTGTGTGTATTGTTGTGAGCCTAACCCGCGCAAGCTTGAGTGACCAATATTTGCACATCATGCCTAAAAGTGCCTGTAAGGCGTTGTGTGTATTAACTTGTTGCGATTCTTTAGCCGCTACGTGCAAACTTGAATCGCATTTCTGAGCCTAACGCGCGCAAGCTTGAGTGACCCCTATTTGCACATCATGCCTAAAAGTGCCTGTAAGGCGTTGTGTGTATTAACTTGTTGCGATTCCTTTTAGCCACTATGTGCAAACTTGAATCGCAGTTCTGAGCCTAACCCGCGCAAGCTTGAGTGACACCTATTTGCACATCATGCCTAAAAGTGCCTGTAAGGTGTTGTGTGTATTAACTTGTTGCCATTCTTTAGCCGCTATGTGCAAACCTGAATCGCATTTCCGAGCCTAACGCGCGCAAGCTTGAGTGACCCCTATTTGCACATCATGCCTAAAAGTGCCTGTAAGGCGTTGTGTGTATTAACTTGTTGCGATTCGTTTTAGCCGCTATGTGCAAACTTGAATCGCAGTTCTGAGCCTAACCCACGCAAGCTTGAGTGACGCCTATTTGCACATCATGCCTAAAAGTGCCTGTAAGGCTTTGTGTGTATTGTTGTGAGCCTAACCCGCGCAAGCTTGAGTGACCCCTATTTGCACATCATGCCTAAAAGTGCCTGTAAGGCTTTGTGTGTATTTTTGTGAGCCTAACCCGCGCTAGCTTGAGTGACCCCTATTAGCACATCATGACTAAATGTGCCTGTAAGGCGTTGTGTGTATTAACGTGTTGCGATTCGTCTTAGCCGCTATGTGCAAGCGTGAATCGCAGTTCTGAGCCTAACGCACGCAAGCTTGAGTGACACCTATTTGCACATTATGCCTGAAAGTGCCTGTAAGGCGTTGTGTGTATTAACTTGTTGCTATTCGTTTTAGCCGCTACGTGCAAACTTGAATCGCATTTCTGAGCCTAACGCGCGCAAGCTTGAGTGACACCGATTTGCACATCATGCCTAAAAGTGCCTGTAAGGCGTTGTGTGCATTAACTTCTTGCGATTCGTTTTAGCCGCTATGTGCAAACTTGAATTGCAGTTCTGAGCCTAACCCGCGCAAGCTTGAGTGACATCATGCCTAAAAGTGCCTGTAAGGCATTGTGTGTATTAACTTGTTGCGATTCGTTTTAGCCGCTATGTGCAAATTTTTTCGTTCTGAGCCTAACCCGGGCAAGATTGAGTGACACCTATTTGCACATCACTCCTAAAAGTGCCTGTAAGGCTTTGTGTGTATTGTTGTGAGCCTAACCCGCGCAAGCTTGAGTGACCCCTATTTGCACATGATGCCTAAAAGTGCCTGTAAGGCATTGTGTGTATTAACTTGTTGCAATTCGTTTTAGCCGCTATGTGCAATCTTGAATCGCAGTCCTGAGCCTAACCCGCGCAAACTTGAGTGACACCTATTTGCACATCATGCCTAAAAGTGCCTGTAAGGTGTTGTGTGTATTAACTTGTTGTGATTCTTTAGCCGCTATGTGCAAGCTTGAATCGCATTTCTGAGCCTAACGCGCGCAAGCTTGAGCGACCCCTATTTGCACATCATGCCTAAAAGTGCCTGCAAGTCGTTGTGTGTATTAACTTGTTGCGATTCGTTTTAGCCGCTATGTGCAAACTTGAATCGCAGTTCTGAGCCTAACCCGCGCAAGCTTGAGTGACACCTATTTGCACATCATGCCTAAAAGTGCCTGTAAGGCGTTGTGTGTATTAACTTGTTGCGATTCTTTAGCCGCTATGTGCAAACTTGAATCGCATTTCTGAGCCTAACGCGCGCAAGCTTGAGTGACCCCTATTTGCACATCATGCCTAAAAGTGCCTGTAAGGCGTTGTGTGTATTAACTTGTTGTGATTCGTTTTAGCCGCTATGTGCAACCTTGAATCGCAGTTCAAAGCCAAACCCGCGCAAGCTTGAGTGACACCTATTTGCACATCATGCCTAAAAGTGCCTGTAAGGCTTTGTGTGTATTGTTGTGAGCCTAACCCGCGCAAGCTTGAGTGACCCCTATTTGCACATCATGCCTAAAAGTGCCTGTAAGGCTTTGTGTGTATTTTTGTGAGCCTAACCCGCGCAAGCTTGAGTGACCCCTATTAGCACATCATGCCTAAAAGTGCCTGTAAGGCGTTGTGTGTATTAACTTGTTGCGATTCTTTAGCCGCTACGTGCAAACTTGAATCGCATTTCTGAGCCTAACGCGCGCAAGCTTGAGTGACGCCTATTTGCACATCTGCCTAAAAGTGCCTGTAAGGCTTTGTGTGTATTGTTGTGAGCCTAACCCGCGCAAGCTTGAGTGACCAATATTTGCACATCATGCCTAAAAGTGCCTGTAAGGCGTTGTGTGTATTAACTTGTTGCGATTCTTTAGCCGCTACGTGCAAACTTGAATCGCATTTCTGAGCCTAACGCGCGCAAGCTTGAGTGACCCCTATTTGCACATCATGCCTAAAAGTGCCTGTAAGGCGTTGTGTGTATTAACTTGTTGCGATTCCTTTTAGCCACTATGTGCAAACTTGAATCGCAGTTCTGAGCCTAACCCGCGCAAGCTTGAGTGACACCTATTTGCACATCATGCCTAAAAGTGCCTGTAAGGTGTTGTGTGTATTAACTTGTTGCCATTCTTTAGCCGCTATGTGCAAACCTGAATCGCATTTCCGAGCCTAACGCGCGCAAGCTTGAGTGACCCCTATTTGCACATCATGCCTAAAAGTGCCTGTAAGGCGTTGTGTGTATTAACTTGTTGCGATTCGTTTTAGCCGCTATGTGCAAACTTGAATCGCAGTTCTGAGCCTAACCCACGCAAGCTTGAGTGACGCCTATTTGCACATCATGCCTAAAAGTGCCTGTAAGGCTTTGTGTGTATTGTTGTGAGCCTAACCCGCGCAAGCTTGAGTGACCCCTATTTGCACATCATGCCTAAAAGTGCCTGTAAGGCTTTGTGTGTATTTTTGTGAGCCTAACCCGCGCTAGCTTGAGTGACCCCTATTAGCACATCATGACTAAATGTGCCTGTAAGGCGTTGTGTGTATTAACGTGTTGCGATTCGTCTTAGCCGCTATGTGCAAGCGTGAATCGCAGTTCTGAGCCTAACGCACGCAAGCTTGAGTGACACCTATTTGCACATTATGCCTGAAAGTGCCTGTAAGGCGTTGTGTGTATTAACTTGTTGCTATTCGTTTTAGCCGCTACGTGCAAACTTGAATCGCATTTCTGAGCCTAACGCGCGCAAGCTTGAGTGACACCGATTTGCACATCATGCCTAAAAGTGCCTGTAAGGCGTTGTGTGTATTAACTTCTTGCGATTCGTTTTAGCCGCTATGTGCAAACTTGAATTGCAGTTCTGAGCCTAACCCGCGCAAGCTTGAGTGACATCATGCCTAAAAGTGCCTGTAAGGCGTTGTGTGTATTAACTTGTTGCGATTCGTTTTAGCCGCTATGTGCAAATTTTTTCGTTCTGAGCCTAACCCGGGCAAGATTGAGTGACACCTATTTGCACATCACTCCTAAAAGTGCCTGTAAGGCTTTGTGTGTATTGTTGTGAGCCTAACCCGCGCAAGCTTGAGTGACCCCTATTTGCACATGATGCCTAAAAGTGCCTGTAAGGCATTGTGTGTATTAACTTGTTGCAATTCGTTTTAGCCGCTATGTGCAATCTTGAATCGCAGTCCTGAGCCTAACCCGCGCAAACTTGAGTGACACCTATTTGCACATCATGCCTAAAAGTGCCTGTAAGGTGTTGTGTGTATTAACTTGTTGTGATTCTTTAGCCGCTATGTGCAAGCTTGAATCGCATTTCTGAGCCTAACGCGCGCAAGCTTGAGTGACCCCTATTTGCACATCATGCCTAAAAGTGCCTGCAAGTCGTTGTGTGTATTAACTTGTTGCGATTCGTTTTAGCCGCTATGTGCAAACTTGAATCGCAGTTCTGAGCCTAACCCGCGCAAGCTTGAGTGACACCTATTTGCACATCATGCCTAAAAGTGCCTGTAAGGCGTTGTGTGTATTAACTTGTTGCGATTCTTTAGCCGCTATGTGCAAACTTGAATCGCATTTCTGAGCCTAACGCGCGCAAGCTTGAGTGACCCCTATTTGCACATCATGCCTAAAAGTGCCTGTAAGGCGTTGTGTGTATTAACTTGTTGTGATTCGTTTTAGCCGCTATGTGCAACCTTGAATCGCAGTTCTGAGCCTAACCCGCGCTAGCTTGAGTGACCCCTATTTGCACATCATGCCAAAAAGTGCCTGTAAGGCGTTGTGTGTATTAACTTGTTGTGATTCTTTAGCCGCTGTGTGCAAACTTGAATCGCATTTCTGAGCCTAACGCGCGCAAGCTTGAGTGACCCCTATTTGCACTACATGCCTAAAAGTGCCTGTAAGGCATTGTGTGTATTAACTTGTTGCGATTCGTTTTAGCCGCTTTGTGCAAACTTGAATCGCAGTTCTGAGCCTAACCCGCGCAAGCTTGAGTGACACCTATTTGCACATCATGCCTAAAAGTGCCTGTAAGGCGTTGTGTGTATTAACTTGTGCGATTCGTTTTAGCCGCTATGTGGAATCTTGAATCGCAGTTCTGAGCCTAACCCGCGCAAGCTTGAGTGACACCTATTTGCACATCATGCCTAAAAGTGCCTGTAAGGCGTTGTGTGTATTAACTTGTTGCGATTCGTTTTAGCAGCTATGTGCAAATTTTTTCGTTCTGAGCCTAACCCGCGCAAGCTTGAGTGACACCTATTTGCACATCATGCCTAAAAGTGCCTGTAAGGCTTTGTGTGTATTGTTGTGAGCCTAACCCGCGCAAGCTTGAGTGACCCCTATTTGCACATCATGCCTAAAAGTGCCTGTAAGGCTTTGTGTGTATTTTTGTGAGCCTAACCCGCGCAAGCTTGAGCGACCCCTATTAGCACATCATGCCTAAAAGTGCCTGTAAGGCGTTGTGTGTATTAACTTGTTGCGATTCTTTAGCCGCTACGTGCAAACTTGAATCGCATTTCTGAGCCTAACGCGCGCAAGCTTGAGTGACGCCTATTTGCACATCTGCCTAAAAGTGCCTGTAAGGCTTTGTGTGTATTGTTGTGAGCCTAACCCGCGCAAGCTTGAGTGACCAATATTTGCACATCATGCCTAAAAGTGCCTGTAAGGCGTTGTGTGTATTAACTTGTTGCGATTCTTTAGCCGCTACGTGCAAACTTGAATCGCATTTCTGAGCCTAACGCGCGCAAGCTTGAGTGACCCCTATTTGCACATCATGCCTAAAAGTGCCTGTAAGGCGTTGTGTGTATTAACTTGTTGCGATTCCTTTTAGCCACTATGTGCAAACTTGAATCGCAGTTCTGAGCCTAACCCGCGCAAGCTTGAGTGACACCTATTTGCACATCATGCCTAAAAGTGCCTGTAAGGCGTTGTGTGTATTAACTTGTTGCCATTCTTTAGCCGCTATGTGCAAACCTGAATCGCATTTCCGAGCCTAACGCGCGCAAGCTTGAGTGACCCCTATTTGCACATCATGCCTAAAAGTGCCTGTAAGGCGTTGTGTGTATTAACTTGTTGCGATTCGTTTTAGCCGCTATGTGCAAACTTGAATCGCAGTTGAGCCTAACCCACGCAAGCTTGAGTGATGCCTATTTGCACATCATGCCTAAAAGTGCCTGTAAGGCTTTGTGTGTATTGTTGTGAGCCTAACCCGCGCAAGCTTGAGTGACCCCTATTTGCACATCATGCCTAAAAGTGCCTGTAAGGCTTTGTGTGTATTTTTGTGAGCCTAACCCGCGCTAGCTTGAGTGACCCCTATTAGCACATCATGACTAAAAGTGCCTGTAAGGCGTTTTGTGTATTAACGTGTTGCGATTCGCCTTAGCCGCTATGTGCAAGCGTGAATCGCAGTTCTGAGCCTAACGCACGCAAGCTTGAGTGACACCTATTTGCACATTATGCCTGAAAGTGCCTGTAAGGCGTTGTGTGTATTAACTTGTTGCGATTCGTTTTAGTTGTGTAGAACAGCGCGAAAAACACGACAGGGACGAACGAAGACAACAAGACGAGCGCTGACTTTCAACTGACAAGTTTATTGCATGCCTGCATCCATATATATGAACACGTTCACACAATAACCGAAACAAGAACAACTAAACAAACACCGAAAAGTGTAAGAATGCAATCGAACCATGTGTCATCCAGATTTTCACAACGCATCAAAATCTGGATGACACATGGTTCGATTGCATTCTTACACTTTTCGGTGTTTGTTTAGTTGTTCTTGTTTCGTTTATTGTGTGAACGTGTTCATATATATGGATGCAGGCATGCAATAAACTTGTCAGTTGAAAGTCAGCGCTCGTCTTGTTGTCTTCGTTCGTCCCTGTCGTGTTTTCGCGCTGTTCTACACAATGAATTACCAACATGCCCAAGCTTCTGTTTTAACGTAATTCGTTTTAGCCGCTACGTGCAAACTTGAATCGCATTTCTGAGCCTAACGCGCGCAAGCTTGAGTGACACCGATTTGCACATCATGCCTAAAAGTGCCTGTAAGGCGTTGTGTGTATTAACTTCTTGCGATTCGTTTTAGCCGCTATGTGCAAACTTGAATCGCATTTCTGAGCCTAACGCGCGCAAGCTTGAGTGACCCCTATTTGCACATCATGCCTAAAAGTGCCTGTAAGGCGTTGTGTGTATTAACTTGTTGCGATTCGTTTTAGCCGCTATGTGCAACCTTGAATCGCAGTTCTGAGCCTAACCCGCGCTAGCTTGAGTGACCCCTATTTGCACATCATGCCAAAAAGTGCCTGTAAGGCGTTGTGTGTATTAACTTGTTGCGATTCTTTAGCCGCTGTGTGCAAACTTGAATCGCATTTCTGAGCCTAACGCGCGCAAGCTTGAGTGACCCCTATTTGCACTACATGCCTAAAAGTGCCTGTAAGGCATTGTGTGTATTAACTTGTTGCGATTCGTTTTAGCCGCTTTGTGCAAACTTGAATCGCAGTTCTGAGCCTAACCCGCGCAAGCTTGAGTGACACATATTTGCACATCATGCCTAAAAGTGCCTGTAAGGCTTTGTGTGCATTGTTGTGAGCCTAAGCCGCGCAAGCTTGAGTGACCCCTATTTGCACATTATGCCTGAAAGTGCCTGTAAGGCGTTGTGTGTATTAACTTGTTGCGATTCGTTTTAGCCGCTACGTGCAAACTTGAATCGCATTTCTGAGCCTAACGCGCGCAAGCTTGAGTGACACCGATTTGCACATCATGCCTAAAAGTGCCTGTAAGGCGTTGTGTGTATTAACTTCTTGCGATTCGTTTTAGCCGCTATGTGCAAACTTGAATTGCAGTTCTGAGCCTAACCCGGGCAAGATTGAGTGACACCTATTTGCACATCACTCCTAAAAGTGCCTGTAAGGCTTTGTGTGTATTGTTGTGAGCCTAACCCGCGCAAGCTTGAGTGACCCCTATTTGCACATGATGCCTAAAAGTGCCTGTAAGGCATTGTGTGTATTAACTTGTTGCAATTCGTTTTAGCCGCTATGTGCAATCTTGAATCGCAGTCCTGAGCCTAACCCGCGCAAACTTGAGTGACACCTATTTGCACATCATGCCTAAAAGTGCCTGTAAGGTGTTGTGTGTATTAACTTGTTGCGATTCTTTAGCCGCTATGTGCAAGCTTGAATCGGATTTCTGAGCCTAACGCGCGCAAGCTTGAGTGACCCCTATTTGCACATCATGCCTAAAAGTGCCTGCAAGTCGTTGTGTGTATTAACTTGTTGCGATTCGTTTTAGCCGCTATGTGCTAACTTGAATCGCAGTTCTGAGCCCAACCCGCGCAAGCTTGAGTGACACCTATTTGCACATCATGCCTAAAAGTGCCTGTAAGGCGTTGTGTGTATTAACTTGTTGCGATTCTTTAGCCGCTATGTGCAAACTTGAATCGCATTTCTGAGCCTAACGCGCGCAAGCTTGAGTGACCCCTATTTGCACATCATGCCTAAAAGTGCCTGTAAGGCGTTGTGTGTATTAACTTGTTGCGATTCGTTTTAGCCGCTATGTGCAACCTTGAATCGCAGTTCTGAGCCTAACCCGCGCTAGCTTGAGTGACCCCTATTTGCACATCATGCCAAAAAGTGCCTGTAAGGCGTTGTGTGTATTAACTTGTTGCGATTCTTTAGCCGCTGTGTGCAAACTTGAATCGCATTTCTGAGCCTAACGCGCGCAAGCTTGAGTGACCCCTATTTGCACTACATGCCTAAAAGTGCCTGTAAGGCATTGTGTGTATTAACTTGTTGCGATTCGTTTTAGCCGCTTTGTGCAAACTTGAATCGCAGTTCTGAGCCTAACCCGCGCAAGCTTGAGTGACACCTATTTGCACATCATGCCTAAAAGTGCCTGTAAGGCTTTGTGTGCATTGTTGTGAGCCTAACCCGCGCAAGCTTGAGTGACCCCTATTTGCACATCATGCCTAAAAGTGCCTGTAAGGCGTTGTGTGTATTAACTTGTGCGATTCGTTTTAGCCGCTATGTGGAATCTTGAATCGCAGTTCTGAGCCTAACCCGCGCAAGCTTGAATGACACCTATTTGCACATCATGCCTAAAAGTGCCTGTAAGGCGTTGTGTGTATTAACTTGTTGCGATTCGTTTTAGCAGCTATGTGCAAATTTTTTCGTTCTGAGCCTAACCCGGGCAAGCTTGAGTGACACCTATTTGCGTATCATGCCTAAAAGTGACTGTAAGGCGTTGTGTGTATTAACTTGTTGCGATTCTTTAGCCGCTACGTGCAAACTTGAATCGCATTTCTGAGCCTAACGCGCGCAAGCTTGAGTGACCCCTATTTGCACATCATGCCTAAAAGTGCCTGTAAGGCGTTGCGTGTATTAACTTGTTGCGATTCCTTTTAGCCGCTATGTGCAAACTTGAATCGCAGTTCTGAGCCTAACCCGCGCAAGCTTGAGTGACCCCTATTTGCACATCATGCCTAAAAGTGCCTGTAAGGCATTGTGTGTATTAACTTGTTGCGATTCTTTAGCCGCTACGTGCAAACTTGAATCGCATTTCTGAGCCTAACGCGCGCAAGCTTGAGTGACCCCTATTTGCACATCATGCCTAAAAGTGCCTGTAAGGCGTTGCGTGTATTAACTTGTTGCGATTCCTTTTAGCCGCTATGTGCAAACTTGAATCGCAGTTCTGAGCCTAACCCGCGCAAGCTTGAGTGGCACCTATTTGCACATCATGCCTAAAAGTGTCTGTAAGGCGTTGTGTGTATTAACTTGTTGCGATTCTTTAGCCGCTATGTGCAAACTTGAATCTCATTTCTGAGCCTACGGTCGCTAGCTTGAGTGACCCCTATTTGCACATCATGCCTAAAAGTGCCTGTAAGGCATTGTGTGTATTAACTTGTTGCAATTCGTTTTAGCCGCTATGTGCAACCTTGAATCGCAGTTCAAAGCCAAACCCGCGCAAGCTTGAGTGACACCTATTTGCACATCATGCCTAAAAGTGCCTGTAAGTCTTTGTGTGTATTGTTGTGAGCCTAACCCGCGCAAGCTTGAGTGACCCCTATTTGCACATCATGCCTAAAAGTGCCTGTAAGGCTTTGTGTGTATTTTTGTGAGCCTAACCCGCGCAAGCTTGAGTGACCCCTATTAGCACATCATGCCTAAAAGTGCCTGTAAGGCGTTGTGTGTATTAACTTGTTGCGATTCTTTAGCCGCTACGTGCAAACTTGAATCGCATTTCTGAGCCTAATGCGCGCAAGCTTGAGTGACGCCTATTTGCACATCTGCCTAAAAGTGCCTGTAAGGCTTTGTGTGTATTGTTGTGAGCCTAACCCACGCAAGCTTGAGTGACCAATATTTGCACATCATGCCTAAAAGTGCCTGTAAGGCATTGTGTGTATTGTTGCGATTCTTTAGCCGCTACGTGCAAACTTGAATCGCATTTCTGAGCCTAACGCGCGCAAGCTTGAGTGACCCCTATTTGCACATCATGCCTAAAAGTGCCTGTAAGGCGTTGTGTGTATTAACTTGTAGCGATTCCTTTTAGCCACTATGTGCAAACTTGAATCGCAGTTCTGAGCCTAACGCGCGCAAGCTTGAGTGACACCGATTTGCACATCATGCCTAAAAGTGCCTGTAAGGCGTTGTGTGTATTAACTTCTTGCGATTCGTTTTAGCCGCTATGTGCAAACTTGAATCGCATTTCTGAGCCTAACGCGCGCAAGCTTGAGTGACCCCTATTTGCACATCATGCCTAAAAGTGCCTGTAAGGCGTTGTGTGTATTAACTTGTTGCGATTCGTTTTAGCCGCTCTGTGCAACCTTGAATCGCAGTTCTGAGCCTAACCCGCGCTAGCTTGAGTGACCCCTATTTGCACATCATGCCAAAAAGTGCCTGTAAGGCGTTGTGTGTATTAACTTGTTGCGATTCTTTAGCCGCTGTGTGCAAACTTGAATCGCATTTCTGAGCCTAACGCGCGCAAGCTTGAGTGACCCCTATTTGCACTACATGCCTAAAAGTGCCTGTAAGGCATTGTGTGTATTAACTTGTTGCGATTCGTTTTAGCCGCTTTGTGCAAACTTGAATCGCAGTTCTGAGCCTAACCCGCGCAAGCTTGAGTGACACCTATTTGCACATCATGCCTAAAAGTGCCTGTAAGGCTTTGTGTGCATTGTTGTGAGCCTAAGCCGCGCAAGCTTGAGTGACCCCTATTTGCACATTATGCCTGAAAGTGCCTGTAAGGCGTTGTGTGTATTAACTTGTTGCGATTCGTTTTAGCCGCTACGTGCAAACTTGAATCGCATTTCTGAGCCTAACGCGCGCAAGCTTGAGTGACACCGATTTGCACATCATGCCTAAAAGTGCCTGTAAGGCGTTGTGTGTATTAACTTCTTGCGATTCGTTTTAGCCGCTATGTGCAAACTTGAATTGCAGTTCTGAGCCTAACCCGCGCAAGCTTGAGTGACATCATGCCTAAAAGTGCCTGTAAGGCGTTGTGTGTATTAACTTGTTGCGATTCGTTTTAGCCGCTATGTGCAAATTTTTTCGTTCTGAGCCTAACCCGGGCAAGATTGAGTGACACCTATTTGCACATCACTCCTAAAAGTGCCTGTAAGGCTTTGTGTGTATTGTTGTGAGCCTAACCCGCGCAAGCTTGAGTGACCCCTATTTGCACATGATGCCTAAAAGTGCCTGTAAGGCATTGTGTGTATTAACTTGTTGCAATTCGTTTTAGCCGCTATGTGCAATCTTGAATCGCAGTCCTGAACCTAACCCGCGCAAACTTGAGTGACACCTATTTGCACATCATGCCTAAAAGTGCCTGTAAGGTGTTGTGTGTATTAACTTGTTGCGATTCTTTAGCCGCTATGTGCAAGCTTGAATCGGATTTCTGAGCCTAACGCGCGCAAGCTTGAGTGACCCCTATTTGCACATCATGCCTAAAAGTGCCTGCAAGTCGTTGTGTGTATTAACTTGTTGCGATTCGTTTTAGCCGCTATGTGCAAACTTGAATCGCAGTTCTGAGCCCAACCCGCGCAAGCTTGAGTGACACCTATTTGCACATCATGCCTAAAAGTGCCTGTAAGGCGTTGTGTGTATTAACTTGTTGCGATTCTTTAGCCGCTATGTGCAAACTTGAATCGCATTTCTGAGCCTAACGCGCGCAAGCTTGAGTGACCCCTATTTGCACATCATGCCTAAAAGTGCCTGTAAGGCGTTGTGTGTATTAACTTGTTGCGATTCGTTTTAGCCGCTATGTGCAACCTTGAATCGCAGTTCTGAGCCTAACCCGCGCTAGCTTGAGTGACCCCTATTTGCACATCATGCCAAAAAGTGCCTGTAAGGCGTTGTGTGTATTAACTTGTTGCGATTCTTTAGCCGCTGTGTGCAAACTTGAATCGCATTTCTGAGCCTAACGCGCGCAAGCTTGAGTGACCCCTATTTGCACTACATGCCTAAAAGTGCCTGTAAGGCATTGTGTGTATTAACTTGTTGCGATTCGTTTTAGCCGCTTTGTGCAAACTTGAATCGCAGTTCTGAGCCTAACCCGCGCAAGCTTGAGTGACACCTATTTGCACATCATGCCTAAAAGTGCCTGTAAGGCTTTGTGTGCATTGTTGTGAGCCTAACCCGCGCAAGCTTGAGTGACCCCTATTTGCACATCATGCCTAAAAGTGCCTGTAAGGCGTTGTGTGTATTAACTTGTGCGATTCGTTTTAGCCGCTATGTGGAATCTTGAATCGCAGTTCTGAGCCTAACCCGCGCAAGCTTGAATGACACCTATTTGCACATCATGCCTAAAAGTGCCTGTAAGGCGTTGTGTGTATTAACTTGTTGCGATTCGTTTTAGCAGCTATGTGCAAATTTTTTCGTTCTGAGCCTAACCCGGGCAAGCTTGAGTGACACCTATTTGCGTATCATGCCTAAAAGTGACTGTAAGGCGTTGTGTGTATTAACTTGTTGCGATTCTTTAGCCGCTACGTGCAAACTTGAATCGCATTTCTGAGCCTAACGCGCGCAAGCTTGAGTGACCCCTATTTGCACATCATGCCTAAAAGTGCCTGTAAGGCGTTGCGTGTATTAACTTGTTGCGATTCCTTTTAGCCGCTATGTGCAAACTTGAATCGCAGTTCTGAGCCTAACCCGCGCAAGCTTGAGTGACCCCTATTTGCACATCATGCCTAAAAGTGCCTGTAAGGCATTGTGTGTATTAACTTGTTGCGATTCTTTAGCCGCTACGTGCAAACTTGAATCGCATTTCTGAGCCTAACGCGCGCAAGCTTGAGTGACCCCTATTTGCACATCATGCCTAAAAGTGCCTGTAAGGCGTTGCGTGTATTAACTTGTTGCGATTCCTTTTAGCCGCTATGTGCAAACTTGAATCGCAGTTCTGAGCCTAACCCGCGCAAGCTTGAGTGGCACCTATTTGCACATCATGCCTAAAAGTGTCTGTAAGGCGTTGTGTGTATTAACTTGTTGCGATTCTTTAGCCGCTATGTGCAAACTTGAATCTCATTTCTGAGCCTACGGTCGCTAGCTTGAGTGACCCCTATTTGCACATCATGCCTAAAAGTGCCTGTAAGGCATTGTGTGTATTAACTTGTTGCAATTCGTTTTAGCCGCTATGTGCAACCTTGAATCGCAGTTCAAAGCCAAACCCGCGCAAGCTTGAGTGACACCTATTTGCACATCATGCCTAAAAGTGCCTGTAAGTCTTTGTGTGTATTGTTGTGAGCCTAACCCGCGCAAGCTTGAGTGACCCCTATTTGCACATCATGCCTAAAAGTGCCTGTAAGGCTTTGTGTGTATTTTTGTGAGCCTAACCCGCGCAAGCTTGAGTGACCCCTATTAGCACATCATGCCTAAAAGTGCCTGTAAGGCGTTGTGTGTATTAACTTGTTGCGATTCTTTAGCCGCTACGTGCAAACTTGAATCGCATTTCTGAGCCTAACGCGCGCAAGCTTGAGTGACGCCTATTTGCACATCTGCCTAAAAGTGCCTGTAAGGCTTTGTGTGTATTGTTGTGAGCCTAACCCACGCAAGCTTGAGTGACCAATATTTGCACATCATGCCTAAAAGTGCCTGTAAGGCATTGTGTGTATTGTTGCGATTCTTTAGCCGCTACGTGCAAACTTGAATCGCATTTCTGAGCCTAACGCGCGCAAGCTTGAGTGACCCCTATTTGCACATCATGCCTAAAAGTGCCTGTAAGGCGTTGTGTGTATTAACTTGTAGCGATTCCTTTTAGCCACTATGTGCAAACTTGAATCGCAGTTCTGAGCCTAACGCGCGCAAGCTTGAGTGACACCTATTTGCACATCATGCCTAAAAGTGCCTGTAAGGCGTTGTGTGTATTAACTTGTTGCCATTCTTTAGCCGCTATGTGCAAGCTTGAATCGCATTTCCGAGCCTAACGCGCGCAAGCTTGAGTGACCCCTATTTGCACATCATGCCTAAAAGTGCCTGTAAGGCGTTGTGTGTATTAACTTGTTGCGATTCGTTTTAGCCGCTATGTGCAAACTTGAATCGCAGTTCTGAGCCTAACCCACGCAAGCTTGAGTGACGCCTATTTGCACATCATGCCTAAAAGTGCCTGTAAGGCTTTGTGTGTATTGTTGTGAGCCTAACCCGCACAAGCTTGAGTGACCCCTATTTGCACATCATGCCTAAAAGTGCCTGTAAGGCTTTGTGTGTATTTTTGTGAGCCTAACCCGCACTAGCTTGAGTGACCCCTATTAGCACATCATGACTAAAAGTGCCTGTAAGGCGTTGTGTGTATTAACGTGTTGCGATTCGTCTTAGCCGCTATGTGCAAGCGTGAATCGCAGTTCTGAGCCTAACCCGGGCAAGCTTGAGTGACACCTATTTGCACATTATGCCTGAAAGTGCCTGTAAGGCGTTGTGTGTATTAACTTGTTGCGATTCGTTTTAGCCGCTACGTGCAAACTTGAATCGCATTTCTGAGCCTAACGCGCGCAAGCTTGAGTGACACCGATTTGCACATCATGCCTAAAAGTGCCTGTAAGGCGTTGTGTGTATTAACTTCTTGCGATTCGTTTTAGCCGCTATGTGCAAACTTGAATTGCAGTTCTGAGCCTAACCCGCGCAAGCTTGAGTGACATCATGCCTAAAAGTGCCTGTAAGGCGTGTGTATTAACTTGTTGCGATTCGTTTTAGCCGCTATGTGCAAATTTTTTTGTTCTGAGCCTAACCTGGGCAAGATTGAGTGACACCTATTTGCACATCACTCCTAAAAGTGCCTGTAAGGCTTTGTGTGTATTGTTGTGAGCCTAACCCGCGCAAGCTTGAGTGACCCCTATTTGCACATGATGCCTAAAAGTGCCTGTAAGGCATTGTGTGTATTAACTTGTTGCAATTCGTTTTAGCCGCTATGTGCAATCTTGAATCGCAGTCCTGAGCCTAACGCGCGCAAGCTTGAGTGACCCCTATTTGCACATCATGCCTAAAAGTGCCTGCAAGTCGTTGTGTGTATTAACTTGTTGCGATTCGTTTTAGCCGCTATGTGCAAACTTGAATTGCAGTTCTGAGCCTAACCCGCGCAAGCTTGAGTGACATCATGCCTAAAAGTGCCTGTAAGGCGTTGTGTGTATTAACTTGTTGTGATTCGTTTTAGCCGCTATGTGCAAATTTTTTCGTTCTGAGCCTAACCTGGGCAAGATTGAGTGACACCTATTTGCACATCACTCCTAAAAGTGCCTGTAAGGCTTTGTGTGTATTGTTGTGAGCCTAACCCGCGCAAGCTTGAGTGACCCCTATTTGCACATGATGCCTAAAAGTGCCTGTAAGGCATTGTGTGTATTAACTTGTTGCAATTCGTTTTAGCCGCTATGTGCAATCTTGAATCGCAGTCCTGAGCCTAACCCGCGCAAACTTGAGTGACACCTATTTGCACATCATGCCTAAAAGTGCCTGTAAGGCGTTGTGTGTATTAACTTGTTGCGATTCTTTAGCCGCTATGTGCAAACTTGAATCGCATTTCTGAGCCTAACGCGCGCAAGCTTGAGTGACCCCTATTTGCACATCATGCCTAAAAGTGCCTGTAAGGCGTTGTGTGTATTAACTTGTTGCGATTCGTTTTAGCCGCTATGTGCAACCTTGAATCGCAGTTCTGAGCCTAACCCGCGCTAGCTTGAGTGACCCCTATTTGCACATCATGCCAAAAAGTGCCTGTAAGGCGTTGTGTGTATTAACTTGTTGCGATTCTTTAGCCTCTGTGTGCAAACTTGAATCGCATTTCTGAGCCTAACGCGCGCAAGCTTGAGTGACCCCTATTTGCACTACATGCCTAAAAGTGCCTGTGGCATTGTGTGTATTATCTTGTTGCGATTCGTTTTAGCCGCTTTGTGCAAACTTGAATCGCAGTTCTGAGCCTAACCCGCGCAAGCTTGAGTGACACCTATTTGCACATCATGCCTAAAAGTGCCTGTAAGGCTTTGTGTGCATTGTTGTGAGCCTAACCCGCGCAAGCTTGAGTGACCCCTATTTGCACATCATGCCTAAAAGTGCCTGTAAGGCATTGTGTGTATTAACTTGTGCGATTCGTTTTAGCCGCTATGTGGAATCTTGAATCGCAGTTCTGAGCCTAACCCGCGCAAGCTTGAGTGACACCTATTTGCACATCATGCCTAAAAGTGCCTGTAAGGCGTTGTGTGTATTAACTTGTTGCGATTCGTTTTAGCAGCTATGTGCAAATTTTTTCGTTCTGAGCCTAACCCGGGCAAGCTTGAGTGACACCTATTTGCGTATCATGCCTAAAAGTGACTGTAAGGCGTTGTGTGTATTAACTTGTTGCGATTCTTTAGCCGCTACGTGCAAACTTGAATCGCATTTCTGAGCCTAACGCGCGCAAGCTTGAGTGACCCCTATTTGCACATCATGCCTAAAAGTGCCTGTAAGGCGTTGCGTGTATTAACTTGTTGCGATTCGTTTTAGCCGCTACGTGCAAACTTGAATCGCATTTCTGAGCCTAACGCGCGCAAGCTTGAGTGACACCGATTTGCACATCATGCCTAAAAGTGCCTGTAAGGCGTTGTGTGTATTAACTTCTTGCGATTCGTTTTAGCCGCTATGTGCAAACTTGAATTGCAGTTCTGAGCCTAACTCGCGCAAGCTTGAGTGACATCATGCCTAAAAGTGCCTGTAAGGCGTTGTGTGTATTAACTTGTTGCGATTCGTTTTAGCCGCTATGTGCAAATTTTTTCGTTCTGAGCCTAACCCGGGCAAGATTGAGTGACACCTATTTGCACATCACTCCTAAAAGTGCCTGTAAGGCTTTGTGTGTATTGTTGTGAGCCTAACCCGCGCAAGCTTGAGTGACCCCTATTTGCACATGATGCCTAAAAGTGCCTGTAAGGCATTGTGTGTATTAACTTGTTGCAATTTGTTTTAGCCGCTATGTGCAATCTTGAATCGCAGTCCTGAGCCTAACCCGCACAAACTTGAGTGACACCTATTTGCACATCATGCCTAAAAGTGCCTGTAAGGTGTTGTGTGTATTAACTTGTTGCGATTCTTTAGCCGCTATGTGCAAGCTTGAATCGGATTTCTGAGCCTAACGCGCGCAAGCTTGAGTGACCCCTATTTGCACATCATGCCTAAAAGTGCCTGCAAGTCGTTGTGTGTATTAACTTGTTGCGATTCGTTTTAGCCGCTATGTGCAAACTTGAATCGCAGTTCTGAGCCTAACCCGCGCAAGCTTGAGTGACACCTATTTGCACATCATGCCTAAAAGTGCCTGTAAGGCGTTGTGTGTATTAACTTGTTGCGATTCTTTAGCCGCTATGTGCAAACTTGAATCGCATTTCTGAGCCTAACGCGCGCAAGCTTGAGTGACCCCTATTTGCACATCATGCCTAAAAGTGCCTGTAAGGCGTTGTGTGTATTAACTTGTTGCGATTCGTTTAGCCGCTATGTGCAACCTTGAATCGCAGTTCTGAGCCTAACCCGCGCTAGCTTGAGTGACCCCTATTTGCACATCATGCCAAAAAGTGCCTGTAAGGCGTTGTGTGTATTAACTTGTTGCGATTCTTTAGCCGCTGTGTGCAAACTTGAATCGCATTTCTGAGCCTAACGCGCGCAAGCTTGAGTGACCCCTATTTGCACTACATGCCTAAAAGTGCCTGTAAGGCATTGTGTGTATTAACTTGTTGCGATTCGTTTTAGCCGCTTTGTGCAAACTTGAATCGCAGTTCTGAGCCTAACCCGCGCAAGCTTGAGTGACACCTATTTGCACATCATGCCTAAAAGTGCCTGTAAGGCTTTGTGTGCATTGTTGTGAGCCTAACCCGCGCAAGCTTGAGTGACCCCTATTTGCACATCATGCCTAAAAGTGCCTGTAAGGCGTTGTGTGTATTAACTTGTGCGATTCGTTTTAGCAGCTATGTGCAAATTTTTTCGTTCTGAGCCTAACCCGGGCAAGCTTGAGTGACACCTATTTGCGTATCATGCCTAAAAGTGACTGTAAGGCGTTGTGTGTATTAACTTGTTGCGATTCTTTAGCCGCTACGTGCAAACTTGAATCGCATTTCTGAGCCTAACGCGCGCAAGCTTGAGTGACCCCTATTTGCACATCATGCCTAAAAGTGCCTGTAAGGCGTTGCGTGTATTAACTTGTTGCGATTCCTTTTAGCCGCTATGTGCAAACTTGAATCGCAGTTCTGAGCCTAACCCGCGCAAGCTTGAGTGACCCCTATTTGCACATCATGCCTAAAAGTGCCTGTAAGGCATTGTGTGTATTAACTTGTTGCGATTCTTTAGCCGCTACGTGCAAACTTGAATCGCATTTCTGAGCCTAACGCGCGCAAGCTTGAGTGACCCCTATTTGCACATCATGCCTAAAAGTGCCTGTAAGGCGTTGCGTGTATTAACTTGTTGCGATTCCTTTTAGCCGCTATGTGCAAACTTGAATCGCAGTTCTGAGCCTAACCCGCGCAAGCTTGAGTGACACCTACTTGCACATCATGCCTAAAAGTGTCTGTAAGGCGTTGTGTGTATTAACTTGTTGCGATTCTTTAGCCGCTATGTGCAAACTTGAATCTCATTTCTGAGCCTACGGTCGCTAGCTTGAGTGACCCCTATTTGCACATCATGCCTAAAAGTGCCTGTAAGGCATTGTGTGTATTAACTTGTTGCAATTCGTTTTAGCCGCTATGTGCAACCTTGAATCGCAGTTCAAAGCCAAACCCGCGCAAGCTTGAGTGACACCTATTTGCACATCATGCCTAAAAGTGCCTGTAAGGCTTTGTGTGTATTGTTGTGAGCCTAACCCGCGCAAGCTTGAGTGACCCCTATTTGCACATCATGCCTAAAAGTGCCTGTAAGGCTTTGTGTGTATTTTTGTGAGCCTAACCCGCGCAAGCTTGAGTGACCCCTATTAGCACATCATGCCTAAAAGTGCCTGTAAGGCGTTGTGTGTATTAACTTGTTGCGATTCTTTAGCTGCTACGTGCAAACTTGAATCGCATTTCTGAGCCTAACGCGCGCAAGCTTGAGTGACACCTATTTGCACATCTGCCTAAAAGTGCCTGTAAGGCTTTGTGTGTATTGTTGTGAGCCTAACCCGCGCAAGCTTGAGTGACCAATATTTGCACATCATGCCTAAAAGTGCCTGTAAGGCGTTGTGTGTATTAACTTGTTGCGATTCTTTAGCCGCTACGTGCAAACTTGAATCGCATTTCTGAGCCTAATGCGCGCAAGCTTGAGTGACCCCTATTTGCACATCATGCCTAAAAGTGCCTGTAAGGCGTTGTGTGTATTAACTTGTTGCGATTCGTTTTAGCCGCTATGTGCAAACTTGAATCGCAGTTCTGAGCCTAACCCACGCAAGCTTGAGTGACGCCTATTTGCACATCATGCCTAAAAGTGCCTGTAAGGCTTTGTGTGTATTGTTGTGAGCCTAACCCGCGCAAGCTTGAGTGACCCCTATTTGCACATCATGCCTAAAAGTGCCTGTAAGGCTTTGTGTGTATTTTTGTGAGCCTAACCCGCACTAGCTTGAGTGACCCCTATTAGCACATCATGACTAAAAGTGCCTGTAAGGCGTTGTGTGTATTAACGTGTTGCGATTCGTCTTAGCCGCTATGTGCAAGCGTGAATCGCAGTTCTGAGCCTAACGCACGCAAGCTTGAGTGACACCTATTTGCACATTATGCCTGAAAGTGCCTGTAAGGCGTTGTGTGTATTAACTTGTTGCGATTCGTTTTAGCCGCTACGTGCAAACTTGAATCGCATTTCTGAGCTTAACGCGCGCAAGCTTGAGTGACACCGATTTGCACATCATGCCTAAAAGTGCCTGTAAGGCGTTGTGTGTATTAACTTGTGTCGATTCGTTTTAGCCGCTATGTGCAAACTTGAATTGCAGTTCTGAGTCTAACCCGCCAAAGCTTGAGTGACATCATGCCTAAAAGTGCCTGTAAGGCGTTGTGTGTATTAACTTGTTGCGATTCGTTTTAGCCGCTATGTGCAAATTTTTTCGTTCTGAGCCTAACCCGGGCAAGATTGAGTGACACCTATTTGCACATCACTCCTAAAAGTGCCTGTAAGGCTTTGTGTGTATTGTTGTGAGCCTAATCCGCGCAAGCTTGAGTGACCCCTATTTGCACATAATGCCTAAAAGTGCCTGTAAGGCATTGTGTGTATTAACTTGTTGCAATTCGTTTTAGCCGCTATGTGCAATCTTGAATCGCAGTCCTGAGCCTAACCCGCGCAAACTTGAGTGACACCTATTTGCACATCATGCCTAAAAGTGCCTGTAAGGTGTTGTGTGTATTAACTTGTTGCGATTCTTTAGCCGCTATGTGCAAACTTGAATCGCATTTCTGAGCCTAACGCGCGCAAGCTTGAGTGACCCCTATTTGCACATCATGCCTAAAAGTGCCTGCAAGTCGTTGTGTGTATTAACTTGTTGCGATTCGTTTTAGCCGCTATGTGCAAACTTGAATCGCAGTTCTGAGCCTAACCCGCGCAAGCTTGAGTGACACCTATTTGCACATCATGCCTAAAAGTGCCTGTAAGGCGTTGTGTGTATTAACTTGTTGCGATTCTTTAGCCGCTATGTGCAAACTTGAATCGCATTTCTGAGTCTAACGCGCGCAAGCTTGATTGACATCTGTCTGCACAAAATGCCTAAAAGTGCCTCTAAGTCGTTGTGTGTATTAACTTGTTGCGATTCGTTTTAGCCGCTATGTGCAAACTTGAATCGCAGTTCTGAGCCTAACCCGCGCGAGCTTGAGTGACACCTATTTGCACATCATGCCTAAAAGTGCCTGTAAGGCGTTGTGTGTATTAACTTGTTGTGATTCTTTAGCCGCTGTGTGCAAACTTGAATCGCATTTCTGAGCCTAACGCGCGCAAGCTTGAGTGACCCCTATTTGCACTACATGCCTAAAAGTGCCTTTAAGGCGTTGTGTGTATTAACTTGTTGCGATTCGTTTTAGCCGCTTTGTGCAAACTTGAATCGCAGTTCTGAGCCTAACCCGCGCAAGCTTGAGTGACACCTATTTGCACATCATGCCTAAAATTGCCTGTAAGGCTTTGTGTGTATTGTTGTGAGCCTGACCCGCGCAAGCTTGAGTGAACCCTATTTGCACATCATGCCTAAAAGTGCCTGTAAGGCGTTGTGTGTATTAACTTGTTGCGATTCGTTTTAGCAGCTATGTGCAAATTTTTTCGTTCTGAGCCTAACCCGGGCAAGCTTGAGTGACACCTATTTGCGTATCATGCCTAAAAGTGACTGTAAGGCGTTGTGTGTATTAACTTGTTGCGATTCTTTAGCCGCTACGTGCAAACTTGAATCGCATTTCTGAGCCTAACGCGCGCAAGCTTGAGTGACCCCTATTTGCACATCATGCCTAAAAGTGCCTGTAAGGCGTTGCATGTATTAACTTGTTGCGATTCCTTTTAGCCGCTATGTGCAAACTTGAATCGCAGTTCTGAGCCTAACCCGCGCAAGCTTGAGTGACCCCTATTTGCACATCATGCCTAAAAGTGCCTGTAAGGCATTGTGTGTATTAACTTGTTGCGATTCTTTAGCCGCTACGTGCAAACTTGAATCGCATTTCTGAGCCTAACACGCGCAAGCTTGAGTGACCCCTATTTGCACATCATGCCTAAAAGTGCCTGTAAGGTGTTGCGTGTATTAACTTGTTGCGATTCCTTTTAGCCGCTACGTGCAAACTTGAATCGCAGTTCTGAGCCTAACCCGCGCAAGCTTGAGTGACACCTATTTGCACATCATGCCTAAAAGTGTCTGTAAGGCGTTGTGTGTATTAACTTGTTGCGATTCTTTAGCCGCTATGTGCAAACTTGAATCTCATTTCTGAGCCTACGGTCGCTAGCTTGAGTGACCCCTATTTGCACATCATGCCTAAAATTGCCTGTAAGGCATTGTGTGTATTAACTTGTTGCAATTCGTTTTAGCCGCTATGTGCAACCTTGAATCGCAGTTCAAAGCCAAACCCGCGCAAGCTTGAGTGACACCTATTTGCACATCATGCCTAAAAGTGCCTGTAAGGCTTTGTGTGTATTGTTGTGAGCCTAACCCGCGCAAGCTTGAGTGACCCCTATTTGCACATCATGCCTAAAAGTGCCTGTAAGCCTTTGTGTGTATTTTTGTGAGCCTAACCCGCGCAAGCTTGAGTGACCCCTATTAGCACATCATGCCTAAAAGTGCCTGTAAGGCGTTGTGTGTATTAACTTGTTGCGATTCTTTAGCCGCTACGTGCAAACTTGAATCGCATTTCTGAGCCTAACGCGCGCAAGCTTGAGTGACGCCTATTTGCACATCTGCCTAAAAGTGCCTGTAAGGCTTTGTGTGTATTGTTGTGAGCCTAACCCGCGCAAGCTTGAGTGACCAATATTTGCACATCATGCCTAAAAGTGCCTGTAAGGCGTTGTGTGTATTAACTTGTTGCGATTCTTTAGCCGCTACGTGCAAACTTGAATCGCATTTCTGAGCCTAACGCGCGCAAGCTTGAGTGACCCCTATTTGCACATCATGCCTAAAAGTGCCTGTAGGGCGTTGTGTGTATTAACTTGTTGCGATTCCTTTTAGCCACTATGTGCAAACTTGAATCGCAGTTCTGAGCCTAACCCGCACAAGCTTGAGTGACACCTATTTGCACATCATGCCTAAAAGTGCCTGTAAGGCGTTGTGTGTATTAACTTGTTGCCATTCTTTAGCCGCTATGTGCAAACTTGAATCGCATTTCCGAGCCTAACGCGCGCAAGCTTGAGTGACCCCTATTTGCACATCATGCCTAAAAGTGCCTGTAAGGCGTTGTGTGTATTAACTTGTTGCGATTCGTTTTAGCCGCTATGTGCAAACTTGAATCGCAGTTCTGAGCCTAACCCACGCAAGCTTGAGTGACGCCTATTTGCACACCATGCCTAAAAGTGCCTGTAAGGCTTTGTGTGTATTGTTGTGAGCCTAACCCGCGCAAGCTTGAGTGACCCCTATTTGCACATCATGCCTAAAAGTGCCTGTAAGGCTTTGTGTGTATTTTTGTGAGCCTAACCCGCGCTAGCTTGAGTGACCCCTATTAGCACATCATGACTAAAAGTGCCTGTAAGGCGTTGTGTTTATTAGCGTGTTGCGATTCGTCTTAGCCGCTATGTGCAAACGTGAATCGCAGTTCTGAGCCTAACGCACGCAAGCTTGAGTGACACCTATTTGCACATTATGCCTGAAAGTGCCTGTAAGGCGTTGTGTGTATTAACTTGTTGCGATTCGTTTTAGCCGCTACGTGCAAACTTGAATCGCATTTCTGAGCCTAACGCGTGCAAGCTTGAGTGACACCGATTTGCACATCATGCCTAAAAGTGCCTGTAAGGCGTTGTGTGTATTAACTTGTTGCGATTCGTTTTAGCCGCTATGTGCAAACTTGAATTGCAGTTCTGAGCCTAACCCGCGCAAGCTTGAGTGACATCATGCCTAAAAGTGCCTGTAAGGCGTTGTGTGTATTAACTTGCTGCGATTCGTTTTAGCCGCTATGTGCAAATTTTTTCGTTCTGAGCCTAACCCGGGCAAGATTGAGTGACACCTATTTGCACATCACTCCTAAAAGTGCCTGTAAGGCTTTGTGTGTATTGTTGTGAGCCTAACCCGCGCAAGCTTGAGTGACCCCTATTTGCACATGATGCCTAAAAGTGCCTGTAAGGCATTGTGAGTATTAACTTGTTGCAATTCATTTTAGCCGCTATGTGCAATCTTGAATTGCAGTCCTGAGCCTAACCCGCGCAAACTTGAGTGACACCTATTTGCACATCATGCCTAAAAGTGCCTGTAAGGTGTTGTGTGTATTAACTTGTTGCGATTCTTTAGCCGCTATGTGCAAGCTTGAATCGCATTTCTGAGCCTAACGCGCGCAAGCTTGAGTGACCCCTATTTGCACATCATGCCTAAAAGTGCCTGCAAGTCGTTGTGTGTATTAACTTGTTGCGATTCGTTTTAGCCGCTATGTGCAAACTTGAATCGCAGTTCTGAGCCTAACCCGCGCAAGCTTGAGTGACACCTATTTGCACATCATGCCTAAAAGTGCCTGTAAGGCGTTGTGTGTATTAACTTGTTGCGATTCTTTAGCCGCTATGTGCAAACTTGAATCGCATTTCTGAGCCTAATGCGGGCAAGCTTGAGTGACCCCTATTTGCACATCATGCCTAAAAGTGCCTGTAAGGCGTTGTGTGTATTAACTTGTTGCGATTCGTTTTAGCCGCTATGTGCAACCTTGAATCGCAGTTCTGAGCCTAACCCGCGCAAGCTTGAGTGACCCCTATTTGCACATCATGCCTAAAAGTGCCTGTAAGGTGTTGTGTGTATTAACTTGTTGCGATCCTTTAGCCGCTGTGTGCAAACTTGAATCGCATTTCTGAGCCTAACGCGCGCAAGCTTGAGTGACCCCTATTTGCACTACATGCCTAAAAGTGCCTGTAAGGCGTTGTGTGTATTAACTTGTTGCGATTCGTTTTAGCCGCTTTGTGCAAACTTGAATCGCAGTTCTGAGCCTAACCCGCGCAAGCTTGAGTGACACCTATTTGCACATCATGCCTAAAAGTGCCTGTAAGGCTTTGTGTGCATTGTTGTGAGCCTAACGCGCGCAAGCTTGAGTGACCCCTATTTGCACATCATGCCTAAAAGTGCCTGTAAGGCGTTGTGTGTATTAACTTGTTGCGATTCGTTTTAGCCGCTATGTGCAACCTTGAATCGCAGTTCTGAGCCTAACCCGCGCAAGCTTGAGTGACCCCTATTTGCACATCATGCCTAAAAGTGCCTGTAAGGCGTTGTGTGTATTAACTTGTTGCGATTCTTTAGCCGCTGTGTGCAAACTTGAATCGCATTTCTGAGCCTAACGCGCGCAAGCTTGAGTGACCCCTATTTGCACTACATGCCTAAAAGTGCCTGTAAGGCGTTGTGTGTATTAACTTGTTGCGATTCGTTTTAGCCGCTTTGTGCAAACTTGAATCGCAGTTCTGAGCCTAACCCGCGCAAGCTTGAGTGACACCTATTTGCACATCATGCCTAAAAGTGCCTGTAAGGCTTTGTGTGCATTGTTGTGAGCCTAACCCGCGCAAGCTTGAGTGACCCCTATTTGCACATCATGCCTAAAAGTGCCTGTAAGGCGTTGTGTGTATTAACTTGTGCGATTCGTTTTAGCCGCTATGTGGAATCTTGAATCGCAGTTCTGAGCCTAACCCGCGCAAGCTTGAGTGAAACCTATTTGCACATCATGCCTAAAAGTGCCTGTAAGGCGTTGTGTGTATTAACTTGTTGCGATTCGTTTTAGCAGCTATGTGCAAATTTTTTCTTTCTGGGCCTAACCCGGGCAAGCTTGAGTGACACCTATTTGCGTATCATGCCTAAAAGTGACTGTAAGGCGTTGTGTGTATTAACTTGTTGCGATTCTTTAGCCGCTACGTGCAAACTTGAATCGCATTTCTGAGCCTAACGCGCGCAAGCTTGAGTGACCCCTATTTGCACATCATGCCTAAAAGTGCCTGTAAGGCGTTGCGTGTATTAACTTGTTGCGATTCCTTTTAGCCGCTATGTGCAAACTTGAATCGCAGTTCTGAGCCTAACCCGCGCAAGCTTGAGTGACCCCTATTTGCACATCATGCCTAAAAGTGCCTGTAAGGCATTGTGTGTATTAACTTGTTGCGATTCTTTAGCCGCTACGTGCAAACTTGAATCGCATTTCTGAGCCTAACGCGCGCAAGCTTGAGTGACCCCTATTTGCACATCATGCCTAAAAGTGCCTGTAAGGCGTTGCGTGTATTAACTTGTTGCGATTCCTTTTAGCCGCTATGTGCAAACTTGAATCGCAGTTCTGAGCCTAACCCGCGCAAGCTTGAGTGACACCTATTTGCACATCATGCCTAAAAGTGTCTGTAAGGCGTTGTGTGTATTAACTTGTTGCGATTCTTTAGCCACTATGTGCAAACTTGAATCTCATTTCTGAGCCTACGGTCGCTAGCTTGAGTGACCCCTATTTGCACATCATGCCTAAAAGTGCCTGTAAGGCATTGTGTGTATTAACTTGTTGCAATTCGTTTTAGCCGCTATGTGCAACCTTGAATCGCAGTTCAAAGCCAAACCCGCGCAAGCTTGAGTGACACCTATTTGCACATCATGCCTAAAAGTGCCTGTAAGGCTTTGTGTGTATTGTTGTGAGCCTAACCCGCACAAGCTTGAGTGACCCCTATTTGCACATCATGCCTAAAAGTGCCTGTAAGGCTTTGTGTGTATTTTTGTGAGCCTAACCCGCGCAAGCTTGAGTGACCCCTATTAGCACATCATGCCTAAAAGTGCCTGTAAGGCGTTGTGTGTATTAACTTGTTGCGATTCTTTAGCCGCTACGTGCAAACTTGAATCGCATTTCTGAGCCTAACGCGCGCAAGCTTGAGTGACGCCTATTTGCACATCTGCCTAAAAGTGCCTGTAAGGCTTTGTGTGTATTGTTGTGAGCCTAACCCGCGCAAGCTTGAGTGACACCTATTTGCACATCATGCCTAAAAGTGTCTGTAAGGCGTTGTGTGTATTAACTTGTTGCGATTCTTTAGCCGCTATGTGCAAACTTGAATCTCATTTCTGAGCCTACGGTCGCTAGCTTGAGTGACCCCTATTTGCACATCATGCCTAAAAGTGCCTGTAAGGCATTGTGTGTATTAACTTGTTGCAATTCGTTTTAGCCGCTATGTGCAACCTTGAATCGCAGTTCAAAGCCAAACCCGCGCAAGCTTGAGTGACACCTATTTGCACATCATGCCTAAAAGTGCCTGTAAGGCTTTGTGTGTATTGTTGTGAGCCTAACCCGCACAAGCTTGAGTGACCCCTATTTGCACATCATGCCTAAAAGTGCCTGTAAGGCTTTGTGTGTATTTTTGTGAGCCTAACCCGCGCAAGCTTGAGTGACCCCTATTAGCACATCATGCCTAAAAGTGCCTGTAAGGCGTTGTGTGTATTAACTTGTTGCGATTCTTTAGCCGCTACGTGCAAACTTGAATCGCAGTTCTGAGCCTAACCCACGCAAGCTTGAGTGACGCCTATTTGCACATCATGCCTAAAAGTGCCTGTAAGGCTTTGTGTGTATTGTTGTGAGCCTAACCCGCGCAAGCTTGAGTGACCCCTATTTGCACATCATGCCTAAAAGTGCCTGTAAGGCTTTGTGTGTATTTTTGTGAGCCTAACCCGCACTAGCTTGAGTGACCCCTATTAGCACATCATGACTAAAAGTGCCTGTAAGGCGTTGTGTGTATTAACGTGTTGCGATTCGTCTTAGCCGCTATGTGCAAGCGTGAATCGCAGTTCTGAGCCTAACGCACGCAAGCTTGAGTGACACCTATTTGCACATTATGCCTAAAATTGCCTGTAAGGCTTTGTGTGTATTGTTGTGAGCCTGACCCGCGCAAGCTTGAGTGAACCCTATTTGCACATCATGCCTAAAAGTGCCTGTAAGGCATTGTGTGTATTAACTTGTGCGATTCGTTTTAGCCGCTATGTGGAATCTTGAATCGCAGTTCTGAGCCTAACCCGCGCAAGCTTGAGTGACACCTATTTGCACATCATGCCTAAAAGTGCCTGTAAGGCGTTGTGTGTATTAACTTGTTGCGATTCGTTTTAGCAGCTATGTGCAAATTTTTTCGTTCTGAGCCTAACCCGGGCAAGCTTGAGTGACACCTATTTGCGTATCATGCCTAAAAGTGACTGTAAGGCGTTGTGTGTATTAACTTGTTGCGATTCTTTAGCCGCTACGTGCAAACTTGAATCGCATTTCTGAGCCTAACGCGCGCAAGCTTGAGTGACCCCTATTTGCACATCATGCCTAAAAGTGCCTGTAAGGCGTTGCATGTATTAACTTGTTGCGATTCCTTTTAGCCGCTATGTGCAAACTTGAATCGCAGTTCTGAGCCTAACCCGCGCAAGCTTGAGTGACCCCTATTTGCACATCATGCCTAAAAGTGCCTGTAAGGCATTGTGTGTATTAACTTGTTGCGATTCTTTAGCCGCTACGTGCAAACTTGAATCGCATTTCTGAGCCTAACACGCGCAAGCTTGAGTGACCCCTATTTGCACATCATGCCTAAAAGTGCCTGTAAGGTGTTGCGTGTATTAACTTGTTGCGATTCCTTTTAGCCGCTACGTGCAAACTTGAATCGCAGTTCTGAGCCTAACCCGCGCAAGCTTGAGTGACACCTATTTGCACATCATGCCTAAAAGTGTCTGTAAGGCGTTGTGTGTATTAACTTGTTGCGATTCTTTAGCCGCTATGTGCAAACTTGAATCTCATTTCTGAGCCTACGGTCGCTAGCTTGAGTGACCCCTATTTGCACATCATGCCTAAAATTGCCTGTAAGGCATTGTGTGTATTAACTTGTTGCAATTCGTTTTAGCCGCTATGTGCAACCTTGAATCGCAGTTCAAAGCCAAACCCGCGCAAGCTTGAGTGACACCTATTTGCACATCATGCCTAAAAGTGCCTGTAAGGCTTTGTGTGTATTGTTGTGAGCCTAACCCGCGCAAGCTTGAGTGACCCCTATTTGCACATCATGCCTAAAAGTGCCTGTAAGCCTTTGTGTGTATTTTTGTGAGCCTAACCCGCGCAAGCTTGAGTGACCCCTATTAGCACATCATGCCTAAAAGTGCCTGTAAGGCGTTGTGTGTATTAACTTGTTGCGATTCTTTAGCCGCTACGTGCAAACTTGAATCGCATTTCTGAGCCTAACGCGCGCAAGCTTGAGTGACGCCTATTTGCACATCTGCCTAAAAGTGCCTGTAAGGCTTTGTGTGTATTGTTGTGAGCCTAACCCGCGCAAGCTTGAGTGACCAATATTTGCACATCATGCCTAAAAGTGCCTGTAAGGCGTTGTGTGTATTAACTTGTTGCGATTCTTTAGCCGCTACGTGCAAACTTGAATCGCATTTCTGAGCCTAACGCGCGCAAGCTTGAGTGACCCCTATTTGCACATCATGCCTAAAAGTGCCTGTAAGGCGTTGTGTGTATTAACTTGTTGCGATTCCTTTTAGCCACTATGTGCAAACTTGAATCGCAGTTCTGAGCCTAACCCGCACAAGCTTGAGTGACACCTATTTGCACATCATGCCTAAAAGTGCCTGTAAGGCGTTGTGTGTATTAACTTGTTGCCATTCTTTAGCCGCTATGTGCAAACTTGAATCGCATTTCCGAGCCTAACGCGCGCAAGCTTGAGTGACCCCTATTTGCACATCATGCCTAAAAGTGCCTGTAAGGCGTTGTGTGTATTAACTTGTTGCGATTCGTTTTAGCCGCTATGTGCAAACTTGAATCGCAGTTCTGAGCCTAACCCACGCAAGCTTGAGTGACGCCTATTTGCACACCATGCCTAAAAGTGCCTGTAAGGCTTTGTGTGTATTGTTGTGAGCCTAACCCGCGCAAGCTTGAGTGACCCCTATTTGCACATCATGCCTAAAAGTGCCTGTAAGGCTTTGTGTGTATTTTTGTGAGCCTAACCCGCGCTAGCTTGAGTGACCCCTATTAGCACATCATGACTAAAAGTGCCTGTAAGGCGTTGTGTTTATTAGCGTGTTGCGATTCGTCTTAGCCGCTATGTGCAAACGTGAATCGCAGTTCTGAGCCTAACGCACGCAAGCTTGAGTGACACCTATTTGCACATTATGCCTGAAAGTGCCTGTAAGGCGTTGTGTGTATTAACTTGTTGCGATTCGTTTTAGCCGCTACGTGCAAACTTGAATCGCATTTCTGAGCCTAACGCGTGCAAGCTTGAGTGACACCGATTTGCACATCATGCCTAAAAGTGCCTGTAAGGCGTTGTGTGTATTAACTTGTTGCGATTCGTTTTAGCCGCTATGTGCAAACTTGAATTGCAGTTCTGAGCCTAACCCGCGCAAGCTTGAGTGACATCATGCCTAAAAGTGCCTGTAAGGCGTTGTGTGTATTAACTTGCTGCGATTCGTTTTAGCCGCTATGTGCAAATTTTTTCGTTCTGAGCCTAACCCGGGCAAGATTGAGTGACACCTATTTGCACATCACTCCTAAAAGTGCCTGTAAGGCTTTGTGTGTATTGTTGTGAGCCTAACCCGCGCAAGCTTGAGTGACCCCTATTTGCACATGATGCCTAAAAGTGCCTGTAAGGCATTGTGAGTATTAACTTGTTGCAATTCATTTTAGCCGCTATGTGCAATCTTGAATTGCAGTCCTGAGCCTAACCCGCGCAAACTTGAGTGACACCTATTTGCACATCATGCCTAAAAGTGCCTGTAAGGTGTTGTGTGTATTAACTTGTTGCGATTCTTTAGCCGCTATGTGCAAGCTTGAATCGCATTTCTGAGCCTAACGCGCGCAAGCTTGAGTGACCCCTATTTGCACATCATGCCTAAAAGTGCCTGCAAGTCGTTGTGTGTATTAACTTGTTGCGATTCGTTTTAGCCGCTATGTGCAAACTTGAATCGCAGTTCTGAGCCTAACCCGCGCAAGCTTGAGTGACACCTATTTGCACATCATGCCTAAAAGTGCCTGTAAGGCGTTGTGTGTATTAACTTGTTGCGATTCTTTAGCCGCTATGTGCAAACTTGAATCGCATTTCTGAGCCTAATGCGGGCAAGCTTGAGTGACCCCTATTTGCACATCATGCCTAAAAGTGCCTGTAAGGCGTTGTGTGTATTAACTTGTTGCGATTCGTTTTAGCCGCTATGTGCAACCTTGAATCGCAGTTCTGAGCCTAACCCGCGCAAGCTTGAGTGACCCCTATTTGCACATCATGCCTAAAAGTGCCTGTAAGGTGTTGTGTGTATTAACTTGTTGCGATCCTTTAGCCGCTGTGTGCAAACTTGAATCGCATTTCTGAGCCTAACGCGCGCAAGCTTGAGTGACCCCTATTTGCACTACATGCCTAAAAGTGCCTGTAAGGCGTTGTGTGTATTAACTTGTTGCGATTCGTTTTAGCCGCTTTGTGCAAACTTGAATCGCAGTTCTGAGCCTAACCCGCGCAAGCTTGAGTGACACCTATTTGCACATCATGCCTAAAAGTGCCTGTAAGGCTTTGTGTGCATTGTTGTGAGCCTAACGCGCGCAAGCTTGAGTGACCCCTATTTGCACATCATGCCTAAAAGTGCCTGTAAGGCGTTGTGTGTATTAACTTGTTGCGATTCGTTTTAGCCGCTATGTGCAACCTTGAATCGCAGTTCTGAGCCTAACCCGCGCAAGCTTGAGTGACCCCTATTTGCACATCATGCCTAAAAGTGCCTGTAAGGCGTTGTGTGTATTAACTTGTTGCGATTCTTTAGCCGCTGTGTGCAAACTTGAATCGCATTTCTGAGCCTAACGCGCGCAAGCTTGAGTGACCCCTATTTGCACTACATGCCTAAAAGTGCCTGTAAGGCGTTGTGTGTATTAACTTGTTGCGATTCGTTTTAGCCGCTTTGTGCAAACTTGAATCGCAGTTCTGAGCCTAACCCGCGCAAGCTTGAGTGACACCTATTTGCACATCATGCCTAAAAGTGCCTGTAAGGCTTTGTGTGCATTGTTGTGAGCCTAACCCGCGCAAGCTTGAGTGACCCCTATTTGCACATCATGCCTAAAAGTGCCTGTAAGGCGTTGTGTGTATTAACTTGTGCGATTCGTTTTAGCCGCTATGTGGAATCTTGAATCGCAGTTCTGAGCCTAACCCGCGCAAGCTTGAGTGAAACCTATTTGCACATCATGCCTAAAAGTGCCTGTAAGGCGTTGTGTGTATTAACTTGTTGCGATTCGTTTTAGCAGCTATGTGCAAATTTTTTCTTTCTGGGCCTAACCCGGGCAAGCTTGAGTGACACCTATTTGCGTATCATGCCTAAAAGTGACTGTAAGGCGTTGTGTGTATTAACTTGTTGCGATTCTTTAGCCGCTACGTGCAAACTTGAATCGCATTTCTGAGCCTAACGCGCGCAAGCTTGAGTGACCCCTATTTGCACATCATGCCTAAAAGTGCCTGTAAGGCGTTGCGTGTATTAACTTGTTGCGATTCCTTTTAGCCGCTATGTGCAAACTTGAATCGCAGTTCTGAGCCTAACCCGCGCAAGCTTGAGTGACCCCTATTTGCACATCATGCCTAAAAGTGCCTGTAAGGCATTGTGTGTATTAACTTGTTGCGATTCTTTAGCCGCTACGTGCAAACTTGAATCGCATTTCTGAGCCTAACGCGCGCAAGCTTGAGTGACCCCTATTTGCACATCATGCCTAAAAGTGCCTGTAAGGCGTTGCGTGTATTAACTTGTTGCGATTCTTTTAGCCGCTATGTGCAAACTTGAATCGCAGTTCTGAGCCTAACCCGCGCAAGCTTGAGTGACACCTATTTGCACATCATGCCTAAAAGTGTCTGTAAGGCGTTGTGTGTATTAACTTGTTGCGATTCTTTAGCCACTATGTGCAAACTTGAATCTCATTTCTGAGCCTACGGTCGCTAGCTTGAGTGACCCCTATTTGCACATCATGCCTAAAAGTGCCTGTAAGGCATTGTGTGTATTAACTTGTTGCAATTCGTTTTAGCCGCTATGTGCAACCTTGAATCGCAGTTCAAAGCCAAACCCGCGCAAGCTTGAGTGACACCTATTTGCACATCATGCCTAAAAGTGCCTGTAAGGCTTTGTGTGTATTGTTGTGAGCCTAACCCGCACAAGCTTGAGTGACCCCTATTTGCACATCATGCCTAAAAGTGCCTGTAAGGCTTTGTGTGTATTTTTGTGAGCCTAACCCGCGCAAGCTTGAGTGACCCCTATTAGCACATCATGCCTAAAAGTGCCTGTAAGGCGTTGTGTGTATTAACTTGTTGCGATTCTTTAGCCGCTACGTGCAAACTTGAATCGCATTTCTGAGCCTAACGCGCGCAAGCTTGAGTGACGCCTATTTGCACATCTGCCTAAAAGTGCCTGTAAGGCTTTGTGTGTATTGTTGTGAGCCTAACCCGCGCAAGCTTGAGTGACACCTATTTGCACATCATGCCTAAAAGTGTCTGTAAGGCGTTGTGTGTATTAACTTGTTGCGATTCTTTAGCCGCTATGTGCAAACTTGAATCTCATTTCTGAGCCTACGGTCGCTAGCTTGAGTGACCCCTATTTGCACATCATGCCTAAAAGTGCCTGTAAGGCATTGTGTGTATTAACTTGTTGCAATTCGTTTTAGCCGCTATGTGCAACCTTGAATCGCAGTTCAAAGCCAAACCCGCGCAAGCTTGAGTGACACCTATTTGCACATCATGCCTAAAAGTGCCTGTAAGGCTTTGTGTGTATTGTTGTGAGCCTAACCCGCACAAGCTTGAGTGACCCCTATTTGCACATCATGCCTAAAAGTGCCTGTAAGGCTTTGTGTGTATTTTTGTGAGCCTAACCCGCGCAAGCTTGAGTGACCCCTATTAGCACATCATGCCTAAAAGTGCCTGTAAGGCGTTGTGTGTATTAACTTGTTGCGATTCTTTAGCCGCTACGTGCAAACTTGAATCGCAGTTCTGAGCCTAACCCACGCAAGCTTGAGTGACGCCTATTTGCACATCATGCCTAAAAGTGCCTGTAAGGCTTTGTGTGTATTGTTGTGAGCCTAACCCGCGCAAGCTTGAGTGACCCCTATTTGCACATCATGCCTAAAAGTGCCTGTAAGGCTTTGTGTGTATTTTTGTGAGCCTAACCCGCACTAGCTTGAGTGACCCCTATTAGCACATCATGACTAAAAGTGCCTGTAAGGCGTTGTGTGTATTAACGTGTTGCGATTCGTCTTAGCCGCTATGTGCAAGCGTGAATCGCAGTTCTGAGCCTAACGCACGCAAGCTTGAGTGACACCTATTTGCACATTATGCCTGAAAGTGCCTGTAAGGCGTTGTGTGTATTAACTTGTTGCGATTCGTTTTAGCCGCTACGTGCAAACTTGAATCGCATTTCTGAGCTTAACGCGCGCAAGCTTGAGTGACACCGATTTGCACATCATGCCTAAAAGTGCCTGTAAGGCGTTGTGTGTATTAACTTGTGTCGATTCGTTTTAGCCGCTATGTGCAAACTTGAATTGCAGTTCTGAGTCTAACCCGCGCAAGCTTGAGTGACATCATGCCTAAAAGTGCCTGTAAGGTGTTGTGTGTATTAACTTGTTGCGATTCTTTAGCCGCTATGTGCAAACTTGAATCGCATTTCTGAGCCTAACGCGCGCAAGCTTGAGTGACCCCTATTTGCACATCATGCCTAAAAGTGCCTGCAAGTCGTTGTGTGTATTAACTTGTTGCGATTCGTTTTAGCCGCTATGTGCAAACTTGAATCACAGTTCTGAGCCTAACCCGCGCAAGCTTGAGTGACACCTATTTGCACATCATGCCTAAAAGTGCCTGTAAGGCGTTGTGTGTATTAACTTGTTGCGATTCTTTAGCCGCTATGTGCAAACTTGAATCGCATTTCTGAGTCTAACGCGCGCAAGCTTGATTGACATCTGTCTGCACAAAATGCCTAAAAGTGCCTCTAAGTCGTTGTGTGTATTAACTTGTTGCGATTCGTTTTAGCCGCTATGTGCAAACTTGAATCGCAGTTCTGAGCCTAACCCGCGCGAGCTTGAGTGACACCTATTTGCACATCATGCCTAAAAGTGCCTGTAAGGCGTTGTGTGTATTAACTTGTTGTGATTCTTTAGCCGCTGTGTGCAAACTTGAATCGCATTTCTGAGCCTAATGCGCGCAAGCTTGAGTGACCCCTATTTGCACTACATGCCTAAAAGTGCCTGTAAGGCGTTGTGTGTATTAACTTGTTGCGATTCGTTTTAGCCGCTTTGTGCAAACTTGAATCGCAGTTCTGAGCCTAACCCGCGCAAGCTTGAGTGACACCTATTTGCACATCATGCCTAAAATTGCCTGTAAGGCTTTGTGTGTATTGTTGTGAGCCTAACCCGCGCAAGCTTGAGTGAACCCTATTTGCACATCATGCCTAAAAGTGCCTGTAAGGCATTGTGTGTATTAACTTGTGCGATTCGTTTTAGCCGCTATGTGGAATCTTGAATCGCAGTTCTGAGCCTAACCCGCGCAAGCTTGAGTGACACCTATTTGCACATCATGCCTAAAAGTGCCTGTAAGGCGTTGTGTGTATTAACTTGTTGCGATTCGTTTTAGCAGCTATGTGCAAATTTTTTCGTTCTGAGCCTAACCCGGGCAAGCTTGAGTGACACCTATTTGCGTATCATGCCTAAAAGTGACTGTAAGGCGTTGTGTGTATTAACTTGTTGCGATTCTTTAGCCGCTACGTGCAAACTTGAATCGCATTTCTGAGCCTAACGCGCGCAAGCTTGAGTGACCCCTATTTGCACATCATGCCTAAAAGTGCCTGTAAGGCGTTGCATGTATTAACTTGTTGCGATTCCTTTTAGCCGCTATGTGCAAACTTGAATCGCAGTTCTGAGCCTAACCCGCGCAAGCTTGAGTGACCCCTATTTGCACATCATGCCTAAAAGTGCCTGTAAGGCATTGTGTGTATTAACTTGTTGCGATTCTTTAGCCGCTACGTGCAAACTTGAATCGCATTTCTGAGCCTAACACGCGCAAGCTTGAGTGACCCCTATTTGCACATCATGCCTAAAAGTGCCTGTAAGGTGTTGCGTGTATTAACTTGTTGCGATTCCTTTTAGCCGCTATGTGCAAACTTGAATCGCAGTTCTGAGCCTAACCCGCGCAAGCTTGAGTGACACCTATTTGCACATCATGCCTAAAAGTGTCTGTAAGGCGTTGTGTGTATTAACTTGTTGCGATTCTTTAGCCGCTATGTGCAAACTTGAATCTCATTTCTGAGCCTACGGTCGCTAGCTTGAGTGACCCCTATTTGCACATCATGCCTAAAAGTGCCTGTAAGGCATTGTGTGTATTAACTTGTTGCAATTCGTTTTAGCCGCTATGTGCAACCTTGAATCGCAGTTCAAAGCCAAACCCGCGCAAGCTTGAGTGACACCTATTTGCACATCATGCCTAAAAGTGCCTGTAAGGCTTTGTGTGTATTGTTGTGAGCCTAACCCGCGCAAGCTTGAGTGACCCCTATTTGCACATCATGCCTAAAAGTGCCTGTAAGGCTTTGTGTGTATTTTTGTGAGCCTAACCCGCGCAAGCTTGAGTGACCCCTATTAGCACATCATGCCTAAAAGTGCCTGTAAGGCGTTGTGTGTATTAACTTGTTGCGATTCTTTAGCCGCTACGTGCAAACTTGAATCGCATTTCTGAGCCTAACGCGCGCAAGCTTGAGTGACGCCTATTTGCACATCTGCCTAAAAGTGCCTGTAAGGCTTTGTGTGTATTGTTGTGAGCCTAACCCGCGCAAGCTTGAGTGACCAATATTTGCACATCATGCCTAAAAGTGCCTGTAAGGCGTTGTGTGTATTAACTTGTTGCGATTCTTTAGCCGCTACGTGCAAACTTGAATCGCATTTCTGAGCCTAACGCGCGCAAGCTTGAGTGACCCCTATTTGCACATCATGCCTAAAAGTGCCTGTAAGGCGTTGTGTGTATTAACTTGTTGCGATTCCTATTAGCCACTATGTGCAAACTTGAATCGCAGTTCTGAGCCTAACCCGCGCAAGCTTGAGTGACACCTATTTGCACATCATGCCTAAAAGTGCCTGTAAGGCGTTGTGTGTATTAACTTGTTGCCATTCTTTAGCCGCTATGTGCAAACTTGAATCGCATTTCCGAGCCTAACGCGCGCAAGCTTGAGTGACCCCTATTTGCACATCATGCCTAAAAGTGCCTGTAAGGCGTTGTGTGTATTAACTTGTTGCGATTCGTTTTAGCCGCTATGTGCAAACTTGAATCGCAGTTCTGAGCCTAACCCACGCAAGCTTGAGTGACGCCTATTTGCACACCATGCCTAAAAGTGCCTGTAAGGCTTTGTGTGTATTGTTGTGAGCCTAACCCGCGCAAGCTTGAGTGACCCCTATTTGCACATCATGCCTAAAAGTGCCTGTAAGGCTTTGTGTGTATTTTTGTGAGCCTAACCCGCGCTAGCTTGAGTGACCCCTATTAGCACATCATGACTAAAAGTGCATGTAAGGCGTTGTGTTTATTAGCGTGTTGCGATTCGTCTTAGCCGTTATGTGCAAGCGTGAATCGCAGTTCTGAGCCTAACGCACGCAAGCTTGAGTGACACCTATTTGCACATTATGCCTGAAAGTGCCTGTAAGGCGTTGTGTGTATTAACTTGTTGCGATTCGTTTTAGCCGCTACGTGCAAACTTGAATCGCATTTCTGAGCCTAACGCGTGCAAGCTTGAGTGACACCGATTTGCACATCATGCCTAAAAGTGCCTGTAAGGCGTTGTGTGTATTAACTTGTTGCGATTCGTTTTAGCCGCTATGTGCAAACTTGAATTGCAGTTCTGAGCCTAACCCGCGCAAGCTTGAGTGACATCATGCCTAAAAGTGCCTGTAAGGCGTTGTGTGTATTAACTTGCTGCGATTCGTTTTAGCCGCTATGTGCAAATTTTTTCGTTCTGAGCCTAACCCGGGCAAGATTGAGTGACACCTATTTGCACATCACTCCTAAAAGTGCCTGTAAGGCTTTGTGTGTATTGTTGTGAGCCTAACCCGCGCAAGCTTGAGTGACCCCTATTTGCACATGATGCCTAAAAGTGCCTGTAAGGCATTGTGAGTATTAACTTGTTGCAATTCATTTTAGCCGCTATGTGCAATCTTGAATTGCAGTCCTGAGCCTAACCCGCGCAAACTTGAGTGACACCTATTTGCACATCATGCCTAAAAGTGCCTGTAAGGTGTTGTGTGTATTAACTTGTTGCGATTCTTTAGCCGCTATGTGCAAGCTTGAATCGCATTTCTGAGCCTAACGCGCGCAAGCTTGAGTGACCCCTATTTGCACATCATGCCTAAAAGTGCCTGCAAGTCGTTGTGTGTATTAACTTGTTGCGATTCGTTTTAGCCGCTATGTGCAAACTTGAATCGCAGTTCTGAGCCTAACCCGCGCAAGCTTGAGTGACACCTATTTGCACATCATGCCTAAAAGTGCCTGTAAGGCGTTGTGTGTATTAACTTGTTGCGATTCTTTAGCCGCTATGTGCAAACTTGAATCGCATTTCTGAGCCTAACGCGGGCAAGCTTGAGTGACCCCTATTTGCACATCATGCCTAAAAGTGCCTGTAAGGCGTTGTGTGTATTAACTTGTTGCGATTCGTTTTAGCCGCTATGTGCAACCTTGAATCGCAGTTCTGAGCCTAACCCGCGCAAGCTTGAGTGACCCCTATTTGCACATCATGTCTAAAAGTGCCTGTAAGGTGTTGTGTGTATTAACTTGTTGCGATCCTTTAGCCGCTGTGTGCAAACTTGAATCGCATTTCTGAGCCTAACGCGCGCAAGCTTGAGTGACCCCTATTTGCACTACATGCCTAAAAGTGCCTGTAAGGCGTTGTGTGTATTAACTTGTTGCGATTCGTTTTAGCCGCTTTGTGCAAACTTGAATCGCAGTTCTGAGCCTAACCCGCGCAAGCTTGAGTGACACCTATTTGCACATCATGCCTAAAAGTGCCTGTAAGGCTTTGTGTGCATTGTTGTGAGCCTAACGCGCGCAAGCTTGAGTGACCCCTATTTGCACATCATGCCTAAAAGTGCCTGTAAGGCGTTGTGTGTATTAACTTGTTGCGATTCGTTTTAGCCGCTATGTGCAACCTTGAATCGCAGTTCTGAGCCTAACCCGCGCAAGCTTGAGTGACCCCTATTTGCACATCATGCCTAAAAGTGCCTGTAAGGTGTTGTGTGTATTAACTTGTTGCGATTCTTTAGCCGCTGTGTGCAAACTTGAATCGCATTTCTGAGCCTAACGCGCGCAAGCTTGAGTGACCCCTATTTGCACCACATGCCTAAAAGTGCCTGTAAGGCATTGTGTGTATTAACTTGTTGCGATTCGTTTTAGCCGCTTTGTGCAAACTTGAATCGCAGTTCTGAGCCTAACCCGCGCAAGCTTGAGTGACACCTATTTGCACATCATGCCTAATATGCCTGTAAGGCTTTGTGTGCATTGTTGTGAGCCTAACCCGCGCAAGCTTGAGTGACCCCTATTTGCACATCATGCCTAAAAGTGCCTGTAAGGCGTTGTGTGTATTAACTTGTGCGATTCGTTTTAGCCGCTATGTGGAATCTTGAATCGCAGTTCTGAGCCTAACCCGCGCAAGCTTGAGTGAAACCTATTTGCACATCATGCCTAAAAGTGCCTGTAAGGCGTTGTGTGTATTAACTTGTTGCGATTCGTTTTAGCAGCTATGTGCAAATTTTTTCTTTCTGGGCCTAACCCGGGCAAGCTTGAGTGACCCCTATTAGCACATCATGCCTAAAAGTGCCTGTAAGGCGTTGTGTGTATTAACTTGTTGCGATTCTTTAGCCGCTACGTGCAAACTTGAATCGCATTTCTGAGCCTAACGCGCGCAAGCTTGAGTGACGCCTATTTGCACATCTGCCTAAAAGTGCCTGTAAGGCTTTGTGTGTATTGTTGTGAGCCTAACCCGCGCAAGCTTGAGTGACCAATATTTGCACATCATGCCTAAAAGTGACTGTAAGGCGTTGTGTGTATTAACTTGTTGTGATTCTTTAGCCGCTACGTGCAAACTTGAATCGCATTTCTGAGCCTAACGCGCGCAAGCTTGAGTGACCCCTATTTGCACATCATGCCTAAAAGTGCCTGTAAGGCGTTGCGTGTATTAACTTGTTGCGATTCCTTTTAGCCGCTATGTGCAAACTTGAATCGCAGTTCTGAGCCTAACCCGCGCAAGCTTGAGTGACCCCTATTTGCACATCATGCCTAAAAGTGCCTGTAAGGAATTGTGTGTATTAACTTGTTGCGATTCCTTTTAGCCGCTATGTGCAAACTTGAATCGCAGTTCTGAGCCTAACCCGCGCAAGCTTGAGTGACACCTATTTGCACATCATGCCTAAAAGTGTCTGTAAGGCGTTGTGTGTATTAACTTGTTGCGATTCTTTAGCCGCTATGTGCAAACTTGAATCTCATTTCTGAGCCTACGGTCGCTAGCTTGAGTGACCCCTATTCGCACATCATGCCTAAAAGTGCCTGTAAGGCATTGTGTGTATTAACTTGTTTTAATTCATTTTAGCCGCTATGTGCAACCTTGAATCGCAGTTCAAAGCCAAACCCGCGCAAGCTTGAGTGACACCTATTTGCACATCATGCCTAAAAGTGCCTGTAAGGCTTTGTGTGTATTGTTGTGAGCCTAACCCGCACAAGCTTGAGTGACCCCTATTTGCACATCATGCCTAAAAGTGCCTGTAAGGCTTTGTGTGTATTTTTGTGAGCCTAACCCGCGCAAGCTTGAGTGACCCCTATTAGCACATCATGCCTAAAAGTGCCTGTAAGGCGTTGTGTGTATTAACTTGTTGCGATTCTTTAGCCGCTACGTGCAAACTTGAATCGCATTTCTGAGCCTAACGCGCGCAAGCTTGAGTGACGCCTATTTGCACATCTGCCTAAAAGTGCCTGTAAGGCTTTGTGTGTATTGTTGTGAGCCTAACCCGCGCAAGCTTGAGTGACCAATATTTGCACATCATGCCTAAAAGTGCCTGTAAGGCGTTGTGTGTATTAACTTGTTGCGATTCTTTAGCCGCTACGTGCAAACTTGAATCGCATTTCTGAGCCTAACACGCGCAAGCTTGAGTGACCCCTATTTGCACATCATGCCTAAAAGTGCCTGTAAGGCGTTGTGTGTATTAACTTGTTGCGATTCTTTAGCCGCTACGTGCAAACTTGAATCGCATTTCTGAGCCTAACGCGCGCAAGCTTGAGTGACGCCTATTTGCACATCTGCCTAAAAGTGCCTGTAAGGCTTTGTGTGTATTGTTGTGAGCCTAACCCGCGCAAGCTTGAGTGACCAATATTTGCACATCATGCCTAAAAGTGCCTGTAAGGCGTTGTGTGTATTAACTTGTTGCGATTCTTTAGCCGCTACGTGCAAACTTGAATCGCATTTCTGAGCCTAACGCGCGCAAGCTTGAGTGACCCCTATTTGCACATCATGCCTAAAAGTGCCTGTAAGGCGTTGTGTGTATTAACTTGTTGCGATTCCTTTTAGCCACTATGTGCAAACTTGAATCGCAGTTCTGAGCCTAACCCGCGCAAGCTTGAGTGACACCTATTTGCACATCATGCCTAAAAGTGCCTGTAAGGCGTTGTGTGTATTAACTTGTTGCCATTCTTTAGCCGCTATGTGCAAACTTGAATCGCATTTCCGAGCCTAACGCGCGCAAGCTTGAGTGACCCCTATTTGCACATCATGCCTAAAAGTGCCTGTAAGGCGTTGTGTGTATTAACTTGTTGCGATTCGTTTTAGCCGCTATGTGCAACCTTGAATCGCAGTTCTGAGCCTAACCCGCGCAAGCTTGAGTGACCCCTATTTGCACATCATGCCTAAAAGTGCCTGTAAGGCGTTGTGTGTATTAACTTGTTGCGATTCTTTAGCCGCTATGTGCAAACTTGAATCGCATTTCTGAGTCTAACGCGCGCAAGCTTGATTGACATCTGTCTGCACAAAATGCCTAAAAGTGCCTCTAAGTCGTTGTGTGTATTAACTTGTTGCGATTCGTTTTAGCCGCTATGTGCAAACTTGAATCGCAGTTCTGAGCCTAACCCGCGCGAGCTTGAGTGACACCTATTTGCACATCATGCCTAAAAGTGCCTGTAAGGCGTTGTGTGTATTAACTTGTTGTGATTCTTTAGCCGCTGTGTGCAAACTTGAATCGCATTTCTGAGCCTAACGCGCGCAAGCTTGAGTGACCCCTATTTGCACTACATGCCTAAAAGTGCCTGTAAGGCGTTGTGTGTATTAACTTGTTGCGATTCGTTTTAGCCGCTTTGTGCAAACTTGAATCGCAGTTCTGAGCCTAACCCGCGCAAGCTTGAGTGACACCTATTTGCACATCATGCCTAAAATTGCCTGTAAGGCTTTGTGTGTATTGTTGTGAGCCTAACCCGCGCAAGCTTGAGTGAACCCTATTTGCACATCATGCCTAAAAGTGCCTGTAAGGCATTGTGTGTATTAACTTGTGCGATTCGTTTTAGCCGCTATGTGGAATCTTGAATCGCAGTTCTGAGCCTAACCCGCGCAAGCTTGAGTGACACCTATTTGCACATCATGCCTAAAAGTGCCTGTAAGGCGTTGTGTGTATTAACTTGTTGCGATTCGTTTTAGCAGCTATGTGCAAATTTTTTCGTTCTGAGCCTAACCCGGGCAAGCTTGAGTGACACCTATTTGCGTATCATGCCTAAAAGTGACTGTAAGGCGTTGTGTGTATTAACTTGTTGCGATTCTTTAGCCGCTACGTGCAAACTTGAATCGCATTTCTGAGCCTAACGCGCGCAAGCTTGAGTGACCCCTATTTGCACATCATGCCTAAAAGTGCCTGTAAGGCGTTGCATGTATTAACTTGTTGCGATTCCTTTTAGCCGCTATGTGCAAACTTGAATCGCAGTTCTGAGCCTAACCCGCGCAAGCTTGAGTGACCCCTATTTGCACATCATGCCTAAAAGTGCCTGTAAGGCATTGTGTGTATTAACTTGTTGCGATTCTTTAGCCGCTACGTGCAAACTTGAATCGCATTTCTGAGCCTAACACGCGCAAGCTTGAGTGACCCCTATTTGCACATCATGCCTAAAAGTGCCTGTAAGGTGTTGCGTGTATTAACTTGTTGCGATTCCTTTTAGCCGCTATGTGCAAACTTGAATCGCAGTTCTGAGCCTAACCCGCGCAAGCTTGAGTGACACCTATTTGCACATCATGCCTAAAAGTGTCTGTAAGGCGTTGTGTGTATTAACTTGTTGCGATTCTTTAGCCGCTATGTGCAAACTTGAATCTCATTTCTGAGCCTACGGTCGCTAGCTTGAGTGACCCCTATTTGCACATCATGCCTAAAAGTGCCTGTAAGGCATTGTGTGTATTAACTTGTTGCAATTCGTTTTAGCCGCTATGTGCAACCTTGAATCGCAGTTCAAAGCCAAACCCGCGCAAGCTTGAGTGACACCTATTTGCACATCATGCCTAAAAGTGCCTGTAAGGCTTTGTGTGTATTGTTGTGAGCCTAACCCGCGCAAGCTTGAGTGACCCCTATTTGCACATCATGCCTAAAAGTGCCTGTAAGGCTTTGTGTGTATTTTTGTGAGCCTAACCCGCGCAAGCTTGAGTGACCCCTATTAGCACATCATGCCTAAAAGTGCCTGTAAGGCGTTGTGTGTATTAACTTGTTGCGATTCTTTAGCCGCTACGTGCAAACTTGAATCGCATTTCTGAGCCTAACGCGCGCAAGCTTGAGTGACGCCTATTTGCACATCTGCCTAAAAGTGCCTGTAAGGCTTTGTGTGTATTGTTGTGAGCCTAACCCGCGCAAGCTTGAGTGACCAATATTTGCACATCATGCCTAAAAGTGCCTGTAAGGCGTTGTGTGTATTAACTTGTTGCGATTCTTTAGCCGCTACGTGCAAACTTGAATCGCATTTCTGAGCCTAACGCGCGCAAGCTTGAGTGACCCCTATTTGCACATCATGCCTAAAAGTGCCTGTAAGGCGTTGTGTGTATTAACTTGTTGCGATTCCTTTTAGCCACTATGTGCAAACTTGAATCGCAGTTCTGAGCCTAACCCGCGCAAGCTTGAGTGACACCTATTTGCACATCATGCCTAAAAGTGCCTGTAAGGCGTTGTGTGTATTAACTTGTTGCCATTCTTTAGCCGCTATGTGCAAACTTGAATCGCATTTCCGAGCCTAACGCGCGCAAGCTTGAGTGACCCCTATTTGCACATCATGCCTAAAAGTGCCTGTAAGGCGTTGTGTGTATTAACTTGTTGCGATTCGTTTTAGCCGCTATGTGCAAACTTGAATCGCAGTTCTGAGCCTAACCCACGCAAGCTTGAGTGACGCCTATTTGCACACCATGCCTAAAAGTGCCTGTAAGGCTTTGTGTGTATTGTTGTGAGCCTAACCCGCGCAAGCACATCATGCCTAAAAGTGCCTGTAAGGCTTTGTGTGTATTTTTGTGAGCCTAACCCGCGCTAGCTTGAGTGACCCCTATTAGCACATCATGACTAAAAGTGCCTGTAAGGCGTTGTGTTTATTAGCGTGTTGCGATTCGTCTTAGCCGCTATGTGCAAGCGTGAATCGCAGTTCTGAGCCTAACGCACGCAAGCTTGAGTGACACCTATTTGCACATTATGCCTGAAAGTGCCTGTAAGGCGTTGTGTGTATTAACTTGTTGCGATTCGTTTTAGCCGCTACGTGCAAACTTGAATCGCATTTCTGAGCCTAACGCGTGCAAGCTTGAGTGACACCGATTTGCACATCATGCCTAAAAGTGCCTGTAAGGCGTTGTGTGTATTAACTTGTTGCGATTCGTTTTAGCCGCTATGTGCAAACTTGAATTGCAGTTCTGAGCCTAACCCGCGCAAGCTTGAGTGACATCATGCCTAAAAGTGCCTGTAAGGCGTTGTGTGTATTAACTTGCTGCGATTCGTTTTAGCCGCTATGTGCAAATTTTTTCGTTCTGAGCCTAACCCGGGCAAGATTGAGTGACACCTATTTGCACATCACTCCTAAAAGTGCCTGTAAGGCTTTGTGTGTATTGTTGTGAGCCTAACCCGCGCAAGCTTGAGTGACCCCTATTTGCACATCATGCCTAAAAGTGCCTGTAAGGCTTTGTGTGCATTGTTGTGAGCCTAACCCGCGCAAGCTTGAGTGACACCTATTTGCACATCATGCCTAAAAGTGTCTGTAAGGCGTTGTGTGTATTAACTTGTTGCGATTCTTTAGCCGCTATGTGCAAACTTGAATCTCATTTCTGAGCCTACGGTCGCTAGCTTGAGTGACCCCTATTTGCACATCATGCCTAAAAGTGCCTGTAAGGCATTGTGAGTATTAACTTGTTGCAATTCATTTTAGCCGCTATGTGCAATCTTGAATTGCAGTCCTGAGCCTAACCCGCGCAAACTTGAGTGACACCTATTTGCACATCATGCCTAAAAGTGCCTGTAAGGTGTTGTGTGTATTAACTTGTTGCGATTCTTTAGCCGCTATGTGCAAGCTTGAATCGCATTTCTGAGCCTAACGCGGGCAAGCTTGAGTGACCCCTATTTGCACATCATGCCTAAAAGTGCCTGCAAGTCGTTGTGTGTATTAACTTGTTGCGATTCGTTTTAGCCGCTATGTGCAAACTTGAATCGCAGTTCTGAGCCTAACCCGCGCAAGCTTGAGTGACACCTATTTGCACATCATGCCTAAAAGTGCCTGTAAGGCGTTGTGTGTATTAACTTGTTGCGATTCTTTAGCCGCTATGTGCAAACTTGAATCGCATTTCTGAGCCTAACGCGGGCAAGCTTGAGTGACCCCTATTTGCACATCATGCCTAAAAGTGCCTGTAAGGCGTTGTGTGTATTAACTTGTTGCGATTCGTTTTAGCCGCTATGTGCAACCTTGAATCGCAGTTCTGAGCCTAACCCGCGCAAGCTTGAGTGACCCCTATTTGCACATCATGCCTAAAAGTGCCTGTAAGGTGTTGTGTGTATTAACTTGTTGCGATCCTTTAGCCGCTGTGTGCAAACTTGAATCGTATTTCTGAGCCTAACGCGCGCAAGCTTGAGTGACCCCTATTTGCACTACATGCCTAAAAGTGCCTGTAAGGCGTTGTGTGTATTAACTTGTTGCGATTCGTTTTAGCCGCTTTGTGCAAACTTGAATCGCAGTTCTGAGCCTAACCCGCGCAAGCTTGAGTGACACCTATTTGCACATCATGCCTAAAAGTGCCTGTAAGGCTTTGTGTGCATTGTTGTGAGCCTAACGCGCGCAAGCTTGAGTGACCCCTATTTGCACATCATGCCTAAAAGTGCCTGTAAGGCGTTGTGTGTATTAACTTGTTGCGATTCGTTTTAGCCGCTATGTGCAACCTTGAATCGCAGTTCTGAGCCTAACCCGCGCAAGCTTGAGTGACCCCTATTTGCACATCATGCCTAAAAGTGCCTGTAAGGCGTTGTGTGTATTAACTTGTTGCGATTCTTTAGCCGCTGTGTGCAAACTTGAATCGCATTTCTGAGCCTAACGCGCGCAAGCTTGAGTGACCCCTATTTGCACTACATGCCTAAAAGTGCCTGTAAGGCGTTGTGTGTATTAACTTGTTGCGATTCGTTTTAGCCGCTTTGTGCAAACTTGAATCGCAGTTCTGAGCCTAACCCGCGCAAGCTTGAGTGACACCTATTTGCACATCATGCCTAAAAGTGCCTGTAAGGCTTTGTGTGCATTGTTGTGAGCCTAACCCGCGCAAGCTTGAGTGACCCCTATTTGCACATCATGCCTAAAAGTGCCTGTAAGGCGTTGTGTGTATTAACTTGTGCGATTCGTTTTAGCCGCTATGTGGAATCTTGAATCGCAGTTCTGAGCCTAACCCGCGCAAGCTTGAGTGAAACCTATTTGCACATCATGCCTAAAAGTGCCTGTAAGGCGTTGTGTGTATTAACTTGTTGCGATTCGTTTTAGCAGCTATGTGCAAATTTTTTCTTTCTGGGCCTAACCCGGGCAAGCTTGAGTGACACCTATTTGCGTATCATGCCTAAAAGTGACTGTAAGGCGTTGTGTGTATTAACTTGTTGCGATTCTTTAGCCGCTACGTGCAAACTTGAATCGCATTTCTGAGCCTAACGCGCGCAAGCTTGAGTGACCCCTATTTGCACATCATGCCTAAAAGTGCCTGTAAGGCGTTGCGTGTATTAACTTGTTGCGATTCCTTTTAGCCGCTATGTGCAAACTTGAATCGCAGTTCTGAGCCTAACCCGCGCAAGCTTGAGTGACCCCTATTTGCACATCATGCCTAAAAGTGCCTGTAAGGCATTGTGTGTATTAACTTGTTGCGATTCTTTAGCCGCTACGTGCAAACTTGAATCGCATTTCTGAGCCTAACACGCGCAAGCTTGAGTGACCCCTATTTGCACATCATGCCTAAAAGTGCCTGTAAGGCGTTGCGTGTATTAACTTGTTGCGATTCCTTTTAGCCGCTATGTGCAAACTTGAATCGCAGTTCTGAGCCTAACCCGCGCAAGCTTGAGTGACACCTATTTGCACATCATGCCTAAAAGTGTCTGTAAGGCGTTGTGTGTATTAACTTGTTGCGATTCTTTAGCCGCTATGTGCAAACTTGAATCTCATTTCTGAGCCTACGGTCGCTAGCTTGAGTGACCCCTATTTGCACATCATGCCTAAAAGTGCCTGTAAGGCATTGTGTGTATTAACTTGTTGCAATTCATTTTAGCCGCTATGTGCAACCTTGAATCGCAGTTCAAAGCCAAACCCGCGCAAGCTTGAGTGACACCTATTTGCACATCATGCCTAAAAGTGCCTGTAAGGCTTTGTGTGTATTGTTGTGAGCCTAACCCGCACAAGCTTGAGTGACCCCTATTTGCACATCATGCCTAAAAGTGCCTGTAAGGCTTTGTGTGTATTTTTGTGAGCCTAACCCGCGCAAGCTTGAGTGACCCCTATTAGCACATCATGCCTAAAAGTGCCTGTAAGGCGTTGTGTGTATTAACTTGTTGCGATTCTTTAGCCGCTACGTGCAAACTTGAATCGCATTTCTGAGCCTAACGCGCGCAAGCTTGAGTGACGCCTATTTGCACATCTGCCTAAAAGTGCCTGTAAGGCTTTGTGTGTATTGTTGTGAGCCTAACCCGCGCAAGCTTGAGTGACCAATATTTGCACATCATGCCTAAAAGTGCCTGTAAGGCGTTGTGTGTATTAACTTGTTGCGATTCTTTAGCCGCTACGTGCAAACTTGAATCGCATTTCTGAGCCTAACGCGCGCAAGCTTGAGTGACCCCTATTTGCACATCATGCCTAAAAGTGCCTGTAAGGTGTTGTGTGTATTAACTTGTTGCGATTCTTTAGCCGCTACGTGCAAACTTGAATCGCATTTCTGAGCCTAACACGCGCAAGCTTGAGTGACCCCTATTTGCACATCATGCCTAAAAGTGCCTGTAAGGTGTTGCGTGTATTAACTTGTTGCGATTCCTTTTAGCCGCTATGTGCAAACTTGAATCGCAGTTCTGAGCCTAACCCGCGCAAGCTTGAGTGACACCTATTTGCACATCATGCCTAAAAGTGTCTGTAAGGCGTTGTGTGTATTAACTTGTTGCGATTTTTTAGCCGCTATGTGCAAACTTGAATCTCATTTCTGAGCCTACGGTCGCTAGCTTGAGTGACCCCTATTTGCACATCATGCCTAAAAGTGCCTGTAAGGCATTGTGTGTATTAACTTGTTGCAATTCGTTTTAGCCGCTATGTGCAACCTTGAATCGCAGTTCAAAGCCAAACCCGCGCAAGCTTGAGTGACACCTATTTGCACATCATGCCTAAAAGTGCCTGTAAGGCTTTGTGTGTATTGTTGTGAGCCTAACCCGCGCAAGCTTGAGTGACCCCTATTTGCACATCATGCCTAAAAGTGCCTGTAAGGCTTTGTGTGTATTTTTGTGAGCCTAACCCGCGCAAGCTTGAGTGACCCCTATTAGCACATCATGCCTAAAAGTGCCTGTAAGGCGTTGTGTGTATTAACTTGTTGCGATTCTTTAGCCGCTACGTGCAAACTTGAATCGCATTTCTGAGCCTAACGCGCGCAAGCTTGAGTGACGCCTATTTGCACATCTGCCTAAAAGTGCCTGTAAGGCTTTGTGTGTATTGTTGTGAGCCTAACCCGCGCAAGCTTGAGTGACCAATATTTGCACATCATGCCTAAAAGTGCCTGTAAGGCGTTGCGTGTATTAACTTGTTGCGATTCTTTAGCCGCTACGTGCAAACTTGAATCGCATTTCTGAGCCTAACGCGCGCAAGCTTGAGTGACCCCTATTTGCACATCATGCCTAAAAGTGCCTGTAAGGCGTTGTGTGTATTAACTTGTTGCGATTCCTTTTAGCCACTATGTGCAAACTTGAATCGCAGTTCTGAGCCTAACCCGCGCAAGCTTGAGTGACACCTATTTGCACATCATGCCTAAAAGTGCCTGTAAGGCGTTGTGTGTATTAACTTGTTGCCATTCTTTAGCCGCTATGTGCAAACTTGAATCGCATTTCCGAGCCTAACGCGCGCAAGCTTGAGTGACCCCTATTTGCACATCATGCCTAAAAGTGCCTGTAAGGCGTTGTGTGTATTAACTTGTTGCGATTCGTTTTAGCCGCTATGTGCAACCTTGAATCGCAGTTCTGAGCCTAACCCGCGCAAGCTTGAGTGACCCCTATTTGCACATCATGCCTAAAAGTGCCTGTAAGGTGTTGTGTGTATTAACTTGTTGCGATCCTTTAGCCGCTGTGTGCAAACTTGAATCGCATTTCTGAGCCTAACGCGCGCAAGCTTGAGTGACCCCTATTTGCACTACATGCCTAAAAGTGCCTGTAAGGCGTTGTGTGTATTAACTTGTTGCGATTCGTTTTAGCCGCTTTGTGCAAACTTGAATCGCAGTTCTGAGCCTAACCCGCGCAAGCTTGAGTGACACCTATTTGCACATCATGCCTAAAAGTGCCTGTAAGGCTTTGTGTGCATTGTTGTGAGCCTAACGCGCGCAAGCTTGAGTGACCGCTATTTGCACATCATGCCTAAAAGTGCCTGTAAGGCGTTGTGTGTATTAACTTGTTGCGATTCGTTTTAGCCGCTATGTGCAACCTTGAATCGCAGTTCTGAGCCTAACCCGCGCAAGCTTGAGTGACCCCTATTTGCACATCATGCCTAAAAGTGCCTGTAAGGCGTTGTGTGTATTAACTTGTTGCGATTCTTTAGCCGCTACGTGCAAACTTGAATCGCATTTCTGAGCCTAACGCGCGCAAGCTTGAGTGACCCCTATTTGCACATCATGCCTAAAAGTGCCTGTAAGGCGTTGTGTGTATTAACTTGTTGCGATTCTTTAGCCGCTACGTGCAAACTTGAATCGCATTTCTGAGCCTAACACGCGCAAGCTTGAGTGACCCCTATTTGCACATCATGCCTAAAAGTGCCTGTAAGGTGTTGCGTGTATTAACTTGTTGCGATTCCTTTTAGCCGCTATGTGCAAACTTGAATCGCAGTTCTGAGCCTAACCCGCGCAAGCTTGAGTGACACCTATTTGCACATCATGCCTAAAAGTGTCTGTAAGGCGTTGTGTGTATTAACTTGTTGCGATTCTTTAGCCGCTATGTGCAAACTTGAATCTCATTTCTGAGCCTACGGTCGCTAGCTTGAGTGACCCCTATTTGCACATCATGCCTAAAAGTGCCTGTAAGGCATTGTGTGTATTAACTTGTTGCAATTCGTTTTAGCCGCTATGTGCAACCTTGAATCGCAGTTCAAAGCCAAACCCGCGCAAGCTTGAGTGACACCTATTTGCACATCATGCCTAAAAGTGCCTGTAAGGCTTTGTGTGTATTGTTGTGAGCCTAACCCGCGCAAGCTTGAGTGACCCCTATTTGCACATCATGCCTAAAAGTGCCTGTAAGGCTTTGTGTGTATTTTTGTGAGCCTAACCCGCGCAAGCTTGAGTGACCCCTATTAGCACATCATGCCTAAAAGTGCCTGTAAGGTGTTGTGTGTATTAACTTGTTGCGATTCTTTAGCCGCTACGTGCAAACTTGAATCGCATTTCTGAGCCTAACGCGCGCAAGCTTGAGTGACGCCTATTTGCACATCTGCCTAAAAGTGCCTGTAAGGCTTTGTGTGTATTGTTGTGAGCCTAACCCGCGCAAGCTTGAGTGACCAATATTTGCACATCATGCCTAAAAGTGCCTGTAAGGCGTTGTGTGTATTAACTTGTTGCGATTCTTTAGCCGCTACGTGCAAACTTGAATCGCATTTCTGAGCCTAACGCGCGCAAGCTTGAGTGACCCCTATTTGCACATCATGCCTAAAAGTGCCTGTAAGGCGTTGTGTGTATTAACTTGTTGCGATTCCTTTTAGCCACTATGTGCAAACTTGAATCGCAGTTCTGAGCCTAACCCGCGCAAGCTTGAGTGACACCTATTTGCACATCATGCCTAAAAGTGCCTGTAAGGCGTTGTGTGTATTAACTTGTTGCCATTCTTTAGCCGCTATGTGCAAACTTGAATCGCATTTCCGAGCCTAACGCGCGCAAGCTTGAGTGACCCCTATTTGCACATCATGCCTAAAAGTGCCTGTAAGGCGTTGTGTGTATTAACTTGTTGCGATTCGTTTTAGCCGCTATGTGCAACCTTGAATCGCAGTTCTGAGCCTAACCCGCGCAAGCTTGAGTGACCCCTATTTGCACATCATGCCTAAAAGTGCCTGTAAGGTGTTGTGTGTATTAACTTGTTGCGATCCTTTAGCCGCTGTGTGCAAACTTGAATCGCATTTCTGAGCCTAACGCGCGCAAGCTTGAGTGACCCCTATTTGCACTACATGCCTAAAAGTGCCTGTAAGGCGTTGTGTGTATTAACTTGTTGCGATTCGTTTTAGCCGCTTTGTGCAAACTTGAATCGCAGTTCTGAGCCTAACCCGCGCAAGCTTGAGTGACACCTATTTGCACATCATGCCTAAAAGTGCCTGTAAGGCTTTGTGTGCATTGTTGTGAGCCTAACGCGCGCAAGCTTGAGTGACCCCTATTTGCACATCATGCCTAAAAGTGCCTGTAAGGCGTTGTGTGTATTAACTTGTTGCGATTCGTTTTAGCCGCTATGTGCAACCTTGAATCGCAGTTCTGAGCCTAACCCGCGCAAGCTTGAGTGACCCCTATTTGCACATCATGCCTAAAAGTGCCTGTAAGGCGTTGTGTGTATTAACTTGTTGCGATTCTTTAGCCGCTGTGTGCAAACTTGAATCTCATTTCTGAGCCTACGGTCGCTAGCTTGAGTGACCCCTATTTGCACATCATGCCTAAAAGTGCCTGTAAGGCATTGTGTGTATTAACTTGTTGCAATTCGTTTTAGCCGCTATGTGCAACCTTGAATCGCAGTTCAAAGCCAAACCCGCGCAAGCTTGAGTGACACCTATTTGCACATCATGCCTAAAAGTGCCTGTAAGGCTTTGTGTGTATTGTTGTGAGCCTAACCCGCGCAAGCTTGAGTGACCCCTATTTGCACATCATGCCTAAAAGTGCCTGTAAGGCTTTGTGTGTATTTTTGTGAGCCTAACCCGCGCAAGCTTGAGTGACCCCTATTAGCACATCATGCCTAAAAGTGCCTGTAAGGCGTTGTGTGTATTAACTTGTTGCGATTCTTTAGCCGCTACGTGCAAACTTGAATCGCATTTCTGAGTCTAACGCGCGCAAGCTTGAGTGACGCCTATTTGCACATCTGCCTAAAAGTGCCTGTAAGGCTTTGTGTGTATTGTTGTGAGCCTAACCCGCGCAAGCTTGAGTGACCAATATTTGCACATCATGCCTAAAAGTGCCTGTAAGGCGTTGTGTGTATTAACTTGTTGCGATTCTTTAGCCGCTACGTGCAAACTTGAATCGCATTTCTGAGCCTAACGCGCGCAAGCTTGAGTGACCCCTATTTGCACATCATGCCTAAAAGTGCCTGTAAGGCGTTGTGTGTATTAACTTGTTGCGATTCCTTTTAGCCACTATGTGCAAACTTGAATCGCAGTTCTGAGCCTAACCCGCGCAAGCTTGAGTGACACCTATTTGCACATCATGCCTAAAAGTGCCTGTAAGGCGTTGTGTGTATTAACTTGTTGCCATTCTTTAGCCGCTATGTGCAAACTTGAATCGCATTTCTGAGCCTAACGCGGGCAAGCTTGAGTGACCCCTATTTGCACATCATGCCTAAAAGTGCCTGTAAGGCGTTGTGTGTATTAACTTGTTGCGATTCGTTTTAGCCGCTATGTGCAACCTTGAATCGCAGTTCTGAGCCTAACCCGCGCAAGCTTGAGTGACCCCTATTTGCACATCATGCCTAAAAGTGCCTGTAAGGTGTTGTGTGTATTAACTTGTTGCGATCCTTTAGCCGCTGTGTGCAAACTTGAATCGCATTTCTGAGCCTAACGCGCGCAAGCTTGAGTGACCCCTATTTGCACTACATGCCTAAAAGTGCCTGTAAGGCGTTGTGTGTATTAACTTGTTGCGATTCGTTTTAGCCGCTTTGTGCAAACTTGAATCGCAGTTCTGAGCCTAACCCGCACAAGCTTGAGTGACACCTATTTGCACATCATGCCTAAAAGTGCCTGTAAGGCTTTGTGTGCATTGTTGTGAGCCTAACGCGCGCAAGCTTGAGTGACCCCTATTTGCACATCATGCCTAAAAGTGCCTGTAAGGCGTTGTGTGTATTAACTTGTTGCGATTCGTTTTAGCCGCTATGTGCAACCTTGAATCGCAGTTCTGAGTCTAACCCGCGCAAGCTTGAGTGACCCCTATTTGCACATCATGCCTAAAAGTGCCTGTATTAAAGTAGTATATTAACTTGTTGCGATTCTTTAGCCGCTGTGTGCAAACTTGAATCGCATTTCTGAGCCTAACGCGCGCAAGCTTGAGTGACCCCTATTTGCACTACATGCCTAAAAGTGCCTGTAAGGCGTTGTGTGTATTAACTTGTTGCGATTCGTTTTAGCCGCTTTGTGCAAACTTGAATCGCAGTTCTGAGCCTAACCCGCGCAAGCTTGAGTGACACCTATTTGCACATCATGCCTAAAAGTGCCTGTAAGGCTTTGTGTGCATTGTTGTGAGCCTAGCCCGCGCAAGCTTGAGTGACCCCTATTTGCACATCATGCCTAAAAGTGCCTGTAAGGCGTTGTGTGTATTAACTTGTGCGATTCGTTTTAGCCGCTATGTAGAATCTTGAATCGCAGTTCTGAGCCTAACCCGCGCAAGCTTGAGTGACACCTATTTGCACATCATGCCTAAAAGTGCCTGTAAGGCGTTGTGTGTATTAACTTGTTGCGATTCGTTTTAGCAGCTATGTGCAAATTTTTTCTTTCTGGGCCTAACCCGGGCAAGCTTGAGTGACACCTATTTGCGTATCATGCCTAAAAGTGACTGTAAGGCGTTGTGTGTATTAACTTGTTGCGATTCTTTAGCCGCTACGTGCAAACTTGAATCGCATTTCTGAGCCTAACGCGCGCAAGCTTGAGTGACCCCTATTTGCACATCATGCCTAAAAGTGCCTGTAAGGCGTTGCGTGTATTAACTTGTTGCGATTCCTTTTAGCCGCTATGTGCAAACTTGAATCGCAGTTCTGAGCCTAACCCGCGCAAGCTTGAGTGACCCCTATTTGCACATCATGCCTAAAAGTTCCTGTAAGGCATTGTGTGTATTAACTTGTTGCGATTCTTTAGCCGCTACGTGCAAACTTGAATCGCATTTCTGAGCTAACGCGCGCAAGCTTGAGTGACCCCTATTTGCACATCATGCCTAAAAGTGCCTGTAAGGCGTTGCGTGTATTAACTTGTTGCGATTCCTTTTAGCCGCTATGTGCAAACTTGAATCGCAGTTCTGAGCCTAACCCGCGCAAGCTTGAGTGACACCTATTTGCACATCATGCCTAAAAGTGTCTGTAAGGCGTTGTGTGTATTAACTTGTTGCGATTCTTTAGCCGCTATGTGCAAACTTGAATCTCATTTCTGAGCCTACGGTCGCTAGCTTGAGTGACCCCTATTTGCACATCATGCCTAAAAGTGCCTGTAAGGCATTGTGTGTATTAACTTGTTGCAATTCGTTTTAGCCGCTATGTGCAACCTTGAATCGCAGTTCAAAGCCAAACCCGCGCAAGCTTGAGTGACACCTATTTGCACATCATGCCTAAAAGTGCCTGTAAGGCTTTGTGTGTATTGTTGTGAGCCTAACCCGCGCAAGCTTGAGTGACCCCTATTTGCACATCATGCCTAAAAGTGCCTGTAAGGCTTTGTGTGTATTTTTGTGAGCCTAACCCGCGCAAGCTTGAGTGACCCCTATTAGCACATCATGCCTAAAAGTGCCTGTAAGGCGTTGTGTGTATTAACTTGTTGCGATTCTTTAGCCGCTACGTGCAAACTTGAATCGCATTTCTGAGCCTAACGCGCGCAAGCTTGAGTGACGCCTATTTGCACATCTGCCTAAAAGTGCCTGTAAGGCTTTGTGTGTATTGTTGTGAGCCTAACCCGCGCAAGCTTGAGTGACCAATATTTGCACATCATGCCTAAAAGTGCCTGTAAGGCGTTGTGTGTATTAACTTGTTGCGATTCTTTAGCCGCTACGTGCAAACTTGAATCGCATTTCTGAGCCTAACGCGCGCAAGCTTGAGTGACCCCTATTTGCACATCATGCCTAAAAGTGCCTGTAAGGCGTTGTGTGTATTAACTTGTTGCGATTCCTTTTAGCCACTATGTGCAAACTTGAATCGCAGTTCTGAGCCTAACCCGCGCAAGCTTGAGTGACACCTATTTGCACATCATGCCTAAAAGTGCCTGTAAGGCGTTGTGTGTATTAACTTGTTGCCATTCTTTAGCCGCTATGTGCAAACTTGAATCGCATTTCCGAGCCTAACGCGCGCAAGCTTGAGTGACCCCTATTTGCACATCATGCCTAAAAGTGCCTGTAAGGCGTTGTGTGTATTAACTTGTTGCGATTCGTTTTAGCCGCTATGTGCAAACTTGAATCGCAGTTCTGAGCCTAACCCACGCAAGCTTGAGTGACGCCTATTTGCACATCATGCCTAAAAGTGCCTGTAAGGCTTTGTGTGTATTGTTGTGAGCCTAACCCGCGCAAGCTTGAGTGACCCCTATTTGCACATCATGCCTAAAAGTGCCTGTAAGGCTTTGTGTGTATTTTTGTGAGCCTAACCCGCGCTAGCTTGAGTGACCCCTATTAGCACATCATGACTAAAAGTGCCTGTAAGGCGTTGTGTTTATTAGCGTGTTGCGATTCGTCTTAGCCGCTATGTGCAAGCGTGAATCGCAGTTCTGAGCCTAACGCACGCAAGCTTGAGTGACACCTATTTGCACATTATGCCTGAAAGTGCCTGTAAGGCGTTGTGTGTATTAACTTGTTGCGATTCGTTTTAGCCGCTACGTGCAAACTTGAATCGCATTTCTGAGCCTAACGCGCGCAAGCTTGAGTGACACCGATTTGCACATCATGCCTAAAAGTGCCTGTAAGGCTTTGTGTGCATTGTTGTGAGCCTAACGCGCGCAAGCTTGAGTGACCCCTATTTGCACATCATGCCTAAAAGTGCCTGTAAGGCGTTGTGTGTATTAACTTGCGATTCGTTTTAGCCGCTATGTGCAACCTTGAATCGCAGTTCTGAGCCTAACGCGCGCAAGCTTGAGTGACACCGATTTGCACATCATGCCTAAAAGTGCCTGTACGGCGTTGTGTGTATTAACTTGTTGCGATTCGTTTTAGCCGCTATGTGCAAACTTGAATCGCATTTCTGAGCCTAACGCGCGCAAGCTTGAGTGGCACCGATTTGCACATCATGCCTAAAAGTGCCTGTAAGGCGTTGTGTGTATTAACTTGTTGCGATTCTTTAGCCGCTACGTGCAAACTTGAATCGCATTTCTGAGCCTAACACGCGCAAGCTTGAGTGACCCCTATTTGCACATCATGCCTAAAAGTGCCTGTAAGGTGTTGCGTGTATTAACTTGTTGCGATTCCTTTTAGCCGCTATGTGCAAACTTGAATCGCAGTTCTGAGCCTAACCCGCGCAAGCTTGAGTGACACCTATTTGCACATCATGCCTAAAAGTGTCTGTAAGGCGTTGTGTGTATTAACTTGTTGCGATTCCTTAGCCGCTATGTGCAAACTTGAATCTCATTTCTGAGCCTACGGTCGCTAGCTTGAGTGACCCCTATTTGCACATCATGCCTAAAAGTGCCTGTAAGGCATTGTGTGTATTAACTTGTTGCAATTCGTTTTAGCCGCTATGTGCAACCTTGAATCGCAGTTCAAAGCCAAACCCGCGCAAGCTTGAGTGACACCTATTTGCACATCATGCCTAAAAGTGCCTGTAAGGCTTTGTGTGTATTGTTGTGAGCCTAACCCGCGCAAGCTTGAGTGACCCCTATTTGCACATCATGCCTAAAAGTGCCTGTAAGGCGTTGTGTGTATTAACTTGTTGCGATTCGTTTTAGCCACTTTGTGCAAACTTGAATCGCAGTTCTGAGCCTAACCCGCGCCAGCTTGAGTGACCCCTATTTGCACATCATGCCTAAAAGTGCCTGTAAGGTGTTGTGTGTATTAACTTGTTGCGATCCTTTAGCCGCTGTGTGCAAAATTGAATCGCATTTCTGAGCCTAACGCGCGCAAGCTTGAGTGACCCCTATTTGCACTACATGCCTAAAAGTGCCTGTAAGGCGTTGTGTGTATTAACTTGTTGCGATTCGTTTTAGCCGCTTTGTGCAAACTTGAATCGCAGTTCTGAGCCTAACCCGCGCAAGCTTGAGTGACACCTATTTGCACATCATGCCTAAAAGTGCCTGTAAGGCTTTGTGTGCATTGTTGTGAGCCTAACGCGCGCAAGCTTGAGTGACCCCTATTTGCACATCATGCCTAAAAGTGCCTGTAAGGCGTTGTGTGTATTAACTTGTTGCGATTCGTTTTAGCCGCTATGTGCAACCTTGAATCGCAGTTCTGAGCCTAACCCGCGCAAGCTTGAGTGACCCCTATTTGCACATCATGCCTAAAAGTGCCTGTATTAAAGTAGTGTATTAACTTGTTGCGATTCTTTAGCCGCTGTGTGCAAACTTGAATCGCATTTCTGAGCCTAACGCGCGCAAGCTTGAGTGACCCCTATTTGCACTACATGCCTAAAAGTGCCTGTAAGGCGTTGTGTGTATTAACTTGTTGCGATTCGTTTTAGCCGCTTTGTGCAAACTTGAATCGCAGTTCTGAGCCTAATCCGCGCAAGCTTGAGTGACACCTATTTGCACATCATGCCTAAAAGTGCCTGTAAGGCTTTGTGTGCATTGTTGTGAGCCTAACCCGCGCAAGCTTGAGTGACCCCTATTTGCACATCATGCCTAAAAGTGCCTGTAAGGCGTTGTGTGTATTAACTTGTGCGATTCGTTTTAGCCGCTATGTGGAATCTTGAATCGCAGTTCTGAGCCTAACCCGCGCAAGCTTGAGTGACACCTATTTGCACATCATGCCTAAAAGTGCCTGTAAGGCGTTGTGTGTATTAACTTGTTGCGATTCGTTTTAGCAGCTATGTGCAAATTTTTTCTTTCTGGGCCTAACCCGGGCAAGCTTGAGTGACACCTATTTGCGTATCATGCCTAAAAGTGACTGTAAGGCGTTGTGTGTATTAACTTGTTGCGATTCTTTAGCCGCTACGTGCAAACTTGAATCGCATTTCTGAGCCTAACGCGCGCAAGCTTGAGTGACCCCTATTTGCACATCATGCCTAAAAGTGCCTGTAAGGCGTTGCGTGTATTAACTTGTTGCGATTCCTTTTAGCCGCTATGTGCAAACTTGAATCGCAGTTCTGAGCCTAACCCGCGCAAGCTTGAGTGACCCCTATTTGCACATCATGCCTAAAAGTTCCTGTAAGGCATTGTGTGTATTAACTTGTTGCGATTCTTTAGCCGCTACGTGCAAACTTGAATCGCATTTCTGAGCCTAACGCACGCAAGCTTGAGTGACCCCTATTTGCACATCATGCCTAAAAGTGCCTGTAAGACGTTGCGTGTATTAACTTGTTGCGATTCCTTTTAGCCGCTATGTGCAAACTTGAATCGCAGTTCTGAGCCTAACCCGCGCAAGCTTGAGTGACACCTATTTGCACATCATGCCTAAAAGTGTCTGTAAGGCGTTGTGTGTATTAACTTGTTGCGATTCTTTAGCCATGTGCAAACTTGAATCTCATTTCTGAGCCTACGGTCGCTAGCTTGAGTGACCCCTATTTGCACATCATGCCTAAAAGTGCCTGTAAGGCATTGTGTGTATTAACTTGTTGCAATTCGTTTTAGCCGCTATGTGCAACCTTGAATCGCAGTTCAAAGCCAAACCCGCGCAAGCTTGAGTGACACCTATTTGCACATCATGCCTAAAAGTGCCTGTAAGGCTTTGTGTGTATTGTTGTGAGCCTAACCCGCACAAGCTTGAGTGACCCCTATTTGCACATCATGCCTAAAAGTGCCTGTAAGGCTTTGTGTGTATTTTTGTGAGCCTAACCCGCGCAAGCTTGAGTGACCCCTATTAGCACATCATGCCTAAAAGTGCCTGTAAGGCGTTGTGTGTATTAACTTGTTGCGATTCTTTAGCCGCTACGTGCAAACTTGAATCGCATTTCTGAGCCTAACGCGCGCAAGCTTGAGTGACGCCTATTTGCACATCTGCCTAAAAGTGCCTGTAAGGCTTTGTGTGTATTGTTGTGAGCCTAACCCGCGCAAGCTTGAGTGACCAATATTTGCACATCATGCCTAAAAGTGCCTGTAAGGCGTTGTGTGTATTAACTTGTTGCGATTCTTTAGCCGCTACGTGCAAACTTGAATCGCATTTCTGAGCCTAACGCGCGCAAGCTTGAGTGACCCCTATTTGCACATCATGCCTAAAAGTGCCTGTAAGGCGTTGTGTGTATTAACTTGTTGCGATTCTTTAGCCGCTACGTGCAAACTTGAATCGCATTTCTGAGCCTAACACGCGCAAGCTTGAGTGACCCCTATTTGCACATCATGCCTAAAAGTGCCTGTAAGGTGTTGCGTGTATTAACTTGTTGCGATTCCTTTTAGCCGCTATGTGCAAACTTGAATCGCAGTTCTGAGCCTAACCCGCGCAAGCTTGAGTGACACCTATTTGCACATCATGCCTAAAAGTGTCTGTAAGGCGTTGTGTGTATTAACTTGTTGCGATTCCTTAGCCGCTATGTGCAAACTTGAATCTCATTTCTGAGCCTACGGTCGCTAGCTTGAGTGACCCCTATTTGCACATCATGCCTAAAAGTGCCTGTAAGGCATTGTGTGTATTAACTTGTTGCAATTCGTTTTAGCCGCTATGTGCAACCTTGAATCGCAGTTCAAAGCCAAACCCGCGCAAGCTTGAGTGACACCTATTTGCACATCATGCCTAAAAGTGCCTGTAAGGCTTTGTGTGTATTGTTGTGAGCCTAACCCGCGCAAGCTTGAGTGACCCCTATTTGCACATCATGCCTAAAAGTGCCTGTAAGGCTTTGTGTGTATTTTTGTGAGCCTAACCCGCGCAAGCTTGAGTGACCCCTATTAGCACATCATGCCTAAAAGTGCCTGTAAGGCGTTGTGTGTATTAACTTGTTGCGATTCTTTAGCCGCTACGTGCAAACTTGAATCGCATTTCTGAGCCTAACGCGCGCAAGCTTGAGTGACGCCTATTTGCACATCTGCCTAAAAGTGCCTGTAAGGCTTTGTGTGTATTGTTGTGAGCCTAACCCGCGCAACCTTGAGTGACCAATATTTGCACATCATGCCTAAAAGTGCCTGTAAGGCGTTGTGTGTATTAACTTGTTGCGATTCTTTAGCCGCTACGTGCAAACTTGAATCGCATTTCTGAGCCTAACGCGCGCAAGCTTGAGTGACCCCTATTTGCACATCATGCCTAAAAGTGCCTGTAAGGCGTTGTGTGTATTAACTTGTTGCGATTCCTTTTAGCCACTATGTGCAAACTTGAATCGCAGTTCTGAGCCTAACCCGCGCAAGCTTGAGTGACACCTATTTGCACATCATGCCTAAAAGTGCCTGTAAGGCGTTGTGTGTATTAACTTGTTGCCATTCTTTAGCCGCTATGTGCAAACTTGAATCGCATTTCCGAGCCTAACGCGCGCAAAACTTGAGTGACCCCTATTTGCACATCATGCCTAAAAGTGCCTGTAAGGCGTTGTGTGTATTAACTTGTTGCGATTCGTTTTAGCCGCTATGTGCAAACTTGAATCGCAGTTCTGAGCCTAACCCACGCAAGCTTGAGTGACGCCTATTTGCACATCATGCCTAAAAGTGCCTGTAAGGCTTTGTGTGTATTGTTGTGAGCCTAACCCGCGCAAGCTTGAGTGACCCCTATTTGCACATCATGCCTAAAAGTGCCTGTAAGGCTTTGTGTGTATTTTTGTGAGCCTAACCCGCGCTAGCTTGAGTGACCCCTATTAGCACATCATGACTAAAAGTGCCTGTAAGGCGTTGTGTTTATTAGCGTGTTGCGATTCGTCTTAGCCGCTATGTGCAAGCGTGAATCGCAGTTCTGAGCCTAACGCACGCAAGCTTGAGTGACACCTATTTGCACATTATGCCTGAAAGTGCCTGTAAGGCGTTGTGTGTATTAACTTGTTGCGATTCGTTTTAGCCGCTACGTGCAAACTTGAATCGCATTTCTGAGCCTAACGCGCGCAAGCTTGAGTGACACCGATTTGCACATCATGCCTAAAAGTGCCTGTAAGGTGTTGTGTGTATTAACTTGTTGCGATTCGTTTTAGCCGCTATGTGCAAACTTGAATTGCAGTTCTGAGCCTAACCCGCGCAAGCTTGAGTGACATCATGCCTAAAAGTGCCTGTAAGGCGTTGTGTGTATTAACTTGCTGCGATTCGTTTTAGCCGCTATGTGCAAATTTTTTCGTTCTGAGCCTAACCCAGGCAAGATTGAGTGACACCTATTTGCACATCACTCCTAAAAGTGCCTGTAAGGCTTTGTGTGTATTGTTGTGAGCCTAACCCGCGCAAGCTTGAGTGACCCCTATTTGCACATGATGCCTAAAAGTGCCTGTAAGGCATTGTGAGTATTAACTTGTTGCAATTCATTTTAGCCGCTATGTGCACTCTTGAATTGCAGTCCTGAGCCTAACCCGCGCAAACTTGAGTGACACCTATTTGCACATCATGCCTAAAAGTGCCTGTAAGGTGTTGTGTGTATTAACTTGTTGCGATTCTTTAGCCGCTATGTGCAAGCTTGAATCGCATTTCTGAGCCTAACGTGCGCAAGCTTGAGTGACCCCTATTTGCACATCATGCCTAAAAGTGCCTGCAAGTCGTTGTGTGTATTAACTTGTTGCGATTCGTTTTAGCCGCTATGTGCAAACTTGAATCGCAGTTCTGAGCCTAACCCGCGCAAGCTTGAGTGACACCTATTTGCACATCATGCCTAAAAGTGCCTGTAAGGCGTTGTGTGTATTAACTTGTTGCGATTCTTTAGCCGCTATGTGCAAACTTGAATCGCATTTCTGAGCCTAACGCGTTCAAGCTTGAGTGACCCCTATTTGCACATCATGCCTAAAAGTGCCTGTAAGGCGTTGTGTGTATTAACTTGTTGCGATTCGTTTTAGCCGCTATGTGCAACCTTGAATCGCAGTTCTGAGCCTAACCCGCGCAAGCTTGAGTGACCCCTATTTGCACATCATGCCTAAAAGTGCCTGTAAGGCGTTGTGTGTATTAACTTGTTGCGATTCGTTTTAGCCGCTATGTGCAACCTTGAATCGCAGTTCTGAGCCTAACCCGCGCAAGCTTGAGTGACCCCTATTTGCACATCATGCCTAAAAGTGCCTGTAAGGCTTTGTGTGCATTGTTGTGAGCCTAACGCGCGCAAGCTTGAGTGACCCCTATTTGCACATCATGCCTAAAAGTGCCTGTAAGGCGTTGTGTGTATTAACTTGTTGCGATTCGTTTTAGCCGCTATGTGCAACCTTGAATCGCAGTTCTGAGCCTAACCCGCGCAAGCTTGAGTGACCCCTATTTGCACATCATGCCTAAAAGTGCCTGTAAGGCGTTGTGTGTATTAACTTGTTGCGATTCTTTAGCCGCTGTGTGCAAACTTGAATCGCATTTCTGAGCCTAACGCGCGCAAGCTTGAGTGACCCCTATTTGCACTACATGCCTAAAAGTGCCTGTAAGGCGTTGTGTGTATTAACTTGTTGCGATTCGTTTTAGCCGCTTTGTGCAAACTTGAATCGCAGTTCTGAGCCTAACCCGCGCAAGCTTGAGTGACACCTATTTGCACATCATGCCTAAAAGTGCCTGTAAGGCTTTGTGTGCATTGTTGTGAGCCTAACCCGCGCAAGCTTGAGTGACCCCTATTTGCACATCATGCCTAAAAGTGCCTGTAAGGCGTTGTGTGTATTAACTTGTGCGATTCGTTTTAGCCGCTATGTGGAATCTTGAATCGCAGTTCTGAGCCTAACCCGCGCAAGCTTGAGTGACACCTATTTGCACATCATGCCTAAAAGTGCCTGTAAGGCGTTGTGTGTATTAACTTGTTGCGATTCGTTTTAGCAGCTATGTGCAAATTTTTTCTTTCTGGGCCTAACCCGGGCAAGCTTGAGTGACACCTATTTGCGTATCATGCCTAAAAGTGACTGTAAGGCGTTGTGTGTATTAACTTGTTGCGATTCTTTAGCCGCTACGTGCAAACTTGAATCGCATTTCTGAGCCTAACGCGCGCAAGCTTGAGTGACCCCTATTTGCACATCATGCCTAAAAGTGCCTGTAAGGCGTTGCGTGTATTAACTTGTTGCGATTCCTTTTAGCCGCTATGTGCAAACTTGAATCGCAGTTCTGAGCCTAACCCGCGCAAGCTTGAGTGACCCCTATTTGCACATCATGCCTAAAAGTGCCTGTAAGGCATTGTGTGTATTAACTTGTTGCGATTCTTTAGCCGCTACGTGCAAACTTGAATCGCATTTCTGAGCCTAACGCGCGCAAGCTTGAGTGACCCCTATTTGCACATCATGCCTAAAAGTGCCTGTAAGGCGTTGCGTGTATTAACTTGTTGCGATTCCTTTTAGCCGCTATGTGCAAACTTGAATCGCAGTTCTGAGCCTAACCCGCGCAAGCTTGAGTGACACCTATTTGCACATCATGCCTAAAAGTGTCTGTAAGGCGTTGTGTGTATTAACTTGTTGCGATTCTTTAGCCGCTATGTGCAAACTTGAATCTCATTTCTGAGCCTACGGTCGCTAGCTTGAGTGACCCCTATTTGCACATCATGCCTAAAAGTGCCTGTAAGGCATTGTGTGTATTAACTTGTTGCAATTCGTTTTAGCCGCTATGTGCAACCTTGAATCGCAGTTCAAAGCCAAACCCGCGCAAGCTTGAGTGACACCTATTTGCACATCATGCCTAAAAGTGCCTGTAAGGCTTTGTGTGTATTGTTGTGAGCCTAACCCGCACAAGCTTGAGTGACCCCTATTTGCACATCATGCCTAAAAGTGCCTGTAAGGCTTTGTGTGTATTTTTGTGAGCCTAACCCGCGCAAGCTTGAGTGACCCCTATTAGCACATCATGCCTAAAAGTGCCTGTAAGGCGTTGTGTGTATTAACTTGTTGCGATTCTTTAGCCGCTACGTGCAAACTTGAATCGCATTTCTGAGCCTAACGCGCGCAAGCTTGAGTGACGCCTATTTGCACATCTGCCTAAAAGTGCCTGTAAGGCTTTGTGTGTATTGTTGTGAGCCTAACCCGCGCAAGCTTGAGTGACCAATATTTGCACATCATGCCTAAAAGTGCCTGTAAGGCGTTGTGTGTATTAACTTGTTGCGATTCTTTAGCCGCTACGTGCAAACTTGAATCGCATTTCTGAGCCTAACGCGCGCAAGCTTGAGTGACCCCTATTTGCACATCATGCCTAAAAGTGCCTGTAAGGCGTTGTGTGTATTAACTTGTTGCGATTCCTTTTAGCCACTATGTGCAAACTTGAATCGCAGTTCTGAGCCTAACCCGCGCAAGCTTGAGTGACACCTATTTGCACATCATGCCTAAAAGTGCCTGTAAGGCGTTGTGTGTATTAACTTGTTGCCATTCTTTAGCCGCTATGCGCAAACTTGAATCGCATTTCCGAGCCTAACGCGCGCAAGCTTGAGTGACCCCTATTTGCACATCATGCCTAAAAGTGCCTGTAAGGCGTTGTGTGTATTAACTTGTTGCGATTCGTTTTAGCCGCTATGTGCAAACTTGAATCGCAGTTCTGAGCCTAACCCACGCAAGCTTGAGTGACGCCTATTTGCACATCATGCCTAAAAGTGCCTGTAAGGCTTTGTGTGTATTGTTGTGAGCCTAACCCGCGCAAGCTTGAGTGACCCCTATTTGCACATCATGCCTAAAAGTGCCTGTAAGGCTTTGTGTGTATTTTTGTGAGCCTAACCCGCGCTAGCTTGAGTGACCCCTATTAGCACATCATGACTAAAAGTGCCTGTAAGGCGTTGTGTGTATTAACGTGTTGCGATTCGTCTTAGCCGCTATGTGCAAGCGTGAATCGCAGTTCTGAGCCTAACGCACGCAAGCTTGAGTGACACCTATTTGCACATCATGCCTAAAAGTGCCTGTAAGGTGTTGTGTGTATTAACTTGTTGCGATTATTTAGCCGCTATGTGCAAGCTTGAATCGCATTTCTGAGCCTAACGCGCGCAAGCTTGAGTGACCCCTATTTGCACATCATGCCTAAAAGTGCCTGCAAGTCGTTGTGTGTATTAACTTGTTGCGATTCGTTTTAGCCGCTATGTGCAAACTTGAATCGCAGTTCTGAGCCTAACCCGCGCAAGCTTGAGTGACACCTATTTGCACATCATGCCTAAAAGTGCCTGTAAGGCGTTGTGTGTATTAACTTGTTGCGATTCTTTAGCCGCTATGTGCAAACTTGAATCGCATTTCTGAGCCTAACGCGCGCAAGCTTGAGTGACCCCTATTTGCACATCATGCCTAAAAGTGCCTGTAAGGCTTTGTGTGTATTGTTGTGAGCCTAACCCGCGCAAGCTTGAGTGACCCCTATTTGCACATCATGCCTAAAAGTGCCTGTAAGGCTTTGTGTGTATTTTTGTGAGCCTAACCCGCGCAAGCTTGAGTGACCCCTATTAGCACATCATGCCTAAAAGTGCCTGTAAGGCGTTGTGTGTATTAACTTGTTGCGATTCTTTAGCCGCTATGTGCAAACTTGAATCTCATTTCTGAGCCTACGGTCGCTAGCTTGAGTGACCCCTATTTGCACATCATGCCTAAAAGTGCCTGTAAGGCATTGTGTGTATTAACTTGTTGCAATTCGTTTTAGCCGCTATGTGCGACCTTGAATCGCAGTTCAAAGCCAAACCCGCGCAAGCTTGAGTGACACCTATTTGCACATCATGCCTAAAAGTGCCTGTAAGGCTTTGTGTGTATTGTTGTGAGCCTAACCCGCGCAAGCTTGAGTGACCCCTATTTGCACATCATGCCTAAAAGTGCCTGTAAGGCTTTGTGTGTATTTTTGTGAGCCTAACCCGCGCAAGCTTGAGTGACCCCTATTAGCACATCATGCCTAAAAGTGCCTGTAAGGCGTTGTGTGTATTAACTTGTTGCGATTCTTTAGCCGCTACGTGCAAACTTGAATCGCATTTCTGAGCCTAACGCGCGCAAGCTTGAGTGACGCCTATTTGCACATCTGCCTAAAAGTGCCTGTAAGGCTTTGTGTGTATTGTTGTGAGCCTAACCCGCGCAAGCTTGAGTGACCCCTATTTGCACATGATGCCTAAAAGTGCCTGTAAGGCATTGTGTGTATTAACTTGTTGCAATTCATTTTAGCCGCTATGTGCAATCTTGAATCGCAGTCCTGAGCCTAACCCGCGCAAACTTGAGTGACACCTATTTGCACATCATGCCTAAAAGTGCCTGTAAGGTGTTGTGTGTATTAACTTGTTGCGATTATTTAGCCGCTATGTGCAAATTTTTTCGTTCTGAGCCTAACCCGGGCAAGATTGAGTGGCACCTATTTGCACATCACTCCTAAAAGTGCCTGTAAGGCTTTGTGTGTATTGTTGTGAGCCTGACCCGCGCAAGCTTGAGTGACCCCTATTTGCACATGATGCCTAAAAGTGCCTGTAAGGCATTGTGTGTATTAACTTGTTGCAATTCGTTTTAGCCGCTATGTGCAATCTTGAATCGCAGTCCTGAGCCTAACCCGCGCAAACTTGAGTGACACCTATTTGCACATCATGCCTAAAAGTGCCTGTAAGGTGTTGTGTGTATTAACTTGTTGCGATTATTTAGCCGCTATGTGCAAGCTTGAATCGCATTTCTGAGCCTAACGCGCGCAAGCTTGAGTGACCCCTATTTGCACATCATGCCTAAAAGTGCCTGCAAGTCGTTGTGTGTATTAACTTGTTGCGATTCGTTTTAGCCACTATGTGCAAACTTGAATCGCAGTTCTGAGCCTAACCCGCGCAAGCTTGAGTGAAACCTATTTGCACATCATGCCTAAAAGTGCCTGTAAGGCGTTGTGTGTATTAACTTGTTGCGATTCTTTAGCCGCTATGTGCAAACTTGAATCGCATTTCTGAGCCTAACGCGCGCAAGCTTGAGTGACCCCTATTTGCACATCATGCCTAAAAGTGCCTGTAAGGCTTTGTGTGTATTGTTGTGAGCCTAACCTGCGCAAGCTTGAGTGACCCCTATTTGCACATCATGCCTAAAAGTGCCTGTAAGGCTTTGTGTGTATTTTTGTGAGCCTAACCCGCGCAAGCTTGAGTGACCCCTATTAGCACATCATGCCTAAAAGTGCCTGTAAGGCGTTGTGTGTATTAACTTGTTGCGATTCTTTAGCCGCTATGTGCAAACTTGAATCTCATTTCTGAGCCTACGGTCGCTAGCTTGAGTGACCCCTATTTGCACATCATGCCTAAAAGTGCCTGTAAGGCATTGTGTGTATTAACTTGTTGCAATTCGTTTTAGCCGCTATGTGCGACCTTGAATCGCAGTTCAAAGCCAAACCCGCGCAAGCTTGAGTGACACCTATTTGCACATCATGCCTAAAAGTGCCTGTAAGGCTTTGTGTGTATTGTTGTGAGCCTAACCCGCGCAAGCTTGAGTGACCCCTATTTGCACATCATGCCTAAAAGTGCCTGTAAGGCTTTGTGTGTATTTTTGTGAGCCTAACCCGCGCAAGCTTGAGTGACCCCTATTAGCACATCATGCCTAAAAGTGCCTGTAAGGCGTTGTGTGTATTAACTTGTTGCGATTCTTTAGCCGCTACGTGCAAACTTGAATCGCATTTCTGAGCCTAACGCGCGCAAGCTTGAGTGACCCCTATTTGCACATCATGCCTAAAAGTGCCTGTAAGGCGTTGTGTGTATTAACTTGTTGCGATTCCTTTTAGCCACTATGTGCAAACTTGAATCGCAGTTCTGAGCCTAACCCGCGCAAGCTTGAGTGACACCTATTTGCACATCATGCCTAAAAGTGCCTGTAAGGTGTTGTGTGTATTAACTTGTTGCCATTCTTTAGCCGCTATGTGCAAACTTGAATCGCATTTCCGAGCCTAACGCGCGCAAGCTTGAGTGCCCCCTATTTGCACATCATGCCTAAAAGTGCCTGTAAGGCGTTGTGTGTATTAACTTGTTGCGATTCGTTTTAGCCGCTATGTGCAAACTTGAATCGCAGTTCTGAGCCTAACCCACGCAAGCTTGAGTGACGCCTATTTGCACATCATGCCTAAAACTGCCTGTAAGGCTTTGTGTGTATTGTTGTGAGCCTAACCCGCGCAAGCTTGAGTGACCCCTATTTGCACATCATGCCTAAAAGTGCCTGTAAGGCTTTGTGTGTATTTTTGTGAGCCTAACCCGCGCTAGCTTGAGTGACCCCTATTAGCACATCATGACTAAAAGTGCCTGTAAGGCGTTGTGTGTATTAACGTGTTGCGATTCGTCTTAGCCGCTATGTGCAGCGTGAATCGCAGTTCTGAGCCTAACGCACGCAAGCTTGAGTGACACCTATTTGCACATTATGCCTGAAAGTGCCTGTAAGGCGTTGTGTGTATTAACTTGTTGCGATTCGTTTTAGCCGCTACGTGAAAACTTGAATCGCATTTCTGAGCCTAACGCGCGCAAGCTTGAGTGACACCGATTTGCACATCATGCCTAAAAGTGCCTGTAAGGCATTGTGTGTATTAACTTGTTGCGATTCGTTTTAGCCGCTATGTGCAAACTTGAATTGCAGTTCTGAGCCTAACCCGCGCAAGCTTGAGTGACATCATGCCTAAAAGTGCCTGTAAGGCGTTGTGTGTATTAACTTGTTGCGATTCGTTTTAGCCGCTATGTGCAAATTTTTTCGTTCTGAGCCTAACCCGGGCAAGATTGAGTGACACCTATTTGCACATCACTCCTAAAAGTGCCTGTAAGGCTTTGTGTGTATTGTTGTGAGCCTAACCCGCGCAAGCTTGAGTGACCCCTATTTGCACATGATGCCTAAAAGTGCCTGTAAGGCATTGTGTGTATTAACTTGTTGCAATTCGTTTTAGCCGCTATGTGCAATCTTGAATCGCAGTCCTGAGCCTAACCCGCGCAAACTTGAGTGACACCTATTTGCACATCATGCCTAAAAGTGCCTGTAAGGTGTTGTGTGTATTAACTTGTTGCGATTATTTAGCCGCTATGTGCAAGCTTGAATCGCATTTCTGAGCCTAACGCGCGCAAGCTTGAGTGACCCCTATTTGCACATCATGCCTAAAAGTGCCTGCAAGTCGTTGTGTGTATTAACTTGTTGCGATTCGTTTTAGCCGCTATGTGCAAACTTGAATCGCAGTTCTGAGCCTAACCCGCGCAAGCTTGAGTGACACCTATTTGCACATCATGCCTAAAAGTGCCTGTAAGGCGTTGTGTGTATTAACTTGTTGCGATTCTTTAGCCGCTATGTGCAAACTTGAATCGCATTTCTGAGCCTAACGCGCGCAAGCTTGAGTGACCCCTATTTGCACATCATGCCTAAAAGTGCCTGTAAGGCGTTGTGTGTATTAACTTGTTGCGATTCGTTTTAGCCGCTATGTGCAACCTTGAATCGCAGTTCTGAGCCTAACCCGCGCAAGCTTGAGTGACCCCTATTTGCACATCATGCCTAAAAGTGCCTGTAAGGCGTTGTGTGTATTAACTTGTTGCGATTCTTTAGCCGCTGTGTGCAAACTTGAATCGCATTTCTGAGCCTAACGCGCGCAAGCTTGAGTGACCCCTATTTGCACTACATGCCTAAAAGTGCCTGTAAGGCGTTGTGTGCATTAACTTGTTGCGATTCGTTTTAGCCGCTTTGTGCAAACTTGAATCGCAGTTCTGAGCCTAACCCGCGCAAGCTTGAGTGACACCTATTTGCACATCATGCCTAAAAGTGCCTGTAAGGCTTTGTGTGCATTGTTGTGAGCCTAACCCGCGCAAGCTTGAGTGACCCCTATTTGCACATCATGCCTAAAAGTGCCTGTAAGGCATTGTGTGTATTAACTTGTGCGATTCGCTTTAGCCGCTATGTGGAATCTTGAATCGCAGTTCTGAGCCTAACCCGCGCAAGCTTGAGTGACACCTATTTGCACATCATGCCTAAAAGTGCCTGTAAGGCGTTGTGTGTATTAACTTGTTGCGATTCGTTTTAGCAGCTATGTGCAAATTTTTTCGTTCTGAGCCTAACCCGGGCAAGCTTGAGTGACACCTATTTGCGTATCATGCCTAAAAGTGATTGTAAGGCGTTCTGTGTATTAACTTGTTGCGATTCGTTTTAGCCGCTATGTGCAATCTTGAATCACAGCTCTGAGCCTAACGCGCGCAAGCTTGAGTGACGCCTATTTGCACATCATGCTAAAAAGTGCCTGTAAGGCTTTGTGTGTATTGTTGTGAGCCTAACCCGCGCAAGCTTGAGTGACCCCTATTTGCACATCATGCATAAAAGTGCCTGTAAGGCGTTGCGTGTATTAACTTGTTGCGATTCCTTTTAGCCGCTATGTGCAAACTTGAATTGCAGTTCTGAGCCTAACCCGCGCAAGCTTGAGTAAGACCTATTTGCACATCATGCCTAAAAGTGTCTGTAAGGCGTTGTGTGTATTAACTTGTTGCGATTCTTTAGCTGCTATGTGCAAACTTGAATCGCATTTCTGAGCCTACGGGCGCAAGCTTGAGTGACCCCTATTTGCACATCATGCCTAAAAGTGCCTGTAAGGCGTTGTGTGTATTAACTTGTTGCGATTCGTTTTAGCCGCTATGTGCAAACTTGAATCGCAGTTCAAAGCCAAACCCGCGCAAGCTTGAGTGACACCTATTTGCACATCATGCCTAAAAGTGCCTGTAAGGCTTTGTGTGTATTGTTGTGAGGCTAACCCGCGCAAGCTTGAGTGACCCCTATTTGCACATCATGCCTAAAAGTGCCTGTAAGGCTTTGTGTGTATTTTTCTGAGCCTAACCCGCGCAAGCTTGAGTGACCCCTATTAGCACATCATGCCTAAAAGTGCCTGTAAGGCGTTGTGTGTATTAACTTGTTGCGATTCTTTAGCCACTACGTGCAAACTTGAATCGCATTTCTGAGCCTAACGCGTGCAAGCTTGAGTGACGCCTATTTGCACATCTGCCTAAAAGTGCCTGTAAGGCTTTGTGTGTATTGTTGTGAGCCTAAGCCGCGCAAGCTTGAGTGACCAATATTTGCACATCATGCCTAAAAGTGCCTGTAAGGCTTTGTGTGTATTGTTGTGAGGCTAACCCGCGCAAGCTTGAGTGACCCCTATTTGCACATCATGCCTAAAAGTGCCTGTAAGGCTTTGTGTGTATTTTTCTGAGCCTAACCCGCGCAAGCTTGAGTGACCCCTATTAGCACATCATGCCTAAAAGCGCCTGTAAGGCGTTGTGTGTATTAACTTGTTGCGATTCTTTAGCCACTACGTGCAAACTTGAATCGCATTTCTGAGCCTAACGCGCGCAAGCTTGAGTGACCCCTATTTGCACATCATGCCTAAAAGTGCCTGTAAGGCGTTGTGTGTATTAACTTGTTGCGATTCCTTTTAGCCACTATGTGCAAACTTGAATCGCAGTTCTGAGCCTAACCCGCGCAAGCTTGAGTGACACCTTTATGCACATCATGCCTAAAAGTGCCTGTAAGGCATTGTGTGTATTAACTTGTTGCAATTCGTTTTAGCCGCTATGTGCAACCTTGAATCGCAGTTCAAAGCCAAACCCGCGCAAGCTTGAGTGACACCTATTTGCACATCATGCCTAAAAGTGCCTGTAAGGCTTTGTGTGTATTGTTGTGAGCCTAACCCGCACAAGCTTGAGTGACCCCTATTTGCACATCATGCCTAAAAGTGCCTGTAAGGCTTTGTGTGTATTTTTGTGAGCCTAACCCGCGCAAGCTTGAGTGACCCCTATTAGCACATCATGCCTAAAAGTGCCTGTAAGGCGTTGTGTGTATTAACTTGTTGCGATTCTTTAGCCGCTACGTGCAAACTTGAATCGCATTTCTGAGCCTAACGCGCGCAAGCTTGAGTGACGCCTATTTGCACATCTGCCTAAAAGTGCCTGTAAGGCTTTGTGTGTATTGTTGTGAGCCTAACCCGCGCAAGCTTGAGTGACCAATATTTGCACATCATGCCTAAAAGTGCCTGTAAGGCGTTGTGTGTATTAACTTGTTGCGATTCTTTAGCCGCTACGTGCAAACTTGAATCGCATTTCTGAGCCTAACGCGCGCAAGCTTGAGTGACCCCTATTTGCACATCATGCCTAAAAGTGCCTGTAAGGCGTTGTGTGTATTAACTTGTTGCGATTCCTTTTAGCCACTATGTGCAAACTTGAATCGCAGTTCTGAGCCTAACCCGCGCAAGCTTGAGTGACACCTATTTGCACATCATGCCTAAAAGTGCCTGTAAGGCGTTGTGTGTATTAACTTGTTGCCATTCTTTAGCCGCTATGCGCAAACTTGAATCGCATTTCCGAGCCTAACGCGCGCAAGCTTGAGTGACCCCTATTTGCACATCATGCCTAAAAGTGCCTGTAAGGCGTTGTGTGTATTAACTTGTTGCGATTCGTTTTAGCCGCTATGTGCAAACTTGAATCGCAGTTCTGAGCCTAACCCACGCAAGCTTGAGTGACGCCTATTTGCACATCATGCCTAAAAGTGCCTGTAAGGCTTTGTGTGTATTGTTGTGAGCCTAACCCGCGCAAGCTTGAGTGACCCCTATTTGCACATCATGCCTAAAAGTGCCTGTAAGGCTTTGTGTGTATTTTTGTGAGCCTAACCCGCGCTAGCTTGAGTGACCCCTATTAGCACATCATGACTAAAAGTGCCTGTAAGGCGTTGTGTGTATTAACGTGTTGCGATTCGTCTTAGCCGCTATGTGCAAGCGTGAATCGCAGTTCTGAGCCTAACGCACGCAAGCTTGAGTGACACCTATTTGCACATCATGCCTAAAAGTGCCTGTAAGGTGTTGTGTGTATTAACTTGTTGCGATTATTTAGCCGCTATGTGCAAGCTTGAATCGCATTTCTGAGCCTAACGCGCGCAAGCTTGAGTGACCCCTATTTGCACATCATGCCTAAAAGTGCCTGCAAGTCGTTGTGTGTATTAACTTGTTGCGATTCGTTTTAGCCGCTATGTGCAAACTTGAATCGCAGTTCTGAGCCTAACCCGCGCAAGCTTGAGTGACACCTATTTGCACATCATGCCTAAAAGTGCCTGTAAGGCGTTGTGTGTATTAACTTGTTGCGATTCTTTAGCCGCTATGTGCAAACTTGAATCGCATTTCTGAGCCTAACGCGCGCAAGCTTGAGTGACCCCTATTTGCACATCATGCCTAAAAGTGCCTGTAAGGCTTTGTGTGTATTGTTGTGAGCCTAACCCGCGCAAGCTTGAGTGACCCCTATTTGCACATCATGCCTAAAAGTGCCTGTAAGGCTTTGTGTGTATTTTTGTGAGCCTAACCCGCGCAAGCTTGAGTGACCCCTTAGCACATCATGCCTAAAAGTGCCTGTAAGTCGTTGTGTGTATTAACTTGTTGCGATTCTTTAGCCGCTATGTGCAAACTTGAATCTCATTTCTGAGCCTACGGTCGCTAGCTTGAGTGACCCCTATTTGCACATCATGCCTAAAAGTGCCTGTAAGGCATTGTGTGTATTAACTTGTTGCAATTCGTTTTAGCCGCTATGTGCGACCTTGAATCGCAGTTCAAAGCCAAACCCGCGCAAGCTTGAGTGACACCTATTTGCACATCATGCCTAAAAGTGCCTGTAAGGCTTTGTGTGTATTTTTGTGAGCCTAACCCGCGCAAGCTTGAGTGACCCCTATTAGCACATCATGCCTAAAAGTGCCTGTAAGGCGTTGTGTGTATTAACTTGTTGCGATTCTTTAGCCGCTACGTGCAAACTTGAATCGCATTTCTGAGCCTAACGCGCGCAAGCTTGAGTGACGCCTATTTGCACATCTGCCTAAAAGTGCCTGTAAGGCTTTGTGTGTATTGTTGTGAGCCTAACCCGCGCAAGCTTGAGTGACCACTATTTGCACATGATGCCTAAAAGTGCCTGTAAGGCATTGTGTGTATTAACTTGTTGCAATTCTTTAGCCGCTACGTGCAAACTTGAATCGCATTTCTGAGCCTAACGCGCGCAAGCTTGAGTGACGCCTATTTGCACATCTGCCTAAAAGTGCCTGTAAGGCTTTGTGTGTATTGTTGTGAGCCTAACCCGCGCAAACTTGAGTGACACCTATTTGCACATCATGCCTAAAAGTGCCTGTAAGGTGTTGTGTGTATTAACTTGTTGCGATTATTTAGCCGCTATATGCAAATTTTTTCGTTCTGAGCCTAACCCGGGCAAGATTGAGTGGCACCTATTTGCACATCACTCCTAAAAGTGCCTGTAAGGCTTTGTGTGTATTGTTGTGAGCCTAACCCGCGCAAGCTTGAGTGACCCCTATTTGCACATGATGCCTAAAAGTGCCTGTAAGGCATTGTGTGTATTAACTTGTTGCAATTCGTTTTAGCCGCTATGTGCAATCTTGAATCGCAGTCCTGAGCCTAACCCGCGCAAACTTGAGTGACACCTATTTGCACATCATGCCTAAAAGTGCCTGTAAGGTGTTGTGTGTATTAACTTGTTGCGATTATTTAGCCGCTATGTGCAAGCTTGAATCGCATTTCTGAGCCTAACGCGCGCAAGCTTGAGTGACCCCTATTTGCACATCATGCCTAAAAGTGCCTGCAAGTCGTTGTGTGTATTAACTTGTTGCGATTCGTTTTAGCCGCTATGTGCAAACTTGAATCGCAGTTCTGAGCCTAACCCGTGCAAGCTTGAGTGACACCTATTTGCACATCATGCCTAAAAGTGCCTGTAAGGCGTTGTGTGTATTAACTTGTTGCGATTCTTTAGCCGCTATGTGCAAACTTGAATCGCATTTCTGAGCCTAACGCGCGCAAGCTTGAGTGACCCCTATTTGCACATCATGCCTAAAAGTGCCTGTAAGGCTTTGTGTGTATTGTTGTGAGCCTAACCTGCGCAAGCTTGAGTGACCCCTATTTGCACATCATGCCTAAAAGTGCCTGTAAGGCTTTGTGTGTATTTTTGTGAGCCTAACCCGCGCAAGCTTGAGTGACCCCTATTAGCACATCATGCCTAAAAGTGCCTGTAAGGCGTTGTGTGTATTAACTTGTTGCGATTCTTTAGCCGCTATGTGCAAACTTGAATCTCATTTCTGAGCCTACGGTCGCTAGCTTGAGTGACCCCTATTTGCACATCATGCCTAAAAGTGCCTGTAAGGCATTGTGTGTATTAGCTTGTTGCAATTCGTTTTAGCCGCTATGTGCGACCTTGAATCGCAGTTCAAAGCCAAACCCGCGCAAGCTTGAGTGACACCTATTTGCACATCATGCCTAAAAGTGCCTGTAAGGCTTTGTGTGTATTGTTGTGAGCCTAACCCGCGCAAGCTTGAGTGACCCCTATTTGCACATCATGCCTAAAAGTGCCTGTAAGGCTTTGTGTGTATTTTTGTGAGCCTAACCCGCGCAAGCTTGAGTGACCCCTATTAGCACATCATGCCTAAAAGTGCCTGTAAGGCGTTGTGTGTATTAACTTGTTGCGATTCTTTAGCCGCTACGTGCAAACTTGAATCGCATTTCTGAGCCTAACGCGCGCAAGCTTGAGTGACGCCTATTTGCACATCTGCCTAAAAGTGCCTGTAAGGCTTTGTGTGTATTGTTGTGAGCCTAACCCGCGCAAGCTTGAGTGACCAATATTTGCACATCATGCCTAAAAGTGCCTGTAAGGCGTTGTGTGTATTAACTTGTTGCGATTCTTTAGCCGCTACGTGCAAACTTGAATCGCATTTCTGAGCCTAACGCGCGCAAGCTTGAGTGACCCCTATTTGCACATCATGCCTAAAAGTGCCTGTAAGGCATTGTGTGTATTAACTTGTTGCGATTCCTTTTAGCCACTATGTGCAAACTTGAATCGCAGTTCTGAGCCTAACCCGCTCAAGCTTGAGTGACACCTATTTGCACATCATGCCTAAAAGTGCCTGTAAGGCGTTGTGTGTATTAACTTGTTGCCATTCTTTAGCCGCTATGTGCAAACTTGAATCGCATTTCCGAGCCTAACGCGCGCAAGCTTGAGTGACCCCTATTTGCACATCATGCCTAAAAGTGCCTGTAAGGCGTTGTGTGTATTAACTTGTTGCGATTCGTTTTAGCCGCTATGTGCAAACTTGAATCGCAGTTCTGAGCCTAACCCACGCAAGCTTGAGTGACGCCTATTTGCACATCATGCCTAAAACTGCCTGTAAGGCTTTGTGTGTATTGTTGTGAGCCTAACCCGCGCAAGCTTGAGTGACCCCTATTTGCACATCATGCCTACAAGTGCCTGTAAGGCTTTGTGTGTATTTTTGTGAGCCTAACCCGCGCTAGCTTGAGTGACCCCTATTAGCACATCATGACTAAAAGTGCCTGTAAGGCGTTGTGTGTATTAACGTGTTGCGATTCGTCTTAGCCGCTATGTGCAGCGTGAATCGCAGTTCTGAGCCTAACACACGCAAGCTTGAGTGACACCTATTTGCAAATTATGCCTGAAAGTGCCTGTAAGGCGTTGTGTGTATTAACTTGTTGCGATTCGTTTTAGCCGCTACGTGAAAACTTGAATCGCATTTCTGAGCCTAACGCGCGCAAGCTTGAGTGACACCGATTTGCACATCATGCCTAAAAGTGCCTGTAAGGCATTGTGTGTATTAACTTGTTGCGATTCGTTTTAGCCGCTATGTGCAAACTTGAATTGCAGTTCTGAGCCTAACCCGCGCAAGCTTGAGTGACATCATGCCTAAAAGTGCCTGTAAGGCGTTGTGTGTATTAACTTGTTGCGATTCGTTTTAGCCGCTATGTGCAAATTTTTTCGTTCTGAGCCTAACCCGGGCAAGATTGAGTGACACCTATTTGCACATCACTCCTAAAAGTGCCTGTAAGGCTTTGTGTGTATTGTTGTGAGCCTAACCCGCGCAAGCTTGAGTGACCCCTATTTGCACATGATGCCTAAAAGTGCCTGTAAGGCATTGTGTGTATTAACTTGTTGCAATTCGTTTTAGCCGCTATGTGCAATCTTGAATCGCAGTCCTGAGCCTAACCCGCGCAAACTTGAGTGACACCTATTTGCACATCATGCCTAAAAGTGCCTGTAAGGTGTTGTGTGTATTAACTTGTTGCGATTATTTAGCCGCTATGTGCAAGCTTGAATCGCATTTCTGAGCCTAACGCGCGCAAGCTTGAGTGACCCCTATTTGCACATCATGCCTAAAAGTGCCTGCAAGTCGTTGTGTGTATTAACTTGTTGCGATTCGTTTTAGCCGCTATGTGCAAACTTGAATCGCAGTTCTGAGCCTAACCCGCGCAAGCTTGAGTGACACCTATTTGCACATCATGCCTAAAAGTGCCTGTAAGGCGTTGTGTGTATTAACTTGTTGCGATTCTTTAGCCGCTATGTGCAAACTTGAATCGCATTTCTGAGCCTAACGCGCGCAAGCTTGAGTGACCCCTATTTGCACATCATGCCTAAAAGTGCCTGTAAGGCGTTGTGTGTATTAACTTGTTGCGATTCGTTTTAGCCGCTATGTGCAACCTTGAATCGCAGTTCTGAGCCTAACCCGCGCAAGCTTGAGTGACCCCTATTTGCACATCATGCCTAAAAGTGCCTGTAAGGCGTTGTGTGTATTAACTTGTTGCGATTCTTTAGCCGCTGTGTGCAAACTTGAATCGCATTTCTGAGCCTAACGCGCGCAAGCTTGAGTGACCCCTATTTGCACTACATGCCTAAAAGTGCCTGTAAGGCGTTGTGTGCATTAACTTGTTGCGATTCGTTTTAGCCGCTTTGTGCAAACTTGAATCGCAGTTCTGAGCCTAACCCGCGCAAGCTTGAGTGACACCTATTTGCACATCATGCCTAAAAGTGCCTGTAAGGCTTTGTGTGCATTGTTGTGAGCCTAAACCGCGCAAGCTTGAGTGACCCCTATTTGCACATCATGCCTAAAAGTGCCTGTAAGGCATTGTGTGTATTAACTTGTGCGATTCGCTTTAGCCGCTATGTGGAATCTTGAATCGCAGTTCTGAGCCTAACCCGCGCAAGCTTGAGTGACACCTATTTGCACATCATGCCTAAAAGTGCCTTTAAGGCGTTGTGTGTATTAACTTGTTGCGATTCGTTTTAGCAGCTATGTGCAAATTTTTTCGTTCTGAGCCTAACCCGGGCAAGCTTGAGTGACACCTATTTGCGTATCATGCCTAAAAGTGATTGTAAGGCGTTCTGTGTATTGACTTGTTGCGATTCGTTTTAGCCGCTATGTGCAATCTTGAATCACAGTTCTGAGCCTAACGCGCGCAAGCTTGAGTGACGCCTATTTGCACATCATGCCTAAAAGTGCCTGTAAGGCTTTGTGTGTATTGTTGTGAGCCTAACCCGCGCAAGCTTGAGTGACCCCTATTTGCACATCATGCATAAAAGTGCCTGTAAGGCGTTGCGTGTATTAACTTGTTGCGATTCCTTTTAGCCGCTATGTGCAAACTTGAATTGCAGTTCTGAGCCTAACCCGCGCAAGCTTGAGTAAAACCTATTTGCACATCATGCCTAAAAGTGTCTGTAAGGCGTTGTGTGTATTAACTTGTTGCGATTCTTTAGCTGCTATGTGCAAACTTGAATCGCATTTCTGAGCCTACGGGCGCAAGCTTGAGTGACCCCTATTTGCACATCATGCCTAAAAGTGCCTGTAAGGCGTTGTGTGTATTAACTTGTTGCGATTCGTTTTAGCCGCTATGTGCAAACTTGAATCGCAGTTCAAAGCCAAACCCGCGCAAGCTTGAGTGACACCTATTTGCACATCATGCCTAAAAGTGCCTGTAAGGCTTTGTGTGTATTGTTGTGAGGCTAACCCGCGCAAGCTTGAGTGACCCCTATTTGCACATCATGCCTAAAAGTGCCTGTAAGGCTTTGTGTGTATTTTTCTGAGCCTAACCCGCGCAAGCTTGAGTGACCCCTATTAGCACATCATGCCTAAAAGTGCCTGTAAGGCGTTGTGTGTATTAACTTGTTGCGATTCTTTAGCCACTACGTGCAAACTTGAATCGCATTTCTGAGCCTAACGCGTGCAAGCTTGAGTGACGCCTATTTGCACATCTGCCTAAAAGTGCCTGTAAGGCTTTGTGTGTATTGTTGTGAGCCTAAGCCGCGCAAGCTTGAGTGACCAATATTTGCACATCATGCCTAAAAGTGCCTGTAAGGCGTTGTGTGCATTAAATTGTTGCGATTCTTTAGCCGCTACGTGCAAACTTGAATCGCATTTCTGAGCCTAACGCGCGCAAGCTTGAGTGACCCCTATTTGCACATCATGCCTAAAAGTGCCTGTAAGGCGTTGTGTGTATTAACTTGTTGCGATTCCTTTTAGCCACTATGTGCAAACTTGAATCGCAGTTCTGAGCCTAACCCGCGCAAGCTTGAGTGACACCTTTATGCACATCATGCCTAAAAGTGCCTGTAAGGCGTTGTGTGTATTAACTTGTTGCCATTCTTTAGCCGCTATGTGCAAACTTGAATCGCATTTCCGAGCCTAACGCGCGCAAGCTTGAGTGACCCCTATTTGCACATCATGCCTAAAAGTGCCTGTAAGGCGTTGTGTGTATTAACTTGTTGCGATTCGTTTTAGCCGCTATGTGCAAACTTGAATCGCAGTTCTGAGCCTAACCCACGCAAGCTTGAGTGACGCCTATTTGCACATCATGCCTAAAAGTTCCTGTAAGGCTTTGTGTGTATTGTTGTGAGCCTAACCCGCGCAAGCTTGAGTGACCCCTATTTGCACATCATGCCTAAAAGTGCCTGTAAGGCTTTGTGTGTATTTTTGTGAGCCTAACCCGCGCAAGCTTGAGTGACCCCTATTAGCACATCATGACTAAAAGTGCCTGTAAGGCGTTGTGTGTATTAACGTGTTGCGATTCGTCTTAGCCGCTATGTGCAAGCGTGAATCGCAGTTCTGAGCCTAACGCGCGCAAGCTTGAGTGACACCGATTTGCACATCATGCCTAAAAGTGCCTGTAAGGCGTTGTGTGTATTAACTTGTTGCGATTCGTTTTAGCCGCTATGTGCAAACTTGAATTGCAGTTCTGAGCCTAACCCGCGCAAGCTTGAGTGACATCATGCCTAAAAGTGCCTGTAAGGCGTTGTGTGTATTAACTTGTTGCGATTCATTTTAGCCGCTATGTGCAAATTTTTTCGTTCTGAGCCTAACCCGGGCAAGCTTGAGTGACACCTATTTGCACATCACTCCTAAAAGTGCCTGTAAGGCTTTGTGTGTATTGTTGTGAGCCTAACCCGCGCAAGCTTGAGTGACCCCTACTTGCACATGATGCCTAAAAGTGCCTGTAAGGCATTGTGTGCATTAACTTGTTGCGATTCTTTAGCCGCTATGTGCAAACTTGAATCGCATTTCTGAGCATAACGTGCGCAAGCTTGAGTGACCCCTATTTGCACATCATGCCTAAAAGTGCCTGCAAGTCGTTGTGTGTATTAACTTGTTGCGATTCGTTTTAGCCGCTATCTGCAAACTTGAATCGCAGTTCTGAGCCTAACCGGCGCAAGCTTGAGTGACACCTATTTGCACATCATGGCTAAAAGTGCCTGTAAGGCGTTGTGTGTATTAACTTGTTGCGATTCTTTAGCCGCTATGTGCTAACTTGAATCGCATTTCTGAGCCTAACGCGCGCAAGCTTGAGTGTCCCCTATTTGCACATCATGCCTAAAAGTGCCTGTAAGGCGTTGTGTGTATTAACTTGTTGCGATTCGTTTTAGCCGCTATGTGCAACCTTGAATCGCAGTTCTGAGCCTAACCCGCGCAAGCTTGAGTGACCCCTATTTGCACATCATGCCTAAAAGTGCCTGTAAGGCGTTGTGTGTATTAACTTGTTGCGATTCTTTAGCCGCTATGTGCAAACTTGAATCGCATTTCTGAGCCTAACGCGCACAAGCTTGAGTGACCCCTATTTGCACATCATGCCTAAAAGTGCCTGTAAGGCGTTGTGTGTATTAACTTGTTGCGATTCGTTTTAGCCGCTATGTGCAACCTTGAATCGCAGTTCTGAGCCTAACCCGCACAAGCTTGAGTGACCCCTATTTGCACATTATGTCCAAGAGTGCCTGTAATGCGTTGTGTGTATTAACTTGTTGCGATTCGTTTTAGCCGCTATGTGCAAACTTGAATCGCATTTCTGAGCCTAACCCGCGCAAGCTTGAGTGACACCTATTTGCACATCATGCCTAAAAGTGCCTGTAAGGCGTTGTGTGTATTAACTTGTTGCGATTCGTTTTAGCCGCTATGTGAATATTTTTTCGTTCTGAGCCTAACCCGGGCAAGCTTCAGTGACACCTACTTGCATATCATGCCTAGAAGTGCCGGTAAGGCGTTGTGTGTATTAACTTGTTGCGATTCGTTTTAGCCGCTATGTGCAATCTTGAATCGCAGTTCTGAGCCTAACGTGCGCAAGCTTGAATGACACCTATTTGCACATTATGCCTAAAAGTGCCTGTAAGACTTTGTGTGTATAGTTGTGAGCCTAACCCGCGCAAGCTTGAGTGACCCCTATTTGCACACCATGCCTAAAAGTGCCTGTAAGGCATTGTGTGTATTAACTTGTTGCGATTCTTTAGCCGCTATGTGCAAACTTGAATCGCATTTCTAAGTCTAACGCGCGCAAGCTTGATTGACGCCTGTCTGCAAAAAATGCCTAAAAGTGCCCGTAAGTCGTTGTGTGTATTAACTTGTTGCGATTCGTTTTAGCCGCTATGTGCAAACTTGAATCGCAGTTCTGAGCCTAACCCGCGCGAGCTTGAGTGACACCTATTTGCACATCATGCCTAAAAGTGCCTGTAAGGCGTTGTGTGTATTAACTTGTTGCGATTCGTTTTAGCCGCTATGTGCAAACTTGAATCGCAGTTCTGAGCCTAACCCACGCAAGCTTGAGTGACGCCTATTTGCACATCATGCCTAAAACTGCCTGTAAGGCTTTGTGTGTATTGTTGTGAGCCTAACCCGCGCAAGCTTGAGTGACCCCTATTTGCACATCATGCCTAAAAGTGCCTGTAAGGCTTTGTGTGTATTTTTGTGAGCCTAACCCGCGCTAGCTTGAGTGACCCCTATTCGCACATCATGACTAAAAGTGCCTGTAAGGCGTTGTGTGTATTAACGTGTTGCGATTCGTCTTAGCCGCTATGTGCAGCGTGAATCGCAGTTCTGAGCCTAACGCACGCAAGCTTGAGTGACACCTATTTGCACATTATGCCTGAAAGTGCCTGTAAGGCGTTGTGTGTATTAACTTGTTGCGATTCGTTTTAGCCGCTACGTGAAAACTTGAATCGCATTTCTGAGCCTAACGCGCGCAAGCTTGAGTGACACCGATTTGCACATCATGCCTAAAAGTGCCTGTAAGGCATTGTGTGTATTAACTTGTTGCGATTCGTTTTAGCCGCTATGTGCAAACTTGAATTGCAGTTCTGAGCCTAACCCGCGCAAGCTTGAGTGACATCATGCCTAAAAGTGCCTGTAAGGCGTTGTGTGTATTAACTTGTTGCGATTCGTTTTAGCCGCTATGTGCAAATTTTTTCGTTCTGAGCCTAACCCGGGCAAGATTGAGTGACACTTATTTGCACATCACTCCTAAAAGTGCCTGTAAGGCTTTGTGTGTATTGTTGTGAGCCTAACCCGCGCAAGCTTGAGTGACCCCTATTTGCACATGATGCCTAAAAGTGCCTGTAAGGCATTGTGTGTATTAACTTGTTGCAATTCGTTTTAGCCGCTATGTGCAATCTTGAATCGCAGTCCTGAGCCTAACCCGCGCAAACTTGAGTGACACCTATTTGCACATCATGCCTAAAAGTGCCTGTAAGGTGTTGTGTGTATTAACTTGTTGCGATTATTTAGCCGCTATGTGCAAGCTTGAATCGCATTTCTGAGCCTAACGCGCGCAAGCTTGAGTGACCCCTATTTGCACATCATGCCTAAAAGTGCCTGCAAGTCGTTGTGTGTATTAACTTGTTGCGATTCGTTTTAGCCGCTATGTGCAAACTTGAATCGCAGTTCTGAGCCTAACGCGCGCAAGCTTGAGTGACCCCTATTTGCACTACATGCCTAAAAGTGCCTGTAAGGCGTTGTGTGTATTAACTTGTTGCGATTCGTTTTAGCCGCTTTGTGCAAACTTGAATCGCAGTTCTGAGCCTAACCCGCGCAAGCTTAAGTGACACCTATTTGCACATCATGCCTAAAAGTGCCTGTAAGGCTTTGTGTGCATTGTTGTGAGCCTAACCCGCGCAAGCTTGAGTGACCCCTATTTGCACATCATGCCTAAAAGTGCCTGTAAGGCATTGTGTGTATTAACTTGTGCGATTCGCTTTAGCCGCTATGTGGAATCTTGAATCGCAGTTCTGAGCCTAACCCGCGCAAGCTTGAGTGACACCTATTTGCACATCATGCCTAAAAGTGCCTGTAAGGCGTTGTGTGTATTAACTTGTTGCGATTCGTTTTAGCAGCTATGTGCAAATTTTTTCGTTCTGAGCCTAACCCGGGCAAGCTTGAGTGACACCTATTTGCATATCATGCCTAAAAGTGATTGTAAGGCGTTCTGTGTATTAACTTGTTGCGATTCGTTTTAGCCGCTATGTGCAATCTTGAATCACAGTTCTGAGCCTAACGCGCGCAAGCTTGAGTGACCCCTATTTGCACATCATGCCTAAAAGTGCCTGTAAGGCTTTGTGTGTATTTTTCTGAGCCTAACCCGCGCAAGCTTGAGTGACCCCTATTAGCACATCATGCCTAAAAGTGCCTGTAAGGCGTTGTGTGTATTAACTTGTTGCGATTCTTTAGCCACTACGTGCAAACTTGAATCGCATTTCTGAGCCTAACGCGCGCAAGCTTGAGTGACCCCTATTTGCACATCATGCCTAAAAGTGCCTGTAAGGCGTTGTGTGTATTAACTTGTTGCGATTCCTTTTAGCCACTATGTGCAAACTTGAATCGCAGTTCTGAGCCTAACCCGCGCAAGCTTGAGTGACACCTTTATGCACATCATGCCTAAAAGTGCCTGTAAGGCATTGTGTGTATTAACTTGTTGCAATTCGTTTTAGCCGCTATGTGCAACCTTGAATCGCAGTTCAAAGCCAAACCCGCGCAAGCTTGAGTGACACCTATTTGCACATCATGCCTAAAAGTGCCTGTAAGGCTTTGTGTGTATTGTTGTGAGCCTAACCCGCACAAGCTTGAGTGACCCCTATTTGCACATCATGCCTAAAAGTGCCTGTAAGGCTTTGTGTGTATTTTTGTGAGCCTAACCCGCGCAAGCTTGAGTGACCCCTATTAGCACATCATGCCTAAAAGTGCCTGTAAGGCGTTGTGTGTATTAACTTGTTGCGATTCTTTAGCCGCTACGTGCAAACTTGAATCGCATTTCTGAGCCTAACGCGCGCAAGCTTGAGTGACGCCTATTTGCACATCTGCCTAAAAGTGCCTGTAAGGCTTTGTGTGTATTGTTGTGAGCCTAACCCGCGCAAGCTTGAGTGACCAATATTTGCACATCATGCCTAAAAGTGCCTGTAAGGCGTTGTGTGTATTAACTTGTTGCGATTCTTTAGCCGCTACGTGCAAACTTGAATCGCATTTCTGAGCCTAACGCGCGCAAGCTTGAGTGACCCCTATTTGCACATCATGCCTAAAAGTGCCTGTAAGGCGTTGTGTGTATTAACTTGTTGCGATTCCTTTTAGCCACTATGTGCAAACTTGAATCGCAGTTCTGAGCCTAACCCGCGCAAGCTTGAGTGACACCTATTTGCACATCATGCCTAAAAGTGCCTGTAAGGCGTTGTGTGTATTAACTTGTTGCCATTCTTTAGCCGCTATGCGCAAACTTGAATCGCATTTCCGAGCCTAACGCGCGCAAGCTTGAGTGACCCCTATTTGCACATCATGCCTAAAAGTGCCTGTAAGGCGTTGTGTGTATTAACTTGTTGCGATTCGTTTTAGCCGCTATGTGCAAACTTGAATCGCAGTTCTGAGCATAACCCACGCAAGCTTGAGTGACGCCTATTTGCACATCATGCCTAAAAGTGCCTGTAAGGCTTTGTGTGTATTGTTGTGAGCCTAACCCGCGCAAGCTTGAGTGACCCCTATTTGCACATCATGCCTAAAAGTGCCTGTAAGGCTTTGTGTGTATTTTTGTGAGCCTAACCCGCGCTAGCTTGAGTGACCCCTATTAGCACATCATGACTAAAAGTGCCTGTAAGGCGTTGTGTGTATTAACGTGTTGCGATTCGTCTTAGCCGCTATGTGCAAGCGTGAATCGCAGTTCTGAGCCTAACGCACGCAAGCTTGAGTGACACCTATTTGCACATCATGCCTAAAAGTGCCTGTAAGGTGTTGTGTGTATTAACTTGTTGCGATTATTTAGCCGCTATGTGCAAGCTTGAATCGCATTTCTGAGCCTAACGCGCGCAAGCTTGAGTGACCCCTATTTGCACATCATGCCTAAAAGTGCCTGCAAGTCGTTGTGTGTATTAACTTGTTGCGATTCGTTTTAGCCGCTATGTGCAAACTTGAATCGCAGTTCTGAGCCTAACCCGCGCAAGCTTGAGTGACACCTATTTGCACATCATGCCTAAAAGTGCCTGTAAGGCGTTGTGTGTATTAACTTGTTGCGATTCTTTAGCCGCTATGTGCAAACTTGAATCGCATTTCTGAGCCTAACGCGCGCAAGCTTGAGTGACCCCTATTTGCACATCATGCCTAAAAGTGCCTGTAAGGCTTTGTGTGTATTGTTGTGAGCCTAACCTGCGCAAGCTTGAGTGACCCCTATTTGCACATCATGCCTAAAAGTGCCTGTAAGGCTTTGTGTGTATTTTTGTGAGCCTAACCCGCGCAAGCTTGAGTGACCCCTATTAGCACATCATGCCTAAAAGTGCCTGTAAGTCGTTGTGTGTATTAACTTGTTGCGATTCTTTAGCCGCTATGTGCAAACTTGAATCTCATTTCTGAGCCTACGGTCGCTAGCTTGAGTGACCCCTATTTGCACATCATGCCTAAAAGTGCCTGTAAGGCATTGTGTGTATTAACTTGTTGTAATTCGTTTTAGCCGCTATGTGCGACCTTGAATCGCAGTTCAAAGCCAAACCCGCGCAAGCTTGAGTGACACCTATTTGCACATCATGCCTAAAAGTGCCTGTAAGGCTTTGTGTGTATTGTTGTGAGCCTAACCCGCGCAAGCTTGAGTGACCCCTATTTGCACATCATGCCTAAAAGTGCCTGTAAGGCTTTGTGTGTATTTTTGTGAGCCTAACCCGCGCAAGCTTGAGTGACCCCTATTAGCACATCATGCCTAAAAGTGCCTGTAAGGCGTTGTGTGTATTAACTTGTTGCGATTCTTTAGCCGCTACGTGCAAACTTGAATCGCATTTCTGAGCCTAACGCGCGCAAGCTTGAGTGACGCCTATTTGCACATCTGCCTAAAAGTGCCTGTAAGGCTTTGTGTGTATTGTTGTGAGCCTAACCCGCGCAAGCTTGAGTGACCACTATTTGCACATGATGCCTAAAAGTGCCTGTAAGGCATTGTGTGTATTAACTTGTTGCAATTCGTTTTAGCCGCTATGTGCAATCTTGAATCGCAGTCCTGAGCCTAACCCGCGCAAACTTGAGTGACACCTATTTGCACATCATGCCTAAAAGTGCCTGTAAGGTGTTGTGTGTATTAACTTGTTGCGATTATTTAGCCGCTATGTGCAAGCTTGAATCGCATTTCTGAGCCTAACGCGCGCAAGCTTGAGTGACCCCTATTTGCACATCATGCCTAAAAGTGCCTGCAAGTCGTTGTGTGTATTAACTTGTTGCGATTCGTTTTAGCCGCTATGTGCAAACTTGAATCGCAGTTCTGAGCCTAACCCGCGCAAGCTTGAGTGACACCTATTTGCACATCATGCCTAAAAGTGCCTGTAAGGCGTTGTGTGTATTAACTTGTTGCGATTCTTTAGCCGCTATGTGCAAACTTGAATCGCAATTCTGAGCCTAACGCGCGCAAGCTTGAGTGACCCCTATTTGCACATCATGCCTAAAAGTGCCTGTAAGGCTTTGTGCGTATTGTTGTGAGCCTACCTGCGCAAGCTTGAGTGACCCCTATTTGCACATCATGCCTAAAAGTGCCTGTAAGGCTTTGTGTGTATTTTTGTGAGCCTAACCCGCGCAAGCTTGAGTGACCCCTATTAGCACATCATGCCTAAAAGTGCCTGTAAGGCGTTGTGTGTATTAACTTGTTGCGATTCTTTAGCCGCTATGTGCAAACTTGAATCTCATTTCTGAGCCTACGGTCGCTAGCTTGAGTGACCCCTATTTGCACATCATGCCTAAAAGTGCCTGTAAGGCATTGTGTGTATTAACTTGTTGCAATTCGTTTTAGCCGCTATGTGCGACCTTGAATCGCAGTTCAAAGCCAAACCCGCGCAAGCTTGAGTGACACCTATTTGCACATCATGCCTAAAAGTGCCTGTAAGGCTTTGTGTGTATTGTTGTGAGCCTAACCCGCGCAAGCTTGAGTGACCCCTATTTGCACATCATGCCTAAAAGTGCCTGTAAGGCTTTGTGTGTATTTTTGTGAGCCTAACCCGCGCAAGCTTGAGTGACCCCTATTAGCACATCATGCCTAAAAGTGCCTGTAAGGCGTTGTGTGTATTAACTTGTTGCGATTCTTTAGCCGCTACGTGCAAACTTGAATCGCATTTCTGAGCCTAACGCGCGCAAGCTTGAGTGACGCCTATTTGCACATCTGCCTAAAAGTGCCTGTAAGGCTTTGTGTGTATTGTTGTGAGCCTAACCCGCGCAAGCTTGAGTGACCAATATTTGCACATCATGCCTAAAAGTGCCTGTAAGGCGTTGTGTGTATTAACTTGTTGCGATTCTTTAGCCGCTACGTGCAAACTTGAATCGCATTTCTGAGCCTAACGCGCGCAAGCTTGAGTGACCCCTATTTGCACATCATGCCTAAAAGTGCCTGTAAGGCGTTGTGTGTATTAACTTGTTGCGATTCCTTTTAGCCACTATGTGCAAACTTGAATCGCAGTTCTGAGCCTAACCCGCGCAAGCTTGAGTGACACCTATTTGCACATCATGCCTAAAAGTGCCTGTAAGGCGTTGTGTGTATTAACTTGTTGCCATTCTTTAGCCGCTATGTGCAAACTTGAATCGCATTTCCGAGCCTAACGCGCGCAAGCTTGAGTGACCCCTATTTGCACATCATGCCTAAAAGTGCCTGTAAGGCGTTGTGTGTATTAACTTGTTGCGATTCGTTTTAGCCGCTATGTGCAAACTTGAATCGCAGTTCTGAGCCTAACCCACGCAAGCTTGAGTGACGCCTATTTGCACATCATGCCTAAAACTGCCTGTAAGGCTTTGTGTGTATTGTTGTGAGCCTAACCCGCGCAAGCTTGAGTGACCCCTATTTGCACATCATGCCTACAAGTGCCTGTAAGGCTTTGTGTGTATTTTTGTGAGCCTAACCCGCGCTAGCTTGAGTGACCCCTATTAGCACATCATGACTAAAAGTGCCTGTAAGGCGTTGTGTGTATTAACGTGTTGCGATTCGTCTTAGCCGCTATGTGCAGCGTGAATCGCAGTTCTGAGCCTAACACACGCAAGCTTGAGTGACACCTATTTGCACATTATGCCTGAAAGTGCCTGTAAGGCGTTGTGTGTATTAACTTGTTGCGATTCGTTTTAGCCGCTACGTGAAAACTTGAATCGCATTTCTGAGCCTAACGCGCGCAAGCTTGAGTGACACCGATTTGCACATCATGCCTAAAAGTGCCTGTAAGGCATTGTGTGTATTAACTTGTTGCGATTCGTTTTAGCCGCTATGTGCAAACTTGAATTGCAGTTCTGAGCCTAACCCGCGCAAGCTTGAGTGACATCATGCCTAAAAGTGCCTGTAAGGCGTTGTGTGTATTAACTTGTTGCGATTCGTTTTAGCCGCTATGTGCAAATTTTTTCGTTCTGAGCCTAACCCGGGCAAGATTGAGTGACACCTATTTGCACATCACTCCTAAAAGTGCCTGTAAGGCTTTGTGTGTATTGTTGTGAGCCTAACCCGCGCAAGCTTGAGTGACCCCTATTTGCACATGATGCCTAAAAGTGCCTGTAAGGCATTGTGTGTATTAACTTGTTGCAATTCGTTTTAGCCGCTATGTGCAATCTTGAATCGCAGTCCTGAGCCTAACCCGCGCAAACTTGAGTGACACCTATTTGCACATCATGCCTAAAAGTGCCTGTAAGGTGTTGTGTGTATTAACTTGTTGCGATTATTTAGCCGCTATGTGCAAGCTTGAATCGCATTTCTGAGCCTAACGCGCGCAAGCTTGAGTGACCCCTATTTGCACATCATGCCTAAAAGTGCCTGCAAGTCGTTGTGTGTATTAACTTGTTGCGATTCGTTTTAGCCGCTATGTGCAAACTTGAATCGCAGTTCTGAGCCTAACCCGCGCAAGCTTGAGTGACACCTATTTGCACATCATGCCTAAAAGTGCCTGTAAGGCGTTGTGTGTATTAACTTGTTGCGATTCTTTAGCCGCTATGTGCAAACTTGAATCGCATTTCTGAGCCTAACGCGCGCAAGCTTGAGTGACCCCTATTTGCACATCATGCCTAAAAGTGCCTGTAAGGCGTTGTGTGTATTAACTTGTTGCGATTCGTTTTAGCCGCTATGTGCAACCTTGAATCGCAGTTCTGAGCCTAACCCGCGCAAGCTTGAGTGACCCCTATTTGCACATCATGCCTAAAAGTGCCTGTAAGGCGTTGTGTGTATTAACTTGTTGCGATTCTTTAGCCGCTGTGTGCAAACTTGAATCGCATTTCTGAGCCTAACCCGCGCAAGCTTGAGTGACACCTATTTGCACATCATGCCTAAAAGTGCCTGTAAGGCTTTGTGTGCATTGTTGTGAGCCTAACCCGCGCAAGCTTGAGTGACCCCTATTTGCACATCATGCCTAAAAGTGCCTGTAAGGCATTGTGTGTATTAACTTGTGCGATTCGCTTTAGCCGCTATGTGGAATCTTGAATCGCAGTTCTGAGCCTAACCCGCGCAAGCTTGAGTGACACCTATTTGCACATCATGCCTAAAAGTGCCTGTAAGGCGTTGTGTGTATTAACTTGTTGCGATTCGTTTTAGCAGCTATGTGCAAATTTTTTCGTTCTGAGCCTAACCCGGGCAAGCTTGAGTGACACCTATTTGCGTATCATGCCTAAAAGTGATTGTAAGGCGTTCTGTGTATTGACTTGTTGCGATTCGTTTTAGCCGCTATGTGCAATCTTGAATCACAGTTCTGAGCCTAACGCGCGCAAGCTTGAGTGACGCCTATTTGCACATCATGCCTAAAAGTGCCTGTAAGGCTTTGTGTGTATTGTTGTGAGCCTAACCCGCGCAAGCTTGAGTGACCCCTATTTGCACATCATGCATAAAAGTGCCTGTAAGGCGTTGCGTGTATTAACTTGTTGCGATTCCTTTTAGCCGCTATGTGCAAACTTGAATTGCAGTTCTGAGCCTAACCCGCGCAAGCTTGAGTAAGACCTATTTGCACATCATGCCTAAAAGTGTCTGTAAGGCGTTGTGTGTATTAACTTGTTGCGATTCTTTAGCTGCTATGTGCAAACTTGAATCGCATTTCTGAGCCTACGGGCGCAAGCTTGAGTGACCCCTATTTGCACATCATGCCTAAAAGTGCCTGTAAGGCGTTGTGTGTATTAACTTGTTGCGATTCGTTTTAGCCGCTATGTGCAAACTTGAATCGCAGTTCAAAGCCAAACCCGCGCAAGCTTGAGTGACACCTATTTGCACATCATGCCTAAAAGTGCCTGTAAGGCTTTGTGTGTATTGTTGTGAGGCTAACCCGCGCAAGCTTGAGTGACCCCTATTTGCACATCATGCCTAAAAGTGCCTGTAAGGCTTTGTGTGTATTTTTCTGAGCCTAACCCGCGCAAGCTTGAGTGACCCCTATTAGCACATCATGCCTAAAAGTGCCTGTAAGGCGTTGTGTGTATTAACTTGTTGCGATTCTTTAGCCACTACGTGCAAACTTGAATCGCATTTCTGAGCCTAACGCGTGCAAGCTTGAGTGACGCCTATTTGCACATCTGCCTAAAAGTGCCTGTAAGGCTTTGTGTGTATTGTTGTGAGCCTAAGCCGCGCAAGCTTGAGTGACCAATATTTGCACATCATGCCTAAAAGTGCCTGTAAGGCGTTGTGTGCATTAAATTGTTGCGATTCTTTAGCCGCTACGTGCAAACATGAATCGCATTTCTGAGCCTAACGCGCGCAAGCTTGAGTGACCCCTATTTGCACATCATGCCTAAAAGTGCCTGTAAGGCGTTGTGTGTATTAACTTGTTGCGATTCCTTTTAGCCACTATGTGCAAACTTGAATCGCAGTTCTGAGCCTAACCCGCGCAAGCTTGAGTGACACCTTTATGCACATCATGCCTAAAAGTGCCTGTAAGGCGTTGTGTGTATTAACTTGTTGCCATTCTTTAGCCGCTATGTGCAAACTTGAATCGCATTTCCGAGCCTAACGCGCGCAAGCTTGAGTGACCCCTATTTGCACATCATGCCTAAAAGTGCCTGTAAGGCGTTGTGTGTATTAACTTGTTGCGATTCGTTTTAGCCGCTATGTGCAAACTTGAATCGCAGTTCTGAGCCTAACCCACGCAAGCTTGAGTGACGCCTATTTGCACATCATGCCTAAAAGTTCCTGTAAGGCTTTGTGTGTATTGTTGTGAGCCTAACCCGCGCAAGCTTGAGTGACCCCTATTTGCACATCATGCCTAAAAGTGCCTGTAAGGCTTTGTGTGTATTTTTGTGAGCCTAACCCGCGCAAGCTTGAGTGACCCCTATTAGCACATCATGACTAAAAGTGCCTGTAAGGCGTTGTGTGTATTAACGTGTTGCGATTCGTCTTAGCCGCTATGTGCAAGCGTGAATCGCAGTTCTGAGCCTAACGCGCGCAAGCTTGAGTGACACCGATTTGCACATCATGCCTAAAAGTGCCTGTAAGGCGTTGTGTGTATTAACTTGTTGCGATTCGTTTTAGCCGCTATGTGCAAACTTGAATTGCAGTTCTGAGCCTAACCCGCGCAAGCTTGAGTGACATCATGCCTAAAAGTGCCTGTAAGGCGTTGTGTGTATTAACTTGTTGCGATTCATTTTAGCCGCTATGTGCAAATTTTTTCGTTCTGAGCCTAACCCGGGCAAGCTTGAGTGACACCTATTTGCACATCATGCCTAAAAGTGCCTGTAAGGCGTTGTGTGTATTAACTTGTTGCGATTCTTTAGCCGCTATGTGCAAACTTGAATCGCATTTCTGAGCCTAACGCGCACAAGCTTTAGTGACCCCTATTTGCACATCATGCCTAAAAGTGCCTGTAAGGCGTTGTGTGTATTAACTTGTTGCGATTCGTTTTAGCCGCTATGTGCAACCTTGAATCGCAGTTCTGAGCCTAACCCGCACAAGCTTGAGTGACCCCTATTTGCACATTATGTCCAAGAGTGCCTGTAATGCGTTGTGTGTATTAACTTGTTGCGATTCGTTTTAGCCGCTATGTGCAAACTTGAATCGCATTTCTGAGCCTAACCCGCGCAAGCTTGAGTGACACCTATTTGCACATCATGCCTAAAAGTGCCTGTAAGGCGTTGTGTGTATTAACTTGTTGCGATTCGTTTTAGCCGCTATGTGAATATTTTTTCGTTCTGAGCCTAACCCGGGCAAGCTTCAGTGACACCTACTTGCATATCATGCCTAGAAGTGCCGGTAAGGCGTTGTGTGTATTAACTTGTTGCGATTCGTTTTAGCCGCTATGTGCAATCTTGAATCGCAGTTCTGAGCCTAACGTGCGCAAGCTTGAATGACACCTATTTGCACATTATGCCTAAAAGTGCCTGTAAGACTTTGTGTGTATAGTTGTGAGCCTAACCCGCGCAAGCTTGAGTGACCCCTATTTGCACACCATGCCTAAAAGTGCCTGTAAGGCATTGTGTGTATTAACTTGTTGCGATTCTTTAGCCGCTATGTGCAAACTTGAATCGCATTTCTAAGTCTAACGCGCGCAAGCTTGATTGACGCCTGTCTGCAAAAAATGCCTAAAAGTGCCCGTAAGTCGTTGTGTGTATTAACTTGTTGCGATTCGTTTTAGCCGCTATGTGCAAACTTGAATCGCAGTTCTGAGCCTAACCCGCGCGAGCTTGAGTGACACCTATTTGCACATCATGCCTAAAAGTGCCTGTAAGGCGTTGTGTGTATTAACTTGTTGCGATTCGTTTTAGCCGCTATGTGCAAACTTGAATCGCAGTTCTGAGCCTAACCCACGCAAGCTTGAGTGATGCCTATTTGCACATCATGCCTAAAACTGCCTGTAAGGCTTTGTGTGTATTGTTGTGAGCCTAACCCGCGCAAGCTTGAGTGACCCCTATTTGCACATCATGCCTAAAAGTGCCTGTAAGGCTTTGTGTGTATTTTTGTGAGCCTAACCCGCGCTAGCTTGAGTGACCCCTATTCGCACATCATGACTAAAAGTGCCTGTAAGGCGTTGTGTGTATTAACGTGTTGCGATTCGTCTTAGCCGCTATGTGCAGCGTGAATCGCAGTTCTGAGCCTAACGCACGCAAGCTTGAGTGACACCTATTTGCACATTATGCCTGAAAGTGCCTGTAAGGCGTTGTGTGTATTAACTTGTTGCGATTCGTTTTAGCCGCTACGTGAAAACTTGAATCGCATTTCTGAGCCTAACGCGCGCAAGCTTGAGTGACACCGATTTGCACATCATGCCTAAAAGTGCCTGTAAGGCATTGTGTGTATTAACTTGTTGCGATTCGTTTTAGCCGCTATGTGCAAACTTGAATTGCAGTTCTGAGCCTAACCCGCGCAAGCTTGAGTGACATTATGCCTAAAAGTGCCTGTAAGGCGTTGTGTGTATTAACTTGTTGCGATTCGTTTTAGCCGCTATGTGCAAATTTTTTCGTTCTGAGCCTAACCCGGGCAAGATTGAGTGACACCTATTTGCACATCACTCCTAAAAGTGCCTGTAAGGCTTTGTGTGTATTGTTGTGAGCCTAACCCGCGCAAGCTTGAGTGACCCCTATTTGCACATGATGCCTAAAAGTGCCTGTAAGGCATTGTGTGTATTAACTTGTTGCAATTCGTTTTAGCCGCTAAGTGCAATCTTGAATCGCAGTCCTGAGCCTAACCCGCGCAAACTTGAGTGACACCTATTTGCACATCATGCCTAAAAGTGCCTGTAAGGTGTTGTGTGTATTAACTTGTTGCGATTATTTAGCCGCTATGTGCAAGCTTGAATCGCATTTCTGAGCCTAACGCGCGCAAGCTTGAGTGACCCCTATTTGCACATCATGCCTAAAAGTGCCTGCAAGTCGTTGTGTGTATTAACTTGTTGCGATTCGTTTTAGCCGCTATGTGCAAACTTGAATCGCAGTTCTGAGCCTAACCCGCGCAAGCTTGAGTGACACCTATTTGCACATCATGCCTAAAAGTGCCTGTAAGGCGTTGTGTGTATTAACTTGTTGCGATTCTTTAGCCGCTATGTGCAAACTTGAATCGCAGTTCTGAGCCTAACCCGCGCAAGCTTGAGTGACCCCTATTTGCACATCATGCCTAAAAGTGCCTGTAAGGCGTTGTGTGTATTAACTTGTTGCGATTCTTTAGCCGCTGTGTGCAAACTTGAATCGCATTTCTGAGCCTAACGCGCGCAAGCTTGAGTGACCCCTATTTGCACTACATGCCTAAAAGTGCCTGTAAGGCGTTGTGTGTATTAACTTGTTGCGATTCGTTTTAGCCGCTTTGTGCAAACTTGAATCGCAGTTCTGAGCCTAACCCGCGCAAGCTTGAGTGACACCTATTTGCACATCATGCCTAAAAGTGCCTGTAAGGCTTTGTGTGCATTGTTGTGAGCCTAACCCGCGCAAGCTTGAGTGACCCCTATTTGCACATCATGCCTAAAAGTGCCTGTAAGGCATTGTGTGTATTAACTTGTGCGATTCGCTTTAGCCGCTATGTGGAATCTTGAATCGCAGTTCTGAGCCTAACCCGCGCAAGCTTGAGTGACACCTATTTGCACATCATGCCTAAAAGTGCCTGTAAGGCGTTGTGTGTATTAACTTGTTGCGATTCGTTTTAGCAGCTATGTGCAAATTTTTTCGTTCTGAGCCTAACCCGGGCAAGCTTGAGTGACACCTATTTGCGTATCATGCCTAAAAGTGATTGTAAGGCGTTCTGTGTATTGACTTGTTGCGATTCGTTTTAGCCGCTATGTGCAATCTTGAATCACAGTTCTGAGCCTAACGCGCGCAAGCTTGAGTGACGCCTATTTGCACATCATGCCTAAAAGTGCCTGTAAGGCTTTGTGTGTATTGTTGTGAGCCTAACCCGCGCAAGCTTGAGTGACCCCTATTTGCACATCATGCATAAAAGTGCCTGTAAGGCGTTGCGTGTATTAACTTGTTGCGATTCCTTTTAGCCGCTATGTGCAAACTTGAATTGCAGTTCTGAGCCTAACCCGCGCAAGCTTGAGTTAGACCTATTTGCACATCATGCCTAAAAGTGTCTGTAAGGCGTTGTGTGTATTAACTTGTTGCGATTCTTTAGCTGCTATGTGCAAACTTGAATCGCATTTCTGAGCCTACGGGCGCAAGCTTGAGTGACCCCTATTTGCACATCATGCCTAAAAGTGCCTGTAAGGCGTTGTGTGTATTAACTTGTTGCGATTCGTTTTAGCCGCTATGTGCAAACTTGAATCGCAGTTCAAAGCCAAACCCGCGCAAGCTTGAGTGACACCTATTTGCACATCATGCCTAAAAGTGCCTGTAAGGCTTTGTGTGTATTGTTGTGAGGCTAACCCGCGCAAGCTTGAGTGACCCCTATTTGCACATCATGCCTAAAAGTGCCTGTAAGGCTTTGTGTGTATTTTTCTGAGCCTAACCCGCGCAAGCTTGAGTGACCCCTATTAGCACATCATGCCTAAAAGTGCCTGTAAGGCGTTGTGTGTATTAACTTGTTGCGATTCTTTAGCCACTACGTGCAAACTTGAATCGCATTTCTGAGCCTAACGCGTGCAAGCTTGAGTGACGCCTATTTGCACATCTGCCTAAAAGTGCCTGTAAGGCTTTGTGTGTATTGTTGTGAGCCTAAGCCGCGCAAGCTTGAGTGACCAATATTTGCACATCATGCCTAAAAGTGCCTGTAAGGCGTTGTGTGCATTAACTTGTTGCGATTCTTTAGCCGCTACGTGCAAACTTGAATCGCATTTCTGAGCCTAACGCGCGCAAGCTTGAGTGACCCCTATTTGCACATCATGCCTAAAAGTGCCTGTAAGGCGTTGTGTGTATTAACTTGTTGCGATTCCTTTTAGCCACTATGTGCAAACTTGAATCGCAGTTCTGAGCCTAACCCGCGCAAGCTTGAGTGACACCTTTATGCACATCATGCCTAAAAGTGCCTGTAAGGCGTTGTGTGTATTAACTTGTTGCCATTCTTTAGCCGCTATGTGCAAACTTGAATCGCATTTCCGAGCCTAACGCGCGCAAGCTTGAGTGACCCCTATTTGCACATCATGCCTAAAAGTGCCTGTAAGGCGTTGTGTGTATTAACTTGTTGCGATTCGTTTTAGCCGCTATGTGCAAACTTGAATCGCAGTTCTGAGCCTAACCCACGCAAGCTTGAGTGACGCCTATTTGCACATCATGCCTAAAAGTTCCTGTAAGGCTTTGTGTGTATTGTTGTGAGCCTAACCCGCGCAAGCTTGAGTGACCCCTATTTGCACATCATGCCTAAAAGTGCCTGTAAGGCTTTGTGTGTATTTTTGTGAGCCTAACCCGCGCAAGCTTGAGTGACCCCTATTAGCACATCATGACTAAAAGTGCCTGTAAGGCGTTGTGTGTATTAACGTGTTACGATTCGTCTTAGCCGCTATGTGCAAGCGTGAATCGCAGTTCTGAGCCTAACGCGCGCAAGCTTGAGTGACACCGATTTGCACATCATGCCTAAAAGTGCCTGTAAGGCGTTGTGTGTATTAACTTGTTGCGATTTGTTTTAGCCGCTATGTGCAAACTTGAATTGCAGTTCTGAGCCTAACCCGCGCAAGCTTGAGTGACATCATGCCTAAAAGTGCCTGTAAGGCGTTGTGTGTATTAACTTGTTGCGATTCATTTTAGCCGCTATGTGCAAATTTTTTCGTTCTGAGCCTAACCCGGGCAAGCTTGAGTGACACCTATTTGCACATCACTCCTAAAAGTGCCTGTAAGGCTTTGTGTGTATTGTTGTGAGCCTAACCCGCGCAAGCTTGAGTGACCCCTACTTGCACATGATGCCTAAAAGTGCCTGTAAGGCATTGTGTGCATTAACTTGTTGCGATTCTTTAGCCGCTATGTGCAAACTTGAATCGCATTTCTGAGCATAACGTGCGCAAGCTTGAGTGACCCCTATTTGCACATCATGCCTAAAAGTGCCTGCAAGTCGTTGTGTGTATTAACTTGTTGCGATTCGTTTTAGCCGCTATCTGCAAACTTGAATCGCAGTTCTGAGCCTAACCGGCGCAAGCTTGAGTGACACCTATTTGCACATCATGCCTAAAAGTGCCTGTAAGGCGTTGTGTGTATTAACTTGTTGCGATTCTTTAGCCGCTATGTGCTAACTTGAATCGCATTTCTGAGCCTAACGCGCGCAAGCTTGAGTGACCCCTATTTGCACATCATGCCTAAAAGTGCCTGTAAGGCGTTGTGTGTATTAACTTGTTGCGATTCGTTTTAGCCGCTATGTGCAACCTTGAATCGCAGTTCTGAGCCTAACCCGCGCAAGCTTGAGTGACCCCTATTTGCACATCATGCCTAAAAGTGCCTGTAAGGCGTTGTGTGTATTAACTTGTTGCGATTCTTTAGCCGCTATGTGCAAACTTGAATCGCATTGCTGAGCCTAACGCGCACAAGCTTGAGTGACCCCTATTTGCACATCATGCCTAAAAGTGCCTGTAAGGCGTTGTGTGTATTAACTTGTTGCGATTCGTTTTAGCCGCTATGTGCAACCTTGAATCGCAGTTCTGAGCCTAACCCGCACAAGCTTGAGTGACCCCTATTTGCACATTATGTCCAAGAGTGCCTGTAATGCGTTGTGTGTATTAACTTGTTGCGATTCGTTTTAGCCGCTATGTGCAAACTTGAATCGCATTTCTGAGCCTAACCCGCGCAAGCTTGAGTGACACCTATTTGCACATCATGCCTAAAAGTGCCTGTAAGGCGTTGTGTGTATTAACTTGTTGCGATTCGTTTTAGCCGCTATGTGAATATTTTTTCGTTCTGAGCCTAACCCAGGCAAGCTTCAGTGACACCTACTTGCATATCATGCCTAGAAGTGCCGGTAAGGCGTTGTGTGTATTAACTTGTTGCGATTCGTTTTAGCCGCTATGTGCAATCTTGAATCGCAGTTCTGAGCCTAACGTGCGCAAGCTTGAATGACACCTATTTGCACATTATGCCTAAAAGTGCCTGTAAGACTTTGTGTGTATTAACTTGTTGTGATTCTTTAGCCGCTGTGTGCAAACTTGAATCGCAGTTCTGAGCCTAACGCGCGCAAGCTTGAGTGACACCTATTTGCACATTATGCCTGAAAGTGCCTGTAAGGCGTTGTGTGTATTAACTTGTTGCGATTCGTTTTAGCCGCTACGTGCAAACTTGAATCGCATTTCTGAGCCTAACGCGCGCAAGCTTGAGTGACACCGATTTGCACATCATGACTAAAAGTGCCTGTAAGGCGTTGTGTGTATTAACTTGTTGCGATTCGTTTTAGCCGCTATGTGCAAACTTGAATTGCAGTTCTGAGCCTAACCCGCGCAAGCTTGAGTGACATCATGCCTAAAAGTGCCTGTAAGGTGTTGTGTGTATTAACTTGTTGCGATTCGTTTTAGCCGCTATGTGCAAATTTTTTCGTTCTGAGCCTAACCCGGGCAAGCTTGAGTGACACCTATTTGCACATCATGCCTAAATGTGCCTGTAAGGCATTGTGTGTATTAACTTGTTGCAATTCGTTTTAGCCACTATGTGCAATCTTGAATCGCAGTCCTGAGCCTAACCCGCGCAAACTTGAGGGACACCTATTTGCACATCATGCCTAAAAGTGCCTGTAAGGTGTTGTGTGTATTAACTTGTTGCGATTCTTTAGCCGCTATGTGCAAACTTGAATCGCATTTCTAAACCTAACGCGCGCAAGCTTGAGTGACCCCTATTTGCACATCATGCCTAAAAGTGCCTGTAAGGCGTTGTGTGTATTAACTTGTTGCGATTCTTTAGCCGCTATGTGCAAACTTGAATCGCATTTCTGAGCCTAACCCGTGCAAGCTTGAGTGACACCTATTTGCACATCATGCCTAAAAGTACCTGTAAGGCGTTGTGTGTATTAACTTGTTGCAATTCGTTTTAGCCGCTATGTGAATATTTTTTCGTTCTGAGCCTAACCCGGGCAAGCTTCAGTGACACCTACTTGCATATCACGCCTAGAAGTGCCGGTAAGGCGTGTGTATTAACTTGTTGCGATTCGTTTTAGCCGCTATGTGCAATCTTGAATCGCAGTTCTGAGCCTAACGCGCGCAAGCTTGAGTGACACCTATTTGCACATCATGCCTAAAAGTGCCTGTAAGACTTTGTGTGTATTGTTGTGAGCCTAACCCGCGCAAGCTTGAGTGACCCCTATTTGCACACCATGCCTAAAAGTGCCTGTAAGGCATTGTGTGTATTAACTTGTTGCGATTCTTTAGCCGCTATGTGCAAACTTGAATCGCATTTCTGAGTCTAACGCGCGCAAGCTTGATTGACCCCTGTCTGCACAAAATGCCTAAAAGTGCCTGTAAGTCGTTGTGTATGTGCAAACTTGAATCGCAGTTCTGAGCCTAACCCGCGCGAGCTTGAGTGACACCTATTTGCACATCATGCCTAAAAGTGCCTGTAAGGCGTTGTGTGTATTAACTTGTGATTCTTTAGCCGCTGTGTGCAAACTTGAATCGCATTTCTGAGCCTAACGCGCGCAAGCTTGAGTGACCCCTATTTGCACTACATGCCTAAAAGTGCCTGTAAGGCGTTGTGTGTATTAACTTGTTGCGATTCGTTTTAGCCGCTTTGTGCAAACTTGAATCGCAGTTCTGAGCCTAACCCGCGCAAGCTTGAGTGACACCTATTTGCACATCATGCCTAAAAGTGCCTATAAGGCTTTGTGTGTATTGTTGTGAGCCTAACCCGCGCAAGCTTGAGTGACCCCTATTTGCACATCATGCCTAAAAGTGCCTGTAAGGCGTTGTGTGTATTAACTTGTGCGATTCGTTTTAGCCGCTATGTGGAATCTTGAATCGCAGTTCTGAGCCTACCCGCGCAAGCTTGAGTGACACCTATTTGCACATCATGCCTAAAAGTGCCTGTAAGGCGTTGTGTGTATTAACTTGTTGCGATTCGTTTTAGCAGCTATGTGCAAATTTTTTCGTTCTGAGCCTAACCCGGGCAAGCTTGAGTGACACCTATTTGCACATCATGCCTAAAAGTGCCTGTAAGGCTTTGTGTGTATTGTTGTGAGCCTAACCCGCGCAAGCTTGAGTGACCCCTATTTGGACATCATGCCTAAAAGTGCCTGTAAGGCATTGTGTGTATTAACTTGTTGCGATTCTTTAGCCGCTACGTGCAAACTTGAATCGCATTTCTGAGCCTAACGCGCGCAAGCTTGAGTGACCCCTATTTGCACATCATGCCTAAAAGTGCCTGTAAGGCGTTGTGTGTATTAACTTGTTGCGATTCCTTTTAGCCGCTATGTGCAAACTTGAATCGCAGTTCTGAGCCTAACCCGCGCAAGCTTGAGTGACACCTATTTGCACATCATGCCTAAAAGTGCCTGTAAGGTGTTGTGTGTATTAACTTGTTGCGATTCTTTAGCCGCTATGTGCAAACTTGAATCGCATTTCTGAGCCTAACGGGCGCAAGCTTGAGTGACCCCTATTTGCACATCATGCCTAAAAGTGCCTGTAAGGCGTTGTGTGTATTAACTTGTTGCGATTCGTTTTAGCCGCTATGTGAACCTAGAATCGCAATTCTGAGCCAAACCCGCGCAAGCTTGAGTGACACCTATTTGCACATCATGCCTAAAAGTGCCTGTAAGGCTTTGTGTGTATTGTTGTGAGCCTAACCCGCGCAAGCTTGAGTGACCCCTATTTGCACATCATGCCTAAAAGTGCCTGTAAGGCTTTGCGTGTATTGTTGTGAGCCTAACCCGCGCAAGCTTGAGTGACCAATATTTGCACATCATGCCTAAAAGTGCCTGTAAGGCGTTGTGTGTATTATCTTGTTGCGATTCTTTAGCCGCTACGTGCAAACTTGAATCGCATTTCTGAGCCTAACGCGCGCAAGCTTGAGTGACCCCTATTTGCACATCATGCCTAAATGTGCCTGTAAGGCGTTTTGTGCATTAACTTGTTGCGATTCCTTTTAGCCACTATGTGCAAACTTGAATCGCAGTTCTGAGCCTAACCCGCGCAAGCTTGAGTGACACCTATTTGCACATCATGCCTAAAAGTGCCTGTAAGGCATTGTGTGTATTAACTTGTTGCCATTCTTTAGCCACTATGTGCAAACTTGAATCGCATTTTCGAGCCTAACGCGCGCAAGCTTGAGTGACCCCTATTTGCACATCATGCCTAAAAGTGCCTGTAAGGCGTTGTGTGTATTAACTTGTTGCGATTCGTTTTAGCCGCTATGTGCAAACTTGAATCGCAGTTCTGAGCCTAACCCACGCAAGCTTGAGTGACGCCTATTTGCACATCATGCCTAAAAGTGCCTGTAAGCCTTTGTGTGTATTTTTGTGAGCCTAACCCGCGCAAGCTTGAGTGACCCCTATTTGCACATCATGCCTAAAAGTGCCTGTAAGGCTTTGTGTGTATTTTTGTGAGCCTAACCCGCGCAAGCTTGAGTGACCCCTATTAGCACATCATGCGTAAAAGTGCCTGTAAGGCGTTGTGTGTATTAACGTGTTGCGATTCGTCTTAGCCGCTATGTGCAAGCGTGAATCGCAGTTCTGAGCCTAACGCGCACAAGCTTGAGTGACACCTATTTGCACATTATGCCTGAAAGTGCCTGTAAGGCGTTGTGTGTATTAACTTGTTGCGATTCGTTTTAGCCGCTACGTGCAAACTTGAATTGCAGTTCTGAGCCTAACCCGCGCAAGCTTGAGTGACATCATGCCTAAAAGTGCCTGTAAGGCGTTGTGTGTACTAACTTGTTGCGATTCGTTTTAGCCGCTATGTGCAAATTTTTTCGTTCTGAGCCTAACCCGGGCAAGCTTGAGAGACCCCTATTTGCACATCATGCGTAAAAGTGCCTGTAAGGTGTTGTGTGCATTAACGTGTTGCGATTCGTCTTAGCCGCGATGTGCAAGCGTGAATCGCAGTTCTGAGCCTAACGCGCGCAAGCTTGAGTGACACCTATTTGCACATTATGCCTGAAAGTGCCTGTAAGGCGTTGTGTGTATTAACTTGTTGCGATTCGTTTTAGCCGCTACGTGCAAACTTGAATTGCAGTTCTGAGCCTAACCCGCGCAAGCTTGAGTGACATCATGCCTAAAAGTGCCTGTAAGGCGTTGTGTGTACTAACTTGTTGCGATTCGTTTTAGCCGCTATGTGCAAATTTTTTTCGTTCTGAGCCTAACCCGGGCAAGCTTGAGTGACACCTATTTGCACATCATGCCTAAAAGTGCCTGTAAGGCTTTGTGTGTATTGTTGTGAGCCTAACCCGCGCAAGCTTGAGAGACCCCTATTTGCACATCATGCCTAAAAGTGCCTGTAAGGCGTTGTGTGTATTAACTTGTTGCGATTCTTTAGCCGCTATGTGCAAACTTGAATCGCAGTTCTGAGCCTAACCCGCGCAAGCTTGAGTGACCCCTATTTGCACATCATGCCTAAAAGTGCCTGTAAGGCGTTGTGTGTATTAACTTGTTGCGATTCTTTAGCCGCTATGTGCAAACTTGAATCGCATTTCTGAGCCTAACGCGCACAAGCTTGAGTGACCCCTATTTGCACATCATGCCTAAAAGTGCCTGTAAGGCGTTGTGTGTATTAACTTGTTGCGATTCGTTTTAGCCGCTATGTGCAACCTTGAATCGCAGTTCTGAGCCTAACCCGCACAAGCTTGAGTGACCCCTATTTGCACATTATGTCCAAGAGTGCCTGTAATGCGTTGTGTGTATTAACTTGTTGCGATTCGTTTTAGCCGCTATGTGCAAACTTGAATCGCATTTCTGAGCCTAACCCGCGCAAGCTTGAGTGACACCTATTTGCACATCATGCCTAAAAGTGCCTGTAAGGCGTTGTGTGTATTAACTTGTTGCGATTCGTTTTAGCCGCTATGTGAATATTTTTTCGTTCTGAGCCTAACCCGGGCAAGCTTCAGTGACACCTACTTGCATATCATGCCTAGAAGTGCCGGTAAGGCGTTGTGTGTATTAACTTGTTGCGATTCGTTTTAGCCGCTATGTGCAATCTTGAATCGCAGTTCTGAGCCTAACGTGCGCAAGCTTGAATGACACCTATTTGCACATTATGCCTAAAAGTGCCTGTAAGACTTTGTGTGTATAGTTGTGAGCCTAACCCGCGCAAGCTTGAGTGACCCCTATTTGCACACCATGCCTAAAAGTGCCTGTAAGGCATTGTGTGTATTAACTTGTTGCGATTCTTTAGCCGCTATGTGCAAACTTGAATCGCATTTCTAAGTCTAACGCGCGCAAGCTTGATTGACGCCTGTCTGCAAAAAATGCCTAAAAGTGCCCGTAAGTCGTTGTGTGTATTAACTTGTTGCGATTCGTTTTAGCCGCTATGTGCAAACTTGAATCGCAGTTCTGAGCCTAACCCGCGCGAGCTTGAGTGACACCTATTTGCACATCATGCCTAAAAGTGCCTGTAAGGCGTTGTGTGTATTAACTTGTTGTGATTCTTTAGCCGCTGTGTGCAAACTTGAATCGCAGTTCTGAGCCTAACGCGCGCAAGCTTGAGTGACACCTATTTGCACATTATGCCTGAAAGTGCCTGTAAGGCGTTGTGTGTATTAACTTGTTGCGATTCGTTTTAGCCGCTACGTGCAAACTTGAATCGCATTTCTGAGCCTAACGCGCGCAAGCTTGAGTGACACCGATTTGCACATCATGACTAAAAGTGCCTGTAAGGCGTTGTGTGTATTAACTTGTTGCGATTCGTTTTAGCCGCTATGTGCAAACTTGAATTGCAGTTCTGAGCCTAACCCGCGCAAGCTTGAGTGACATCATGCCTAAAAGTGCCTGTAAGGTGTTGTGTGTATTAAATTGTTGCGATTCGTTTTAGCCGCTATGTGCAAATTTTTTCGTTCTGAGCCTAACCCGGGCAAGCTTGAGTGACACCTATTTGCACATCATGCCTAAATGTGCCTGTAAGGCATTGTGTGTATTAACTTGTTGCAATTCGTTTTAGCCACTATGTGCAATCTTGAATCGCAGTCCTGAGCCTAACCCGCGCAAACTTGAGGGACACCTATTTGCACATCATGCCTAAAAGTGCCTGTAAGGTGTTGTGTGTATTAACTTGTTGCGATTCTTTAGCCGCTATGTGCAAACTTGAATCGCATTTCTGAACCTAACGCGCGCAAGCTTGAGTGACCCCTATTTGCACATCATGCCTAAAAGTGCCTGTAAGGCGTTGTGTGTATTAACTTGTTGCGATTCTTTAGCCGCTATGTGCAAACTTGAATCGCATTTCTGAGCCTAACCCGTGCAAGCTTGAGTGACACCTATTTGCACATCATGCCTAAAAGTACCTGTAAGGCGTTGTGTGTATTAACTTGTTGCAATTCGTTTTAGCCGCTATGTGAATATTTTTTCGTTCTGAGCCTAACCCGGGCAAGCTTCAGTGACACCTACTTGCATATCACGCCTAGAAGTGCCGGTAAGGCGTGTGTATTAACTTGTTGCGATTCGTTTTAGCCACTATGTGCAATCTTGAATCGCAGTTCTGAGCCTAACGCGCGCAAGCTTGAGTGACACCTATTTGCACATCATGCCTAAAAGTGCCTGTAAGACTTTGTGTGTATTGTTGTGAGCCTAACCCGCGCAAGCTTGAGTGACCCCTATTTGCACACCATGCCTAAAAGTGCCTGTAAGGCATTGTGTGTATTAACTTGTTGCGATTCTTTAGCCGCTATGTGCAAACTTGAATCGCATTTCTGAGTCTAACGCGCGCAAACTTGATTGACCCCTGTCTGCACAAAATGCCTAAAAGTGCCTGTAAGTCATTGTGTATGTGCAAACTTGAATCGCAGTTCTGAGCCTAACCCGCGCGAGCTTGAGTGACACCTATTTGCACATCATGCCTAAAAGTGCCTGTAAGGTGTTGTGTGTATTAACTTGTGATTCTTTAGCCGCTGTGTGCAAACTTGAATCGCATTTCTGAGCCTAACGCGCGCAAGCTTGAGTGACCCCTATTTGCACTACATGCCTAAAAGTGCCTGTAAGGCGTTGTGTGTATTAACTTGTTGCGATTCGTTTTAGCCGCTTTGTGCAAACTTGAATCGCAGTTCTGAGCCTAACCCGCGCAAGCTTGAGTGACACCTATTTGCACATCATGCCTAAAAGTGCCTATAAGGCTTTGTGTGTATTGTTGTGAGCCTAACCCGCGCAAGCTTGAGTGACCCCTATTTGCACATCATGCCTAAAAGTGCCTGTAAGGCGTTGTGTGTATTAACTTGTGCGATTCGTTTTAGCCGCTATGTGGAATCTTGAATCGCAGTTCTGAGCCTACCCGCGCAAGCTTGAGTGACACCTATTTGCACATCATGCCTAAAAGTGCCTGTAAGGCGTTGTGTGTATTAACTTGTTGCGATTCGTTTTAGCAGCTATGTGCAAATTTTTTCGTTCTGAGCCTAACCCGGGCAAGCTTGAGTGACACCTATTTGCACATCATGCCTAAAAGTGCCTGTAAGGCTTTGTGTGTATTGTTGTGAGCCTAACCCGCGCAAGCTTGAGTGACCCCTATTTGGACATCATGCCTAAAAGTGCCTGTAAGGCATTGTGTGTATTAACTTGTTGCGATTCTTTAGCCGCTACGTGCAAACTTGAATCGCATTTCTGAGCCTAACGCGCGCAAGCTTGAGTGACCCCTATTTGCACATCATGCCTAAAAGTGCCTGTAAGGCGTTGTGTGTATTAACTTGTTGCGATTCCTTTTAGCCGCTAGGTGCAAACTTGAATCGCAGTTCTGAGCCTAACCCGCGCAAGCTTGAGTGACACCTATTTGCACATCATGCCTAAAAGTGCCTGTAAGGCGTTGTGTGTATTAACTTGTTGCGATTCTTTAGCCGCTATGTGCAAACTTGAATCGCATTTCTGAGCCTAACGGGCGCAAGCTTGAGTGACCCCTATTTGCACATCATGCCTAAAAGTGCCTGTAAGGCGTTGTGTGTATTAACTTGTTGCGATTCGTTTTAGCCGCTATGTGAACCTAGAATCGCAATTCTGAGCCAAACCCGCGCAAGCTTGAGTGACACCTATTTGCACATCATGCCTAAAAGTGCCTGTAAGGCTTTGTGTGTATTGTTGTGAGCCTAACCCGCGCAAGCTTGAGTGACCCCTATTTGCACATCATGCCTAAAAGTGCCTGTAAGGCTTTGTGTGTATTGTTGTGAGCCTAACCCGCGCAAGCTTGAGTGACCAATATTTGCACATCATGCCTAAAAGTGCCTGTAAGGCGTTGTGTGTATTATCTTGTTGCGATTCTTTAGCCGCTACGTGCAAACTTGAATCGCATTTCTGAGCCTAACGCGCGCAAGCTTGAGTGACCCCTATTTGCACATCATGCCTAAATGTGCCTGTAAGGCGTTTTGTGTATTAACTTGTTGCGATTCCTTTTAGCCACTATGTGCAAACTTGAATCGCAGTTCTGAGCCTAACCCGCGCAAGCTTGAGTGACACCTATTTGCACATCATGCCTAAAAGTGCCTGTAAGGCATTGTGTGTATTAACTTGTTGCCATTCTTTAGCCACTATGTGCAAACTTGAATCGCATTTTCGAGCCTAACGCGCGCAAGCTTGAGTGACCCCTATTTGCACATCATGCCTAAAAGTGCCTGTAAGGCGTTGTGTGTATTAACTTGTTGCGATTCGTTTTAGCCGCTATGTGCAAACTTGAATCGCAGTTCTGAGCCTAACCCACGCAAGCTTGAGTGACGCCTATTTGCACATCTTGCCTAAAAGTGCCTGTAAGCCTTTGTGTGTATTGTTGTGAGCCTAACCCGCGCAAGCTTGAGTGACCCCTATTTGCACATCATGCCTAAAAGTGCCTGTAAGGCTTTGTGTGTATTTTTGTGAGCCTAACCCGCGCAAGCTTGAGTGACCCCTATTAGCACATCATGCGTAAAAGTGCCTGTAAGGCGTTGTGTGTATTAACGTGTTGCGATTCGTCTTAGCCGCTATGTGCAAGCGTGAATCGCAGTTCTGAGCCTAACGCGCGCAAGCTTGAGTGACACCTATTTGCACATTATGCCTGAAAGTGCCTGTAAGGCGTTGTGTGTATTAACTTGTTGCGATTCGTTTTAGCCGCTACGTGCAAACTTGAATTGCAGTTCTGAGCCTAACCCGCGCTAGCTTGAGTGACATCATGCCTAAAAGTGCCTGTAAGGCGTTGTGTGTACTAACTTGTTGCGATTCGTTTTAGCCGCTATGTGCAAATTTTTTCGTTCTGAGCCTAACCCGGGCAAGCTTGAGTGACACCTATTTGCACATCATGCCTAAAAGTGCCTGTAAGGCTTTGTGTGTATTGTTGTGAGCCTAACCCGCGCAAGCTTGAGAGACCCCTATTTGCACATCATGCGTAAAAGTGCCTGTAAGGTGTTGTGTGCATTAACGTGTTGCGATTCGTCTTAGCCGCGATGTGCAAGCGTGAATCGCAGTTCTGAGCCTAACGCGCGCAAGCTTGAGTGACACCTATTTGCACATTGTGCCTGAAAGTGCCTGTAAGGCGTTGTGTGTATTAACTTGTTGCGATTCGTTTTAGCCGCTACGTGCAAACTTGAATTGCAGTTCTGAGCCTAACCCGCGCAAGCTTGAGTGACATCATGCCTAAAAGTGCCTGTAAGGCGTTGTGTGTACTAACTTGTTGCGATTCGTTTTAGCCGCTATGTGCAAATTTTTTTCGTTCTGAGCCTAACCCGGGCAAGCTTGAGTGACACCTATTTGCACATCATGCCTAAAAGTGCCTGTAAGGCTTTGTGTGTATTGTTGTGAGCCTAACCCGCGCAAGCTTGAGAGACCCCTATTTGCACATCATGCCTAAAAGTGCCTGTAAGGCGTTGTGTGTATTAACTTGTTGCGATTCTTTAGCCGCTATGTGCAAACTTGAATCGCAGTTCTGAGCCTAACCCGCGCAAGCTTGAGTGACACCTATTTGCACATCATGCCTAAAAGTGCCTGTAAGGCGTTGTGTGTATTAACTTGTTGCGATTCTTTAGCCGCTATGTGCAAACTTGAATCGCATTTCTGAGCCTAACGCGCACAAGCTTGAGTGACCCCTATTTGCACATCATGCCTAAAAGTGCCTGTAAGGCGTTGTGTGTATTAACTTGTTGCGATTCGTTTTAGCCGCTATGTGCAACCTTGAATCGCAGTTCTGAGCCTAACCCGCACAAGCTTGAGTGACCCCTATTTGCACATCATGTCCAAGAGTGCCTGTAATGCGTTGTGTGTATTAACATGTTGCGATTCGTTTTAGCCGCTATGTGCAAACTTGAATCGCATTTCTGAGCCTAACCGCGCAAGCTTGAGTGACACCTATTTGCACATCATGCCTAAAAGTGCCTGTAAGGCGTTGTGTGTATTAACTTGTTGCGATTCGTTTTAGCCGCTATGTGAATATTTTTTCGTTCTGAGCCTAACCCGGGCAAGCTTCAGTGACACCTACTTGCATATCATGCCTAGAAGTGCCGGTAAGGCGTTGTGTGTATTAACTTGTTGCGATTCGTTTTAGCCGCTATGTGCAATCTTGAATCGCAGTTCTGAGCCTAACGTGCGCAAGCTTGAATGACACCTATTTGCACATTATGCCTAAAAGTGCCTGTAAGACTTTGTGTGTATAGTTGTGAGCCTAACCCGCGCAAGCTTGAGTGACCCCTATTTGCACACCATGCCTAAAAGTGCCTGTAAGGCATTGTGTGTATTAACTTGTTGCGATTCTTTAGCCGCTATGTGCAAACTTGAATCGCATTTCTAAGTCTAACGCGCGCAAGCTTGATTGACGCCTGTCTGCAAAAAATGCCTAAAAGTGCCCGTAAGTCGTTGTGTGTATTAACTTGTTGCGATTCGTTTTAGCCGCTATGTGCAAACTTGAATCGCAGTTCTGAGCCTAACCCGCGCGAGCTTGAGTGACACCTATTTGCACATCATGCCTAAAAGTGCCTGTAAGGCGTTGTGTGTATTAACTTGTTGCGATTCGTTTTAGCCGCTATGTGCAAACTTGAATCGCAGTTCTGAGCCTAACCCACGCAAGCTTGAGTGACGCCTATTTGCACATCATGCCTAAAACTGCCTGTAAGGCTTTGTGTGTATTGTTGTGAGCCTAACCCGCGCAAGCTTGAGTGACCCCTATTTGCACATCATGCCTAAAAGTGCCTGTAAGGCTTTGTGTGTATTTTTGTGAGCCTAACCCGCGCTAGCTTGAGTGACCCCTATTCGCACATCATGACTAAAAGTGCCTGTAAGGCGTTGTGTGTATTAACGTGTTGCGATTCGTCTTAGCCGCTATGTGCAGCGTGAATCGCAGTTCTGAGCCTAACGCACGCAAGCTTGAGTGACACCTATTTGCACATTATGCCTGAAAGTGCCTGTAAGGCGTTGTGTGTATTAACTTGTTGCGATTCGTTTTAGCCGCTACGTGAAAACTTGAATCGCATTTCTGAGCCTAACGCGCGCAAGCTTGAGTGACACCGATTTGCACATCATGCCTAAAAGTGCCTGTAAGGCATTGTGTGTATTAACTTGTTGCGATTCGTTTTAGCCGCTATGTGCAAACTTGAATTGCAGTTCTGAGCCTAACCCGCGCAAGCTTGAGTGACATCATGCCTAAAAGTGCCTGTAAGGCGTTGTGTGTATTAACTTGTTGCGATTCGTTTTAGCCGCTATGTGCAAATTTTTTCGTTCTGAGCCTAACCCGGGCAAGATTGAGTGACACCTATTTGCACATCACTCCTAAAAGTGCCTGTAAGGCTTTGTGCGTATTGTTGTGAGCCTAACCCGCGCAAGCTTGAGTGACCCCTATTTGCACATGATGCCTAAAAGTGCCTGTAAGGCATTGTGTGTATTAACTTGTTGCAATTCGTTTTAGCCGCTATGTGCAATCTTGAATCGCAGTCCTGAGCCTAACCCGCGCAAACTTGAGTGACACCTATTTGCACATCATGCCTAAAAGTGCCTGTAAGGTGTTGTGTGTATTAACTTGTTGCGATTATTTAGCCGCTATGTGCAAGCTTGAATCGCATTTCTGAGCCTAACGCGCGCAAGCTTGAGTGACCCCTATTTGCACATCATGCCTAAAAGTGCCTGCAAGTCGTTGTGTGTATTAACTTGTTGCGATTCGTTTTAGCCGCTATGTGCAAACTTGAATCGCAGTTCTGAGCCTAACCCGCGCAAGCTTGAGTGACACCTATTTGCACATCATGCCTAAAAGTGCCTGTAAGGCGTTGTGTGTATTAACTTGTTGCGATTCTTTAGCCGCTATGTGCAAACTTGAATCGCAGTTCTGAGCCTAACCCGCGCAAGCTTGAGTGACCCCTATTTGCACATCATGCCTAAAAGTGCCTGTAAGGCGTTGTGTGTATTAACTTGTTGCGATTCTTTAGCCGCTGTGTGCAAACTTGAATCGCATTTCTGAGCCTAACGCGCGCAAGCTTGAGTGACCCCTATTTGCACTACATGCCTAAAAGTGCCTGTAAGGCGTTGTGTGTATTAACTTGTTGCGATTCGTTTTAGCCGCTTTGTGCAAACTTGAATCGCAGTTCTGAGCCTAACCCGCGCAAGCTTGAGTGACACCTATTTGCACATCATGCCTAAAAGTGCCTGTAAGGCTTTGTGTGCATTGTTGTGAGCCTAACCCGCGCAAGCTTGAGTGACCCCTATTTGCACATCATGCCTAAAAGTGCCTGTAAGGCATTGTGTGTATTAACTTGTGCGATTCGCTTTAGCCGCTATGTGGAATCTTGAATCGCAGTTCTGAGCCTAACCCGCGCAAGCTTGAGTGACACCTATTTGCACATCATGCCTAAAAGTGCCTGTAAGGCGTTGTGTGTACTAACTTGTTGCGATTCGTTTTAGCAGCTATGTGCAAATTTTTTCGTTCTGAGCCTAACCCGGGCAAGCTTGAGTGACACCTATTTGCGTATCATGCCTAAAAGTGATTGTAAGGCGTTCTGTGTATTGACTTGTTGCGATTCGTTTTAGCCGCTATGTGCAATCTTGAATCACAGTTCTGAGCCTAACGCGCGCAAGCTTGAGTGACGCCTATTTGCACATCATGCCTAAAAGTGCCTGTAAGGCTTTGTGTGTATTGTTGTGAGCCTAACCCGCGCAAGCTTGAGTGACCCCTATTTGCACATCATGCATAAAAGTGCCTGTAAGGCGTTGCGTGTATTAACTTGTTGCGATTCCTTTTAGCCGCTATGTGCAAACTTGAATTGCAGTTCTGAGCCTAACCCGCGAAAGCTTGAGTAAGACCTATTTGCACATCATGCCTAAAAGTGTCTGTAAGGCGTTGTGTGTATTAACTTGTTGCGATTCTTTAGCTGCTATGTGCAAACTTGAATCGCATTTCTGAGCCTACGGGCGCAAGCTTGAGTGACCCCTATTTGCACATCATGCCTAAAAGTGCCTGTAAGGCGTTGTGTGTATTAACTTGTTGCGATTCGTTTTAGCCGCTATGTGCAAACTTGAATCGCAGTTCAAAGCCAAACCCGCGCAAGCTTGAGTGACACCTATTTGCACATCATGCCTAAAAGTGCCTGTAAGGCTTTGTGTGTATTGTTGTGAGGCTAACCCGCGCAAGCTTGAGTGACCCCTATTTGCACATCATGCCTAAAAGTGCCTGTAAGGCTTTGTGTGTATTTTTCTGAGCCTAACCCGCGCAAGCTTGAGTGACCCCTATTAGCACATCATGCCTAAAAGTGCCTGTAAGGCGTTGTGTGTATTAACTTGTTGCGATTCTTTAGCCACTACGTGCAAACTTGAATCGCATTTCTGAGCCTAACGCGTGCAAGCTTGAGTGACGCCTATTTGCACATCTGCCTAAAAGTGCCTGTAAGGCTTTGTGTGTATTGTTGTGAGCCTAAGCCGCGCAAGCTTGAGTGACCAATATTTGCACATCATGCCTAAAAGTGCCTGTAAGGCGTTGTGTGCATTAACTTGTTGCGATTCTTTAGCCGCTACGTGCAAACTTGAATCGCATTTCTGAGCCTAACGCGCGCAAGCTTGAGTGACCCCTATTTGCACATCATGCCTAAAAGTGCCTGTAAGGCGTTGTGTGTATTAACTTGTTGCGATTCCTTTTAGCCACTATGTGCAAACTTGAATCGCAGTTCTGAGCCTAACCCGCGCAAGCTTAAGTGACACCTTTATGCACATCATGCCTAAAAGTGCCTGTAAGGCGTTGTGTGTATTAACTTGTTGCCATTCTTTAGCCGCTATGTGCAAACTTGAATCGCATTTCCGAGCCTAACGCGCGCAAGCTTGAGTGACCCCTATTTGCACATCATGCCTAAAAGTGCCTGTAAGGCGTTGTGTGTATTAACTTGTTGCGATTCGTTTTAGCCGCTATGTGCAAACTTGAATCGCAGTTCTGAGCCTAACCCACGCAAGCTTGAGTGACGCCTATTTGCACATCATGCCTAAAAGTTCCTGTAAGGCTTTGTGTGTATTGTTGTGAGCCTAACCCGCGCAAGCTTGAGTGACCCCTATTTGCACATCATGCCTAAAAGTGCCTGTAAGGCTTTGTGTGTATTTTTGTGAGCCTAACCCGCGCAAGCTTGAGTGACCCCTATTAGCACATCATGACTAAAAGTGCCTGTAAGGCGTTGTGTGTATTAACGTGTTACGATTCGTCTTAGCCGCTATGTGCAAGCGTGAATCGCAGTTCTGAGCCTAACGCGCGCAAGCTTGAGTGACACCGATTTGCACATCATGCCTAAAAGTGCCTGTAAGGCGTTGTGTGTATTAACTTGTTGCGATTTGTTTTAGCCGCTATGTGCAAACTTGAATTGCAGTTCTGAGCCTAACCCGCGCAAGCTTGAGTGACATCATGCCTAAAAGTGCCTGTAAGGCGTCGTGTGTATTAACTTGTTGCGATTCATTTTAGCCGCTATGTGCAAATTTTTTCGTTCTGAGCCTAACCCGGGCAAGCTTGAGTGACACCTATTTGCACATCACTCCTAAAAGTGCCTGTAAGGCTTTGTGTGTATTGTTGTGAGCCTAACCCGCGCAAGCTTGAGTGACCCCTACTTGCACATGATGCCTAAAAGTGCCTGTAAGGCATTGTGTGCATTAACTTGTTGCGATTCTTTAGCCGCTATGTGCAAACTTGAATCGCATTTCTGAGCATAACGTGCGCAAGCTTGAGTGACCCCTATTTGCACATCATGCCTAAAAGTGCCTGCAAGTCGTTGTGTGTATTAACTTGTTGCGATTCGTTTTAGCCGCTATCTGCAAACTTGAATCGCAGTTCTGAGCCTAACCGGCGCAAGCTTGAGTGATACCTATTTGCACATCATGCCTAAAAGTGCCTGTAAGGCGTTGTGTGTATTAACTTGTTGCGATTCTTTAGCCGCTATGTGCTAACTTGAATCGCATTTCTGAGCCTAACGCGCGCAAGCTTGAGTGACCCCTATTTGCACATCATGCCTAAAAGTGCCTGTAAGGCGTTGTGTGTATTAACTTGTTGCGATTCGTTTTAGCCGCTATGTGCAACCTTGAATCGCAGTTCTGAGCCTAACCCGCGCAAGCTTGAGTGACCCCTATTTGCACATCATGCCTAAAAGTGCCTGTAAGGCGTTGTGTGTATTAACTTGTTGCGATTCTTTAGCCGCTATGTGCAAACTTGAATCGCATTGCTGAGCCTAACGCGCACAAGCTTGAGTGACCCCTATTTGCACATCATGCCTAAAAGTGCCTGTAAGGCGTTGTGTGTATTAACTTGTTGCGATTCGTTTTAGCCGCTATGTGCAACCTTGAATCGCAGTTCTGAGCCTAACCCGCACAAGCTTGAGTGACCCCTATTTGCACATTATGTCCAAGAGTGCCTGTAATGCGTTGTGTGTATTAACTTGTTGCGATTCGTTTTAGCCGCTATGTGCAAACTTGAATCGCATTTCTGAGCCTAACCCGCGCAAGCTTGAGTGACACCTATTTGCACATCATGCCTAAAAGTGCCTGTAAGGCGTTGTGTGTATTAACTTGTTGCGATTCGTTTTAGCCGCTATGTGAATATTTTTTCGTTCTGAGCCTAACCCGGGCAAGCTTCAGTGACACCTACTTGCATATCATGCCTAGAAGTGCCGGTAAGGCGTTGTGTGTATTAACTTGTTGCGATTCGTTTTAGCCGCTATGTGCAATCTTGAATCGCAGTTCTGAGCCTAACGTGCGCAAGCTTGAATGACACCTATTTGCACATTATGCCTAAAAGTGCCTGTAAGACTTTGTGTGTATAGTTGTGAGCCTAACCCGCGCAAGCTTGAGTGACCCCTATTTGCACACCATGCCTAAACGTGCCTGTAAGGCATTGTGTGTATTAACTTGTTGCGATTCTTTAGCCGCTATGTGCAAACTTGAATCGCATTTCTAAGTCTAACGCGCGCAAGCTTGATTGACGCCTGTATGCAAAAAATGCCTAAAAGTGCCCGTAAGTCGTTGTGTGTATTAACTTGTTGCGATTCGTTTTAGCCGCTATGTGCAAACTTGAATCGCAGTTCTGAGCCTAACCCGCGCGAGCTTGAGTGACACCTATTTGCACATCATGCCTAAAAGTGCCTGTAAGGTGTTGTGTGTATTAACTTGTTGTGATTCTTTAGCCGCTGTGTGCAAACTTGAATCGCAGTTCTGAGCCTAACGCGCGCAAGCTTGAGTGACACCTATTTGCACGTTATGCCTGAAAGTGCCTGTAAGGCGTTGTGTGTATTAACTTGTTGCGATTCGTTTTAGCCGCTACGTGCAAACTTGAATCGCATTTCTGAGCCTAACGCGCGCAAGCTTGAGTGACACCGATTTGCACATCATGACTAAAAGTGCCTGTAAGGCGTTGTGTGTATTAACTTGTTGCGATTCGTTTTAGCCGCTATGTGCAAACTTGAATTGCAGTTCTGAGCCTAACCCGCGCAAGCTTGAGTGACATCATGCCTAAAAGTGCCTGTAAGGTGTTGTGTGTATTAACTTGTTGCGATTCGTTTTAGCCGCTATGTGCAAATTTTTTCGTTCTGAGCCTAACCCGGGCAAGCTTGAGTGACACCGATTTGCACATCATGCCTAAATGTGCCTGTAAGGCATTGTGTGTATTAACTTGTTGCAATTCGTTTTAGCCACTATGTGCAATCTTGAATCGCAGTCCTGAGCCTAACCCGCGCAAACTTGAGGGACACCTATTTGCACATCATGCCTAAAAGTGCCTGTAAGGTGTTGTGTGTATTAACTTGTTGCGATTCTTTAGCCGCTATGTGCAAACTTGAATCGCATTTCTGAACCTAACGCGCGCAAGCTTGAGTGACCCCTATTTGCACATCATGCCTAAAAGTGCCTGTAAGGCGTTGTGTGTATTAACTTGTTGCGATTCTTTAGCCGCTATGTGCAAACTTGAATCGCATTTCTGAGCCTAACCCGTGCAAGCTTGAGTGACACCTATTTGCACATCATGCCTAAAAGTACCTGTAAGGCGTTGTGTGTATTAACTTGTTGCAATTCGTTTTAGCCGCTATGTGAATATTTTTTCGTTCTGAGCCTAACCCGGGCAAGCTTCAGTGACACCTACTTGCATATCACGCCTAGAAGTGCCGGTAAGGCGTGTGTATTAACTTGTTGCGATTCGTTTTAGCCGCTATGTGCAATCTTGAATCGCAGTTCTGAGCCTAACGCGCGCAAGCTTGAGTGACACCTATTTGCACATCATGCCTAAAAGTGCCTGTAAGACTTTGTGTGTATTGTTGTGAGCCTAACCCGCGCAAGCTTGAGTGACCCCTATTTGCACACCATGCCTAAAAGTGCCTGTAAGGCATTGTGTGTATTAACTTGTTGCGATTCTTTAGCCGCTATGTGCAAACTTGAATCGCATTTCTGAGTCTAACGCGCGCAAGCTTGATTGACCCCTGTCTGCACAAAATGCCTAAAAGTGCCTGTAAGTCGTTGTGTATGTGCAAACTTGAATCGCAGTTCTGAGCCTAACCCGCGCGAGCTTGAGTGACACCTATTTGCACATCATGCCTAAAAGTGCCTGTAAGGCGTTGTGTGTATTAACTTGTGATTCTTTAGCCGCTGTGTGCAAACTTGAATCGCATTTCTGAGCCTAACGCGCGCAAGCTTGAGTGACCCCTATTTGCACTACATGCCTAAAAGTGCCTGTAAGGCGTTGTGTGTATTAACTTGTTGCGATTCGTTTTAGCCGCTTTGTGCAAACTTGAATCGCAGTTCTGAGCCTAACCCGCGCAAGCTTGAGTGACACCTATTTGCACATCATGCCTAAAAGTGCCTATAAGGCTTTGTGTGTATTGTTGTGAGCCTAACCCGCGCAAGCTTGAGTGACCCCTATTTGCACATCATGCCTAAAAGTGCCTGTAAGGCGTTGTGTGTATTAACTTGTGCGATTCGTTTTAGCCGCTATGTGGAATCTTGAATCGCAGTTCTGAGCCTACCCGCGCAAGCTTGAGTGACACCTATTTGCACATCATGCCTAAAAGTGCCTGTAAGGCGTTGTGTGTATTAACTTGTTGCGATTCGTTTTAGCAGCTATGTGCAAATTTTTTCGTTCTGAGCCTAACCCGGGCAAGCTTGAGTGACACCTATTTGCACATCATGCCTAAAAGTGCCTGTAAGGCTTTGTGTGTATTGTTGTGAGCCTAACCCGCGCAAGCTTGAGTGACCCCTATTTGGACATCATGCCTAAAAGTGCCTGTAAGGCATTGTGTGTATTAACTTGTTGCGATTCTTTAGCCGCTACGTGCAAACTTGAATCGCATTTCTGAGCCTAACGCGCGCAAGCTTGAGTGACCCCTATTTGCGCATCATGCCTAAAAGTGCCTGTAAGGCGTTGTGTGTATTAACTTGTTGCGATTCCTTTTAGCCGCTATGTGCAAACTTGAATCGCAGTTCTGAGCCTAACCCGCGCAAGCTTGAGTGACACCTATTTGCACATCATGCCTAAAAGTGCCTGTAAGGTGTTGTGTGTATTAACTTGTTGCGATTCTTTAGCCGCTATGTGCAAACTTGAATCGCATTTCTGAGCCTAACGGGCGCAAGCTTGAGTGACCCCTATTTGCACATCATGCCTAAAAGTGCCTGTAAGGCGTTGTGTGTATTAACTTGTTGCGATTCGTTTTAGCCGCTATGTGAACCTAGAATCGCAATTCTGAGCCAAACCCGCGCAAGCTTGAGTGACACCTATTTGCACATCATGCCTAAAAGTGCCTGTAAGGCTTTGTGTGTATTGTTGTGAGCCTAACCCGCGCAAGCTTGAGTGACCCCTATTTGCACATCATGCCTAAAAGTGCCTGTAAGGCTTTGCGTGTATTGTTGTGAGCCTAACCCGCGCAAGCTTGAGTGACCAATATTTGCACATCATGCCTAAAAGTGCCTGTAAGGCGTTGTGTGTATTATCTTGTTGCGATTCTTTAGCCGCTACGTGCAAACTTGAATCGCATTTCTGAGCCTAACGCGCGCAAGCTTGAGTGACCCCTATTTGCACATCATGCCTAAATGTGCCTGTAAGGCGTTTTGTGTATTAACTTGTTGCGATTCCTTTTAGCCACTATGTGCAAACTTGAATCGCAGTTCTGAGCCTAACCCGCGCAAGCTTGAGTGACACCTATTTGCACATCATGCCTAAAAGTGCCTGTAAGGCATTGTGTGTATTAACTTGTTGCCATTCTTTAGCCACTATGTGCAAACTTGAATCGCATTTTCGAGCCTAACGCGCGCAAGCTTGAGTGACCCCTATTTGCACATCATGCCTAAAAGTGCCTGTAAGGCGTTGTGTGTATTAACTTGTTGCGATTCGTTTTAGCCGCTATGTGCAAACTTGAATCGCAGTTCTGAGCCTAACCCACGCAAGCTTGAGTGACGCCTATTTGCACATCATGCCTAAAAGTGCCTGTAAGCCTTTGTGTGTATTGTTGTGAGCCTAACCCGCGCAAGCTTGAGTGACCCCTATTTGCACATCATGCCTAAAAGTGCCTGTAAGGCTTTGTGTGTATTTTTGTGAGCCTAACCCGCGCAAGCTTGAGTGACCCCTATTAGCACATCATGCGTAAAAGTGCCTGTAAGGCGTTGTGTGTATTAACGTGTTGCGATTCGTCTTAGCCGCTATGTGCAAGCGTGAATCGCAGTTCTGAGCCTAACGCGCGCAAGCTTGAGTGACACCTATTTGCACATTATGCCTGAAAGTGCCTGTAAGGCGTTGTGTGTATTAACTTGTTGCGATTCGTTTTAGCCGCTACGTGCAAACTTGAATTGCAGTTCTGAGCCTAACCCGCGCAAGCTTGAGTGACATCATGCCTAAAAGTGCCTGTAAGGCGTTGTGTGTACTAACTTGTTGCGATTCGTTTTAGCCGCTATGTGCAAATTTTTTCGTTCTGAGCCTAACCCGGGCAAGCTTGAGTGACACCTATTTGCACATCATGCCTAAAAGTGCCTGTAAGGCTTTGTGTGTATTGTTGTGAGCCTAACCCGCGCAAGCTTGAGAGACCCCTATTTGCACATCATGCGTAAAAGTGCCTGTAAGGTGTTGTGTGCATTAACGTGTTGCGATTCGTCTTAGCCGCGATGTGCAAGCGTGAATCGCAGTTCTGAGCCTAACGCGCGCAAGCTTGAGTGACACCTATTTGCACATTATGCCTGAAAGTGCCTGTAAGGCGTTGTGTGTATTAACTTGTTGCGATTCGTTTTAGCCGCTACGTGCAAACTTGAATTGCAGTTCTGAGCCTCGCGCAAGCTTGAGTGACATCATGCCTAAAAGTGCCTGTAAGGCGTTGTGTGTACTAACTTGTTGCGATTCGTTTTAGCCGCTATGTGCAAATTTTTTTCGTTCTGAGCCTAACCCGGGCAAGCTTGAGTGACACCTATTTGCACATCATGCCTAAAAGTGCCTGTAAGGCTTTGTGTGTATTGTTGTGAGCCTAACCCGCGCAAGCTTGAGAGACCCCTATTTGCACATCATGCCTAAAAGTGCCTGTAAGGCGTTGTGTGTATTAACTTGTTGCGATTCTTTAGCCGCTATGTGCAAACTTGAATCGCAGTTCTGAGCCTAACCCGCGCAAGCTTGAGTGACCCCTATTTGCACATCATGCCTAAAAGTGCCTGTAAGGCGTTGTGTGTATTAACTTGTTGCGATTCTTTAGCCGCTATGTGCAAACTTGAATCGCATTTCTGAGCCTAACGCGCACAAGCTTGAGTGACCCCTATTTGCACATCATGCCTAAAAGTGCCTGTAAGGCGTTGTGTGTATTAACTTGTTGCGATTCGTTTTAGCCGCTATGTGCAACCTTGAATCGCAGTTCTGAGCCTAACCCGCACAAGCTTGAGTGACCCCTATTTGCACATTATGTCCAAGAGTGCCTGTAATGCGTTGTGTGTATTAACTTGTTGCGATTCGTTTTAGCCGCTATGTGCAAACTTGAATCGCATTTCTGAGCCTAACCCGCGCAAGCTTGAGTGACACCTATTTGCACATCATGCCTAAAAGTGCCTGTAAGGCGTTGTGTGTATTAACTTGTTGCGATTCGTTTTAGCCGCTATGTGAATATTTTTTCGTTCTGAGCCTAACCCGGGCAAGCTTCAGTGACACCTACTTGCATATCATGCCTAGAAGTGCCGGTAAGGCGTTGTGTGTATTAACTTGTTGCGATTCGTTTTAGCCGCTATGTGCAATCTTGAATCGCAGTTCTGAGCCTAACGTGCGCAAGCTTGAATGACACCTATTTGCACATTATGCCTAAAAGTGCCTGTAAGACTTTGTGTGTATAGTTGTGAGCCTAACCCGCGCAAGCTTGAGTGACCCCTATTTGCACACCATGCCTAAAAGTGCCTGTAAGGCATTGTGTGTATTAACTTGTTGCGATTCTTTAGCCGCTATGTGCAAACTTGAATCGCATTTCTAAGTCTAACGCGCGCAAGCTTGATTGACGCCTGTCTGCAAAAAATGCCTAAAAGTGCCCGTAAGTCGTTGTGTGTATTAACTTGTTGCGATTCGTTTTAGCCGCTATGTGCAAACTTGAATCGCAGTTCTGAGCCTAACCCGCGCGAGCTTGAGTGACACCTATTTGCACATCATGCCTAAAAGTGCCTGTAAGGCGTTGTGTGTATTAACTTGTTGTGATTCTTTAGCCGCTGTGTGCAAACTTGAATCGCAGTTCTGAGCCTAACGCGCGCAAGCTTGAGTGACACCTATTTGCACATTATGCCTGAAAGTGCCTGTAAGGCGTTGTGTGTATTAACTTGTTGCGATTCGTTTTAGCCGCTACGTGCAAACTTGAATCGCATTTCTGAGCCTAACGCGCGCAAGCTTGAGTGACACCGATTTGCACATCATGACTAAAAGTGCCTGTAAGGCGTTGTGTGTATTAACTTGTTGCGATTCGTTTTAGCCGCTATGTGCAAACTTGAATTGCAGTTCTGAGCCTAACCCGCGCAAGCTTGAGTGACATCATGCCTAAAAGTGCCTGTAAGGTGTTGTGTGTATTAAATTGTTGCGATTCGTTTTAGCCGCTATGTGCAAATTTTTTCGTTCTGAGCCTAACCCGGGCAAGCTTGAGTGACACCTATTTGCACATCATGCCTAAATGTGCCTGTAAGGCATTGTGTGTATTAACTTGTTGCAATTCGTTTTAGCCACTATGTGCAATCTTGAATCGCAGTCCTGAGCCTAACCCGCGCAAACTTGAGGGACACCTATTTGCACATCATGCCTAAAAGTGCCTGTAAGGTGTTGTGTGTATTAACTTGTTGCGATTCTTTAGCCGCTATGTGCAAACTTGAATCGCATTTCTGAACCTAACGCGCGCAAGCTTGAGTGACCCCTATTTGCACATCATGCCTAAAAGTGCCTGTAAGGCGTTGTGTGTATTAACTTGTTGCGATTCTTTAGCCGCTATGTGCAAACTTGAATCGCATTTCTGAGCCTAACCCGTGCAAGCTTGAGTGACACCTATTTGCACATCATGCCTAAAAGTACCTGTAAGGCGTTGTGTGTATTAACTTGTTGCAATTCGTTTTAGCCGCTATGTGAATATTTTTTCGTTCTGAGCCTAACCCGGGCAAGCTTCAGTGACACCTACTTGCATATCACGCCTAGAAGTGCCGGTAAGGCGTGTGTATTAACTTGTTGCGATTCGTTTTAGCCACTATGTGCAATCTTGAATCGCAGTTCTGAGCCTAACGCGCGCAAGCTTGAGTGACACCTATTTGCACATCATGCCTAAAAGTGCCTGTAAGACTTTGTGTGTATTGTTGTGAGCCTAACCCGCGCAAGCTTGAGTGACCCCTATTTGCACACCATGCCTAAAAGTGCCTGTAAGGCATTGTGTGTATTAACTTGTTGCGATTCTTTAGCCGCTATGTGCAAACTTGAATCGCATTTCTGAGTCTAACGCGCGCAAACTTGATTGACCCCTGTCTGCACAAAATGCCTAAAAGTGCCTGTAAGTCATTGTGTATGTGCAAACTTGAATCGCAGTTCTGAGCCTAACCCGCGCGAGCTTGAGTGACACCTATTTGCACATCATGCCTAAAAGTGCCTGTAAGGCGTTGTGTGTATTAACTTGTGATTCTTTAGCCGCTGTGTGCAAACTTGAATCGCATTTCTGAGCCTAACGCGCGCAAGCTTGAGTGACCCCTATTTGCACTACATGCCTAAAAGTGCCTGTAAGGCGTTGTGTGTATTAACTTGTTGCGATTCGTTTTAGCCGCTTTGTGCAAACTTGAATCGCAGTTCTTAGCCTAACACGCGCAAGCTTGAGTGACACCTATTTGCACATCATGCCTAAAAGTGCCTATAAGGCTTTGTGTGTATTGTTGTGAGCCTAACCCGCGCAAGCTTGAGTGACCCCTATTTGCACATCATGCCTAAAAGTGCCTGTAAGGCGTTGTGTGTATTAACTTGTGCGATTCGTTTTAGCCGCTATGTGGAATCTTGAATCGCAGTTCTGAGCCTACCCGCGCAAGCTTGAGTGACACCTATTTGCACATCATGCCTGAAAGTGCCTGTAAGGCGTTGTGTGTATTAACTTGTTGCGATTCGTTTTAGCAGCTATGTGCAAATTTTTTCGTTCTGAGCCTAACCCGGGCAAGCTTGAGTGACACCTATTTGCACATCATGCCTAAAAGTGCCTGTAAGGCTTTGTGTGTATTGTTGTGAGCCTAACCCGCGCAAGCTTGAGTGACCCCTATTTGGACATCATGCCTAAAAGTGCCTGTAAGGCATTGTGTGTATTAACTTGTTGCGATTCTTTAGCCGCTACGTGCAAACTTGAATCGCATTTCTGAGCCTAACGCGCGCAAGCTTGAGTGACCCCTATTTGCACATCATGCCTAAAAGTGCCTGTAAGGCGTTGTGTGTATTAACTTGTTGCGATTCCTTTTAGCCGCTAGGTGCAAACTTGAATCGCAGTTCTGAGCCTAACCCGCGCAAGCTTGAGTGACACCTATTTGCACATCATGCCTAAAAGTGCCTGTAAGGCGTTGTGTGTATTAACTTGTTGCGATTCTTTAGCCGCTATGTGCAAACTTGAATCGCATTTCTGAGCCTAACGGGCGCAAGCTTGAGTGACCCCTATTTGCACATCATGCCTAAAAGTGCCTGTAAGGCGTTGTGTGTATTAACTTGTTGCGATTCGTTTTAGCCGCTATGTGAACCTAGAATCGCAATTCTGAGCCAAACCCGCGCAAGCTTGAGTGACACCTATTTGCACATCATGCCTAAAAGTGCCTGTAAGGCTTTGTGTGTATTGTTGTGAGCCTAACCCGCGCAAGCTTGAGTGACCCCTATTTGCACATCATGCCTAAAAGTGCCTGTAAGGCTTTGTGTGTATTGTTGTGAGCCTAACCCGCGCAAGCTTGAGTGACCAATATTTGCACATCATGCCTAAAAGTGCCTGTAAGGCGTTGTGTGTATTATCTTGTTGCGATTCTTTAGCCGCTACGTGCAAACTTGAATCGCATTTCTGAGCCTAACGCGCGCAAGCTTGAGTGACCCCTATTTGCACATCATGCCTAAATGTGCCTGTAAGGCATTTTGTGTATTAACTTGTTGCGATTCCTTTTAGCCACTATGTGCAAACTTGAATCGCAGTTCTGAGCCTAACCCGCGCAAGCTTGAGTGACACCTATTTGCACATCATGCCTAAAAGTGCCTGTAAGGCATTGTGTGTATTAACTTGTTGCCATTCTTTAGCCACTATGTGCAAACTTGAATCGCATTTTCGAGCCTAACGCGCGCAAGCTTGAGTGACCCCTATTTGCACATCATGCCTAAAAGTGCCTGTAAGGCGTTGTGTGTATTAACTTGTTGCGATTCGTTTTAGCCACTATGTGCAAACTTGAATCGCAGTTCTGAGCCTAACCCACGCAAGCTTGAGTGACGCCTATTTGCACATCATGCCTAAAAGTGCCTGTAAGCCTTTGTGTGTATTGTTGTGAGCCTAACCCGCGCAAGCTTGAGTGACCCCTATTTGCACATCATGCCTAAAAGTGCCTGTAAGGCTTTGTGTGTATTTTTGTGAGCCTAACCCGCGCAAGCTTGAGTGACCCCTATTAGCACATCATGCGTAAAAGTGCCTGTAAGGCGTTGTGTGTATTAACGTGTTGCGATTCGTCTTAGCCGCTATGTGCAAGCGTGAATCGCAGTTCTGAGCCTAACGCGCGCAAGCTTGAGTGACACCTATTTGCACATTATGCCTGAAAGTGCCTGTAAGGCGTTGTGTGTATTAACTTGTTGCGATTCGTTTTAGCCGCTACGTGCAAACTTGAATTGCAGTTCTGAGCCTAACCCGCGCAAGCTTGAGTGACATCATGCCTAAAAGTGCCTGTAAGGCGTTGTGTGTACTAACTTGTTGCGATTCGTTTTAGCCGCTATGTGCAAATTTTTTCGTTCTGAGCCTAACCCGGGCAAGCTTGAGTGACACCTATTTGCACATCATGCCTAAAAGTGCCTGTAAGGCTTTGTGTGTATTGTTGTGAGCCTAACCCGCGCAAGCTTGAGAGACCCCTATTTGCACATCATGCGTAAAAGTGCCTGTAAGGTGTTGTGTGCATTAACGTGTTGCGATTCGTCTTAGCCGCGATGTGCAAGCGTGAATCGCAGTTCTGAGCCTAACGCGCGCAAGCTTGAGTGACACCTATTTGCACATTATGCCTGAAAGTGCCTGTAAGGCGTTGTGTGTATTAACTTGTTGCGATTCGTTTTAGCCGCTACGTGCAAACTTGAATTGCAGTTCTGAGCCTAACCCGCGCAAGCTTGAGTGACATCATGCCTAAAAGTGCCTGTAAGGCGTTGTGTGTACTAACTTGTTGCGATTCGTTTTAGCCGCTATGTGCAAATTTTTTTCGTTCTGAGCCTAACCCGGGCAAGCTTGAGTGACACCTATTTGCACATCATGCCTAAAAGTGCCTGTAAGGCTTTGTGTGTATTGTTGTGAGCCTAACCCGCGCAAGCTTGAGAGACCCCTATTTGCACATCATGCCTAAAAGTGCCTGTAAGGCGTTGTGTGTATTAACTTGTTGCGATTCTTTAGCCGCTATGTGCAAACTTGAATCGCAGTTCTGAGCCTAACCCGCGCAAGCTTGAGTGACACCTATTTGCACATCATGCCTAAAAGTGCCTGTAAGGCGTTGTGTGTATTAACTTGTTGCGATTCTTTAGCCGCTATGTGCAAACTTGAATCGCATTTCTGAGCCTAACGCGCACAAGCTTGAGTGACCCCTATTTGCACATCATGCCTAAAAGTGCCTGTAAGGCGTTGTGTGTATTAACTTGTTGCGATTCGTTTTAGCCGCTATGTGCAACCTTGAATCGCAGTTCTGAGCCTAACCCGCACAAGCTTGAGTGACCCCTATTTGCACATCATGTCCAAGAGTGCCTGTAATGCGTTGTGTGTATTAACATGTTGCGATTCGTTTTAGCCGCTATGTGCAAACTTGAATCGCATTTCTGAGCCTAACCGCGCAAGCTTGAGTGACACCTATTTGCACATCATGCCTAAAAGTGCCTGTAAGGCGTTGTGTGTATTAACTTGTTGCGATTCGTTTTAGCCGCTATGTGAATATTTTTTCGTTCTGAGCCTAACCCGGGCAAGCTTCAGTGACACCTACTTGCATATCATGCCTAGAAGTGCCGGTAAGGCGTTGTGTGTATTAACTTGTTGCGATTCGTTTTAGCCGCTATGTGCAATCTTGAATCGCAGTTCTGAGCCTAACGTGCGCAAGCTTGAATGACACCTATTTGCACATTATGCCTAAAAGTGCCTGTAAGACTTTGTGTGTATAGTTGTGAGCCTAACCCGCGCAAGCTTGAGTGACCCCTATTTGCACACCATGCCTAAAAGTGCCTGTAAGGCATTGTGTGTATTAACTTGTTGCGATTCTTTAGCCGCTATGTGCAAACTTGAATCGCATTTCTAAGTCTAACGCGCGCAAGCTTGATTGACGCCTGTCTGCAAAAAATGCCTAAAAGTGCCTGTAAGTCGTTGTGTGTATTAACTTGTTGCGATTCGTTTTAGCCGCTATGTGCAAACTTGAATCGCAGTTCTGAGCCTAACCCGCGCGAGCTTGAGTGACACCTATTTGCACATCATGCCTAAAAGTGCCTGTAAGGCGTTGTGTGTATTAACATGTTGTGATTCTTTAGCCGCTGTGTGCAAACTTGAATCGCAGTTCTGAGCCTAACGCGCGCAAGCTTGAGTGACACCTATTTGCACATTATGCCTGAAAGTGCCTGTAAGGCGTTGTGTGTATTAACTTGTTGCGATTCGTTTTAGCCGCTACGTGCAAACTTGAATCGCATTTCTGAGCCTAACGCGCGCAAGCTTGAGTGACACCGATTTGCACATCATGACTAAAAGTGCCTGTAAGGCGTTGTGTGTATTAACTTGTTGCGATTCGTTTTAGCCGCTATGTGCAAACTTGAATTGCAGTTCTGAGCCTAACCCGCGCAAGCTTGAGTGACATCATGCCTAAAAGTGCCTGTAAGGTGTTGTGTGTATTAACTTGTTGCGATTCGTTTTAGCCGCTATGTGCAAACTTGAATCGCATTTCTGAACCTAACGCGCGCAAGCTTGAGTGACCCCTATTTGCACATCATGCCTAAAAGTGCCTGCAAGTCGATGAGTGTATTATCTTGTTGCGAATCGTTTTAGCCGCTATGTGCAAACTTGAATCGCAGTTCTGAGCCTAACCCGCGCAAGCTTGAGTGACACCTATTTGCACATCATGCCTAAAAGTGCCTGTAAGGCGTTGTGTGTATTAACTTGTTGCGATTCTTTAGCCGCTATGTGCAAACTTGAATCGCATTTCTGAGTCTAACGCGCGCAAGCTTGAGTAACCCCTATTTGCACATCATGCCTAAAAGTGCCTGTAAGGCGTTGTGTGTATTAACATGTTGCGATTCGTTTTAGCCGCTATGTGCAACCTTGAATCGCAGTTCTGAGCCTAACCCGTGCAAGCTTGAGTGACACCTATTTGCACATCATGCCTAAAAGTACCTGTAAGGCGTTGTGTGTATTAACTTGTTGCAATTCGTTTTAGCCGCTATGTGAATATTTTTTCGTTCTGAGCCTAACCCGGGCAAGCTTCAGTGACACCTACTTGCATATCACGCCTAGAAGTGCCGGTAAGGCGTGTGTATTAACTTGTTGCGATTCGTTTTAGCCGCTATGTGCAATCTTGAATCGCAGTTCTGAGCCTAACGCGCGCAAGCTTGAGTGACACCTATTTGCACATCATGCCTAAAAGTGCCTGTAAGACTTTGTGTGTATTGTTGTGAGCCTAACCCGCGCAAGCTTGAGTGACCCCTATTTGCACACCATGCCTAAAAGTGCCTGTAAGGCATTGTGTGTATTAACTTGTTGCGATTCTTTAGCCGCTATGTGCAAACTTGAATCGCATTTCTGAGTCTAACGCGCGCAAGCTTGATTGACCCCTGTCTGCACAAAATGCCTAAAAGTGCCTGTAAGTCGTTGTGTATGTGCAAACTTGAATCGCAGTTCTGAGCCTAACCCGCGCGAGCTTGAGTGACACCTATTTGCACATCATGCCTAACAGTGCCTGTAAGGCGTTGTGTGTATTAACTTGTGATTCTTTAGCCGCTGTGTGCAAACTTGAATCGCATTTCTGAGCCTAACGCGCGCAAGCTTGAGTGACCCCTATTTGCACTACATGCCTAAAAGTGCCTGTAAGGCGTTGTGTGTATTAACTTGTTGCGATTCGTTTTAGCCGCTTTGTGCAAACTTGAATCGCAGTTCTGAGCCTAACCCGCGCAAGCTTGAGTGACACCTATTTGCACATCATGCCTAAAAGTGCCTATAAGGCTTTGTGTGTATTGTTGTGAGCCTAACCCGCGCAAGCTTGAGTGACCCCTATTTGCACATCATGCCTAAAAGTGCCTGTAAGGCTTTGTGTGTATTTTTGTGAGCCTAACCTGCGCAAGCTTGAGTGACCCCTATTAGCACATCATGCGTAAAAGTGCCTTTAAGGCGTTGTGTGTATTAACGTGTTGCGATTCGTCTTAGCCGCTATGTGCAAGCGTGAATCGCAGTTCTGAGCCTAACGCGCGCAAGCTTGAGTGACACCTATTTGCACATTATGCCTGAAAGTGCCTGTAAGGCGTTGTGTGTATTAACTTGTTGCGATTCGTTTTAGCCGCTACGTGCAAACTTGAATTGCAGTTCTGAGCCTAACCCGCGCAAGCTTGAGTGACATCATGCCTAAAAGTGCCTGTAAGGCGTTGTGTGTACTAACTTGTTGCGATTCGTTTTAGCCGCTATGTGCAAATTTTTTCGTTCTGAGCCTAACCCGGGCAAGCTTGAGTGACACCTATTTGCACATCATGCCTAAAAGTGCCTGTAAGGCTTTGTGTGTATTGTTGTGAGCCTAACCCGCGCAAGCTTGAGAGACCCCTATTTGCACATCATGCCTAAAAGTGCCTGTAAGGCGTTGTGTGTATTAACTTGTTGCGATTCTTTAGCCGCTATGTGCAAACTTGAATCGCAGTTCTGAGCCTAACCCGCGCAAGCTTGAGTGACACCTATTTGCACATCATGCCTAAAAGTGCCTGTAAGGCGTTGTGTGTATTAACTTGTTGCGATTCTTTAGCCGCTATGTGCAAACTTGAATCGCATTTCTGAGCCTAACGCGCGCAAGCTTGAGTGACACCTATTTGCACATCATGCCTAAAAGTGCCTGTAAGGCGTTGTGTGTATTAACTTGTTGCGATTCTTTAGCCGCTATGTGCAAACTTGAATCGCATTTGTGAGCCTAACGGGCGCAAGCTTGAGTGACCCCTATTTGCACATCATGCCTAAAAGTGCCTGTAAGGCGTTGTGTGTATTAACTTGTTGCGATTCGTTTTAGCCGCTATGTGCAACCTTGAATCGCAGTTCTGAGCCAAACCCGCGCAAGCTTGAGTGACACCTATTTGCACATCATGCCTAAAAGTGCCTGTAAGGCTTTGTTTGTATTGTTGTGAGCCTAACCCGCGCAAGCTTGAGTGACCCCTATTTGAACATCATGCCTAAAAGTGCCTGTACGGCTTTGTGTGTATTTTTGTGAGCCTAACCCGCGCAAGCTTGAGTGACCCCTATTAGCACATCATGCCTAAAAGTGCCTGTAAGGCGTTGTGTGTATTAACTTGTTGCGATTCTTTAGCCGCTACGTGCAAACTTGAATCGCAGTTCTGAGCCTAACCCACGCAAGTGACGCCTTTTTGCACATCTGCCTAAAAGTACCTGTAAGGCGTTTTGTGTATTAACTTGTTGCGATTCCTTTTAGCCGCTATGTGCAAACTTGAATCGCAGTTCTGAGCCTAACCCGCGCAAGCTTGAGTGACATCTATTTGCACATCATGCCTAAAAGTGCCTGTAAGGCATTGTGTGTATTAACTTGTTGCCATTCTTTAGCCGCTATGTGCGATTCGTTTTAGCCGCTATGTGCAAACTTGAATCGCAGTTCTGAGCCTAACCCACGCAAGCTTGAGTGACGCCTATTTGCACATCATGCCTAAAAGTGCCTGTAAGCCTTTGTGTGTATTGTTGTGAGCCTAACCCGCGCAAGCTTGAGTGACCCCTATTTGCACATCATGCCTAAAAGTGCCTGTAAGGCTTTGTGTGTATTTTTGTGAGCCTAACCCGCGCAAGCTTGAGTGACATCATGCGTAAAAGTGCCTGTAAGGCGTTGTGTGTACTAACTTGTTGCGATTCGTTTTAGCCGCTATGTGCAAATTTTTTCGTTCTGAGCCTAACCCGGGCAAGCTTGAGTGACACCTATTTGCACATCATGCCTAAAAGTGCCTGTAAGGCTTTGTGTGTATTGTTGTGAGCCTAACCCGCGCAAGCTTGAGAGACCCCTATTTGCACATCATGCCTAAAAGTGCCTGTAAGGCGTTGTGTGTATTAACTTGTTGCGATTCTTTAGCCGTTATGTGCAAACTTTAATCGCAGTTCTGAGCCTAACCCGCGCAAGCTTGAGTGACACCTATTTGCACATCATGCCTAAAAGTGCCTGTAAGGCGTTGTGTGTATTAACTTGTTGCGATTCTTTAGCCGCTATGTGCAAACTTGAATCGCATTTCTGAGCCTAACGCGCGCAAGCTTGAGTGACAACTATTTGCACATCATGCCTAAAAGTGCCTGTAAGGCGTTGTGTGTATTAACTTGTTGCGATTCGTTTTAGCCGCTAT